>NC_135644.1:5000-1205000 GCF_053574225.1 Canis aureus
TGAGGCACAGAATTGTCAAGTCACTAGTTGTAGCCCTGAAACTACTGTCACGTTGTGTGTCGACTGTACTTCAATAAATATCAAGGAAAAGGGGTTTCTGGTAGGACGCCCGGAGGGTCTGTGAAAGGCATTTACACGCTCGTTACGCACAGGAAGGCACCTCTGCAGAGGGGATCAAGATGCTCACGTGTCTTCATGTTAATTTTTAGAAGATTTACTTGAGAAAGGGTGCAGTGAGGGGGGGCGGAGGGAGAGGGGGAACCTGGAGCGGACTCCTCACCCACCGGAGCCCGAGCCCCACCCGAGGCTCCACGCCACAACCTCGAGATCCTGACTTTATCCAAACTCAAGAGTCGACGTGGAACCGACGGAACCACTCAGGAGCCCCTCAAACGTTCCTAACTGCAACCCCATGCTATGAACCCTGGGGGGCGGGGGGGCATCTGTGACTCCCAATCTGCCTTGAAGGGCGGGAGGCCTGCAGGGCCCGAGGATGAGAACTGAGGATGTGGGAGGGTGCCTGCCTCCCCTTCCTGCCCGGCGTGGGGACAGGACCCTCCCTCGGGACCCTCGGCCTTCAGGGTGAAGGGCTAAGTGCTGATTGGACCCCGCCTGCCCACAGTGATGATGCGGGACCCCACTCTGGGCGGAACTGTGGTGCCCCTGGGTTCCACGGCTGCCTGGTGCCCACTCTGCGTCCGCAGACCATCGGAGGCACTTGTGCTCCGGATCTGGCTCGCAGCGACCCGACTCTCCTGCTCTCCCCAGTAGCCCAGTACTCGTCTCTCCTCAGTACCCCAACTCTCCCACTCTCCCCAGTATCCCAGTACTCCCACTCTCCCCAGTACCCCACCCTCCACTCTCCCCAGTATCCCCACTCTCCCCCTCTCCCCAGTACCCCCACCCTCCCACTCTCCCCAGTACCCCCACCCTCCCACTCTCCCCAGTACCCCAACCCTCCCACTCTCCCCAGTACCCCCACCCTCCCACTCTCCCCAGTACCCCAGTGCATAAAGAGGAGGCACTCACACAGCGACAGGTCACAGGTGAGTGGCAACTGATCCCTGCTCCCCGCGGGCCACAGTGGGGCCTTTGGGTCCGGGTGGGGGCACAGGCCTCCCGGGCTGGGGTCCACAACACCCTGACCCCCCATGCGATGACCGTGAGCAGCTCCTACAGCCCTTCCACAGCCCCACGGGGTGAGAGCGGCCACCCAGCTGCCCCCGTCCAGGGAAGGAGGCTGCAGTCGGAACTCAGGCAGCTCCCCCGGGACTCCCGCTCCCCTGTAAGCCCTGTGCTGTGCAGGCAGGCACCCAAGCCATGACTTTTCCAGCCTGTCCTAGATGCATGGACCCCGACAGGGGTGACTGACACCCCCCCATCCCGCCCTGTGCCCGCTGGGTCCCGTGAGCAGGCTTGCTCTTCACGCACTGGAACGTGGAGTCCCTCGTGCTCCCCCAGGCCCCCCTCAGGCTATTCACACATCGCTGCCCTCAGGGTGGGGAGTTTGGTTGCACTCTTGCTGGCATCAGGTTTTAATTTTGATGAAGTCCAGTCCGTCGCTTTCTCCCCTTGGTCGTGTGCTTGTGGAATCTAAGAGAAACCTTCGATCCCCGCCCCCCCCCAAGCCCACAGGGATACTCGCTGGCCGGCCCACCCACCACCATCTCTGCGCCGGCCCCGGGCTGGGAGACGTCACCCCCGAGCATCAGGTGGGCAGTTCCCCGGAGCCCCTGGGTCCCCCACCCGTGTGCTCCTGATACCGGGGAGGGAGTGCTCTGTGACCCCAGCGTGACAGCGTGTCCTGGGACAGTGGCTGGGAAGGTGGACTGTAGGTGGGCGAGGGACAGACGGGCAGCGAGGGCCCGTGTGTGATGCCTGATGTGTCCTCGGAAGGTTCTCACGCGCCGTCATTCTTGGATGTGTTTGGATTGCAGCACGATGCAGGAGGACCCGGAGGCCCTGCTGGCCTTGCAAAGGGCCAATATCGTGGCCCAGTACCATCAGGTGAGGCCCAGAAGGGACCATAGACACTACACACCCACGACAGGGGGGACCATACCTGCAAGAGCAGGTGAGGCTCAAGAGGGGATCAGAGCCAAGGATGAGCCAGGTCAGCCCAGACAAGGACCATAGTCACCAGGAACAAGTGAGACCCTGGGGATGGTACTGGTGTCAGTAGCAACTAAGGGTCCGTCCTGGATCCTAGTCATTGGTAGCTGAGGAGCCCAGTCACCAGGTACAGGTGAGGCCAAGGTGAGGACCACAGTCACAGATCCACATGAGGCTCAGGTGGAGACCAGAGTCACCTAGGTGAAGCCCAGTTGGGGACTAGAGTCACCAGGTCTGGGTGAGGCCCAATTGGGGACCAGAGTCACCAGGTCTGGGTGAGGGCCAGGTAGGGATCAGAGTCACCAGGTCAAGTGAAGCCCAGGTGGGGGACCACAGTCACCAGGTCAGGTGAGACCCAGGTAGGAACCACAGTCACCAGATCCAGGTGAAGCCCAGTGGGGGACCACAGTCACCGGGTCCAGGTGAGGCCACGGTGGGGATCACAGTCACCAGTTCCAGGTGAGGTCCAGGTGGGGACCAGAGTCACCAGGTTCAGGTGAGGCCAAGGTGGGGACCAGAGTCGCAGATCCACATGAGGCCCAGGTGGGGACCAGAGTCACCAGGCCCGGGTGAGGCCCAGTTGGGGACTAGAGTCACCAGGTCTGGGTGAGGCCCAGGTGGGGACCACAGTCACCAGGTCCGGGTGAGGCCCAGGTAGGGATCAGAATCACCAGGTCCGGGTGAAGCCCAGTGGGGGGACCACAGTCACCGGGTCCAGATGAGGCCCAGGTGGGGACCACAGTCACAAGGTCAGGTGAGGCCCAGGTAGGAACCACAGTCACCAGATCCAGGTGAAGCCCAGTGGGGGACCACAGTCACCGGGTCCAGGTGAGGCCACGGTGGGGATCACAGTCACCAGTTCCAGGTGAGGTCCAGGTGAGGACCAGAGTCACCAGGTCCCGGTGAGGCCAAGGTGGGGACCAGAGTCACCAGGTTCAGGTGAGGCCAAGGTGGGGACCAGAGTCGCAGATCCACATGAGGCCCAGGTGGGGACCAGAGTCACTAGGCCCAGGTGAGGCCCTGTTGGGGACCAGAGTCACCAGGCCCGGGTGAGGCCCAGTTGGGGACTAGAGTCACCAGGTCTGGGTGAGGCCCAGGTGGGGACCACAGTCACCAGGTCCGGGTGAGGCCCAGGTGGGGACCAGCGTCACTGGTTCCAGGTGAGGCCCATGTGGGGACCACCATCACCGGGTCCAGTTGAGGGCCAGGTAGGGATCAGAGTCACCAGGTCAGGTGAGACCCAGGTAGGGATCAGAGACACCAGGTCCAGCTGAGGCCCAGGTGGGGACCACAGTCACCAGGTCTGGGTGAGGCCCAGGTGAGGACCACAGTCACCAGGTCCGGGTGAAGCCCAGTGGGAGGACCACAGTCACCGGGTCCAGGTGAGGCCCAGGTGGGGATCGTCACTGATAGATAGAAGCAGGTGAGGCTGTCAGGCTGCGCCCACCGGGCAGACAGGCCCTTCCTCTGGTGCCCGGCCAATCTCAGAGGGTCGGCGCTCCCTCAGGATTCAGGGGAGGGAGGAGCCCTTCTGCTCCCTCCTGTCTGTCCCCATTTCCCTGCTCTGATCAGTCCCCACCACGGAGCCCCCTCTGTTGCAGGCACACCAAGCAGGGTCTCCGCAGGACCTGTCACTGTGCAAGGTCACCGACCACCAGGGCTTTCTGCAGTGAGTCCCCTGGACACCCCTCATCCATCTCAGGGGGGTGGCGATTGCAGGAACACCTCTCTGGAGGCTGACCCCCCCACCAGGTCGGGACCTCGTCCCCTGGAGCCCTCTGAGGGCCATGTCTGCGCTGGGCTGCAGCTGAGACACCCCGGAGGACAACCCGGGACGTGGGCAGGAAGGGAGCTGGGCCCGGGGGAGGCCCCTGGACACTCAGAGGAGGGGCCCCCACGCCTGCTTCAGGCAAGCCCAGGTGTCTGCCTCCTGCATCCGGGAGGGGGTGTTCAGTCCCTCCAGCAGGGGATCCCGCCTGTGAGGGGCTTGGGGGCCGGGGTATGCTCTCCGTAGGGGGACGGCCTGGTCTGGGGCGAGTCCGCAGGGGTGCTCTCACCCACACCCCCCCGCCAGGGCCCCCACAGTCCTGAAGGCTTCTGCGGAGCTGCAGGTAGATGCCGGGGACCAGGCCAGGGCAGGGAGCGGGGGTGCGCAGAGGGAGGGCCTGACCAGGCAGGAGGAGGGAGGAGGAGAAGGGGGCTGCCCTGGGTGGGAACGAGGGAGGGGACAGCCCAGTGGCCTAGGTCACAGGGGACGAGGCTGATGGGTCAACAGCCCCACGAGAACCTGATGGATGCTGGAGACCCCAGGTGGGGCCCCCTCAGCCCTGCTCACGGCCTAGTGGCTGCTGGGATGGCTCAGGGGTGGTCGTGCTCCAGGGGCTCGGACAGGACAGGAGGTGAAATGGGCCAGGGTGGCAGAGGGGACAGCAGAGAGGGGAGTCAGGGGACAGCAGGGGGATGGCCAGGGGGCAGGGGGAGGCCGGCTGGACACTGGGCAGTCAGGCCCTGGGGAGGCGGGGGGACCTCAGCGGGACGGTCACGGGGCACCCAGGCCATGCTGACAGCTCTCGGGCTGGTCTATCGAGCAGGGGGGCAGGTCACCCCCTGGGGGCGCCAAGGGGTCCCCGCCCAGCCCAACACCTGCACCCTTCTCAGACCCCCCAGACTCCGCTCCTGCCCGCTCTCAGGCCGCTGGCAGCCCCTGCCCTCCCTGGAGGAGCCCTGCCCTCCCCAGGCCCCTGGGTGCAGATGGGGGGGGTGTTGGCTGTGGGGCCGGGGCCTCAGGGCTCTGCGTCTCTTGCCTTCCAGGGACAAGGAGCTGCCCGGCCCCAGCCCCCGCGAGGCCAAGGTGAGAGCCCGTCCTGGGCCCCGGGCAGGACGTGGGGGGGGCTGGGGCCCGCTGTCTGCACCCCATCCCCCAGGACATCCCCGGGCATCTCCCCAGTCCCCCGTCCCAGCGCTGCACGGGCTGCCAGGAGCGCACCCCAGACCCGGAGCCGTGGTCCGCGGGGGGCCCTGTGCCTTCCTGGATCCTCCGGGTCCCGCGGGGGACTGGACGCGGCCCGAGCGCCCACCTCCCGGGCTGGAGCCTCACCTGCGGCCCCCGCTTGTCCTCTTCCAGAAACTCCGCCAGGAGACCCGGCGCGTGGACAAATGGATAAAAATGCTCAAGCGATGGGACCACTACCTCCCCAGCGAGAAGGTGGGGCGCTGGGTGCCCCTGAGGGCTCTCTGTCCTGACGGGGCTGGGGGGCCGCCCTCAGTGTCCTCCTGCCCCGTCCTCGGGGGACCCCCTGCCTGGGGAGAGTCTGCTGGGAGCCCGAGCCTCCCCAGGCCCCGGAAGGGCAGTGGGGGAGCGTCAGGTCGGGGCCACAGTCCCTGCTCCTCGTGGGGGACGGGGCCCAGCTCCAGGGAGACCCAGCCTCTCTGCAGACACCCTGGAGCCGAAGCCGGAACCTTCTAGATGCCTCGTGCTCCCTGGGCTCCAAGGGGCCGCCCTGGGCCCCTCTCACCAGCACTGCCTTCCTCCCCGCAGCTGCGACGCCAGATCTACAAGGGGGTCCCGCCCCAGGTGCGGGGACAGGTGTGGCTGCGATTGCTGAACATCGACCAGGTTAAGGCCAGGAATGCCGGGAAATACCAGGTGGGGCCCGTCCACTCCCCGTGAACCCTCAGTCCCCTCCCTGCCCAGGGCTGACCCTCCATGTCCCCTCCCCACCCGGGCTGATCCTCCATGTCCCCTCCCTGTCCTGGGCTGACCCTCAGTCCCCTCCCCACCCAGGCTGAACCCCCGTGTCCCCTCCCCACCTGGGCTGACCCCCCATGTCTCCTCCCCACCCGGGTTGATCCTCCATGTCCCCTCCCTGTCCAGGGCTGACCCTCAGTCCCCTCCCCACCCACGACAGCTGGGCACAGGCCCTCACGCAGGCCCCGCGGGCACGGTGGGCACTCCCGCCGTCCCCGGCCTCCCAGGGGAAGGGTGGAAGTTCCTGCAAGACACACTCCCATGGTGGCCCCAGGGCTCCCTGCCCAGGAAGGCAGCTGCTGACAGGTCGGGGTCTGTGTCCCTGACGCCGGCTCCTCCTCCCGGGGTCTCCCCACAGGAAATGAAGGAGGCAGCCCTGGTCTCCTCCCGGGACATCATGCAGATCGACCTGGACGTCAACCGCATGTTCCGCAGTCACACCATGTTCTGGGACCGCTACGGGGTCGGGTGAGGCTGCTGGGCCAGAGGGGTTCGGGGGCCGGGAGAGGCCCGGGGGCTTCTGTGCAGGGGACACGGGGTCTCCAAGGCCGGGGGGAGCGACAGCAGCAAACAACACACTGCCACATGGTAGGGTGCTGGGGATGACCCCCGTGCCCCCACCCCCAGGGTCTCGGGGATGGGGAGGCCCCAGGACGGGGCCTCCAGGGGTCACCGTCTGAGCTGAACCCCAAGGGGGTGAGGGGAGGCCCCATGAAGAGCAGGGGGCCGGGGTGGGGGCTTGGGGGACAGGAAGGGGACCTGGGGGCCAGGGTGCATGGCCACGGCTGGACCGGGACACATGGACCCGACGAGGGTCGGACAAGTCACGGTGACACCCACCCTCGGTGCATGTACTTCTGAATTCTGGGCATTTTATCTTAGACAATTTGCAGTTGGTGAGCACACGTAGCATGACGACCCCCAGATGCCGCCCCGGTCCAGGCAGGCCCTGCGCTGAGCACACGGGACCCCAGGAGCAGGGGCAGGGGTCACAGCAAACCCCAGACTGGGGTCGCCTTTATCTGTAGACGTCTCTGTGTGCACCTTAGAGAAGGGGGTGCCCTGTGTCTGCAGCCCCCCACCCCATCCCCTCAACCACCGCCCCCACGCCATCCCCCACGCCATCCCCCTACATCACCCCCCACACCATCCCCCACACCCTCACACCCCCCACCCCTACACTATCGGTCCCGCCCCCCCCCCAAGGACGCGGTTCAGCTGCCGCCTGTGGGACATGCTCAGCCTCCCCAGCCACCTTGGGGTTCTCTGGACGGCTTGCTCCCGTCAGAAGCCCGGGTGTCCCGTAGAGTCCCCAGGGGCCGCAGGGAGGTGGGGAAGGCAGGGAGCCCCCGACAGGGGGTGCAGGTGGGTGGAGCAGAGGGTGCAGCTACCTCTGTGTGCAGCGGGCAGGGTGTGTGGGAGCCCAGGACCCCAGGGGTGACCTGCAGGTGTGCCAGGGGCAGGGCTGGGGACCCACCAGGCAAGGGTGGCTGGGCTTCCCGGGGGGCCGCTCGGACCGTCTCCCCACGAGAACTCGGTGCTCCTCCCTGCAGGGAACCTGCTGCCCCCCGGGGCCCCCACGGCCCTCAGAGCGCGGCTGGGTCAGGCTGACCTGTGACCCCCGCCCAGGGGGAGCCGGCCTCCAGCAGCCCGGGCCCAGGGGCCGCGGAGCCGGGGTGCAGACTCAGGCCGCCGTGCAGGGCGCATCAGGCGGCTCCTGGCAGCGCTGAGGGGGCCGCACCCCGTACCCCCCGTGCTCAGATAGTGACCCCAGGGGTTCACAGCCTGTATCGGGGTCACACTTGCATGACATTCCCTGCTCTCCTCACAGCGGCTCAGACCTGGAGCCCCGAGATGCTCTGGGATGGGCGGGCCCAGGGTCCCCCCCACAGAGTCCAGCCCAGGGACACCTGGGAAGGCCTGGGGGTGTGCTCAGGGCCACGGACGCCCCGGCTGCGTGGGCTCGGGCAGGGGCCACGTGGGGCTGGTGGTGTTCCCGGGACACGGGGCCAGGCCAGGCCAGGGCAGCGGAGGAGAGGCGTCAGGGGCTGCGGGGACCGGGGCAGGGGGAGCGCTGGCTCCCAGGGGGCGTGCGGGGGGGCCGCGGGCGCTGGCGGTGCTGGGGGAGCCCGGAGCTGCACACCCCACGGCGGGAGCCGCTCGGAGGCGTCGGACACCCCAGGGTGCACTTAACCCCCGGCCGCTGCACGTGTGAGGTCGCCGCCTGTCCCCGTGCGCAGACCTGACCCCAGAGATCGGCCCCCACGGAGGGGCCCTGCGGGCCGCGGGGCCTGTGGGGCGGGTGTCGGCACCTCGGCGGCCTCCCTGGGTGGGGGCTGACTGAGCAGAGCCCCCCGCTGTCGCCCCTCCTAGGCAGCGACCCTGTTCCACATGCTGGCGGCCTACTCGGTGTACGACACCGTGAGTGTCCCTGCCCCCGCCTCCTGCCCCGCGGGCGGCCTTGTCCTGAGGGCTGGTGACCAGCGGGACTCACAGTCGGGGCCCCAGCTCCACTGCCCCGAGATGCCGAGATGCCGGGGAGGGTCTCTCTCCTCCGGGATGGGCAGGGGGCGGGGTGCAGACCTCCCAGGGGAGGCAGGGCCTGCGTGCCCGAGGGCCGGGGCTGCCCGGGGCCCCCGCGTGCACCGCGGCCGTCCTAGAGCTCGGGTCTGGACCCTGACAGACGGCACTACTGATGCGAACCCGGGCGGGGAAGGCTCCCACTCCCCTGAAGGGCACGAGGCCGAGGCGCCCAGGAGGCCGCCCCCTTCCAGGGCGCATTCCAGAAGGGTCCCCGAGGACCCCAGCTCACACGCTCCCCGGCCCGCGGGGTGTCCTGGCCCAGCTCCCCTCATGGGACCTGCCAGGGGCCACAGTCAGGCCCCCCCGACCTGCCCTCGGGGGGGTCTCCAGACCTGGCGGGTCCCCTGCAGCCTGGCACAGCTCACGGAGGCCCCTCCTGCTGGTCTGAGGACGGGGACCCTGGCATGGCGGCTGCAGGGCTCCGTAGCGGGGCCCGGGGTGCTGGCGCCCGAGCTGGTCCGGGTGGCCCTCACCTGCTCCCCCACCCTTTGGGAGCCCCCTCTGGGAGCCCCCTCCGGGAGCCGGGGGAGCCTGACGCCCGCGGGGAGGGCTCAGAGGGGGCCTCGGGGCGCACGCCCTCCGTGGGGCTCTGGCTCTTGTAGGAGGTGGGCTACTGCCAGGGCATGAGTGAGATCGCGGCCATCCTCATGTTCCTGCCCGAGGAGGACGCCTTCTGGGCGCTGGCCCAGCTGATGACCAACGACAGGCACGCCATGCATGGTAGGGGCCCTCCAGGCCGTCGGGCGGGAGGGGAGTCAGGAGGGCCTCCCTGCAGGCTGCTGCACCGGGGGGCAGGCGGGGACCCCCCAGCCCGTCCCGCCATGGGCAAGGGCCCCGCCTCCCCGGTGGCCTCGGGGTCCTGGAGCCACGGCCACCCGCCCCACCGTCTGCAGGCCGGGCTCGCACTCCCGCTGCTCCCCCAGCCTCCCGCCCGGCTGCCTGCTTGCCTCCCAGGCCCCCCTGCCAGCCCACGGCCACACGGTGCCCAGGAAGCAGCGTCTCCCCATCCCGGGGGCCCCCAGCCTCACTCCCAAGCCCCACAGAGGGCCGTGCACGCCCATCACCTTCCCCGTGGCCTGCACCCGCTGCCCCTCGGGGCTGGGGACCCGCCTGTCCCCGCAGCGGCCCCTGCAGGAGAGAGGGTGCTGGGTCAGCCGGGCCTGGTCCTCAGCCCCCAGCCCCCGCCCCGCAGGGTGTCTGTGAGGACGAGGGTCCCCGGCCCCGCGCCCCCCGGCCTGGGAGGCAGCCCTGCCCTCTGGGAAGAGCGGGTCCAGTCACGGCTCCGAGGGCGGTGGGCACACGGGGGTCAGGGCGTGGGGGGAGGCCCCTGCCCCGACACCCCCCACCCACCTGGTGCAGGAGGAGGCCCTGACCGTGGGGGCCTGGGGCCTTCTCAGGCTTCTTTGTCCCGGGCTCCCCGAAGCTCCTCAGGTTCCAGGCTCATCACGAGCGCATCCTCCAAAGAGCTCTTCCCGACCTGAGGAAGCACATGGCGAGTGGGAGCTCCTGAGGCTCCATCCCCGGGGCCGGGGCAGGGGGTGGGGGGCACGGCCCTCCGAGCTGCCCAGAGTTGGGGTCACGTTCCTCCCCCTGGGGCCCGGGGGCGCCCTCGGGGCTGGGCTGGGCCGTGGGGAGCGCGTCCACCTGGCTCCAGGGGCCGTGGCGTGGGGCCTGAGCATCTCCTGCCCTCCTGCCAGGACGAGGAGCAGATGTCCACCGGCATCTATACCCCAAAGTGGTTCCTGTAGTGCTTCCTCGGTGAGGCCCCCCCCGGGACCCCCGCTCTCGGACCTGCCCCCTGCCCCCAGGGAGGGCCCAGCTCAGCCCCACCCTCCAGACAAGCCAGGCCCGACCCCGGGGCCCTGAGGCTGAGGCTCGCAGCCCAGCCTGTCCTGGAGAAGCCCAGAGGGTCCCTGGACGAGGTTCCGGGGGGCAGGCCGTCTCTGCCTCAGCTCCCCCAGGGGAGGCTGGGTCAGCCCGGGGTGTGGACGGGCCCTCGGCCCATCGGGCGGCCAGCCTGGGGTCCTCTCGAGGCGTGGTGTCAAGTGGGGGCAGAGTCTGTGCCCCCAGGGGTGCGGGAGGTGCTGGCTGGGGTCAGAACCTCGGAGCAGCCGGGAGCCCTGATCTCCCTGGGAGGAGGGCACACACGGGGGGGCTGTGAGGCCTCGTTGGAGGCAGCTAGGGGGCGGCAGGGGCTGTGGGAAGATGGGAGGCCACTGCTGAGGCCCCAGGGGCCCTGCTCAGGCCGCTCCTCCCACCCGGCTGTCCCCTAGATCCCCTTCTCGCTCATCCTGAAGCTGTGGGATGCCTATATATTGGATGGGGAGCAGGTGCTCATGGTCATGGCCTACACCATCCTCAAGGTGCACAGGAGTAAGTGAGCCCCTGAGAGCCCAGGTGTGCGGGCGGAGGGGGGGCAGGGGCGGTGACCCTGTACTCTGAGCAGCACCCAGACCTGGGGCGGGGGGACGGCGGGGCAGGCGGGTGCAGGGGGGCTCCCTGAGAGGAGCAGCGGGCCTGGGGGCACTGGGGGCCACAGGGCGGGGCCCTCTGGGTCTGACTCTCGCCCACCGCCCAGAGCGCCTCCTGAAGCTGCCCCTGGAAGGGCTCCGGGAGTTCCTCCAGGACTCTCTGGCCCAGCCCTGGGCCCTGGAGGACGAGGCGGTGCTCAGACACCTTCGGGCCTCCATGACCCAGCTCCGGAGGATGCGGTGTGACCTGCCCCCCCAAGGTGGGCTCAGGGCCCCGGCCCCTCCTGACTTGGCCTGCTGGTGCCGCCCACAGGGGACAGAGTCCCCGGGGCCCCCGTCCTCATCTCTGGGGTTCTCCTCTTCTGCTCCAGCCTCGGGGACCCCAGGCCAAGGCTGGGCGGGCGGGCACCCACTGCAGGGCCCGGGCACCAGTGTGGGGAGCTGAGCACAGGGTCAGGCCGGGGGGCCACGCGGGAGCCGTGAGGACCCCCGGGGCCCCCAGCAGGGGACACACAGCCTGCTGGAGACGCTGACTCTGTCGGCCTCTTTCCAGCGGGACCTGAGGAGTTCCCCACGAGGCCCCTGGGCCTGGAGCGAGTGTCCCTGGCGCCCGGGTCTCTCCTCCCTTCTCCGGCCTCTGAGACACTGCCCAGGGTGGAGGAGCCGGCCTCCCCGGGCCCAGCCACCCAGCCTGAGCCACCCGGAACCCCTCCCGGCCAGGCCATCGTCCAACATCCCCCCCAGCGATGGAGCTCCCTCCCCACCCTCCCAGTGCAACAAGACGGTGCAGGCAGGCGGCCCCCAGACATGGGCTTGAGGACGAAAAACGGGGTCCCCTTCCCTTCGGCACCCGCCTGAGCCACCCCAGAGGCCCCGCAATAGACCAGGCTCTGGAGCCCCCCGGGACTCCCATCACGGGGTCCCCCCAGCCCCTGAGGGACGACACTGTCGGGCCCAGGACACCGTTCCTGCCCCACAACCACTGCAGCTTGTGCCCCTCACTGGGCAGTGACGGGCACAGCCAGGGCAGAGCCAGGGCGGCGCTGAGCCCGCTGCCCCGAGGCCCCGCACAGGCCCGGGACCCTCTGCCCTCCACGTCCACGGGGCAGCTCGATGCTCGCAGGCCTCGGGGGCAGAGCGTGGCGGTGAGGGCGGGGGCCCGGAGGCTCTGGCCCACCGTCACGGTGCCCTGCCTCGTCTTGCTGTCCCTCCCGGAGGGCGGCACCCCCCGCACAGGACACCAGCCCCTGACCCAGAGGGACCTGGGCTGGCCTGACCCCGGGCTCTGTGGGGGCAGGGGCGACTCAAGCCCCGCCCCCAGGCCCAGCACTAATGGGATCCAGCGCCCCCGGGCCCTGGCCAGGCCTGCGTTCTGGCCCTGGGCTGAGCGAGCCCTCTCACAGCTGGATGTGGCCAGTCCTGGGCCCTGGGCATGCCCCACAGATCCAGGTCGCTGACCTAGGGCAGCCCTGGGGATCCCGGGACACCCCAGGGCAGGGCAGCAGGGGCAGGCCCGTGGGTCCTCCCCAGTACCCACACCAGGAGGCAGGCTCCTCCATGAGCTGGGGCTCCAGCAGTCAGTTACTCGGCCCCAGGGGGCCCGAGGCCGGGGTCCAGCTGCCCTGCGGGGACCCAGCGCAGGAGCCCATGGGCCGCAGGTCCACGTCAGCCCTGCTGTCCCGAGAACCGCCTCTCAACGCCCCAACCTCAGGACACGCGCCCCCACCCGGAGTCGAGTCCGCACAGGCTCCCAGGTGGGGGACTCCATCCCCGTGGGATTCCCGCTTTCCTCTAAGGACAGGAAGGTCTCCCAGGGGAAGGCGCGCACCCTCGGCTCTGAGCCCCTGTTTGCTGTTGCAAGTTCAATAAAGTGTTGTGTGAAAATGCACGGCCGGCTCGTTTCTGCGTCTCCCGGAGCTCTGTGCAAGGGGTGCGGAGACACCCCCAGAGAGGAGGAGGGGGCACCGCCCAGGCCCCGACCAGCCCCTGCAGGGGCACCGCCAGGCACACAAAGCTGATGTCCCCACGTGCCTTCCAGGGGCGGCCAGACGCCAGGGTCAGGACCCCACAGACTCTACTATGACTCAGCCTGTGCCTGCAGCCAGGACGGGCCTGGGACAGAGTGACAGCTGGGGAGCCTCAGGTCACCAGGGTCTGTGCTAAGCGCCTTGGGAGGTCTGTGCCCCCTCTGTCCAGGGGGCCTGGGCTGCCCGGGCTCTGGGGCGCTTCCTCCCCTCCCTGGGGCACAGAGGGCCCGCGGGGCCCCGGAGGGGATGTCAGGACAGCAGGCCCTTGCAGCTCACCCACCTGGGCCACCCTCACCGGGTGGGCTCAGCGTGCACACCTGGTGCTGCTGGATCTCTCGCACCAGAGTGTGGAGGGCATGCTGCACACCCTAGGGAGTAGGGGCTGGGTGAGCGTGGGGCTCGGCCTGGGGGCAGGCAGCACAGGGGACCGAGGGACCCCAGCCCCGTCCCCACCCTGACTCCCACACACAGGCAGCCCCAGGGCTCCCCCCATGGCAACTGGCTCCTCAGGAGCTCCCCCCAGGGCGGCCCCGAGGTCTGGCTCCTCGCTGGAGAGGCATCGGGGAGAAGAAAAGCGGCAGGCGCTCAGCGGGGACCCACTGCCACCCACGGGAATGTGGCCGAGCCAGACCTTCCAGCTCAGCTGACCCTCCAGTGGGAGGTAATGGCACGAGGGAGCCCCGGGTCGGCCAGGAGAACCCAGCTAGCCCCCCAGCGCCAGCACCAGAAGTGATGGTGTTTCAACCATTTCGGT
Source organism: Canis aureus (assembly GCF_053574225.1). Lineage (NCBI taxonomy): Eukaryota > Metazoa > Chordata > Mammalia > Carnivora > Canidae > Canis > Canis aureus. The sequence continues at coordinate 18,696 of NC_135644.1, forward strand.
GTTAGGATGACGCAGCCCGAGGATCAGATCACAGCACGGCGACAGACACATACACACCCCAAACCCAACAAATGTCGTAACCCCCTGAAAGTTGTCAAACAGCAGCCGGATGGTTACAAACACGACGCTGGGGTCCCTGATAGGACACACGGAGGACGCTACAGACCACGACTGCAGAGAGGTCTTAAAAGAAAGGATAAGAACCAAGTGATCATTTCAAAAGATGCAGAAAAAGCACTGACAAAACAGAACGTCCAGTCATGGTGAAAACCCTCAACAGATTAAGTTTATAGGGATGTACCTCAACATAATAAATACCTTAGACGAGAAACCCAGAATATCATCCTCAATAGGAAAACACCAAGAACTTTACCTCTACAGCCAGGACCGAAACAGGGATGTCCACCCTCATCACTCTGACTCAACATAGCCCGGAAGCCCCTAGGCACAGCAGTCAGACAACAAAAAGAATTAAAAAGCATCCAAATCAGCTAGGAAGATGTCAAGCTTTCACTTTTTGATTATGAATGATTTTCTGCATAGAAAACCCACAAATCTCTGTCAAAAAACTGCTAAAATTGATAATTTCAGTAAAATCACAGGATACAAAGTGAACTTGCAGAAATCTGTTGCATTTCTATGCAACAATAATGAGGCAGCAGAAAGAGAAACTAAGGACTCAATCCCATGTATACTAGCACCAAAAGCAGTAAGATATATAGGATTAAGCCTAACCAAAGAGGTGAATACCCTGTACTGTAAATCCTATAAAACACTGATGAAAGAAATTGAAGATGACACAAATAAAATAGAAAGGCATTTCATGCTCAAGGATTGGAAGAACAAAAATTGTTAAGAAGGCTGTACTACTCAAATGAATCTACACATTTAATGCGATCCCTATCAACATAGCAATAGCATTTTTCACAGAGCTGGAACAAATTATCCTAAAATTTGTGTGGAACCACAAAACATTGAAAATAGCCAAAGCAGTGTTGAAAAAGAAAACCAAAGCTGGGGCATCACAATTTCAAACTTCTAGTTATATTACAGAGCTCTTGTGATCTAAAGAGTATGGGGCGGGCACAAGAACAAGACACACAAAGATCGATAGAACAGAATGGAAAACCGAAACAAGATACAAACCTGTAACTTTATGATCAATTAATCTTCAACAAAGCAGGAAAGAATATCCAATGGCAAAAAGACAGTCTCTTCAACAAACGGTGTTGGGAAAGCTAGGCGGCCACATGCAGAAGAATGAAATGGGACCACTTTCTTACACCATATATGAAAAACATATTCAAAATAGATTAAAGACCTGTGAGAACTGAAACCATAAAAAGAAGAAAAGATCGGCAGCAATGTATTGGCCATTGGCCATTGGATCTTCTTTCTAGATATGCCTCTGAGGCGAGGGAAACAAAAGCAAAAATAAACAATTGGGACTTCATCAAGTTGAAAAATTCCGCACAGTGGAGGAAACAACTAAGCTAAACAACAAAGCTAAAAGGCAATGTACAAAATGAGAGGAGATATTTATAAATGACACATCCAATAAAGAGTTAGTATCCAAAATGTAAAAAGCAAATATAAATCTCAGCATCCTAAACACAAATTATCCAACTGAAAATGGGCAGAAGACATGAATGGACATTGTCTCTGACAAGACATCCAGATGGCCACTAGACACACGGACAGACACCCAGCATCACCCATCACCAGGGAAATGCAAACCCAAACCACAATGAGATGTCACCTGACACCTGTCAGAATGGCTAAAATTAACAACACGAGAAACAACAGGTGTTGGTGAGGCTGGGGAGAAGGGGGAGCCCCCTTACACTCCTGGTGGGCATGAGAACAGGTGCAGCCACTGTGGAAAACAGTGTGGAGGGTCCTCGAGAAGTTACAAACAGAGTGACCCTACAATTCCAGAGTTGCACAGCGAGGTACTTACCCCGAGGATACGAAGTACAGATTCAAAGGGGGACGTGCTGCCCAATGTTTGGAGCAGTGTCATCAACAGCAGCCGAACTGTGGACACAGCCCAGGCGTCCACCGACAGATGAGTGGGCACAGACGATGGGGGAAATACAGTCACTGCGACGTCACTCGGTCATTGGAAGGGATGGAATGAAGCCATTTACAATGACGTGGGAGAAGCGGAAAGGACTTATGCTAAATGAACTAAGTCAGTCAGAGAAAGACAAATACCATACGATTGCATTCACATGTGGATTTAAGAAACAACACAAACTGACAAAGGCGCATGCGGGGGGGCGGTGGAGAATGAGAGAAGAAAACCAAGAAACACACTCTTAACCATAGAGAATAAGCTAATAAATACCAGAGGAAGGTGGGGGGGATGGGGAAATGGGGGATGGGGATGAGAGAGGACACCTGTGACACCAGGCATTGTAGCCAAGGGTTGAATCACTATGGTGTACACATGAAACTATATTATACTGTGTTAACAAACAGGAATTCAAGTAAAACTTTAAAATAATAATTGTTAGCATTGATGAAATGGGTGTGCACAAGAGATTAAAACAGAAAGGAAACTGAAAATCCAAATAAAGAGTATTTAGAGCCACAAATCCCCTCCTCAGCTCAGGAGAAGCCTGCCATGTCTATTCTCACCCCAGCAGAGGCCTGGAGTTTGATTCTCTGGAGAGGCCTCTGAATTGGTGGATGCCAAGCACATACTCTAACCCCAAACCTAAACAAAACACTTAAAACTAACCCAGTGAAGATACTGGGAGTCCCAGTGCCAAGCACATGACCAGATCCAATCTCTACCTGTATACAGACACTAACACTAACCCTAATCTTAATCCTAACCTTCTCCTAGCCTAACAGAGACCTGTCACTAACTGAAAACCAAACATGAACCACTAGCCCCTAATGCATACTCCTAAGACTGCCTCCAACCCTAAACCTAACCCTAACTTTCCTGACCCAGGAAGCCTGATCCAGGCTTCTGTTTCCAAGGCATTCAGGACCTGTGAGTGACACCAGAAACCTCTTCCTTGCACCCAAATAAAATTGTGGGATTTGGAATTCCAGCAGTTGATTTCATCCTGAAAAATCAGAAGGGTATCCTAAGCCCAGTCAACTAGCTCCATGGCCCCCTGCACATCAGCTTCAACCCTGAGCCTCACGCTGAGCCTGGCCCTCAACTCAGGCCTCCTGGGAGGTCTCCACCCTGTGGACAGTTAGCACCGTCAGAGCTCCTGGGCGCTCTAACCCTATCCCGAATTTTGGTTCTACCCTGACCCCGCCCCAAGGCCTGGCTCTGAACTTCGAACTTTTGAAGGATGCAGAACTCATGTAGTGACACCATCAAGGTCGGCCAACCACCCAGATGGAAAAAGTGCCATTTGGATGAGGGGCAGAGAGGGGGAGCCCAAGATACATGAGGGGAAATAGTATTAAACATTCCACTAATCCCGTACTGATAGATGCTTAGATAATTTCTAATTTCTCAATCTTACAAACCTTGCTGCAATGAATATCCTTCTGTGTACTTGCTTGTGAACATGTATGAACATACTTGGATAATTGTCTAGAAATATAGTTGCTGGTTTGAAAGAGATGTGACTCCATCATTTTTATTAACATTTTAATTAACATTATTAACCATGTTATTAACACTTATTCTAGGTAACACAGCCACAGAGGACCTGTAAAATTCAGTGATGTTTTTGTATTTGTTACTCAGAGGAACCCTCTAGAGAGGGAGTGAGACTCCCGCAGGTAGTGCGTAGCAAGGAGGAAGACTCATCAGTGTAGCAGAAGGACCAGGACTCTTATTCTGACATTAACCAGGGTTTTGATTTTGTAACTTTCCTGACCATTACAGAAAGTCCTTTGTTCAAAGTGTTTCAGAGCCAGAAAAAAAAGCATCATGTAGTTCAGAAGGTGGAGAAATTAGAAACATCTGGTAAGCTTGGTTGCCGACATGGCTTGTGCTGACATGGAGATGTAATAACCAGGTGGTTGACTAGTCCAGTCTAATTTGGGTGAATAATATTTTCTCAGCAGTCTCCTGGCCACAGACTATCAGAGAGCAACGGGAACATGCTGTAAGGTGCCTCGGTGCCCAGAACAATTACGCTCTGGAAACATTCTCCGGGCTGGCTGGATGTGACCTGTGACCACGGCTCGGCTCGTTCCGCAAACAGAATTAGTCACAGAGCACATGTGAAATAGCACTCTTGGTAGGACTCTCTTGTGCTAACTTTCTACGTGCACGAAGCTACGGTGGGTCCTCACAGTGTGGGCTGCTATTTGTTACCTGCAACAGCAGGGACGGAAGGAACGCAGCACTTCGTGTATGCATTTCTCCTGTGGCTCCTGCCTGCACCTTCCTCAGGGCTATCATCGTGGATGAGGCTGGTGGTAGGACTCTGAGTCTAAATAACATGCAAGTGACTAATGCCCTGCACTTATGTGTCACTTTGATCCCTTTCTGATCCCTCTCTCATATCATGAGAGAAAATTAGTTACTTCACCTTCATGTAATTTATACGTATCTCAAACATAATCCAGTTGATTTACTTGTCACTTTCCACTTTATTTATGTACCTGTCTCCAACCAGATGTCTACTTGTCAAAGTTGGGAGCATTTTATTTTGTAATGTATTCTTGGTGGCTGTCAGAGCCCCAAACTCATAATAAGTGAAGTATAAATGTTTATAACATGAATGAAAAAAAAAATAACATGAATGAATCAGTCAGCTAATCAGAGACCGTGATGTACTTTGATATAAAATCCAGTCTAGCTACTAATCATTTTTCTCCAATGGGTACATTCTTGCATTTGGTTTCCTTAAAACTTTTCTACTAATCCATATTGCTGGGTGATTTTCCAAAGGCAACTGTAAGCTTCTGAGTATGTACTCCAAAAGCATCGGCATATAATTCTGCACTTAGGATGGACCGGTTCTGTGATGCCACTCAGAAAGATTCCTGAGATTTCTTTTATCTGATGGGAAGAATAAGTTTGCTCTAACTGAAGTTAGCGTGTCTTGCTTTCTACTATACCCAGACATTATAACCTGAGAACTATCCAAAGTATCACATCAAATTAAAGAACCTTCAAAAATATTTCTTATCAGGAATCTATTTTCTGAATTATTTGTAGACCTTCACCATCAAAGTGTGTCCCTTAAGCACTGCCATGCTGCTAGTACGTCCCTGAGTACCATACGATTAAGTCGTCTATGCCGACCCCGTTGATGCAACACATATCGTTTTTACAATTCTTTTCAACTTGGATTTGGTATCCCTCTGGTTTTATTTGCTTAAAAGTTGAACATGATGTTTAGTTATTGTTTCCTCCTTTGTCATTTTTACCTTTCAACAATCCTTCTTAGTCCATTTGCTGTAAAGAGCATTTTCTTGGGCCCATTCTTCTTGAAGCTCTTGCCCTGACCTTTCATGTTTATGTGGTCTCACCTAATTTCATGTCAAACCTTTATCCTTTCTTTTCTAGGAATATGGGTGTATTAGAGTATCATCAGGCAAGATACAATGATATTATAGCTTTTGTATTTCAAGAGGACTATGGGATGTGATTCAAAATATGAGAAGTTAAGTGGGTTTTCTAAAGGTTTTATTTATTTATTCATGAGAGACACACACACAGAGAGGCAGAGACACAGGCAGAGGGAGAAGCAAGCTCCATGCAGGGAGCCCGACATGGGACTCGATCCCGGGACCCCAGGGTCACGCCCTGGGCCCAAGGCAGGCGCTAAACCACTGAGCCACGCGGGCTGCCCAGAAGTTAAGATTTTATTCACAGTAGAGAATGTTGAGCTATTATGTTACAAATTGTGTCCAGCTATATTGTGTAGCTTTGGGAAAATTATGTAATATTATGTAATATGTAATATGTCCAGGTTTCCTTGTCTTTAAAATATGGTGAAGATTGGAAATTATTCTGTTGAGTGTCCTGCATCAGTGAAGCACAGTAGGCATTAAAAATGAGAGCTAATGGCAGAATTTTAGCTGCAAAAAAAAAAAAAAAAAGCAGAAAGGGGCACCTGGATGGCACGGTGGGTTAGGAGTCCAACTCTTGGCTCTGGTTTTGGTTGTGATGTCATGGTGCTGAGATCCAGCCCTGCTTTGGGCACCACACTCAGTGTGGAGTCTGCTTGAAATTGTCCCTCTGCATGCCATATAGGTACCTCCCTTTGCCCCTCACTCTCATACTTTCTCTCTCTCTCTCAAATAAATAAATTTTTAAAAAAGGAAAACACCAGGGGAAATAATCTTGCCTTAGCTTGGTACCTATATGGCATGCACATTCTGACACTCCATGTTCATATCACGCAGCACCTTTCCCGTTGCTTCTGCATGCAGCTTCAGGGTTAGTTACAGGTAACCAAAGAAGGAAAATGAGTTGGAACCATGTTTCATCCTTCACATAGTCCAGTCCTTTCTTATTGCAGAAGAGGAAACTGAGGCCTAGAGAAGCTCCATCATGTCCTCAAGGTGATATACGTTTAGTGAGTGGCCAGAACCTGTACTGAAGTCAGAACTCCTGATTCAGGTCTCCTTCATTGCAGCATCAGCCTTTCCTGTTCACCTTCTTTCATAATTACCAGAGCTGAGGTTTATTTTTTTTCTCAAGCACATAAATTAACCCATGATATTTTTGAACTAATATCTGCTAGTTTATGTAAATGAGCCATACTGACCACTTTATACTGTTGTGATTCAACACAACAGTATAAAGCCATATATTTTTTAAAAGCCATGGTGGTTGATTCAAACCTTCTGTTCGATTGGCTTTCAGGAAAGAAAAAACCTGAGGGTCAGCAGATGTTGAAGGAGGTATAATCAATTAGATAACTAGGAAGAAGTTTCTTAAGCAAGACTAACTCTAAACATTTTCCACATCTTCTCCTTTGATCATTTGACTTTTTTTTTTCCTGGTCTGTTATATTCTGCTGAAATGTTGGGATTGAATCCTCAGAAGCTGGCAACAGTTAAATTAGTACTTCTCTTTTTGCCTGAGAACATGCTCATGCTTGCTAACAACTACAAAATTAATTTGGATTTACTTAGCCAAAGGAAAAACAGAATGAGAAAAGACAATCCTAAGACTCTTTTCTCATGGCTTGTGCCTCTACCCCCACTGTTTTTTGTTTGTTTTAGTTACATTTTCAAATACTCTCATTTTCCCATGTTCTGCATTCACTTAGAAAATCTTCTAACAGCGAGGAGGACAAACAGGGCTTCCAGAAGTGCTGACTCATCACAGCAGAAGTCCAGTGGTTTGGCAGGGAACTTAATTTCGAAATGTTGAAATTGGCCCTTTTAAAAATAAGTCCATGGCAGCAGATGTCACTGTTGGTCTATCTTAACTTTACGGCACTTCAGCTATATGAGCCTGTGAACCTAGATTTTTAGGAGCAGGGTCTTATGGGATATTCTCTATGATTTTTGGCACTAATTTAAGCCAATTTCTTACCCCTGGAACCTAATTTAATTACATAGAACTTTTAATATTATGATTATGATTTTCTTTCTTAAAAGATGTATTTATTTGAGAGAGAGAGAGCACGTGCTTGTGAGCAGGGGTTGAGGCAGAGGGAGGGGGAGAATCTCAAGCCGACTCTGCAGCACTGACTGCAAAAGCCTAATGTGGGCTCGATCACAGGCCCTGACATCATGACCTGAACTGAACTTGAGAGTTGGACGCTCAAGGCACTAAGCCACCAGGCGCCCCAGTTATGATTTTCATACTAATATTATAGACCTTTTTTTTTTTTTTAACAGAGGTCTTTTCCTCGAGGTCCAAGTTTTCTTTGTTTCTTTCCTCTTTCTGTGTATCATTTCTTTTTTTTTTTTTTTTTAAAGATTTTATTTATTTATTCATGATAGTCACAGAGAGAGAGAGAGGCAGAGACACAGGCAGAGGGAGAAGCAGGCTCCATGCACCGGGAGCCCGACGTGGGATTCGATCCCGGGTCTCCAGGATCGCGCCCCGGGCCAAAGGCAGGCGCCAAACCGCTGCGCCACCCAGGGATCCCTGTGTATCATTTCTTAAGCAGGGAACAGCTTTCTTTTTTCTGCTCAGATATTCTTATTTATTCATGTATAAATTTCCTTAATTCTTACATTCTCTAAGAAACTTTCTTCAGCATTAATTATTTTACTACTATGATGCACTTAACACTACTTTTTTGAATAAGTAATTTGTGCCAGTTATTTACCTGTTGTCTCTCAGTTTTATGTCCTCCTCTTTGATTCTACTCTGTGCTAGGACTCTGAAAATTTCACTCCTCAGATTTTCTTGCCAGATTCTTGAAGGGTCTGGAAGGTATTGGAGGGCAGGTTTTCTATATAACGAAAGAGGAGATAGACTTTCTTACTATTTTAAAATATGTACCATTCTTCTTGGCCTCAATTCCAAAATGGCAGTTCTCCTAAGCTTCAGCTGGCACCCAGCTGTGCAAGTGACTCCAGCCTCCAGCTGCTTGTGGAGTGCTCTATTTTTGCACCTACAGATCTCTTAACACCTGCAGAACCAATCTACTCCATTGAATTCCCTCTGTTGAATATGGGTTTCTGGAGACACCTGGGAAGCTCAGTGGTTGAGCATCTGCCTTCAGCTCAGGGTGTGATCCTGGAATCCCAGGATCAAGTCCCACATCAGGCTCCCTGCATGAAGCCTGCTTCTCCCCCTGCCAATGTCTCTGCCTCTCTCTCTCTCTCTCTCTCTGTCTCTCATGAATAAATAAATAAAACTTTTAAAAGAAAAGAATATGGGTTTCTATTTTCTTGACTTGTAAAATGTATATATATATATATATATATGCATATGGTCATATGTTTTTCAAAATATATTTAATGTTAAAAATAGGAAAGAAGCAAGTAACAAATTCACTGCATTGTGTTTCTTTTTCTTTTTTTGCATTGTGTTTCTGATTTATTTTTTTTATTTTTTTATTTTTTATTTTTTTTTGTTTCTGATTTATATTTAAAAATGCTTTCCCTGACTTGAGCCTTCAGCATGAAATATGTAGTGATGATTTTGACTACTTAATATGGAATATGTTTTGGGAAATGTATATATACCTCCTGACATGATCAAAGCAAAAACTGATGTTAACATCCATAGCAATTTTTCCTTGTGAAAATACCTAACCCTTGCCAGTGGGATTCTAGATAGGTTTTATAATTACTAAAATCACTTGATGTCTATTTGCTATCCTTGATCTAATTCATCCTTCATTATATGGAAAGCAAACCAAGGCCTGAAGGGGATGAAGGGGCAACCTTAAGGTTATACAAGTGAGTTGTAGAAACCTGGAGCAGAACTCAATCCAATTTTCTTTCTTTTGCCTCAAGCTGCTCATAATTTTACATATATCCAGTGCAAGGATTTGTTAGCATTTGGTAAGAAATGAGCATAAATAATTAATACAGGGTTTCTTTGAACTAATCAGAGCTATATTAATGTACCATGCTGAGAAGCTAATTTGGAAGGGATCATGTTAAAAAGTTGCCTTTCTATGAAAGTCAGTTACTTTTTTATACTATGTATTTATTCATTCATTCACTTTCAGTTAACAGGTATTAATATGTACTAATGTACCTGTGTCAGTGTATTAGTTACCATGTTGATTGTTATAGGTCTGTCAGCATTCCTTCTTTCTGTTCACAGCAGTGCTCACATCAATTGGGCTACATTAACTTACCCTGCTTCATCAATTATTTTTTTTATTAAAACCCCTACAATCTAGTTTCTGCTCCTTTTCTACTGAAAGAATCCTTGAATTTACCAATACCTACATATTATCAAATCCGTAAACATTTTTCTGCTTTCATCTTGACCACTGGCAACTGATATTATTGACCAGTCCCTCCTTCATGAAAACTTCCCTTTCTTAGATATTTCTCTAGTAAGTTGCTTTTCTACTTTTCCCATGGCTACTTCTAACATCTCCTATCTCCTATGTAGGATCTCACCTGGTCTTGTGCCCTTCTCACTATCTATTCTGTCTATATGACCCTCTTTTAGTTCACGTTCTGACCTTCCACTATTATGTATGTTCTGAAGATTCTCCAGTCCGTATCTCTGGCCTAGACCTCTTTCATAAGCTCCAGATCTTTATGTACAGCTGTTTGCTGGAAAGTCACCCCATCCACAAATATCCTTGTTCCACCCATACCAAGGTACTTGCAGTTTTTACTCTCACCATGTTCCATATCTCTGTATTCCACAGTCTTCCCCTTATTTAGAATGCTTTACTTCTTGTTCACTTTATTCATATAGTTTAATGCCTACTCAATTCTACTGTCTAATTTTAAAAACCCCAACAACCTTATTTCAGAGATCTCGGTTTAAATGTCTTATTTGAAACAACTGTCTTAGTTAAAATATTTATTTGGGAACATTCCTGCCTGATGCTCCATTGTTCATACTTCTGTTCTTGTTCATACCTTCCTTTTATTCATATCACAAGCCTAATGCTTGACTGTTATCCCTGTTTTGCTTTTCTCCCTTACTAGATTCTTTTGGCAGTCTCCAAAGATGAGTGCCATCAATACCTCACTTCCCTATACATGCATACTGCTTCTCACAGAAAGGAACGGGGTCTCTTACCTCTCTTAAATATGGGCTGTACTTTTCATTTGCTTTAGCCAACGGAATGTGGCAGAAGTAACATTCTGAGATTCCTTAGTCCTGGCCTAAAGGGCCTTGCAGGTTTCTTGTCTTTACCCTTTGCATCCCAATTGTCATGTTTTCAAGATGTTCAGGTTATACATTTGAATGATCAAATTCTGAAGGATAAGAAGCTATCCCAGAGGCAATCATTCAAAAAGTCTGGGAGACTTTTATCTGTAGGTCTGTGTTGGAACCCAAATGTTTTTCTTTCCTTCCTTCCTTCCTTCCTTCCTTCCTTCCTTCCTTCCTTCCTTCCTTCCTTCTTTCTTTCTTTCTTTCTTTCTTTCTTTCTTTCTTTCTTTCTTTCTTTTTTTTTTCTTTTTTTTTTTTTTTGGCTCTAAGTCCAATGTGGAGCCCAACCAATGTGAGGCTTGACCTCATAGCCCTGAGATCAAGACCTGGGCTGAGATCAAGAGTCTGCTGTTTAACCAACTGAACCATACAGGCATCCCCCCAAATCTGTTTTTGTAAAGCACTAAGATATGGGGTGCTTGGCTTTCTCAGTCTAAGTAGTATGCAACTCTTGATCTTGGGGTCATGAGTTTCCAGCCACATGTTGAGTGTAGAGATTACAAAAAAAAAAAAAAAAAAAAAAAGGAAAGTACTTCACATGTTGAGTTTCAATTTCTCTTCTTTCAAACTGAGGATAATATTATCTATTAAAAAAAACACTAAGCTATGATCTAAATTTCTCATGATACAAAGAGCTCTATTGCATTGCTCAGAACACTTATGAAGGTGAGTAGAAGATAGTCTTTTCCTATTTAAACCGGGGAAATATATATCCCAGAGAAAAAGAAAAGAATCATAGCCTGTTGAAGGCATTACCTAATTGACGGGTTTACAAACCTGTATGCAAATCAGAATTGTCTGGGAGTTTGAAAATGCCAGTGCTCGCATGTAGTGCAGAACAATGACATCAGAATCTCGGGGTATTGGACACCAGCACCCATTGCAGACTAATCATTAGAATCTCTGGGGGTGGGGCATCCAGGGTTAAGAACTGTCTTCTACAGAAGCTGGCAAACATTTTCTGTAAAGAGCAAGGCTGTAAATATTTTTGGCTTTGGTAATATTTGAAATACTGGCCATATGGCCTCTGTCACGGTGCTCAATGCTGCTGTTGTAGCATAGAAGTAGTCATAGATATGACATAAACAAGACATACTTGTGTTCTTTTTTTTCATGCTTGTGTTCTAATGAAATTTTATTTATGGGCACAAATTTGAAACTGTAGTTTGCTGACTGATGAACTTGAGCAAACAACACCTAATTTTTAAAAATTTCAGCTTTTGGGGGGTAAGTTTGGCATATAAATTTTAAGATATTTAAAGTGTACATTACATTGTGGTAAATTGGTATACATATATGTTGTGAAAGGATCCCCCCACATCTAGTTAATTTACACATCCATTGCTCCATGTATTTATCTTTCTTTTACTCTTTTGGTGAAAACATTTAAGTTCAATTCTATTAGCAAATTTCAATTGTACAAGTGTACTTCAATTGTACATGGTGTGCTATAATCACCATGTTTTACCTGGCAACTACTTTTCTACCCTGTGTTTCTGTGAATTTGTCTCTGCCATCCCTCCTAGATTTCACATGTAAGTGATTTCATGCAATATTTATCTTTCTCTCTCTGGCTTATTTCACTTAGCATAATGTTCTCAAGGTACATCTGTGTTGTCACAAATGGCAGGATTTCCTTCTTTCTCATGCAGCTGAATAATATTCCATGGTGTCTGTGTGTGTCTGCATGTGCTCACATACACCTCACATCTACTTTATCCACTCTGTTGATTGGCACTTAGGTTGTTTCCATATCTTCCTTATAAATAATGGTGCAATGAACATGGGAGTGCAAACATCTCCTCCATATCCTGTTTTCATTTCCTTTGGAAATCTCTACTTTTGGGTTTATTCTTCCAATTTATAAAAATATCAACTGACTGAAAAAAAATTTTAAATGCTGTGTAAGTCAAACTAAACATGTGTCTGGCTGGACCCAGCTACTGCATCTGTGGAGTCTGAGCCATGACAGAATTAAGGGAGAGTTGGGTGAGTTGGGTGTGGAACCGGCGAGAGGAACTGCTTTGTTCAATAAAGCATGTGTGAGGGAAATGACAAGAGTAAGGGAGAGATGGAGGATTGGGAGTAGAGCATTGATGAGTCATTTAAGGAGTCAAGGGAGCTTGGGTCCCCTTACATTTACATTTCTATTAAATGACAGAAAAAGTTTTATTGGGTAATACTAAAATATTTTATAATATTATACTCTTTTGTATTTCTGTATCTTTATAGTTATTGTCAAGAAAACAAATAAGATCATATGTAGATGATGAGAACTGTTAAGAACCAGGTGGTTTATTATTCAGGGCTTTAGGGACTAGAGAAAGGAAAGAGTAGGGGAACTGCCTAGGAATAGAGAATAGATCTTGGGCATCTATCTGCAAGTAGAGCGAAATAGAGCTAGATGAGTGTGGGGAGAAAATATACCTCAGGAGTGATATTCAATACTTAGAACAGAAAGAGAGAACTGGGATTAGACAAAAGTGGAGGACAGCCAGGAATCAAGTCCTGGTGGGCTGGGAGGTGTTTTGGCAGTGCCGGTCACAGCAGAAGCCAAGGTGAGGTACTGAACTGGGTGGCCAAGATCAGAGCCAGAACATTGAACACAGAGCCAGGGATCTGGAGGCAGTTTGGAAAGATATGCAAGGGAGACTCTGCCAAGAATATGTACCCCCTGGTTTGGGAGTTTTCAAATGGGAAAATTGCTGAGTTCATAATACATATTATGTAACTAACACGGTAATTCTTCTTAGCTATTCTTTAAGTCAATGTTGAATTAAGAGTTAAACTAGATTTAAAATCTGAAATTTTGGTTAAAAAATTAAAACATCCAAACATATCATCTTTCCAACAAATGTTTTTTAAACAGACCTTTCAGCCAAGTTGCCTAAGAACAACAGTTGACAAGAACTGCACGTCTTCAAACACTGTCTACTGCAGGATGTAAACAGGAACCTCTGGGAATTTCTGTGAGTCATAAAATGTTGTAAGGAACTTTCCAAAGACATTTTCTTGCTAGGATAGAGAGTTCTAATCTCATATTGGCAGACTCTGTTGGCGACAAGGTATATTGTTTACTTTGATTCCTTTTCAGCTGTCCTTCATGACCTTGCTATATCAAGTTTTTGATATATTGGAACAGAGGAGTTGCATAAAATGACAAGGGTGTAACCCCTTCTGTTCTTCTAGTCTCTTAAAAGAGATAAAAGTCATGATCCTAATCTATGCTTCCTCTGAGTGTGTTTCAGTCAGTTGTCTTTGAAGGAAGTAGTTTGGATTACTCCCACAATTTTGAAAACTTATAGTACTGGTAATTGAAGACATATGTTTTCTTTTAACTCAGAAAGGATGTTAAAAAAAAAAAAACAACACTTCATAATGCTGCCGAAAGGGATATTTCTAAGAGTGGTATGCATGCATACCTGGGGTCATTTAATCTAGTTTAAATATGAGCACTTGAATTTGGAGAAATATAGACACAAATGCATAGCCAACAAACACAGTTATTAATGTTAAGAAGGGACCAAAAAGTAGGCCAGAAAAAAAGAATACCTAATCCTTTGCTCATAAATTCAATCTAGATCTATATTCTTTGATATTTGATGGAGTCTGATTAATTTCAAAATTGATTTATTAGTTGCAGATTTTTCTGTTTTTATTTTATTTTTAAAGCAGAGGTTCAAAAGGCTTTGACTATTGTATGCAACTGCACAATCACCACTCAAATCAATATGTAGAACATTTCCATCACCTAGAAAGTGCCCATGTGACCCTTCTAGTCATTCTTCTACCACCTCTGTCCTCCAAACACCAGAAACAGCAGAGTTAGTTTTGCGTGCTCTTGGACTTCATATACATTGAATCATACAGTACATGCTTTCTTGGGTTTCCCTTCTTTGACAGAGCATGTTTGTGAAATTCATCCAAATTTTTGAGTGTTTCAATTGTTCAGTCCTTTTAGTTGCTCAGTAGTATTCCATTGTATGAATATATACCACTGTTTATTCTTTTGATGATGAGTTTTTGCATTGTTTCCAATTTTGGCTATTACAAATAAGGATGCTAAAACATTCTTGTAAAAGTCATTTTGTAACATATGTTTTTTGTCTCTCTTGGATAAATAGTTAAGAGTAGGATTCCTGCATCATAGGATTTTATTAGAAATTGCCAAACAGTTTTCTAAAGTGATTGTACAATTTTGTAATATTACCAGGAATGAATGGAGTTTTATATCCTTATCATTTTTTAGTATTATTAGTCTTTTTTATTTTAACCTCTCAAGTGATATCGAGACATTATTTCATTGTGGTTTTATTTGCATTTCTCTGATTACAAATGATGTTAAAGAATTTTTTGTGTGTTTATTGGTTATTTCTTTATCTTGCTTTATGAAGTAAATTCTCTATATTCTCCAATTATTTTTGCCTATTTAAAAAAATTTTAGGAGTTCTCTTTACATTCTGAGTCTTTTCAGATAAATGTCTTCTGAACATTTCTCCTAGTCTGGATCTTTTTTTTTTTTTTTTTTTTAATTTATTTATTTATGATAGTCACAGAGAGAGAGGCAGAGGGAGAAGCAGGCTCCATGCACCGGGAGCCCGATGTGGGATTCGATCCCGGGTCTCCAGGATCGCGCCCTGGGCCAAAGGCAGGCGCCAAACCGCTGCGCCACCCAGGGATCCCCCTAGTCTGGATCTTGTTTATTTATTTCCTTAATGGTTACTTTTTTTTAGTGGGAAATAATTAATTGAGAACAAATTAATTAATATTTGAGAAATAATTCAAATGCCATAAAACTTACTTTTTTAAGTAATCAATTCCGCTGTTTTTAGTATATTCACAGTTGTACAACTATCAGCCCTATGTAATTTTAGAACATTTTCATAATTTTCCGAATAAACTCCAAGTCCTTTAGTATTCATTCCTCATTTTCCCCTCCTCCTCTAGAACCTGGCAACGGCTAATATATCTGTCTCTATGTATTTGTCTATTCTGAACAGCTTATATAATTGGAATTATACACAATTGTACAATCTGGTACAAATCTGTAGCCTTTTGTATGTGGCTTCTTTCACTGAGCATGATTATGGCTGAATAGTATTTCACCAGAAAAATATACCACATTTAATACATCTAGTCATCAGTTGATGAATATTTGGGTTGTTTCTACTTTTTGAATATTATGAATAATGCTGCTTTGAACATTTAGGTACAAGTTTTTGTATAAATGTATGTTTCAATTCTCTTGAATATATTCCCACTATTGACTGAATAGAGCCCCCTAACATTCATATGTTGAAAACCTAATCCCCAGTGTGATGGTATTTGGAGATGGGACATTTTGGGAGATGATTAGTTAATCAAGGTGGAGCCCTAATGATGAGATTCATGCTCTTATAAAACATGAGAGAGCTTGCTTCCTTTCTCTCTTCTTAGCCATGTGAAGACACAGAAAGAAGGTGACTGTCTCCAGGCCAGGAACTGGGTTCTCATCAGACACTGGATCTGCTGGTGATTTAATATTTGACTTCTCAGTGTCCAGAACTCTGAGAAATAAATTTGTATTGCTTAAGCAACTCAGTCTGTGGTATTTTGTTATAGCAGCCCAGACTAAGATAATTCCTAAGAATGGAATTACTGGGTCATAAGGTAACTCTATGTTTAACTTTTTGAGAAACTGCCAACTGTTTTCCACACCAACTACACCATTTTACATTCCCACTAGCAATGTATGAAGGTTTGAAGTCCTTCACTTCCTTGCCAATAATTGTTATCTTCTGTTTAAAAATATGTATATAATTATACACTGTGTTCTTGACTTACATTTTCCTAATGACTAATGAGCATTTTTTTCATGTGCTTATTGGCCATTCTTTTAAGGGGTATCAAATCCTTTGCCCATTAAAAATAATTATTTACTGTTGATCTATAATATTAAATTATAACATCTTTGGATGCTAGACCCTTATTAGTTATATGGTTGTCAAATATTTTCTTCCATTCTGTGAGTTGTATTTTTATTTACTTGATAGTGCCCTTTGAATCACACAAGTTTTAGTTTTCATTTAATTTAGTTCAGTTTGCCAACTTTTTCTTCTGTTGTTGTGTTTTAGGTATTATAATAAAGAAGCCATTGCCTAATCCAAAGTCACAAAGATTTACATGTTTTCTTCCAAGAGTTTCATAATTTTAGCTCTTAAATTTAGGTTCTTGATCCATTTTGAGCTATTTTTTGTATACAGTGTAACACATGGTTCTAATTTCATTTTTTCACTTGTGGATATACAGGTGTCCCAGCACCATTTGTTGAGATGATTATTCTTTTCTCATTGAGTTATCTTGGCTGCCTTCTTGAAATGATTTGCTCATGAAGGTATGACTTTATATCAGGACTCTCAATTTTTTTTCCACTGATACATATATCGATCCCTATGCCAGCCACGTTTACTATAGCTTTGTATTAATGGCTTCTTTTGATAGATATTTTAATTTGATGACTTTTTAAAAGACTTATTTATTTATTTATTTGAGAGACAGTGCACTCACAAGCAGGGGGTGGGGCAGAGGGAGAGGAAGAGAGAATCCTCAAGCAGACTCCACACTGAGGGCAGAGCCTGGCTAGGGCTTGAATTCAGGACCCTAGGATCATGACCTGAGCCAAAGGCAGATGTTCAACCACTGAGCCACCCAGGTGCTCCTGGGGTTGATGAGATTTAGATTGAGTTTGAGTTTGAAGTTTTATATTGTACTTAATTTTAAGAACCAAAAATGACTGGAAAACTCTAGTAGCTACCAAATATGATAGTAGGGGATAGGAAAAAAGAAATTTGATGAAGCATTATTAAAAGCAGTGATTGAAAAATACCAGTGATTTCATGTTTATGTTCCAAAGGTTTGAGATTGTAGTGGTATTCATTTTGATAAAATGTATTTCATTATTTTGGCAAATAGAAGACAAAGATAATGGGAGAAATGTGCACTGAGAGCCTACCTCAGTTCTGGAAAAAGTAAGAATTTTAAGACTTTGGTATTAAGCTACAATCAGTGACATGAATGACATTTTTGTGGTTGTGGTTTTATTTGGCATTAGATTTCTATGAAGAATATTTAAAAAATATCTTACATAGTATTAAAAGCATCTTGATTTTCTTCATCAAATAACAAATAAATTGTCATTTATGTGAGTTCAAAGGCAAGTTACTGTGAGTCAGTTTTTGAAATAGACACATCTAGGAGATGCCAGTTTTCATTAATGATTCTAAAAGAGTACAGATGGTAAAGTGTGCAGCTTCTGAGAGACTGGAGCTTCCCAGAGAGCCCCAGACACATGCGTTTTTAAACATTGACATTCTACATTATTATTTAAGGAGTCCTCACTTTGTGCTAAAAAATACAGATGTTTCTCATATGCTTTTAAGGTACTTTTCATGGATTTGATCTCAAGAATCACCTTACACTGTTAATACACAGTGAAGTTTTCTTCTCTTGATATTACCATCATCTTATACGAAATAAAATGGAATAGAAATTTCATCCTAACCTATGAATTTCAAAAATGAAGCTTGAAAAACTTTCAGACCAAAAACAAAACAAAACAAAACAAAACAAAACAAAAACAACGTTCAGACCAAGCAACCTCTTTCAATCCCTACTCTGCAAGTATGCCCCAAAATGAACATGAAGGACAAGAGCTTGTATAGTTAAGATAAGCTATGTAATCTGCTATGGCAAAAACTAATCATAACCTAATCAAAAGAAGCTTGCTTCTCAATATGGAAAAATTTTTGAAAATTAAAAGACAAATTAGTTAAACAGCACCATTATTTGAATTACTGTTTTTCAACATGTCTCTTTTATATTTGTCCTTCACCCATTATAATTTAATGAACTAAATCCAACTTTGCAATGTTATAGGATTAATTTTGAGGTTAGTGTAAGGGATTGGTTTTAGACCGGAATGGGTCAGTCACTTACTAGTTTTGTTACTTTGGGAGTGCTGCTTAACCTTTCCATGCTTTTTCCTCGTCTACAAAATGGAGATAAGAACACAAGGTATCTTGAACAGTTGTGTGAACACTAAACAACAATCATATGTCCTGCTCAGGTGTATAGCACAGAGTGAACATACTATAATGGTAGTTGTTATTATGTATGTGTGAAGATGAGGATATAGAATTTGAATGGAAATGTAACTTACAGAAGTTAGTGGAGAGATTGTTTTGAGGGAAAATAGATAAAAACCAATGACAGAGGGGGAATTAAAAGTGAGTCCAACATTGTCATTTCTCATTCTGAGCCCAGCTACTTGATGATTAGGCTGAGTTCTGAATGACTGTGACTGAGAGGTGTGTGTGGGATGTCTTCTTATGCCTACCTCCCACTCATGAGTTGGAGGTTCTTCCTTGAGTGTGTCATTGCTGAGAATATTGGGACCCTGACTGCCCTTGTCCCAGCTCAAAGGTGGTGGTTCCACACCAGAAGAGTGAGTTGAGAACTGATGGGATCAGTAAGAGATGTAAGGAAACTTACATAGAAGTCTATGTAAGGGAAATTATAGGAAGGGACAGTCTCCCTTTTTTCTTTATTTCTTGAGATTGAATATAGCCAGCAGTGCACCAACCTGAAAATAAAACCAAGAATAAAGGAGGAAGAGTAGAGAAATAGAAAGAAACTAAGCCTTTGAAGACAAAGTTTGGCCATGTAAAGAATTCTATTTGGCATAAGAGGGAGTTCAGAGGTCCAGTGAAGTCCTAAGTTGGGATCCGCTGAGACTCTGGACTTCCTGATATGAGAGATAATAATTACTTCATTAAGCTATCTTAAGACATGGTTTCTATTATTTTCAGTCAAAAGCATTATAACTGAGAGATATTATTAATTTGAAAATACTTGGTTATTTTAGTCATCAAAATTTTTGTACTATGGAATATAATTTACTGGAGTTTTTAGACACCCTTTTTATGTTTGACTAATAAATTTCTGTCCACTTTTATTTTTTTATTTTTATTTTTTATTTTTTTAAAAGATTTTATTAATTTATTCATGACAGACACACAGAGAGAGAGGCAGAGACAGAGGCAGAGACAGAGGCAGAGGGAGAAGGAGGCCCCATGCAGGAAGCCCGAAGTGGGACTTGATCCTGGGTCTTCAGGATCACGCCCTGGGCCGAAGGCAGGCACTAAACCACTGAGCCACCAGGGCTACCCTTCTGTCCTCTTTTAATGTCTTCCTTGACCTCTTCTCTTTTTATTATTCATTAAATGAATTCTTATAATTCTTTTTATGGTTTTTTGGTCTTTTTTCCCTATTGTTTCCTAGGGTTTTTTTTTTCTTTTAGCAAATATTTTTGCTTCTAATTTTAGTTTCTATTTACACCCTCTTTGTCTTTCCCAACTTCTGAATTTTCTGCCTTGTGAGAGATGATTCAATCATGTTATAGTTACAATGCACCTTTTTGTCTTCCTTTAAGTATATTTCCATTTATCCAGTTCCCCCTGTACTCTTGGAAACCCTACATGATAGAATGATTGGTGAAAATACTGATGTACTTCCTTACCCAAAATTCCAACCCCATTTTCCATCTCTGTTCAAAGACAGAAGCATGGAGCCATCATTTATAGAGGGGAAAGGAAGGGAATATTGTTGTAGGAAATGGACAGTGAACAAAGGTACCATATTCTCCTAAGTGGCATGAAGGAATGTTTGGAATGACAATGCCAACCTATGGATGAGCTCTGTGCTGCTTGTATGCCACGGCAGCACAGTCCTGTGGTCAGAGAAATCGCCTGGTTGGAGATAAGCAATATTTTAGGGGGTAAAGAAGAAGAAACAAGGTAGGCATTGAGCCTGGCTTACATTCCCCACCATGTGTCAAAGATATGAGAACAAAATGACCTTGTCCCACACCAGTCCCACCTGGATCAATAATGGTTGCCACCTCACAGAATGGAACAGTGAGGAGAAGAGCAAACACTGCACCTACCCATAAACTTCCCAGTTTTCAGCAGGACAGGAGGTCTTCCCTGTGCCACCTCAGGCCATGGCAAGACTTGAGCCCTCCAGAGGAGGCCCTAGGGTAGTGTGATAGAGCTGAGAACCTAAGGACTGCTATGGGATGAATTTTGTATGCATTCCTGTTAACATCAGCCTCAGGGAATGGGGAATGGGGACAAAGAGACCATGATTGCATTTCAAACTGAGGTAATTAAAGAAATCACTCAGTTGGATTGAATGTACTATAAATCAGGTTTTCACGTTTGGCAGCATGGGGCCTCAGAATTAAAAATTCCAATGAAAGGAAAATAAAATAAGCTATATTTTTTGCATATGTGTTTTGTGTTATATTTAACTTTGTAGAATCTCAAATGCATTCTTTCTCTACACCTATTTTAGAAATTCATTATGCTGGAGGTGTTTCTTCACTGCCTTTTTTTCACAAAGCCCAACACCTTGCTAAATGCTGCTCCTGCTTCCTCCTGCACAAGATCTCTAGGATGCAATATCTCCTCCCCATCTTTACCTCCAAGTTATTGATCCAAGTACCAATTATTTGTCACTTGAATTATTGTGATATCTTTCCCAGTGTGTTTGCCTTGGTTTTACTTCATCTCAGTAAGTTTTATGATCTTGAAACTCTTCATCTTATAGTAGCATGCACTATCTTTTTTTTTTTTTAAAGATTTTATTTATTCATGAGAGACACCACAGAGAGAGAGGCAGAGATACAGGCAGAGGGAGAAGCAGGCTCCCTGCGGGGAGCCCGATGTGGGACTTGATCCCAGGGCCCCAGGATCATGCCCCGAGCCAAAGGCAGACACTCAATTGCTGAGCCACCCAGGCATCCCAGCATGTACTATCTTAATTCATTCTTTGATTAGGCCTCTCTATGCCATGTCATACCAACCTATTTAGTATGATGTGGAGACCAAGGATAGATTACATCTTAATATTTTTAATTTGTGATTGGTTTTCATTCTTTTAACCTTTCCAAACATCTTTTGGAAGTGCTATTTGACACAAGCATGAGGTCAAATCTCTTGGATAATTTGTCTGGAATTATATGTATGTCCTTAGTTTTATATTTTAATACTTCATGTTCATCATGAAGAACATGATGAACTAAACTAATGCATATCATTATCCTCAAAATTAAGAAAACCTATCTAAAATAACTTAAAACTACATTTAAAATAATTCAAAATACAATATTTTCAATGAAAGAAAACATAATCTCTAAATGCCATGAAGTGAGAGAAATAAAGGCAGAGTTTCAAATGGTAGCTCAGAGTATGAAAGTTCACAAGGGTTTTAGATTTGATATAGTTTCTATGGGATGAGAATTTAATATCCATATAAGGACCAGAGCCATGTCATTTGATCTACGTGAGTGGGGAGTTGGTACTGAATACCCAGTTTAAAAATCAGTGCTTAAACTGGAACAGGAAGAAATAGAAAACCTGAACAGGCCAATAACCAGGGAGGAAATTGAAGCAGTCATCAAAAACCTCCCAAGACACAAAAGTCCAGGGCCAGATGGCTTCCCAGGGGAATTCTATCAAATGTTTAAAGAAGAAACCATACCTATTCTACTAAAGCTGTTTGGAAAGACAGAAAGAGATGGAATACATCCAAACTCGTTTTATGAGGCCAGGATCACCTTAATTCCAAAACCAGACAAAGACCCCACCAAAAAGGAGAATTATAGACCAATATCCCTTATGAACACGTATGCAAAAATTCTCAACAAGATACTAGCCAATAGGATCCAACAATACATTAAGAAGATTATTCACCATGACCAAGTGGGATTTATCCCTGGGATGCAAGGCCGGTTCAACACTCGTAAAGCAATCAATGTGATTCATCATATTAGCAAGAGAAAACAAGAACCATATGATCCTCTCAATAGATGCAGAGAAAGCATTTGACAAAATACAGCATCCATTCCTGATCAAAACTCTTCAGAGCATAGGGATAGAGGGAACATTCCTCAGCATCTTAAAAACCATCTACGAAAAGCCCACAGCAAATATCATTCTCAATGTGTAAACACTGGGAGACTTTCCCCTAAGATCAGGAACAAGACAGGGATGTCCACTCTCACCACTGCTACTCAACATAGTACTAGAAGTCCTAGCCTCAGCAATCAGGCAGCAAAAAGAAATAAAAGATTCAAATTGGCAAAGAAAAAGTCAAACTCTCCCTCTTTGCAGGTGACATGATACTGTACATAGAAAACCCAAAAGACCCCACCCCAAGATTGCTAGAACTCATACAGCAATTCGGCAGGGTGGCAGGATACAAAACCAATGCCCAGAAGTCAGTGGCATTTCTATACACTAACAATGAGACTGAAGAAAGAGAAATTAAGGAGTCAATCCCATTTACAATGGCACCCAAAACCATAAGATACCCAGGAATAAACCTAACCAAAGAGGTAAAGGATCTATACCCTAAAAACTACAGAACACTTCTGAAAGAAATTGAAGAAGACACAAAGAGATGGAAAAATATTCCATGCTCATGGATTGGAAGAATTAATATTGTGAAAACGTCAATGCTACCCAGGGCAATTTACACATTCAATGCAATCCCTATCAAAATACCATGGACTTTCTTCAGAGAGTTAGAACAAATTATCTTAAGATTTGTGTGGAATCAGAAAAGACCCCGAATAGCCAGGGGATTATTAAAAAAGAAAACCAAAAAAAAAAAAAAAAAAAAGAAAACCATAGCTGGGGGCATCACAATGCCAGATCTCAGGTTGTACTACAAAGCTGTGGTCATCAAGACAGTGTGGTACTGGCACAAAAGCAGACACATGGATCAATGGAACAGAATAGAGAATCCAGAAGTGGACCCTCAACTTTATGGTCAACTAATATTCGACAAAGGAGGAAAGACTATCCACTGGAAAAAAGACAGTCTCTTCAATAAGTGGTGCTGGGAAAATTGGACATCCACATGCAGAAAAGTGAAACTGGACTATTCTCTTACACCAGACACAAAGATAAACTCAAAATGGATGAAAGATTTAAATGTGAGACAAGATTCCATCAAAATCCTGGAGGAGAACACAGGCAACACCCTTTTTGAACTTGGCCACAGTAACTTCTTGCAAGATACATCCATGAAGGCAAGAGAAACAAAAGCAAACATGAACTATTGGGACTTCATCAGGATAAGAAGCTTCTGCACAGCAAAGGATACAGTCAACAAAACTAAAAGACAACCTACAGAATGGGAGAAGATATTTGCAAATGACGTATCAGATAAAGGGCTAGTTTCCAAGATCTATAAAGAAACTTATTAAACTCAAAGCAAAGAAACAATCCAATCATGAAATGGGCAAAAGACATGAACAGAAATCTCACAGAGGAAGACGTAGACATGGCCAACAAGCACATGAGAAAATGCTCCGCATCACTTGCCATCAGGGAAATACAAATCAAAACCACAATGAGATCCCACCTCACACCAGTGAGAATGGGGAAAATTAACAAGGCAGGAAACCACAAATGTTGGAGAGGATGCGGAGAAAGGGCAACCCTCCTGCACTTTTGGTGGGAATGTGACCTGGTGCAGCCACTCTGGGAAACTGTGTGGAGGGTCCTCAGAGTTAAAAATAGATCTGCCCTATGACCCAGCAAATGCACTGCTGGGGATTTACCCCATAGATACAGATGCAGGGAAACAGCAGGACACCTGCACCCCAATGTTTATAGCAGCAATGTCCACAATAGCCAAACTGTGGGAGGAGCCTCGGTGCCCATCGACAGATGATGGATAAGGAAGCTATGGTCTAGGTATACACTGGGATATTCCTCAGCCATTGGAAACAACAAATACTCACCATTTGCTTCAAGGTGGATGGAACTGGAGGGTATTATGCTGAGTGAAATAAGTCAATTGGAGAAGGACAGACGTTATATGGTCTCATTCATTTGGGAAATATAATAAATAGTGAAAGGGAATAAAGGGAAAGGAGAGAAAATGAGTGGGAAATATCAGAAAGGGAGACAGAACATAAGAGACTCCTAACTCTGGGAAACTAACAGGGTGTAGAGGAAAGGGAGGTGGACGGGGGGTGGGGGTGACTGGGTGACAGGCACTGAGTAGGGCACTTGATGGGATGAGCACTGGGTGTTATGTCATATGTTGGCAAATTGAACTCCAATAAAAAAATAAATTAATTTAAAAAATCAGTGCTTTAAAGTAGTGGTCTGCTTGCAAAAATGCAGCTAGAAACACTCTGTACACAAACCCTGGGAAGCAGCCTAATAATTTGCTCTCTGTTTTGGCTTCAAATGGCAAAAAAAAAAAAAAGGATACCAGTAAGAACCTGAAACCCTGGGTCTGTTACACATGGGGTTTCAATTGATACTTCCTGAATGGTGTAGGAGATACAGGCTGAGAAATTGGAATAAAAACCAGTCAAAAACCATTAAGATTCTGTCAGAAAAAGAAGTGCAAAATTGATCTGTCGGGATAACTGGGGGAATGTAGGACTCTTGTGGAAAACACAAACCCACTGAAGGACTTAAAATTAAAAGTCATAAACTACATTAGCATAAACCATTGTGAGGAGAGTAAGCAGGCATCACAAACAGGAGGATTAGCACTGTCAAGAGTAGAGAATAATAATCTGAATAATCTATAAGTATATTAAAATTGTCCAAAAAGATAGAGGAGCAGAAATCACAATGAAACAAGAGGACAATATGAAATAAACTATAAGAAAATGAGAAATAATTTATAAAGAGACATAGTTCAAGAGTGATTTTGTGTCAGATCTCAGGAAATCATCTAGACTGTAGCACAGAGAAAAAGAGATGAAAAATATAAAAGTGAGTCAGATATAAAGGATAGTACATGGGTGTTAAATGTATATCTAATGGGAATCTCAGTGGGGAAAATGAAAAAAAAATAGCAAGAGTAAAACAAGTTATTGGTGGAGAACTTAGCAGATGTAAAGAAGAAAAGCTATGATATCAAATGGCACAGAATAAAATTACATCCCCACCTAGAAATATCAGAGTGAGATGATAGACTATGAAAAGCAAAGAAACCTTAAAAGCAAGTAAAGAGGAGTACTATGGACAAAGTGGAGGGGAAAAATAAAGATATTTTGAGATAAATAAGGACTGGAAGGATACCCCCCCACAGATTACTGAGGAGAGTATTATTAGAAGACAATTGAACCTGGAAGGAAGAAAGGGAATGAGAGAAGCAAATGGAAACAAATAGGTGGTAAAGATGTGGGTTAACCAAATAATCAACTGTGTAAAATGGTTACATTTTGGAGAGTTTAAAAATAAAGTAGAACTAGAATATCAGATAAAAATAACATAGAAGATGGCAGAAAGGTAGAGAGCTAAGTGTTTTATAGTTCTTGTATATGATGGTGTGGATAAAAATGATGATCTTTCTTAAGTTCTCTTCTTCCTCTTCCTCTCTCTCTCCCTGTCTGAAATAAATAAGTAAAATCTAAAAAAAAAATAGAAATAGACATACAACAAAACATAGAGATGAAGGAAAAAAGAAGAAACTAATGACCTGATTAATCTGATTAAGCCAAAGCCCATTCCAAGACAGAAAGAATGAAAACAAAACAAAACAACTAAACAGAATCCTCCTAGTAAAATCTTTTAGAAGTTCCTTTTCATGAAATAGCTTAGAAGCAGTTTTTGTGGCGATATGTCTAGATTTTTTTTTATTAGGATCATATTATCTTAGAACTGAGGGACACCCAGGTGGCTGGGTGGTTTAGTGCCTGCCTTAGGCTCAGGTCATGATCCTGGAGTTCTGGTATGGAGTCCTGGGGGTGGGGTGGGGGGGCTGCTTCTCCCTCTGCCAGTGTCTCTGCCTCTCTCTCTGTGTGTGTCTCATGAATAAATAAAACATTTTTAAAAAGAACTGAAAACAAATGTTTAAAATAGTCTAGTTTGGTTTCTTCACTGTATCGTTGGGGAAATTAAGACTCAGAGATTTAATGATTTGTTTGAAGTCACACACTAAAGTCACAGGTGTAAGACTAGGAGTTAGTTCATTGGAAGTAGTAGTCTTCATGAAATTTACCTGGAAGCCAGAAAACCTGGGGCTAATGCTGAAAGCTATAATCAGCTGTCCAAATTGTCCCTGGCTATAGTTGCTTCTTTCAAAATGAGGTAATAATTTTCATTTAACAATTGTCAATTATTGACAATTGTATTTATTTATGTATCTATCAGTCTGAATAGGAGAATTCTTTGGGCATTTTAAGGCCCTTAGATTAAAATGTAGTAATAAAAATAAGCATTATAGTATACACTTTTTGTTATTGATTTATCTAGAAAAATTAATGATATTAAAATTAAGATGAAATTAATCATTCTTTGAGTTACTACAAGAACTTTTTATTTTCTTTTATCAATATTATTAAAAATATGATTTTATGTAATCTAAGATTTGGAACATTATAGGATATAATAAGCTATCTTTTTAAGCAAAAAAGCTTAATTGTCCATATGAAAAAGAAAAAACAAAACCAAAATTTTTCAGTAGTTGAGAATGAGGAAAAATTTTATCAAATATAAAAATTCAGGCCATGATGAAGAGAAAGGACCTT
Source organism: Canis aureus (assembly GCF_053574225.1). Lineage (NCBI taxonomy): Eukaryota > Metazoa > Chordata > Mammalia > Carnivora > Canidae > Canis > Canis aureus. Next base: position 46,061 of record NC_135644.1, read on the forward strand.
GTCCATACAATGAGTCATAATTTTCAAGCGAGTTTCTTTGAGTGTGGCTTACAACCACATTGTATTGTATGTCTAAAGTATTTCTAGAAAGAGAATAACACCTACTCCAAAAAATATATCCTTCATTAAATTTAAATTTAAAATCAAATGTAATAATAAAGTTATGGGGAGAGAGATGCCAGGAATGAAATAAGAGATTTCAAGTATGTCTCAAAATTTTATGGATTTTATCATTTTGTTATTTTTTAAAAATATATTTTATTTATCTATTCATGATAGACCCAGAGAGAGAAGCAGAGACACAGAGAGAGGGAGAAGCAGGCTCCCTGCAAGGAGCCTGATGTGGGACTCGATCCCAGGACTCCAGAGTCACACTCTGGGCCGAAGGCAGACGCTCAACCGCTGAGCCACCTGGGTGTCCCTGTCAGTTTGTTCTTAAGCAATTGTAGGAATTAATGAACATTTGAAATAGTATGTGTGGCAAAAAGAGAAAAACTACTTTCTATTACTGCCAAGGTGACATTAAGATTATAGAACTAATTTCTCTGAGAGAAGCAAATCTTCCAGTCTTCTGTCTTGAGCAAATACAAAGATAACCACTAGGACACCTGCATTTCTTTAAAACTTTTAGAGAGAAAACTATCAATACTTAAAGTTCATGAAATCAAAATGTTTATTCAGATCTATGAAATCAATCCATGGAATTTAGTTAAGAATCATTATGACTTTCTTTAAATGAGAGTTCTTAAATGTTTTAACTGAATGTTCTGAAAACTTAATTGCGTGTTTCTTTGACATATTGTATTTTATCAGCATAAAAGAAGAACAGCATATAAAATTCTTTTTTTTTTTTTTGAGGGTCCAAGAACAGATTTTATTGCAGGCACCCTCGGGCGAGGTTCCATGACTCACGGGGGAAAGAGAGTGAGTCGAGGAAGTCGCCCCAAAAATTCTGAAACACTTTTTATTTACTAAAATGTGCTTATCATCAAGGATGAAATTAAGTACTTTGGAATCTACAACAAAGCCATTATCTATGAATTTGTACATTTTTGATGGCCTCCTTAATTCAACCAGGGGTCCTTACTCTGAATACATTTCCGTGGCTTTGAGGTTTGGTACTGTCCGTGTACTTGTCATGTCTAGCATATTTCTTCTAAAAGGGGTTTGAGGTGTGCTTTATGTAATTATGTGTGTATGTGTATGCATGTGTGTTTTCAATAACTATCTATAAAATGGAATCACAAATTTATTTTTGCAATCCAAATCCTTTGAGCACTAGACTCAACACTAGTTCCCAATATGTTCAAATGGGAGGTTGGGAAATTCTGGAAGATAAAGTGATGCAGCTCAACTTGCTCAAATCTAAGTACTACACATCTGTATTATTACATTAATGTTGTACATTATTTTGGAAATCTGATGCACATTATTTCTGTTATGCAAAAAGTCCCCAAAAATTAGCTGGTAGCTCTCTCCAATTTCTCAATCATCGAATTCATTTTTTTTTTAAAACAATTCTTATGTCTTTAGCATTATAAAAGTAATCAAAAAGTAATATTAAAACTAGTAAAAGACTATGAATTATATTTAAGAAGTATTTTGGGGAGCTTCTTTTTGGTCACATTTTTTTTTCAGGATTGATAATGACTAAAACATACTTCTTTACTGTATTTTGTGAATGTTCATCATTGTAAAGAAACCTGATGCATGAGAATAGGTATTTATATATAATGTGTTTAATTATTAAATATTTTCTTTATAAAAGAATTATTTTGCAAATAACACATAATAATCTAACTGTAAATGAAAGCTTTTCTAATATATTAAAAGTACTTTTGATTTCATTATATTATTTTAAAGTAGGTACTATAGAAAATTCTTATAAATAAGAAAATAAAAATCACCTGTATTCTAAACCAGGGGCTCTGTTAACAATTTTTGTTCATTTTTCTTCAGTTTCCCTCAGTGAAGTTACACACACACACACACACACACACCCCACAGACATGAACATACAAACATGTGTTATATGTTTTTTCTTTCAACTTTTAGAATTTTCTCACACTTGTATATACTCTTTATATGTATATTTAGCTTTTGCAGATTATTGAATAATATAGATATAACCTTAATTTATTTTCTAGTTCCCTTATTATGGAACATATTTTTTATTTTTTATTTGATACTGATATGGTGAATATTTTTGCATAAATCTTTTTTCGCCAACAAACAGATGAGAAAATGCTCTGCATCACTGGCCTTCAGGGAAATACAAATCAAAACCACAATGAGATCCCACCTCACACCAGTGAGAATGGGGAAAATTAACAAGACGGGAAACAACAAATGTTACAGAGGATGTGGAGAAAGGGGAACCCTCCTGCACTGTTGGGAATGTGAACTGGTGCAGCCACTCTGGGAAACTGTGTGGAGGTTCCTCAAAGAGTTAAAAATAGACCTGCCCTACGGCCCAGCAATTGCACTGTTGGGGATTTACCCCAAAGATACAGATGTGGTGAAACGCCGGGACACCTGCACCCCGATGTTTCTAGCAGCAATGTCCACAACAGCCACACTGTGGAAAGAGCCTCGGTGTCCATCGACAGATGATGGATAGAGAAGCTGTGGTCTATGGATACAGTGGGATGTTCCTCAGCCATTAGAAACGACAAATACCCACCATGTGCTTCGACGTGGAGGGAACTGGAGGGTGTTATGCTGAGTGAAGTAAGTCAATCAGAGAAGGACAAACATTATATGGTCACTCATTTAGGGAATATAAAAATTGGTGAAAGGGAATAAAGGGGAGAGGAGAGAAAATGAGTGGGAAATATCAGAGAGGGAAGTGAATATGAGAGACACCTAACTCTGAGAAATGAACAAGGAGTAGTGGAAAGGGAGGTGGGCAGGGGGTGGGGGTGACTGGGTGATGGGCACTGAGGGGGGCACCTGACAGGATGAGCACTGGGTGTTACGCTATATGTTGGCAAATCGAACTCCAATAAAAAAATACCAAAAAATAATAATAAAATAGAATCTTTTTTATTGACATCTTTAGGATAGGTTATTAAAATAGAAATTATTGTGTCAAAGAATTATAATATTTAAGATTATTGAGAGATTGTTAACTATTTTTCTGTAGGAAATTTAATCAAAACATATAGTCCTATTATGTTTATATGACAATACTGCCTTATTGTATACCAAATATTATGGACTAAATGTTTGCCCACCCCGCATTCATGTGTTGAAATCAAATCCACAATATGATTGGGGGTGGGGCCTTTGGATGGTATTTAGGTCATGAGGAGGGAGCCCTCATGACTGGAGTTAGTGCCCTGATAAGCCACCAGAGAGCTAGCTTACTCTTTTCCACCATGTGAGATACGAAAGGTCTACAGTCAACAGCCTGGAAGGGGGCGATTACCTGAACATGAGCACGTTAGCACCCTGGTCTCAGACTTCTAACGTCAAAACTGAGAAATATATTCCTGTTGTTTATAAGCTACCCAGTCTAAGGCACTTACATATAGCAGACCAAACTGACCAAGACGTTATTTTTTTTTAAATTTTTATTTATTTATGATAGCCACAGAGAGAGAGAGAGAGGCAGAGACATAGGCAGAGGGAGAAGCAGGCTCCATGCACCGGGAGCCTGATGTGGGATTCGATTCCGGGTCTCCAGGATCGCACCCTGGGCCAAAGGCAGGCGCCAAACCGCTGCGCCACCCAGGGATCCCCCAAGACGTTATTATATGTATTTTAATTTTTGCTCTTTTTATGCCTTAAAGGATACTTTATCACTTTAATACTTATCTCTTTGTCAGCTTGCAAAATTAACAGCTTTTTCATGTTAATTATGAATATCCTTTTATGAAGTATAGGCTTTTATAAATTTTCTTTTTTAAAAAAGATTTTATTTATTTATTCATGAATGACAAACACAGAGAGAGAGAGGCAGAGACACAGGCAGAGGGAGAAGCAGGCTCCATGCAGGGAGCCCGATGCAGGATTTGATCCTGGGACTCCAGGATCATGACCTGGGCTGAAGGCAGGAGCTAAACCACTGAGCCACTCAATTTTCTTTTACATTTTTTTGTTTTAACTAATCTCTTAGAATTATTTATTTCTATGCCTTGTTAAGTTTAAGGCAGTTGTTTTTCTTGGAATGTGGTTTACCTTTTGACATTGTTACAAAATTTGATTTAGGTAAAAGTATTTTAATTTGGTTCTTTTAAGTAGTCATATCTAACAGTCTCTTCATTTTCATTTTTTAATTGTTTTTATGTAAAGGAAGCCCTTCCTAATTAAGAAAAATCATATTTACTCATAAATATTAATTTTTATTTATTTATTTTTTCCAGTTTGCTACGGAAAAGTTTAACACATTCATTTAAGTATGCAAAAAGATTATCTTTTTTTTTAACTTGTCCTTTTATTTATTTTTTTAAATGGTTACATTTAAAAATACTCATTTTTAATGGCTTATTTTTTTTTGACTTAACTCTCCATTTATATCTAAAATGCAGTCTGAATGGAAAATCTAAAATTTAGTTTTTTAAGTGGTTATTCAATTATACTATTACTTATTGAATGATTTATCTTTCTACTTTTACACCTGTACTACACTGTTTTAATTATCATAACTTTGTATGTTTTTATATATGGTAGATCAAATAGATATCCAATATTACTGCTGTATTTTTCCTCAAATTAACTTTTGTTTTCCATGTGCATTTTTCTTTTTTTTTAATGTTTAATTTATTTATTCATGAGAGAGGCAGAGACATAGGCAGAGGGAGAAGCAGGCTCCATGCAGGGAGCCTGACGTAAGACTTGCTCCCAGGACTCCAGGATCATGCCCTGGGCCTAAGGCAGACAGATGCTCAACCTCTGAGCCACCGAGGCATCCTCCATGTGCATTTTTCTAAATTTCTCAATGATTACAATTCTTAAATGACCCTCCAAAATTAGATGGGAATTTTAGTTGGATTTCATTTGCCTACAAGTTAATTTTAGGTGGATCAATATTTGTTGTGCGTCTTCTTAGAATATATCTTACCTATCCCACTTGCATCAGGCCTTTTTCTTCATTTGGAGACCCGTATGATTTCAGGGGAGCTAAGCCAATCAGCACATTCCATTTTTCTTGCCACACAGATGGTGGGTTAGTGACCCAGTTATACGGGTTTCCAATTAGAGGGCATCTTAGTAGTCTCTGGGGATGCTGGGAAAAGAAGTCCATGCTTGTGGCTTTGGGGGGAAGATACAGGCGAAGAACTGAGATAGAAAGAATTTGTGCATTTTGTGTCACTGTTGGACCGCTGCATCAGAGTTTATTTGATATGTGTGAATTTTTTAGTTACGAGATTCACCAAATTCTCTTTAGGTTTTATTTTATTTTTATTTTTAATTTTTTTTTAAGAGTTATATATTTACTTTAGAGAGAGAAAGAGCATGAGAGCACGAGCGGGAGGGGGAGAGGGAGAGGGAGAGAGAATCTCAAGTGGTCTCTGTGCTGAACATGGAGCCGGTTGCAGGGCTGTCTGTCTCAGCATCCTGATGTCATGACTTGAGCTGAAACCAAGAGTCAGAGACTTAACCAACTATGCCACCCAATTCTCTTTAGGTTTAAAGTCAGCTTGAACTAGATTTATTGTTACTTTTAAATAAAAACATTTATATTGATACTACATGATTATAATATTCGTTTTTTATATTCATAAACATTGTGTAACTCAATTTCCTCAAGACTTCTTTTGTATTTATCAGCAAAGTTGTATTATTTTCTTCCCATAGATACATAGTTCTTAATAATTTCTGGATACTCTAGTACATTTTAAATTACTCCAACCTAAAAAAACTTTGTTTTGCGTAAAGCATTGTAGCAACACATAATAGGCTGAAATGAAGAAATGAAATAGTAATAAAATAACAAATAATGTTGATGCTAGTAATCTATTGTATAGTACTTACTGCGGGCACGGTTCTATGATGTGTTAGCATACACAACCCCACGAGGTAGCTGGAAATATTATTCCAATCGTATGGATGAAAGAAAAGAGACGAGACTTGGAGTGACTCTCCCAAGCTCATGGCGCTAACTAGTGAGCAGGGCAGCTAGGATTTGAAATCAGGCAGTCCAGGCCCCAGGGAGCTCCTGGCTACGTATTAAACTGCTCTTTGGTGATGACCGTACCCTCAGGCACTAAGAGCAGGCGGCAAAAATGCCTGTGAATGATTAATGGCAAGAATACCTGTGGTTTGTGGAGCTGTTTGAATCAAGTAGGCCAATAGGTGACAGGAGCTCCAGTTCCCAAGCACTGGAGCTCCTGTCACCTGAGTGTCCTGAGTGATTTCCTGTGGTTTCTGGTGGGGCCAAAGGCTAAAGGGATGGTGACAAGGCAGGGGGATCCCTCTCATTTTGCCACCAGGCAGTTACAGAATTGACCGGCAGATCTCGCCTGTAAAGGGTTTTAATAATAACTCCATGATTATCCTCAGGAAAACACGTCTTCTTTCACTTTCAGGTACTAGAATTTCAAATAGGAACGAGGTCAGCACAAGCGGAGATGAGCAGGCCTCACCTCTGTGTCTGGCAGAGGAGAGAGGCACAGCACAGACCCAACTTGGGTGCAGTCACCTGAGCCACGTGTGTGTGCTCGTGAACTGGTCCCGACACTCTGGAACCAGGGCTGGAAAACTAGAGGGAAGCAGCTCACACCTGTTTCCAGCGGGGCCTCCTGCTCGCCCCGGAACAGCAGAGGGCATCCTTTCTTCTCTCATCTTCTCTTCTACGGGCTGTGGACTCTGCTGACACCTGCAGGGCCCTTGCTCTGCGCCTCTCGCACATGTGTGACCTCGACTTTAGGGATCTCTGAATGGTTTGGTCTCATAAAGGTGAGACTCATAATTTTGTATCTTTGAGATGTTTGAAAAATTATTCTGTAAATATTACATTTAAAATTCAAGTGGAAGAAACCTAGGTAGTGGATTTCCAGTTTAGTTTAGAAATCATAAGTAAACTAGATGCCTAAAATAAAGTGACCAAAAGCTGTTGGAGTTTTACTTTTTTTGCAGATTAGTAGAGTATGGCATTTTGAGATATATTAAGATTAATCATCATGATTTTTTTTTTTCAGCTGGCCCTTGCATGTGTATGGCTCTAAATCTTATCATTTGACACGATTTGTTAAATTTATGCTTTATAACCTTTATGATACTACTCATTTTAGTATCTAATCTATATTTCATTGTTCCATGTGTGCAAGTCGTGCCTTATCATTGAGAATAGCTGTTGAAGGCAGGCATAAGGCACCTCTTGGAGGAGTGGGGCCATCCTGGAAGCCCATCAAATACTTGTCAAGCTGAATACAGGAGGGGACTGAAAATGGGGCTTTTGCACATACACATCATTGTGTATCTCCCGCACTCCCTTTATCCTACCCTAAGTAGCTGATCCTGTGTTCAGTGTGCTTATGGCACGTCTACGCTGAATCTTAGTGGTCAGTAACAAAACTGGGAAGGCAAATAACATTAAGTAGTCATCTGTTCTGTACCTTTTTGTAGAAAAAATATTTCTTACAAATTTAATAATAATAACTACCATTAATTATGTGCAAAGTATTTTTGCAATGTTATTAATTAAATTCACAAGAGCTCCCTGAGTTAGGTACTATTTTTTTTTTTGCATTTTTACAGAGGACACTGAAACTTTAACCTAATAAGGGACAGGACCAGGATTGCACCGTATTCTAATTATTGCCCACCATGGCTTCTCAGGGATGGAACTGACACTTCTCAAGGTTAGGCAGATTGTCTCAGAAGCATAAACATTTTTTCTCTCTCTTTTTTTTTTAATACGATTTTATTTATTTATTTAAGGGAGAGAGCGCGAGCAGGGGGAGCAGCAGAGGGAGCGGGAGAGGGAGAAGCAGGCTCACCGCTAAGCAGGGAGCTTGATGTGGGGCTTGAACCCAAGACCCTGTGATCATGACCTGAGCCAAAGGCAGGCATTTAACCAACTGAGCCACCCAGGTGCACCTAAACCATTTTTTCCCCTAAGAAATAGGTAATGGATATTATGGTATTCACTTGAAATTAATATCAACAAGGCAATATTTCTTCTCCAGTTTATTCTTCATTTTGTTCCTGTTGTGAAAAGTTACTAGGTGACAGTTTTTGCTACAAAGAAAATTATGAATAGAAAATTAGTTCCTATTTTACAATATTTTGCCTCCCTTTTTAGAAATAGGCATTCTGGGCAGCCTGGGTGGCTCAGCGGTTTAGCACCTGCTTTTGGCCCTGGGTGTGACCCCAGGGTCCCGGGATCAAGTCCCACGTCGGGCTCCCTGCATGGAGGCTGCTTCTCCCTCTGCCTGTCTCTCTCTCTCTCTCTCTGTGTTTCTCATGAATAAATAAATAAAAATTAAAATTAAGAAAAAGAGAAATAGGCATTAAAAGATTTTAAATCTTAAACAAAACTATGTTGTATTTATGAACCCAGAAGTAAATTAAAAATAATTTAGAAGCCACGTTTGTTCATTTAGAACAGGTTTTTGAAAGATCATGTTCACTTTTGAAATAGTGCCATCCAGGTTCTTAAAATCGTTTGACACTGGAAATCTCGCCTGTGTTGTAGGGTGCCTTCAAGTTGTGCCAGTGGCTCATCGCTCTCAAGATATGCCTTTTCTGGCTGTAGTCAAGTTTGACCACTGCCTGTTTTTCCCTCCAAGTGCCTCCCATGGAAATTCTTGAAAAATAAAGCAACATTTCAGCCCACACTTTAATGAGTAGACTGGAATCCCTATCCTTTCAGATATCTCAGTGGTGACTCATAGAATTGTCTAGCCCTTGCTTTCCTAACATTTTCCATTCACTGTAAGTTATTTCTTCATCTTTTTTTTTTCTGCTCAAAAGTGCTTTTCATGTCTGCCAGCTGAAAAACTAGAAATAAATAAGACCTATAGTTTCAAATTTGAATGTGCTATTTGAGCTTTTTAATGAGCCCTAGTGATCTGGTGTTTGGCAGAAGTACCATCTGAAAATGGACAGTTAGGACCCAACTAAAAGCTGCCTGACTATAATTTAATAAATGCAGTGCCAAGCTGTGCAATCTGACCGGCCTCTGCCATTTAGGGCTCCCTCTGTCCTCGCTCATTGTTGACCACATGTGAGCTTCTGTGGAGGCACCTTTAGGCCACCCAGGGAATCCAGGTACTGAATTTCAAAGTGTAATTAATTTAGATAAACAGCTGCCTGGTGAAATAAGGTAATGTTGAAACATATGCCAATGGGATGTTATGAAATATTATGATACTGATAGGAAACACGTTCATTTGGTGTTCCTTGAGGAGATAGGCAACAACCTAATTAAATGATTTGTTCAGTCAGAAATGTTTACACCTTAGCTGGCCATTCATTTGCTTCACAGAGGATTTTTTGGTTATCATTAATAAGAGAAAAACATGAAAAAATATGAGAATAGAGAAATTAACCTCTAAAGGACATTCTATTTTATCAAAGGAATTTCCCCAGAGATACCTATCTTCAAAAATCTTTCTCCTTTTAGTTTCAGATGCTACTTTTACCAGTAACTCTGAAATTATGTCTTTGATTCTGTGCTTGGCTGGAAGCATTGTTGCCAGCGGCAAGATGTCATGTTAGACAACCCAGGTGCCTTGTAGTGGTGATATGTGACCTTCTGGAAATCAATTATTTTATCTCAACTTCAGCTTTTCTTTCTATAACATGAAGATACTATTTCTGGCCTTGTCTATCGTCTACAATTTTTGTGAGCACCACATGAAATGCCAGGCATGAGAAATTGCAGTATGCATGTAAATTATTAGAATTCAAGGCATCTTTTCTAATTGTTTTAACTTTCTCTAGAGGTGCGACACCTGGAATTAAAAGCAGTACGTAGGTGTCGATGGATCCAGAACTTTAATAAGTAAAACACAGCTGCGATTTTTCAAACATTGGGGAAGTTTTGACGTGTAGTCTAGCATTAGGGGGAACAGTGCCCATTTTGGTCATGGTAGCCTGTTTCAGAAGACAGATGTTCAGATTCAAGGAGAGTAGCTAGCCGAGGGTTCACTCTGCCTTGCTCTGAGTTTCCATTCTCTCTCCTTAAAGGATATAGTTTCAGAAGGACTTTACCCAGTTGCTTTCTGGTGTGTCTCTGTCTTATGCACATGCACACAAATACACACACACGTGCATGTTTGCACAAAAGTAATATATCAATATAGATATCATAAGTGGCTTCATAAAATAGAAAACAAAATTAACAAGAACAACGCCCATCTCCAAACAATAAAACACTCCATCAAAGTTTTTGTTATATTCTGGTCAATCCTTGGGTTTGCAAGAACTTGCTGTATTTGGTTCCCACATTGAGCAAAGGAACAGTCATTGATAAGGAACAGTTAAATATTAAAAAATAGAATTAGGGCAGCCCGGGTGGCTCAGTGGTTTAGCGCTGCCTTCAGCCCGGGGTGTGACCCTGGGGTCCTGGGATCGAGTCCCACGTCGGGCTCCCTGCATGGACCCTGCTTCTCCCTCTGCCTGTGTCTCTGCCTCTGTCTCTCTCTGTTTCTCTCATGAATAAACAAAAAAAAATCTTTAAAAAATAGAATTAAAAGATTTTTCTAAATAATTGATTACTAATTCTACTTTGAAAAAAACTATGACTATGAGATTTGATAAGATCCTTGGATCAGGAAAACTGTGGTGAATCTATTCAGTAAATACTCCCTTTCCTTCTGTTACAGTGTCTAAAGAGTTCGGCTGGTTTTATACAGCACAGGTAATACTTCATTATCTTTGTATTAGGCATTCTTAGTATTTTTAGCTACTCCGTTAACAGAGCCAGTCTGTATAAAAGCCTGTCTCAACATGGCATATTAATTTGAATTACAGGTAATGAAAAACTTGTTATTAATGTCGAGAACTGAAATACGTTAGGCAGGACAGCCTTGGTTATGCTTATGAAATCCTGGTGGGCTGGGCACGAGCGCAGGAATCATGGGCCTCTGACGGGCATACCAGCGAGCCCTGACTGCTCCCCCTGGGAAAGTACAGGTCCTGACAGCTGAGTCGTGAGCCCTGGCCTGATCAAGGCTGCTAATCCCAGTCTCTAGCAGGACACAGGGAGGCGTCACCATCCTTGGGAGAGAAGAACCTTGAAGCAGCAGTAAAAGACCGGTCATTTGTCCCACCACCTCTTAGGCTCAGGGTGTCAGAGCCTCGCTCAGGGACTTACTTCCCTACCTGGAATGGCAGCCCATCTCCAGGAGGTGTCCTGACAACACCCGTGTGCCCTGCACAGGGTCCGTGGTGGGCCTGGGTGACGTTATCTCACAGCAGCTGGCGGAGAAGCGGGGTCTGCGGGGACACCAGACTGGCTGGACCCTGACCATGGCCTCCTGGCCTGTGGCTTTGGGGGCCCTGTAGTAGGAGGCTGGTGCAGGGTTTTGGACGGGCTCATCACTGGCACCACCAAAGAAGGTGCTTTTGGACCAGGGGGGCTTTGCCCCATGTCTTCTAGGCTGTTTCCTCCCACCAGTAGGAGCGCTCAATGGCCTGTCAGCCCAGGACAACCAGGCCAAGCTCTGGTGGTTGGCCAGCTTCTACCTGGTTCCCTTCATTACAGGCTGGCCATCGTTCAGTGTGTCGCTGTCATTTTGAACTCCTGCTTGTCCTGGAAGGCACACCAACTCTAGGCCCGCCTCACTCCAGGTCGGCGCCTGCCGTGCTGCAGCATGACCCCCAGTGCCACCAGATGGTCTCCTTCAAGTGGCCGCGTTGGCTTTCCTGGGGTCCCGTTGCCACTCAGAACTTAACAGGCTTAGCACCTGACTCCTTTTGAAATCATTTCAGCCTTTATAACGGTCTTATGCCCACCACACACTGGGCACTCCATAAATGTGTACAGTCTTGTCAGCTGTAGTTTGTACCTGTATCCCAGCAATGGCACTTGTCCCCACACTCCACAGGCACATCTGCTCTCTACAACCTTCCCAGGCCACCTGGAGCTCTGGCTCTTCTGGGGCCCCAAACACTTTATGTGGTGCCTCCAGAAATCTGTTATTAAATACATAGTTGGAAACTTGCCGTTAGAACTTCTAGAGCTGGAAAGAAGTCTCGAGACAAGCAATCCCAATCTTCCCCCACGGATGAGCATGCTGAAGTGAGACGGCCAGTCCACTCCACCAACCAGTGGCAGAATGGAAACTTGAACGCACATGTTACAGATGAATGTTTGTATGCCCTCCAGGAGTCTTCTGTTGCAAACCTAATGCCCAGGGTGATAGCGTCAGGCAGGGGGGCCTCTGGGAGGCCATTAGGTCATGAAGGATTCGTGTCCTTTTAAAGCAGTCCCAGGGACGCCAGGGGGGCTCAGCGGTTGAGCATCTGCCTTTGGCCCAGAGTGTAATCCCGGAGTCCTGGGATCGAGTCCTGCATCGGGCTCCCTGCATGGAGCCTGCTTCTCCCTCTGCCTGTGTCTCTGCCTTCTCTCTGTGTCTCTCATGAATAAATAAATGAATAAATAAAATCTTTAAAAAAATATGTATATTTTTGCTTTATTAAGCAGCCCCAGACAGATCCCTCACCCCTCTCACCATGTGGGGACACAGCGAGAAGGAAAAGTTAGTGAATACCACATCTGCGAGTGCCATGGGCTTGGACCTCCCAGCTTCTAGAACTGTAAGAAATAAATGATGTTTATAAGATAAAAAACAAATTAAAATTAAAAATAAATCTTGGTGGCCTAGGATCCAAAAGGCTACTTCTACTCTGTGTTCATTGGGTCAACAGTAGAGTTTTACAACTGATACGACTGAGAGGTGGAAGGTGCCAGAGGCATCAGACACCTGCCTGGACACAGGTGGTCCCTGCCCAAGAGAAGGACTTCTACAGGCCTCCTTTGCCTCGGAAGCGACACACATCGCTTTAGTTCACAATCCTTTGGCCAGAACATCACATGCCCTCCTACCCAAAAGAGGACCACAGAGGGTAATTTCCCACTCGCCCGGAATAAAGACAGACCCAGAAATAGTTGGCAAAGGGTTCTGATGACACCACAGCTGGTGAGGACGAGTTTCAAAGAAATTAAAAATCCAGCAGATCCATTTTTGAGAGCGGACTATGTGTCAAGTTCTGCATTAAATGGTTTCCAAACACTGTCATGTAAGTCCCACAATGAGCCTATGAGGCAAGTTGTGTTATTTTATTTATTTTCAAACTGGGAGAAGAGATGAGACCGTTTAAGTAACCTGTTCAGTGGGACGGAGCCAGCGGGTAGCTCAGCCAGCTCTGCCTGGACGCAGGGGTAGCAGCGATTAGCTTGGCTTTTTAAAAATGTCCCCAGTTGTCAGTGTTTAGCCCTAAAGTGACGGACCTTGAGGTAGAGATCTATCTAGGCCTGTGCTACCCATGACTATTTCACTCTATTCTTTCTGAAAAGGGGAACCTGCTGAAGAAGAGCCGACCGAAGATGCTCGTCAGAGGAAACTGGAAGGGGACCGTCTCCTCTAAGGGTTTGGTCCTAACTCGTTGGGCTATGGAGCATTATTTTAGTACATTTTTCCAGATTAATGGTGAATGTGGTTCAGATTAGTGACAGTTTTGGATTCATATGGTAGTTTTTGAAGTTGCTAGAATGGTTTTTAATCCCATGTTTTTAGAAATAAACTTTTTAACTTCAGAATAATTCTAATTTACTTACAGAAAAAATGTGAAGATAAAATGAGAGCTTCCATGTACCCCATATCTAATGTCCCATATTGTTGATATTTTACTTTACTTTGGCACATTTGCCACAATTAATGAACCAATATTGATACATTAGCATTAAGTAAAGTCCACACTTACTCAAATTTCCTTAGCTTTTATTTAATACCTTTCTTCTGTTTCAGGATCTCACCTAGGATACCACACTACCATTATGTCTCTTTAGGTTCCTCTTAGCTATGACAGTTCCTCAGATTTTTCTTATTTCTGATAATCTTGACAGTTTTGAGTACTGAGCAGGAGTTTGTAGAATCCCTCAGTTCCTATATTTGTCTCATGATTAGTCTGAGGTTATAGGTTCTTGAAGGAAGACCATGGGGATTAAGTTCGGCCCACAATTTGCTCTTTCAAAAACTTCATAGACTAATTTTTTTCTTTTCTTTAAATTTTCTCTGCTTTGGTTTCCCTTATCCTCCTTTCTCTTTGCCAGTTCCTTTTCTCTTTTCCTCTCTCTTCCCTAGTTTTTCTAACTCCTTTGCCCCCTTCTCCTTCTTTCCAATCTTTTTTCTTTCCTCTTTCCAAACAAGTCTTCATATAAGTACTAGTAGTATATTTCCCTACATGAAGGTTCCCCAGCTCTTTACTTCCTTACATTTAACTAAAATTCCTTAACTAATTTGATGACTCAAGCAGCAAATATATACATTAGTGAAGTTGAATAGGCACCCCTTGGGTATTGTTTCTCAGATTTTATGCTTTCAGATACCGAAAACCATATCTACTTCATTTGTTCAATAACTATCATAGACTTTTGGCTGTTGCTCTTCAGGTTGATTTTCACAGAAAATATGATGCACATCATTTTTATTATCTAATAACTATTTCACATATATTCTGGGATTTGGATCTTTGTAAAGTATTCAAAGAGCAGCAGGCACAGAAACTTTTCTGAATCAAGCGATTTACTTTGATCGTGCACATGCCCTGACTTCCTTTGCTCTTAGTATCCCACCGAGAGCAGAGTCACTGGCGTAGGAAAGACGTATCAAGTACATCCAAGGTCAGACATGTAGATCGAGAAAGTAAGACAACTTCTGTATGAATGATGTGCTAGAAATTAATCCACCTTATTTCTATATACTAGAGATGAAAACAAGCTCCTTATTTTATATTCTGCTTTATGAAACTTCTTAGAGTTAATATATGCCTTCTCTTAGTTTCTCTAATAGTTTTGCTTACTCTGATCATAGTTTTATTATTTTTAAATTATAAATGCAAAAGCTGGCAATGATTGCATCAAATCAGAAGTTAGCAGATACAGGAGTGGAATTAATGATCCTTATTTCCAACATTTTTTTAAATAATAATATATTTCTTTTTTAAATGTTTGGTATAATTTTATCTTTGCCCTAACATTTCAGACAGAAAAACAACATAAATATGCTAAACACATTATTATATATATTTATTTCCATATAAAGAGCTTATATGAAAGCAGAGAATTATATGTCATCACGTTTGTTTTATCTTTATTTATTTTGTTTTCATCTTTTGATTACAGACCATGGAAATGATAATATGTTTTGTAATGTGGGGTCCCATTTCCTACTTCTGATATGCAATGGATTCTTAGGGCAAAGAACTTGATTTATCACTGGCCCTAGTGGGGTCTACTTGCTGATTAACTAGAATCTTGATCTTTCCTTGATTTCTGAATGATAGTTGTTTGTATCATAATCCCTCAGTGCTTCAGATTCCAATTTTATTCAAGGTAGCATTAGGTCTGTCCACAAACACTAACTTCCAGACTCCCTTGCAGCTAACACAATTATGGCCACTGACCAGGAAATGAAAGTTTAACGGATATTTTGCATAGAATTAATAAGGGGATTTGGGGAAAGTGTAGGCTTCTTGGGATGGGGAGCTGGATGTGGAATGGCCATCTCATAACCTGAGTAATGGAAGGTGCTGATGAGGCTGTTTGTTGCCGTACCAGCACAAATGTAGAGAATTTGAAAATGAGGGAAAAAGACTTTTTTTTTATAAGACATTGCAGTTAGATTTCTGATGTATACCTGAATGTTATTTTCAACATATATTACTTTCCCTTGGTTATAATAGTGGTGGAAGGGGGCACTCCACACTCTGGAATTTCCTGAGGTTTGGCTGGTGGTGAGATGTGCATATTTAAAGGATGGAGCGAAAACCTCCCCTTACCGTTTTCAACATTTTTTACCTTGACTATATATTCCTAGAGACTCTCTGCTCTCTGCTGTGATATTCTGTGTTTTAGACCTTGCTCAATTTTGATCCTTTGCCAGCTTATGAAATTTTAACAGATTCCTTCCAGATGCTCTAGTCAACTCTCATTTCTGTCCTCCACTTGCCAGCCTTGTCCCATTGCCTCACTTGGCCTGATGAGAAAAGGATTTCCATTTTTACATGCCAAGCACACTCAGAGCCTTTGCAGTTAGTTGCTGATTCTCTGCTTAGGATGCTCTTTCTATGTATATATATATCTCCTACACCTCATTCTCTCACTTCCTTCAGATCTCTGCCCAGATCACATCCCTGACCACTCCCTCACCTTCTTTATTCTTCTGAATGACACTTATATACTTAGTAGCTTCTTTATTGTTTGATCATTTCAGAGGAATCGAAGTTCCAGGGACTTTGTCTTGTACTTTGCTGTATCTTGTTAGATGTAGTACATACTCAATGAACATTTGTTGAATGAATGAATGAATTTTTTGCAGACAATCTTACTGTTCTTAGAGATGATATTACTGGCAGCCATTCTGATCATTGGGTGTAGTTGTTCATCAGAAGATTAATATGTGACTGAGATTCTTTGCCTCATTAAATAAACATAAAGATGAGTTGGTCACAACCACATTTTTATTTTTTAGTCACAACCTGGAGAGTCTGATTTTTTGAGACACCATCTGTTAAATATCCAGTAAACTCAGTCTTTACTCATATAAACCATGCCATTTATTGCAATGTTACACTCGGTAGGCTACCCAGCTGTAGTTCTTTCCTAATTATTCATAACCATGTGGTATTTTAGGTCAGTGGCTTGATGAGTAAAGTTCCAAGCTCCTTTAACTCTTACTGCATCAGACAAACTATTTTGGTTTTCTTTTTTTTTTAATTTTTATTTATTTATGGTAGTCACAGAGAGAGAGAGAGAGAGAGAGAGAGAGAGAGAGAGGTAGAGACAGGCAGAGGGAGAAGCAGGCTCCATGCACTGGGAGCCTGACGTGGGATGTGATCCCAGGTCTCCAGGATCGTGCCCTGGGCCAAAGACAGGCGCCAAACCACCGCGCCACTCAGGGATCCCTATTTTGGTTTTCAATTCAATTTCTGTTCAGATATCCAGTTCCACCTTATATTAGTTATATGACAGTGAAGACATCTGTTGATTTAGTTGAATTCAAGTTTTTACTTATAAAATGGAAATAATAATAATAATAATAATAATAATAATAATAATATATCCTGGCAATCTCACAGGGTTTTTGTAAGATTAAATGATATAATAAATATGCAAATTTATTGTAAAACAAATTATTATAAAATATATATGTTGGGTTTTTTTTTTTTAAGATTTTATTTATTTATTCATGAGAGACACACAGAGAGAGGCAGAGATGGAGGCAGAGGGAGAAGCAGGCTCCATGCAGGGAGCCCAATGTGGGACTCAATCCTGGGACTGCAGGATCACAGCCCTTTTGTAGGGAAGTCAGACAGCCACAAACACGTTTAGACCAGACATCAAAACCTAATTTTTAAAAATCTAATTAAAACAAAATTTTAAGGATAAAGATCTATTGGTTTTTAAAGATTTTACTTATTCATGAGAAGCACAGAGAGAGAGGCAGAGACACAGGCAGAGGGAGAAGCAGGCTCCATGCAGGAAGCCCTACGTGGGACTTGATCCTGGGACCCCAGGATCACAACCTGAGCCAAAGCAGGCACTAAACCTCTGAGCCACCCAGGCATCCCTATGGGTTGTTTTAAACTCACTTTTATATATACCAATGAGAAAAAATAGTATACTTATTAAATAGTGCTAGAATTATTGGTTGATAAATTATAATCCTGTGCTTTCTTAAATGGGAAGCTGCAGATTGATTCAGTCAATAATTTGCTTCTTTTTGACTGAGAAGTGGCTTCCTGCTGGGTAATTGCTTGGGTTTTATCCCTACAAGATACATAGACTTTCCTATGAGCCGCAATTTTTCTGTTTGATTTGTTCAACATAAGAAATATTTTACAGTATTTGCCCAAATATAAAATGTGTATACTCTGTCCTGAAAATACAGAAATAATTGAACATCATTGTCAGGAAAACCATTTTGGGTCTATAACAGATTAGGAAAATTCTCTGAAACAAAACATATTCCAGGTCTCTTGCTTTTCTTTATACTTTATTGTTGAATACTTGTATAATATAAATTCTTATTGTATACTATCTGATATTATGCAAAAAGTGTGAGGAGTTTTTAAAATTAAATTAAAAATGGAGACCAGAATTGAGAATCCCCTGAGCAGACAAAACTGTTAAAGCTATGTAAGCAAAACCAAATCTACCTTATTTTATGAACATAAGAGAAACTTAATTTATATCTTGTGAGTGCCTCTGATAAACATAAAAGAAATTTAAGTTATCTCCCTAAAAATGGTATAAGATAATCATTTTTAGCCGATCCCTAACCATCTGGAAACCTCCACTGTGATAATCAATCACTGCAAAGATTCAACAACTTCCTCATTTTCACCTCATAGTTATCCTGTGATGCCCCCAGCTTCAAATAAATTTGAGTTTCTTGTTTGCAAACTGTTCTTACAAGATCTGTGAACTCTTAGAAGCTACTCTTTATGGTGGATTTAATTTTGCTATTTCTGGATTTTTGACAAATAAAACCTAAAATGGATTTTAAAATAATAATATGAAGACTAGAGTTTGCATAGTGATTTCAAGTGGACCTGGCAGGGGATTTATACTGTATCTAAATAAATGCTGAAAAAATAGTTTAAACAAAATTCTTTAAATTATTGTAGGGAAGAATACATATATCATGAAATCCTAGGGAAAATAACAAATTTAAATTTAAAAGAACTAATTTGAGGCAGCCTGGGTGGCTCAGCGGTTTAGTGCCGCTTTGAACCCAAGGCCTGATCCTGGAGACCAGGGATCGAGTCCCATGTCGGGCTCCTTCATGGAGCCTGCTTCTCCCTCTGCCTGAGTCTCTGCCTCTCTCTCTCTTTCTGTCCCTCATGAATAAATAAATAAAATCTTAAAAAAAAGGAACTAATTTTAACTTTCTATTTTAATAAAATTTTTGCATGACAGAAGTTCGAAACTTGAAAGTATTCTTTTTTCCAGTGGTATCTTCCCAACTTTTTATTCTGCTTGTGAAATATTTTAGACATAATGTACCTGATAGTTACATTTGCAACGATAAAAATTCAATTCAACAATTTTTGTAGGCTCTTTTAAATAAACTCTTACAAAACACTACCTACAAAAATAATAGAACCTGGGCAGCCCGGGGGGCTCAATGGTTTAGTGTTGCCTTCAGCCCAGGATGTGATCCTGGAGACCCGGGATCGAGTCCCACATCGGGCTCCCGGTGCATGGAGCCTGCTTCTCCCTCTGCCTGTGTCTCTGCCTCTCTCTCTTTCTCTCTCTCTGTGACTATCATAAATAAATTAAAAAAAAAAAGGAGAAGACAGATTTAGAGAAGTAAAATAATGTTCCCCAAGTTTTATAGCTGATACACAGCAGAACTGAGATTCAAATGCAGATCTGTTTTACTCCAAACATCAACCTAATATATATGATCAGCATTCATGAAACACCCATTTTCTATATTTGAAAAATAGAAATAATTAAAGTCTACAAGTTCAAAATTTAATTTTATAATGATTTATGGCAATTGAATGGCAAGTTCAAAATAACAGAAGTAATGGAAATGAGAACTTAAAGAAATTGGAAAACCAACAAAAAATGTGAAATAAGCCAATATGTTATTGCATAGAAGAAAATAAATCTTATCTTTTCTAATATATTAAATCTAAACTATGATGCTATTTTCCCAAAATAATACAAAAACATGTCACCTTCGGTTTAACTATATTTTTAAAGTACTTTTCGGGCAGCCCCGGTGGCCCAGCGGTTTAGTGCCACCTTCAGCCCAGGGCGTGATCCTGGGGTCCCGGGATTGGGTCCCACATCGGGCTCCCTGCATGGAGCCTGCTTCTCCCTCTGCCTGTGTCTCTGCCTCTTTCTCTCTCTGGGTCTGCCATGAAAAAATAAATAAAATCTTTAAAAATAAAAGAAAGTACTTTTCTAAAATACTAGAGCCATCAGTGAGTCAAACTTGTGTAAAATGGCTCATAAGTTAGCAATTCCTAAGGAGAATTTAAATGTGGCAATAAGACAATAATTGCATGCAATGTGGTAAGTGTTCACTTAAAAACCTAGTACATATTTAGCAGTATCTTGGAAGTCTGATGTCATTGGTAAAACCAGAAAACAATTCCCAGGTTTTTCTATATCCTTAACCTCAAAGGAAACAGTTTACCATAAATACCTCAGGAGTAAGACATCTGAGCAGACATGTAATCCAGGAAATATATGGCATTAAATAGCATGTGGTGGTCATTAAACATAGTTAATAAAAGTCTTTAACATCAACCAACTTCCATTCTGCCCTCAGCATATAGACTACCTAATTTGGAGGAAAAAAATAGAAAAGTTGGTTTGGGTTGAGATAAAAATTTGAAATCATAAGCAGTCTATGTAGTGCATATGATGGATTATCACAATTTTTAGTGGCTTTATGTGTAACTGATAGGAAGGAATATGTGTCAATATTTTTTCTGGGCTGGAAAAATAATTATTAGTTTAAAGCATATGAAATTGGTGATACTTGGCCATTTTGACCTAAAAAGTAGTAATTTCATAAGATTTGCCTAATAAAATACTAAATCAATTGGTCTATCATGTTGACTTGTTATAAATAATCAAAAAGAATATTGTTATTTGGAAATAAAAAAGTTCTCCTTATTCTTACATATTTGTAGTTAATAGATTCTTATTATTTAGAAGGAAAGGTTTAAAATATGAAACAAAGCAAATTAATGGTAATCTGTAAGATTTGCTTCCAAATTTGAGCAGTAGTATTAATTCCAAGAGGTTGGAAATTTTTAAGAAAGATTTGTTTATTTATTTAAGAGTTAGAGAGTCGGGGGGCCCACAGAGGGATAGAATTTTCAAGCAGACTCTCTGCTAAGTGTGGAGCCCAGACAAGGGGGCTCGATCTCAGGACCCAAGAGATCATAATCTGAGCCAAAATCAAGAGTTGGACATGCAACTGACTAAGCCACCTGGCACCTCCAAGAGTTGGAATTTTTGAACTAAGCATTTATTTTTATTTGAAAAAATATATATGATATATATTTTACATATGTATTTATATTTATAGATATATAATTAAAGGGATATTCCATGTTTTAACTAGTATATATTAATTTCTTATATAAATAATATTTTGAGGGGATCCCTGGGTGGCTCAGTGGTTTAGCACCTGCCTTTGGCCTGCGACCCTGATCCTGGAGTCCCGAGATCGAGTCCCACGTCCGGCTCCCTGCATGGAGCCTGCTTCTCCCCCTGCCTGTGTCTCTGCCTCTCTCTCTCTCTGTCTCTCTCATGAATGAATAAATAAAATCTTTAAAAATAAATAAATAAATAAAATATTTTGAAAAATGATGTTAAGTGACAAATTAGAAAAATATGCTGCAGATACTTAGAAGGCAATATTTTGTTCTTTAATGAGAAGAATTTAATGCTAATAAAAATACATTGTCAACATTTAAAATTGTGAGGTTTAGAAAACAAATGTCACACAATTTAATCACTTCTATGCAAAAGAAGCCAAGATTTATAATAGAAAAATAAGTAGTCTTAAAGATGATTTTCCTGTTAATATTCTTTGATTTTTTGACTACAGCCATTGACCACGAACACTAGAAATATTTGAAATTATAAACTGTAAAGCAGGTAACAGCAGTATTTTAAGATTAAGATACTTAGCATGATTCAGTATTTATTATTTTCAGTTTGGGGCACGACATAAAACTCCCTTCGGTGCAGTTTCCTCCAGGGATGAATGAAGGAAAGTAATGTTCTTATTCTTGATAAGAGCCTTATCAGAAAGGTAATAGTAAAATCAGGTACCCATAATTCTCCAGTGCTTTCTGTCATTTGCTGAGCACTCCCTAGGGAAAGGCCTGTGTTTTTTGGCAGAACCTGGGACTGGGCTGAATGGTTCACATAACCAGGAACAGGACAAAGTGATGAGGATGATACAAGAGAAAGGAGATGAGCACCTGCAGCGCTGAACTCAAGATTAGGAAAAGACAGGCCTTGTGGCCAAAATCTGGGGAAGATTGAAGAGAGCTGTGAGTGAAATATATGTGTGCCCTACGAGATCTTGTAAGTCTTCAGCGAAAATACCCAAATTATGATCTGCTTGCTGTAAATGGATTTCCCGTTGTTGCTTGTGGCAGATGCTAATTTTTTTTGTCAGGGTTGTACCGGAGTTGGCCTGAGTGGATAGGAGGGTAATACAGATCTGGGTTATAGCTTATCTCATTAAAATCCCACAACAACCCTAGGAGGTACACACTGTTATTCTCAATTCTTTTTTGCCGGAAACTTAAGGCCCAAAGTAAGTGATAACCTATGACAGAACATAAGCTGTCAAGTGATAGTGAGTGATACAATTTTGTATCAGATCTCACATTCGAAACTTTTTATACTTTCTGTCATCATATTGCCTTTCATCATAGCAATTTAATTTTATCTGCGACTTCAAGTGCAAAAGCACAACACATGTCTACATTGCTAGTGAATGAGATCAGAACATAGCCAGCATTTTGATCCACCTAATTTGAAATCTGTCTTTCCATAGAATACTATAAAGAAAAGCTATTTGTACCTTCTTCTGGTTTGTGGATGGTAGAGGAGAACCACCCAGTAATTTACACTGGTATTCTTGGCAAAAAATGGATTATAATCATTTCACAAAATTGGTGGTCCTGATATACAAGGAGTGAAGGTTTTCTTAGTTCCTGAAATATCTATGCTAGTTGTCCATGTGCACAACTGGTGGAGAATTACACAGAGCTCTTTTCAGATCCTTTATGAATTTTGTTGTCTGGGTTTGGGATCCGTAGCTAACATCTAGAAAACCTGGTGTAGAATGACAGGAAAGCCACCACGTGATTAAAGAGTTGGAAATTGAGATTTTTAAGGAAAGTTTAGGACTATTTAGCCTGGAAAAAAAATGTGAGGTGTGATTTATTAGCTCTATTCTAGTATGGAATTAAATTTTTTCCATACAAGGAAAAGTAATCATCCATTCTCTAGCCACATTATAGAAAGAATTATTGGAAAGGCTTAAGATTTAGGTTATTCAAAAAGAATTTCCTGATCATGAAAATGGTTAAGTACTGCATTTGGTAACCAACCAAACGTTTGGTCTCTCATTTCATTCCATTACGAAGAGGCTAGACTTTCATTTCAGAGAATTACAGAATTTTAGGGACACAAGTGATCATCTTATTTTAATAACCTTCCCTTACTAGGGCTCTTCACGAGGAGTTAAGCAACTGCTGAGTAGTTCTAACACTCAAGTCTGATTTATATAAAGTTGCCTTAACCAAAAGCTGCGCCATTTCTTGGTTTTCCCTAATGTGGAGCTTTGTGTAAAGGGGATATTGTTTTAATGGAGAATTAAATTTATACAAAGTAGCCACTAATAGTGGCATTTGTTTCCTGTTTCATTTGTTAAAGAGAGATGATTCATCTTTTAGCCAACTGGTAGGGTGCTCCTTGTAGATCCTTTAAAGTTTATTCTCAGAAAAAGGATATTGTTTTCTAGATGCTCAAGTTGAGATATTTATTGTAAATGGTCAAGCAACGAGTAAGTCTAGCTTGTCAGACATGGGTTTTCTCTAAGCCTGGACTCCCTCTCATCGCTCGGTCCTCCTCGGAGCTGGGGTGTGTGTCTCAGGCGTTCCTAAGTGAGGAGTATGCTGAAGAGAATGTGCTCGGATGACTAACGTAAAAATAGCATGAGGGCTGGAAATAATTTAAACTTCTGCCACATATTCAGTAAGCCAGAGAAATGGTGCTGGAACTGACAATTTCAGGCAACAAAATGAAGTTTTATTCAAAGAGAAAGGAATGTTATATCTTAGAAATAAAATGATAACTTTGTTTCCTGAGGAAATACTGCCAGTTTTCTTAGGATCTTTAGTTTGCTGATTGCAAGACTGACTCAAGGAAGAGGACATAGTAATGAAGAACTTCCGTTCTAAAATGATTTAAAAAAATTCTTTGACCCAAAGGGTGTGGGAAAAAATAAACCGAAACTCTATCTGAATAATATTTACTGCATGTAAAAAAACTAGTGAAATACTATTTTTAATGCCAATTTGGGGGTAGGGAGACAAATGAAGACTAAATATGCAGAGATGTATTTTTGTAGTAAATAGTCAATAAAAAAAAACAATATAGGAGGAATCGTAATATATAAAAATATATTTTAAAAAAAGAACAAATGGATTGATAAAAAGCACTGAGCTATAAGATTAAAATATATAATGGCAAAACTCTTATTATGAGTTTGGTTGGCTTACTTAGCTTGCTAGAGTCATTTTCATAGTTGGGCCAATGACTTTTAGTAAACCACTCATTCTTGACCTTAAAAACATTTTGTAAACATAAATACAATGTAAGACATATCCTCTATATTTGACTCCAGCCCTGGTCCATTAAGTGGAGTCAGCCTGCCTGTGTGAATCACGTCTCTAGGAGCTTGCGAAGGCCCAAACTTAGGCAACAGCCTCCGCTCCGCTCTCGTTCATTGTCTGGGCTCCTCAGTTCCTGGCATTCTGATTTTACTGCTATTTTATAATGAGAGGCACATGACGTAGGAAGTAATTCCCTTTTATTTCTATACAGGACTCCTATTTCCTTCCTTATCCCCTAGGCAACCATTTAAATGTATTTAATGTATATCTTTCATTTGTATGTATTCTTGCTCATTCATATTTGTGCATGAATTTTATATAATGAATATATGCATTTTTGCTAAGCATCATATCGTTGAAATTCCACCCACATAGAAACATTGAAATACGTGTATTTAATCTGTTGTTTGTGAATGGTTGGTTGGTACTATGCATTTGACTAGTGACAGAAAACTCTTTTGAGCAATATTTTAGTTTCTTCCTTTTTCTAATAATTGTATTGATATATAGGTAATATAATATACTATAAATTCACCCTTTTAAATGTACAGTTCAGTGTTTTATAGTATATTCACAGAGTGTAAGCAGTATTTGTATTTAGTTTTAGAATATTTTCATGAACCCAAAAAAGAAACCTCGTATCCAGTTTCCCCCCACCCCCACCAGCAACCATTAATCTCTTTTGTGTCTCTGTGTATTTACTAATTTGGGGCATTTCATGTACATAGGCTCATACAATATATGTCTTTTTGTGTCTGGTTTCTTTCACTTCGTATATAGAGTTTTCAAGGTTCATGCATGTGGTAGCGTATATTGGTACTTCATTTCTTTTTAGGGCCCACTAATATTCTGTTGCATGGATTTACCATATGATTTTATCCATTCATCAGCTGGTGGACATTTGGGTTGTGTTCACCTTTTGGTGTACAAGTTTTCATGTGGGCCTATGTTTCAAATTCTCCTGTGCATAAACCTAGGAGTGGAATTGCTGGGTCCTAGGGCACCAACCCTTTGTTTAACTCTTTGAGGGACTGTCCGACTGTGTTTCAAAGTGGCAGCATCATTTCACATTTCTACTACCAGAATATGAAGGTTTCAGCTTTTCCACTTCCTTTCCAACACTTGTTATTATCTTCTGATTCTAGCCATGTCAGTGGATGTGAAGTGATATCTCACAGTGGTTTTGATTTGTGATTCCCTGATGTCTAAGGCAGCTGAACATCTTGCCCCGTGCTTAGCACACATTTGTGTATCTTCTTTCAAGAACTGTATATTCACATCTGCTATGTTCAATTGTGTTGTGAAAACATTTGTTGAAGCCTTAACTCTCTGATACCTTTGAATGTGACCTCATGTGGAAATAGGGACTATTTTTTTTTTTACTGATTGTTCTTTTGGTGTCATACAAGAAACCACTCCTTAGCCAAGTTTACTAAGATTTACTCTTATGCTTTCTTCTAAGAATTTTATAGTTTTGTTCTTACATTTAGGTCTATGATTCAGTTCGACTTAGTTTTTATACATTGTATTAGTCTACATGGATTTTTAAGGTAACATTGAACCCTTTACAACTGTTGTAAAGTATCTGTCTGCCCCTCACCGTGTTCAAGCAACTGGTGCCAATTCAGTATGTTCCTCTGTACCACTGTGACAAGTTGTTTAAATAGATGAATTTTCTCCTAGGTCTATTTCTGCAGTCTTTCTTTCCTTCTTCAACTTATATGGTATTTTTAAACAGAACTTTTTGTCAGAACTTTGAAGATATCTTGTGAGAAATTTAGGTTTTATTTAGGTTACCTATCTATTCTTTTGGAATGCTTTTAGATATTTGTCCTTTCAGCTTTACTATGAAGTATATAGTGAGAATTACAATTTTTTGTTGTTTTTCTTGAGTCTAAGGATTCATATCTTCTGCTTATTTTTTAATAGGGTTGTATGTATATTCATCATATTGAAGCCCTCAGCATGGCAATTCATGCCTGTAACCTACTTCCCTCTAGAGTTAACCACTATTCTGATTTTTACTATATATATATCTCCTTGCTTTTCTTATAGTTATACCACACATTTATGTATCTCTAAACAGCATAGTTTAGTTTTTTTCTGTTTTTAAACTTGTTATAAATATAATCATACAGCAAATGTGGTTTTTAGGCTACCTTAAAGTTACATTTTTAAGATTTATCTGTGCTGATGCAAATAGTTGTAGTTTGTCCAATTTCATCATTGCATAGTATTCCTTTGTATAGACATATCTCTAGGAATTTATCCATTTTTACTATGTGTGGGCATTTGAGATGTTTCTGAACTTGGGATATTAAAATTTTGCTGCTTTGGAACAGTCTTATACATGAACCGTCATATACACTTTATAGTACACAAATCCTTTGTCAGCTACATGCTTTTCAAATATATTCTTTTAGTGTGGTCTGTCTTAAGTGTTTTTTAGTGATTTTCATCATAATTAATTTTATGATCTGCATTTTTGTATTTGATTTAAGAAAAGTGAAATCAAAAATATGTTCTGTATTTTTTTCTTTAAAAAATGTTTTTTTAATTCTCAATTCATATGAAATAGTTCATCTTTTCCTCACTGCTTTTGCAATGCTCCTTATTTTATATATAAAGTTCCATATATGCAAGACTTTGTCATTGGGTTCTTAACTTTTCTTTTAAGGTTTTTTATTTATTTTTTTTATGAGAGACACAGAGAGAGCGAGAGAGAGGCCGAGACACAGGCAGAGGGAGAAGCAGGCTCCATGCAGGGAGCCCGACGTGGGACTCAATCCTGGGTCTCCAGGGTCAGGCCCTGGTCTGAAGGCAGACGCTAAACCGCTGAGCCACCCAGGCTGCCCAGGTTCTTAACTTTGTTCCGTTGTATCATTTGTTTTTTGCTGAATCAATACTACACATCTTATTTATTATTGTGATGAATTTTAGAAATAACTTGTGAATTTATACAGAAAATAGTCCCATGAGATTTTTTGTGTGTGGATTTTATGTAATCCATTCTAATAGATGTCTAATGGTATCTCATTTATCAGATGTGTTTTTTCAAATATTTTCTCTATCTGTGGGTTGTGTTTTCATTCTCTTAACAGTGTATTTCATGGAGCAGAAATCTTTAATTTTAATGAAGTTAGGCTTATCAACTATTTCTTTCATGTATTATGCCGTTTTGGTGCTGTATCTAAAAAGTCATCACCAAACCCAAGGTTATCTAGAATTTCTACTATGTTACCTTCTGGAAGTAGGAGTTTTACATTTAAATCTGTGATCCATATTGCATTAATTTTGCAAAGGACATAAAGTCTGACTCTAGATTCATTTTATTTTATTTTTTTTGCACATGGATATCCAATTGTTCTAGCACCATTTGTTGAAAGGTCTGTCTTTTCTCTATTGCACTGTCTTTGCTCCTTTGTCAAAGATCAGTTGACCATATTTATATGGGTCTATTTCTGGACTCTATTCTGCTGATCTGTTTGTCTGTTCTTTCACCAATACCACATTGTTTTCACTACCGTAGCCTTATAGTAAATCTTTAAGTCGGACACTACCAGTACCCTAACTTTGTTTTCCTTCAATATAGTGTTGGCTATTGTAAATCTTTTGCTGTCCATATAAACTTTAGAAGCAGTTTATCAATATCCTCAAAAGAACTTGCTGGGATTTTGACTGGGACTTCACTAAATTTATAGATTGAGTTGGGAGGAATTGATATCTTGATAATATTGAGTCTTTCTTTCTGTGACCATGGAAGATATCTCTATTATTTAGGTTTTTTAATTTCATGCATCAGTTTTCAGTTTTCCTAATACAGACCTTATACATATTTTGTTATATTTGTACCTAAGTATTTCATTTTGGAGGATGCTAATGTAAATGGTATTGTAGTTTTTAGTTTTATCCATTGATGATTGCTAGTACATGGGAAAGCAATTAAGTTTTGTATATTAACTTTGTTTTTTTTTTTTTTAATTTATTTATGATAGAGAGAGAGAGAGAGAGAGAGAGAGAGAGGCAGAGACACAGGCAGAGGGAGAAGCAGACTCCATGCACCAGGAGCCTGACGTGGGATTTGATCCTGGGTCTCCAGGATCGCGCCCTGGGCCAAAGGCAGGCGCCAAACCACTGCGCCACCCAGGGATCCCTGTATATTAACTTTGTATCCTACAACTTTGCTATCATCATTTATTAGTTCCAGGAGCTTTTTGTTGTGTGTGTCTGAGTTTATAATGGAAAGACTGAGGAAACTAAAAACTTCTAGAGAAAAAAACTGAAAGAGGTAGAGTTTGGACAGGTGGTGTCTCTTTTTCCTTTGTGGTTTACATTTGGTGCTGCTAATATTTTCCTTTTCAACTAGAAGACTAGCTGGAAACAGGAATGGAATAATTTCAAATTATTTGTATATAATCGTATTTTAAAAGTCAGCATTTGGAAACTTTGGATTAGAATTCTTATTTTCAAACTGCTCTTTTACCTTGTAACCATTAGAAATTGAGGTTAAACCATTTAACAAATTCTTGGACGGCAATATTGGTAAAACAATGATAGAAAATAGTTATATTTTTATGAAGAATACTATTAACTGTGATCTGGATTCTCTTAGATTTTATGCCTTGGGGTTGTATTTGAAAAGTCTTGAACTACTTTCACACCTCTCTGTATTTGGAATTGCTTACCTTTTCCTTTAACTCTGCCTTTTCGATTGTTTAGTCTGTTGCTATAGCAGTCACTACTATGCTTCCTAATGTTTGGCTAGAAAGTCAAACTTCCGCTGGAGGTGATAGACATGGCAATTTTGCTTCAGCAATTGGCCAAAATAAAGGATGGTGTGAACGGATGGGAGGGTTGTGACACTCTACCCCAAATTCTGTGTGAGTTCTAGCTACGTATATTACAAATGAAAGAACAGGAAATCTAAGCTTGGTCGTGAAGTCAGATATATAAAGCAGTTACTGCTCCTTAGAATTAAGACCAAGAACTAGCTAGCAGATGTCTGATTCATATGCACTGTATGAAGAAGGAGATAGACTTTTATGATTCACATTTTCTCCTGACCAACTGCCAACTCTCTTTTCTGACTGACCAAATGTCAAATATCCTCTGGAGGTTTTCATGGATTTTTCAGTCAATCTGTAAATCTCATTACTTGTCTAACAATCTTTCCAGAACTTCTTTTGTATTTACTTTTCCATTAATTTCTGCATAGCTTTCCAGAATTACTTTACTTATTATTTTCAAAATGTATGTATATCTAGATATGAGACTTATTTCACCTAAAAAACATAATTTCAAAAGTTAAAATTGGACTACTATTTCTTGATGCTTTCACTATTATTTATTTCACTACTCTTATTAATAAATAGTAATTTGAGTTAATAGAAATATGAAAGAAGAGTGGGCTCAGTGAGATTATGTTGACTATGAATTATATTAGGCATAGTTTTATTCTCAAAAATTTTGTGTAGAAAAGTTTGGGTGAAGAATCAGAGTAGAGGAATTCAATGGATTTCAAAAGTAATTATAAAAATTGTTAAGTAAGTAGCAATTATAGATATGCTAGTCTTCCAGAGAATCTGGATATGTCCATATACGTTTGACCTGATCATTTGTTTCTGACAACCCTTATTTTCAAATCCTTAAAGACACACGAGCATCTGTTCTATGTTTAAATATTTCATGGAAGGAAAATAACGATGTCCATCAGTGCCTATGTCTCATGCTTTACAAAGTTCATTGGTTGGAAGATTTCCCTTTTATATAACCTGAATTCCGCCTACTGTAATGTAATTTCCCGTTTGCAGATTCTAAATGGACAACATCTGGTCACCATCTTTTTCTTTCTCTCTTTCTTTCTTTCTTTCTTTCTTTCTTTCTTTCTTTCTTTCTTTCTTTTCTTTCTTTCTTTCTTTCTTTCCCTTCCTTCCTTCCTTCCTTCCTTCCTTCCTTCCTTCCTTCCTTCCTTCCTTCTTTCTTTCTTTCTTTCTTTCTTTCTTTCTTTCTTTCTTTCTTTCTTTTTCTTTCTTTCTTTCTCTCTTTCCCTTACCTTTTGCCAAAGCCATTAGCAGAACCCTGTCTTCTGACTTTTGCTATTCAAGTCTGACCCTTAAAATCCCATCGTTTTTGTCTGTGTTGTTTGGGCATGGTGCACAGGCAGCAGATTCTTTGATTGCCTCAGCCTCATTGGATTTTTCAACCTTTGCTAGACTTAGTTCCCCTAAGCTGGGCCCACTGATTTTCACGCTGCAAGTCAGCTCTGCTCCACTTTCTAAACCAAACAGGACACTTGGAAGGTGGTGATAAACAACCTTAGCTTCCCATAGAAGCTGACTCTATTAATTATCCTCCTAATTCTAGAAGCTGGGGCCTCCTCAGTCAGTAGACTATCCAAATAGTCTTAGCTGCCACCTAGACTTGGCATTGAACTCCTAGATCATCTTACAAAGTCACATTTCTCTTTGCTAAAGGTTTTATTTTTATTTTTTAAAGATTTTACCTATTCATTCATGAAAGACACAAAAAGAGAGGCAGAGACACAGGTAGAGGGAGAAGCAGGCTCCATGCACCGGGAGCCCGACGTGGGATTCGATCCCGGGTCTCCAGGATCACGCCCTGGGCCAAAGGCAGGTGCCAAACCGCTGCGCCACCCAGGGATTCCCCCTGCTAAAGGTTTTAAATTGAAGTCTGTGGGTAGCTTTCTAAAAAAGCTGTGAATCCTCTGAAATTGCCAAAGTAAGACATTACATGTGTATTTTTTTTTTCTGACATTGTACCTTTTAGTAGTTTCTCAAAGAGGTAAATAATACAACAAAATTTCTAGACAACTTATAGATGACTTAGGGATGTATGCTGGATTTAAGAATGTAATATCATATCTACAGCCAATATAAAATAAAATTAAAGAAATAAACACTTACTTCCTTAAGTCCTTGTGCCTGGAGTTGAGTGTTTTCTTTGGTACCTTACAACCCACATTTCCCCTGTCTCCTTCCTATGTAGATTATTAGCAGTTAACTGGGATCTCAGCCCAGTTGCCAAGGTTCTTTGGCCCTCGTGTACTGCCCAGAAGTCAATTGCCCTGTGTAGCTTCCTAAACATAGTTGGCTTCTTTCTCTTGTTAAGGACCCTAATATCTCCACTTGGAAATGTCATTAACAATAGAACAGTCGTGACTTTGCCTTTCTTCTACCACTTCTTAACTCTGTGAGGTCATGTACTATAGCCAAATATCTCCTAGTATCTGTGTCTACCTAAAGGGTAAATCTTATGTCAGGTTCCAACTTCTTCAGTCACCACATCAGCTTGTGAAGCCATTAGCCAAGTACAAAGATGTGAAATGTGAAAATCTGGGTCTCTTCTTAGTCTGTTCTTCTCATATTTTGTTATTATAATCAGAGAAGAAAGACATGGAAAGGGAATAATGAAGTATATGTGTAATCATATTCCCTAAATTTTTAAAAAAAGAGATAAAGTCTAAAACTTGGTCCAAATTTGGAACAAAACGATTAGAATTGAGGCTTCCTTGGAAAATTGGTGACATATGGTTACCATAGTAGAACAATCAGAGTTTTACTATATAAAGTTAAAAATAGCCTTGGAAAATTATGCTTGAATGGAAAATCTTAGGATGGGTTACAATATTCAGTTACACATTTTATTTTCACATTTTGAGAAGGAAATTAAAACACATTTCTTGCTTGTGTAATTATCTCCTACTGCACGTTTTTCTTTGAATAGCAACTGTTGTGCCACAAAGACATTTCTCAATGAAATTGGATTAAGGGTTCATTACAGATTACTTGACTGATGTGTGTAAAAGGAGTCATAATTCACTCCTTTCCTACTCAGATAAACTTTACTTCTTTGATCCGTGTCTGGGTGGTAAGAGTGAGGGTTGGATAAAGTTGGAATTATTAGAATATACACAGAATATTGGACCAGGAAAGGATCTTGGAGACCATCTGGTCAAATTTTTCAGTTGAGGAAACAGATCAAGGTTTGGCAGATAATTTGCCTTGGCTCATTGGCTGTCAGAGCTGAGGTTGACACCGGTTCTCCTTGCTCCTCTGTGTAGATTCTTCTTGTGTCACCATTGTTGCCCCAAACCACTAGGTGTTTTTCTGGGCTACTACAGTTCCCTGTCCTTCCTCTTTCAGGTGACAGAAATAAAAGTCTAGTATGAAAGAAAAAGGATCATTTTTTTTTTTAGCAAGGGGAGAGGGAGGGACAGACAGAGAAATTTATTTATTTATTTATTTATTTATTTATTTATCCATGAGAGACACAGAGGCAGAGAGAGAAAGAGAGAGGCAGAGACACAGGCAGAGGGAGAAGCAGGCTCCATGCAGGGAGCCCAACGTAGGACTCGATCCCGTGACTCCAGGATCAGGCCCTGGGCTGAAGGCGGTGCTAAACCACTGAGCCACCGGGCTGCCTCAGACAGAGAATCACTCAATGCAGAACCTGACCCAGGGCTCAATCTCACAACCCTGAGATCATGACCTGAGCTGAAATAAAAAAATCAGAGGCATAACTGACTGAGCCACCCAGGCACTCTGAAAAAGAATCCTTTTAATATTTACATGTCTCCTGTTTTATACACAAACTCAAACACATATCACCTTCCTTACAGTCTCCATTTTGAAGGTAGAATTTAATTAAGAAACTCCATATTGCTCTTTCCACAGTCCTGGGCCCAGAGTTACTATCTTAAACAAAAATTGGACACTTCCATGTTTTACTGAATTAGTTATTTTTTCTTATTCCCATAAGATGCTAGGATGTCCTTAGATAAAACATCTGTTCAGAAAAGGATAAGTTAAAATTATAGAGAAAAAGCTACCATATAATGAATTATTTGGGGTACAAAATTGGACATCATTGGGGTAATTATTAGCCTAAATATTTTGGTTTTCATGGAAGAGTGGAAGAAAATATGAGGCAGACATTTACTGTGCCAAAGTTTGTGGTATAATCTGTATAATCATCTGTAACTTTACTCTTACATTGACAGAAATTAAGTTCCCAACAGACATAACAGGAATTTACCCAATAGAACTTACTTTTATAGTAAACTTAAATATATTTATTTCATAATAAGAGGGATTAGGTGTATTTTAATAACAGGT
Source organism: Canis aureus (assembly GCF_053574225.1). Classification (NCBI taxonomy): domain Eukaryota; kingdom Metazoa; phylum Chordata; class Mammalia; order Carnivora; family Canidae; genus Canis; species Canis aureus. Next base: position 79,765 of record NC_135644.1, read on the forward strand.
AGTATGGTACAGGTAAAAAGATTTTTTTTTCTTTTTTTTTTTGGTAAAAAGATTTTTAAATGGATAAGATAAAATATGTACTTCTCCATTTGGGGTTATATTATACTTGGAACAATTGTTTTAAAAATATATTTTATGATAATTAGAATTGGCATGGGCAACCATTATCTCATTTTTCTTTCTAGCCCCGAATCTGATCCATTTCTTTACATTTCATGCATTTTAAAACTGTTTAATTCACAATGATGGCATTGATTATTGTACCTGTGGTAATAAACATTAAATCTAAGTATGATACAGATATTTTTGTATTTCAAATTCCAATACAAAATTACAGCCATATGATAGAATTAAATTTGATTATATTGAGGCTTAGATCATGTTTTCTGTATATTGTGAGATAAATGACATAATACAACATTAAAATCAAATAATCAAGGGAATTCACAAACCTTGATGTTTCCACAATTTTTATATTTCAGAACCTCATGGATTATTTAAGCTTACAAACAACATATAATAACAAAAATTAAAGATTTCAGTGTGCCAGAATTGGAAAATGGTCTATAAAAGACATCTAAAAATGAGAGAACCTTGCATAAAACCCTAAACAGTATTTTGGCAAACATGGGCCCAAACTGGTTCTCTCATATGTTGCTGTATGACTCCTATGAAGGACAATTTAGCAATACTTCCTAAAATTATGACCGTGGGTAGCCTTTGATTCTGGGTGCTTATCCTAATGATAAACTCAAAAGTGAGTGAAATGAGGAATATACATGTCAACTAACTACAGTACTATTTGTAATTAAAAAGTTCATAAATTCCAGTACTAGTAGAGTGATTAAATCATTGAGCTACATTCAAAAGCATATAATAATTATCGACGGCCCTCGGTGTTAGTTTGGAAAGATCTCCAGATTTTCCTAATTATAAAGCCCTGAATCAGCCAGCCTTACCTACCCAGTTGTCAACTGTGGACAACTTGGAGAAGCTGAGGTCAGCGTGAGTTCCCTGAGGGCAGGAAGAGAAATGGTCAGAGCGCTATGCCCGGTTTATCCTTTGTTTTTGTTTTTTTTTTTTTAAAGATTTTATTTATTTATTCATGATAGTCACAGAGAGAGAGAGAGGCAGAGACACAGGCAGAGGGAGAAGCAGGCTCCATGCAGGGAGCCCGACGTGGGATTCGATCCCGGGTCTCCAGGATCGCGCCCTGGGCCAAAGGCAGGCGCCAAACCGCTGCGCCACCCAGGGATCCCCCGGTTTATCCTTTGAATTTGCCAGTCCGGTCAGTCATTTCTCCACCTCAGGGAGAGAAGAGAAGCCATGGGTACTATTGCCTTTCACCCTCATTCTGCAGGAGGGAATTAGCACAGGAGGGAAGTAAGTGTCCCTTAGAACACACCCATCTTCCCATTTTCAATCTTTAGTCCCTCTAATCTAGGCAACTGTGGCCAAAGAGCACTCTCAGAATACAGTCTCATTTACTCTACCTGCTTCTGCAGAGACCTTCAGAAGCTTCCTGTTGCCCACAAAAATGAAGTAAAATTTTAAATTTGCCTTCCAGGTTTTCTGGGTAGGAAAGCATGGACTGAATCTTCATCCCCATTGACTCCTCAGGACCAAGGGCTCTGCTTGGAGTCTAGCAGATGTGGAGTAGATGCCACTGAGTGATTAGTGAATAAAGGACAAGTAACTGTGGAGGCCACAGTCCTTCTCTAGTCACCTAGAGGCGCTCCTCCTCGGTCCAGCCCTCCATGCCCTCCAGCCATTCATCAGTCCCTTCATCCTCCTTGTATGTCGAAGGCATCGTGTTCCAGAGAGTAAAATATTGTCATTTCTTTCTTTCTTTCTTTCCTTTTTAGACTTATTTATTAATTTTTGGAGAGCAAGAAGAAGGACAGAGGGAGAGAATTTTTCAAGCAGACTCCCAGCTGAGCAAGAAGCCTGGTGGCTCACTCCCGCGCTCCAGGAGGTCGTGACCTGAGCGAAAACCAAGAGTCAGTTGTTCAACCAACTGAGCCACCAGACCCCGTTCTTTCCTCTCCCAGGCTTGTGTTTCCAGGTGTTGAGCGCTAATTCCTTTATGAGACTTCCCCAGGCTCCCCTCCCCGAGACCAATAGTTGCTCTTACTTTGTACTCTGGGAACATGTTTGCAATTCACTTTAGTGCTTACATTAATAATTAAATTATAAGCTCTTTGAAGGAGCTTATTTTATTCTATATAGTGCCTACCATTGGAACCAACCTACAATAAGAATTAATAACTTTATCAAATTGAATTGTGTCTAAATTTAAAAAACACACAAAAAATATTTATGTATTTGGCAGTGACTTTTGATGCACAAAGAATTATTATATCATGGGCAATACAAATTTAGTTTGTTTTGTGAAAATATTGGTATTTTCCAAACATTTATCTAAGTAATAGGAGGTCAGAACAGAGATTTTTGGGAGCTGGGATTGAGAAAAAGAAGGTAGCCATTGGATGGAGAAAAGTAAGAGTACAGATGGCATTAAAATTACTCTATAAATTTTATTGCACACTGGAAAGAATGTCAAATGACTATACAAATTTGACTGTTTTAATAATTAATTGAGGAGTGTAAATTTTTGACTTGCATGGAATTTATATTGGAGCTAGACTTTTAATAGGTTTGGATTTTAACTATTTTTTGAATTAACTTAATCACGTAGTCACTTAATCCACATTTGAAGTCTATGTTTGGATTCTTAGACTCGTATCAACCAAAGTCTTTGGATCAGAGGTACATATTTGCAATATGTGGGGGGAAACACAGCTGGCCTGTTCTCTGATAGAATGGAAGAGGGAATGACACCTCACTTTTGCCTTCTATAACGTAAGGTCTGCTTCTTGGGAAGGGACATGATGGGGTGGGCAGGCATTTTCTTGTTCGTAGGTAGCAGGATAGAGTTTCTGAGACCAGGATGATTACAGTGTCTTCAAAATGGAAGGTGTGTACTGATGCTTTCAAATGAGAGGACTTTTGTTGCCAAGTCAAGCCAAGAATCTGCCAAGTGATTTACTTCCCAAACTGGCCTGAGGCTCATATTTTTCCTGGCATCACGCAGCAGTTGCTTCTAATGCAGTGAAATACTGTGACAAGCAGAGGTGGCCCAAGTCTGCAGTGTCGGGGGCACGTGGGGGGTGTCCTGCGGCCCATGGGCCTGGGGGGCAGCCGTCAGCGCAGGCCAGCAGCAGTGTCCCCGAGGTGCTGCCTGCCTGGGCCCAGCGGACTGTGTCCCTTCCCTCCCAGACCTGGGTCTGGGGGGCACATGGGTTTGGCTGGCTGCTCTCCCAGCACATTGTAACCCTGGAGATCTTTTAGTGGAACAGTGATACTGGTCTCCATCGTCGGCCGTAGGAGCCTTAGGTTCCTACACTAAGCATGAGCCAACCAGTATTTACACCCCTCAGAACTGCTGTTTGTGAGACACTCGGATGTCAGCCCACACGATGAAATGCAATGTGACCCAGCAGGATACACAACTATCAGCTCTGTTACGTTATGGTGCAGCATATGCTCAAAAGTTAAAATCATCTTAATTGAGCGGATTTGAGTTTCACTCTTTGGAAAGACTTTGTGAGAATAATAAAATACTCAAGGGCAATCCAACTGTATGAACTCAAGATTACCTAATGAGCACTTTTCAGATTACTTCCTGGCAACAGGTTCCACAAGGATGACACATGAAAGCTTAGTACGAGGACAGTCGGTTTATGGCAATAAGGAATTTATAATCTATTGGGTGGCATTCCTGTGAGTTATTTGTTACTGCATGAGTGAGTGATTCATCAAATAGTTATGCATCGGATTTATTCCTCTAAGACACCAATCTGATCAGGTGTAAAGCTCCAGAAGAGTTGCAGGGGGAAGTGACTCACGGAGCGAAGAGGGGCAGTGAGTTATGTACATCAAGGGCTCAAACGCAAGACTGTATGTGATAAGGTCCAAAATGACTCAAAGTCCTATGAAAGTTCAGAGACTTATTTGCAGAGGTTTTTGAAACCTTTGATCAAATGTAATTCAAACCTTATTAACTTAAGTGCTGGGAATTTTAAAGATGACTAAACCATGGGCTGTTGTATTAGCTTGGATTTTGGCAGGTGAAAATCAGTGAAAGAGATGACCTGAAGAATGATCTACTAGAGGTAAAAAAAAAAAAAAAAATGCAATTATGTGTAGAATATAAGGAACATTTAACAAATTTGAAGGTACACAAATCTGGGGGAGACCTAATGTCCAAATAATGCATCTGATTCTTGCATTGTTAGGGATACCATTTTATGGCTAATATTTATAGACAATTAACCAGTTATGGTGCCAGGAACTTGGTATAAATTATTGATTTTAAAAATAAATAAATAAAAAATAAATTATTGATTTTAACTCTGACAGCATCTCTAGAGGTAGGTATTGTGATGATCTCTACTTTATAGATGAGAAAAAATGGATCTAAGGGAAGTGTGTTAATTCAGCTAATGAGACAGAAAGTGGGAAGGTCAGGGCAGGGACAAGGGCTCTGACTCCAGAGCCACATAACCATTGAGCCACTTTGCCAACCTTATTGAGAGTCACTGAAATGTTTCTGAGGAATGAGACCCTTCACTCCATCGGCTCCACTGCATTATTTAGTTCTCACCACCTCTTATCCTGAGAATAGTATTGTCTCACCTTTTTTTCCTTAAATTTGCTCTAACGTTGCCTCCAGAGTTACCTTTGGAAAATATAGATTTGATCATATCACTCCTTTGATAAAACAGGTAATACCTGATTGCCTTTAAGAGCAAACTCAGGGGCTCCTGTGTGGCCCAGTTGGTTAAGCATATGACTCCTTTTTGGCGCAGGTCATGATCGCAGAGGGATAAGACTGAGCCCTGCGTTGGGCTTCACACTGGTCCCCTGTAGCCTGGTCAAGATTCTGCCTCTCCTCTGCCCCTCCCCACCCCTCCCTTCCTAAAAAAATAACAAAACAAAACAAAACAAAACAAAACAAAAGGCAGACTCAGACTTCTTAGTGCGGCATATAATTTCCTTTATAATCTAGCCCTAGTCCAGTTTTTCTTCACAGCCTCATTGTCTGCAACTCCACCCTCTCCTCAAGCCTCTCAAATACCCCAGCCGTACTCAAATATGCTTCAATTCTGAAACTGTATGGGAGCAGGGATGCCTGGGGGGCTCAGTGGTGGAGCATCTGCCTTGGGCTCAGGGTGTGACCCCGGGGTCCTGGGATGGAGTCCCGTGTCGGGTCCCCCACAGGGAGCCTGCTTCTCCTCCTGCCTGTGTCTTTGCCTCTCCCTCTGTGTCTCTCATGAAAAAATAAATAAAATCTTAAAAAAAAAGAAAAAAGCTATGTGGGAGCTTTAGAATTCCTTTAAAATATTGTCTTTTATGTCTCCTGAGAGTTCATGTATGGGAAAACTTGAAATAGTAAGAAATAAACTAAAAAATAGATTGGATTTCAAAAAAATAAGAAAGACATTGAGTGACAGGCTAGGGAGTTTGAAATTTATTAAACAGACAATGAAGAACTACTGAAGACTTTCAAACAAGGCAAGAACCTATCATGGTCGTTCTTTAGAAGGATTAATTTGTTGAAGTGGGCAAAATTAGATGGTAGAGGGATTTTTTTTCTGCTTAGTTCACTGATGAATCCTAGGTGCCAAGAACACTGCCTAGAACATGGTAGGTACCCTATAAATATTTGCTGACTGAGTGAACTCTGGAGCATCTCCTGGGAATTAGTGCTTACATGGTACCATTCTCTCCCCATTTTTGACCTTTATATCTCCCTCGGCTTCACTCTCCCTCTCCTTCATACACATGTGCTCTCTCCTCCTCATCCATTCTGATCTATTTTCTCACTTATTATAAAGGATAATTTTCTAACATAATTATTATTACAGTCATTATAATTCATAGTTAGCAAGTATTTCCTAATTATCATGTTCCAGGATGAGTTTGGGAGGTATTCTCACACTTGATCACGTAGAATTCTCACAAGAACCCAATGGGATGGGTATCATGTCTCACATCTTGCGACAGATTGATGTCAAGAATCCACACCAATATGCAGGGTAGATTTCTGGCTCCAAGTCTTGATTTCCTTACACCAAAACAATTGAATAATTCATATTGTGATTTGTTTTAAATATTTTATTTGTTTATTCATGAGAGAGGCAGAGACACAGGCAGAGGGAGAAGCAGGCTCCATGCAGGGAGCCGGACGCGGGACTCAATCCCAAGACCTCGGGGTCACGCCCTGAGCCGAAGGCAGAGCTCAACCAGTGAGCTACCCAGGCACCCCCATACTGTGATTTCTTTTTGGCTTTGACTGAATGTTGGTGACTGACTTAACCACCTTTTTAAAATTAAAATAAAAATTACAAGAGGTAAAGAAATGAAGATGGGATGATAGCTTTAGAGGGGAGCAGGGCTGAGGGAATATTTATTTTCTCAAAGGAAGTAGAGATGTGAATATGTTATAGTCTTGGATGAAAGAAGACATATTGTAAAGTAGTGTGAGGACAGTTACGCATCAAGATAATTCATAGAGTATGGTAGGGACCAGAATTAAGCACCAAAGTGAGGCCTTGAATTAATGTTGGAAAGGAAGAGGGATACTTATTCCTTCAATGAAGGAAGAAAATAGAGAAAACAGTGGCACACTAAGATGAATTTTTAAGTAGGGGATGGAAGGAGTTGCAGGAAATCACGTCAGAAAGTGATTTGGGGCAATTGGCTAAAATATCTGTCTCTAGAAATCCAGAAGAGCCTGGCTAAACTTCATTACTTGGTTATGAGCATGGATTATGAAGTCGAACTGTCTGGGCTTCAGCCACGGCTTGTCTGTTTGCCAACTGAATGATCATGAGCAATTACTCTATCACTCTGCGCTTTAGTCATCATTTTAAATGGGGTGATACAGCACCAAGCTCATAGGGTTGCTGTGTGGAGTAAATGAGTTAATATATCTAAAGCTCTAGGAATGGTACCCTTTATACAGTAGACCTTAAAATAGGTGGGAGCTGCTGTTCCAGTTCCCTGACACCTTAAGCATCTTGAATATTCTTTATTCTCTTCCTCTAGTATATATTTTCTTTGGAAGGTGTGGCTTAGCTGTACCAGGAGTGAAATGTGCTTTCCTCCACTTTTGCAAACATACTCGTGTACATGGAATGATTCACAGATAACTATGCTGGCCTTAATCCAGCTGATAGCTGTGATTGAGTGGAGTCTTTGTTATTTGAATTGTTCTATTTTTATTAAATAATTAAGAAGGAGTAGTTGGGATCCCTGGGTGGCTCAGCAGTTTGGCACCTGCCTTTGGCCTAGGGTGCGATCCTGGTGTCCCGGGATCGAGTCCCACGTTGGGCTCCTTGCACGGAGCCTGCTTCTCCCTCTGCCTGTGTCTCTGCCTCTCTCTCTCTATGTCTATCATAAATAAATAAATAAAAATCTAAAAATAAAAATAAAAAAAGAAGGAGTAGTCAATCAAAAGAGACCATAGATAAAAGGACTGCTTTTAAAATTATTGAATGGCTGCAAAAAAAAAAAGATTGAATGGGGCAGCCTGGGTGGCTCAGGGGTTTAGCACTGCCTTCAGTCCAGGGCCTGATCCTGGAGACCCGGAATCAAGTCCCACATCGGGCTCCCTGCATGGAGCCTGCTTCTCCCTCTGCCTGTGTCTCTGCCTCTCTCTCTCTCTCTGTGTGTGTCTGTGTCTCTCATGAATAAATAAATAAAATCTTAAAAAAAAATAAAACAATTGATTGGGAATTCTGTAATAAAGTGACAAAGACAATTTATTGTACTTCAAGTATGCTAAAACACCTGATAAATTCTGAATTATTTTAAAAACAAAAATTTGGGATCCTGTATTACCATAGGAAATATAACCAATCTACTACATAGTCATAAATTAGTAAAATGCTGGAGTTTGGCCATAACATATACATAGTGAAGCTTAAAGTTCAAGGCCAACTGGAGAAAGACTCTTAAGTGTTGCATTAATGACAGGTTCATTGCTTTAAAGCTGCTACCTTCTTTTGATGTAACATGTAGACGGTCTCTGAATTTTGACTATTTTGACATATGATTGCTATTAGTGATAATAATGGCAACAAATCTCAGCAGCCATCCTAGCTGATTTTAGCAAAGGGAAAAATAATCTGATATAATACTTGCCTATTCTATATATTGCTACCTACATCCCCTAAAAGTGTGTTTTAATAAAATCTTTCTCGGTATGCCAAAGAAAACTACAGAATTGGCTATCTCTTAAGAAAATTCATTGCAAAATTTTGTGTTAAGCCAAAATTTTGTCCCCCCCATCCTTTGAAATATTACAATGACCTTATTTTAGAGGAGTCATCTTTTAATCTATCCACCAAAGAATCTTAAAGATACTTTAAAGCCATTTTAATGATGTGGAAACATAGCTTGATCAAGAATAAAATGAACAGGGCAGCCCCGGTGGCTCAGCAGTTTAGCGCCGCCTTCTGCCCAGGGCCTGATCCTGGAGACCCGGGATCGAATCCCACGTCGGGCTCCCTGCATGGAGCCTGCTTCTCCCTCTGCCTGTGTCTCTGACTGTGTGTGTGTGTGTGTGTGTCTCATAAATAAATAAAATGTTTTTTTTTTAAAAAAAGAGTAAAATGAACATATTATGCAAAATGACTAGATATGCCCAGAAATGGAATTATGACTCAACCACAAGAATCTCTCAGAAATTACTGTGGAACAGTAGTAGATCATGAATGAGACTGTTTTCTCAAGCAAATGCTAGTTTAAAACTATAGTAGAAATTAAAAGAAAGGATGTGTAAAATAATCAGTGTTAATTTTAAAAACCACAGATTATAGTAATAAGAAAGACCTTGAAATATTTTCAATATATTACATGTACGATATAGAGTTTTATAGAGACTGAAAATTATGAGATATTCTCTAAAAGTAGTTTTCCAAATTAATTAAGGTTTATATAGTGTACATCAATATTTATCCTTTGTCTCATCTCAATTAGATTTTTCTTTTAAAAGAAGTACATGCAAAATAAACCTGCCATTTATACAGAGCTATTCTTACAGAAATGCTCCAGCACTTGCTGCCAAATATTTTTGAAATAGTTTGAAATATGTATCACCATTCAACATCTGCTTCTTCTCTAATTTTTTAAAACATGGAAATAGCTGTAGATAAGAGAAACTTCTTTGAAATGTTAGACTTTATTATACAAACATAAATTATGACATACACAGCTTTATCTTGAGACAGAAAACTACTAATTTGTATGTTGATAAAAGCACATGCTATTAGGATAAAAATTGTGACATTTTGTAGATTAAATATATATATATTTTTTCTAATATTTTGGAGCTAATAATCAGAACTAGTCAAAACTAAGGTTTTTTATTTAAAGTCCAGCTAAACTATTTGGGAAATAAAATATTTCCATTTAGATCTTTCATCCATTTTGAGTTTATCTTTGTGTATGGTGAAAGAGAGTGGTCTAGTTTCATTCTTCTGCATGTGGATGTCCAATTTTCCCAGCACCATTTATTGAAGAGACTGTCTTTCTTCCAATGGATAGTCTTTCCTCCTTTATTGAATATTAGTTGCCCATAAAGTTCAGGGTCCACTTCTGGATTCTCTATTCTGTTCCACTGATCTATGTGTCTGTTTTTGTGCCAGTACCACACTGTCTTGATGACCACAGCTTTGTAGTACAACCTGAAATCTGGCATTGTGATGCCCCCAGCTATGGTTTTCTTTTTTAAAATTCCCCTGGCTATTCGGGGTCTTTTCTGATTCCACACAAATCTTAAAATAATTTGTTCTAACTCTCTGAAGAAAGTCCATGGTATTTTGATAGGGATTGCATTAAATGTGTATATTGCCCTGGGTAACATTGACATTTTCACAATATTAATTCTGCCAATCCATGAGCATGGAATATTTTTCCATCTCTTTGTGTCTTCCTCAATTTCTTTCAGAAGTGTTCTATAGTTTTGAGGGTATAGATCCTTTACATCTTTGGTTAGGTTTATTCCTCGGTATCTTATGGTTTTGGGTGCCATTGTAAATGGGATTGACTCCTTAATTTCTCTTTCTTCATTCTCATTGTTAGTGTATAGAAATGCCACTGATTTCTGGGCATTGATTTTGTATCCTGCCACGCTACCGAATTGCTGTATGAGTTCTAGCAATCTTGGGGTGGAGACTTTTGGGTTTTCTAGATCTAAATGTGAGACAAGATTCCATCAAAATCCTAGAGAAGAACACAGGCAACACCCTTTTTGAACTCGGCCACAGTAACTTCTTGCAAGATACATCCACGAAGGCAAAAGAAACAAAAGCAAAAATGAACTATTGGGACTTCATCAAGATAAGAAGCTTTTGCACAGCAAAGGATACAGTCAACAAAACTCAAAGACAACCTACAGAATGGGAGAAGATATTTGCAAATGACATATCAGATAAAGGGCTAGTTTCCAAGATCTATAAAGAACTTATTAAACTCAACACCAAAGAAACAAACAATCCAATCATGAAATGGGCAAAAGACATGAACAGAAATCTCACAGAGGAAGACATAGACATGGCCAACATGCACATGAGAAAATGCTCTGCATCACTTGCCATCAGGGAAATACAAATCAAAACCACAATGAGATCCCACCTCACACCAGTGAGAATGGGGAAAATTAACAAGGCAGGAAACAACAAATGTTGGAGAGGATGCGGAGAAAGGGGAACCCTCTTACACTGTTGGTGGGAATGTGAACTGGTGCAGCCACTCTGGAAAACTGTGTGGAGGTTCCTCAAACAGTTAAAAATAGACCTGCCCTACGACCCAGCAATTGCACTGTTGGGGATCTACCCCAAAGATACAAATGCAATGAAACGCCAGGACACCTGCACCCCGATGTTTCTAGCAGCAATGGCCACAATAGCCAAACTGTGGAAGGAGCCTCGGGGTCCAACGAAAGAGGAATGGATAAAGAAGATGTGGTTTATGTATACAATGGAATATTACTCAGCTATTAGAAATGACAAATACCCACCATTTGCTTCAACGTGGATGGAACTGGAGGGTATTATGCTGAGTGAAGTAAGCCAGTTGGAGAAGGACAAACATTATATGTTCTCATTCATTTGGGGAATATAAATAATAGTGAAAAGGAATATAAGGGAAGGGGGAAGAAATGTGTGGGAAATATCAGAAAGGGAGACAGAACGTAAAGACTGCTAACTCTGGGAAACGAACTAGGGGTGGTAGAAGGGGAGGAGGGCGGGGGGTGGGAGTGAATGGGTGACGGGCACTGGGGGTTATTCTGTATGTTAGTAAATTGAACACCAATAATAAAAAAAAAATGCCAAGGGAAAAAAATATTTCCAAGTGAATTATAACAGTTAATTTTACTCCTAGAAAAATGAGAATATGTATTGAATTTAAAGGTTTTAAACATTCAGCAGATACACCTTCAGAACCTATCATTGTTTAGTGCACTGGGTTCCGTGCTATGTTGTATTAGCTTAAAAACTAAACATTTGAACCAGGCTTTCTTTTTTTTTTTTTTAAGATTTTATTTATTTATTCACAGAGAGAGGCAGAGACAGAGGCAGAGGGAGAAGCAGGCTCCCTCTTGGGGTCCATCAACAGATGAATGGATAAAGAAGATGTGGTTTATGAATACAATGGAATATTCCTCAGCCATTAGAAAAGACAAATACCCACCATTTGCTTCCACATGGATGGACCTGGAGGGTATGATGCTGAGTGAAATAAGTCAATTGGAGAAGGACAAACATTATATGGTCTCATTCATTTGGGGAATATAAATAATAGTGAAAGGGAATAGAGGGGAAGGGAGGAGAAATGGGTGGGAAATATCAGAAAGGGAGACAGAACATGGAAGACTCCTAAATCTGGGAAACGAACTAGGGGTGGTGGAAGGGGAGGAGGGCGGGGGGTGGGGGTGACGGGGTGATGGGCACTGAGGGGGGCACCTGACAGGATGAGCACTGGGTGTTATTCTGTATGTTGGCAAATTGAACACCAATAAAAAATAAATTTATTATTAAAAAAAAAAAAAGAAGCTGCAGGCTCCCTGCAGGAAGCCCAATGCGGGACTTGATCCCAGGACCCTGGGGTCACGCCCTGAGCCTAAGGCAGGCGCTCCACAACTGAGCACCCCAGGCGTGTACCAGGCTTCCTAAACTAATGTGCCATGTGAGCTTCAGTGTAACAGTGGGGTTGTTGCAATAAAAGAAATTGCCCCTTTGTTCGATAAATGTGATCACTTTAGGTTTCTCTACTGCAGAGCTTTTCAGACCCTAATACATACTGTGAATCTGGAAAAGGGCTATGGACACATCTTTCACAATCTTATTTCATCACAGAGCCTCTCTGGGGAAGGAAGGAAGAATAGGGCACACAGCCCCCATGAAATCATTACCCACTGATTTGTGCACATTCAATAAGACTGTTGGGTAAGTAGTCCTCAGTTTTCTAATCGTTCTTTGTCTTTTATTTGGCTCTCTGGGATTTCCCAAAAGAAGGTTCATTTCTTATCTCTTCTTTAATCCACTCCTTAGTCTGTACTTTACTTTTGTACATGCCATGTTTCTGGGCTGTTGTCTGTTACTCTGCTCTTCACGTTGATGCTTCTTGTACCATCTGTGGTGGTGTTGGCATCATCTCGGCCTACCTGCAGGACCATGACCTGTCCCGATCCCTGGTTAAGGAAGGTTCAAAGACAACCAGCTTCTCTGCTACCTGTTCTTGGACGTCCTCACTATTTGACCTGTGTTAGATCAAGGGTTATCTGACCAGTAGAGAAACATTTTCTTCATCTCAGGCTCGCTTTTTTGTTTTGTTTACAAGTGAAAGGGGTGAAAGTGAAAGTGAAAGGGCAGTTATTATTCCTCAGAAGAATTGGCTTGATGAAGTTCTTGGAGTAGGAACGAATAGAGTTGTTTCATGTTTACCTCATGGTCTTCTCTTTCTCAATGACCATAGGTAGCCCTCCCTACTGCAGAATGCCCGATCTGATGGCTTCAAATAGCTCTTTAGACTCTATCCTCAACCACCACCAGTCTCTTTCAATAAGGACTTGTTTTACAAAATTCAGCCCACTGGACCAGTTATTCTCCATGTATGCTTTTATCCATTATTCCATATTCTCCATTCCAATTCCATATATTCCATATTCTCCACTTACAATTTTTCTTCCAAGGGAGCCCCTTGCTCTCTATCAGCTGTTATTTGGCCTTGGATACATTTTACCCATCCCTGTACAGCAGCCTATCACATGTCTATCTGTAACTAAAGACCAAATGTGGACAGGCTCAGTTTTCTACGTGGTTCCCTGGTCTCATGTAACCAAGGCAGATAGCTTAATGCTATTTGGAATGTCACCTATTTTCATTTGCTACAATTCCCATCCTCAGCTGTGACACAGCTGGGACAACTCTTTCAATAAACTCGATGAAACAAAGATATCAAATTAGAACTAAGAGAAATTAACTAATGTGTGATATGCTATAATTCAGAATATATTTCTGGGTTAGAACTAGATTTTTCCAGTATTTGTGAATAAATGAAAAGTTTCATATATACTTTTTTCAAGAAAGATTGAATTTTTTTCAAAAATAAAATGACATACGTCTGTTTAAAATAACCAAATATATCATCATAAGTATTTGCAATGGTCTGTAAGTAAAATTGACAACATCACCAAATTTCTGTTTGTTGAAGTCTAATTTATTTTCATCATAAGCTAAATACTTTTGAGGTTTCCATGATATTAGCTATGAAATGGTTCAACAGCATGTACCATGAGCTTCTTCAGTTAGAGGAATCATACTAAGCACAAATTGTAATGGCATTGATAAGGAAAACAGTTTCAAGTCTATCAAAATAGTGAACTGTTCTTCCAAGAAAAATTAATTCTAAAAATGTCTCCTCACTATATTCTAGTTAAGAATATGAAGGATCAAAACATAACGAATGGAAGGCTGGAAAGAATAATCAGAGAGAAAGAATACATTTGTAGAGAACTTAGGAAAAATGCACAGATATTTCAGACATAATATTTTTGGACAAAGCTAATATTTTAAGAGATCAGTTGATAAATATTTAAGTTTAGAAATGTCTTAAAGAGGGACGCATGGGTGGCTCAGTGGTCAAGCATCTGCCTTCGGCTCAGTGTGTGATCCTGGGGTCCTGGGATCGAGTCCCACATCGGGCTCCCCTCATGGAACCTGCTTCTCCTTCTGCCTGTGTCTCTACCTGTCTCTCTCTCTCTCTCTGTATCTGTCATGAATAGATAAATAAGATAAAATCTTTAAAAAAAAAAAAGAAATGTCTTAAAGAATGTCTGAGACTAAAAAATTCAGTTTAGTGGCACAAGTGACAATGGACAAGGTCTGTATGCATTGGACAGAGTGGTGCAGACAGAGGAGGTGTTTGGGAAAAGCATTCTCTTTAGACCGTCTAAGAGAAAGTTTTACGTTGGCTAAGAATTGAAACTGTCTTGATTGTTGAGGAGGAAGATGGAAGTTCTTATTGGATCCAACTGTATAATATTTAGTTTCTTAAAAAATTTAAGTAACCCTAAATTAATTTTAGAGTAAAACACATACAGTATGTATGCATACCATAGTTTGAGCTTCATCATCTCAAATAATCTATGTAAGTTTTTATTTACATCATCTCTCAGTTCCCACCAGGAACTGAGAGATCTGTGTTCTACTTTTCCAGCTTCTCCAGGATCATTTGACAGGTGCCTCTCTGCAACGCCTTCCTTTATCCATTATTTGTTCTTCCCACATATGAAGTTCAACCTGCTTCATAGAGTTTTCAAATTTTCCATGTTATATTTTCTGTTTGAAAGCATATTTCGGGCAGCCCGGGTGGCTCAGCAGTTTAGCACCTGCCTTCAGCCCAGGGTGTGATCCTGGAGTCCTGGGATCAAGTCCCAAGTTGGGCTCCCTGCAGGGAGGGAGCCTGCTTCTCCCTCTGCCTGTGTCTGTGTCTCCCAAGAATATATAAAAAAAACTTTTTTTAAGTGTATTTTAAGGTTAATATATTGCAATATGACATTTTCAGCATTATAGTAATGATTTTTCTCATATAAAATATTATTTTGAATGGAAGGCAGCAACATTTGAATTGGATGTAAAGAATGGGTAAAGTTTGAACAGATTGGTGTTAGTAAGAAGTGGACTCAGCGAAGCAGCGCCCAATAAGGCATGTTTATTTGTTGAGGCATACAGAGAAAAGTAGGAGGGCTTGCTGTTGGGTGGAGCCGTATTTGAATCCTAGACCTGCTGATTCCTAGCTCTAGAGCCTTGTGCAAGAACTGAGCTATGTGTCAGAGCGTGATGGGGATACGTGCTGGGATATGGTGATTATATTTGATGTGGCAGAGAATAGGGCACCACTGAACATCACAGAAGATTGGAGAATGAAAACGAAAGTTATATAAAACAATACAATTATACAATGAGGGATTAATGGATCTTTTTGTCTGAATGGCAAGCTGCAGTTGTCCCTTGAACACGCGGGAGGTAGGGGCCCTGCCCACCCATGCAGATGAATACCACATACAACTTGGCTCTTCCAGACAGTCTGCTATTGACTGGAAGCCTTACTAATAATGTAAACAGTCAATTAACATACATTTTGTATGTTATGTATTATATACTGCATTCTTATGATAAAGTAAGGTAAAGAAAAATTATAGAAGAGAAATTACATCACAATACTGTGCTGCATTTGTGGGGAAAAAATCTTTGTATAAGATGCCTGCATGGTTCAAATCTGCGTTATCCGAGGGTCAACTGTATTTGGGTTTAATGATAAAACAATAAGTGAATTGGAAATTTGAAGTCCATTTTGAGGGAACAAACACAAATGGATAGAAAAGGCAAAATATTATGAATATGGTTTTGTTCATGATGTGTATTTTTGAAAATGTTTTAGATTTTCCCTCCACAGACTTATTGGCTGATTAATTGATCCATTAGTCCCCTATTGTATTTCGCTAATATTTATGTGTTCCATCATGACTCCACTTGAGAGCCTCCATTAAGCTGCCTCTGAGACCCTGGAAATAAAGTAAGATGTCCTCTGGGAGTTGAATGATGAGAACACACATATTCGTTCAGAGAAGACATCTACAAAGCCATCTTAAGGACACTGGCTGTCTTTAAGACCAACATGGAGTAAAACCCAGATAAGCCAATCACAAGAGCCACTAATTAGGTAGAGAAACACAAAAAGAAGAAAGGAAAGTCAAGCCATAAAACACTGACAGTGTGCAACCCTATACTCTATAGGGAAGAGCTCATCTTAAGTTAGCTCACACTTTATCCTGTTGGTAAGGCCATATTTAATATCTTCTTAAAGGTACTTATTTTTATAATCTAAAGGCTAGAACTTGGCTCACAGATATGATTAACTTGGCTTGCTTAGAGGTTCCTTAAAAATATTACATTAGTTTCGTAATACTGCCATAATAATACATCACATATGTGGTGGCTTAAAGCAGCACAAATTTATTATCTTTTATTTCTGGAAACCAGAAGTCTGAAATGGGTCTTATTTGGCTAAAAACAGGTGTGGGTAGGCTTTATTCTTTTTGGCAGCTGTAGGGGACAATTGATTTCTTTATCTTCTCCAGCTTATGGAAGCCACCTGCATTATTTGTCTCAAGTCCCCTCTTCCATCTTAAAATCCAGAAATGTTGTACCTTCGAATATATCTCTGACTCTAACCCTTGCTTCGGTCATCACGTCTCTTTCCCTGCTTTTTCCTTTCTCTTAAGGACCTTTATGATTAAATTAGGCCCACTTGGATAATCTAGGATAGTCTCACCATCTCAGGATCTTAACTGAATCACACCTGCAAAATCCTTTTTTGTCAAGTAAGGTTATATTCTTATAGCTTCTGAGGGTTCATGGGTACAGTTGGGAAGCTGTTATTCTATTATAAATTCAAAGATCTATAAATATGAGGATAAATATTAAAATTTAAAATTCCAGAGTTTCTTGAAAAAATAAAAGATCAGAGGAAGTCTCAAAGATGGCAACGTGGATCATTTCCGACTTTGCGCCCGGTCATAAGAGCAACCAAATCTGTTCAAGAATAAGATACCACTGAGAAAATCCTAGAACATGAAGGTGAAGCTGAAGCACCCTTAAGCTCCTCAGAGACCAAGGCAGACTGCATTAAAAGTAATAGAAGGGTCTACCTGTTAACTGCTTAGACCCTCCCCTCAGGACGATGCAACATCCTGTGGAGAAGTTTTCCCTGAGCCTCTGATTCCGCCAGTGAGTAAAGAGCAGCCAGGTGGGACAGCCAGCCTCCCCAGGATTGTGGGTCATTTTCTAGGAGCACTTATTCTGATCTCATATCATGGAGGTTTACAGGGGAATCTGCAGGGTCCAGGCACTGGCGCTCTGACTGTGATGGAGAAGCGGGAAAGTCTGGAAACAGCACACAGTTCTTGGCAGACTGAGCTCATAACTGAAGTGCCCAAGTAGTAATCCCAACCAGTGGCTTTGTTCATCTACGGAACTAAGTTGGGGGTGTATTCTGACCTGGGAACTTGGAAGGATGCCAGTCTGCCTGATTTGGATCCTCAGATGAGGAGTTTTGCACGCTCTAGCACCCTGTTTGCCCGCACGTGAGCAGGGTACTGAATTACAACCCCAGCCGCTGTAGAGTGCCTTCCAGCCCCATCCCCAGAAGGGCTAATGAAAACCTGAAAGCTGTGCACCCCAGGGTTGCTCAAGCCAAGAAAATCTCAGAGCAAAGCCAGTGGCCCCATCCAGTCAGGGAAGTTGGGATGCAAATTGGCTTGAGGTAAGATAAGAGCTTTGCTAGTTTTAGAGCTCTTCTCCCTCTGCACTCAGGCAGGGACTCTAATTTGTAACCCTGCTTATTGCTGACTATATCCTTCACCTATCTGAACAGGAAGCCTAATCATGGTTAGCTGGATGGTAAGCTGTATGGCCCACTCAACTGCCAAGTGCTTACAGTGGCACCTAAATAGAGAACACATTCTGTGGCTTCCCCTATTCCTCATCTGAGGATCCAAATCAGGCAGACTGTAGAACAAACCTAAGTGGCCTAGCTTGACCAGGGAATTAAGTATACACTGGGGCCTGATTCAGGTCCCCAAACAATGAGTGTCTAGACCACAGGCCCTAGACGCTTGCTCTGTGAGTGCAGGGAAGCCAATTCATAATGTCATCTACCACTGAATAGGGTCCCAACTATATGTAAGCCTGACCAGAGAACTTGGGCAACTGCATAGCACATCCTGCAACCTCACTTGGGTAGGGACTTAAGCCAGCAGTCCAATCCAACTGTTTTCACCAAGTGGCACACCTCCCATCCTCATCCTTAGAACTCAAACAGTTGCCTTGCCCTAAATTGGTCCATAATAGAAGGTTCATCTTGCCCAAAGACATTATCAACAGACACACCCAGAAACCCAAACTGAGCTGGCTGGTGAAGAACTGCCTTTGCCAGAGCAAACCTGTAAAAGCCTAGAAGAGGAGCTCATTAATCAAATGAGCAGATACCAATGTAAAAAATCTAGGATCACAAAAAATCAGATTATTATGACACCACCAAAGGAAATTATTAAAACTCCAATAACTGACCCTAAGGAAATTATTATCTATGAAATGCGAACGAATTCTGAATCATTCTCTTAAGGAAGTTTAGGGAACTATAAGAAAACACAGGCAACTAAATGAAATTAAGAAAACAATGCATGAACAAAATGAGAAATTTGACAAGGAACTAGCAATCATAAAAAAAATAAATTCTGGGGTTGAACAATATAATAACTGAAAAATTCAACACAGAGTTTCAAAAGTAGAGTTGACCATGGAGAAGAATCAATGGCCTGGAGGGCGGGACACTGAAAATTACCCAGTCAGAAGAGCAGGAAAAAAGAGAGAGGAGAGGAAAGAGAATGAAAAAGAGGAGCCTGCTTCTCCCACTGCCTATGTCTCTGCCTCTCTCTGTGTGTCTCTCATGAATAAGTGAATAAAAACTTAAAAAAAAGAATGTAGCAAAAAAAACCCCACAAATACATAATCTGTTATTAGTTACACAATATAAAAAACATGTAAATTATAGCAGCAATAACCTAAAATATGACAGGAAGAAAGAAATAAATCAATAAATCTTTTTTAAAAAAGACAGGAAGAGAAGTAAGAGTGTCAAGTATATATATTCTACTGAAGTTGTGTTGTTGCCAGTTTAAAATAGAGTGCTACAAGTTTAAGATATTTCATGTAAGCCTCATAGAAACCACGAGGAAAAATCTGGCAGGAATTACACAAAATAGAACATAAGAGAGAAGTCAAAGCATACTGATACCAAAAGACATCAAAACACAGTAAAAGACAGTACGATAAGAAACAAGGGACAATGGATCTACAAAACAACTAGAGCAAATGTAAGTCCTTACCTGTCAATAATTTATAGATCAATGAATTGAGATCTCCAGTCAAAAGACATGGAAAGGTTAAAGGTTAACCACACGCATACACTAAAAACCAACAATAGGCTGCCTACAAGAGATTCATATTAGCCTTAAAGACACTCATAGACAGAATGGAGAGATGGAAAAGACATTTCAAGCAAATGGTGACCAAAAAAAAAATTCAATGCAATCCCTACCAGTATTCCAATGGCATTTTTTTTAAAAGAAGTAGCGAAAAACAGTCCTAAAACTTACATGGGACCACAAAACCAACTAAAAAGACAAAGCAATCCTAATAAAGAACAACAAAACAGGACGTATCAGACTTTCTCATTTCAAGATATACTATAAAGCTATAGTCATCAATGCAGTATAGTACTGGCACAAAAAAGCAGAGAAATAGACCAGTAGAACAGAATTGAGAGCCCAGAAATAAACTCAAGCATACATATGGTGAACTAACATTTGACAAGGGAGGCTGGAATACTCAATGGAGGAAAAAAAAATAGCTTCTTCAATAGGTGGTGCTAGGACAGCTGGATATTCACTTAAAAAAGAATGAAACTGGACCTCTTTTATACCACTCACAAAAATTAACTTGAAATGGATTAAAACTTAATGCAAGACGTGAAATCATAAAACTTCTAGAAGAAAATATGACTTTGGTTTTGGTTATGATTTTTTTGGATATGATATCTAAAGCACAAACAACAAAGGGGAAAATAAACAAGTGGGACTACATCAAATTAAAAAGCTTCTGCACAACAAAAGAAACCGTCAACAAAATGAAAGAAAAAAAATTTATAGAATGGGAAAAAGTATTTGCAAACCATATGTATGATAAAGAATTACTATTTATTTTTATTTTTTTTTAAAGATTTTATTTATTTATTCATGATAGTCACACAGAGAGAGACAGAGAGGCAGAGACACAGGCAGAGGGAGAAGCAGGCTCCATGCACTGGGAGCCCGACGTGGGATTTGATCCCGGGTCTCCAGGATCGCGCCCTGGGCCAAAGGCAGGCGCCAAACCACTGCGCCACCCAGGGATCCCCAAGAATTACTATTTAAAATATATAAAGAACTGATACAACTCAATAGCAAAATGTAAATAACCCAGTTCTCCAAAGAAGATATATGAAAAGCTAACAGGTACATGAAAAGATGCTCAACACCACTTGTCATTAGGAAAATGCAAATGAGAGGCTCAGTGGTTGAGTGTCTGCCTTCAGCTCAGGTCATGATCCCAGGGTCCTGGGATTGAGTCCCGAATCATACTCTCCACAGGGAGCCTGCTTCTCCCTCTGCCTATGTCTTTCTGCCTCTCTCTGTGTCTCTCATGAATAAATAAATGCTTAAAAGTATTTAAAAAAAAAAAAAGCAAATGCAAATGCAAACCACAAAGAAATATCATCTCATACCTGTTGGAATGGCCATGGCCAAAAAGACAAGAGACAACAAATGCTGGTGTAGATACGGAGTAAAGGAAACTCTTGTTTACTATTGGTATGATTGTAAATTGGTACAGCCACTATGGAAAACCATATGGAGGATCCTCAAAAAATGAAAAATAGAGCTACAATATGATTCAGTAATTTCACTTCTAGGAATATATCCCAAGATAATGAAAATTCTAATTTGAAAAGATATCTGAACACCCATATTCATAGCAGTATTATTTATAGTAGTCAAAACATAGAAACAACTTAGTGTCTATCAAATGGATGAATGGATAAAAAAAGTTGTGAGATATATATAATATATATGCTATATTTTCATAATTTGTATATAAATTATACATGTATATAAAATGCAGCCATAAAAAATGAGAAAATCCTACCATTTGCAACAACGTGGATGGGACTTGAAGGCATTATGCTAAGTGACATAAGTCAGAAAGAGAAAGACAAAATACTGAGTGATCTCAGTTATAACTAGAACTCTCATAAACTATTGATAGACGTGTGAACTGGTATAACCACTTTAGAAAATGATTTTTCAATATTTAGTAAAACTGAATCTGTATCCTATGATCCAATAATTCCATTCCTTTGTGTATGCATTTAACATATTTTTACCAAAAGACATACCCAAGAATATTCATAGTAGCACTATTTGTAATTGCCCTGTGTTGGGCATTGCCAAGACCACCCCGCCATGTTTGATGATAGGCTAGAAGACTCATAGGACTCAACAAGCCCAGAGGCCTGCTCATCAGTGTAATATGTATAGCAAAAGGGTAACAATGTAAAGCAGAATCAGCATAGGGAAAAGCTTATGGGGTAAAGTCCTGAGGATCTTGGAAAGCTTCCAGAATCCTGTCCCAATGGAGTCACACAGGACATGCTTAATTCTTCCAACAAGAAGGTGTAACAACATCTGTGAAATACCGTCTTCCCAGGAACCTCTCTAGAGACTCAGTTCTCCAGGTTTTTGTTGGGGCCAGTCAAGTATGCAGCCTCTTCCTGGCATGTACCAGAATTCCAGAAAGAAAAGCAGATGTTCACATAAACCATATTGTTCTTATGAACAATTTGGGTACAATAAGCCTTTCTTAAAATTAGGGTGGTGGGAAATCTTCCAAAATCCAAGTTCTCAGCTACCAGCCAAGGGCCAGAGTGCCTGCAATCCTGTCTGAGAATAACGTCAGGTCTGCTATGTTAACTTGTTCCTGCACAAGCTCTAAACTGGAATTAATTCAAAAGTCTATCAACAGTAGAATGGAACAATGCATAAATACATTTTTTGTGTATTTATACAATGGAATATTATATAACAATGAGAATTATAGTCCAAACTCTTATGCAATATAGATAAAACATAATGCTGAGCTAAGGACACCAAACATTGTATGTTTCTATTTGTATAAAGTTCAGAAATAAGTAAAATCGATCACCATAGTGATTGAAGTCACCTGGAGAAGTTATAACTGAAATAGGGGAGCTTCTGAGATCCTGGTACTGTTTTTGTTTTGTTTATTGATTTGAGTGCTGATTATATGTTCACTGCGTAAATATCCTTTGGGTCAGCACTTATAATTTGTGCTCTATTCTGTATTATGCTATATTTCAATAAAAACTTTACTTAGCATCAGTTTTTAAACTAAAAAAAAGGGCAGCCCTGTGGCTCAGATGGTTAGTGCCACCTTCAGCCCAGGGCGTGATACTGGAGACCTGGGATCGAGTCCCACATCGGGCTCCCTGCATGGAGCCTGCTTCTCCCTCTGCCTGTGTCTCTGCCTCTCTCTCTCTGTACCTCTCGTGAATAAATAAATAAAATCTTTAAAAAAATAAAAAAAATAAATCCTTTATATATTTAGGCAGAAAAAACAAGTTATTTTTTTTAAAAGTTTTCTGAGACTACTATTGTATAATATTAAAATAAATAAAACTTCTGTATAATTTTTAAACAATAAAATATGTATAATTTAGTGAATATTTATACCAGGTACTCTACTGAGTTGTGTTATATTGCTCTACTCTCTCCAGTATCATAGCCATTAGATATATGTGCTTACTGAGTGCTTGAAATGTGGCATGTCTGAATTTACATATGCCATATGTTTATCCTATAAATGTATATTATACCTGTATGGTATAAGTATAAAATATACACATTTTGAAGACAGTATAAAAAGAATATTTTTATGTTATTTACATATTGAAATGGCATTGTATTATTGAATATATTGGGTTAAGTAAAATATATTATTTAAATTAATATCTTTTTTTAAAAAAAAGATTTTGTTTATTTTAGAGAAAGAGTGTGTGTGTGCACGTGGGAGGCACAAGGGAAGGCACGAGGGAGAGAAAACCCTCGAGCAGATTCCCTGCTGAGCATGGACCCTGCTGTGGGGCTCAATCCCAGGACTCTGAGATCATGACCTGAGCTGAAATCAAGGATCGGCTGCTTAAGTGTCAGGGACCCCTATCTTTTTGTTTTTACCTTTTACATGTGAGTGCTAGAAAATTTAGAACTACATATGTGATCCATGTTATATCTCTACTAGAGAGCATTAATATCCACCATGTTATTAGTTTCTTACATCAAGCCTGAGAGATAATAGTCCCATTTTATAGATGAGAACACTGAGATGTAGAATATAAAGAAAAGGATATGTAATTTATAAAGATCACATAGCAAGTACTTAGTAGAGACAAAATTAAATATACATATTTCTAGGTCCTGGTTGTTCATCTCTGTGCTATACTCTCAGAAGATAGAGACATGCTACCTACCAGATTTTGGGGGGGAGAGTGAATTTGACTCAAGAATTCTATATCTCACTGAGATATAGAGATTATCCCCATATAGAGATATTATTCCCATATAAATGAAAAAAAGTGTTCTTATGTAACCAAAGGCTTAGGAAATACATTACTTACATATCAATCTTACCAAAATTTCCATCTAAACACTCATTTCAACTAGTTACAGAAATTGAATGAGGAATTCATGGTGTAAAAGGAGTGGTGATGGGTTTTGAGTCTATTTAAGCATAGAATTGAGTCTAATTATTATCATAAGTAGAACTATAAGAGATAAATATAATTCCTTGAATAAGATATTATAATTTTTAAATAATTTTTTTAAAAAATGTAACAGTAGTGATTTCAAAAAGCATAAAAGCAAAAACTACAGTGTTGTAGAGGGGTGGGATAAGGTCGAGGAAGTGTGTAATTCAATAATTTCTTCCTTCATTTCTGAACTTGATAAGCTGGCAACTATACTTTAAAAAGTGTCATTAAAAGATATAAAAATAAACACTAATGGAACTAAAAACAGAATTCAAACTTACAATAAACTGAGAATAGGTATCGTTTTCTATGATATTATAGAAAACGTATGCCATAAAATAAAAGAGAGAAAAGAAATAAAATAGCACAGAATCAGAAATAAAACAGAATCTTTAAGATGACTGAAAGATCAAATATAGCTAAACCAATAATGAAATAAAATGAGATAAACTTATAAAGATTGAGTTGAAAGAAAGATTAAGAGCAGAAATATGACATAAACACATTTATTCTTAGAGTCTCTTTTCTTTTCTTTTTAAGATTTATTTATTTATTTCTTCACGAGGGACAGAGGCGCAGGAGGGAGGAGCAGCTCCAGGCAGGGCGCTGACCCAGGACCCGACCCCAGGTCCCCGGGTCCCCAGGAGCCCGCCCTGCGCCGCAGGCAGCACTAGGCCGCTGAGCCGCCCGGGCTGCCCCGGAGTTTACTTTCCAAATACAAGAATGAAGCTGCAGTATCGAGGGGATACAGGCGAGGTAGGAGCTGGCGCCGCGAGAGAATTCTAGAGACCTCCGCGGAGCTCATTAACGCCCGGGGGCAGGGCCGGGGGTGGGGGAGGGCAGGACCCGGGGCAGCACCGGGGGCGGGGGGGGGCAGGACCGGGGGCAGGGCCGGGGGCAGGACGGGGGGCAGGACGGCGGGGGGGCAGGACGGGGGGGGCAGGACGGGGGGGGGCAGGACCAGGGGCAGGACGTGGGGGCAGGACGGGGGGCTGGACCGGGGGCAGGACGGGGGGCAGGACGGGGGGGGGGCAAGACGGGGGGGCAGGACGGGGGGGCTGGACGGGGGGGCTGGACGGGGGCAGGACGGGGGCAGGACGTGGGGGCAGGACGGGGGGGCAGAACCGGGGGCAGGACGGGGGGCTGGACGGGTGGCGGGGGGGGCAGGACGGCGTCAGGACCAGGGGCAGGGCCGGGGGCAGGACGGGGGCGGGGGGGGCAGGACCGGGGGCAGGGCCGGGGGCAGGACGGGGGCGGGGGGGGCAGGACCGGGGGCAGGACCAGGGGCAGGACGTGGGGGCGGGACGGGGGGCTGGACGGGGGCAGGAAGAGGCTGCCCCAGGCCTGGGCGGGGGCTGTGATATCCCCGGGAGCGGGCGGGGTTGGGGGGAGCAGACTCCCTAAGGGACTTTGGAAGCAGGTCCCAGGGCCTTGAGGGCTCAGGCACGGCGGGAACAGGTCGCCGATGTCCGGCTGGTGCCACCGGAGTCCGGAGGCCCTTCAGATGGATCCCGCGGGCCGCGTGCTTGGGGGTGTCGCCTGCACTGGGTCGGGGGCAGAGGCCAGGAAGTGTCTAACGGATTGCTTCGCTGTCCCCATAGGCTCACGGGGTCCTGGGCCGGGCTAGCATCGCCTTGGCCCCGAGCGCAGCGGGACCTCGGGGCAGCCGCGTCCCTGCGCGCGTCTGCAGGTCGTGCCCTGTCCCCTGCGGGTCCCGCCCCCTCCTCAGCGTCGGTTGTATGTAGTGGCTCCGAGGTATCTAATTCCACATGCTTTTCTCATTGCTACTCGTCGTAGTCCTTAGGGTCCCAAGCCTTGCGGACTACTTAATAGGCTGCTGTTCGTGGGCGAGCAGCAGGAGGAATTAGGGACGTGGTGCCTCGCGTTTGGTCGCCTCTCCAGCCTGTGACTACACGCAGTTCTGCTGTAGAGTGTGGCAACAGCTTTATTCTTAAATAGAAGCATTTAAAACACTTAATCTTTCCTAGATCTCAGCCTCTAATTACTTGGAAACAGAATGAGGGCTGAAAGAATAAAGGTGCAGGCACCAACAGGAAAACAATCATTTGTACACTCAGCTTAGGAATCCTGTATCTTTGATGTGGAGACTATTGTTTCTACATGTTTACTTTTGACTGAAATTTCTTGCTTTTTTTTTTTTTTTTTTTCGAGGTATTTCTGAAATAGCAAACCTGGTGTACCACAATCCAGCTGCGTGTTCTCTTACATTTCATGGATTCATCAGTCCTCCCGGGCGATCCAGCCTTGAAGGGGAAACCAAGCCTCCATAAGAGTCACACAAAAGACCGCATTTTCTTCAGGTGTGAGCCCATTCTCTAGAAGTGCAAATGCTCTTCCACTACCTACAGCTTTGCTCAGCAGGTGTTTTCCCCTCCACTTCGGGCCCAAATCCTCCCATCAACTACGAGCTAATCTCCTATTGTTTTTCTTGTGCTTTCCTTCCTGGTGGAAATGTTCCCTGTGCTCACAAGGGGACGTTTGTCATTCCTGCTCCTGCAGGACACTACTGTGGCCGGCTCCAGAGAGATTGCAGGTGCTCTGGGAGCTGAGCCCGTGCGGCTGCACCGGCCTCTACCGCTGGCTTTGCCACGGTTTACCTTCCAGCTGCTGCTGCTGTCTGATGCTGAGGGCGCTGATTCGGGACACATCCCCATCTTCTCTTACTGCGACCAAAGCCACTGGCTCCGTCTCCCACCACTGCTGAAGCGGTTGACAGCAATGTCTCTAATGCCTTGCATTTCCAATGGTATAAATATAGTTGATTTAGAGTTATTTGAACTTTACGATATTTGTTCACTCTTTTATTATAGCCTCTCCCTTTGAGGTGCAGGATGGAGTCAGGACTTTTTTTGGACAGGCAACATGATAACTCAGAATCAGCTATTTCTTACTCAAATAGCATATCCTTGACCCAAACCTCTGTCATTTAACTCATTCTTCTATTACAGATCAACTTTTTCTCAAAATAGTGTGGCACTGGCATGAAGACAGACATACAGACCCATGAAATAGAATAGAGAGCTCAGAAATAAACCCTTCCATATGTGATCAAATGATTTTTGACAGGAGTGCCAAGACCACTCACTGGGGGAAGGACAGTCTTTGCAACAAATCGTGTTAAGAAAACTGGATGTCCACAGGCAAAAAAATGAATTTGGACCCTTACCTCGTATCACATACAAAAATGAACTTGAAATGAATTAGAGACCTAACTGTAAGGGATACAGCTGTAAAACTCCTAGGGGAAAACACAGGGCAAAACAGGCATGACATTGGATTTGGCAATGACTCCTTAGATATGACACCAAAGGGACGCACAACAAAAGAAAAAAGACAAATAGGAATTCATGAAAATTAAAGTTTTTTGTGCACCAAAAAGTATCAACAGAAAAAAAAAAGATGCCCATTCACAAGGAATGGGAGAAAATATACCCAAATCATATATCTGATAAGAGATTAATATCCAGAATATGTAGACAACTCCTAAAACTCAGCAACAACAGAACAAACAACCCAACTCAAAGATGGGCTCGAATAGACATTTCTCCAAAAAAGATATACGGATGGCCAAGAAGCTCATGAAAAGACTCTCACTATCACTGATCATTAACGAAATGCAAATCAGAACTGTAATGACCTACCACCCACCCCACAACCCATTAGGATGGTTACTATAAAAAAAACAAACAAACCAAAAAACAGAAAATAACAAATGTTGGTGAGGATGTGGAGAAATTTGAACACTTGTGCTATATTAGTAGGAACTAGTAATTTGGTGCAGCCACTATGGAAAACATATGGTGGTTCCTCAAAAAATTAAAAATAGAATTACCTATGATCCAGCAATTCTATTTCTGGGAATATAACCAAGATAACTGAAAGTGCAGTATCAAAGAGATATTTTTACACCCATATTAATTGCTGCCATATTCATAATAACTAAATTGTAGAAACAGCACAAGTGTCCATCTACAGAGAAAAATATAAGCAAAATGTGCTTTATACATAGAGTGGAATATTATTCAGCCTTTAAAAGGAAGGAAATGCAGAAATACACAAAATATGGATGAACCTGGAGGACATTGTGGTAAGTGACATAACCCAGTCAAAAAAAGACAAATACTGTCTGATGGGATACTTAAGAATGGTCAAAAATCATAGAAAAGTATAATATGGTTGCCAGGGGGTGGTGGGAGAGGGAAAAAGGTGAGTTATTGTTTAATGAACGTAGAGTTTCAGTTTTACCAGATGAAAAAGCTGTGCAGATGGATGGTGATGATGATTTCACAGAACTTGAATGTACTTACTACCACATAACTGTACACTTTAAAATGGTTGAAGTGGTAAATTTAATTGTAGTGTGCTTTTATCATAATAAAAATATTGAAAAAAGAAATCATCAAACAAACTAGAAGACCCATTTAGCCAGGGAGTCAGCGGTTCTGTGGGCGCCGGTGGGCACCCACGTCAACGTGTGCTGGCTATCAGAAATGCAATTTTGCAGAAGTGTTTTTTATTCTTTGTCTTTGTTTTTTACAAAGTGCACAGTTTTTAGAGAAGGAATCAAAAGTTTTGACTGGATGACAGTCTCAAGTTTTTAAAAGCTCACCTTTCAGAAGGGGCTCTTTTTTCTCTTTCTTCACTCTATCCTCTTATGTTCTTATTCTTTCTGGTAGAGTTGTTATTCCTTTACCTCTGTTAGGATGATTATTAATCATCTGTTGTAAAAGTGGCAAAAAGCATATAACATGAGATCTACCCTCTTAAATCTTCAATCCAGAAGTTCAGTGTTGTTAACCATAAGCACAGAGTGTTAGCGGAGTGGGCTGGGCTCCTGTTGCCTCCCCAAGGAGAGGCCAGGGCCCCGGAGTTTCCTCGCCAGGGAACCATGGCAAGACAGGCCACCGGTTTTCCCGCTGGCTTCCCTGTGGTGTGTGCTCCGGAGAGCAGGAGCCTCTTCTGTCTGGATTTCTCCTGCAGAGAACTGCTCCACATACTGTGGAATCAGGATTCTGGAGGAGGAAAGAGGGTCTGGGGCGTCCTGTGCCACCAACCTGCTGGCACTCCTCCCCGGTCATTCCACCACTTACTATGGCCCTTGTCTCCTACGTGTGCTTTCGTGGTTTGAGGACTCGGAAGCGTGATTGCTGTGCTCTGGGCTTTTTATCTGCCCGAGAGGACACAGCTAAGACATACAGACCTGAAGATGGACACTTTTAAACCCTTTTACTGCATTAACAACTATCCTCAGTGTTTACACAATGATATTTTTCCCAAAAACATTATAGACACGTTACTATTGTTTTCCTAAGCTTATAGAGGAGGAAACTTACACAGAGAGAAAATATTTAACTTGCCCCAAATCATGCTCTTTATTAGTAGAACTGGGAATTAAAGCAGGCAGTTTAACTCCAGAGCCTGTGCCCTAGAGACCAGACAGGGTAATTGTTGCACTTGTGTGACAACTCAATGGTTGTTCTAGAAGGAGAAAACAATAGGAAAAAACAAAACAATACAATAATATAAAAATAAAAATAAAAAAAACCTCTGGAAAATCCCCAAAATTCAGTGTCCAACTTGGAACATGCATTATATGTGAAGGGGTTTGGGTTGCTATTTGTTTTTGCTGTTATTGCTGTTTTTTTTTTTTTTTAAGATTTTATTTATTTATTTATTTATTTATTTATTTATTTATTTATTTATTTATTTATGGATCGCAGTGGGGAGGGGTCGAGGGAGAAGGAATCTCGATGGCGGAAGAGCAGGGTCTCCAAATCACCTGTCTCCACCAAATTACCTAGAAAACCTTCCAATCATCCTGAAAATCTATGAATTCGGCCTGATATTTAAAGAGAGACCAGCTGGAATGCTACAGTGAGAAGAGTTCGCGCTTCTATCAAGGTAGGAAGACGGGGAAAAAGAAATAAAGGAACAAAGGCCTCCAAGGGGGAGGGGCCCAGGAGGAGCCGGGCTGAGGCCGGGGCGAGTGTCCCCAGGACAGGAGAGCCCCGTCCCGGAGGAGCAGGAGCTGCACCGACCTTCCCGGGCGGAGAGGGGCTCGTGGGGAGGTGGAGCAGGACCCAGGAGGGCGGGGATGCCCTCGGGCTCCCGGGGACACTAACAGACACCTGCGCCCGGGGAGATGCGCCGAGCTCCCTAAGGGCTGCAGCGCGCACGGCGGGACCGGGAGCAGCTCGGGGGGCTCGGGGGCGGCTCCGCGGAGGGGGCTGCAGGGGGGAGCAGCTCGGGGGGCTCGGGCAGAGGAAGAGGCTCCGTGCAGAGGGGCCTGCGCGGTTCCAGGAGCAGCTCGGAGGGGCTCGGGGGCGGCTCCGCGGAGGGGGCTGCGCGGCCCCGGGAGCAGCTCGGAGGGGCTCGGGCAGAGGAAGAGGCTCCGTGCGGAGGGGGCTGCGCGGTTCCAGGAGCAGCTCGGGGGGGCTCGGGGGCGGCTCCGCGGAGGGGGCTGCGCGGCCCGGGAGCGCGAATCCAACAGCGCAGGCTCCGGAGCACAGGGCGCCGGGACACAGCCCAGGATCCGGCCTCCCCCGGGACAGGCAGAGGCCGGGAGGGCCCAGGACAGCGAGGACGCTCCTGCCCCAGCTGAGCACATCAGCGGCCCCGCCCCGGAGCCTCCGGCCCTGCAGACGGAGTTCCTGCCGGAGCTGAATCCAGGTTTCCAGAGCTGCCCCGCCACTGGGGCTGTTCCTCCTGCGGCCTCACGGGGTAAACACCCCCCACTGAGCCCTGCACCAGGCAGGGGGCACAGCAGCTCCCCCAACTGCTAACACCTGAGAATCAGCACAACAGGCCCCTCCCCCAGAACACCAGCTAGACTGACAACTTCCAGGAGAAGCCAAGGGACTTAAAGTACACAGAATCAGAAGATACTCCCCGGTGGTTCTTTTTTTGTTTGTTTGTTTTTGTTTTTGTTTTTGTTTTGTTTTGCTTTTTGATTTGTTTCCTTCCCCCACCCCCTTTTTTTCTCCTTTCTTTTTCTTTCTATTTTTCTTCTTTTTTTTTTTTCGTTTTTTTTTTCTTTTTCTTCCCTTTTTTTTTTCTCTTTCTCTTTTCTTTCCTTCTTTCTCTCCTCTCTTTTTCTCTTTTTCCCAATACAACTTGCTTTTGGCCACTCTGCACTGAGCAAAATGACTAGAAGGAAAACCTCACCTCAAAAGAAAGAATCAGAAACAGTCCTCTCTCCCACAGAGTTACAAAATCTGGATTACAATTCAATGTCAGAAAGCCAATTCAGAAGCACTATTATACAGCTACTGGTGGCTCTAGAAAAAAGTATAAAGGACTCAAGAGACTTCATGACTGCAGAATTTAGAGCTAATCAGGCAGAAATTAAAAATCAATTGAATGAGATGCAATCCAAACTAGAAGTCCTAACGACGAGGGTTAACGAGGTGGAAGAACGAGTGAGTGACATAGAAGACAAGTTGATAGCAAAGAGGGAAACTGAGGAAAAAAGAGACAATTAAAAGACCATGAGGATAGATTAAGGGAAATAAACGACAGCCTGAGAAAGAAAAACCTACGTTTAGTTGGGGTTCCCGAGGGCGCCGAAAGGGACAGAGGGCCAGAATATGTATTTGAACAAATTCTAGCTGAAAAATTTCCTAATCTGGGAAGGGAAACAGGCATTCAGATCCAGGAAATAGAGAGATCCCCCCCTAAAATCAATAAAAACCGTTCAACACCTCGACATTTAATAGTGAAGCTTGCAAATTCCAAAGATAAAGAGAAGATCCTTAAAGCAGCAAGAGACAAGAAATCCCTGACTTTTATGGGGAGGAGTATTAGGGTAACAGCAGACCTCTCCACAGAGACCTGGCAGGCCAGAAAGGGCTGGCAGGATATATTCAGGGTCCTAAATGAGAAGAACATGCAACCAAGAATACTTTATCCAGCAAGGCTCTCATTCAAAATGGAAGGAGAGATAAAGAGCTTCCAAGACAGGCAGCAACTAAAAGAATATGTGACCTCCAAACCAGCTCTGCAAGAAATTTTAAGGGGGACTCTTAAAATTCCCCTTTAAGAAGTTCAGTGGAACAGTCCACAAAAACAAGGACTGAATAGATATCATGATGACACTAAACTCATATCTCTCAATAGTAACTCTGAATGTGAACGGGCTTAATGACCCCATCAAAAGGCGCAGGGTTTCAGACTGGATAAAAAAGCAGGACCCATCTATTTGCTGTCTCATTTTAGACAGAAGGACACCTACAGCCTGAAAATAAAAGGTTGGAGAACCATTTACCATTCGAATGGTCCTCAAAAGAAAGCAGGGGTAGCCATCCTTATATCAGATAAACTAAAATTTACCCCAAAGACTGTAGTGAGAGATGAAGAGGGACACTATATCATACTTAAAGGATCTATCCAACAAGAGGACTTAACAATCCTCAATATATATGCCCCGAATGTGGGAGCTGCCAAATATATCAATCAATTATTAACCAAAGTGAAGAAATACTTAGATAATAATACACTTATACTTGGTGACTTCAATCTAGCTCTTTCTATACTCGATAGGTCTTCTAAGCACAACATCTCCAAAGAAATGAGAGCTTTAAATGATACACTGGACCAGATGGATTTCACAGATATCTACAGAACTTTACATCCAAACTCAACTGAATACACATTCTTCTCAAGCGCACATGGAACTTTCTCCAGAATTGACCACATATTGGGTCACAAATCGGGTCTGAACAGATACCAAAAGATTGGGATTGTCCCCTGCATATTCTCAGACCATAATGCCTTGAAATTAGAACTAAATCACAACAAGAAGTTTGGAAGGACCTCAAACACGTGGAGGTTAAGGACCATCCTGCTAAAAGATAAAAGGGTCAACCAGGAAATTAAGGAAGAATTAAAAAGATTCATGGAAACTAATGAGAATGAAGATACAACCATTCAAAATCTTTGGGATGCAGCAAAAGCAGTCCTAAGGGGGAAATACATCGCAATACAAGCATCCATTCAAAAACTGGAAAGAACTCAAATACAAAAGCTAACCTTACACATAAAGGAGCTAGAGAAAAAACAGCAAATAGATCCTACACCCAAGAGAAGAAGGGAGTTAATAAAGATTCGAGCAGAACTCAACGAAATCGAGACCAGAAGAACTGTGGAACAGATCAACAAAACCAGGAGTTGGTTCTTTGAAAGAATTAATAAGATTGATAAACCATTAGCCAGCCTTATTAAAAAGAAGAGAGAGAAGACTCAAATTAATAAAATCATGAATGAGAAAGGAGAGATCACTACCAACACCAAGGAAATACAAACGATTTTAAAAACATATTATGAACAGCTATACGCCAATAAATTAGGCAATCTAGAAGAAATGGACGCATTGCTGGAAAGCCACAAACTACCAAACCTGGAACAGGAAGAAATAGAAAACCTGAACAGGCCAATAACCAGGGAGGAAATTGAAGCAGTCATCAAAAACCTCCCAAGACACAAGAGTCCAGGGCCAGATGGCTTCCCAGGGGAATTTTATCAAACGTTTAAAGAAGAAACCATACCTATTCTACTAAAGCTGTTTGGAAAGATAGAAAGAGATGGAGTACTTCCAAATTCTTTCTATGAGGCCAGCATCACCTTAATTCCAAAACCAGACAAAGACCCCACCAAAAAGGAGAATTACAGACCAATATCCCTGATGAACATGGATGCAAAAATTCTCAACAAGATACTGGCCAATAGGATCCAACAGTACATTAAAAAAATTATTCACCATGACCAAGTAGGATTTATCCCTGGGACACAAGGCTGGTTCAACACCCGTAAAACAATCAATGTGATTCATCATATCAGCAAGAGAAAAACCAAGAACCATATGATCCTCTCATTGGATGCAGAGAAAGCATTTGACAAAATACAGCATCCATTCCTGATCAAAACTCTTCAGAGTGTAGGGATAGAGGGAACATTCCTCGACATCTTAAAAGCCATCTATGAAAAGCCCACAGCAAATATCATTCTCAATGGGGAAGCACTGGGAGCCTTTCCCCTAAGATCAGGAACAAGACAGGGATGTCCACTCTCACCACTGCTGTTCAACATAGTACTGGAAGTCCTAGCCTCGGCAATCAGACAACAAAAAGACATTAAAGGCATTCAAATTGGCAAAGAAGAAGTCAAACTCTCCCTCTTCGCCGATGACATGATACTCTACATAGAAAACCCAAAAGTCTCCACCCCAAGATTGCTAGAACTCATACAGCAATTCGGTAGCGTGGCAGGATATAAAATCAATGCCCAGAAGTCAGTGGCATTTCTATACACTAACAATGAGACTGAAGAAAGAGAAATTAAGGAGTCAATCCCATTTACAATTGCACCCAAAAGCATAAGATACCGAGGAATAAACCTAACCAAAGATGTAAAGGATCTATACCCTCAAAACTATAGAACACTTCTGAAAGAAATTGAGGAAGACACAAAGAGATGGAAAAATATTCCATGCTCATGGATTGGCAGAATTAATATTGTGAAAATGTCAATGTTACCCAGGGCAATATACACGTTTAATGCAATCCCTATCAAAATACCATGGACTTTCTTCAGAGAGTTAGAACAAATTATTTTAAGATTTGTGTGGAATCAGAAAAGACCCCGAATAGCCAGGGGAATTTTAAAAAAGAAAACCATATCTGGGGGCATCACAATGCCAGATTTCAGGTTGTACTACAAAGCTGTGGTCATCAAGACAGTGTGGTACTGGCACAAAAACAGACGACACATAGATCAATGGAACTGAACAGAGAACCCAGAAGTGGACCCTCAACTTTATGGTCAACTAATATTCGATAAAGGAGGAAAGACTATCCACTGGAAGAAAGACAGTCTCTTCAATAAATGGTGCTGGGAAAATTGGACATCCACATGCAGAAGAATGAAACTAGACCACTCTCTTTCACCATACACAAAGATAAACTCAAAATGGATGAAAGATCTAAATGTGAGACAAGATTCCATCAAAATCCTAGAGAAGAACACAGGCAACACCCTTTTTGAACTCGGCCATAGTAACTTCTTGCAAGATACATCCACGAAGGCAAAAGAAACAAAAGCAAAAATGAACTATTGGGACTTCATCAAGATAAGAAGCTTTTGCACAGCAAAGGATACAGTCAACAAAACTCAAAGACAACCTACAGAATGGGGGAAGATATTTGCAAATGACATATCAGATAAAGGGCTAGTTTCCAAGATCTATAAAGAACTTATTAAACTCAACACCAAAGAAACAAACAATCCAATCATGAAATGGGCAAAAGACATGAACAGAAATCTCACAGAGGAAGACATAGACATGGCCAACATGCACATGAGAAAATGCTCCGCATCACTGGCCATCAGGGAAATACAAATCAAAACCACAATGAGATACCACCTCACACCAGTGAGAATGGGGAAAATTAACAAGGCAGGAAACCACAAATGTTGGAGAGGATGCGGAGAAAAGGGAACCCTCTTACACTGTTGGTGGGAATGTGAACTGGTGCAGCCACTGTGGAAAACTGTGTGGAGGTTCCTCAAACAGTTAAAAATAGACCTGCCCTACGACCCAGCAATTGCACTGTTGGGGATCTACCCCAAAGATACAAATGCAATGAAACGCCAGGACACCTGCACCCCGATGTTTATAGCAGCAATGGCCATGATAGCCAAACTGTGGAAGGAGCCTCGGGGTCCAACGAAAGAGGAATGGATAAAGAAGATGTGGTTTATGTATACAATGGAATATTACTCAGCTATTAGAAATGACAAATACCCACCATTTGCTTCAACGTGGATGGAACTGGAGGGTATTATGCTGAGTGAAGTAAGCCAGTCGGAGAAGGACAAACATTATATGTTCTCATTCATTTGGGGAATATAAATAATAGTGAAAGGGAATATAAGGGAAGGGGGAAGAAATGTGTGGGAAATATCAGAAAGAGAGACAGAACGTAAAGACTGCTAACTCTGGGAAACGAACTAGGGGTGGTAGAAGGGGAGGAGGGCGGGGGGTGGGAGTGAATGGGTCATGGGCACTGGGGGTTATTCTGTAAGTAAATTGAACACCAATAAAAAATAAATTAAAAAAAAAAAAAGACTACCTAATATGGGGAGAAAAAAAAAAAAATAAGAAAGAATCTCAAGCGGACTGTGCTGAGCGCAGAGCCCAACACAGGGCTCAGTCTCACAACCCTGAGATCATGATCTGAGCTGAAATCAAGTGTCGGATGCTGAACCAACTGAGCCACCCAGGCGCCCCACTCTGGCTCTGTTTTTAAACAGTTAATTATTTTTATTTTTCATAGTTGAAAAATATTTTTTGGGCAGCCCGGTTGGCTCAGCGGTTTAGCGCCGCCTTCAGCCCAGGGCCTGATCCTGGAGACCTGGGATCGAGTCCCACTTCGGGCTCCCTGCATGGAGCCTGCTTCTCCCTCTGCCTGTGTCTCTGCCTCTCTCTCTCTCTCTCTGTCTGTCATAAATAAATAAAAAAATCTAAAAAGAAAGAAAAAGAAAAGTATTTTTTGTTTAAAAATGATTCTTTTCAAAACATTCATTGTGTTCTCTTGGTTGTAAATTGGAAAAAAAAAAGTAGCAGCTCTATCTTCTAGCAACTGATGCTTTGCCAAATTCAAATACAGATTTCCCTGAGAGCCTGTGGTAATTAACATGTAGTAAAATTTTTTTTTAGGTTGAAACCATATTAGAGAGTGCTTTTCAAGATAGGAGAGGTTTTTATCCTTTTGGGTCAGATTGTCATAACCGTTTTTCTTGATTTTTAACCTCCTCCTGGAACTGCTCCTGTTAATACCAATGGTCCCCAGAAGCCAGGCCGCTGCCCCCTCGTCTGCTCTGCCCCAGAGCAGCCCAGGCTTCTGGATCCCAGAGTCCTCTGGTCATTATTCCCACCTTTTCCTGATTCTCTGTGAAGATAGCTGAAGGTCAAACTTGAGCTGCTGGTATGTACAGTGAAGTGTTTGTTCAGCTCAATTGTCCTCCAGGAGGTTTTAGCATTTATATCTCCATCATATTTCTGTATTATCCCAACATGGTCAGTAATATTTATGAAAATATTTGTCAGTTTTATAACTTCAGAATGCTATAATTATTTTTTAAAGATTTATTTATTTATTCCTGAGAGACACAGAGAGAGAGGCAGAGACCCAGGCAGAGGGAGCAGCAGGCTCCATGCAGGGAGCCCGATGCGGGACTTGATCCCAGGACCCCAGGGTCACGACCTGGGCCAAAGGCAGACAACCACTGAGCCCCCCAGGAGCCCCTCTATAATTATTTTGATACTCATTGAGGTTGAATTTCCATTTACTTGTATTCTTTTGTGACATGCCTGTTTGTAACTTTTGTCTACTTTTCTGTTAAAACTTGTTTTTTGATTTCTAAGGATTCTTAGCAAATCAAATATATTAACTCTTTACCCTTTCAAATAATTTTCAAATATTTCCCCACAACTCTAAATTTCTCTCACTTCGAGTTATAGTTTTTGGGTGCATATATGGTTTTAATTTTTCAAGTTGAAAAAATTATGGTATTATGCTTAGAGTAGCTCATACTTCAAGCTTATATTTTTAAATATAAAGAGACGCAGAGAGAGACGCAGAGAGAGACGCAGAGAGAGACGCAGAGAGAGAGGCAGAGACACAGGCAGAGGGAGAAGCAGGCTCCATGCAGGGAGCCTGACGTGGGACTCTATCCCGGGTCTCCAGGATCAGGCCCTGGGCTGAAGGCGGTGCCAAACTGCTGAGCTACCCGGGCTGCCCTATTTTGTAGCTTTTAAAAAATGGATTCTTCCCTTATATTTTAGCTATCTCCCATTTTATACTTTATCTCATCTAAATTGTAAGGATGACTAACTTCTGGGAAGATTGCATTGTATGAGCTAGGGAGCTCATTTTATTTTTTACGTCAGGGACCCCAATGCCATTTATTTTTCTTGAATAGCTTTGATTTCTGTACCTTCTCATTAAGGAAGAAAATGACTTTTGGTTGTGTTTGGTTTGATGTATGATATTCTCTGAGCATTTTGGTTTAAATTTTATTCTCAACGCCTGTGCCTTACCCCTTTAGGGGACTGGCAGTTACTTCATGAGATAGATCTTCCATCTTATTCCTTTTCTCTCCTAGCTCTACTTGGTACCAATTTTCCTTGCTTTTAATTCTCATTTTTTAATTTCATTTTCATGTTATTTTCCTCAGTGGCACAATGAGATAGCATTTTTGGTGAACTTTTTATGGGAGTATAATATATATACAGAAAAGTATGCACATATTTTGTGTATAACACACACTGGATTTTCTCAAAGTGAACAAACCCATGTAGTTAGGACCCCAATATGGGAACAGGGTCTTGTGGACAACCCAGAAAGCCCCCTTTACAAACACCCAATAAGTATCTTTCCTCCTCCTTCATGTTAACTATTATTCTGATTTCTCACACCACAGATTAATTTTTCCTGAGTTTGAATTTTAAATAGAAATATAGGGCAGCCCCAGTGGCCCAGCGGTTTAGCACTGCCTGCAGCCCGGGGCATGATCCTGGGGTCCCCAGATTGAGTCCCATGTCGGGCTTCCTGCATGGAGCCTGCTTTTCCCTCTGCCTCTCTCTTTCTGTGTTGCTCATGAATAAATAAATTAAATCTTAAAAAAAAAAAAGAAATATATGCAGTATGTACCAACACCATAATATTGGCTTTCTTTGCTCAACATTATGTTTATAATATTTTTGCATAATTGCACATAATTGTAGATCATTCTCACTGCTATGTGATCTTAGCCATAAATTTACTTGTCCATTCTATTGTTGTTACACATTTGGATGGTTAATGATTATTGACTATTAGGAATAGTTCGACCATGAATATTCTTATATGTGTCTTTTGAAGACCACATACACATCATTACAACCTGATTAGCTTTTTTTAAATTATTTTTTTTAGATTTCCTGGCTTATTTCTGACCTACTGACTGCCTATGTTGTTCTAGCATTCACAGAAATCCAGCGATGGAAAACCCATATCTGAATTTTGAAAAACAGGAACTATGGATTAGGCAAGCGTAGGCCAACCTGGTTATATGCCTATAACACTGTTCAAACATATAGTTTTGTTGCACTAAATCTTGTGTGTTATGCAGTCTGGATGAGGAAATACTTTAAATTTGGATGAGAAAAGAATCTTTTCCAAGATGGCTTCATTTGGAAGTTGTTTTGGTGGAGGTTTCTTACGTGCTAAGCATTTGGAGAAATTTCTTTTCTAACGAACACAAGCTAGTAAGATATTTTAGTATAAAACTAATTCATACAGGAGCCTATTTTAGCTGGGCTCACATAGAGAAAACCCAGATATTTGTTCTTTTTGACTAAAATTTAGTATGTATTTATTTATAGTCCCTCAATGTTATCCGTGGGTTATTCTGACATACATCCTGGGAAATCTCATGCTGGGTGAGTGAGAATTTCTCAGCACAGGAGCCTAGAACAGTCTCGTGTGAAGCAGCTCTCAAGACCAGTGCTGACTTACTCTTGTGCCGATACCTGCTTTTCATGTGCTCAGTGATGTTCTGTGTTCAGCCTGCGGCCGACTATACCACTGGGATTCTGGGAGGCTTTCTACTGGGCACCGGCTATTTCCTTTCCTAAACTACAAACACAACTGCCCCTTCTGTGGAGGGAAACAGACAGGTTTGCCTTGGCCAAAGTCTGATGGCCCAGAATCAAGCCCTTAAGTGCTTTTTCAAGTGCCCAGTCTAGGTTCTCTGAGGATTAGTCTGTTTGGTAGCCCAAGAAGGAAATTACCCAGTCATTTCTGTTCTGGCATTTACCAGAACACAGATGTTTCTTTTGATTTTGTGGGAGAACAAACTTGAACTGGCACTTTTCCTGGGTAGGAGGATACAACTGGTAGGAGATATAAAATATTTTTTATTGACCTAGATGTCTTAGAGAATATATTATGAAAATGATACTTAATTAACTTTTATCCATCAAATGTCCCTTTTCCATTTCACATAATAGAGGAATTAGAAACTCCCACAAAAACGCTAGCAAAAACTTGAAATTTACAGGTATCTATTCCAATGTTTTTTAATATGTGGGCCATAACCCTAATCCTATTAATTGGAATCTTTGGGAAAGGGCCTATGGGTTTCCAATTTTATCAGTTATCTCAGGTAATTCTAATATATACTAACATATGAAGACATATGGCTTAAACTCCAAAGCACACTCAGCTGAATTTACTCTACTAGTTAGAATCTGTTTGAGAATAAAAGGAAATTTAAATGACAACAAAATGATACTGATTTAGTTGGATCTGTTGACATAGTTAAGCATTATTGTAAGTGTTTAATTCTAGTAATAACCTTGAATTTTTTTTCAAGGCCTCAGGGTTATAACTTAGAATGGATTCAAGATGTGGTGTAACTATCTCATAACACATTCATATTTCAGAAGGTAAATACCCTTCACTTTGGGTCTTGAATAGATCCACATTATAGAATATTCCATTCTGTAAACAATAAGGT
Source organism: Canis aureus (assembly GCF_053574225.1). Lineage (NCBI taxonomy): Eukaryota > Metazoa > Chordata > Mammalia > Carnivora > Canidae > Canis > Canis aureus. The sequence continues at coordinate 120,397 of NC_135644.1, forward strand.
TATGGTGGACACATGGGGACATAGAGATAAGCTGCCCAGGTCTCCCTCCAGGACAAGCCTTATTGCCTAGCAACATTAATTTGTCAAATTTTAGTCCAACTTTTATAACATTACCATGCACTATTCTTCACTCCTGTTACCATTAGAGGAGCAGATAAGGAGAGAAAAGAATGAAAAAATAATTTTTTTTCAGGGTCATGATCTGTTAAAACGGGAGGGAATCCCTGTCTACAAGAGTTAAGAGGGGCTCATGTCTAAAATCCATGTGCCTTCTTTTTTTAGCAACCTAAATGTAAGCTTATCTAATTACATTTCTTGAATAAGTATCTTTTAAAAAGCAGTTCTAGGGACTCCTGGGTAGCTCAGCGGTTGAGTGTCTGCCTTTGGCCCAGGGCCTGATCCTGGGGTACTGGGATTGAGTCCTGCATCGGACTTCCTGCAGGGAGCCTGCTTCTCCCTCTGGCTGTGTCTCTGTCTCTCTCGCTGTGTCTCTCATGGATAAATAAATAAAATCTTAAAAAAAAAAAAGTTCTAACATGTTTAGATATAGACTTCATATGTTACTTGTGCTCTAAGTATTAATGTTAGCATGACTATAATTTTTTTTTTTTTAACATTTCTTTCCTTCCTCCTACTTCCTACCCTGAGGATTTAAGTTCCTATGTCTCTGTGAAAGATAAGATCTTAATTACATCCTGGTCAGCAAAATAGAAACCGAGCTTTACTACCACTACTAGATACTATACTCTAGGTTTTCTGTTTTAAAAAAAGAATAACATCTCTTGGCTATTTAAGATAACTTTTAGATTGCACCAAATGCATAATCATCCACAAATTGAACTTCAAACTGGTTTATGCTGTAATTATATATATATATATATTTTTTTTTTTTTTTTAAAGATTTTATTTATTCATTCATGAGAGACACACAGAGAGAGGCAGAGACACAGGCAGAGGGAGAAGCAGGCTCCATGCAGGGAGCCTGACATGGGACTTGATCCCGGGTCTCCAGGATCAGGCCCTGGGCTGAAGGCGGCGCTAAACTGCTGAGCCACCCGGGCTGCCCTGTAATTATTTTTTTTTTAATAATTTAGAGTGTTTAAGGCTTTGAGTATTACTTTATTATCTCCATTTTGATTTCTATTGAGCTGTAGTATAACAGTACTTTGCTTTTTCTAACTGTGCAAAAGTGAATTTATGGATTTTATATTTTTAGTTGCAATTTTAGGAAGGCTTTTATAAGTTTCTATGTATTCATTTACTCATTCATCCAACAACTTATTTTAGAGTACTGACTCTGGGTCAACCACTCTTCTTTGTACTGGGACTGCAACAATGAACAAAACTGGTAAAAAACCCTGACCTCATAGAACTGTCTTGTAGAGGGAGGAGATAGGCAATGAAAATGGCAAATATGAACAAAAATTCAAAAGAAATCATTGTTATGGGGGGAAAAAGAGTAATGTAAGAGGGGAGGGAAGGGTTGGGTGATAATCTTCATGCTTCTGATCTTGTTTACATACCACAGAGCATCAGAAATAACATTGGGATGCTAAATATTATTTACATCAGTTCTTTTGCTTTACTGTAGCGACCAGTGTTTTGTTTCTTAATTTATAACAAGGATTACTGATATGTTTCCAGAATCCACTGAATTTAAAATCATCTGAAAATATGTCCTTATTTGGGATCCCTGTGTGGTTGAGTGGTTTAGCTCCTGCCTTTGGCCCAGGGCATGATCCTGGAGTCCCAGGATCGATTTCTGTATCAGGCTCCCTCCCTTGAGCCTGCTTTTCCCTCTGCCTGTGTCTCTGCCTCTCTCTGTGTGTCTCTCATGAATAAATAAATAAAATCTTTAAAAAAAAAAAGTCCTTATTTGAAATAGTCTCTTTGGAATGTATAGCTAGGTGAAAAAAAATATTTTTTGAGAGAAAAAGAGAGGTGGGGGAGGAGCAGAGGGAGAAGCAGAGAGGGAATCCTAAACAGGCTCCACCCCCAACATGTGAGCCCAATGCAGGGCTCATCTCACAACCCTGAGATCATGACCTGAGCTGAAATCAAGAGTTGGATGCTTAACTGACTGAGTCACCCAAGCACCCATAGCTAAGTGAGATTTAATTAAAAAAAAACAAAAAACAAAAAACAGAGACTGGGGTGCCTGGCTGCATCTGCTTTCAGCTCAGGTCATGATCCTGGGGTCCTGGAATTGAGCCCCACAGTCAGGCTTCCTGTTCAGCGGGGAGTCTGCTTCTCCCTCTCCTGCGTTTCCCCCTGCTCATGCTCTCTCATTCTCAAATACATAAAATCTTTTAAAAAAATAATAAAAAGACAGAGACTGAAAGTTGTCTGTATTGATTTATGTGAGAGCAGTTGGCATATTAAACCCCAGTAGAAAATTAGCACTTGCCTTTTTTAAGTTCACCGAATTTATGTTGCAGTTATAAATTTAAAATGCAATTAAAATAATTTGTGTTCTCTCACCAAAGAAGTCTCACTAAGAAAGAAATCTTAGTGAGAAATTTTCTCATTACATCATTAAGAGCTAGGAAAACAACTTAGACTTCTGAGAATCTTTACATACTTAAAATGAAAAAGGAGAAAATTGGGCAACTGAAGTTATCTTTAAAGTATTGCAATAAGATCTTAACACAACATCCGGCAGATGGACGTCATGTTGGTCGGCCTAGGTCCCCCTCCAGAAGACTCGTTGCCCAGCTGTCAGCAACTGCAAGGTGGGCTTCCACTGCAGAGCATCTCCCTACCTGAAGTCACCTCCTTCTTGTGGCAGCCCACAGCTCGTGACAGCCAGGCAGTCTACCATTTCTGCTCCACATGGGCTGTGGGACGCCATGTTCAAAACTTACTACAAAGTTCGAGAAGATGGCAGGATAATGAGCAAGCATGGGGCACTTCTAGGTGTGGAGCCCATTGCACCTACACAGGTCACATGTGTGTAAAGCTGGCGCTGGCTCCACAGAATCCCGTGTGCTTGGCCAAGGCATTGTTGGGCTTAAAATCGCATTGCAGTTCAACCTGGATGCCAAACCCATTGTTGTGTAACCAAGCAAATACTTTTTTCTAAAAAATTTAAACTATACTTTGCTGGTTCACCCGTAGCTCTAAGTACCAAGTCGTGAAAGCTCTGCTATCCATCATGCTGTTTTATATGTCATATCCAAACGCTTTATAGTATAATCTCCACCTTCCTACTTAAGTCATCATGAATATGATGCTTTTATTCATCCATTTCATTTTTGCCCTTACACAGAGGTACATTCTTAGTTGATTTGAGAGACTTCTATAAGAAAAAGACTAGGAAATTACAAATACAAATTTGGTATGTGAATTAATATTTCCTTAAAATAAGAAAAGAAATAATAATAAATATGTATACAAAAACTTGACAAATGCCATATATGTAGGAGTTTTCTGACTGAATTTTTAAAAAGAATTTATTGATTTATTCATGAGAGACACAGAGAGAGAGGCAGAAACACAGGCAGAGGGAGAAGCAGGCTCCATGCAGGGAGCCCGAAGCAGAACTCGATCTCAGGACCCTGGGATCATGACCTGAGCCAAAGGCAGATGCTCAACCCCTGAGCCACCCATGTGCTCCTTTCTGACTGAATTTTAACCAATTTTTTTTTAAGTCAGTATTTTTGGCTTCTTCTAGGATACTTCCCTCCTGTTGTATTTGAATTTTGGTTTGATAAATCATTGTGAAAAATATATAAAACTAACTTAAAACCATAAGAAAGAGCAATTTAAGTGCATTTTTATGTTGCTGTTCTTTTGTTTTGAGCTATGCTATTGTACTTTATACATGTGTATGTGCACACATACACAGTGGTTTTGTTACTGGAATACTAACTTTCTCAAACAATTTTTCTGCATTGGTGGAATTTTGCCTTTTGTTTGCTCCAGACTGTCAGAATAAGGTGAGATAGATATACTAAAATATAATCCAATACATTGAAATGCATGTAGAACAAGCATTTCACAATTTGAAGTACTTTCTGTTTTTACTACTGCTATGGGTTGTGTCCTACAGAGGTAACTGACAATTCCATTTCATGTACTTCCCACCAAAAACAAAACAAAACAAAACAAAACAAAACAAAACAAATGTATTATCTGTTCACAATTGTGTTCCTTGAATTATCAAACATATTGCTGAGAGGAGAGAACTTCCACTTTCACTATGCATAAGTGAGGCCTAATACCCCAATTCAATTTTACACAGCTGATGATTGGAAGAATTTTCCAGGCTAGTTTCTGGTTTTATACATTTCAAATCTTGTATTTTCTCCACTACCTACCAGTTTATGTTTATGTTTATTTATTTATTTTTTTTTTTGTGGGTTTTTGTGCAAGGCACCAGAGGACATGTTCATGTTAATATATACATTCTAGCCCTGAGGCTTTATGTTACTTTGCTGGGCCAGTCAGCCAATAGGTAGGAGTGTCTCTTGAGGTCATTCCTATACTGGGCCTGCTAGCAATATCTTCACTATGTGGAAGGGACTGTGAACCAAATAAATATCTCCCACTAAATCAACAATAAATGTATCCCCAACATAGCTTCTTAGTTGGATTCCCAAAATGCCTGTGGCTGCTCCAACACTTCTGGAGCATAATGGAAAGTGTGACAAAGAAGTCAGCATGGAAACTGATCTTTATTGATTACAGTTAAAATGTTTTATTTTTTGCAGATTTTGCAAAAAATATGATTGTGTGCATACATTGTCATTGCACATACCAGAATTCAGAAGAGTAAACCTACTCTTACTCTGATTGCAGACTTGATCCTCTCTAAGGAATTTCTCACCTCCACTGTTGATGTCTTTCTATGACACTAAGATGCTGATGCTCTTCTTACTTGAGGAAGTAAATAAATGAATGCAAAGACTGTACGGAGCTATTCAATATTATTTGTAATCAATGAGTCTTTATTCATAAATAATGAACCCGTATTATTTTCTCTAAGAATTATTTCATTAGGGATGGCTGGGTGGCTCAGTGGTTAAGCGTCTGCCTTCAGCCCAGGGCCTGATCCTGGGATCCCAGGATCGAGTCCCACGTCGGGCTCCCTACATGGAGCCTGCTTCTCCCTCTGCCTGTGTCTCTGCCTCTCTCTCTCTGTCTGTCTCTCATGAATGAAAAAATAAATCTTAAAAAAAAAGAATTATTTCATTAAATCTGGCTGGTCCAACACTATATTGTTGCATGGATACTTGCTGTTGCCTTCCCCTCCTTCCTTCCTTTTTGTACTCTTTCAAAGTAAATGTTTGCAATTTCTTCGTGTTGGTCCTCATTGATCAATGAAGTCTTCATGGATCTGTCCCTACCATTTTCTTCAGCAAATTTAGATTTTATGAGATCCATTCAGTAATTTAAAAAGGTACATTTTTGAGTATACAGAATATATATACAATTTTAAAGGTTCGAAGTATTACTGAGCTTATTTTTTCCTTAATAACATTCTGAGGTAGTATTACCATTTTCTCTCTTTGAAGGAATGGAGACTGAGAAAACCCAGATGCCCAATGACACGCAACTAGTAAGTAACAATGTTCAGAATTAGAATTTAGAGCCACTTGACTCCAAAGTTTGTGACCTTAAACATTTTATACTATTTTTTCTTCAGAATCCTGCTGTCCTCCAATGTGACTTATTTAATCTGATTAATACATCGAAGTGATAAATACAACCTCTACTGTAACACTAATAACATTATAGTATTTTTTGTTCGTTTACATATTAGGTTGTAAGATCTCAAGGCAGCAGGAATTGGTTTCTTTCATCTTTGAATTCTCATCTTCTAGCATCTAGAGAAAAGAACACTGAATAAATAAGTGAGTTAGTGAATTGCTGAATGAATCTAACAACAAACAGAAGAGATTAGTGACTCCTACTCAAAGGGGTCACATTATCTATAGAGAAGTTTTAAAAACTGAACTGAAAGTTGGTCTGCTTTATGTTATCAGCCTCGACTGTCAATTCTAAACAATGTCAAAGACAGAATAATCCTCTCCACCTAGGTGGGTCCCTCTCACTGGCCACCTCCCCTTCCAAGCAATGGACCTCAAAACAGGCCACTGGATTTTTCAGTGAATACGTTCTGGCAGCTATTTGGGGATCATCTTATCTTGAGGCATCAGATACCCCCAGGCCTCCCTTGACTTTCTCTTGCACTGCTTCCATCCCCCGCAGGTTTGAGGCTGTTGGTGGTTTGTCTCCACATACTTGTATATTGCCATCTAGTTTTGTCGAAAATGTTGTCCGTGGCTCTTTAGTTTTCTCTCTAGCTCTTACCTCCATGTTTATGTCAGTTTCCTGGAAGACCCAAAAACTATGCTGTTTCTACTTGTGTCATTTTCTCAGGATCTTCCTGGGTACTTTCATTTTTAATCTTTGTCAGTAAGAAACGTGAGTTCATGGAACCTCAGTGTTTTTAACTTTTCATTACTTGATTTTTAGTAAACCTAGTAATGATTTTCTTATAGTAGTTATTTATGGTTGGTCTTTTTTTTTTTTTTTTAGTAGCCTGTTTATAGTTTTGCCCATTTTTCTATTTAGAGTCTGCCTTTTTCTTAACGCTATGTTAAGAACCCCTTCTTCTTCTTTTTTTTTTTTTTTTTTTTTTTAAGATTTTATTTATTTGACACAGAGAGAGAGAGAGAACAGCAGGGAGAATGGCAGACATAAGAAGGAGAAGTGAGCTCCCTGTTCAGCAAGGAACCCAGTGTGGGCCTCCATTCCAGGGCCCTCGGATCATGCCCTGAGCGGAAGGCAGACGCTTACGACTGAGCCACCAAGGCGCCCCTGTAAGAACTCTTCTTAAGATATAAATTTTAATTCTTTGTCTATCACACGTTATAGTAACAACAACAATATTTAACGGTGTGGCATTTGTCATCTAAATTTATTTTGACATAACATAGTTTTGAACTTTCACTGAATCAATTTCTCAGTATTTTTTCTATGTTTTTGGTTATATTTAGAAAGACCCACCCACTGGTTGTTGAAGACTTTAATAAGTTTTTCATTCAGTTAATGTCACTACAGAACAAAGAACAATGAAGTCTTGGAAAGCAGCACATTGTCTTAATATGAAATGATACCAACGTTGTTTCCATTTATAGATGATCTCTACATGCTCTGATCTATTAATAAATAAGTAAGATTTGTGCAGTGACTTATAATTTAAAGACTTCTTTCACTTATATAATTTGGGCCTCACAATAAATCATGTACTTAGAAAAATAACTGCCTAAAGTCAGCAAGCATTCTTTTCCAAGTAAATTCTGCCTAATTTTGAATCTTTCTTGTTGTTAAGGGATCTGAAGATCAGCAACCACAGTAAAAAAAAAAAAAAAAAAAAAAAAAAAAAAAAAAAAAAACATCATGAACAAACCAGTTAGCAGACATTTGCCAGGAAATGGATTGTTTGCAGATTACTTGGCATAGATCCCCATAAAGAAGCAAATCTGTTCCCACCTCTTTACTCTACTTTTCCTGCCTGCTCTGTTCCAAAGAAGCAAATGTTTAGATAAATTCGAATCATCCAAACTAGGAGTTTATATTAATCTGAACAAGATAAGTTATAAAAACCAGGTGATATTCAAATATTACCCATTTTTTCTATAGTTGATATTTACATTTAAAAAAATATCACCAAAGTTTTTTTTTTTTTTTTTTTTTGGGTTTTCTCTGTTTGGAATTAAGTTACAAGTTTAAAAAAGCCAAAAATATTTTTATGTGATTTGGGGAATTATTTCTTGAATGGATTTTTTTTTTTTTTAAGTCTTTTTAAGTCAAAGTTAGCTCCTATGATGCTGCAATTCTGGTGAGTCAGAAACAAACCATATTTGGACTTTCAACTTTCCACTTTCAATGGCTTCCTCTGTTTTTTTTTTTTTTTTTTTTTTTTTTCATGCTCAACAAATGTAAAATATTTTAATCAAGTGGAAACAGATGAAAATGTGACTCATTCTACTCGGCTAAGGGATTGGTTTGCTGATGTCATCCTAGTCTCTGTTGCCAAATTATCCTAAGACGTGTGATCAGTCTAAGGAATCCTGCATTTTGGTGTAGGAACTAAAGCATTTTGTTCTAAAATGTTTTTATCTCCCATTTCCCTCTACTTCATATTTCCTTTAAAAATAAAAAAAAACCAACTCTTGAATTGTTTCATACTTTTCTTGTGTGTCATACCACATACATTTCCTTTCATTCTTTGTGCCTCCACTCTACTACTTTTAATATATGTTTCTTCTGAAGACTGTTTGCTATTCTTTATGTAGAAAAAACAGTCATAAGATTTATAGCTTGAAAACTCCACTCACTCTGGAGTCTCCCTTTCAGGTCAGGCATTAAACATCTGCTTTCATGTCTTTATTGAGCATCTTTGTTCTGAGAGCTCTGAAATCTGCATCTTTATGTCAACCTTTTAAATGAGCTAACTCAACTTCCGCTTTCAACTGATAACACTCTTCACATGTCCCACGGGCACTTTTAGTTAAAATATTCAAAACTTAATTAATTATTCATTCTCAGCACCCAAGGTTGATCTTTAAAAAGATTTCCATTACCATTTTTTTTTTCATTTTTTTTTTTTTTAAAGATTTTATTTATTTATTTATGATAGTCACACACAGAGAGAGAGAGAGGCAGAGACACAGGCAGAGGGAGAAGCAGGCTCCATGCACCGGGAGCCCGATGTGGGATTCGATCCCGGGTCTCCAGGATCAGCCCTGGGCCAAAGGCAGGCGCCAAACCGCTGCGCCACCCAGGGATCCCTCCATTACCATTAATAGCTTTATCATCCACTCAGTCACAGAAGTATGTCTTTGAATTTTTTTTTTACGGCTCCCTCTCTATGACATTTCCTGTTGAACTAGTGTTCAAATACTGTTGCTTCTTTTTCAGAAATAATTAAAGTATTCAACCCTTTTTCAGTTGTTAAAAGGAAGGAATTCGGAACCAGAAAACTGGGGTTTATTTTATTTATTTATTTATTTTGAAAACTGGGGTTTAAATCTTGTCTTCACCATTACTATTTGTGTGACCTGGGGCCTATTGCTTAAAACCCCTCTGGGCCTCAGTTTTCTTGTCTGTAAAATGAAAATAAGTATAATATCTATATCATAGGGATTATGGACCTAGAACAGTGCTTGGTGTATTGTACATGCTCCCTAAATCTTAACTATTATTATTTTCATCACCATCTTTCCCTTCCCAGACAACCAAGAGGAATATTAAGAACACTGCTGTATAAATGAGTGTGTAGCTCAAAAGTAAGAGAAAAGTACATCGAGACTCTGTAGCATAGACATTCCAACCAAGGTTTTAGAGAGAGAGAGGAGAGTAAAGAAAAGAAGATAATGGCTAAGTTTTTAATAGGTGCAACAAGTAAAGGCTGAGTCAGGGGAAATGACACCAAGAGGAAAGAAAGAGTGCTGGAGAAACAGGATTAAAAACAGAACTAGTAGGGAAAAATTTCAAAAAGATGGAGTAGCAGCAATGTTAAATGCTGTCAGGGTTTGCACGCGGGCTTTTGCATGGGACTTAGTCATCAGTGGAAAGATGGCCCTGCTGCATAGAGTTGAGGGAAGACAGATAATGTAGAGAATTTGTTCAAGAAATCTGGCCAGAAAAAGCATGTACCCAGAGCACTTATTTCCTTCTATTATAGTTATTTATCAGCCTTTCTAAACCACTAGAATGTGCACTTCTTGTGGGCAGTTTGCTAATCTTTGTAACCTTAGCACTGAGCCCAGAAACTGGCACCCACTAGATGCTGGATAAAGGAGTTGTATGGCTGATGATCATTAGAGCAATTAACTGAAACTGTAAAATAAGAGTGTCTTAGTCTGTTTGAGATACTATAACAAGAACCACAGACTAGGTGGTTATACACACAAACACTTATTTCTCATACTTTTGGAGGCTGGAAGTCCAAGGCCAGGGTGCTAGCATGGAGGTCCTGGGGGAGGCCCTCTTCTGGGCTGCATACTTCTCACGGTGGCCTCGCATGATGAAGAGGCTAAGGACCCTCTGGAGGCTCTTCTATAAGGCACTAATTCATGATGGTTCTACCCTCATGATTAAAACATCTTTCAAAAAAAAAAATAAAACATCTTTCAAAGGGCCCAACTATTGATATCATCACCTTTTTATTTTATTTTTTATTTTTTTCATCACCTTTTTAAAAGGAATTAGGATTTCAACATATGAATTTTGGGGGAATACAAACATTCAGATCATAGCATAGAGTAAATTCTTTCTGGCTTAGGCTTAATAGAATGGATACTGAAACGCGTGTTAATTTTTTTCTCCCCGAATTACTATTGGCCTAATTTTCAAGATATGTCTCAATGATGCAAAAATATTTTGCATACTTAAAGTTAACAATAGAGATTAGAGGATCTAATTAAAATATAGCTAATTTTTGAAAATATCACATTCAATAAACTTCACAACTCTAGTCTACGGTCCTCTTGCTCAAGTTTGAAAAGTCATACATTTACCCTACTTTAATTCCAAGTTAACATATACAAGAAGACAACTAAGCTTTTGTTTGATCTGCAATTGGTACTTCAGATCAATTTGTTGAATTTACTGCCTTGAGGCTCCTTTCAGCATTTGGTTTAAGGTTGGATAGTCTTGCTCTTGCCATCTTTCGTGTGGTTATAGTCACCTCCCTAGCTTAGACATACCTCTTACCACTTGCCTTTCTAACGGAGTCCATCCGTCAGTGAGCCTGGACTCACTTGAACCAGCTCTTTCTCTATTCCTAGTCCATCATGGCAGGGGCCCATTATCTCCACATGTCTCCTCTTACTCCCTCCCTACTCCTTACTCAGTTCCTCTACTCCTAGGCCATAATGGGACATACACACCTTATAATCACTTAAAAAGTTTTTTGTAGACTTAAGAGAGACTAAGAATAGTTTGTTGCAGGGAGAAGAGTAGCTGCTTTTCTATTTTAAACAGATAATTTTAGGAAATAAGGAATGTGGCAGGGTAGTCTGAGTCTGGCCCTATAATTACATGAAAACTCCACCAATTTTTCTTTATAAATGTGATATCTTGATTCTAGTGTGTTACACAAATTTGTAATTATTTAAAAATGTTCATTACTTTTGCTTCTGTAGTGAATTATGAATCCCCCCCTTTTTTTAACCTTGAAGATCTAATTACCTATCGGAATTGTAAGAAATTTAAAAATGTGATTGTAGACAGCCAACTATTATTGATATCTACTATTGGTCAGATATCTTACATGCAATTATTTTACTAATCTTTGTAATTCCTCCACCATTTAAGGAGCGTTATCTCCATTTTACATACAGGTAAGAGTGGCCCATAGAGATGGGGTTAGGTAACAAGTTCAGCATGGTCATAGCAATCTAACCCAAAGCCAAATACTAATGGTGCTGCTTTTGAGAATATTAATACTCAATTCAATTATTTTAGTAGGACTTAGAGATGAACTCATTTATATATGAGTTCATATATGCCTCATTTATAGACATAGCCTCCCACTGTGATTTAGAATATAGGATTCAGAATTAGATTTCCTGCATTTTTAAAAAGATTTTATTTGTTTATTCATCACACACACACACACAAACACACACACACACACAGGTAGAGGGAGAAGCAGGCTCCATGCAGGGAGCCTCACAGAGACTCAATCCTGGGTCTCCAGGATCAAGCCCTGGGCCAAAGGCTGGCGCTAAACCACCAAGCCACCTGGACTGCCCAGATTTCCTGCATTTCATATGTCTTCTCTGCTATTCATCAGAGGTGAGGCTCTGAGCACATGCCTTAACATCCCCCAAACTCAATTTCATCATTTCTGAATTAGAGATGATGATGGTAAAGATGTCGGCAGTTCCTTTTTTCAAAAATTGTCTGTGTTAAATGAAATGATTCATGTAAAGCAGTTAGCATGATGACTGGTGTAAACTAAACACAAAATAATTGTTTTTTTTAATGAACTCAGACATTTTGACTTAAAAACATCACTTTTTTCTTTTTTGGCTAACAAAATAGGAAATAGGAAAAGCTATATGTTCAAGGTAGTAATCTGCACATTCCTGTGAGTTTCTTCAAAAATTTAAAATTAGAACTACCCTACAATCCAGTAATTGCACTACTGGATATTTACCCAAAAATACAAAAACACTAATTCAAAGGGATACATGCACCCTTGTGTTCATAGCAGCATTGTCTACAATAGCCAAATTATGATAAAAGCCCAAGTATCTGTCAATAGATGAATGGATTAAGAAGATGTGATACACACACAGACAGACACACACACACACACACAATGAAATACTATTCATCCATAACAAAGAATGAAAAAATGAAATCTTGCCATTTGCAATGACATGGGTGGATCTAGAGAGTGTAATACTAAGTGAAGTAAGTTTAGTCAGAAAAAGAAAATACCATATGACTTCACTCATATGTGGAATTTAAGAAACAGAACAAATGAGCAAAGGGAGAAAGAGAGACAGACAAGCTATGAAACAGATTAAACTGAGGGTCACCAGAGGAGAGGTGGGCAGGGGATGGGTGAAACAGGTGATGGGGGTTAAGGAGGGCACTTGTGATGAGCACAGGGTGTTGTATGGAATTGTTGGATCACTATATATATATTTTTTTTTGGATCACTATATTTTACACCTGAAACTAACAACACTAAACTGGAATTAAAATACCAGATAAGAAACCAGATAAATAAAAAAAACAATGAGATAGAAGGAAACTCTTCAGTCTGTGACAACATGGGACAGACCTTGAAGACAGTACGCAGATTGAGATAAGTCAGACAGTGAAAGACAAATACCACACGATATCACTTCTATGTGGAATCTTAAAGAACCAAACTCATAAAAATCTAGAGTAAAATGATGGTTACCATGGACTGGGATGTAGCGGAATAGGAAAGATATTGTTTAAAGGCTCAAATTTGCAACTAATAGTCACATCAAGCCTGGAAATCTAATGCACAGTATGCAGCATGTGGACAATATTGTATTATAACACAAACACGATAAGAGACGAGATCTTGGTTTTTCCCACCATAAAAAAGAAACAGCAATTATGTGTTGTGGTGGAGGTGCTATTGCTACGAAGGTAATCATATTACAATATAGAAATATAAAATCAACACGTACACCTTAAGTTCACATGTTTTATGTCAAACATAATTCGATAAAAAGAAAAACTGATTTCCATAAAAAAAGAAAGTAAATGGCAAGTAGGTACCGCTTTTCACCTCACCATTCCAAGTCCATAGCCGACATAATTAACCTCAGCACTGTATTATTTCCTGTGCAAGGTTGAGGTCTGTCCTCAGGCTCCTCCTAGTAAGATGTCCCAGGCAGTCATCATGAATCGGTTCAGAGTCAGCCCACAGGATGAAGTCTTTGAAGTCCAGTTGCAATCTTTGTGAAATACTCAGTTTAAAAAAAAAAAATAGCATGGGGACAAGAAATCTAAAGGGAAAATAAAGTAGGGAAATATTTTCCAGTGTGCTGAGATTAAACTTTAAAGATGAGATGGATTTGATAATGTGAAAGTAAGCCTAGGTCAATTCAACATTACTGAAGCCCAAATAGGTCTGAGTCAGATGCACATGAACACGTAATTTAGAAACAAGGTAAATTGTATTAGGTTGTAGTTCATTAGTCCAGAAAGAAGTCCTCAAAATTTCCAAGAATGGGACAAGTGAGGCACTAAGGGACCATTTAGTCATTATTCATTCAGCAAATATCTTTAGGCAAAGCCCTGTTTGGTAAATGAAAAGATGCTTCTTTTTTATTTTCACTTTTGAAATGCTAAAGACCCAAACATCCCCATAAAATAGCATAAATCACTAAATTGGAGAATTAATGTTTATACGGAATTAGGGTTTATGTGAAAATGCCTCATTCTTATACAGGGATAGCATGGACAAAGTTCTTCAATTTTATTCTAAATAACTCTCTAGCATTACTCTTGAGAATTTCAATGTGAGATATTTCACTTTTATTAAAATCCTCACATATATATAACTAAGTATTTGTTCACTTGAGTCTGTTTCAGGCTAAAGGGTCATCAGCTCCTTTGGAGTTAGCTGGTGCTACGTCTGTGGGAAATAGTAAGATGTCTAGATTGGAACAAGAAGTATAGCCATGGAAGTAAGATGTGGCCCTCAATATTGAAACTGGCGACAAGAATGCTTAATACAGGTGATTTATCCCATACACACTTAAAAAATACTCAGAATGGCACTCAGTTCTCTGAACTTGCTGAGACATTGCAACTTTGGATATTCTTTTATGTCTGATTCAGCAGTTTTAGAAACACTAAAATACTCAGCATACAGCTGTGTTCCCATTTGCACAGAGTGCACATCTGCCAAAGCAAACACTGGTGTGGGCCCTGTAATCCTAGCACGCCACCAGACTTTCTCCTGTATTTATGGGATGGGTGTGTTGATTGCAAGTTAGAGTCCTGGTGTTTGGTTCTTGACTACATTGTACTTAAGTTCATTCTATGTTTGTTTTTTTTTTCTTTTGGTTAGAACTTGAAAGCAATGCCACTTTTAGATTTGGGAGGGTGCAAAGAAATAAGGCACAATAATTACATTATAGTCATGATAAATCCTCATTTTATTTCCTTGACTTGTACGTATGTTTGAAAGATACATCTCTTCTCGTTTCCAAGCTATACTTTAAAAAACTCCAGTTCACATAAAAAACTTAGTGCCTCACTTGTCTTATTGAGCTATTAAGCGAAGTTCTTTAAAAAGTAAATAATTTTATTTAAACATCGATACTTTTAAGTATAACAGGTAGTGAAGTACCAATGATTGAAATTATTATCTGGAAAAAGTTAATAAATGAGCATTATGTCTTTGATCCACTTTCCCTTATTCCTCCTTTCTGGCCAAATCTTCCAACAAAGCTAATGATTTTAGTGATGATTCTCAAGTTCATTATGCCTCTAGTGACTCTTCCTTAAACTGAGTCATTGCTCACAGTGAGCGGTGGAATCTTGTATTCTGCTCTCTCTCCATCACGTGACCCCATGCATAAGTGCCCCTTCCATCACTTCTTTACTTTGCTCAGCTGCTCTCTTTTCTACCACACAAGTTCTAAACCTGGAAGAGTTAATTTTTCCCGCTTCTGAATATGAAGCCTCTGCTTAGTCTGCCCAGTTCCCTTATCACCTTGTAAGTCCGTCATTCCATCCTCTACACTTGCACTTATTCTTCTCACCTCTCGCCCATTAATTCAAATCCTCACGACCCAATCTGATGATCTGCGGCTTCTCACCGCATGATCAGTTTATTTACATTTATTACAACTTAATTTTTAACATTGCATTTTATTCTTCTGATGTATCCTACTTTCTCTTTTTCCTCTCCTTGATTTTTCAGGGAAGAGGTTAATAGATTTTAGGTTTTGTTCACATTTTAATCCTCCACCCCGAGCTACAGTGTATTTTATGCATTTAAATTCTTTTAATTATTGTCCTAGATATTTTCACATACACTAAACTTAGTAATATAGAACTAATATTTTTAACTTATTACCAAATAAAACAGGTACTTAAAATGCTTTACTTCTAAAACACAACAGCTATATGCAATTTTAGTTTTGCATTATTTTAATTAACCCATCTGATTTTTTAAGCCTTTTAAAAATTTTTTTTTTTATTATTTATGATAGACACAGAGAGAGAGAGAGAGAGAGAGGCAGAGACACAGGCAGAGGGAGAAGCAGGCTCCATGCACCGAGAGCCCGACGTGGGATTTGATCCCGGGTCTCCAGGATCGCACCCTGGGCCAAAGGCAGGCGCCAAACCGCTGTGCCACCCAGGGATCCCCCATCTGATTTTTTAAAAATTGTTTTATATGGTCAATGATTGTTTAGATTTACCCATATGCATGTTTTTCTTTGCTTGCATCGCAGACTTGTTTTCTAAGATAACTTTTGTTTTCTTCCTAAAGTAACTTACACTGCCTTCTGGTTCCTTTTGTTGTTGAAGAATCCGCTTTTAGCTTATTTATTATTCCTTTCAGTTATTTGCCTTTCTTTTTCTATTTTTTTAAAGATTTTATTTATTTATTTGACAGCACAAGCAGGGGGAGAGGCAGGCTCCCTGCCTGCTAAGCCTGATGCGGGGCTCAATCCCAGGACCCTGAGATCCTGTCCTGAGCTGAAGGCAGATGCTTAACTGACTGAGTCACCCAGGCGCCCCTGCCTTTCTTGTTTTTTATTTTTTTATTTTTTGCCTTTCATGTTCTAATGCTGCTTTTATAATATTTTGTCTTTTGTGTGCTGTAATTTTAATACAATGTGCTTATGTGTGAGTTCCTTTTTATTTATTCTATTTAGGTGAGTTTTTTTGTAACATTTTCTAACTTTGAGGATCACATTAATTTTTAATTTTGAAAATTATTAGCCATTATCTGTTAAAATATTGCCCCTTTTCTATTTCCTTGACTTTCTTCTTTTGGAATTCTTTTTTTTTTTTTTTTAAGATTTTATTTATTTATTCATGATGGACACAGAGAGAGACTCAGAGACATAGGCAGAGGGAGATGATCCCAGGACCTTGGGATCATGATCTGAGCTGAAGGCAGCTGCTCAACCACTGACCACTCAGGCATCCCTCTCCTTTTGAAATTCTAATCAGATTACTCCAACCTCTATATCTCTTAATGTCCCCTTTATCTTTCTTATTTTATTGTTTTCCTATGTTGCACTCTGGATATTTCTTAGGTTTTGTCTTCCATTTCATGAATTCACTCTTTAGCTATGTCTAGTCTGTTTTTGGATGATAATATTGTGTACAACTCTATTTTATTTCCATTATGGACTTATGAATAATACTTATTTTTAATACTTTGTTAGTGGTCCTCTAGGGTTCAAAATATACACTTTTTTAATCAAAGTCAACCTTCACATATAGTGTTAAACTTTACTATAACAGTAGAATTCCACTCTCTCATTGCCATTTTTATGCTACTTTTATCATATAGTTTACTTTTTCATATGTCTTACAGTTTCTGTTGGGAAATCTGGTGCAATCATTTATATATTATGTATTTGTCTTTTTAGTCTAGATGTCTTAAATATTTTGTTTTTATCTCTTTGGTTTTCAGAAGTTTGAATATGATACATCTAGGGGTTTTGCTTTTCCTCTTTGTTATTTATCCTGTTTCATGTTCTCTGAGCTTCTTGAATCAGTATCTTTACTATATTTATTATTTTGGAGAAACTCCTAGCCATTATCTCCCCAAGTATTATTTTTGTCTCATTCTCTTTTTCTTCTCCAATTTGTTTTACAACCTCATCTTCTTTTTATATTGCTGGAAACCATGATGCTTAACTGCCCTGTAACCTCTATTGGGTTAAACAAAAATTATGATTTTGAAGGTTATCTTGCTTTTACCTATTTTTAGGATAGGAGAAACAAAGGTTAGCTTTCTACCTCCTACTCAGAAGCTAGATGTCCTTTTATTCTGTAATTAATTTGAGACAGTATCTAATGACTTTTAACAATGAATTATATGAAAATCAGTACATTTTACTTTCCTTTTGCCTTCCTCTTCTCTAGCTCCTTAATTTGGATTACTTTGTTATTTAGGCCATCAAGCTTAACACATGTTTTTTCTTTCCCTTCAGTCACAATTTTTTCAGTTTGTAGCATAATCTTTTCACATTTGTGCTTCCATTTTACTGTACTTAAAACCATCTCTTGATTTGATCAGATTTTATTTATAAGATTAATTATTGAGCCAGTTTTCTGTTTCCTCAGTATTTTCTAGATATCACTCCATTTTTTTCTGGTGCTGAATATTACTGCAAAAAATTTACAAGCCAACTTGATTTTTCTCCTTTGTATCAGACTTTCAGCTGCCTCAATATTCATGTAACTTTTATTTATCATGAAAATTCCATAAATCCAACAAGATAGGGCCTAGTGTTGATCATCCAGTAACAATTTTGTTATGATACATACATTCTTTCTATATGTCTATTCAAGATGTTCTTTTCTTTCATGAAAAATGTTTTTTCTCTCATATCTTTATTTGTTTTCTCTTCCATTTTCTTCTATTTTTTAATTTAAGAGCACCAAATATGTATACATTGAATGTCTTATCTTTAGTCATTCAATATCTGTTTTTGCCTTTGTATATTTAAATAATTGGTTAGTTTCCACTTTATTTTTGTGTGAGTACCTCTAGCTTATTCACTATCTCTGTTTTTAGTAATATTTATTGTATTGCTTTTATGTTCACATATGGCTTTTGTTCTAAATATTTTTATCTTCCATTTTTTGAGCACTGATAAACTTATTTTACATCTTCTATTACTATATAAACTCTTTGGCTCATAGTTCTTTTGTGTGTGATTTGTTAATGGAAATGGCATACACTAATTTTATTGAGAATCTGAAGAACTCTTTATATAAACTATGCCTCTGTTTTCTTGTGTTTTGCTTTTCTTCCTCTGCCTTCTGCTTGCATGTTTTTTCTCCTTTCATTTTTCAGTTTCTCTTTTTTGTTTCCATGCTGGCACTTTATGGAACTGGAAATTTGCAGAAAAGTAAAGTGAAGAAAGAAAAGTAGCAAAGAAACAAGGTGAAAGTTCTGTAGCTTTGAGATTTATTTTTTTGAGCACTCCTTTAAGGTCCACCTTTACTTAGTTCTCAGCATCCATGAGATTGGCACAGCTGAAAAGTGACATTTATAGTGACATTCTCCTTTCTGCCAACCTATCCTTTTCTCATAGCCTTTTTGAGTTTGATCTGATTAATAATACAGACCATTTGATTAAGATGCTATGCTACCTCCTAATGTAAATGACTATATATATATATACTTTAGTATACACTTTATATACTTTAGTATATACTTTATATATATATAAAGTAAAAATTGAAAAAAGATAGAAGTTATATAGCTAAATAATTACCATTTGGTAACAATGTGTTGTAGTTGAGGCTATGGACCTCTGGATTCAAAAATGTTGGAGTTTGTTGGGATGCCTGGGTGGCTCAGCAGTTGAGCGGCTGGCTGTCTTTGGCTTAGGGCATGATCCCGGAGTACTGAGATCGAGTCCCATGTTGGGCTTCCCACAGGAAGCCTGCTTCTCCCACTGTCTCTGCCTCTCTCTCAGTCTCTCATGAATAAATAAATAAAATCTTAAGAAAAAGTACTGGAGTTTACCCAATTCCAATCACTATCTTTGTCTAACTATACTTAAACATTCTAAGTTTTGGTCTTCTTATCTTCGAACCTATCTCAAGATGGTGTTTGCATTAAATGACATAATGCCTAGATGGCCCTTACTAAAATGTTGGGCACAGAGTATCCAGTAAACGTAATTTTTCATTTTTATTATACGGGTTTTCTTTTAAGTACGAATTCTTATAAATTGGTGAAATCCTTATCTACAAGTTGCTAAAGCAAATATCCACCTTGATCTTACCAGTTTCATTTTTTCTCAGTTATCTTTCTCTGTGTCTCACCAAATTTTTTATGTATCCATCACTTAGATGCATTCTGTTTTGATGGATTGTATCTATCAGGATCCTGGTCAACAAGAGATGAAAGCCTCAAAAGAGATACAGGAGAATAATGCAATCACTCTTTACAAAGGTGTGTGGAAGGCAAAATAAGACCAATAGGAAACAGTAAAATGTTGACTTTATCATCCTTATGCCCAAAGGAGAACAAGGACAGAGCAGTTCCTGGAATCTGGGGAGGTACTGCTGTAGGAAAAGCTACTGCCCAGGAATGCAGCTGTTCTCTAACCACAACCTGGCAGGAGGGGACTAGGGGAATATGTACTCTGACTTCATTCTCGTCCTGCTTTCCAGTTATGGTTTTCCAAAGGCCAAACCATAGCAAGTAGCCATAGGACAAGGTTGTCTACTGCTGCAACCTGTAAATGTCAGCCTCTTGGGGCAAAGAGATGTGCAAAGAAGGATGGAGAGTGAATCTGAAGGAACAAAAGAAGAAAACCAAGTAGTCCGTTGCTTCCTTTGAGAATTGATCATATTAGGATAAAAAGTCTAACTGCAGAGCTGTATTTCTATATAACTTAGACTTTAAATTGAACAACCTTTATCTACCTGAATTTTTAGAGTTCCATTTTTTTAATGGACATTCTACAGCTTTGTGATTTGATGAGCTCAAAACAAATAGAACTTCAAAGATTGTTCTAGATTTTAAAGAGAAGAGAAAAAATTAAATACTACCTTAATAAATCTTGCTCTGTAGTTACTTATAGCTTTATCCCATGGTTCCTTTTATTTTGCTAGCATTAAATAGTTTTACATTTAGGTTTTTAATTATCTCTTATATGTGGGTTATGTAAATCCTTGCTGATTAAGAATGGAATTAATAAAGTACACAATCTTACTTTTTTGATCATGGACTTGCCCAACAATTCTTGTTTATGGGAATCTAGCTCACAGAAGATTATAGAAAAAATAACCTTAATTCTTCCCCTACCCAGAGTCTACTAATCTGAAGAGATAAGACATGTGAAAAGCATACATATAAACATCAGCATATTACATGTGGGGATTTAGTTATTCAGGTTTATATGTGTATAGGACTTTATTTTATTTTATATTTATTTATTTTTTTCATGTGAGAGAGACGGAGAGAGCCTGCACCAGTGGGATGAGGAACAGAGGGAGAGGGACAAGCAGAGTCCCTGCTGAGCATGAAGCCCAGTGCAGGGCTGTATCTCAGGACCCTGATATCTTGACCTGAGCCAAAATCGAGAGTCAGATGTTCAACCAACTGGTGGTCCCCAGATCGTGCAGGCTCCTAGATCTAAATATCTATCTTACTAAGGTTATTAAAGGTTAAGGTAGCAGAATAAAAACCAACAAGGGCCTATGTAAAATTTTTACCACGTAAGACCAAAACAGTAATGTGAAGTTTCGGCCCATATCAATCACCTCCGTTCCTTAAATATACCAAGCAAAAATAGTCTGAATGCATTTGTATAATCTTTTGCTGGAGTTTTCTTCCCCTGAAAATTCTCATGGCTAGGTACTTTGGTCATTTGAATCTCAGCTTAAATATCATTAACTAAATAAATAAACCTAAATAAACATTATTTTAAAGCCAATTCAACAGCCGAAACACACCCTTCCTTAACCACAACAAAGGATATATATGCCTCCATGTGGCTTCATTTACCACCCAGAAACTTAGAGAATCTTACTGGGAACTATCTCTGCTTTCCTTTATTTGTAATATTTTAAATTGGGAACAGTTCAAGTAACTAACAATAGGAGAGTAGCTCAGTAAGTTATAGAGTTCTTAGGATAGAATATTACACAGTCATTAAGAGTTGTGCACAGAATTTTAGGTAGCGTGCATTAGATTCTTATCTCAGGGGCCCCTGGTGTCTCAGGGGTTGAGTGTCTGCCTTTGGCTCAGGGCCTGATCACGGAGTCCTGGAATCGAGTTCTGCATCGGGCTCCCTGCAGAGGGCCTGCTTCTCCTTCTGCCTGTGTCTCTGCCTCTCTCTGTGTCTCTGATGAATAAATAAAAAAAACTTAAAAAAAATCTTATTCAGTGTTAATTGGGGAAAAAAGCAATATACTGAGTGAGATTACATATTAAGAATGTATTCTCAAATGAAAAAATCTTTGAAGAGAAATAAATGTTGTAAATGTTAACGATCATATCAAGGTGGTGTGTTTATTAGTGAAATTATTTAAAAAATATTTTCCTCACTTTCTCTTTTCTAGGGGCAGGAGGAAAAGCATGTGCTACTATGCAAATTTGAAAATTAAATACTGTAATAAAAATGTAGAAGAGAAATGGACATGCTTGGACTATGGTGTTAAGTAAGTGTTTCTCAAAATCTTGGTTTGCTCTCAGGAGCCCTTTGTACCTTTTTAATTACCGAGGACCTTAAATAAAATTTAGTAGTTTATACTTTTTGATATTCACCATATTAGAAACAAAAACTGAGAAATTTGTATTAATTTATTTAAAATAATAATAATCATATATCCATTTTTTGTTAACATTAATAGTGTATTTTTATGAAACTAGCATAACTTACCAAAAAAAAGTTAATGAGAAGAGTAGCATTATTTTACATTTTTGCAAGTCTCTTTAAAGTCTGGCTTCATAGAAAACAGCAAGATTCTCATATCTGCATCTGATTTCAAGCTGTTGCCATTTGTTATAATGGTTAAAATTAATGGTTAAAGTGAATGAAAAAAATCTGGCATCATATAGATCTGTACTTGGAAAAGGGAAGGCTTCACAGACTCACCCTTAATTCCCAAAAAAGAAGATATTGTGAGCACGTAGGAATGCTTAGACCTTCTGAAGTAGAGGATGAACTGCAAGTCAGTACATACGTCCTGCATGATGTCCTTATAGTTGTGTGACTTCTGCATGTCATGTGACCCTACCGAACTTATTGCTAATTACCTATGACATGAGTTTTTTTTTTTTTTTTTTTAAGATTTTATTTATTTATCCATGAGAGACACACAGAGAGGCAGAGACACAGGCAGAGGGAGAAGCAGGCTCCATGCAGGGAGCCCCACACGGGACTCGATCCCGGGACCCCAGGATCACGCCCTGGGCTGAAGGCAGGTGCTAAACCACTGAGCCTCCCAGGGGCCTCATAACATGAGGTTCTTCACTCACTATATGGCTAGGGAAATTTGGTGGGGTGTGCTCATGAAAGTCCTTTGCAGCATCAAAACAAAGACTTGGGATTCCACACATGTCGTTTTTGTATTTTCCCTATGTAATCAAATCACATCTTTCATAGTAGTTATGTTTGAAACTCGCGTAGTCATAAATTGTAAAGGAATAATATCTGGCTTACGTACATTACTCTTAAGCAAATGGAAAGTCTGTTTTTTCCAAGGCAATGTCAGATACTTTCTCTCATTACTGTTTCCCATCGGTTCTCTCCACTTTGTCTCCTTTAGCTCACTCTGTTAGATGAGCTCTCAACTTGGATGTTCTTTCTGAGTTCAGGCAGTGTGAGGGGAACCCTGCCAAACTAAGGCATTGCTCACTTGTCTTGTCCTTTTACCCACTGAAAGTATGTTTTAAATGGCTAAAAATAGCTACAGGATCCCACACTGCCCATTATTAAGCAGAGAATTGAAAGGATTCTTCTCAAACAGCTTATTTCTGTTTAATCATCCCTCAAATGTAGTAAGAATAATAAGAACGATAGCTTATATTTTATTAATTTTTAGAATTTGTAAAACTCATTTATGAATAGTTCCTGTAATAGTCATTGGAAATGACCAAGGCGCGCACCAGAGGGGACTATCAATCACAGGATTTCATATGTTGTCATTGTCACACTTTCACATTTTTGTACATCAGTGAATTTTTTATATTAAAAGGTTGAGCCAAAGCCCCCAGTGTTTGTATTTTGAAGCCAAGCTTCACTTCTAAAGTGCCTACAGAGTTCTGTAAATGAAAATGCAGCTCTGCACGAGTTTGAAACCGTCATTCCTGTTTATAAAATGGGAATGGCATATGCTGAGGTGGTCGTAAGTCTTAACTTTTCAAATTTTAAATAAAAGACTTTGCATATTGAAAAATGCAATTAATTTTTAGAATTTGTAAAACTCATTTATGAATAGTTCCTGTAATAGTCATTGGAAATCTGAAGGGACTTCACCATCTCCTTTTCCAAGGGGGGGGGTTGCTCTCCCTGGGTCAGGAGCTCGGCGGGGCCCAGGCTGTCCTGGCCCAGGGCCACCGGGCGTCCTGTTCTGGTGAACAGCCTTGCACGCATCACACTGCAAGTCCTGAAGGACCCAAAAGGACTTTTTGTGGTTTCCTTGTTGTTGTTGTTTTGAACCTAAAACTAGTTTGATTATACGAGATATTCATTCCCTTTCTTCAGGATTTGGAATTTGGAACTGTGTTTTTCTTTCTAAATAATTTAAAGGCCTAGTAACCCGCACGGGCTTCATCAGAGAGAGACTTACATACGTGTTTTCAATTCTCTTCGCCGTGTTGACTCTCAGGCTGCTGAGAAGCCTCTTTGGGGGGAGCTTAGAAGCTGAGATGAGGTGGCTACGTGAGAAACAGAATTCAAATCAATGTATGGTTACTGATTCATGCGCATTTTTTCTTGAGCTATGTCTTCTTTTGGAAGCAGAGATATGGGTGTGGTTCCACAAGAAACAAAACCATGCAGAATATTAGAAATGCTTTATTTATTTATTTATTTATTTATTTATTTATTTATTTATTTATTTATTTATTTATTTATTTATTTTTACTTTTACTACAAGAATAAAGATGTAGGCATGTTATCGATGTCTTTCTTCACCTGTCCAGTGACAGAGCATTCTGGAGAATACAGTCCTGTGGTATATTAGTTTAGTGAAATCATTAAAAAAAACCCATAGTACCTTGAAATAGAATAATTGACACAGATATTATCTTGAGATAATGACTAGACTATTAAGGATGAAAATATTGTTAAGGTTAGGATTTATTGCAGTTGGCTTTTAAATATTTCCTGTCTTCCCTTCCCATTTCCTTTGCTGTAAATACTTTATGCTTTTAAAATATATTTTACTTAGTAAGTTGTGAAGTAGTAATAAGCATTAATGAACCTATTATTTATGTGTATTTATTACTTGTGTATTAATAAGTATTTAAGTTTTACTTAAATATTTCATGCTTTGTACTATGGAGGGGGCTCAAAGTTGCACTGTTGAGATTTAACTCTGCTAGGCTACTGGCAGCTCCTTTAAGGCACTTGAATATTTTCCTCTCTGTCTTCCCTAACCATCCTTCAGCCAGTCTCTGTTGAGCGCTGTCTCTTCTTTGAAGCTCTGTGTAAATTCTTCCATATGTGTAATTCTTCCCTTTCCAGATTCCTTGTGACTCTCTGTCCTCTTACCTTACCCCATTTGCCTGTTGTTGTGTGCACTCCTATAGTAGAACTCATCCTGGGAGAGTGGGGATTACAGGTATCAGTGCTTGTGTCTCTTACACCAAACCAGGTGAGCCCTTGGAGGGCAATGAGTATGTCCTATATATATTTGCATCTTCAAAGTAATCTCTCAATAAGAGTGTATTATATCAAAATGCATGTAATTTTTGAAACCAGAACCCTCACTTAAGTAGGGAGATGGATATATTAGGATGTGCAAGGTACACTGGAAACAAGAGTGTGGTGGCTGATGCTCATGCCTCAGGAGCACAGTAACTTCTTAATTCTTTCTTGGAGATGATTTCCATATCTCAAATATTTGAAGTAATTTGGAGAGTTTTTAATAGATTCATTAAAAAGTGAGCAGAATTCAGAATTTATTTATTTATTTGTTTATTTATTTATTTATTTAAAAGATTTATTTATTCATGATAGACACAGACTGAGAGAGAAAGGCAGAGACATAGGCAAGGGAGAAGCAGGCTCCTCTCAGGGAGTCTGATGTGGGACTCGATCCCGCATCCCGGGATCAGACCTGAACCAAAGGCAGGTGCCCAACTGCTGAGCCACCCAGGCGTCCCAGAATTCAGAATAAATTTAGTAAATTAAGTGCACTATGGCTCCACTACTGGAGCCAACTGACAGTCCTTGGAGATTGACTATATGATGCAAATTAATGAAGGATCTCTTTTTACAATTTAAATGTGTATAAATTTAATTGTAGTTAAGGTAACAGGGAGAGAAGTTGCTGAAGTTCTAAGTGTCTCTTGATTGTTCTTACTGGGTATTATATTTATGGAAAAAGAGATTTCAGATGTTTCGGGGACAATTCTCCAGATCCCTCTCATTCCAAAATCATGGAAGTGGAGATGATGCTGAAAGGGAAGACAAGGCACATTTATGAATCTCACTCATCCAATAATATCTTCTGATTGCAATTACTCCAGAGAAAACAAAAGTAAGCCTCTGTAAAACAAGAAAATGAAGTCCATGTGTTTTCCCAAATCTCAGGAGACAATATCACTAATATACTTCAAAGAAACATTAAAATAATATATTCTCCAACTAGTGAGTGAAACCTGTGTCGTATTTTCTGTGTATGAGGAATAATAACCCAATTTTTGTAGTAAATGATCACAGAGGGCTTTGATTTTCTCATCTTTAGGTGTCAAGGAGGACTCTAGATTTATGTGGGTGCAGTAACTTAAGATCATACTCAAAATCAAGTTTATGAATTACCCGTCACCAACTCTTTTTGTATGGGTGTGTATATTTTGTGTTTGGATATTTACATATTTT
Organism: Canis aureus; assembly: GCF_053574225.1. Classification (NCBI taxonomy): domain Eukaryota; kingdom Metazoa; phylum Chordata; class Mammalia; order Carnivora; family Canidae; genus Canis; species Canis aureus. Next base: position 146,682 of record NC_135644.1, read on the forward strand.
AACTAAATAGTAATAGTAATCAGGGCATTATGGTCTAAATATACAGAATGTTTCTGATTTTTAAACAGTATATTAAATGAGCCACTGGATCCTGGTGGTGTTTAGAACATTGGAAAGAGCCCAAATGCCCACCACCTAATAGATGGATAAAGAAGATGTGCTATATATTATATAAATATATATATGTGTGTGTATAAATATATAATATATATAATGGAATATTACTCAGCCATCAAAAAGAATGAAGTTTTGCCATTTTCAGTAATGTGGATGGAGCTAGAGTATATTATGCTAAGCAAAATAAGGCAGTCAGAGAAGACAAATACTTAACTATAGAGAACAACTGAAGGTTACTGGAGGGGAGGTGGGTGGGGGATGGGTTAAATGTGTGATGGGTGTTAAGAGGGGCACTGGTTGTGATGAGCACTGGATATTATATGTAAGTGATGAATTACTAAATTCTACTCCAGAAACTAACGTTATCCTATATGTTAACTAATTAAAATTTAATTAAAAACTTGAAACAGGAAAACAAAGAACATTGAAAAATCTGCTGCATAGTGACACATTTTAATAATTAAGACTTCAATTACTATAGTCAGAGCCTATCTGAACTCATAATAGTATATTTATACAAAACGAGCATCACGCCCTGGGCCGAAGGCCCACTGAGCCACCCAGGTACCCCTGCTAGCCTTTCTTAAGAGCCAGTTTATAAAAACTTCTTGCATATTCTCTGAAAGAGAATTCCACAGCTCTGAAAAACAACTAACTTTATTAAAGGAGCTGAAGGAATAGTTTGCCCCAACACCAGGAAAATTTAAAATACTAAACAAAATACTGATGAACTTGTGAAAAGTGGTAAAATATATCACATTAATTTCCTTGCCCTCTACTTCCGTCTCCATTCCAAGGACGCAGTTCCCCGACCTCTGGCTGCCACGTAAGAACTCAGAATCTGATGGGCTGAATCACTCCTTATTTTGTTGAAAAACAACCTACAACTCTTTGGCTTTTAATTTTTTTAAAGCAGTATATGGAGCATAACAAGCTCATTTGGTATAAATGGCCTTTGGTGTCATTGAGTGTCTGGACAATTTCTCCTTTGTAGCCTGTCCCTAGTCCTGCCATCTTAAAAGTTTCCCTGAGGGGAAGCCCTGACTCATGGACTCTCATTTTAGCTGCAGAGCATTGTCTATTCCAATACAAACAATCCTCCATTTTAGGATTTATTAGGCTTAATAAATAAACAGTGGATTAATGGTTAAGAATGAGAATAAATTCAAACGTGTAAACATACGGATTTAAGAAAAGGAATGCACTGCTGATATATGCAACAGCATGGACGAAATCACAGAACCAGACAAAAAAGGCTACATACTCTTTAATTTCATTTATATAACATTTTGGAAAGGCAAGGCTACGGGATGGAAATCAGATCAATGGTGCCAGGGATGAGGATGAGAGAAGATGGACTCAAAATGGAGGAACTTTTGGGGACAAGAAAATATCCTCTGGATTGTGATGATGGTTACACGATTGTATGCATTTGTCAAAACTCAAAGAACCATACACCTAAAAATGTGAATTTTGCTCTATTTAAAGCATGCTTTGGGGCACCTGTTGGCTCAGTCAGTAGAGCATGAGGCTTTTGATTTCAGGTTGTGAGTTCAAGCCCTACATTGGATGTAGAGATCACTTAAAAATTAAAAAAAATCTTTAAAAGAGAGAAAAAGGAAGGCATGTCTTAATAAACATAATATAAAAGAATAAAAAACATAATGTGGGAATTAGTGGAGCATACTGTGATAGATAATGAAACTTCCTTCTAATTACCTTAAGTTTTCATCTTTATGTAAATTGTAACAGTAAAATCTTATTTTTTCTTTTTTTTTAAATCTTATTTTTTAAAGAGTTTTTATTGAAGTATTGCTGACATACAATGTTATATTAGTTTCAGGTGTGCAACACGTCGATTCAACAATTCTATATATTGCACAATGCTCACCATGGTAAGTGTAGTTAGTGTAAGTCACCATATACCATTACTGCAATATTATTATATTCCCCGTACTGTACTTTTCGTCACAGTGACTTATTTATTCTATAGCTGAAAATTTGTACCTCTGAATCTCCTTTATTTATTTCACCTATCCCCCAAATCTCCTCCTCTCTGGCAACTACTGGTTCTTTGTAGTTATGATTCTGTTTCTATTTTGTATGTTTATTCATTTTTTTTAAAGATTCCACATGTAAGTGAAATCATATGTTATTTATTTGTCTTTCTGTTATTTCACTTATCATAATACCCTAGGTCTATCCATGCTATCAAAAATGGCAAGATTTTATTTTTTATGGCTGAGTAATATTCCATTGTGTATATATATATATATATATATATATATATATATATATATATAAACAGTTAAATTTTTAAGCTGTTGATAAATTATGCTTTTTATTTTTTGAAAGATTTTATTTATTTATTCATGAGAGACACAGAGAGAGAGGGAGACAGGCAGAGACACAGACAGAGGGAGAATCAGGCTCCCTGCTGGGATCCCAATGGGGGACTTGATCCCGGGTCTCCAGGATTATGCCCCGGGCTGAAGGCAGGCGCTAAACCGCTGAGCCACCCAGACGTCCCAAATTATGCTTTTTAAAAGAAGCACTAATGCTGTTACTTGTTTTTATTTAACCAGAACATATATAATAATATTACCTGTATGCCAGACATTGTCTGTTTTACAAATATCAACCTATTTAATCCTCAAGATGACCTATTTAATCCTCAAGATGTTATTATTCTCATTATGCAAACAAGGAAACTAAGATGCAGAAAGACATGCAAGTTTTTCATAGTCACCCAGCTGGAAAGTGGTGGACTGGGATTTGGATTCTGTGAGTCTAGCTTCAGAGTCTATGCTCATAACCACTATAATTCTGCAGACTTTATTATTACTATTATTATTATCTTAGCTTTTTTCTTTTTTTTATCTTCGCTTTTTTCCAGCTTTATGGAAGTATAATTGATAAATATGTATACGTAAGGTGTAGCAAGTGATGATTTGATGTATATATATGTATATACATATATATATAGTGAGATGACTGTGATCAAGTTAATTAACAAAACCCTTATCTTACGTAATTACCTTTTTGTGTGTGTGGTAAGAACATTTACGACCTATGCTTTCAGCAAATTTCAAGTGTGCAGTGGTCACCGAGCTGTACATCAGAATTCCAATCTGTAGACTTTTTTGATACTGCTTATCTAGTTAGTAAAATTTGAATTATAGTTTAATCATCATGAGGTACAATGGGTAGAGTGCTAGGACTTGGAAGCCTATGCTTGAGACTGTTGTTGGCACTGTGTAGCTTCTGAAAGGTCACTAATCTTTCTGAATCCCAGAGTAAAGTGGAGATAATCATCCTGACCATGTATGTATTCAAACAGTATGTAGAGGAGAGGGTGCTACACACTCCAGTATTATTTACCAGATCACTTATGACTTTGCCTCATAAGACTTTTCATAACTTCTAAATATAACTGTTGATTGCCTCAGGAGATAAGGCAGTTTTTTTGGGATGTAAAATCACAAACTTTTCTCAAAATATGACTTATTCTGAAACATGTTTAGATTAAAATGAAAGTTTATAACTTAAGAAGTTAAGTTTCTTTTTTTTTCTTTTAAAGATTTATTTATTTATTTATTCATGACAGACACAGAGAGAGGCAGAGACAGAGGCAGAGGGAGAAGCAGGCTCCCTGCGGGGAGCCTGACATGGGACCGGATCCTGGGACCCTGGGGTCACGCCCTGGGCCAAAGGCAGCGCTAACCACTGAGCAACCCGGGCTGCCCAGAAGTTAACAATTTCTATTACAAAAAGATATTTCTAATTATGCCAAGATGTAGATATATTTTTAGTACAAATACTCAGCTAGAGGTAACCTATATTTACAAAGTTTGGATATAAATAGGACTTGTAATTAAATTCATTGGTTCATATAATTGCTTATTTGAAAAAACACCATGCTAACTACATCCCAAAGGATTCTCCCCCATTGTCATTTGTTAAAGAAAAAAATCAGTGATGGAGTTTAGGGAAATAGACATCCTATAATTTCTTTGAACGTCAACTCCTTGTGAGTTGTAAGGCTGGATCTGGTCATTTCTTGCTGTATGTACGACTTGACACAAGTCACGCAGCTGCCATGAGCCTCAATTTCCTTTTTTCGTTTGTAAAACAAGGAAAATAATAGCGCTTATCTCACAGTATTGATTTAAGTTAATTAACACACGTGCAATGCTTACACAGTATTTGACAAAGCGTAAGGGCTTAATACGTTTGGCCGTCACCACTGCTCTTGTGGTCACTGTCCCAGTGACCCCGCCGCAGGAGAGCCTAGCCCTAACTCTGGCCTCTCCCGCTCCGGGTCTGGGCTCAGGTGCTCCACGGCGGGTGGGCGCAGAGCGGCCCGAACCGGCGAGGCTCGTCCTCCTCTGACCCGGGTCCTCTTGCAGGCTGAGGTGCTTCTCTCGCCAGGGTCATCATCTTCCTAGTCCTCTGGGTTGGCAGCTGCGAATCCTTTGGACTTTGCTCCCTGCGACTTGTGTCACGGGCTTCAGTCGTCGAGTCCTACTGATTCTTGAGCGAATGGCAGGTGTTCAACAGGTAACTATCGGGCAAATAGAAGCAAGGTCTGTGTCTCAGGGATCTCGCCGTCGGGGTCAGGGCATGTGGCCATGACGTGACGCTGCTCAGGTGTGCGCAGACCACGCTGGCCGGTTCTGCGAGGGACAGCGGGCCTGTGTGCGGACGTGGGGGTCAGACGTGGGCTTTGCCGGCCCCTCATCCCCTCAGGTGGCACAGCCGTCTGCCTTGGTTCTCCCCGTTAGCTAACTTCTCAGTGATTTCATTTCCAGAATCCACCCGAACCCCTTTGCTTCTTTCCATTTCCCTGCACGTCCCTGTCCGAGCCGTCGTGTCTCACTGGAGCCCGAGTGCTCCCTGACTTGCGCCCTCACGTGCATCTTGCCTTGGTAGAAGACGTTGCTCTAAGCCGTCCAGATTTCTAAAATATCAAAACATTAGGGTACATCACTCTTCTGTTTAAAAATTCTTTATCTGGTTCTCACTGCATTTAGAAAAAGTAGCCTCAACTCCTGTCCAGGACGCGCAGGGCCTCAGGGCTGGAGCCTGGCGAGGCGGCCTTCTCCCTGCCCCTGCCCGGTCACAGCCTGGCCCGTGGGGGTCAGAAGGCGGTGGCCCTCGGGACGTGCCCACGCTTCGTGTCCGCTTTGTCTGCCTTGGTGTTTTCTGGTTGTTCTTTGAGATGCCCACGTGGTCATCTTCGGAGTCTGTGACTGTGTTACCTTTCATGTCAAAAAGCATTTTGCAGGTGTGATCAATGATCCCAGGACGTGAGAGGTTGCCCTGGACTGCACAGGTGGAAGCAGGACTGTCACACGTGTCCTTAAAAGCAGAGAACCTTTCCTGCCAGTGGTCAGAGGGAGGACGTGGCTGTGGAAACAGCTGGCCTTGCCCGTGGACACGGAGGCCGTGGGAATGGGAGGGGGCCCTGGAGGTCCGCAGAGGCGAGGAGAGGTCCCCCTGGAGCCTATGAGGGACGCAAGCCTGTTGGCACCCTGACTTAGCCGCGAGGCCCAGGCTCGGGACTCCCAGGACCTGGGACCGCACATCGCATTGTGTCAAAGGACCACGTGTCCGTAACTGGTACAGCGGCCGGCCAGAGGAAGGTCGCGTGTCGCCCAGGCCCCTTGGACTTGCTGTCCCCGCTGGGCGCGCTGCTTCCCCCGTTCTCTAGGGCAGGTACCTCCACACTTCTGGTCTCAGAGTCGCTGTTACCGCTTTCAAGGGGCCCGCCCTGCAGGCCCTGATCTGCAGCGTCCCCGCCTCCCACTCCTGAGCAACTCTGACGACACTCCTTGTTTCCTGCACGGCGCATCAGGGGCTCGGATTATCAGTTTGCACATTTGCTCACTAGTTTATTGCCGTTTTCCCACTCAGGGTTCTAAGCTTCCACAGCATCGGGGACCTTGTTTATGTTGTTCACAAACATATCCTTAGTTCCTGGAGTAGAACCTGGCAAATAACAGGTATTCGACAAATAGCTGTTGAATAAAGGAATGGATTAGACCTGGGAAATGGTTTTTTCAGGAAAGGCCAGAGCCTGAGCAAACATCCGAGGTGTGAGACTGCCTGCGTGCCTGGGAAAAATCTAGGTTTCCAATGGCTGAAGCCAAAAGAGGAAAGGAGACGGCACCCGGGAAGTAGGTGTTTCCTCTTCGCTCATCCTCCTCCCTCCCCTCCCCCCGCCGCTCCCTACCTTTCTCTTTGTTTAAACTATCCTAGAACTATAGCTTGTAAGTACTTGGGAGGTAACTTGGTTTTTTTTTAAGAAAGGAGAAGTAACCGAGTGAAGGAACACACGACAAAACCCACACGGCCTGGGGCCTGGCCGGCAGTTGGATGCGGGTGGGGGGGCCTTGCTGGGCTCCTGAGCTGGGGACTAGAGCGGCGTCCAGGGAAGATGTTCAATGCGGACACTTAGACACACGAGTTGACAGGTGTGCAGCTCGGGGGGAGCCGTGCCCGGATATCGTCAGCGTGTGACCCGCAGTGAGGTCGGGGATCTGACAGGGGACACGGCCCAGGAGGGGGGCAGGGGGCAAGGTGCACCAGGACAGCGCTGGGAGCTCCGCAACCCTCTAGAAGGAATTACAAAAGAAGTTTGACCAGAAGAGCAGGGAACATAAGAGGAGCATGTGGGACCAGGGAGTGTTGGGAGGAGGGAGTTTCAGGAAGAAGGGGGTCAAGTACTATGGGGAGGGAAGAGGAAGGGTTCACCCGCAGGGGAGGCTTGGTGTCTCCTGCAGGGCAGGCCGTGACATTCTCCCGAGGACAGTGACACACGACGGGGGGACGAGGAGGTAGAGGGAAAAAGGAGATGACGAAGGGGACTCACGAAGGGAAATCTTTGTGGGGTTGTTTTTTTTTTTTTTTTTTTTTTTTTTTTTGAGGATAGAGAGGGGGACACAGAGTGAAGTCCTGAAGGAGATGTGAAGGGACGGAATAGAGACAGACGGGAGGACCAACCCTAAAGGGGCTGAGACAGCTTTCTCTGGAGACTGGAAATATTGGTGTCCTGCAGGTCCAAGAGCTCGGAAGAACTGAGAATACTCACTTAGGACATGAAAGTCTCTGAAATAGGACCCTAGATCTGCCACTTAGGAGCTGAGCAAACTTGAGGAGGTGAACTTCTTTGAATCATAAATCCTTATATATGACTTAAGAAAAATAATAACTTTCAAGGAGGCCGTGAAAGTCGAGTTGGTAAAGACTTACCCAGGAGGTGCGTAGTGTTATGTCTACACGCGGGAGGGCTTCGCGAGGTTGTGACAGGTTGCTGGGCTCCCCGCTGAAACACCGGGGCTTAGGACCAGTTCTTCAAGGACCAAGAAACGGTCGCGTCCTCTACCCTGAATGTAACCACAGCCGCGAAAGCCACGCACCTGGTCAACACCTGTGTACATTTTACTCTTTTCCAAGCTGCAGTGTAGGATCCCAAAGCCGATCATAGAGGAAAAGCCCAAGTCACAAAGCTCGAAAAGACGAGCTAATTTATCACAGCTGTCCTGAAAGTATGTTCTCTGTCCCTATCATGCCAGATGCTTTTGGTTTGACAGGAAGCAGAGGCTGAAACTGGAGGGACCTGTGGGAGGTCAGGTCGTGTTTTTAATCTTTGCTATAAAAGTGAAAAATTGAACTGAGAGACACAGGGGTAGAGCTGCTTGGAAAGGTGACCGCCTGTGGAATGTCTCTCCAGAGATTGTAGCTCCAAGCTGAGATGCAGAGGGTTTTGGGTTTCTTGTATTAAAAGGATGGCGCATCGCTCACCTGACCGTGCCGTAAGCCCCCCTTCCTCTGCATGTCTCCTGCGCTGACTGCGCCCCACAGCTACGTGCTCGGGCTTCCAGTTCTGTGTCTCCCGCAAGCCTGTTTCTTGAGCATCTCCATGTGTTCCCTAAAGGCAGTGGCATGGCTTCTACCTACTCTGTGTCACTGTCGCCCTCAGGGCTCAGCACAGTGTCAGTGTCAGCTACGAGGAACAGTGACTCACCTGAATTGCGCGGAATGGGCCATTTTGGTTCTAGGTGGACTCAGCGTCGCAAATGTATTCGGTTCGTAGGACGCTGTGAGGTCATTAAGATCTTGGCAGTTGTGAGGACCGGCCCCAGATGACGAATGCTGCTCTTAAAAGGCAGGTGTAACCGGGACTACCACAGAATCTGAAAAACTGGTGTAGGAGTCACAGCAGCACCATCTCCTCCTATGTGGCTCTTTGCGATCTGGGACGTAGTTAATACTGTGTCACTCGTGTTAGTGTCGCGAAACTGTGTACACTGGTCGGGCCAAAGCCCTTTCCTCGCAGGAGAAAGCTGGGGGCACGGGGATAATGGGCTCGGTGTTTCTGCAGTTGGTCAGCCCGAGCTGCGGTGGGAAGCAGACTTTGCACACCAAGTGCGGTGTGCCCCCCTCCCTGAACCCGAACATAGCAGCCTGGCTCCCGAGCTGGTGAAACTTTCTGGGACAAGAGGGCCCTGCAGATGTGCCCCCCTCAACCACAGATGTGGAGAAGGGCAGAGGTCAGCGGGGTGTAAAGCACGATGCGCCACAAACCGATTTGGCTGCAAGTTTCTTCACCGGACGTTACCTGGGCACAGGTTTACTAGTCCCCTTCCAGAGTCTGGGGGAGAAAAGCCCCAAACGAGAATCCGGCACAGGGAGGCAAGACTGTGTCCTCTTCAGTCAAAAGAGAGGGTTAAGATGTGATCCTTTGCCATGCAAGCTGAACAGGAGCCGTGGATTATCCAGACACCAAACAGCTGGGCTAAGAGGCTGTATTTCCTCCCTAAGGTCTTTTTCAGCTTATAGGGGAAAAGTGAGAAGTGAGGGGGTGTGTGTCGGGGGAAGGGCTGGGGAGGATGGGCCCTTTCTCCAAACAGGTTTTCTCTAAAAAAAAAAAAAAGAGAAAGAAGGAAGGCGAGAAAAGGGAAAGGAAGCGCAATGAGCGTCCGCCGCCGCGTCGCCGCGGTCGGGTCCCCCTCGGGTCTACCCGGTAACCGAGCGCGGCCCCGCTCGCAGGCGCGGGCTCTGATTCGGTCGCTCGCCATCAATCAGACGCGCTGGGCGCGCACTGGGCGGCGGGAGGCGGCGGGGGGCGGCGGGGGGCGGCGGGGGGCGGCGGGCCGCGCGGGGCCGTCCTCCTCCTTAAAGCCGCGCGGCCGGGGCCGCCCCGCTCAGACGGGCCGGGGCCGGGGCCGGGGCCGGGGCGGAGGCGGGGCTGGAGGCTGGAGGCTGGAGGCCGGGGCTGAGGCCGGAGCTGGAGGCCGGGGCCGCAGCAGGAGCCGGAGCCGGAGCCGGAGCCGGAGCCCGAGCCCGAGCCGCAGCCCGAGCCCGAGCGGCCCCGTCGGGGCGCAGGCGGGATGGCAGCAGCCTGCGTGCGGGCGAGCCCGCTGCTCCTCGTCGCCGTCCTCGTCGGCCGCTGCGTGGCGGTGACAGCGCAGGACGACGGCGACGACGGTGAGTCTGCCGGGCGCGCGGCTCGCGGCGGCGGCGGCCCCGGGGGCGGTGACAGGTGTGCCCGGGGCCGGCGGGGCCCAGCGCGGGGCGCCCCTGCGGAGTCGGGGCGGGCCCGCCTGGACGCGGACGCCGCGCGGTGTGGGCGAGGCTCGAGGAGCGCCCGCCGCGGGCAGCCGGGGCTGGGGCCGGGGCCGGAGCGCTGGAGGCTGGGGCGGGGGGTCGGGCTGGAGGCCGGGGGTCGGGGCGCCGGGGCTGGAGGCTGGGGTCGGGGGTGGAGGGCGGGGTCCGCCCCGCGGCTGGAGGCTGTGGTTGGAGGTTGGGACCGGGGACCGGGGACCGGGGACCGGGGATCGGGGCTGGAGGCTGGAGGCCGGGAGTCGGGACCGGAGCTGGAGGCCGGGGCGGAGGCCGGGGCGCGGGGACGGCGGCCGGGTGGAGCCCCGCGCCCCACTCCTGCTGCGGCTCCCGAGCCTTTGTTTAGAGAACCCGCCGCCGCCGCTCCGACAGCGGATCCCCTTTGTGTCGGGCTCCTCGTCCTCCTCCCTCTGCGGGCTTCACCGCCTCCTCATTGTCATTTGGGATCTCCGAGCACTTGGCCTCCGCGGAGGCGGCCTCGCTGCCTTCCCGGGCGGAGGCGGAGAAGCGGCCCCTGAAGCCGCGGCCGCCCGCCCCGCCCCCGACGCGACCCCGACGCGACCTCAACCCCGACCCCACCTGCGACCCCGTCCCCGCCGCGACCCCGACCCGACCGCACCCGCGACCCCGACTCGACCCCACCCGCGACCCCGACCCGACCCCACCCGCGACCCCGACCCCACCCCGACCCCAGGCGGACCGCGGCCAACCCGCCGCCTCCCCCGCGGCGTCTACGGGAGTTTGCGGGGGCCTTCTCCTTGGGGCGCGAGGGGGAGGTCACCTTTTCTTTTTTTCCTATGCAATTTGCGCATGTCAGGGTTGGGTGGTACTGCTGGGCTGCTGTAGAATATAAGAAAATATTTAATTTGGTTCCACTGATTATTAAATCCTTATTCTCCAGACGTGTTCTTTTTCAGAATAGGCCATTATAGATTTTCGTGACTATTTAACATCAAACTCAACCTTTTAAAACTTAGCCCATTGGAACTTTTCGTATCTACTGCGGTGTGTGTATATATACCTACGTATATAGATACACAAATATATGCCGATACATGCAGATGTGTATGCACATGTCTTTTAACCTACCTCTCTGTATTTTTGCTCTGAAGATGTTCATAAAAATCATCTAGAGGCCAAAAGTTCTAAAAATCATTTAAAGAGTGAAAATAAGAATGTGAGATACCCAACAATCTGTCCGGAGTCCCATAGAGGGGGCACTTTCTAAAATCTTGGAGCTTTTTATATTGCTTTTTATGTTTTAAAAACAGACCGTTTAGAAAAGGTAAAAGTCTCGAATTTCTTTGTAATCGTGTGAAAAACGTGCATGGCTTGGAAGGGTGGGGAAAATAACTGGGAAGTAGAAGTCAGAAAAGGGGAGAGAAAAAACAAAAATTACAATAGAAATAGCAAATCTAATTAGGAGGGTTCTCTCCCCTCCCCACCAAAACAACAACTTTTAATTTAAAAATTCACACAACTTTCCTTGTTAATATAAAATAAATAACTTACTTTTATAAAGTGTGGAAATGATTGAACATGTGAATAAGCGAAAGGAGTGTTGCATAAGGTTAATGGAATAGGCTATATATGCTCAAAGATTTCCCTAAATAGTTGTAATTACTCTGTAGGTGTTTCTGAAAAATAAGGAGAGGTAAATTTTTCTTACTATGAATTTACATAAAAGTTAGAAATTTGTAATTTGGTGCAAAACAGTCTCCATCTCCTACCAACCCTTCTTCCCCCAATATAACCAAACAGCACAGTAGCCAGAATCTCAAACATCAGATTTTACAGAAAAAGTGTAATTCCTTGCATTCACATTGCAAAAAATAAATTCCTCTGTTTTATTACTCACCCTAGGAGAGTATATGTGTTAAAAATTTCAAGAGCAAAAGAAAGTAGTATGATCCTATGTAAAGGTGTCTAGAAGAGAATTCCAGAATCCAGTATACTCAGAGTTTCGTGACTTGTATTGTACTTACTTAAGGTGCATATTTTGGTTTCAGTTATATTGAATGGATACTTGGCAATATTTTGTTTCCCCTGTTCAGGCTTGACACCAGGTTAATAAAAGTGTCAGTTTTGAAACTCCATGTGATTTTAAGTTTGGGGGAAGAGTAAGTTCAGGTAAATGCTTTAAACTAAAGAAATATCTAAAGTACACATACAAAACAAGTATGTTTTTCAGCTTTTCGCTATAACTAAATCATGTAATCTGTTATTGACTTTGTATACAAATATGTCCTCTTTAAAATGTGGAGATGTGTTATCACATGTAAGTAGATGTTTACAAACTTTAATATTTTTTCTTTTCAATACTTCAAGGTATATTTTTCATCTATTTGACTCTGGTTATTTTACCAGAAATGTAAACATAGGCATAGTGGCTACCTGATAGAAATTTTTAGGAATGATGTGATGAAAGTAAGGAAATAAAGTTTTAGGCATTTTAGGCCCAAAACTTTACTACTTGTCAATAAGTTTTAAGAAGTGAAATGATTTTTTTAATTCCTAAAAACTGAAAAACTAAATTCTTAACTGAAAGGAGGTTGAACTAACTTTAGTTGAAACTATTAAGTAACAAGAATCAGAGTTAAGATGACAAAATCAGCTTTTCATGAGTTTTGGAGTATGTGTGTTTGTGATGGTGGTGGTGGGATGCTTTGAAAGTTTCCTTTTTTTTTTTAAAAAAATTTTTTTTACTGTAGGAGAAGATACTATAGTGCACTTATAGTAATTTTGACATTCCTAAACAAAGTTCTAGCTCCTAGTGAGTTATACACATTCTCGCTTATTGGAAATGCACAGACTTAGAAAATCATCTTTGGTATGAATCACTGATTTCAACAACAGAGAGAGAATGGAGAGAAGGAAAGGTGCAGAAATGTACCATTTTGTTTCCAGAGACCAGGGAGGTAACCTAAACAAGTGAAGCAAGTGAGTGTTTGTACATCAACAGGGATGATGGGCCTGTGGAGATCTGAAGATGCATGCCCACTTTAAGGCATTCAAAACTAATGTTTTCAAAAAGCATTGCATAAGCCAAATGCAATATATCTGACTGCCAAGTTTGGCTCATGGACCATAAATTTGCAACCCTCTTGTTGCAGCCCTACCCTGATATCCTGGACCCAAGCCAACTTCTGATGATTAAGAGATGAGGGGCTCACAGTACTTTTTATATCATGGTCCCTTGCACTTTATTATGCTATATCTGCCACTTATCTGATTGTTAAAATACAAAGTTGAAGACACAAGTGCTTATTGCTCGGTATTACATGGATCAGATCATTTTAAAGGAAGTAGAGAATATGAATACATAGCTTAAGGTACTTGGTCATTCATAAATCATTTAAAACTCATTACTATTAAAATAGATACTTTGGATCATGTAGGATATGCACTTTTCTTTTATACTGAATGTTTTAATTTGGGTTCAGCTACATCTAGCAGAATGCAGTAGTAAGCCAAAAAAAATTGGACTTCTTTTTCCCCTCTCTTTTTAAAAGAAGCTTGCAGGTAGTGAAAGGCTGGTATATTAGCTCTACAATGCTGTCAATGACTCCACCCCTTTCTAGTTCTCTAGTCTCCTATCCCTAGAGTATAACCCTTGATGTGATGGTCCTAGATGGCTTTTGGAGTTCCAGCCATTACATTTACTTTCTAGGCATCTGGATAGATGATGAGAGACAAAGGCTGTGAGTCTCCTTTTCTCACGGAGACTGTCAGGTCTCCATGCCATTTCACCTTGCTTCTGACGGCTGGAATTGATCATCTTGTTACAGGAAGCCACAAGGGAAGCTAGGAATTGTAGTCTTTCACCTAGGTAGCACTCATCATGTACTCTGCTGGGTAGAGTTACCTTCTGAAGGTTATAAACGAAAGAACAGCTGTTAGGAGGCGACTGTAGTCCCAACCACAATGAGGATCAGCCACTTTCAGTTGAACAGACCTGCTTTCAATGGGCAGGGTATAGTTGTGATCACTTCTGAGTAGGTCGTGGAGCTCAGAACATGGGATGGAACTTAAATGAGGCTGCAATTCCTTGCTTCCTAATTCTTTTCAGATAAATTTACAAGTGCCTGTAACTTTTATCCAAACCAAATGAAGCTTTACTTTGAAGAGTGTCTCTATCTATATAAAGACATAGATATACATAATTTTTTAAAAGATTTATTTTTTAATAGGGGGAGGGGCAGAGGGACAGGGAGAGAGAGCTGCAGAGCCTCATGGGGCTCAATCTCAGGACCCTGAGAACATGACCTGAGCCGAAAACAAGAGTCAGCCATGCTCAACAGACTGCAACCCCCAGTGCCCCGATACAGATGATTTTTTTATATTGGCAAATATATACGGCAAAACATATGTTTTGACCATGACTTGTTTAGTTCATGCATAAACCACGCACAGATCCATGTTGAGCTGGCCATATAATCATCTGAAGAGCTTGTTACCAATATTGATTCTAGGCACCTCTCCCTTGCAAATACCCTGATTTAGTAGGTTTGGATGGGATTTGCAAGCTCTGCAGGTGTTGGTTAACCACTGCATTACATCTCTGCCTAACATTCCTTTGATCTTGATGTAGCCCAGTTGGCTTCTTGTTCCAAGACTGCACAACTGTGACTTGATAATAACTTGCTATTCCAGTTATTCCTTTCAGTTGCAAGGCTGCCTAATTAAGGTTTGTAGATAAACCATTGCAAATTCCCTATCATTTCGGGGAAAAATAACTCAAGCCCAAATCCTTTTTCATGGTGGCTGAGGTAAATCATTCAACTATACCATGGGCTCATGTTATCAAAATTTCCAAGTGAATATATAGGTTTCATTTTCCTTTCACTTCCTGTTCTTCACACTTTTAGCACTGTTACCACAGGCGTGCATTGCGATTCATTGTGTTGATCGTTGTAGAAATGCACATAATGCTGATGTGAGGTAAAAACAGTAAGAGAAAGCTTTGCTTTTGAGGAGATTGGAAACATGTTAATCTATGACCACAGAAAGAAATCTTTTCTAATTCAAACAAGGTGCTCCTACTTGAAAGACAATCATACATCATCACTTTGCCTTTGATCATATTTATAAAATGTTTAAATGTCAGTTTTTGACTTACCATTTTTGCTCTGAAATCACAACATTGACAAATTGATATGCATATGAGAAATGTAATGGTAGGGAGAAGACTAAAATTACTACTTATTGATTTATTATATAAATTTGGGCATGTTGTACAACTTTATGTAAAAATGGAGTTAGGAGGATGTTGACAATTCAGTTTTTCTCTTAGTTTCTCTCCATGTAAATTTCACGTGTATTTCATCTAAATTTCCTGTAAGACTGTTGAGCCCTTCTAGTCAGTGTTTTTAAAAGCATCTCTTGGCATTTGCTGGAGGGGGCAGGCTATACTATGGAAAATTTTGCCTTAAAATTGTGGCCCCATTGGCAACCTTAATGTTTTTATTATATTTTATTGATGTGTTCAAAACTAAGCCCTTCAGAAGGAATCAAAGTGTTTCCATCTTACATTGAATATACTGAGGAACAGTGTATAAGAAAAATCACAGTAGTGTAAGATTCTTCTTATCTGCATGCATTCTACAGAGAAGGTAGTAATGTTGACAATATTAATGAATTAATATTAATAAATTAATGGAAACTTGTCCCTGTATCTCTCTGGTATAATGTTTAAACTCGAAAATGATTACTTTTTTTTTTTTTTTAAGTTTCTCCTGGGAAGGAGAAAAGACAGTCTCACAGTTCTTTTTCTCTAATTTTTTTCTCTTTTGGGTGTCTGCTCAATCAGAATTATAAATTTGGTTTCAAGAGACAACGAATACATTCTCAGTGGCAGTGTTACTTGCCGCATATGCGTCACCACCTGACATAGTCAGGAGAGTAACCCAGTCCAGCAGTCGCTAGGAAAACACCCGGGTTCTGGTCCGTCTCCGCCATGAGCAGTTTTGCCACCTGCAAAGAGGGCTTTAGCCTCACCAGACCTTTGGGTCCTTATCTAAAGTTGGGAAAATGTACACACCCCTGCAATCTGATGGGACTCTTAGCAGATCATTTGGGAACCTTACCTGAAGGTAATTTTAGGAGACTTAAATGAGACCCAGAAAGTGATACTACAATCTGATCTCAGTCATCATAGGTACAAACCTTAGCAGTGTTATTTTTGACTTTTACTTAATCTTTGAATTTATTTTGAAAAAACTTTTGGATTTGCTCTCCTTCCATATTTTTGTGTGTTTCCCATTTCCTGGGGAAACCTGCTCCATCATGCTCTCTTTTCTGTGACTACAACCACCTCCTTTCTCTGGGATCTTTCCTCTTGTTCTGTAAACCAGCTCAACTCTCTCCAGGGCCTGCGGCTGTCTCACACCCTTAGTTCTTAGCCCAGCTGCTCTAAAGGCCTACTCTAGTTTTCTGTCTCTGCCACCATGCCGCACTCATCCTGATGAACTCTGACTCTTGCCCCATTCCAGTGATGCTGGTCCAGTGAGAGGAGGCCTGAAATGTTGGATGTCTCAGTGGGTCCCTTGTATCTGTCTTATCAGGCCTGTCTCCTTAATTCGATACAACTAACCACTCCAGCTCTCTCTGAAAGTTCTCCCTCTGGCTCCCAGCCTCTTCCTCTCAGTTTCATGGGCAACTTCTTAAAATTTTTTTCCCCACAGGATTTAGTTCAGTGGCCCTCCCTGTCTATTCTCCTAGATTGTCCCAGAATCGCTCACCCTCAGGGTTTTGCTTAACAGCAAACTGCTGATAATTCTCAAATCTTTCTCTGCTATCCTGACCTTCCACATGAACCTCAATACCCAGCTTCCCTCTGATGGGCCATAACCATTTCAAGTTTGGTGTATCTAAAACTCAACTCATGATGGTCATCCCTTCAAGACAAGACCCATCTTTCCTATGTATTCCTTCTATCAGTTAATGGCAACATCATCTTAACTGGTCACTCAAGGAATATTCCAATCAGTCACTAAATTTTGCCATTTCATCTGCTAAGTAGTTCCCAGATAAACCCATTTAGCCCCCTCTTCTACAAATGCCTCAGTTCAGGCCCACATCAAATCCCCAGATTATTGCAATAGCATTTAAATTCCCTGCCATGCCTCCTGTGTGGCCACTTCCCATTCACATGTATATAGACCCCCTCTGCTGCCACTGTGATATAAAACTAAAATCTGATCACGTCATTACCATCCCTGTAACCTTGTGCTGACTCCCATTGTTGGGGAAAAGGATAATGTTCAAGCTCCTAAGGATGGCATAGAATACCTTTTATGATCTGGCCCATTTCTAGATTCTTAGTCATATCAGCTGTCACTCTGCTTCAAAATAGGAAAGTGCTTGTACTTCCCAACTCCCACTGCACATACACACCTGTACTTTTCCTTTTTTCACTCACCTCTGCCTTCCAGATTCCACTCCATGTTATGAATTCATCTTATATGTTAGGTACATGATAGTTTTTCCATGCATTTTTACCAGTTGAATATTATTTTTGAAAATCTAAGAAAATATTTCCCGCCATTTATTAGTGAACTTACGTTAAACTCAGTTTTTGCAAATTTGCATAATCTTGAGCAATTTTTAAAATGTCTTTATGTCTTAGTTTCTTCATCTATAAAATTGGAATAACAATTTTTACCTCAAATAATTCTTATGAAGACTATCATGTATATAAACCACTTAGGTAGTATGGATCCTGACAAATAGCAAGAGCTCATTATTATTTGATTACTATAATAATACAGCAATAAATACTTACTAGGTGATTATGAGAATGAAAATGTTACATATTATTGAAAAATAAAAGAATTAACTTTTGCTCTCAGAGAGGAAAGTCTAGTGGAGAACTTAAAATGCAAACTTTACCTACTGTTGTACTATGGTCATTTTGATAATACATCAAAGTATGTAACTCATTTCTAATGAGCTGTATCTTAAGCGGTTTAAAAATTGCACTCTTCAAACTAGAGCTTTATAGTATCAGCTCCTTGAGTAGGATTACTATGGGAAAAAACAAAGGAAACAACACATCTTTCCGTGGAGCCTGTCTCATGGCCATGTGGTTTGAAGCATCACCCGCCTCTCCCGCCTCACACCCCCCACACACACATTTCATTCTCCGCAATGGTTTCCAGTGTGTGAGCAAGCCAAGCACGATTCCCTCCATGGCCCAGTGCTACCTCACGCCTGCCTACCAGCTCTGTCTCAGAGTTTATTTTCTGAAAATATGATAGTCATAAAAGTCTGTTCAAAATTGGAAGCTTATTTTCCACACTGCATTGCGCTGGGTTGCACTCGGAATGAGAGGAATGGCTTCCCGGGCAGGGATTTACAAGGCCGCTCCCAGGACTGTTTGGTACAGCGGTGGGGGTGACCATCTTTTCCCAGACTTGGCAGCAAGCCCTTCCTCCTCCAAAGGCTGCTCGTTTCTTCACTCCTTTTACTCCCTGAAGGTTTTTGTGAGATTGACTCCAGAAAGCAGAAACTGATAGAGGAAGTAGGTACATTATTCATGCTCACACTCTCCTTCCTTTGCTGCTTCTTTCTTCTCGGTTTTTTAAACTTAAACAAAATGATGGGTTTGACTTAGAGTGACGTTTGCATTGGAAATTCACCAGGTAATTTGTAGCTGTGAATTCTTTTAATTAAATCTTTATTACTCAGTATGGTGGTTCTGTGGCCATCAGCTTTAGATTTTTCATCATGGAATTCTAAAAATATGGATGGTTTCCATAGCAAACAAACTTCTTTATGAGGATTTAATATTTTCATTTATCTTAAACAGCGGTCATATGCTTACTATTTGTTTCTGAGGTAGAAGAACCTATCAGATTTCTTTATGCTGCTTCAAAATGGTTGGTAAGCCATTTCTTTCTCATTCGTTGCACAGCTTTATATTGAAGAAATGATTAAGTTATAGTTTAATTTGGAACATCATCTTTCTCATGTTAGTGCTAATTTTTGAGGTAGAATTTCTGGTAGGATGGACAGTGAGGTTAACTGGTTACCATAGAGGATGAATTGCAAAAAAAAAAAAAAAAAAAAAAAAGGGTTCCACATTTTCTCATCTTTGGCTATAAACACAAAACCTCGGAAGCTTTATAAAGAAAGCTTATACTTTATTTTGAGACGGCAGAGGGTACTGGTCATTCCAAGGCAAATGAGTGATTCTGATATAAGAATTTCCTTTTACACAAATTTGTACTGAGAAAAAAAAAAAAAAGACTTGGACCCTGGAAGGAGGAATAACATTTCCTCAGGAATCTTGCGTTCAAGCCTTAAGGTGCTAAAAATGTTATGTCTTTTTGAGTGTTCATTAAAAAAAAAATCTCACTTCTCTAACCATTTCCCATTTCCCCTAAAATCTTGACATCTATTGATTAGATTAAGTAGGTGTTTGTGCTTTTATTTTTCTCCCTTAAGCATAGTAAAATTGAACTGAATTTTGCTGAGAAACAACTAATATATTCCTGAACTAATGGAATTCTCATTAGCCCTGGAAGATTTCAATCTTCTTATGATCTGTTTATTTTTACTTTTAAAAAAGTGGGGTAATTCCATTATGTAGAGAATGAGACAAAAATGAAACAGAATCACTGCTATAGACATTAACCAGTGAATACCATTGGCAGTGCTTGTGTTTGGATACCTGGAGGAGGATGAAATAAAATTAAATTAGTATTTTTATGATAACTAGTATTTTTCAATAATATTTTGGCATATTCAGCATGAGTGTTTCATAAACTTGCCAAAGCTTACACTTACCTGAGCTACCTACATCTGTTCCATGGGTGCAATGTTACACAGTCCTTAGAGGAATAAGCAGGTTCAGTTCCAGAAAAAGTTTTAAAATAGATGACTTTTGTTTTTGTTTTAGGAAAATATGCTTTCATCCCCTTTCTGTTTGAAGGGAAAGCATTCAGAATTCTGCATGAGAATCAGGGTCTTACCCTGCAGCTCCACCTGGATGTCACCTTCCCAAATTTTGCTTCAAGTTAGACTTTTCCTTGGAGCCTAACCTCTAATCAAAACTTAACTGTGTGGTGTCTTCTTCTTTCCTGCTCCGTAAGACACTAATGCACAACACATGCTCCCTTAGTTACTGTTCTATAATGCACAGTTTTAGTATTACTCCCTTACAACGAGAGCTAATTATATGGTAATTTGCCTTTTGCAATCCTTTTTCCACTATTCTCTGGCCATCAGAATCAGCAGACAACCTGGCTCTAGATGAAAACTCCACCGTCACATCTACTCTGTGGCTCATGCTTTAGGAGGATGAGACATGGCTGTTGTGGACACTGTTTTCTTGCCCATGGAGGGTTTCACCATCAAGACATTAGAATCACTTCAGATCCAATCTAATAGAAACTGGCAGTTGCTTAAGTATAATCAAAATAGAAGTTTCCCCATGAGATTCTCACTGTTTTTGAAGAGGACTTTTGAGTTTCTTCAGGATAGACTTTTACGGTAGTGCACCATGTGGAAGGCATATGTGCTTGGGAGGATGGGTTCTCTGCGGGTATGCAAGGGTGCCAGTTAGCTTCATTGAAATCACTGAAATGGAAGGCACCACGGTAATGGGAGTCTTCATGACTGTACCTGTATCATATCTTGTGAGATTTCTTTAGAGAATTTCAAAGAGGTTGGGGAAGTTTGTGACATCTTTTTACTTTTGTTCTTTATTTTCTCTATTTTTTTTACTCTATATTCCTAAAACAGCCACTTTAGAATAAATAGACACTACAATACTATAGCTCTATATATATATATATTTTTTTTTTGGACAGCAGTATATATACTATCAATCAGGCCTATGGACAGAAGAAACAGGTCATTGTCTCACAGTCAGATTTTTCTATTTTTGGAAATTTCCTCAGTTCCAACTATTTCCATTTTCAGTACTTAGGGCCTTTTATGGTTAGCAATTTCTACATTTCAAACTTCTTTTCCACCTACTTTCAATAAGCAGTTACTAGAATATGGGTCTTTGGAGTCCACATTTGCCATTTGCAAACCTTATGATCTTGAGCAGGTTACTTATCTTTGAGATTGTTTTTTCATCTGCATATTGAAGAACTGAGTCAAACCTTTCAGCTTTTCATAGATATTGAAGAAAAGCAGGTATTATTAATATTCAGGATGGATTCCCTGATTGAGCCATTGCAGACTTTTTTCTCCATGACTGAAATAATTCTCGTCAATCTATTCCGACTTACTAGGTGTGACATGAGAAAAAAAGGGGGAGCAGTGACTTCTAGGCATGAGGGGCAGAATGAAGGTTTGGGAGGGAGAGGTATAACTGGGAAGTTTGAAATGGCAATAAATAATTATTTATCTCATATTTTCCCCTTGAGCTAGGCCTCTGCCCAATTCTTGATTATTCACATAGCAAGTTAGGAAAAGCAAACCAGCAAAACCCCTGAAAGTTGTACTTTGGTGTTAGGATGCATGTCACAAACTTGACAGTACCTATACTAGTTTAATTTCATTCTCTCTCTCTCTCTGTCTCTTTTTGTAACAATGATTTTTGGCAACTATTTGCACATTTGGTTCAGGTAGAGTTGTTCGAGAAAAGTGAAACTCTGTTGAATATATAAAAACTCTGTTTAACTTCGCATTTTGCTGCGGTCAAGGCAGACTTCTGAGAACCCTGGGCGGTGTTTGGTGAGGGGCGGCCTGTGCCTCCCCCTGGGCGGTCGGCGGAGAGTGTGGAGCTGGTGGACGGCTCGCTGGGCGGCTACGAACCCAACGTGGCGGCAGTACCTCGGGGCGCCAGTCCCGTCTGATGGCTGGAGGAAAGTGCTCCCTTTCCTTAGAAGTGCCGAGCGTTACTTTCCTCATCGGAAACAGGGATAACACTATCTCACAGGTGCCAAATAATTCGTGTGCCTGGCGACTTAGGGGCAAGGCCCGCGTGAGAAGTGCGGCGGCCTGCGCAGCCCCCGAGGCGACCTGGAAGTCGGTAAATGACGTCAGTGGTTCCCCGAGGCGACCTGGACGTCGTCTTCGGGGCAAATGACGTCAGCGATCCAAAGGAGTAGAAGGCTGTCCGTGGACATGAAGAAAGTAAAATACCTGCTTGTCCTCCCAAAGCCTCAAACTAGGGATTAAATAGGAAAAAATTAGAACAGAGGCTTTGACTTGAGGACAAACGGAACAAAAAGAGAACGCAAGCATGACTTGCGCGATGTGACTGGGCCGCAGCCCCTCCCGGATCGGCGGCGGCGCCCCCTGCCGTCCTGACCCCCGCCCTCCCGGGGAGCCGGCCTCAGAGTCCGAGCGAGCCTCCGAGGGCCTGTTGGCGGCGCGTCTCCCTCGCCCCGGCCGAGGTCACCCGGAGTCGGAAGCTGAGACTGGTGGCCGGTGTCCGCGGCTCAGACCAAGGCCCCATCACCCCTCAGCCTACTTCCGGGGGGGCCTCGAGACTCGCCACTCGCTCGCAGAGAAGCCTGCGGCTAGAGTCGGGCTTCGGGGAAACAGGCTCCCTCGCCCTCCCGAGTGAGTTGTTGGAGCGACTGTAGACCCCGCTGGCGGTCGGGGTGGGACCGGGACACGGGACCCTGCACGCCAGGGGCAGCCCGGCGGGGAGCCCGCTGCGCGACCGCCGGCCTCAGGCGCGTGTGCGGCGGCCGCTCCCGGAAGCCGCCCGGGACCTGCTCCCAGAAGCCCCCGCGACCTGCTCCCGGCAGCCCCCGCCGCTCCCGGAAGCTCCCGGCAGCCGCCGCGGCCCGCTCCCCGGGGAACCGGCGCCTACCCTGCAGGGCGCCGCGCCCTCCGCGGTCACGTGTCGCGCTTCGAGGCGAGGATGCGAGGTTTCCCTCGGCCCGGTGCCCTGCCCCTGCGCTGCACCTCGGGAACGCAGCTTCCAGCTTCTTTGGAAAAACAATCCGCTTGTCAGGGAATGGCTTTCGGACAAAGTTTCTAGAGAAGTTTCTAAAAGGAGACAACGTTTCCAGACAAAATTCCTTTTTTTGTCTTTGGATTTTTAGAGATTTTATTTATTCCTGAGAAACACAGGCAGAGACCCAGGCCGAGGGAGAAGCAGGCTCCCCGTAGGCAGCCCCAGGCGGGACTCGACCCGGGGACCCCGGGGTCACGCCCTGGGCCGCAGGCGGACGCTCACCGCCGCGCGCCCCCAGATTCCTTTACCGGCGGTGCGGGCGCCCCGGGAGAGTCGGGCGGCCTCGGCCCAGCTGGAGCCTGTCGTGCCCACAAGCCTCAGACCCGACCGGAGCCAGAACCAGAGTCGGCGCTTACCCCGCGGAGCGACGCGGCGTCTCTAAGGGACCTTGTGAAACGAAACTCACAGGAACAGGGACTCACAGCCTCAGATCTTGAAAGCTTCGGGCGCCTGAGCCCCCGCTGACCCCGGGCGCCCGCGCCCCTCCCGCGCCCCTCCCGCCCCCTCCGCTCCCGCGGCGGCCCGGTGGTCGGTCCCGGCTGGTCGGTCACAGCCTGGTGATTCCGCCTGGTCAGGCACGGCCAGTAGGTCATGGTCGGTCCCGCCTGGGGGTCGGTCACGACCTGGTCATCCCGCCTGGTCATCCTGGGGCCAGTCACGGCCGGTCGGTCCTGGCCTGGTCATCCCGCCTCGTCATCCGGCCGGTCAGTGCACAGCCGGTCCCTGCACGGCCGGGCGCGTTGGTCCCAGCCTGGTCCACAGGCACCTCAGGCGCTCCTGGCGCTGATGGGCTGTCCTCAGGGCGGAGCGCCTTGACTTTCCCTGAGGACTGAAGCTACTAAACTGCTCTTCTGTCCAGACTTGGAAAACAAGGAGGGGAGACCCCGAGGTGGCTCAGCGGTTTGGCGCCTGCCTTTGGCCCGGGGCGCGGTCCTGGAGTCCTGGGATCGAGACCCGCGTACCCACATGGGGCTCCCTGCGTGGAGCCTGCTTCTCCCTCTGCCTGTGTCTCTGTCTCTGTGTGTGTCTCATGAATGAACGAACGAATGAATGAATAAATAAATAAGTAAATAAATAAATATTTAAAAAAAAGAGACAAGGAGGAGGAGCATTAAAAGGCTGTGGGCTTTCATGGAAGGAGCAAGTTCTTCAAGCCTGCATTTACGCTTATTCTTAGGTCCTTACTGTGTTTCTCACTTAGGTTTGTGGGGAAATACGTACACGTTTACTGTGAATACCCGGGAGGTGATGCGGCCCGTCAATATTTCTTCCAACACAGAACTTTTTGGAACATACTGCTTGCCCTCCCTTTCCTGCAGGGAAAATGAGGCTGTGTTTCTGCTGCTTTCCCCATTTCCCTTCCTTAGTCCAACTGACTCTTTTACGTCCCCAGATCCTGCTAGAATTTTACTCCCAGACATTCTGGGGATGGAGAGCAGCCTTCTGTATGTATGTATTTCTTTCCCATAACTATGTGTCTAATTCAGGTGCATGAAAAATTTAGATTAAAAATCTGAAAAGAGGGCGCCTGGGTGGCTCAGTGGCTGAGCGTCTGCCTTTGGCTCAGATCATGACCCTGGGGTCCTGGGATCGAGTCCCGCATCGGGCTCTCTGTGGGGAGCCTGCTTCTCCCTCTGCCTGCGTCCCTGCCTCTCTCTGTGTCTCTCGTGAATAAATAAATCTTAAAAAAAAATCTGAAAAGATTAACAAAAATGCTACCCAGAAATGCTCACCTCCACGTTCAAATCAGAGGTGCCAGTGGGAGTCACTGTCAGGGTCTAAAGTAAGTGACCTACTGGTCATTTTCTAGCCCTTGGTAACAATATACTTTGGGAAGGAAGGAAGATCCCCCTCAAAAACCATTCTAAGATTGCATTAGTGACGTTGGGATTTAATTCAGATGATTATGAAAATTTTGACGTTTTATCAAAGGAAATAATGTTTGGGATGCCCAGGTGGCTCAGTGGGTGACCGTCTGCCTTGGGCTCGGGGCGTGACCCTGGGGTCCTGGGATGGAGTCCCCCATCATGTTCCCCTCAGGGAGCCTGCTTTTCCCTCTGCCTAGGTCTCTGCCTCTCTCTCTCTCATGAATAAATAAATAAAATATTTAAAAATAAAGGCAATAATGCGCTAATCTCAAGTGATGGTGGTTTTGATTTGCTTTTCTCTAGAGCAGAAGGTAGTCCCAGCATACATCTACGAGACACTTCTTGTGTTCATTCATTCATTTACTACTTCAGTAAGCATCTGCTGAGTACCTGTTGTTTACCAGGCACTTTACTGACTGATACAGAAACAAATATTTAATCCTTGCCCCCAAGGAGCTAATCATCTCGTGGGCACAAGTAAAATAAGGGATGGTACCGTGGGATCTGTGCTGAGAAGGAACTAGACGGAAGCTCCCTACCCTTCCTGTGGGGTGAAGGGCGCAGCAGCACAGCCATTAGCTCCTTAGCCTTAGCCTTAGCTCCTTCCTCTGCCTCCCACCCAAGTCCTTCTGATCATAATCTGGTCAGACGTGCCTCCTTTTAGAAACCTCTGTTGTCCTCCCAGACATCTGTTCTTCCCCTTTCTATGGCACCTTTAGCACTCAAAAGGATCTTCTGTGTTGTCCTTTGCTTTATTTGCACTTTTCAATAAATGACATTGAGCTGTTGGTTTTATCATATGCTCCTTCAGAACAAGACCATCTCTCAGTGGATAAAGTAGGTGATGGGTGCTAAGGGGAGCACCTGTGGTGGTGGGCACCCGAGGTGGTGTGGACACCTAAATCATCCATCTGAAACTGATAGCATGCTGTGTATTGACTATGGGGAATTTAAATAGACACTTAAAGACTGTTTCTGAAACTCAGAAAATCAAATGCATTTCTAGGGCTACACATATTGTAGATCCTCAGTAAATGTTTGTGATTAATAATTAAAGTGAAATATATTTTTTGATGGTTCAAAATCAAGTGGCTTCTCTCAATTGATTAGGAGATTGTTTTTCAATTGTATTGCTCAATCTTTCCTAGGTTTCTATATCAGTAGTAAACTTGAAAAGATGGAATCAGCTTTTATATATAGGTTAGCTATATTTAGTACTTCTTTATGTGAAGCCTCATAAAAATATATACTTCAAAGCACATGAGTTGGGTATGAAATAGAAACAAAAGTTAATTTTATAATTTATTTGATTTGTAGTGACTTTAGTCAGGCTTTAGGGACACAAAGATGACTAACACACGATCAGGTATTTTCAGAGACATAAAGTCCCTTAATGAGGGGAATCGACATTTGAGCCCAAAGGTAAAACATGATATAATAGGATGAAAAAGAATGCCAAGGGTTGGTTTCCTGGAGAAGATAGACCCCCAAACATAAATGACGGAAGTGTGGTAACTAGTGTGGACACGAGAGGAGCAAGAGGACGATGTCCAGTTAGGAAAAAGGACATGAAGAAATACTCATATTAATCAGCATTGTTTGGTAGGAAAACTGCAAAAAACTGCAGAAAACTGCAGCTACTTTAATTAAGGTCTTGAAGCATAGAATGGGATAGGATCATCTCATTATTAGAATTTGATTTTTTAGACAATTGATTATAAATTCTGTATTTAATAGTAGTAGTGATAAAAGTATAGATTATTATTTTCCTTTCTCTATCCAATAAAAAGCTGAATTGTGAAGTGATGAAGAAATGTAGGACCATAGTTGGGATAAGAGGTAGAATCAAGTAAGGAATTTTGCTTTATTTTCAGATGACAGGATGGGATGTTTTAGTTTGAGAGAAGGTGTCTCAGGAAGACTGATTATTTTGAAGATCCAGAAAGGGCAACAAAGGTTGCCCACAATACAGAAAGGCACAGGGTTGGGTGTTGGGGTGGAGAGGTTAGCCTCAGACAGGAGCTGAGAGTGTCACATATAAGCTTTGACGCCAGAAGCAAGGAGGCAGAGAGGCCAATGTGGCTTCAGGTGAAAGCTGTCTGTGGGTGCCGGCGGGGGCGTGGAGAGGAGCGAGGAGCGGAGGGTCGTGATAGCTCAGGCTATTATCAAAAAGAATGCATTATTGCCTCAATGATTCAGTTACTTTAATGCATCAATTTTAATTCAGTACAAAATTAATTTAATGTCATTAATTAAATTGCATGTCTTGGAATGTTCCTCAGACCAACTGTCCTAACTATTGGTCTGCTTGTGCTAACATGATGCAGAGATTAAATTATCAGTAAATTATTTGTTTTTGTTGAGAAGGTTGGTTGTCAGACCGTTGTTCAAAGTGCTTCTGCATCATACTACTTAATGTTTCTTTTTCCAGCTGGGAGCCGCCGCCCTGTTCTTTAGGACAGTCATCTTAACTTTCCTTCCGACCCTAACTGTCACTCGCACCCCCACCACAGGTCGTGAAATCACAGTGATTAAAAGAGAGACACTTTCCCAGAGGTAAGGCTAGGGTGTTCTCTCCTGGCCAGTGATCTATGTTCTGCGGACGTTCATTTGGAGAGTTTGCTGCCTCCGTAACTAACATCACACTGTACCTGGTAGGACTTCACAGTTCATGAGGTGCATGTACTCAGTTGATGCACACGTGGAACCCTAAAACCTGAATTGACAGGTGAGGAAACCGAGACTCACAAAACAAACGATGCAAGGCTCCCGGTCCCAACAGTCTCTCAGAGAGAGAAATGGAAAGGAGCAAGACACGTTTGGTCAGAAGAAAAGCTCTCCACACTACACGAAAATCAGTTTTGTTTAATGCTGGATCCTTAGAGACCTCAGTGAGACCAAAGCTGTGGCAGGCCACGATTTGGGAAGGTATCATTTGGTCTTGTAGAGGTTTAAATTTTTTTTTTTAGATGTTTTTTTTTTTTTTTTCAGACAATGAAAGTTGAGGATTATCATGAAAAGCTGTAATGAGAAAATAAGCAAACAATTTTTTAAACAATTTTTAATTTACCCACCTAAATTTTGACTTGAGATGAAATAGGAAACCTTGTCAGCAGATGCAATCACAGGATGTGTTATAGGATAAGAGCCAAAAATAACTTTGGAAAGAAAAAATGATGTGGATTTAGCACCCAGTGAGATACCCTTAATTATTAGGTTTTCTGTCCTGGCTTTCTGCACTCCACTGATTATAAAATTAGTGAGAAAGTCACTGTTCAAATATTATTGAATTCTAAGTTCCAGCTCAGACATTGGAAGTAGAAAAATAAGAAATGGTCTTCTTAACCTACAGAGTCCTGGTATGAGAGACACAACTAGCCATAAATTTTTGTAAAGAGAACTAATAAATAGGGAACAGCATGTGTGTAGATCTGCTTAAACTTGTCTATAAATTAGTTAAAACTACGTAAACCAGACCTCTGCACCAAGCATTTTCAGTGGGAGGATCTCCAATGAAAATGTTTATTTGCTAAGAAATTTTTTTCTTCCTTCTGTAGTGACATTTTTATCAAAACATTTATCTTTCTGTGAAGATAATTACAAACAAGTTACTATTTAATCATATGCAGAAATGTTTTACATTTGTGTAAATGCTGTCCCTTGATAATTAATCTACAGTAACAAATATTTTTCTGGCCTGTATACCAGGCCAAGGGCTATGATACACCCAATCTGTATATTTATTAAAAATCAGAACTAGATGCCATGGTTCCTAACCTTAGGAAGCTTCTAATGTAGTTGCAAAGGAAACACTTGAAGTAATTAAGCTCAGAAATAGGATACATAAGCACTGAACAAAAATACATTAATTTTTGATAATAAGCATAATAAGCCTGGGGTAAGTTTAGGAAAGGGGGAAATTGGCTGGAGCTGTTAGAAAATGAGTGAAAGTTTCAGAGGAAAGCAGGCAGTACACAGTGCTGTGGAAGCCTCCAGAAAGGTTCTTAGTCTTAGCTTGACAGGACTTCCATCACGGAGGCCCAAGGGGGGTGATGCAGAGTAGGTACCGGCCTTTAGAGTGTGGAGCTGACCTTTCTCAAAGGCCTTTGAGAGAATAGTTGTTCAAATAAGAACCAAAGCAAAATTTCAGTGGTTAGGCTTCTTATATGTTCTAATATATTTGTTTCTGAACTAATTTCATTTAGTGGTTACCTAAGTCGCACATTTAAATTCTACTCAGCTTAGTTCTATATTATGTTCTAAAGGACTTACTGGTATAAAAGTAGAGGACTGTGACCAGTGGATTATATGAGCAAATAGCGTAAACTCCACCTTGGCGTGATATTTAATCTCTATGGTTTAAGAATACTTGCTATAAAAAATAACATAAGTTTCCATAAATTAATAAGGCCATTACTATGGAGTCAGTCACTGCACATATTGTCAGGTTCTGACGAGGATTGTAGACTCTCAGGGACCCTTCTATTAATTACTGATATGATAACCCTAAAGACTTCGACTTTCTTTCTTTTTTTTTTTAATTTTTATTTATTTATGATAGTCACACAGAGAGAGAGAGAGAGAGAGGCAGAGACACAGGCAGAGGGAGAAGCAGGCTCCATGCACCGGGAGCCTGATGTGGGATTCGATCCCGGGTCTCCAGGATCGTGCCCTGGGCCAAAGGCAGGCGCTAAACCGCTGCGCCACCCAGGGATCCCCAAGACTTCGACTTTCTAATTAAAATTCAGGAAGTCTTTGTTGGCTATGTACTGCGTTCCACCACTGCTCAAGGCCGTGGGCATACCACAGTGTGAGACACGCTGCCTGGACTCACCGAGCTCAGTCTACCCAGAGAGACGGAAAAGCAAGTACACAGAATGGAAATGTCATTTTTAAAGTATTTTTTAATATGTTATTTATAAAGTGTTATTTTTAAAATATTTTTTAATTTTAAAAAATGTATTTGAGAGGGAGAGGGAGAGGGTGCCAGCACGTGCACACACATGGGAAGAGGGACAGAGAGGGAGAGGGCTGAGCAGGGGTCCCCATCCCAGGACCCCGAGATCATGACCTGAGCCCAAGGCAGATGCTTAACTGAGTCACCCAGGTGACCCTGGAATTGGAATGTTTTAACAATTTAGTTGTCACGATAAACTTTCTTTTTCCAATTTAGATAAGTATCAGATAAAAATGATTTATTATTTCATCCATTTTATTGATTGTAAAAATGGTAAGTTGTTTCTTCAAACCAGGACATACCAGAGAGAACAGAGCATTTTGACCAAACTCTTGGCAAAGTTTTATTTCAAACCAGAATGCCACAAAACGTTTAGTTCACCAAAGAATTAGCCCACATTTTATTTTTGTCATCCAAAGCATGTTACATTCCAGACTTTCTGTTACTGGCATGCGTGAGATACACTTTGAAGTGGATGGTGGTCTCGGTTGGGTTCTCTGTTCAGTCCAGTCACGTTGGTAAAGTGCTGCAAATATCATTTCTTACGTAGGAAGATAACAGGATACTGATTATTGTTTAAGATGAATGAGGAAATGATACTTCTTTTCTTTTTGGACCTTTTTCCTTATGTCTTTCACATGCTCTGCTAACTCAGTGTTTTCAATTCTTTACCACTCTTCCATTTTTTGCTTTTGTCTTGGATTAAACTTCTAGATGTTTTATTATTTTTATATGCTTTAGTAAACACAGAAGAAACAAATTTTTTAAGAAGTTAGCAAATTGGGACTTTTAATGTGATCTGAAAGTTTTAGCATTATTTGTATTTACATCTTTTTATATACGTATGTTTATATGTGTATGTATGTGGGAGAGAGAGATCCATATATATTTATATATAATTTTCATTAAACGTACATAATATTTAACTGCTTGTTATATTATGGCCTGAGTGCTGAGTGCTGTCCACTGGGGAGATGGGTAAAAAATTAGAAGGTAGTTGGAGCCATTACATAGTCATATTAGCAGTTGCCTAGGCTGAATTTTCCATTTTGTAACCAGATGTTATTTTTTAGCTACCATGGCAACTAATCCTCAATCATTTTCACTATTTTATTGCAAATTATTACAGTAACCTAATAGAGCATATGCTTGTTATATTCCCTCGTGTAAATTAATATTAGATTTGTACTAGCTATTTTGGAAGTTACAGATGATAATGTGATTTTACACTGTCAGTTTAATGGAATTTATTCTTAGATAACACATATTTGGCACAAAAATATAGTTGAGATAGATACGTGTTTTGGGGTATGCAAAAATAACATCAGATTTTTCTATTAATGCATCAATGTGCTTATTTAATGCATATGTCTCATTGGGGCAATGTCTCCAACAAAGCAGGATAATCAGACTCTTAAAATTAATATATGGGGCAAGGCCATCAATATATATCAGAAAACTGATTGAAACTTCCAAGTCTTGTCAAGTCCTTATGAAGGGAAAATATGTTGATATTGGTTTGTTTTCAAAGGTACTATAAATTGTAATTTTATGGCATTTCTTGTGCTTTTATCTTTAAAATTCTACAGTCTTCAATATCCATAGCCAAAAAATTATTTCCCTGAAAAAGGAAACAAAATTTATTTATTTAACAACTATTTATTGAGTGCAGTGTGACAGATACAGTCCCTGGCTCTGGGGATGAAGTCGGGAGCAGGCCTCTGACCACATGGAACTGGAATTCTGCAGGGTGTGGCCAGCCATTAACAGCCCTCCAAAGATGCCCATGCTCTGATCCCTGGAACTCGTGAATGCGTCACCTCACATGGCAAGGGATGATTAAGTGTATAGATGGAATTGTGGAGACGAATCAGCTGACTTCAGGAGAGGGACATTAACCATTAACTTGCGCTAACTGGGTGGGCTCAAGGCACCAGAAGGAGGCAGAAGAAACGCAGTTGCAAAAGAAGATGTGACGATGAAAGCAGGGGCCAGAGTCGGAGAGAGATTTGAAGATGCTGGTTATGAAAACTAGGGCAGGGCCATGTGTCAAGGGGTGTAAGTGGCCTCTTAATGTGGAGAAGACCCAGTAAATGGGTTCCCTTCCAGGGCATCTAGAGGGAGTGCAGCCCTGTCCACACATCGATTTTAGCCCCGTGTATCCCATTTCAGACTTCTGGTGTCTACAACTGTTAGACGATAAATTTGTGTTGCTGAGCCAGTAAATGTGTAGTAATTTGTTACAAATGCAGTTAAGAAATGAATATAGTATAAAAGTGGGAGAAGAAATTGGACAGAGGAACCAGAGAGCCGACAGGATGAGATGGCCGGGCCTAATGTCACTGGCTTTGAAGCTGGGATGGACCATGAGCCAACGAAGAGAGGCAGCCTCTAGAAGCCGACAGGCAATGCAGTGAGTTCCCCACGGGAGGAGAGCCAGCCCCTTGATTTAGACAGACTCATTTGGGATTTCTGAGCTTCAGGCTTATAAGATAAAACAAATGGATATTGTCTTTATTTTTTTTTAAAGATTATTTATTTATTCGTGAGAGACACACAGAGGCAGAGATCAGGCAGAGGGAGAAGCAGGCTCCCTGCAGGGAGCCCGACGTGGGACTCGATCCCAGAACCCCTGGGTCACGCCCTGGGCTGAAGGCAGGTGCTCAACCGCGGAGCCACCCAGGGGCCCCATTGTCTTTAAGCCACTGAGTCTGTGACAGTTTGTTACAGCAGCAGCTGAAAATTAATATAGCATAAGGCAATATATAAACTAAATATTTCTTTAAAACAGATACTTTTTAATAATAACTGGCATAAAGGAATTAAAACAAAGTAAGGTTCTGGAGCTGCGTGGTCCAGCATAACATCCCTAACCACTTGTAACTATTTACATTAAGTAAAAATAACTAAAATCCAAGCACTACCAGTGTGGCTGGTGATGATTTTATGGACAGTTTATTTTTTTATTTTTAAATTTATTTATTTAAAAGATTTTATTTATTTATTCATGAGAGACACAGAGAGAGAGAGAGGCAGAGACACAGAGGGCCCCACGTAGGGAGCCCGACACAGGACTGGATCCCGGGACCCTAGGATCAGGCCCTGGGCCCCCGGGCTGCCCCGGCAGCTCACATGGTGGAACACGCCCATCACAGAGAGTTCTCTTGGCCAGTGCGGGTCTGGAGAACGGCACTGCGTTACGGTGGGGGGTGCAGTTTGCGTGAAGGTCTGACCACGAGCAGTCAGGCAAGCGGCCGGCTGTGGAGGCGGCAGTGCAGAGACAAGGGCAAAGTGTCGGTCGTCTTGTGGGGCCCGCTCACCTGCAAAACCGCTCACGCCAGCCGGAGAAGTAAAAGCAGCAGTCCTGGATTCCGGTTTACCCGGCCAAGGAGGCTCATCTTTCCTAAACTTGAAGTCCTTCGACCAATAAGTGTTGAACTAGGACTTCACGTAGATAGTGTGTGTGTGTCGTCGTCGCTCTGTCTTCATTTCATTGTTCTTGAGCAGTTTGTGTTGGTGACTGATGGTGACTCTCAGTAATCACGTCTTATGGATTAAAAGATCGAGTTTCCGGGGTGGTTGTCTCCAGAGCATTTGTGCATGTGAGTGTGTGTGCTTGTGTGTGTGTGCTTTTTTGTTTGCTTGATCCTTTGTTTTAATTTGTTCCTTTTAAATTATGTTAACTTCAGGATGTTCTAACACTGGCTCATAAAGCATGTCATTCTTAGCGTGATAGAAAGTGCCAGAGTGTGCAGTCAGTGGGTTCCAGTACAACCAGGGCACGTTGGAAAGCTGTCCTCCAAGGTCATGTGGCATCCCGGGGGTTCCATATGGGAAGTACCTTTTAAGGCAAATGTGTCTTACCGGTGAAAGTGACGGAGGATGATTTCCAGATGTTGAGATGCTTGTTTTGGCGACTGCTACAGAGAACCTAGACATGTCTTGCCAGAACGACCAGAAGGGCTGTGAAAGCGCTGATGTAAGAGGGGTCGGGCATGTGGCAAGCGAGGCCAGCAGAACCCAGGAATCATGGATACAGGGGAGGCAGGTGAGCCACAGGAGCAAGATTTGGAAGCCCAGGGCACTGAGAGCACGTTGGCGCCCGGCCTGGGTCACACTGGGCGCGCACATGGTGCCACTGCCGTGCACTCCGCTTACCCCTTCCCCTGCCTTCTTGATCTTTCCTGTAAAGATGGGTGTCGACGTGTCAACCAGGGAAACTCTTCCCAGCTGATGTGCCCGTTAGATACGAAGCAGTTGGTAAAACCTGCACGGCTGGAGTCCCCCTGATGTGTCTTCAAATCCTGTGCTCACCATTTCCTGCCAGGAAGACCTGGACTGAATTGCTTAACCCGGAACCGGTCCAACTTCCTGATCTGTAGAAGGGAGGTTATGATCTTATTGGCAGAGCACTGTTGTGAGAATCAAATGAAGTAACGGATGTGAGCGCCGGACTCCTGTTTTTAGCTCAGGTCATGATCTCCGTGTCGTGAGATCGAGCCCCACCCCGTCAGGCTCCATGCTGGATACAGAGTGGGCTTGGAAGTCTTCCTCTTTTCCTCTCCCTCTGCCCCTTCCCACTGTGCACTCTCTCTCTCTCTCTAAAATAAATAAATTAAATCTTTAAAATGCAGACTGTTACTTGTCATCCCAAACTAGTCAACCAGTTCCAAGCACTTCAAGATACATGAAATTCCTCATCTGTCTCCACATCTTGGTGAGATCTTGGACTTTCTTTTTTTTTTTTTTTTTTTTTAAGATTTTATTCATTTATTTATTTGAGAGAGAGAATGAGAGAGAGCTTGCACGTTCAAGTGAGTGCAAGCAGGGGCAGGGAGAGGGACAAGCAGACTCCAAGCTGAGCATGGAGCCCCACGTGGGGCTGGATAATCAGTTCTCCCAACCCTGGGGTCATGTCCTGAGCCATAATCAAGTCAGACCTTTAACTGAGTCATCCAGGTGTCCTACACTTGCATTTCTAAATCATTTTGATTTCTTCCCTTCCCTCTACAACATTCTCCATCCCCAGATCTTTTCTGAAATAGAGATTTTTTTTTTCCCCCAATCTCTCTGCTAAGCCTGGCCTCGGACCAGAAAAGGCCAGATTCTTCCAAAAAGCCAGACTCTGGAATTGGAACCTCAAAACCTCATTGGTACTCCAACTATTTTCCCAAGGGGTGGAGTAACAGGAGCCAGGATAACAGGAAGGGACCCCTGTGGGGAGCCAGCCCGTTCTACACCTGGACATCTGGCTGTGTTCCACTGCAGATTCAGTGGGGAAGCTTTGAAGTCTGAATTTTCAGTTGAGCTACACTGTGTGTTGATCTCCCAGCCATTTCAAATTAGCACATTAGCTGCCCTGCCCTTTGTCATCCTAATTTCTCTGAAGAAAACATCACAGAGATACAATTCAGAATTTTTTGGCCTCATGACTTAATCACAGGATGCTGACCTTAACCTATTATTATACTTGGGAGTTGGAAGCTTTCAGCATAAATCCTAGCACCTCCGTCTACCAGCTGCATGATTTTCTATTTTAAATCCTACACATTGGGCCTCAGGTTCTAAATCTAAATAAAACGTAGAAGGTGAGATACTTGTTCTGACTGCTTCATCTTGTGTGAGGATTGAATGAGATCATGTGCGTTGAAGTACATAAAACGGTAGATGACTCCGATGTCAGTCTCCGAAATTTTGAATTTTTCTGTTCACACTGCATTGTAATTACTTGACTCTACTCTCCCTCCTTTGTGACTGAAAGATAGAGATAATTTTTATTTCTGCGTATTTGTCTCAGCCCCAGTACCTCGCACTTGGCTGGTCCAGGGGAGGTATATAGGACATTCTGAAGAGTGGGCCCTCTGAAGTCATGTTGCAAAAAATCCGTATCTCAGGCTATGCTCATAGCTCGTGCTGTGGGATTCTGAGCAGGACAGTTCGGCTTAGCAAGCCTCAGTCACCTCATCCCTCACATGGCATGAAAGTCTCTGCTACCTACTTCCTTTATCAATCAAGAGAACTAACACATTTAACACAATGCATGGTATGGATTAAGTTTACAAAACTTCTTAGCTTTTATTTGTACTCCAGGTACTTAAATAAATGTTCCAATGAGATTTGTTTTACCTAATACAGATTTTCTTCTATACTAGACACTGTTTTTTTATTCTAGAAGTTTGGAAATAATTTAATGCCTTAGATTATAAGGCTTTTTGTTTTCAAGGCTCTTCAGCAAACACAGGAACAATCACAGATCTCTTTCTAAAGTAATTACTAGGGTCATAGACCCAACAATACAGTTTTTAGGTAGACTCCATCGTTACATGATTTTTTAAAAAACAGAGTGGCCTTTACAATAAAAATGGTTTTTCTATCCTTTCTTACTAGGGTATGGTTTTACCAAAGCTACTGAGAAGTATGTAAGATGTGTGCAGTCAGTTGAAAAAGCTCAGTTATGGCGGAGCTTTGAAAATAATTATAGAGAGTAAAATATGAGAAGGTACTCTAGCTATTTTGAAGTTGAGAATGTAAGAAGAGTTATAGAGGAATATGTGTATTTATGGTCTTTTAATTTAATGAAAGCACACCTTGATTTTAATTTAAGAATTTAATTAAACACACCTTGGCAACTCATGGTGGAAGGAGAGTAAGCTAACTGAAATGGAGTCTTATAAAAGCAATAGCTAAATGTCAGGTGTTTACTGAATGTGCAGGTTATCTAGACCATCACTTCTCTTTAAGCCTTTGTCGTGCATTCATGTCTTTAGTCATGGATATTATAGAAAACAAGACAGTCACTAGTTATTTTCACTATTCCTTTTCTTGGGAGGATCTGCTATGTAGATGATATGTGTCTTCAATCTGAAGAAGATTGCTTCATTTGTCATTATGCCTTTATTAAATATAAACCACAAAAAAATTTTGGGACTAACTCCAACACCATTTTCCATAGAGATCCTTTTAGTTTCTAAAGAAAGTACCTTTTGGAAGTATGTCCAGGGGAGAATATGATAATTCTTTTGTAATACAAGGGGTGAAGTGATTGAGTTCATATCATGGAAGATAAGAAGGGAAGATACTAGGATAGGGCCCCTGTTAGTGTATCTTAAAAGTATTTGAAGGACTTATTTCTTATAACTCCCAACAGACCAAGGTAGCTCCATATAGTAAAAAGTGTAAGTGGATCAACTTTGGCTTCCAGGTAGTCCATGCTATGCTGATTGAATTACATTAAAGACAGCTGCTCAGTGTTTACACATAGACACTCTCTAAATGCCATGTGAATTCTCTATGGAAGATCTTAATGATTTGACCTAACCGAAAATGGAGGGCTCCCATCGAAGTGGGAAGTTCTCCATCTCTGGAAGTAACCAAGCAGAGGCTTTATAGTCATTTAGGGATGCTAGAAGGGATTCGTAAGACATTGGGTTAAACAGATCCTTGTTTTTTTCTGACAATCTGTGTAAATGAATTTCGTGTTCAAGAAGCCAAAGACCAGCTCCGTGAATTCATTCCAGAACAAAGATGGAACATTTATTATATATATTGAAATTCTTTATCTTTCAAAGAATCTTTTTTTTTTTTTTTTTGACGGAGGTGATGAAATCCAAGCCTGGTTTAGGTTGATTCCCTTATAAGATGAACACTACTGGTAGACCACAGAGACATTAACATCGCAAATTAACATTTTAATCTTTGAGAACTTGTATGGCACTTGAAAATTTACATCTTCAAATATTTTTGTCCCGAAGTATTTTAGTTAGCTAAATTTCAAATAGGAATCTCATATGCATTGTGTCTCAAGGATTTTTATATTGACCTAACAGGATGAGATTTGTGTTTGTGGCCTGATAACGTGACAATTAGGATGAACTCTAGTCACTTCTTTTCCTGTTGTTTGTCATCTGAGAGCATTTTGGATGTAATTTATTGCCTGTTAAGCCATCTCCAAAGTACAATTATGATATAGGAAACAATCACTATCGTTTAGTGGCTGAACAATTGGTTGCTTTCATTTGAACTTTGCTGTGTTCTGTAAGCCTGTTAGTTTGATTCCTGGAGGCATACACATTGTTCAGGAATGTTTGCCAGTAATGAGTGAGGGCTCGTTTTCCATATTGACCTCATACATAATTACATAAATTAAAGCAAACCATAACAACTGAGGATACACATAAAATATACTTCACAGAGGGATTTTAAGGCCCTTGCATTGCACTAAGCTGGAAATTACATAGCCATATAGGACATATATTATTTTTGAAAAGTGTATGTTTCAGTTTCTACTAAGACTTTACAAAGAACACTGAATAAAAGGTTCTGTTTTAATTAATGTTATCGTGGAGTTTTTTTCTCCAGAAGAATTTAGCTATAGAAGAGGAATATTGGCGCAGGAGGCCACATTTTATTCTGGAGGTTAGACTTCGTAATAGAAATTTCTAATGCTGGCCTTCCAAACTATCTTAAAACCACTAAATACTTAAAGGTAAAGGGGAAATGTAGAACGTAGATCTTAACCCACTGGAAAAATCTGTCATTTTCAATGTACTTAGAATTTCTTCATTTTCTGCATTTCCAGAATATGTTGATATTTGGCCAAGTCTAATTTAAATCTGTAATGAACCCTTATCATGTGTGGTTTATTTCTTTGGTTAATAATGTAGTAGATTATTATTTTTTTAATGTGAAGTATTATATTAGTTTTTATTGTTTAGACTTCTGCAAATGATACTGCATTTCATGTGACTGTTAAAAGGATCATAGACTTTTAGAACTAAATGGAATTTAGATCCGATATTAAGTCTATTAGTAAGTTATTTATTTTAGATTGTGGAAGGACAAAAATTTTAGTAATCAATCAAATGTTAACCCAACAAGATTATTAATTAGCGAGTGTTACTGCATTTATTTCACTCCTAAAACAATCTTGTCTGAGGTTTGTAGAAATTTAGTTCTAGTTGTCTTCACTAGTTTCTGAAACAACAAAAAAGATTTCGTAAAATACCATAAAAGATGATGAGAAAATCTTAACCTAAAATTTAGTATGAAGTTTTCTTTTTGATAAAAAGAGAGTGAAATTGTCCTGATGGAGGGTTAACATTTTCCATATTTCAAACTTCTATAGAGAGCATTCAGTATTTCTTGTAGAAGATCATCATATCACCATGAAAATAAGCTTTACGTATTTTAGGAATTTCATCTTTGGTTAAGGCCGTGCTCTATATGAACAGGTAATCTGTATGTGGGATCAAATTTGTGCAGTGAAGATTCTTTTCCAGAAAAATGAAGATTCAGCTAAATCTACGACTCTAGGATATGTAGGGGTAAGACACTTTTAAAAGTACTTCCAAATATATTTATACCCTGTCTGGTATTCATAGGCTTAGTTAAGTCTTGGTCATTGCAGTATTTTATAATTTTCTAGCACCATTTTGGGAGGGCAATATGGATTTTATGTTTAATACCAACTCTGTAATGTTCTTTTCTTTTTAATCCTCTGGTTACATAAAATACAACACATATTTCATTAATTCACTAGTCCTTTAACTATCCACTAAGAGCATCACAGAACTTCTTAATGATGATCATTCACAATTTGGCTTTTTAATTTCTAGAAGGGTTTTGAATTGCCCAGTAGTGATTCTAAGGATTTGTGGTAAAATACTCAAGAATTCCCTACCATTTGATAGAGGCCCAGAAATCCTCACAGAGGAGATGAAACTTCTCATTTTCCTCCCCAACCCCTCCTCTTCTCCTCTCATCTCCTTCTCAGGAGACCTTGCCGGGGTGCTGGAATATTGGGGTAGGCTTCTGGATAGATTTAAAGGTAAAAATCACTGTGATATTATATGTAAATCTAGAGAATTCTTTTTTGAAAAGATTTAATTATTTATTTAAATTAATAGATTAATTAATAAAAATAATTAAATTTTATTTAAATTAAATATTTAATTATTTATTTGAGAGAGAGAGAGAGAGAGAGAGAGCATGCACAGAGAAGACGGGGTGGGCAAGGGAGAGAATCCTCATGCAGACTCTCTGCTGAGCACAGAGCCTGATGTGGGGCTCCATTCCAGGATCCTGGGATTATGATCTGAGCTGAAATAAAGTCAGATGCCCAACCAACTGAGCCATCCAGGTGCCCCAAGTCTAGAGAATTCTATGGGTGCTGCTTTTTTCTAGAGAAGTTATAGCACTCCACTCCTTGGAAGCTTCCAGCATTTGAACTTCTCTACCTGAAGAAATATTTGGCCCTACTTTTTGTTTCTTGACTCTAAACTGGCTCCTTAAGCATGTCAAAACATCTTCCTAAATCCCATGGTGACTCAACGTTCAAGTAGTTTTGGTATGAACCTCGTCAGAGGCCTTTAGAAAATTCACATAAATTATATTCACCAGTTCTCTCCTGTCCAAATGCTTACTTAGCTTGACAACTCTAATAGATTAGTCAAGCATCATTTCCTCTTCCAGGACCGTGGTTCCTCTGTGAGTTTTGTTGTGTTAAGTACATAGTTATCCCCCACTTTATAACAGATTTCATCAAATTGCCTGGGTGAAATGAGTTTTAGATTTCCAAGGTCTTTACTGGATTCTGTGTTTATGAATGGGGTCATATTGACAATTTTCCTTTTCTGGCTTGGTCTAATTTGTTATTGACAGGTAACGTGTTTTGACTCCTTAGTCAACATTTCACTCTTAAGTTCTTCCATTTTTGTGTAGATGCTATAGCATCACAGATGTTAATCTGTGTCAGATTTCCCAATGAGTAAAACACTTAATGTATTTTTAGTAGTGTGACTTAAGCACCTCTCACATGACTACCTCAATATACAGTTTAAGTCTGAAATCTTCAAATGAATAAACCAGCCAAAACAGAAAATAACTAAACATTGTCTGAATATTCCCCCAATGCACGCTTTTATATTTAGGATTCCTTAGTATTCTTTTTTTTAAATTTTATTTATTCATGAGAGACACAGCGAGAGAGAGAGAGAGAGAGAGAGACAGAAAGAGAGAAAGAGAGGCAGAGACATAGGCTGAGGGAGAAGCAGGCTCCCCACCAGGAGCCCGATGCGGGACTCGATCCTGGATCCCAGGATTACGCCCTGGGCCAGAGGCAGACATTGAACCGCTGAGCCACCCGGGCATCCCGATTCCTTTGTATTCTGTGCTTGGATTCTTTCTTCCCTTTGACATTTTTAAGGATCCTTTTCATTATTAGCTTTGAATTTCCTTGTAAGATAGTTTCACAATTATTTTTCTGGTTTGCTTAATTTATAATTGTATCTGACCTGTTACATTTAGGAAGCTTCCTTTTCCCCTTATATTTGGAAATCTTTACAGTTTATGCCTATGTACGCTCTGCGAAGTCAGCTTCTACTATACCAATTTGCTGTGAAAGCATTTTTCTTTTTTTTTTTGCATCTGGCTTGTTTTTATGATGCACGACAAAAAATTCGTCTTGGGCTTCTAATGGTGTATTTTAAAATAGTCTCCAGACTTTCTGTGGTTTATTTTATTTTAAACTATTCCTTTTTACTTTTTATAATGACCACATTTTCCTAAGCTCCTTTTCCTAAAATTAAATGATTTTGTATAGCATTCCTTCTTTTGCCCAAATGCTGAGCTGAACTGTTGTAAATAATTAGTAGACAGAAATGGGCGCTCATGATACGGCCTGCATCAGTTCTTGCTCAAATCTGCCTAGATGCTGAAAATTCAGATTTGGCAAGCAGATATCTGTAATGGCCTGTGTTTTTGCATTTCCAATGTGCTTACTATCTGCCTATGAGAGAATGACAATATTACTACTTCACTAGATATTTTCACTTTCTTTATTGTTGTATACTATTCTGATTATTTTGTTTTAAATAGTTCCCTATTGCATTGAAAATAGGGTTCAAATTCTTTAACAACCAAGGCCTTTCATGATTTGGTCCCTACTTATGTGGTCTTTATGTACTTCCCACATGAGCTCTTTCTTTTCTTTCCCAGTATAGTTCCTCCTAAATGGTATCATTTCACAACTTGGTACCTACTCCCATATCTTCCTGGAGTACAGTTTCCATCTTCTTCATCATCCATATATATTCAAATGTAGTGAAGATGTCTTTACTATGATCACAACGTTAGCTGTCAGCCACTTTCCAGTTAAGTTGAACGAGACGTCCCTAAATCCATGATCCTTTGCCTTCTGTGTAATTCTACTGTCTTGCCTATATAAGTCTGGATGTGAGAGTCAGAACCTCACTCATATACAATAAAAGCCATTCATGCCAAGTCTTTGAGTATTTAATAATTGAATTGAAGATTTAAGGTTCTAAAGAAGGGTCACATTATTAAGGACTAAGACCTCAATTTTCTTTCCCTGTCCTTCCTCACTACCCCCTTCCTCTGTCTTTCTGCCTGTGTCCCTATCTCTGTTTTCTTCCTTATCTTCCTTCTCAGAGGAAAGATACTTTTTCCTTATCTACATTTTTTTTTGTAGGCTGAACTCACCTTGAATACAAGATTTCTCTGATAAGCAACTTAGCAAGTCTATTCTTTTCTTTAAAATACTGTGCTTGCCCCATAGAATGGGGGCAAGTATGGCCCCTACTGAATGAATGGCCCAAGTATTGCCCCTACTGAATGAAATGTTTAGTTCATTACCTGACCGTATTTTTTTAAATGCCTACAATGATCTAGGCAATGTAGTAGACACTGATTATATAGTGGTGTAAATGCAGATAAAATTTTTGCCTTCATAGAGTTTCTAATTTAGCATGTGATCCAAATAACAATGCATAATGCAAACTATTTGCTTTGGATCCCATTCCTATGGCTACCATAGCATCTGGTACATACTTCTATTCCTGCATATAACCATGCACTATTATAACTGATTATTTCTTTTTAAAAATTTTTTTTAAAGTTTTATTTTAAAGATTTTATTTATTCATTCATGAGAGACACTGAGAGAGAGAGAGACAGAGAGGGGGGTGGGGAAGAGGGAGAGGCAGAGACACAGGCAGAAGGAGAAGCAGGCT
Source organism: Canis aureus (assembly GCF_053574225.1). Lineage (NCBI taxonomy): Eukaryota > Metazoa > Chordata > Mammalia > Carnivora > Canidae > Canis > Canis aureus. The sequence goes on from NC_135644.1 coordinate 189,207, forward strand.
CCCTGCAGGGAGCCTGATGTGGGATTCCATCCTGGGACTCCAGGATTACACCCTGGGCCCAAGGCAGGTGCTGAACTGCTGAGCCACCCAGGGATCCCCATAACTGATTATTTCTGAGTTGATCTCCTCTCTTTGTCTGTAGATCTCAAAGGAGGGATGCTGTCTTAATTCACTTTATGTTCTTAGAATTCAGTATAGCATGTACATAGTATGCTCTACTGTAATAGGTATTCAATAAATTTTTGGTGTTGTGGGAATGAATATTTTATGTTTTCAGCTCAGTTGCATGATTTTAGTGAGCTATATTTGTATTACTATATTTTTACTATTAAATAGGAAATTCAATGAACACTGCCTTGAACCTATGGAAAAATATTAAACAAGAAAAAGATGCTCAAGGAATGTTATTCTTAATTCCTGATGTAAGTGATTTTTTCACATAGTTTTATGTATTTCAGTAAGCTACCTGTTGGACTTAATAGTATCCTTATAGTATTTCTAATGCTTTCTCTATGCAAGAATGCTTATATCCTCTTATATCCCACTTACTCAGAGTCTAGGATAAGGAAGTGTATAGCTTCCATTTTTCCATAATTTGGAGATTTAAAAAGAATTCTTCAGTGCTCTGAAAGTAATGCTGGTTGTGGACTAGATTAGCTCAGCTTTCCATGAGGTTCCACACTCAAGGGCTAGTTCAGTAAGAGTAATGGTCGGGAAATTGCATGCTAATGTATTCCAGGAGATGGTGAAATTTCTTATCTTATTAATTTGGCAGTGCAGAGTTCCTCTTAGAAGAATGTAATTTCCTCTCTCAAAGAAAATGAGGCATCTGTTCCTACTCAGAACCAAATGGAGAATTCTTCATTCACATCAGCATGTCAGGGCTGCTCAGTGTTCCAACTGAACTTACTTTTCAGAATATTCCACTCATCCAGACTAGATAGTGTATCTAGTGTTTCACATTATTTATTGGAGTCATAACCACTTACCATTTCCTAATTTCTTTATGATTTAAAAAACCTATAAAATATGTGTATATTTTCAAAATGTAATAAGATGGTCATGGAATTCAGTCAGATTACTTGATAAATAACCCTATATATACGTTTGGTTAAATATTTTTATTTGGTCCAATCTTTCAGCACTGTGTAGTTCTGAGGACATTGCAGCCTACTGAGACCTCATGGAGCTAAAGATAAATTTAAATACAACATTTGCAATAAGCAAGCACTGAGTATTTGTTTTTCCTTCCTCTCCTTGAAGTTAACTCTTGCTCAAAAATAAAGCTTTTGCTCTTCCAACTAGGTAAAAGCAAGCAAATTCCCAACTAGGTACTTGCTTACTGAAACTGAGATTCCTTTTTTGAATGTGTGTCACACTGTGTATTTTTTTTCTGTATTTCTTTTATCTATCTTTTGATTTTTTGAATTGTTCAGAAAGCCCTCAAGTGCTTTTGAGTTTACTGTTTTTAGAGGCTCAAGAGTCTTACATCACAGCAACATGCTTCTTACAGGGGAAGAATGTCTTTGAGGGCCCACACCCCTTTCCATAAACATCTGGTTTCCAGATGATAAATACAAACACTAGGGATTTTTTTTTCCTCCCCTAAAGATCTGGGAAACAGATTGGACCTAAAATTCTACCCTGGTGATCTCTAATATATTAATCTTCATTATCATGTCAAATTCTTTAATAATTACATTGTCCAGCTACATGTTTTAAAGACTGAACACACAGTACCTGAGACATTCCACTAGTAGGATGTTTTCCATGATGCTGTGGTATCTTCATTCTTTTCTATAGCCTGACCACGTCTTACTCTTTTTTTCAAAAGCTGGTTTAAGACCTACTTCCTCTGCGAGGTTTTTCCTAGTTAATCTAATACTCATGCATCTCTCTTTCAATGCCTGGAACACTAATGTTCACCTGAAATCAAAGTGTGTGTTGGTTTGAATGTTGGGCTTGTGTGCTTTGGTTGTCCAGTCAGTTTAAGTCATTTGATAACAAGATTCTTTGTTTCTGTTTTAGTTTGTAAAGTGTAAGGGACATAGTGGATGTTCAGGACCTAGTTGTTGAATGAAGACTGCATTAATGCCATCAAAGAAGCCTCGTTCTAATACAGAATGTGAGAGAAACTACATTAGGAAGAGATTAAGATGGGGAAACATTCTACAATGTGCAGTATTAGCCTGCGGGGTTCAGTCTAGCCTGTACCTAGCTTTCGTATAAATTAGAGAAGGTGTCACCTCTGGGTGGCCCAGGGCATGTGGATAGTAGCACCCTTGTGCAAACAAAAAGGCTTTTCTTCTTCCAGTGGATGTGGCCTTCAGGTGGACTCAGAGCAAGATGAGGGGAAGTTGGCATGAATGGCAGCTCCCACCGGCTCCCTCAGTTGGAGACTTTGTGAAGTGTACAGGCTGCAACAATCCACAACAGCCTTCTAAGCAGGTGTGCAGATGACACATGCAAGTATAGGAAGCTTGGTAGTTCAGGAAGTCCTTACCCTGGCCATACTCCGTGTGGCCTGACGCCAGAAGCTAAGAACCGAGGGAATGTTACGGGGCACAGATTGGGGGAGAGATGTGGGTAGTTGTGGCTGAGGTGGAAAAGATTTATTTAAGAATCTAGGTTTTTAATTATCATACAAAATAACATTTAAGAGAATGAATGGCAAGTTCACAGACAGATAAGGGAACAGTAGATGAAGTTTGTAAGGTGTGAACAACTGTTAGAGTGAAGAAAAGGGCACAGTTCTGAGAGTGTGGGCGAATTTGTAGGGGCAGAGCGCACCCAGGGCAACTGCTGAGGTTCGAGGAAGGTGATGAGCTTGAGGTGCCGCTTACGGAGGTAATTTAAGTAGCTGCTTTTAAAATAGACCACAAGGTAGCAACAGTGGAACGAAATCTGCAGGGTGTCTGTGATCTTGAAAGCAGAAAGAGGGAAATGATCAAGGTGAAGTATGGAGAGAAATTTCTAGTTGACGTTACGGGAGTATAAAGTCTGAGGATGAGCACTCTGAAAGTTGAGGAAATGGAATGGATAATAATAATTTATTATTCCTTAGTGGATATTTGTGAATATAACAGTAATTTTTATTATGCTGAGGGTATAATTTATTGAGTTCCTAATACGTGCATTCAGTTATTAAGCCCAAGTCCCATCATTATTATAAGTCAAGCAAGTATGTAGTGCTGAGGCGGCATTCAAAAATAAGATCTTGTCCATCTGGTTTGAAGGTTTCTTTTTTATGACAGGATTATTTATTTTCCTTAATTTATAAACTATTTATGATTATAAGCTAACTTTAGAAGTGAGTTACACTCTAAAATTCTGTGTTCTATAGGAATGCTTCCCAAAGCATATGACATTAGTCTCAATAGTACATGAGATAACTTTTAGGTAACACATAACATTTAATCTTTTGCAAGTTTGATGTTGACATATATATTTGGAAAAACTATATAGCTTATCAAATCTGAGGTTTGTTTAGAATGAAATGTAAAAAATTAAAGGTTAAAAAATGAAAAGTCAACTTAAAATAGATTTTAGCAGAAAATGCACATAAATAATAGTACGTCATATACACAAATATAGAAAAATTACAATTATAGTGAACTCGTTGACTGCCAAATGGAAGATCCTAATCTACAGTCTACATATAAATTTTAAGCATGTATCTTAAAAATAAACAGGAATTGGAGAGAATTAGAAATATTTAGAAATATTTAGTTGGAAAATAGTAGAAAGAATTTTACTATTTTAAGGAGATTTCTGGTTGAAAATTATTTGCAACCATCAAAATATAGTTTTAATATAAACCTTTTAGAATGGTCTGTATTATTCCAACTGTAGTTTGCCAAGTCTATGCAATGTTTTCTTTTTCTTTTTTGCAATGTTTTCAATATTTACATAGATTAGGGGAAAATCTAGCTGTTAATAACATGAAATTCATATTACCACTTAGCATAAGATGTAAGAGATTCCAGAAAAGAGTTTGATACTATCTGTACAATGATTATCCATAAAACGTCTCCATTTCTTTCCTTAGTATCATGAAGCTTAACCTTTGGTCTTTGATCCTTGACGTAAAAACTTCATTATGAAATTAAATAACAAATATTATTTGACAAATAGACTTTTAAAGATTTTAAAACAGCTTCGCTAGTAAATCCTATACTCTCTTTGACCCAATTAATTGGCCAGTTAACTTTATTTACGGGCCAGAATACACCTAAAGAATCCAGAGGAAAGTCCGTGCACTTCAGGCTTTCTCTGCAGCGCTGGCGAATTTCAAGAATTCAGGGGAAAGTTGAGAGATGAGAATTAGTTAACTTTCAGTGTTGCTTTAACCGTGTGACCCATGTGACTGTATAAACTTATTTTATTTATTAGGTGAGAGGAGATCTCTCACCAGAGCCACAAATAAATCATCCTGGCGGGAAGGGCACTGTGCTGTATCCTAAGGACACAGTTGTGGGCTCAGCTTAGGTGAAGAATGCATCTTCTGCAGTCGCGTAAATAAGGCTTTGAAAATGGTCTCTTCACTACTTTGGGGAAATCCTTTGCCCTGTGAGCCGCAGTCCCTTTATCTGTCCTATGGGGACATAGGAAAATAATTCCTACCTCAAATAAAAATTTAAGCATTTATCAGATAACATCTGAAAGATGCTTGTATAAAGTAAGCACTTAATAAAAGGTTTTGTTATTACTGGTGACCTGAAGCATGTTAGCTAAGCAGTGTCTTCACTTGCCTGCTGCGCACTGTGTTTCCAGCTTATTTCATCCACACTGAACCATCTGGAATCCTTGGCTCATGTTACTCATCTCCCATCTCTCTGCCTGTCAATCCTGCTTTAATTCCCAGAATAGCTTGTTTTCAGCACATCTCTATTAAAAGGAATACTTCTGGCTATTTTATAGTTCCTTTCAATAAAATAATATTTGTCATTTAAAATCGATTTAAATCTCAAATGGGTAAGATATGATATTCTAGTACATTTTAGAATAGAATATTTGAATTAGATTAACCAACAAGAAATATTTACATTTACTTTTAATGTAAATGATCTCATTTTATTTGAGGTGAGAATTACTAGACCTAATACCTAATTTGGAAAAACTGAGCCATGGGAAAAGAAATAACTTATTCAAGGTGTCCCTGCTAGTAATTGGTAGAGCTGGGTCTTCTGATACCAGACACTGTTTTTCCTGGTATATATTAAACTTTTACAGTGAATAATTACAACCTAATACAAAAATCAGAAAGGGTAAAGCTAATAGCCTAAATGGAGAGGAGTATGGAGATTTAAAACTCTGACAATGTGGCATCGTACATTTTGAACAAAGATAAACTTCCCCATTCTCTCTTCCATTGTCTATATACACACATATCCATACATTTCTGTATCCCTTTTTTTTTTTTTTTTAAGATTTTATTTATTCATGATAGGCACAGAGAGCGGCAGAGACCCAGGCAGAGGGAGAAGCAGGGCCATGTGGGGGAGCCCCATGTGGGACTGGATCCCGGGACTCCAGGATCACACCCTGACCGAAGGCAGACGCTCCACCGCTGATCCACCCGGGGCCCCACCTTTCTGTGTCCTTATCATTAATTTTGCTGCAGTGTGTTGGTATCTGCATCTGTCTTCCTGGTCTATAAACATATCTTTGTTTCATAATCCTGTGCCAAACATGCCTCCTGGCTTAAAAATGTAGGGATTTTCACAACAGTTCACTAATCTGTTGAAGACAGAGTAAAGGACAGAAGGCAGCTTGACCCCGGCAGGGCTCTGGAGTGGGAACCAGAGGACTCTTCACCTTCGAAGGCTCAGGCCTGTTCTTTGTGTTTTAACGTGCTGGGAAATTTTTGTTTTGTTCTTTGTATGGTGTTGTATGGAGTATGTATATATGGTAAAATGAATACTCTGTTAGTATAAATTATTTTCTTGACTCTGATTATTTTGAGTTTTTCTTTTTATACTAGATAATTATAGAAATGCTCAACAGTTATACCTTGGCATGCTTTAACTTCTGGTCATTTTTAAAATGCCTTTTTTTTTTTTTTTAAAGAAGTTTTAGATTTATAGAAAAAGGCACACTCCAGACTTAATTTCCCCTCTTCTTACCACCTTATACTAACAATTAATTAACCAGTATTGCCACTTTTACTCAGATTTCCTTGGGTTTTACTTAATGACCTCTTTCTGTTCCAGGATCCCATCCAGGATCCCATTATTACTTTTAGTTGTCACATCTCCTGAGGCCCCTCTTGGGTGTGAGAGTTTTGTAGACTTACCTTGAAGTACCGGTCAGTTATTTTATAAAATGTCGCTTAATTGGGATTTTTCTAACCTTTCTTTTAATGATTAGACTAGGGTTGTGGATTTGGGAGAGGACAACCTCAGAGGTAAAGTGCCATTCTCAACTGCTGATGCGACTTCCTACTGCTGATTCCCGAGGTGATGTTGGTCAGGTGTCCCCACTGTGAATCTGCTATTGCTCTTCCTTCCTGTCCGTCACTCTGTGGAAGGCAGTTGCCGTGCACAGCCCCACGGAAGGAGTAGGAGTTACGTCCCATCTCCTTGAAGAGTAGTATCTCCCTGAGTTATTTAGAATTCTGCACATTCCATCCATCCATCCATCCATCCATCCATCCATCCATCCATCCATTCATTTATTTATATCATGTGGACTTACAGATATTTATTTTAAACTTTGGGTAATAATTCAGTGCTACTTCTCTTTTTTGTTGGTCAGGTTTTTCCTGCTTTGGCCATTGGGAATTCTTGCAGGTGGCTCTGGTCTCTCTTTGGTAGACCGCATCATTGTTTTCTTTTTTTCCTTTTTTCTTTTTTTAGTACTATTTTGCTTTTTAGCATTATAAGATGCTCCAGATTTATCTTGCATATTTCCTGTTTCAGTCATAGAATCAGTCATTTCCCCCAAAGAGCCCCTTTTTTTAATTGGTATTAGAAGCCACAATCTGAGACCTAGATATATATGTTCATTGCTACTCAGAGTCATTTTTTTTTACACCTTCTCAATTGACAGATCAAGGAAATCTATGTGTGTATACAAACAGGTGTATATACATATACCGGTTAATATTTTAATGAATTATGTTTCTATTAGTGTTTTAGAAGCAAGGACACCTTGGAAGTAGGATACCCTTGGCTTTTATAGCATTTCTTCTCAAGCTTTCCATGCATGGGATGTCATATAAAACAACTGCAAATTAGGACACACTAATGAATACCATCAAGGTGTAGAGCTAAGCGAAGGCTGAAAACATCATAAAAGTATACTCTAAACCAGAGATTCCTTCCTGGAGTTCTCAGGCTGAATGGGCTTGCATGTGTGTTTGTTGCACACAGTGCTTTTAAAACTATTTGAATCACATAACATTAAAAAAGTGAGAGATGTCAAATACAAATATTGATTTCTAGATTCTCTTTAAAGTTCATTGTATCTGAGAAACCCTGGGCTCTCATTATTCGTGTACCAATCGCCTTGCATCGAACAGGGGTTCAAGTCTTGGGGAGGACTGGACTGCACAAGCTCCAGTCCACCCTAAGGCTGGCTACACACTGCGATCCCTACGTCATTTTCTCGTGGATACTAAGAGCCAGCTGAGGGTCCTTTGCACATGTGCTGCTGTTCTTCCCGTGCTGAAGAGGAGACAAAAGTATTTTTTGAATCCATGGCTAACACAGTGGGAAACTGAAAGGTTGTTTGTAATATATATATATAATTTTTTACGTAAAATGAGAGAAAGCATATTTCTCTATGCAAGTGGGAAATATTCCTATTTGCTTAATATGCAAAGTGTGACTGCATTAAAATACTACTACTTAAAATTCCAATGCAGAATGAACCCTTGAACACTAAATTTGGATGTCTGCTTTAATCCTTTGTTCTTCAATAAGGAGCAGAACATAATAAGCCTTCTTGCCACTTCTAAAGAATGACTTTATAAAGTAATATGATCCAACACAGGATTCAGATTTTGACATTCCCTTGATGTGTATATACCATTAATATATAACCTACTTTTAAATCTTTAGAGGACATCTCTGTGTCTCTTATTTTCTATGAAATTTTTTTGTAAATCTTGAACCATGTTATTTTGTATAAAAGGCCAATAATAAATAATTTACCCAAGATCTATAAACTACTTTTTTCTGCTATACTTAAAGCACTATATTTGTAATTTTCCCTACAGAGTCCAGTTAGCCAAAGTCCAGGGCCAGAGACTTTTATTCAGAGTCCAATTAGCCAGAGTTCAGTTAGTTTTATTCAGAAGGGACATGAAGAAAGGAAAAAGTTCTTAATTATAGAATATACATTTCTAGTCTGCCAAATACATGGAATATAGATCCAGCATTTTATTTGACATTTGTCTTTTATTTTCAAAATGAACATTATGAGAAAATAAAAAGTCTGAGCTATTATTTGTTAAAGGAAAAAAAATCTAGGTTATAAGTAGCAGGAAAGGAAGCAAGCTTACAGTTTCCCATGTTTTACTGGCTGAACCAAATTCAATATATTTGTCAGGAAAATGAACTTCTGGGAAGAAGAAAAAGGTTGTAATTATTGGAATAAAGGTGAATTTAGATAGAATTTTAAGTATAAAAAATATAGTAAAAATAAAATTTAAAAGTATAAAAAATAAAACAGGTTTAGGAATTTGACCACCTTCCTCTTCTCCCAGTATCATAATTGGTGGCATCATAAGATTTCGTTATGTTTATGAATGTCTATCTCCATGTATATATAAATATATAAACACATAATTTTACCATGTGTATACAGATGTAATATATTTGTCTCTATATGTATTTATAAAAAAATCTGTAGCTGCCAAACACGAGGGTGTATAACCATTTCTATAAAAGAAAGTTCTACAACCACAATACAAACATATGAAACTATATTTCATATATATATATATATATATATATATATATATATTGACATACAGAACAGTAATCTTCCAATTAGACAAAGCTAATAAACTCAATGGAAAATTCTGGTCTGTGGAATATGTTGAGTTTTCACATAATTTCTTAGGAGCATTTGCCACATAAAGTAACATTTAGAAAAACTGATGAATACAGCTTGAGTTAACCATTAAGATTCCAGACTTTCAGTGCTGGGAAGCCAGAAATTGAATCAGGACTTGACTCAGCGGGTTCCACGCTACCAGTTGCTTTCTTCCAACGCCTGCCTGAGCACTGCCCAGCCAGGGCATGAATGTGCTCGATGAAGAATATGCGATCAACAAAATCTGCTTCTCTGCTGATCTTCATTCTTTTTTTTTTTTTTAAACATTTTTTAAATTTTTATTTATTTATGATAGTCACAGAGAGAGAGAGGCAGAGACATAGGCAGAGGGAGAAGCAGGCTCCATGCACCGAGAGCCCGATGTGGGATTCGATCCCGGGTCTCCAGGATCACGCCCTGGGCCAAAGGCAGGCGCCCCTGATCTTCATTCTTGATGGAAAAGCTCCCACCAGCGATAGTACTGCTGGTTTCAGATCTGGGCCTGTCACTTCTGAGGTGGGAATCCTGGCCTCGGGGCAAGCAAGCTGTTTAATCACTGTGAGCTATTATTGCCACCTTGTGGGAATGATACTGTGTTGAAGGTTACATGAGATCAAGAAAATAAAACTTTTGGACAGTACTTAGCACATAAAGTATTCAATTAACTTCCTTCTGCTACCACTACTATCAATGTAAAGAAAGTCCTTTAAAATTGGATTGTCTTCTATCTTGATAACTCTTTTAAAATTAAAAAAAAAAAAAATAAAGACCAGTATCCAACTTCTGAGTCACCAGTTCATGGTCATCAATCTGGAGATGTCTTAAGAGTGTAGGTACGGCCGTAAGGTTTACAACTGTTTGAAACCGAAGCAATTGAAACACTTGAGCCTGCAGATGATCATTAATAATAAACTTCCAAGTGGAGTAATACCTTAGTTTTTCAGTTCACTGTTTCTAACCACTATTTACAATACAAGTGAATAGGATTTGCTAGAAATCATTGCAGTATCTTATTTGCAAGCTCAGGTAGTGTTTCTCTTACCAGATAGGTACTCTGCAGTTTCATGGAGCACTGAAAATGTTTGTGTTACTATTAGCATTTGGCAATATTTGGTCATTAAATATTTTCACTATAAATTACATGTTATTATCCAGGTTAGGGAAGAAGAAAGTTGCTAAAGGGGTTGAGATAATCTAGAAATCCATGACCATCTGTGGTCAGTTATGTTTTTGCTGTTTGGTTTAAATGAGAAGTTATGTGTTTTTAGATTAAGTTAGTACTTTATTGTTTGACTTCAGCTGTAAATGTAAGCTGACATGGAAAACAGAAAAAAAAAAAAAAGGAAAATTATGACATAAATTGAAGATTTGCTGTCCAGCTAGCCCTGGGTTGTGGAACTGGAGATATGGACACTGTTCTTAAGGGCAAGATAACTTTCCAAAGCTTTGAAATGCCTCTTAGAGCTTCTCAGATTGTACTGATTTCATGTGGTTATTAATAAGGCGTGTGGGAGCTAGTGTTTTCACTAATGATGGAGTAATTGGAACTAGCAGGATTTCATTTTGTAAGTCTTAAAAACTGACTATCCACCCCTTCTCCGTGTAGCCAGGCCTAAGAGAATGTAAATGGAATTTTTTGCATTGCCATGTATGATACAATTTGCTTCATTTTCCTGGTCTTTGCTCTTTATTTCTTGGTGTTTGGTAACTCCTAAATTCCAAACTTTTTAGGTAGTTATGTTTTTTTTATGCTATAGTTCATCAAATTTGGATTTGCTTTGCAAAACTGTTGGAAATTATAGTCCAATACAGTCCCCCAAACTGCCAAGAGATGGTCATGTTTATATTGTCAGTTATCTCAATAGAATGATTTTCAGGCTCAGGTTATGCTTACTGTCAAGTCTGTAAAGGCTTCCTGGCTGGTGAGAGGGTAAGTTGCCAAGTGACCAACACTGGAACAGAATGGAGGGCCAGAGGTATTAGGAGCTCACAGATCGGAGTGGAGAAGATGTTAGATCTAGGAGTCTGTCTTGATACCAAAGAACACTGATAAGCGTATCTTTTCTGATATTTGTTTCTTTTTTATTAGCAAAAGAAGAGCTTGCGGGAATGGTGAGCCAGTTGCATAGGGCTATGTCCTCACTAGTTTGTAAGGTCCATGGGGGCAGGGCAGTGATTTCCTGTATATTTTTTCCAGTTCCTTGAGTTCAGAAATCGATGCCTGAAAGAAAACCAAAAGACATTGTCTTTCCACTCTTCACTGCAGGATAAACTGCTCCAAAAAAAAAAAAAAAAAAAACAAAAAAAAAAAACAAACCCAAAAACACAAAAAACAAAAAAACCAACCTTTGTCTCACAAGAAACAGAACTTCTGACTCCTGACTGTCACCAACATCCGGCTTCACGTGCCTCGCTAACTTCTTTCTCTTTTTTTCCCTTCTGTCCTTAGGCTGAACCCTCCTTGATTCATCCTAGGACCAGAATAATGAGCACCTATCTGGTTTGCTGCATGGAATCTTTCTCTCCTCTATGATTCTCCCAGCTTACTCTACAATCTCAGAAGATTCAATCTTCCTTCTTTCATTTTGCTGCTCAATGAAGGGAAAGACTTCAGTGCTATCACATTACCATCCACCGGGTTAAACACGACACCGTTAGCTGGTATTCAGGGTTGTGATGATTGGGAGCAGCTCGCTTCCTGGCGACCCTCCCGTCTATTTCTAGGTAGAATGCTCACGGTCAGGCCGACCAGATACAAGAATGTCCCCCAAGCACACCCCATCTTCAACCCCTCATCTCTGAGTGATGGCTTAGGTGTCTCCCCGGGTGTTTTTGCCAAAGCTCCTCGCCAGGCATTCACGGGCATTGAGGGCTCAATTAATCAGTTTTCTTGAATTTTGACAATAAATGAGATGGATAGCTAAAAATCATACACCTTTTATTCCTGTCATTATGATTTGGTTACTTGAATTTCACTGTTTCTCAATTCTGGTATGCTTTTCTAAAATTGATTTGTGGTATTTGGTGTGAATAAACATACTGTCAAATTTTTAGAAAGTTAAGATAACTTCTGCGTAATATTTGAAGTCAAGGCTAAAACACTTGTACAACTCCCCGAGGCACACAAAATTAATCTTATCTCATTAATGGAAGGCGTTCTTTAAAAAACTGTTTTAATGTACCATCACGTTTGTAACCTTCCTAAAACAAGTTCTCTTTTTTCCTCTGATTTTCTGAAGTTGTCTGTACCAAAATGATACTGTTACTCTGGAATGTTGATGTGGTAGGAAACTTCTACTTATGTCTCTAAGAAGTAGGCTATGATTACATATCATAAAAATAGATGTAAAACGTGGCTATTCTGGCCTCTTGAGGTCAGAGAACCTTGCCAGGAGTGTGTTTAATCACATGCCTGTACATCTCAGTGTCTTAATATTTCAAATAACAGATATTTTAATACAAGATAATCAAAATATAAACCTGAATGGATGAATTAATAGATACTTCAAATCTGTTACCCTCTGAATTAATCAAAACTCAGTATTCATTTTTTATTTTATCAATTATATTACATAGAATTATTTTTCAAAATATTCAAATATCAGCATGAGAAATACGTAATTGTGGGCACATAGAATCTCTCCTTCTATACTTTTTTTTACTAAGTGCAAAAAATGAATTTAGCTAAAGTTCTATATGTATATGATGAAATCCTCTCGGAAGAACTATAAAGCTAATTGAATCATAGTTGAGTATTTATTCCTGTCAACAATTCAGTTATTCTTTTAAATTTTTATTGATTCATTTATTAAAGTAATTTCTACACCCAACAGGGGGCTTGAACTCATGACCCTTGGATCGAGGGTCACATGCTTTTCTGACTGAGCCAGCCCAGCAGTGTAGTTCTTAAATTCACATTTCATTAGAGTCATTAAATTTTCACCTTTTTGGGCCAAAGAGATTACCATCATTGTGATTTCCTGAAGCCAAAATTGCGCGGAGAATCATCATATGTTGTCCTTCCCCTCCAGACAGGCTGGGTGTCTCCGTGAGCTCCAAACCTGGCTGCTTACTGTTTCTGCGCAACAGAGACCCGCTGGTCGACGCAGACCTTTATGAATTTGGCAGAATGTTTGTAGCTGCCCTGGGGGTCCAATAGCAGCTCAGAGCCACCCTTTGACTCAAATCTTTTGTCCAAGAAAGTGACCGAAGACTATCTTGGTGTCTTTTTTTTTTTTTTTTTTATATCTTGGTGTCTTAAGACCATCTAATTCATTAAACTTTGTTTTCTTTTTAGCTAAGAGCTCTTTAGCAAAAGTTAAATTTCCTCACTGAAATATTGCCATATTTTCATGAAATTTTTGAAATGGCATGAACAGTTTTAAGGGCAAAAAGGGATATTTTTGATGCTTTGTGTTATATTTGCCATTAAGTTACATTGGCCAAGTGTCCATTATATGAACTTTACAATGCACTTAACCATCAAAATCATTTCCTGTAACCCAAGAAATAGCTTGAAATCACTATTCATGATGATGATACTTAAAGATGACATTTCTCCTAATAAAAATGGCAATTTAAAAATGTTAAAATCTCTGTGAGCTTACCCCTGGGCTAGGGTTATTAGAAATTAACCCTAGTTTCCCCTCCTCACTCAACTCATGTCTTTGCTAGCACTTTCTGTCTTGACCTCTTCAGTTTTCTTTGTAACATCTGTCACTCTTGGACATATTAAATGATTATGTGTTGATTTGCTTATTTTCTGTTTCTCTCCACTAGTGTGTAAACTCCTTAAGGAAAAGACTTTTTCTGTTCTGTTCACACTTGCATTCCTAACACTGGTCTGGTGCCTAATAGGTAGTAGGTATTCAATACATATGTATTGAATAAATGAATGAATGAGAAATAAATTGGACTTTTTGATATGACTTGGGATTTAAAAAGTGTATGCATAGTTCATGATTACCTGTGCAAAAGGTAGGATGGTAGACTGGTTTATCCTCTGAATATTTCTTCATCTGGAAAATGAAATGGACACTCATCCCTGCAGAAGAGGTGACGTGTGAAATCTTCCCAGAGCCAAAGTGGCTATTTATGGTAGCAATACTCTGATTTATTCTTTCCTTCCCTTTTATTTAGTTCATGCAGCTACAGTGAACACCCACTATGTCTCAGATCCTCTGTGAGGTATCAGAGATGTAGGTATGAGCAAGACCGATTGCCTTGCAACCAATATGGAGTGGAGAGTGTGGTCTAGAAGGCAGGAGAGAAAAACAGGGATGAATCTGGTCAGCCTTTTTAGATGTAACTCCCTTTTGAAATTGAGCAAAGATGAGGTGCTCAATAAATTATTTATTTATTTATTTATTTATTTATTTATTTATTTATTTATTTATATTTTTAAAAATAGTTAAATAAATGAGGAAAATGAAGCTTTAAAGAAACTCTAAATCAAAACTTAATCTCTTTTAACTTATTTCTATAAGGGAAAAGTCAAATACTTATTTTAATAGATTCTCCTCTCACAATTTCTCGTGATTATTAGGATTTGGGGGTAAATTGTCCAAAAGCACACAGAGATTCTAGCTACAAAATATTGCCATCCTCCTGTGAACTACTGGGGGAAAGGAAATTCTCACGCAAGTCAGGTGACGCAGTTTTTCTCAGAAATGACAGCATCGAGGGACACGTTGTCCGTGACTCCATCACCGGCGTCCAGGGAAGCGTCCGGCACAGAGAAGACAAAGTGCTTTTTCGTCAAATTGAACTGAAGGATTCGAAGGAGGAAAAGTGCTTTGATTCTGTGGCCAGACGATCTCTAGAACATCTCAGCCCGGACAGCTTACTTCAGTTAACTGCTCACTTCTTTAAAGGAGTCTCTCTTTGCTGCGGGGTCGGTTGTGGTCAGAAAATTCACAACTGCTGTGACCGAGCCATTCGAAGGGCACAAGTTGAAACAGCTGCAGTGCTCAAGGCCCCACGAGGCCAACTCGGTGTCACTACAAGCTCCCGCGCACTGTCCTCAGCTACGTGGCTGCGCACCGTGCTTATTTCTTGGGGGGCCAACTACCAGCCAACCAGCCGTCCAAACCTTAGCCTAAGTGAAGCTCGAGTGGATGCACATGACACGGTTGAGTCACTCTTTGATTCCTGACTTGAGAACGATTTCTAGGCCACATCTTATACTTTGTCCATTCTTAGATTAAATAGGTGATTTATGAAAGTAAACGTCACCTAGTAGTTCATGCAGGTAAAACAGAGAACAGGGTTTTAAGAAATGAAAACAAATGATATTTGTCATAGAAACTATTATTTGGTCCACTTCATTGTCTCCTTATTCTTGCATATTTAAGGAATGTCTCAAAAACATCTCTCAAGATAAAAGGAAAAGGTCATTCTTCAATAATTTGACATACTTCATACTTAAAATATGGATTTTAAGAAATTTCTCTTGTGAATTATTTATGGGCTGGGCCCCTTTTGGTAAAATGTAAGGGTTTTTTCCTGCCAACTTCTAAAAGCACAGAAAACAAACAAGCCACAGCCTTCCAGCTTTAGTAACGCTAGCCATCTGTTTTCTATAAGGTGGTGGTTTTTTTTTTTTTTTTTTTGTTAAATTCTCCCTGTGAAATGCTTTTCTGGAGATTTCTTTTTTTGGTCTGTGAGTTGTACCCAGTGACACTACTCGCTCATGGACCATAAAGGCCCGATCAGATTCTGGGAGAGCTTTGTAACTTCTGATATTCACCCCAGAAAATCACTGTACTGATCAAAATTGGATACTTTTCCAGGGAGATAGATTTCTGAAATACCAGAGCCCTATGGATTAAAGTGATTTTAATTTAAGAGTTTTTACACCTTAAATTAAAGATGATTCTTGAGATTTCAGGTTTGTGGTCATTTTTAGTGGTAAATTTTCCTACTGGGGGGAGTGCCCGTTAGCTTATCTCGGTGTTGTTTTAAGGAAGGAGCGGAAAACATATTCTTTCTAACAACTGAACCTAAGAAAGGAAGGGCCCCAGGCCGGCATGAGCTTTCTGAGAAACAGCAGTTCTCTTGTTTCTTCCATTTAGCAGAAGTCGTGTATCACTGGACGTGCTTACTGTGATAACTAAAGTAAATAACTGAATCTGGGGATCCCTGGGTGGCGCAGCGGTTCGGTGCCTGCCTTTGGCCCAGGGCGCGATCCTGGAGATCCGGGATCGAATCCCACGTCGGGCTCCCGGTGCATGGAGCCTGCTTCTCCCTCTGCCTGTGTCTCTGCCTCTCTCTCTCTCTGTGGTGTGACTATCATAAATAAATAAAAATTAAAAAAAAAAAAAAACTGAATCTGGTATCAAAACACTGGAGAAGCCATTTAAAAATACAGATTTCTAGTTGCAAAACAAAATCAGAACCACAAGAGGTGATTTTTAAAGACCACTTCTTTGAGTGATTCTGTTGCAAAGCCAGATTTGAGAAGCATGAACTTAAAACAGAAGGCTGAAATCTAAAATAAAATAAAATCAAAACAAAATTAAAAAAGAAAAACTCTTCAATTTGAGGGATACATAGCATTTAAAACCCAAAACCCAAAACCATACAATTTTTATGGAACTGATTTGGGGTGAAATCTTTGAATGAAGGAAGCACTAAAATATCATAAAATGTGGTTATAAAATAGCCCGAAGCGGAAATGGCTCTGAGAGGGAACCGGGTTCACCTCCCAGCCCTGCAGGCTCAGGGCTACTTCCCTACTTTTCAAGACTTTCCCTGCCAGGAGGTCTGGGCCATCGTGAAATCACAAAATAGTCTGTGACCGCTTGAGAAGCCTCCTGTCAAGGTGACCGTATGACCGGCCTCAAGACCTTTCGGGCTGTGCTTCTGCCAGCGCCGGCATCGCCGTGGCCGGGTGGCTCAGGCACGGTGGCCTCCACGGGCCTCCACGGGCCTCACGGGCCTCCGGGGCCTCACGCCTCCTACCGTGGCTTTGCCCGAAGTCGCAGGCTAACTCAGAGCACTTGCTGGCGCCCTACAGCCATCCCCTGCGCTCCCGCTGCTCCCCGAGGCCTGAGCACACCCCTGTGTTGTGAGCTGTTGCATTCGTGAGCTCAGGGTGGTTTGTGGGGGGATCAGGACTCCGCCGCCGCCACCACACCGCACCCCAGTGGGTTCCTGCCCGTTTACGGGGGCAGGATTGATGTCCCCCCCGATGCTGATGGGCCTGCGTAGCAGGGAGAGAAGTGAGCGTGATACACGTGTGTACGGTACACGTGTAAGTGGGTTGGGCGGCAAGAGGACTGGGAACGGCCATGCTAAGGAGTACTGGTGGTGCTGAAATGACGCCGGGTGTTTCAGAGCACTCTCACATCCCTTTGATTCTCAAAACAGCCTCGTGGGGGGAAGTATTTACCCCTGTTTTTAGATGAAAACATTTGAGGATCAAATAAGTTCTCATTTGCCAAGTGTCACGGAACGCGTGATTCTCCCTGCTGGGGTTACTGTGGTAGGGCTGGCAAAACAAAACGCTCAGGTGCCCGCGACTCCTCAGGTGCGGGGCTCCCGGCGGCCACCCTGGCGTCCCCCTAGATCTGAGGCTCAGGAGCTAAGGCTGAAAGGTTGCCCTCTCCTTCCCAGTTCCTCGTTCTGACCTCGGTGGCAGGTGCCCCAACCCTGAAGGTGAAGCCAAAGCGCCAGGTGCTGCCGCACGCCAGGTGCTCTGCCCCTTGGCCCCGCTCTGCCCCTTCTGCCCTCTCGTCCCCCTTCCCGCCTTCGGACCTTAGTGAGGGACATAGAATTCAGGTGCCCCTGAATAAATCCCACTCGGCTCCGTGACAGCACGTCCACCAGCCTGGCCCCCACGGGGAAGAGCCGGCAGCAGTGGGGCCTGTGCTGCTGCTGCTGCGGGGACCGTGACCCCTTGACCCCTTGACGGTCTGAGGGCCGCTGCTTGGGGCGCGAAGGCCGGCCGCCCTAGTGCGGGGGGAGGCCCGGCCCAGGGTAGGGGCTCAGGGTCTGCTGGGTGGGTGAGGGCCTCAGGCCTCCACTCTGACCGTAGTGTTCCCTGGAGTATTTCTGTGGCTATTTCTTTGGAGATCCTAAATCATTCCTTACTTGGCCAAGACCTTCCAAGGGCCCTGCACTGCACACTGGGTTTTATATATGTCATTTTGTTAAATATGGTCATTGAACAGGGGAAATTAGATTTAATTACATTATTTTGTTTGTGCACACTTTACTAAAAACATGTCATTCCCCCTCAGTTTTAGGACCTTTTGACCTTCTGATATAATCGGCAAAGAGCCAATTTCCTCTTTCCTTTTAAGAATATGCTTTAAGTGCCAAATCATTTCTCTTGAAATCAGTTCTTGCTTAGCAACATGAAAATAAAGTTTTAGAATTTAAAAAAAAAATTCATTTATTCATGAGAGATACAGAGAGAGAGAGGCAGAGACACAGACAGAGGGAGAAGCAGGCTGTATGCAGGGGGCCTGATGTGGGACTCGATCCCGGGTCTCCAGGATCATGCCCTGGGCTGAAGGCAGGCACTAAACCGCTGAGCCACCCAGGGATCCCCAGTCTTAGAATTTTAAAAGAATATTAGGGAAGTACTTTCTTTTGGCAGTAAAACACTTAAGTATTAGTATTCTTAAAAATAAAAAATATTAATTTAGTGTTAGCAATGATAACTGAGAGAAATTTGCCATCATCTCTTTCCATCACATGAAATAGGCCCATTATTCAAAATCTACATATACTAATAGATAACAGAGAGACTTTGCTACTTTATGGTTACACTGGCTTTTTTCTTTATTAGATTTTAAGTTATTTAAACTTAAGTTTAAATAATCATTTTAAACTATGAAGATGGACAAAGTGCATGATTAAGATTAATGAATCCCAAGTGATTTTAAATGTAATCTAGTTCCTCTATAAAAATAGATATTTAAGTTTCTGACATCCTCAGCACACTAAATAATGGAGTTTGTAATTCCTCATACATGGCCTGGCATGAAGTATCATTAACTCGTGGCTGCACGAGGGTTATCACCGTGTATTTTATATTCCTGTAAATTCTTGGTAAACTCCTGAAGGCCCATGATTTTATGCATGTGGAAGAATAATGTTGCATATTTGAATTCTGCTGTACTTGCAACTTGGTATGGATATAGAGAATGATTTTATTTTATTTTTATTATTATTTTTTAAAGATTCTATTTATTCATGAGAGGCACAGAGAGAGAGAGAGAGAGGGAGAGAGAAAGGCAGAGACACAGACAGAGGGAGAAGCAGGCTCCATGCAGGGGGCCTCATGTGGGACTCGATCCTGGGACCCAGGATCAGGCCCCGGGCTGAAGGCAGGCGCCAAACTGCTGAGCCACCCAGGGATCCCAAGAGAATGATTTTATCTATTCCTAGAATTCCTAAGTCCCAGAGAATTGGTAAATGTATGTGATGATGCTTGGTAATGTGGTCCAGCCATGAAAAGTTTAGCTGAGCTCAGAAGAAATCCCATCAGCCTTTATACTTGGTATCTAACTAATAAATTTCCATCAAGTAACCCTTAATCACTGCTACTCCATTAACATCATAAGAATATCCAGTTTTACCCAGTCATCTCCCATTAAACCAATATGCAAATGATCAGGTTTTAATTTTTTATTAGATCACATGCCCTCTTTTAAAACAAAATTAAAAAAAAAAAAAAAAAAAAAAAAAAAAACAAAATTAGCTATACTTTTTTGTAAAAGGTTTTATTCAATTTTTTGACAGAGGGAGAGTAGACGGAGGGGAAGCAGCAGAGAGAGAGGGAGAAGCAGGCTCCCCGCTGAGTTGGGAGCCCGGTGTGGGGCTTGATCAGGACCCTGGGGTCATGACCTGGGCCCAAGGCCCATGACCTGGGCCTCAGCCACCCAGGGGCCCCATGGCTATCAGTTTTATTCCATTATTTACTTTTATTTCTCATTATTATTGCTGGACAAATTACTAAACAGGAGAAAATTGAAATTGTACTTTGGTCCTTGGAGGGAGTTTTCTATTTTCAAAGTTCTTATCACAAGATTCAATAAATAAAAAAAGAAACCAAGAAATAAAGAAAACAGTTAAAGACTTTGGTAAAGACTAGTTTAGACTTTGGGAAAAATGAAAGGAAATGAAAACCTGAATGAGGTGCAATTTAAAAAGCAATTGGTTATTGGTTTGCTTTAAATTATATTTTTCAGTGGTGAATTTTATTGAATTTTCCCCAGTGACTTTTTCAGCATCACCTCTTTAGTTTAAATAAAGTAGGTAAAGTATATTGTTTGTTATTAGGGGGAGTCATATTTATATAACGTGGGCTGAATTTTCTAGAGGAAAATTTCATTTCCTGTGTCCTATAAACCGATCTAAAAAGGACTAAATAATAGTTGGTATGCAGTCATTTGCTATTCATAGTCATCAAGATGCCCGAAGGCTTATTTGTGTCACGGAGATAGTTTTTTCCCATCAATATCCTGTGAAGCTTCAGGAAAGCTAGGGGAAATTTCGCAGGATATTAGGGTGGTAACATTTGGTGGCTACACAGGCATAACGTCAGGAAATGAAATCTTGACTGTTTAGAATTGGGAACTGATAGAAAGAAGAACGGAGTTCACATTCTTAGTGGGTTTCACTTGCTTCCCCTTGATAACCAATTCTTAAAAAACCCATCGTAATCGCTCTTATCTTTAAGATAAACAATGCTTTACTCTTTGTTTCCCCTTTCAGGTTAATCCAGACTCCTCTTGCCCTTCATTCTTCCTAGGGGCTGTCAGTTTATTACTGTCACTTATTCAAAAATCTACACTCAGAGTGTGAATTTTAAATTTTATGTACACAAACTTGTCTTCCCTTTGTTCTCGCTCTAAGTAGCAGTATCCAACTGGCTAACTTAGAAGGTAATAACGAAGACTGTGTGGTTGTTCAAATACTGGCTCTGCCCCTCACTAACTTGGTGATAACTGACCCCAAGCCCCTCTCGGAGAGGTTGTAAGGATTGAGGATACAATTTGCATAAGACACTGAGCGTTGCTCTCATAACACAGTAACGAGTAGCCGTTAGTATTATACTGGATTATCCCTCCGTAATGTTCATCCCAATATGACTTAAATAGGGTTTAGAATTCTTCCAATCAAGTTTATTGGTCTTTCCAAAACTTTTATCTTATCAGTGTCTACACCAGTCTCCTATCCTGTAGATACCTGCATTAGTTTCCTAGGCTGCTGATTGATGACAAAGTGTGACAATCTGGGTGGCTTAAAACAACAGAAGTGTCTTGTCTCCATTCTGAAGGCTAGGAGTTCCCAATCAGGATACCAGCCGTATGGGCAGGGCGGGTTCCTGGAGACCTGTGGAGCGAGGATTCTTCGCGCCTCTTCGTTGCTCCTGGTGGGTGCCAGCAGTTCCTGACTGTCCTGGGTTTGCAGGTGCGATTCGATCTCTGCCTTCAACACACATGTGTCTTCGTGTGTTCTTTTCTCTTCTTATAAGGACACCAGTCACGTTGCATTAAGAGCCCACTGTACTCTAGTATGACCTCAGCTCGAGTCATTACGTCTTCAAAGGACTTCTTTCCAGATAAGGTCAACATATCTTTTTAGGGCAGATTACTCAACTTACAACCATATCTGATAGATGTTACTTCCTCTACTCATTCCTGAACCTTGCAGGTCATTTTTAGTCCCACCTGTAGTTCATCAAACCTTGCATATTTTATACCTGGTGTCTCATGGATTTACACCTCTTTCTTCATTCCTACAACAACTATCTCTCTTAACTACAGTTTAACATGTTCACCTGGTAGCCTTTAGTCTCCTCTGGTTCCAGCTCCTGTTCGAGTCTGTTGTCAGATCAATGTCACTGAAGGTTATTCTACATTTTTCTGTTCATTCACTTATTTACTCAACAAGCATTTAGGGGACGTTTTCCATGCATCAGGCACTTCTGCACTAATCATGCAGAGATAAACTGAATGTTGTTTACCCTCAATAAATGTGTAGCCTGGGAGCGTTCACGTGCAAACAGACGAGTGAGTCTGATGGATTGTTGCAGGAACTTTGTGAGGTGGAGGAAGGTGAAATCAGAGAAGGTACAGAGAAGAGAGGGGCCAAGTTACATGCGGGAAAGTGCAAGTCATGGGACACTTTGTAGAGGCAGAGCTATTCTTCCCAGAATTCACATCAGCCTGTTTTCCTATAAATGGAACCATTCCCCTCATACGCCATGTTTGCCTTCCTCCTGCTTTTTTTTTTTTTCTTCCCCTTAGGTGGTTCCTGCTCCCTTCCCAGGCACTCTTCCTTACCTTCACATCTAAAACACCTTGCATTTTTCAAGACATAATGTATTTTAAATTTTAATTTAATTTTTTAAAGATTTTATTTATTCATTCATGTGAGACATGGGCAGAGGGAGAAGCAGGCTCCGTGCAGGGAGCCCGACATGGGACTCGATCCCAGGGTCTCCAGGATCATGCCCTGGGCTGAAGGCGGCACTAAACCGCAGAGCCCCATGGGCTGCCCAGGACCTACTGTAGAGCCTACTTATGTTCGTCCTTTCTCCGATCACATTAGCTCACAGCGATCCCATCTTTTCAAAATCTTTTCAAACCTCTTACGTGGAATTCTGCAAACCTAGTATTGTACACAAATGACTTGCTACCTTAAGTAATCTGTGGAACAGATATAAATGGATTTGCTAGGAATAAAATAAATGCACTTCTAACACAGGCATTTGATTCCTTATTTTCTCCTGTGTTCTAAATCATAAACTTGCACCCATGGACAAAATTCAGGGTCTTTCAATGTAGACATTATACAATATAGCTATGTTTGATATTCTAAAATTCCAAGCCCACATAAGCCAGAATTCTGTACCTAAATTTGAAAAGTGGTAATAAATTTGGCTTTGCTGAATTTCCAAATGGTTATGGAACTAGACTTGGAAAAATGCATTTATACTTCATCGCAGCATGGCCAGACTTAGTCATGGGACAGCTGGTTCCTCCCGTGTCTCTCTGCACCAGTTCCTGGCCTCTGCACGGGTGGCTGGCTCCTCTACGATGAGCTGGACTTCCACTCCTCTCTAAGGCACCTACCTATGGGGGCACTAGGAGGTTTAGAAACAAGAGTGCTGTTGTTTTACCCTCAGGCAAGAGAAGAGATGGCAAAAAAAAAAAAAAAAAAAAAGGAAAAAAAAAAGAAAAAAAAAGAAAGAAAGAAAAAGAAAATACGAGTAATGAGTGAGAGGAAGTGCCTGTATGCCTTCAGATCCATCCTGGCCAGTTGGCAGAGAAAAGGAGTCCATTGCCAATTACCAGCAATGAGCCAGGAGTGACAATATTATACAACTTGGAAGTTAGTTTCTGGAAGAAACCTCTTTGGATCTTAGTTTTTTTCACTCAAAGAAAAAGGAAAAACAGGGAACAGAAAGAAGAAAAACTAAAAATGTAAAACAGAAGGGAAATAAATAAATAACAGAACTTGAATCCTAGAACTCTTGATTTTCCTTACCTCCAGCCTACATCAAGTGCCCCTCCTAAGTATTTCCATCCTACCCAGTTTTGCCTCTAGTTTGTACTTAAAGAATGGTGTTCTCACACTGTTCCTGGACTGCTTCCCACACAGAGGGAGTGAGCCCCTTAAGAAGGGGAAGGTATTTGTTATATTTCATTATATTACCTCTTTATTCCCAATGTTTGGCAGAGTAACAGATAAATAATATCTGTTGTCTAAGTTACATTGTCAAAATGGATTTCTTCTGTTATTTTGAGATTTGCTTCGAGAGTAAGTACATTTGCTTTATCATTTGAAAGCATTCTCAATGTCAGAGATATTGGAAGCCTCAAACATGGAAGACCAAAACCCACACAGGGATCTTGTCACTGTGGCCCTGACGTAAGACAGCTGTATCAAGAGAACTCATTGGAGGGTGTTTGTGGGTTTCTACTCTCCCACTGATAGTATTCAGACTGTCCTAGAGTCTTTATTACCAAATAGGACCCTGAAGGGCAGTCAAATAGGTGATCGGTCTGCTCTTAAGATAATTCAGTGTCACTGGGATTTGTATTCTCTTCACTCCTGGCTTACTCGAAGTCTGCTTTTATAAACATACGCCCCTGCCCCCAATGATTGCTTTTGTTTTAGAATCTAGAAAACTCTCAGGTTGATGTTCCCGAGGCTTAGTTCTAGTTAAAGTAAATAGCATTAGGCAAAGACCTTTCAAAGCACAGAGGAAGATTTCCAGAATTGTTTATAAAATTTCAGTGTGTATGCAAATTTTCCAGAATGTACTATTGGAATACATGTATATGCAAACTTATTTTTCTCCTACAAGAAAGTTTCATTACCTTTTGCAGTTTTTGTGCATTTTGATTGTTTTTGGCAAGGAAGCTGAACTCCAAATGTCTCATTTCATGATCCACAGTGTACTCTTGTATTAGACAAGTATTTGGTAAAATTTGCTGTATAAATAAATATTGACTGACTGGATTAAATAATGCCTCCATTCCATTTGTCAGGTTGACTAATTTATTTAGATTAACTTTAACAACAGTTTAAGTCAAACTTATTTGTAATATCCTAGAATACCTCATTTCACCTAAAAGTAAAAGCTCATATTTTATTTCTTCTTATATAATAATAGGCAGAAATACTGAGGCCCATTTTTCATGTACCAAGTAAACAACCTGGTTGCTCTTGTCTTTTTGTCCAACCTAAATTTTACACCCACAGGTTAGCAAATGTTCTACATCCTTCTGTGATTTCAATACCTGCTAGCCACTGTGAGCACAAAGTAAGTGTTCCATAGCTATTTGGGATTGAATAAATAATTCAAAGTTTTTGAAAACCCTAAATCTTCCTATAGATACTTTAATAATGAGTGCTCTCTTCTTTTACATATATTCATAGCCACTATGTTTTTAGAAATTAACATATGAATTAAAAAACAGTGATAAAATTCAGTTTAAACAAAACCAAAAGGAATAATTTTGAATAGCTGTAAGTAACGTAAAGCTTCTTAAATTTAATAAAGCTTGTCATGCTCGTATTACTTCTACAAAAGGGTGTTTAATTTGGTCTCCATTCATGTACTTATTAAAGGAAATAACTTCTCAAAAGCACATAGATTTACGGGTCAAAATCATGGGTTCCATTTTTTGGTATTTTTCCTATCCCATCCTATGATAAGGAAATATCCCTAGTTGAATTCTGTGGCTTGCTAAAGAAACTTGCGAATCTTCCTTCTCAGTGTAGTAAAGGTATATAGGGAGAAAAAATTATCCTGTTGGTTGATCTCAGTCTCCTTCCTCTCTCCCTGTCCTTTGTCCTCCTCTCTTTCTTCCTCCTCCTCTTCCTTCTTTCTTTGCTTTTTGCTTTTCTTGTCTGTTGTTCCCCCCTACAAACACAGAAATTTCCAAATGAATAGTTTGGTTGTGCAAATAGAAAGTTATTAATATAACTTTTCAGTAAAGGTCTAGTTTCTGTTTCTTCTCCGGAACATTTCTATGGCATTTGGCTGGTGTTAAGATTCGGTGCATATTGGGGCTTGATCTCAAAACTGCAATAAATAAGGTGGCAGGTGTACAATCCTGGATGTGCATTATAGGAGGTAAAGTGAACGTGAAGATGAAGGGATGGATTTAGATTCTGAAATAATGGCTTTCGTCTTATTTTAAGTAATCTATTACCTGCCAAGTGATTGGCAGTGATTAGGGAATGCCAGAAAGAAGGGTAAAATCCATTTTCATTTCTGTTCTTTGGTGAAATCCCCTCCTAATTTGTAATTGCCACAAAATAGACATAAATCTAGGTAGATCAGGACAAAAGTGGGTATTATTATTAGTTCAAGTCTGTAAATATACCCATGTAGATAAAATTAGAAATGGTGCCTTCAGGATGAAAGCAGTCGGGCTCCCTTCCTGCAGAAGTGAACTCCCAAGGGAACAGTGCAGAGACACCACTTTAGGTCCCCCTTACACACTTCAAGTTTTTTAGGATTCCTAATAGTAAAATGAGTGGAACCAAAGAGCCATTGAGAACTGTGGAATGTTTAGTTGATTATAAAAGAAATTTTAGTCTTGTCAGGGCAAGAGCAGTGAGTAAAGAAGAATTCAATTAAGAATAAAGTAGAAGAAATAAACTGACTACGATGTCTGGATTTTGTCTAGAAGCCTGAATATTCCTCTTTCAGGGACTACAAGAAAAGAAAGCATAATTTAGCTGCAAAGAAATCATAAGATACTGAGTTGAAATCATTCTAAAACTGTTTCATCATATAGAGTATTTAATTTTATACCCATCTTTTGGTTTTGAGTGTAGTGGACACGTCGTCACACTTGTTTCAGTTGTACGTCATAGTGATTCAACACCTCTAGACCTTGTGCTATGCTCACCTCAAGTAGAGCTACCATCTGTCACTCACCTGAGAATATTCTCTTAAAATATATAAAGACAACTCTTTTTAGTTATAAAAATGAATAAATGTCTATGTCCTCTTCAGGACATAATATCTGGAATGAATAACATTAAAAATGACATTCCCACAAGGCCACATATTTAAAATCCCTGTAGTTATGGCCCACATTTGAATAGTAGTGAAAAATGAGGCTCTTAAAAAATTGTATAATATGCCCCGGATAAGAGCAAGTAATTTTATATATCCAATATGGTCTAAGTCTCTTCCTGATATTCTTATAATTGAATGTTCAGCAAGTGCATTCATCAAATACTTGTTGAGCATCTGCTTGATCCTGACACTATTAAAAGACACTGAGATATCTGGACAAACCAGAATAAATTATAACTGTCCTTCGGAAGCTATTGTCCTATCATGGGGAGACCAACAATAAACATGAATACAACAATATAGTAGAGTTCAAAGTGACAGGTATTAGATTAAAAGGAAAAAAAGCACAGTGACTGGAGGATTGAGAGTGACGAGTGTGTGTGTGTGGCAATTTTCAGGTTTTCTGTCAGATGGTTAGAGTAGGTTTAAGGCAACAGGTGGCCTGTGAGCTAAGACTTGAAGGAACTGACAGAAATCTGGAATGCAGGCACCGACTATTGCTCAGAATTTGCTGCTTACTTACCTCCGGGATGTATAAAAGCCACGACACCACCCATCTGACAGGAAAATAGGCGGGTTTTCGGTTCTCCTTTACTTCAAACAGTGTCGCGCCGCAGAGAGCCGAGGTGGGCCCGCTTCATTCGGAGCCTTCGGTCCGGCCTGCGCGGGCGGACGCGCCTGGGGAAGGGCCCTGGGCTTGCTGCAGGGGTCGCCACGGAGATCTCCGCACCCGGTAGGCGGCGGGCTCGGCTTCAGCGGCGTCTACAGCTATTCACAGTTGGAGCCGCGTTTTCGGAGAAAAGAAACATCTGTGTCAAATGCATTAGCAGCCTGCGAGGCGCTTTTCCAGACACAATCGTCCGGGAGCGTTGCATGGGCGTCGTGCGTAATTTTAGCTTCACATTTTGGCCGCGATCCTTCAGATTTCCCAAGGATACATGGAAAGCAACTTAAGTAGTGCCTAACGTGAGAGATTTTCCTTTTTATTTTTTTTTCCATTTTAACTGAAGCGAAAACAGCAGTTTTACCACGTAAGTGCGAAGCGTCTGCGCAGACTGAGAAGCGCGCGTGGCTGCCCGGGGACCGCGTGTGGCCGCAGCGCGCTCGGGGGCTCCGGCTCCGCCGCGGTGCCGCGGCCTCGTCCTCTCTTGAGCGCGAGGCCCTTCCTCAAGCCCGTCGTCACGCGGCCTCGGAGCACACAGGGCGGCTGTCCCCGGTGACGCGGGACCGGGACCGGGACCGCAGCCTGAAGGCCCCGGGGCAGGCCGCGCATGCGCCACCGACCCTGCGGCCTCCGCGTCGAGCTGCCGACCCGCCCCCAGGCTTCCTGCGCACCCGGCGGCTGCGAGGCGGGGTCAGGCGGGGTCAGGCGGGGTCGCTCGAGGGTCCCGAGCACCCTGCCCGCCTCGTCTCTTCCCCGGCGGACGGACAGGGCCCAGGAGCAGAGCAAGGCGGCAGCGCCGTGGAGCCTTCTGAGCCTGGAAAGGCCCGGATGTGCGGGGCGGCGGGGCCGGGGTGGGGGGACCGCGGAGGCGCCCCGAGCGCGCGGCTTCACACCCGCAGCCAGAAGGGCCCCGGCCCGGGGGGGGGGCCAGGCCAGCGGGCCAGGGAGGCCGGGCGCCGTCCTCCGTCGGGAGCGTCCGGGGCATGACGTCGCGGGCACGCGGAGGCCTGCGCACGGGGTCCCGGTGACCTGATCGCCCCCGTGCAAGACGCGGCTCCGGGGACGTGGAGGGCGCCCGTGTGCGCTGGGCTCCGTCCCCGCAGGGCCGCTTACCCCCGCAGCGCCGTCCACGCCGCCGTCGTCCCCGCCGTGACGTCATCCCCACGCCGCCGTAGCCCGCGGCCCCTCAGGACACAAGGCTGAGGACCCCCGGCGGAGGGGCCTGGTCGCCAGCCGCGCGCGTCCAGCCCAGACGAGCTCCGGCCGAGCGCTTGTGAGCGACAGACGCGCGGTTCCGGCGCCGCGTGGGCGCCCCTGCCCCTGCCCCGCGAGGAAGGCGCCCCTAGGAGCGACGGGGCCGCCCGGGCCGCGAGGAAGGCGCCCAGCCCCGTCCGCCCCAGGACCGCGTGGCCCGACGTGGCCGAGGGGAGGTTCTCCCGCGTCCGTGAGGAGGGAGCGGCTGCTGGGGCGCGAGCCTCCCGGGACCCCGCGCTCCCGAGGCTGCCCCGGGCGCAGGAGGCCAGGCCGCGCCGGGAACCCCCCGCGCCTCTGGCCTGCGCCCCGGGGGCGCCGTGTCCGCCTCCCCGGCCGCCGGCGCCCGCGCTGGGTCTCGCCGTCTGTCGGGACGCGTCCGTCTGTCCGTCCGCCCGCCGCGGGGGGGCCGTGTCCTTGGGGGGGCGCTCGGGGCCGCGGCCGGGGTCCACGCGGGGGACGGTGTGGCCTCCATCCCGACCCCGAAGGAGCCGCGGAAAGCGGGAGAACGTCCGCCAGACGCACGCGGGGCCGCGCGGCCTCTTGGTTTTCCCGCGTTTTTCTTCTCTTTCTCTTTCTCTTTCTCTTTCTCTTTCTCTTTCTCTTTCTCTTTCTCTTTCTCTTTCTCTTCTTCTCTTTCTTTCTCTCTCTTATTCTCTCTTTCTTTCTCTTCCTCCCTCCCTCCCTTTCTCTCTCCCTTCCTTTCCCTCTCCTCTCCTCTCCTTTCTTTTCCTTCCTTTCTCTTCTTTCTTTCTTTCTTTCTTTCTTTCTTTCTTTCTTTCTTTCTTTCTTTCTTTCTTTCTTTCTTTTTCTTTCTTTCTTTTTCTTTTCTTTTCTTTTCTTTTCTTTTCTTTTCTTTTCTTTTCTTTCTTTCTTCTTTCTTTCTCTTTCTTTCTTCTTTTTATTCCTTTCTTTTCTTTCTTTCTTTCTTTCTTTCTTTCTTTCTTTCTTTCTTTCTTTCTTTCTTTCTTTCTTCTTTTCCTTCCTTCCTTCCTTCCTTCCTTCCTTCCTTCCTTCCTTCCTTCCTTCCTTCTTTCTTTCTTTCTTTCTTTCTTTCTTTCTTTCTTTCTTTCTTTCTTTCTTTCTTTCTTTCCTCCTTTCTTTCCTTTCTTTCTTTTCTTTCCTTTCTTTCCTTATTTATTCATGAGAGAGGGAGAGGCAGAGGCCCAGGGAAGGAGAAGCAGGCTCTGTGCGGGGAGCCCCACGCGGGCCTTGCTCCGGGGCCCCGGGGTCACGCCCCGGGTGTGCAGGGAGCAGCAGCCCCGGGACTCCGTGGACCTGCTTTAAGGCCAGTGGCGCTCGGTGTCTCCGTTGGGGTGTTTCTCCCTCAGCCACAACTTAAGGAACAGGGTGACTCTTCGTCTTTGCGTAACCAAACCGTCGGTGCACTATAGGCTAAGCCCGTGCTTGCGGCGTTGTGTGCAGATGTTTACCGCGGAGCTTCGCTGTTTCAAACTGATATTTCATCTAAAAGCAAACAGCTATTTGACGTACAGGCTTCTTAACTTATTTCACGGCACGTTGAGACGTGGGTTCCATGCCTGCCTGGCTTCGAGCTCCCGGAATAGGACCCCCCGCGCACACAGTCCGTGTTGTGCCGCGATGAACCTCGCTGTTGAAGTGGATGCACGGGAGAAGCCCAGTGCCTTGGCATCTTCCTGGGCATGGCCGCGCCACACGGCTGTGTGGAAGGACCAGATCTGCGAAGCCCGGGGCAGGCAGAATGTTGGCCAACCAGAGCTTTTAGACTGAGGAACATGGGGGAAGGCTCAGTGGCTTTATCCTGAACTGAGATTTTTACCAGTAGTTCTGCGTTGGGTATACTTATGTGGCAGATGGTGAATTCTTTCTACCCTGATACTTGTACAGTGGCAGGGAGTTGCTACACTTATTGTGGGCATTTCACAGTGTATGTGATTCTCAGATCACTAGGTTGCACGCTTAAAAATATAATAGTGTATGTCAACTATACTTCCAAGTAAACAAAGAAAAATATAATTTTTTTTAAAGATTATTTATTCATAGAGAGAGAGAGAGAGGCAGAGACACAGGCAGAGGGAGAAGCAGGCCTCAGGCAGAGAGCCTGACGTGGGACTGGATCCCGGGTCTCCAGGATCAGGCCCTGGGCTGAAGGCGGCACTAAATCGCTGAGCCACCCAGGCTGCCCTAAATTCTTTTATAAACTAATCACAAATGCATTTTTTTTAAAAATCTTTAGCTTTACTTTTGTAGGGTACAAAGTCAGGGCCAGGGCATGTAAGTTCATGAACCATGATTTAGATTCATTCATTCATTCACTCATTCATATCTGTCCTTTGAACAACTGCTTGTGGAATGTTGGCTCTCTGCAAGGTATGGAGTCAAACTTTAGAAATACCACGATGAACAAGAAAAACTAGCCCTTATCTTCATGGAATTTACTGGCTAGTGAAGGAGATAAGAAAATAAAAATAGTAAACTGATACTACTTGTGGTAGATTTGATCAGCGCAGTGATTTTTGCCTATTTGTTCACATTTTATTTATTTATTTATTTATTTATTTATTTATTTATTTATTTATTTAGTGTTGACATTTTAGAACTGGTTAATTAGCTGGTGTAGAAAACGAGATGGATGGATGGATGGATGGATGGATGGACGAGTTCTGTGAGTCACACCAGTTGGATAAAGAAAGTCTACTCTTGTAGAGCGGGCAGAGAATTGTGGGGGCAAGTGACAAGCAAACCATAATAGTGACTTCGAATAAGTAGTTTGGAGGGTTCTAAAGAAATTAAGTAAGCAAGGATGATATGATCCACATTGTGTTTCAAGGTACTATAGTTTTTTTTTTCTTAAAAGTCACAAAATTAAAGAGGTTTTATATATGTAAGTGTGTGTGTGTTTTATAGTAATTGTCTAACAATCGTTATTGTTTTGTGTATAAATATGTGCATATTTTTTCCAAATCTGCATTACATTTTTATTTAAATGTAGAAAAGTATTTGGCAGATGCAATAGCTTATACTGTTGTGGTCATGACTTTCCTGAACTAATTTTGGTGCAAAGATAATGCTTTGCTTTTCCTTTGTGGTTTACTAAGCACCTTTAGTTTAGCAAATATATTCCATGAAATGAGACACTGTTATCCTTTCCTACCTTATGTTTAGAACTAATTTTTAAAACCCCACACACTGTTTTAAAAGTGTTTCTTTATGGTAAAAGAATATATATCATCTTCTCTTGTTGTGGGATCCACTAAAGTTTCTAATGAGCTGAAAATCACAACAAGACTCACCAGACCTGGAAATGATATATTCCCTTGTGATCCATCCTTTCAAGTGTTGTTTTTTTTTTTTTTAAGATTTATTTATTTATTCATGATAGAGAGAGAGAGAGGCTCCATGCTGGGAGCCTGACGAGGGACTCCAGGATCACGCCCTGGGCCAAAGGCAGGCGCTAAACCGCTGAGCCACCCAGGGATCCCCCCAAGTGGTTTTTTGAATCTCTTCTTACTGACTTTCCTATGTTTGGTTATTTAAACCTTCACAAATGAAATCTTTGGGAAGGATTACCTGATTAAGTATGTCTACTTTGAATCACTTTTTTTCCTTCCCCTGTCAAGCTAGAATACAAATATTATAGTCATTTCATTGTGAATTACATATTTCTCAATATGAAAGGACGAATGAAGTAAGTTCCTCCATGTTTTGCCTCCTTGGTGGGTTACTGCTTAGCCTAAAACTTTTTGAACCCACAGGATGACTCGCCTTCTTAAATATTTCCCAGATTCCAAAATTTCAGAAGATTACTGACCTCCTTGTCCCTCTCTCCCTCTTTTTCTTCTTATTCTAGAAGGATATGGTGAAGAAATCGCCTGCACTCAGAATGGTCAGATGTACTTAAACAGAGACATTTGGAAACCTGCCCCTTGCCAGATCTGTGTCTGTGACAATGGAGCCATCCTCTGTGACAAGATACAGTGCCAGGATGTCCTTGAATGTGCTGACCCTGTAACTCCCCCTGGAGAATGCTGTCCTGTCTGCCCACATACAACTGGAGGTAGCAATACCAACTTTGGTAAGAATGCTCAAGGCCAACTCAGAGTTGATCCAGTGACTCATCTTTATAATTGCAGTGGTTTTTGCTCTCAGAATTCAGCAACCAAAAAGAATAATTAAACCACTAGTCAATGGTGTTTGGGGTTAATGGTTTTGTTCACCCACTTTATCTAACACTAGGGAGAGGAGAGAATAATTTCCTGTTCTCTTAAAAACCAGGGGAATTTTGGGCTGAATTTTGTGTGGTTATGTCTAATTTAAGTTAAGAATTTCTTGTAGTCATTTTCCATGGTTCTTTGTTACCCTGCCCATGCTGGATGCCTCCAAAATATTTGTTGGTATTCTGTGAGGTCATTTATTGTCTAAGAGGAGATCTAGAAAGCCCATTTGTCTTCTCTGGAGCCAAGTTTGCTCTTGGGAATGGAATAATTATTTCTAATATAATTTAATGCCAGAGCACCCTCTGTTACATTAGTTCATAAATGCAGAATGTTTTTAATGATGGCTCAGAAAGACAAGAGAATGAGATGGATTTCCTGGAGAAAAGAATGATATAAATTGCTGGTTTTTAAACCTTTTTTTGAGACAAATGTCAACGTTTAATATAGACTATGTATTTGAATACATGTGTTAAAGAGACATATAAGAGGAACAAGTTCATTTTTATGTTTTAATGAACCAGGTAAGATTAATATTAAACTATTATTTGTTTCAGCAGTCATGAATGTTTTTGTAGCGCATGCATTGTTGTCAAGAGAGCGTTAAGGCTTTATTCCCCCAGCCCAAAATTCCATTGCAAATAACCATAAATACAATGAAGAATTCAACTGTATTTTCATGGAAGCACTAGATAGTAATTTACCAATTCTCCTCTTGGATATCATTCAAGAGTAATGGTGTGCCTTGAATAAATACGTAAACTCTAGTTTTAGGAATGTAAGCAGAAACATATAATAGGAAGAGTTAAAACTATGACACCTAAGGGCTACCCAAAGCTGATGCAACCTACAAAGAAGCTCTGGGAAAAAAGCAAAATTAAACCTGTGTGGATAAGTGAATAGTATGTTGGGACAGTGGGGGCAAATAAAAAAATAAAAAAAAACAACAAGTGACCTTTTGCAATAGCTGGGTTTGTGAAGTCCATTTTGTTCCAAAATGAATAATAAAAATAGAGCTAGCAACAATGTTGATGGCAAAGATAATCTAAGAAAAAAGGGAAGGTGTTAGCTACATTTACAAAATTAAGAACACACTGGTAAATATATTACCACAGAACTGATAAAAATTATGACCATTTTACCACAAACTAAATAAAACTTAGTGGAGTTTATTAAGAAAGGCCTACATTAGAAATATAAAATAATTAACAATGAGGAAAGAAGCAGAGGGAAAACCAAAAACCATCATGGGGAAATGAAAATGACAGAGGAAGAAGCGCAGGAAAAATCAATATTGCCATTAAAAGAAAAAATTATCTTAACAGATCTATGAAAAAAGAGTACTTTTCTTTGTATTTGAAATAAAGGTATTTGGCAAAAATAAATATTCTTGATAAAGATGCTCAATAACTTAGTACCAAATGATATTTCATTAACCCAGTAAAATATGTACATCTCAGCTTAAAAGCTTCATTATGTTTAGTACTAGAATTATTTTCTCTAAACTCAGAGATAGATTATGAATATCCATTATGACAACTACAGTTTAATATTATTGAATATACCTGAACAAAAAATTAGATAAAAAAAGAAATTAGAAGTATAAAAATTAGAAGAGAGGAGGTAAAATGATTTGTTGCAGAAAATATAACTGTGTACTTATAAAACTTAAAGGGAAAGTAGTTTTTTACTAAATAATTTAGTAAGATGCTGCAGTGTGAAATTAACAAACAAATTAACAGATTTACTATATACCAGCAATCAGCCCATAGAATAAATAATGGGAATAAAAAATATCTTATTTATAATAGCAACAGAATAAAATGGCTAAGAATAAACAATGTGAAATGTATAAGATCTACCTGAAAAAAATGGTTACCAAGTCAGATGACAACTCTAAAAAATGGAATGTCCCATTATGTTTTTGGTTAGGAAGACTCGTAATAGAAAAATCAGTAATAGTGGCCCCCTCCAGGGGATTGAAATGTGGGAAATAGGGGAAAGGGACAGGATAGAAGGATTTTTTTTCACTCTATAATTGTGTATCTTTAACGTATTTTGGGTTTTTAGGTATACAATTGAATAACCTCAAAAAAGTATAAAAAACAAAAAATATATTGAAGATTATTCATGACAAATTTAGTAGCTAATTTTATAATTTAATGAACTTTAAATGCTATATGAATGGTGTGAAGAATATTTGAATAATGTCAGAGTTTTCCAAAGAGATGTAATACTTTGCCTGTTACCAAAATATTGACCTAAAACAACTTTTGAGTTATCCCTACTGTTAATAGGGAAACCTGTTTAAGTTACATTCTGACATCCCAAAAACCTATTACTGAAAATAAGTATTTAGGAGATTCTCATTAACTGTTTCTTCTTAAAATAACATATTTAACATATTTATTTTTCCCTTTCTTACAGGTAGAGGAAGAAAGGTAAGTTTTACTTCGTATGGTTTTATTTTCAATACTGTCCACTCAGGACTGTGCTTTATGGTATTTGAAAGTCTTTTGTAAAGTACAAATTACCATACAAATATAAATATTTGAGCTACTTCACTTATAGATTACAGCTGCCTCTGTTTTATTCACTTTGTTAATTTTTGTTTATAGATGTTTCTTCTAGAAAGTTGTAAATCCCTTAGGGATTGAGACTGTGCCACATTAACCTTTGAATTACTTGCATTTATTGGGGTGCCACGGTGGCTCAGTCAGTTAAGCAATTGACTCTTGATTTCAGCTCACATCAGAGTCTCATGGTTGTGAGATGGAACCCGTGTGGGGCTTCACACTGGGTGTGGATCCTTATTAAGATTCTCCCTCTCACGCTGCCCTCCCCCCCAAAAAAAACCCCCAAAACCCCCAAATTACTTGCATTTATCACTGTGCTTAGTATATACCTTACACATATTAGAAGTTCAGTAATTGCTTAATTGAAGAAAGGATGGATGGAAAGAAGGAAGAAAGAGTGGGTGGGTGGGTGATGGTTGTATTTCAGTGGGGTTGTGGCCTCTCTTCTCTTGGTTCAGAAGTGAATATTCACTCAAAAGAAGTAATTGAACACTTTATCAAACACA
Source organism: Canis aureus (assembly GCF_053574225.1). Lineage (NCBI taxonomy): Eukaryota > Metazoa > Chordata > Mammalia > Carnivora > Canidae > Canis > Canis aureus. The sequence goes on from NC_135644.1 coordinate 225,005, forward strand.
TAATCAGCTTCTCTTCTTTCCTCTTCCCCTACCTTAAGGAGCCTAAAATCTAGTCCCAGAAACAAGCCTTACATTCAAGAGGATGATGGTACAATTTAGCCAGAATCCTAAATATAACTGCCAATTTGGCCACTTCTCACCTGCATGTGGGTAATCTCTCCGAGTGAAGAGAGTTCCATTCCCTTGGCATTGTTCTCCGTTTTCTAGTTAATTCAAAAACAGTGGCATTTGCTTCAGTATTATCCAGATGGGATGGGCTTGGGGATCAGGAATGGAAATGGGCAGTCATCCTGAATTTCATGGCAGATTTGAGGCAGATGACCACTGACTTTAAGTTGTCTTAATTTTGCATACGGTGGAACTTCATTAAGGTGATAATCAGAGCATCAGATAAAGCAAAGCTATACCCTCATATTAAATGAAATGATGCTATCCTGGCTACTTCTACAGTTTTTGGTTAAAAGGGCAATACCATAAATTGTCTTATTTGGAATAAATATCAGTGAAGCTATTTAGATTTGGATATATGTCAAAAGAGTAGGTCTACAGATACCAGCCCATGTTTTATTTATATCTGAAATTAAACCTGAACTTTTCTAAAGGCAGTGTGGGACAGTTGGGGGAAGGACATGCTTAAAACAGCTGCCAACTTACCACATCCTATTATGTGCTACCATCGTCATGACTCGGTCATTTACTATCAGGTGCCGTCAGAACTATCAGAGCAGGGTACTGTAATAAAAATGTATTTTGTGCCTTGTTTATATGAATATTGATTTTATTTGTAATTCATTCGTTCATTCATGTCAACCTCCTAATAGTTACTGAGCCTTTGTTAAATCCCTGTATGAGGCAAATGATACAGATGATGCAATGGTGGGAAAAAACACTGTGACCGTCTCCACAGTAACGCCATCCTGTAAAAGTGGTGAGACATGTCCATGTGGCTTTAAGTGATGAGTAACAGACAAGAAGCAAAATTAAACTGTAATTCTCATCAGGTCTCAGATTTGGATCTCTGAATCAGATATGAGTATTTGAATTTTATGTTTCCCAGTGAGTACGAAAATCAAATTTGGCAGATGTTAGACAAATGATAATTCCATGTAAATTAATTTATTTATAGCCCATATTTTAAAAAGCAACAAATACTTACATTTGTGGCTTCTTTCCAAAATAAGAATCCTCATTGAATCATTAGAAACATTTATTATCAGAACCTGATAATGGATCACTCAATCCCCACATCAGGTATTGTGGAAAAATGAAAGTTCATAATGAGATATCAGAAACCTTACAATTTAGCTGACAAAGATACCAGCGAGTTCCATTCTCCTAAGCACAAAGAGCAAAGGCTGCATTTTAATTGCTGGTCTCTTAAAATGGAGATTTCCCGACCATTCTTAGTTGACTATTCCATTTTTCTCTTTTTGATTGAAATAATTTCTCTTCACTTTTTACTTGTTTTTCTAGATTTGTTCCAGAAAAGAACTTTTTTTTTTTTTTTCTCCCAGCATTATTCTCAAAAAGTCCTTTCGGTATTGGGTGCAGATTTATCTACCCTTTCTAAACAATTCAAATTCTTTCAGCATCTCAAAAAAAAGCTCTTACAGCTCTTAAAAGGTTAATTTTTTTTGATACTTTCAGGTTATTTTACAAATAGGAAGGGTCAGGCTGGAAGTTAGGAGACTTGGAAGTGCAGAAATAAGCCTGCTCTGTTTTCCTGCCCGTGTGTGATGATCCTCTTCTTCTAGACTGTAGGTTGTCTTTAGTCTCTTGTGTCCCACCTTGGACCTGCTCACGTAGCGCTCCAATCTGCTTCTGTAGAGCTATTTCTCACTGCCAGATTCTCTATTCCCGACTTCCTAACCTTAGCATTACAATCACCAGGTGCCTTCAGGATGTTACTCTGCCATAGAATCCATTATTAAGACCATTAGGATTGTAAAGTATTTTTTAAATTTCACCTTATAAAATTTTGTCAGATATGAGATACAACTGGAAGGATATAATTGAATTGTACCTTTCGGGAGTATGCTTAGGTGATCTAGATGAAAAACCTGATATTAAGGGATCTCTGGGTGGCTCAGCGGTTTAGCGCCTGCCTTCAGCCCAGGGCACGATCCTGGAGTCCCGAGGTCAAGTCCTGCGTCAGGCTCCTGGCATGGAGCCTGCTTCTCCCTCTGCCTGTCTCCTCTCTCTCTATCTCTATCTCTATCTCTATCTCTATCTCTATCTCTATCATGAATAAATAAAATCTTTAAAAAAAAAACCTGAAATTACATATGATCTTTAACCCACAACTTCACTTTCTAGAGATACATCACAAGGTATTAACTAGAGATACTACACATATATTTATAACAAGGATATTCATTGTGCTGTTTTTTTACTTGTGAAAATGAAACTATAAGTAAAATACGGAGGCATTGATGAGGTACACCAAGTTCAGGTACATGCTGGGAAACTAAGAATACCAGCATGTTAAAAGTGGTTGTCTCCTGGGTGTGGAAATGTTGTTTCTTTTGTAAATTTCCTCTATTTTTAAAATTCCTCATTAACCCATATTATTTTTATGATCAGATAAAAGAGCAATGTATGTGAAAAGAGAAATAAAACTCATTACTCTCACTTTTTCTACATTTTGGATATCATTCTTCATGTATTCATACTCTTCAGTTGCCCAGTAAAAAGCATTATTAATGGAAATTAATATATTCAAGAATTTATTGAGGATTTCTGTGTGTCAAACTAAGGATGTAAAGTAGACTTGATCAGGACCTTGGTGGGACCAAAATCTGTTGAAAGACAAATTCCCAAATAATTAATGCATGTAAATATATGGTAAAATAGAGGTATATAAAGGTACAATTCATCCAATATTATCTATGTACTTGAAATCATGCTATGAGAACACAGTTTTTCAGAAACTGAAGTTCTGAGAATCCCATCTACAGCTGTTGCATTTGCTACATCTATCATAAAAGCCAATTAAACTGCCTGATGTTATATCCTTTAAGTCATTTTTGTTTCTGGTGTTATTTTTCTTTTCTAATTCAGTTAATATTTTTTCTAGATTTACCTCAGATAATGAGAATTGTCTAACCAATGTTATAACGTTCTTTATTTCCTTCTTTTTTTCTTTCTTTTGAAGATAAGCAAACTTATCTCGTTATTTCTCCAATTCTTCCATGAGTTTTAAAAAAGGTGGCAAGGGTTTTAGAAATGGCTGGCACCTGTAAATTACTAAAGACTGGGTGACGTGTAATAGGAATGTGAAAATTCAAACGTATCCAAATATTGGATTTTCTTTAGAGTTTTCCATCTTTGGATAGATTTCCTATGGTACTTTGATTTTACAACTTTTCAACACAGCTATCCTGGTCTAGTCAGTTACTAGGCTTATTCAATATAAAAACTAAAGCAAAGTAACTTGATGCTTTTCACACATTGGATGGATATTTTTGTGTCTTTCAGATGAGAAGTAATTTTTTTTATCAGCAATATCTGACTACTGTAAATATTGTTTCTTTTTTTAAAAATATTTTGTTTGAGAGAGAGAGGAGTGAGGGGGAATGCATACGAGGAGAGCAGAAGCAGAGGGAGGGGCAGAGAAATTGGGAGAAGCAGACTCCTCGCTGAGCAGGGAGTCTGACTGGGCCTTGATCCCAGGATCCTGGGGTTGTGACCTGAGCTGAAGGCAGATGCTTAACCAACTGAGCCACCCAGGAGCCCATATTTTACATTTTTTACACAGAAATTCCCAGTGTTGATATGGAATATTTTAGTATGACATGATTATGCTCAACAAGCTATTATATTTTGATAATTGAACTTTTTTTTGCTTCATAGGGACAAAAAGGAGAACCAGGATTAGTGCCTGTTGTAAGTATACATAAATATTATTTTCATGTGTCTTTAATAAACTTAGTTATAGCACAGTTATAGATTATTGCTTATATACATACACTCATAGAAAGAGACATCAGTTTTTTTATAACCAAGTTTTAGTATAAGATAAGCAAGCCAAAAGAGATTAATTATTTAATATAATATTTAAGGCTTATTTATTACAATATTCTTGACTTTATTGTCCCATGACTGAAAGTGAAAGTCAGGGTCTTACAAAGTTAAGCATATTCTATATGGATGTAAAGGGATACTTAAGATCTATATTTTTATAGTATAAATTGCAACGTAATCCAAATAGAAAGGCTTTATTTAATGTTCCGCACTTCTGGAAATATATCTTGCCATTATCCTAATTGAAATTCCATACTGTATAAGAGTTACTTAGACTTGTACACGATCAAAAAGTATATTCTTAAGGAGGATGAAAATTCTTCAACCACCAGTCTCCTAGATCTCAAAGGAGTTGTCATCACTCTGTCAAGACAAGCATATGCATGTTGATTTATTTGTCAGAGTTTGCATTTTTGCTTTGCCTTGAAATTGGCTTGTTTTTAACAAAGATTCCTAAAAAGGCAAATCATTCATATTGTTGTCTTTTATTTAAAAGCTCTTAGGTGTACTTACTATGTCTTAGGTACTATTTTGAGTGCTCTACAAGTATTTATTTGTCTTCACAACGGTTGTGCTGGGGGGTGGGGTAATTTTACCATCGTCATCACCATTTCACAGGAGCAGAAACACTGAGCATGGAGAGGATAAGAAATAGTTCAAGGTCACACAACTGGTAAGGCACAGAGTTAGGATTTGAACCCAGGCCTCTAGGCTCTAGCACTGGTGCTCTCATTCACTATAAGGGTACTGGCTCCCTGTTTCAGAGCTTAAGTTAGGTCATGTCCTAACTAAGCAGGGAGGACATGAGCATCAGTCGACAACATCCATTTGCTCTAAAAACATTCACTGGACATTTGTTGTTACTCTTATTTGTTTGGCTGTTGACTGTTCTAAAACTCTGTCGCGACGCCTTCTTTACAGATTATCTTGTTTATTGTTTAGGTAACAGGCATACGTGGCCGTCCAGGACCAGCCGTAAGTAGTTTCCTCCAACACTCATGGTGCCCATCAGTTCTTAGAGATACACTGAAAATCTTTAAAACCATCAGAGACATCAACACCATGACGCTTGGCTTCTTGAAACGTTTTGTTTTGAAACCTCTTCAAGTTCAGGTGTTCCTTTGTAATGATGAATTATGCATGAAAGATCATTTCGTTCTGAAATTGATGAGCCCTATTGTTCCTTTGGGTTAGAGTCACTATTGATCATGAGGAAGGCAAGACGCTCTGTTGTCACACTGTTACATATTAGCCTTACTCACTGGAATCGGGGCCCACGCGCCTGCTATTTGACAATGATTGAAGGTGGGCTACCTCTATCTGTTTAATGAAATAAACTCTTGATTACATCTGTTCATGAAATTAAATCATATTTCCATAGAATTTGCAAAGTCACACATCAGAATAGCATATTAACTAGCTTAGCATAAAAGACCATTGATCTCCGGGTTGGATTACCACTTGGCCTTCCTGGGTAACTAGATGGAGAACATAAACATACGTTCCTTCAGACCACTGATAATTTGGGGTTTGCACATCTTTGTAGTTCTAAAAATCCAAACTGCATGTTTTTGTGACCATAATTTAGTGGCAAAGGCTTGTTTGGGACAAGACAGCAAAAATGATCCTTATAAATTTTGCAGTTATCATTCAGGTGATAGATTCAGCCCACTGGGCTGCAGACACGATAATGTGGCATTTAATTCTTTAATTCTGTACAGACATTTAAGCTTCATTGCTGACATAAACAGCCTTTCTCTGTACACAGAGTTTTTTTTTTGTTTGTTTTTTGTTTTTTGTTTTTTTTTTTTTTGTACACAGAGCTTTTATACGCACATGGCTTTATCTTCTATAGATTGAATTGAATTAGAAGAGTGATATTTCTGTTTTCCAATTTTCTTAGCTCCAGCAGACATTTACAACAAAAACATCTGAAGTATGCGTGTTTTGCAGGCATAATCATCACTTTCTGTTTTAGGGACCTCCAGGATCACAAGGACCAAGAGGAGAGAGGGGCCCAAAAGGAAAGCCTGTAAGTTGACAGCAGAGTCTCCTTTTTGGTGAATTGTCCCCCATACCAGTAGGCGCGTCTGTACCACATCCCTGGATACAGCAAAGAGTTGGTGGCACTGTTTCTCTGTCACCTCTATCAGATGTGTCAGAATTCAGGTCATGGAGCCATGCGGTGTCTCCTCTGCGTCGGAGGGAATTATCGCAGGGGAGGGCTTACCTATTGTCTTAGTAGGTAACACAGATGACGCCTCTTTGTCCCTCAGGAGGTCAAACTAGAACAAAGTAGAACTTAAGGAAACATGATGAATGGCTCACGTTGCTTGCAGGAGTTGTAAACCATGAGCGAACAATGCCAAGAATGTGCTGTTGAGGTAAAACACCCAAGTTGCATGACCTGTGGTTGCCACAGGAACACCCAAACCTGATAAAGAACAAGATTATTAGAGAACTAGGTTTTCTTTCGAGCGTTTGTACAACGAATTTATTTCCAAAGTATCTATCGCTCTTTTTTCACTGCACAGCTGCTGCGAAGCTGCTATCCAAGGACTCATTTTAAAGATCAGCAAACCACTCCACAACAAAGGGAGCGCCTCTAAATTTAAATGATCAACTGTATACCCTTAAGATAAAACATAAAGATGTTATATAATATATGCCAAATGGTATTTTCTCTTATTACCAAGTCCTAGGATAGCAATTCTTTTTCTTTTTATACCTCCCCATCGGAAATGAACGTCTTTCATGCATTAAACAATGTATTCATTTCTGTATTGCTGTCGTTATCTTATGTTTTAATGAGAAAAACTTGTGCTGTTTGATTTTCTGTCTAGTGATTTCTACTACATTTAACTCCAGATTTTTAGCCTTCCAGATATGCGTTTATCCATAGTTAGAAATAGATGAGCAGGGAAGCAACAAACCACCTTGAGGATTAAATGAAGAACAACGTACTTCAGGTCATGTTGCTGGGAACTCTTGCTGCCGGTTCCATCTCTGATACTGTTTTATGCTTCCACGCATAGGGCCAAGTGTAGTGTGATGCTCCTTGCAGATGGTGCCCGAGGCACGCAGGTGAATGAGGCCCCCGGGGAGCAGGCCAGTGGCCTGCAGGCGCTCTGGGCACCTCATGCTGCCTTCCTTCCTCACTGCTTTCCTGCTGAGCCGCCTCACCCACATCGGTAGCCTGAGCACAGTTAGTGGCTCTCCAGGTGTCTGCTCCGAGTTAGGGTGACATGCCTCCACCATGGCCAGTTGAAAGATTAGCAGGCATGATGTCACAAAATACCCATAGGTAGTGTGTTCTGCCTCATGTCTGAAGACTTGAGGACCTAGACTCAGGCTGTGGCTGGCACCTTGTGGGCTGGACTCTCCTCACAAATACCATTTCTCCCTCTGCTTCCATTACTACCAGTCAGGATTTCACGATGTGAAGCGTGGTTTCTCAAGCCCAACACTCTTGGCATTTGGGGCCATCTGATCCCTATACGTTGCAGGGTAACTGGCAGCATTTCTGATTCCACCCACCCGCTGCCAGTCGCAGCACCTGTCCTCCCCATACAGCCGTGACAGCTAGAAACCTCTCTTGATGTCACTCCAAGGGGAGGGAGCAAAGTGCTCAGGATGGAAAGCCACTGCTATGGAGATGTTCTCACGAAGCCCTCGTTCCTACCGATGACCATGGGGTCTGTGTCTCATCACGGGGACTTGGTTCTAACTCAACTACCCTGATCACTTCATGGTGACCCACCAGCAGTCCGTCAGGACGTGGACAGTGGTTCAGGTTGCACGTGACACTTCTTGGGTCTCTTTCCTCGTCTGTAAACTGGGAACAAGCCAAGTGTTACCCACCCCAGCATCTCCTGAGTGTGTGGTGCCTGGAGCTGGGGTGGCACTGACGGGCCCTTCCTCTCCTGGGTGTTTAGAGGCCGCCACCTAGTGGCCTTTGGTCAGTACTGCTGTGCAGGTGGTTCCCTGAGAGGAGTAGGGGTGCTTCCGGGGGGTGGGGGGTGGGAGTGTGTGTGGGGGGTGGGGGTGGGGGGTGGGCAAGGCTGGGTGGTGGGTTGGTGGAGGTGGGGGTGCGGGGGTGGGGGGCGGGCAAGGATGGGTGGGTGGGGGAGGGTGGGAGTGACTGGGTGCACAGAGGTTGGTGGGGGTGGGTGGGGTGGGGTGGGCAAGGATGAGTGGTGGGGGGTCGGGGATGGGTGGTGGGTGGTGGGCAAGGATGGGTGGTGGGGGGTCAGTGGGGGTGGCTGGGTGGGGTGGAGAAGGATGGATGGTGGGTCGGTGGGGGTGGCTGGGGTGGGGGGGGCGGTGGGGTGAGGTGAATGAGGATAACGGGACGTTTACCTCAACACAAGTGTGCGTACTTCAGCTTACTTGGAAATGGGAATGTCTATATTTTAATGTGTTCCCAAATTATCTTTTCTGTTTTCAATGTTTATCAGAAAAACTGTTTATGTAGTATATTTTTTCTTACTTTCATTATAATTATGTTCACTTTATTTTGGGCCATTTTTACAGATTTGTATTAATTTCAACCTCCATTTGCACAAGAGTACAAACCGTGTAGGCTATTGAGAGGAGATGCTTTGGAGGCACGGAATACCTCACACTCAGGACAGTGGGCCGTCTTCTGGTCGGACTTCGAAACATGATTATTAATCGTAGAGGGATGGAAAAAGGATATGATTTTTTGAGGATCAATATTACCCAGACGTCTCTCTACTGTCTCATATTGACACTAGATGTGGCTTTGGTGTTGTCTTTAGAAATCTCCTTGGGAGCAGAGATATTTCAGCTCACGTTTTGCATATAACAGAACCTGGTTCTCAGCAGCTTCATGTTTCAGAAATACAAGTTTTCCATGCAAGGCCGTTCGCGTAGGTCAGACGACTGCTCTTCCTGTGCCGCCGTGGACAGCACGCATTTGCAGTTTGTGTGCTCTCATCCGTAGGCTCAGGGGTCCTAGACGGCAGTTACAGTCAGCCTCTTAAGCATGATTACAAGCCTTCAGTGAATTGGCAGTGGCGTAGGGGTCAGTGAGGGTTTGACTTGAGAAAGTGATTGATAAGAATAATTTTCTGAGAAATTATTTTAAGTGTGTTTCAGACTGTCTACTTCTGTTTGGTAGATAAGTTCACTTATATGCCCTTTTCCCAAGAGGTAAACAGATCCTTATGAATCTACAGAAATATTTGAATATAGTAATTAAATTACTGAATAGCTGTTACGCCACTGTCCCCACGGCCATCATCTGCAAACTGCCCCCTTCCCCACCTCAGCTTGTTTTATATTTTCTCTTTCTGCTGTATCAGCTCCTGTTCTAATTACTTACTGTAAGCCAGGAGGTGTTCTCGTGGTTAGGCACGAGGAGCTGCTTTTATCAAACTCCAATTCACTTACCGTATTTTTCTTGATCTTTGCTTCTAATTATAAAAACCATATGGACTTTTGAGCTCTTTGGTCCCTTCTTTCCTTGTCAAGTCTGTTAAGACTCTTCAGGGTTAAAAGTCAGAAAATGCTTCACAAGACTTGTGGGAATGAAGAGGTTGGGGGCTGGAGCATGTTCAGAACTGAGGACGTGGCTATTCCCCAAGCTGCCTCCAGAATGTGGTTGGGAGGAGAGTGGAATTTGGCAGCTCGAAATCCTTGCTCACTTCTCTGAGAACTAGACTTGGCTGGGTCTCTGAGCCTTTCCCTCTCCTTCTCATTGGTCTGGTCTACCTTCAGGGGTGGTAAGGAAAATAAAGTTTGCCAGACTCCCAAGTACTAGAATAAAGAGGATTGAAATGCGAAAATGTAATAAGCATATATTGAGTGTCTGCTGTGTGCCAAGAACTATACAAAACACTAAAAAATTCAAAAGATGAAAAAAGCCACAAACCCCAGTCAGCAGGCTTTCAGATATTTTTTGGGGGGAGAGAGGAGGTTAAGCAGGCACATATACAGTTAACTGTAAATCTAAGACAGACAAACGAATTCAGAGATTTTTATTAAATATCACAAAACCAAACAAATAAGGAAGCTTATTCTAGAAAATTGGTGAACTGAATACAATTTTATGATTATCCCAAGAAGGCTCATGACTGGGGATTTAACACATCAAGAGTAAAATTTTTACCCAGAGTATACCATGCCCCTATGGAAATTCACGGCGTCAGCAGAGCTGATGAACTTGCTCTAGGTTGCTGGGTTGCTATTGGCTGTTTTTTTTTTTAATAGAATTTTTTTATTTTTTTAATTTATTTTTTATTTTTTTAGAGAAGTTTGAGGTTCACATAAAATTTCAAAGGAAGGCACAGAGAGTGCTCATGTATGCTCTGTCCCCATAAGTCATAGCCTTCCCCACTGTCAGCCTCCCCCGGCAGAGCCCATCGTTTACGTGAGGATTCCCCTGGCGGGTGTATGTTCCAGGGGCTTGGACCAGCACATACTGACACATCCTTATCATCCCAGTACCATACACAGTGCTTTCACTGCCCTAGAGTTCTGTGCCCTGCCTCTTTATGTCCCCATTCCCACCCTAAGCCCTGGCAACTGCAGATCCTTTTACTGTCTTTATAATTTTGCCTTTTTCAGAATGTCATAGAACTGGAATCATCATATAGTAGGTTATTCATTTTTAAGATGATGAGCACTCCATCTCCACCAAGAAGTCTGCACGTTCAGCTTTCTATGACGTACATATTCGGCAGTGGGCTCTAATTTGCACTGGCTTGTTTCTCCAGGGTCCTCGTGGTCCTCAGGGAATTGATGGAGAACCCGGGGTTCCTGGTCAACCTGGTGCCCCAGGGCCCCCCGGACATCCATCCCACCCAGGGCCTGATGGCATGAGCAGGGTGAGTTCTGGGCATTACTCAATGTTGTATTTAGATTGTACGTTCAGCTTTTAAAAATTGTGTAATTGGAGTATAGCCGACCTACAGTGTGGTGGTAGTTCCAAGTGTGCAACCTCATGATTGAACGACTCTATACGTTACCCAGTGCTCGCCAGGCAGGCGTCTCCATCTCCTACCGCACAATGTCATCACAATGTGGTTGATTACACCCCTGTGCTGTACTTTCCATCCCCGTGACTTATTATTTTATAATCAGAACTTTGTGCCTCCTGATCCCCTTCACCTATTTTGCCCGCCCCCCCCGCCTAAGTTTTTGATTTATTATTATGATTTCAAGTTGTCTCAGTTCAGATGTTGGCCCTTGACTGTAAGAGCAGCTAAGTGAATGCAGTGCTGCTATGGAACAACAATAAAACTAAGAAGTCACCAGAGAGTAGTTGGAAAATTCCAAATAGCATTTTTTTAAAGTACTACTTCAAATTACTTGTTTCTCAATTCTGTTCTGGACTCTGCAATTTTGTTCTTTTTGTTGATTTTAAAGGACTACTAATACTCTTCCTAATAGAAACTGAAAAGAGAAACATCTGTATCCTCCTGCTGTTCTCCAGGCTCAGGATGCTCACAAAATCTGTGCCATGTCCTCTGCAAGAAGGGAAGATGACACATCCCTTATAATGTATATGGAAAGGGCCACAGAGTTGACGCTAAAAATGCTGATTATTTCCCAATTTTAGTTTACTGCCAGAAATGAAATAAAACAAAATATCTTTCCATAAATGCTTCCTTGAATTCTTAGTGGCAGACATAGGGGATTTATGAATAGATCACCCAGGAAAACAAGGAACATATGGAGCCCTGACATAGGACTGTTGTTTTATAATAATTTATACAGTTTCTTCTCAACTGATTGCAGAAGGAATTGCCGATTTATTTTTTCTACAATATGCGCATTTTCCCCAATAAAGTCTAGAAATTAACAGCACTCTTGGAATATATATATATATATATATAGACAATTTTGGTCAGTTGGGTTACCAGAGTTTTTGTGAAAGAGAGTAGGTAAATCTGTTGCCAATTCTTGGAACAGTCAGTGATTCATTAAAAGGATGATAAAATCTTTATCAACCTCTGTAAATACAATTAAAATTTACTGGTCATGAACAAAGAAACAGTACCATCTAAGTAAAATAGTCTGGAATGGAAACTGGAATCTTCAGGACAGATATTTTAAAAGCATCTTGCAGGCTTTGTTCAGACATTTGGCAAGCACCAATTGTGGGAGGAAATCAGATAAAGAGATTTGAAGCTGAAATCGATGAGACGGGCAGGATGGTGCACGCTTTCACCCAGCGTGAGACCGACCACGTGGTCCAAAGGAACATGGTTATAAAATACTCCGAGGAAGATTGTCCAATCAAAAACACACACAATGAAAACGAGGTTGAATCTTTTTCTGCACTTTAAAATCAAAAATATAAAAAGATTCTCAGAAGAGTCTTTGTATAAGAATCCCAGATAATGTGCGTTTCTCAATTTAAGTTTGTGATGTATGTCTTTTACTGTGGAGATAACATAAACTTGTTGCTTTCACAGCCATTTTCAGCTCAGATGGCTGGGTTAGATGAGAAATCTGGACTTGGGAGTCAAGTAGGACTCATGCCTGGCTCTGTGGTAAGTGCAGATTTTACCGATAAAGCTCTTGTGGAAAATAACATTATATAAAGCAAGGTTTGAATTAGCTAGTTAAGAAGTAGTCTGTGTCTTCTTAAACAAATCTGTCCATCCATTAACTCCTTCAAATTATTTATCAAACCCTGCCGTGTACCAGTTAAAAGCCCGGCGGTGTTCCATTCATAACTGTGCAAAGTACTTGTTGGCTTTAATAAAGTGTTGCCTGTATAGATCATTTGATATATGAAGAAAATAAAGAATTTTAAAACATATACTCACCACAACAAATCTACTTTTATAGTGTTGTTAGAAACAGTGATTTGGCAAAACTGCCATGTGGGAAATTTTGGCAATTTATTTATTTATTATTTATTTATTTATTTATTTATTTATTTAAGATTTTATTTTTTTATTCATGAGAGACAGAAAGAGAGAGAGAGAGAGAGAGAGGCAGAGACACAGGCAGAGGGAGAAGCAGGCTCCATGCAGGGAGCCCGACGTGGGACTTGATCCCGGGTCTCCAGGATCACTCCCTGGGCCGAAGGCGGCGCTGAACTGCTGGGCCACCTGGGCTGCCCAAATTTTGCCATTTTAATTTTTGTTTTTTCCTACTTACCATCCTCTGACTGCCTCAGCCAACAACTCTAAAGTTACCTCATAACCATTCCCATCGACTTTTTAATTTCTTCAGCTGCCAACAGGAATCCCATTTTCTCTGAACCTGGATATTTGGAGAATACAATCTCATAACTCAAAGGCATCCCAGATTAATGGAATGTCAGGCAATAGCCAAGTGTGAAGTTAGGCCACATACATAACCACCCTGTTTACCCATCCTTAAACATTGTTTGTATACTTTTTAAGTCCTTCGCAGTATGGGCTTCTTCAGCGATCACCTTGGGATGAATTTCTGAAATAGGTTAGTTTTCATCCACTTGAAGTTCACATTGCCTGTGTGTTTATTTTCTAATGAAGTGTCAGTTTTCTTACTAGCTAAACCTCTGATATGTTCAAAATAAAAATTTAAATTTTTGCCATAAGAACAAACTTGATTTTGATCTAATTGATTTCACTTTTTCTGCCATTTCAAAAATTATATGGATATATTATTAATATAATTTCTAAAATGGCATTTTCCTTCTCATTGTCATGCCTCAGTGTAATCATTTCATACTTAAATGGAGAAAGCCTATGTAGATACTTTAAATGTATGTTATGAAAGAAATAATCCAGAAATCTTAGTGCCATAGATAATTTTAAACTTATTTTTAGTGTGACCTAGTCAATATTGTTGTTGATGGCTTCCTAAGTCTTTAATTCAACGTGCTCATTCATTTAAGTTATAAGAATTCTCTGCTGTGACACTGAAGAACTAAATAGACAGTTTGAGAATTACTTTATGCCTGCCAAGATTTTTCTTTTGTTGGATGTTTTGGTTTAACAGAACCACCCTTAAGCATGCAAATGTTCTTGTCCCAGAGACATGGGGAAAAAAGAGGCTGAAAGTATATATAAAATCATCCCAAATGTTGCCAAACTTTAATCTTCTTGAATTTAGCTACATTCCAGATGAGTACAAATGGAGAATGTCATCATCTTTCACTGTCAAAGCTTCACTTTTCCAGATTCTAAGCCTGATGCAACATTTTTGAAATTTTGGTCTAATTGTCACGAACACTATGCAACTTTTCTCATTTGTTGTTAAGGGTCCTGTTGGCCCAAGAGGACCTCAAGGCTTACAAGGGCAGCAAGTAAGTCTTTTTATAATTAAACTACATACTGTAACAAAATAAAAACAAATACAAATAAGGTCTCTGTGACATGAATGCTTTTGGCTGGCCTTTAAATTCATATTGTAATGCTCACTTGGAACAAGCTGATTCAGTTAACTTTTACTCAGATACTTATGCAGCATGTTTTTCAAAGTTTCTTCATGGGGCTCAAGTTTTATCATCTGGTTTCTTTATGTGACTGGCCTCCAATACAAAGAATTTTTATATGCCTTTGCTTCTAAAATAACAGATCATTATCTCATGTCATAATGAAAATTCTCCTAATTGGTTATGTGCTAACTCTGAGGCTGAGAAACCAGATCACAGAAGGCTACCACCATGTGGTATTAGAAACTACAGTCAAGATAATCGCTCTATGGAATCTTTAAAAAGAATATAATACTACACTTTCTTTCTATAGCATATCAAATACAAATAAAATAGTGTGGTGCTTTCACCAGATAATTTTTGTAGTGATTTGACAGGCAGTAGGAAATATTTTTTTCAGAAGAAAGGGGAAGAAAAAGAATCCTTAGCTCTGTTAAAGATTTCATACGATTGTTGTCATGTGTGTGGAGTGTTAATTCAAGCCATTTTATATTCCTGCCGTCGGTGAATAGAAAAACCTAGTTGTTGACGGTGATGAAGAAGATGATGGTCACGTCACGATCATGGTGCTAACTACCACTGATGGAGCACTCACTCCGTGCCGGCTCTACTCTAGGTCCTTAACATGTATTTGTTACCAAGAGAGCTATGACAGCCAAGCGAAGTAGGTAGCATTATTATCCTCATTTCACAGATTAGGAAATTGAGGTATAGAGAGATTCAGTAACTCCCTCAAAGTCACAGAGCTGGAAGATAGTAGAGCCAGCGGTTTAAACAACTGCACCATCTGCAGGAATATGTGATTTAGTATTCTGTTTTTCTTTGGTTTGTATATATAATTTACATATAATTCTATTTATTTACATAATTTGTTCTCAATTTTAGGGTGGTGTTGGCCCTACAGGACCTCCTGGTGAACCCGGTGAACCTGGACCAATGGTAAGTGTCAAGTAAGCATGTAGACCCAGTTAAATATGGGTCCACAGTTGTAATAATGTGATAATAATGATGAGCTATTTATTTTGTCAGCTCTTTCCTAACATAGTGAGAAATTACAGTCCAGTTCAGGAGGCATATATTATGTTTCCTGTGGTAGAGTATTTAAATTCAGAGGCTTTGAATATGGTTAGCAGACCATGCTGACATATTTGCATTTATGAAATTGATTTTTTTTTTCCTTTGGGCCCATAAGCTGAGGCATGCAACATAAAATTTAGAATATAAATAAGGCTATTTTCTATCATATTTTCATTTGTCTCAAGGATATTTTAGATTTTATCATTGATCAGTGTAGGCGCATAGAAGTAAATGTTCTCTTTTCCTTTTGTTTTGTTTTATTATTAGGGTCCAATTGGAGCACGTGGACCAGAGGGTCCTCCTGGAAAACCCGGTGAAGATGTAAGTTGCCTTCCTTCATTATGTTTTGAAACTTTGAAGAAGAAGGAGCTACAGTGTTAATATGAATATTATTCCCTGATTACCAGTTTATTTTCCTCACTTGTAGCTTTCAGAAACTCAGGCAAAACTGGAGTGTGATTTTACAAAATCTAAAAGTATTCTTCATTTTGATGGTTGTATATTGTTAGATTCTGTCTTTTTTCTTGAATTCCCCTGGATTTCCATTGTGATTTCTCCATAAGATACTAGAATTTCTGTCACGATAACCGTGACTTTTGCTGGTGGAACCCCTGAAGTGAACTTAAAGAAAATACATTGCTCGGATGGCAAAACATTGTTATGAAGTCTTCATTAAATGGAATTTTTTAATGTATTAATAGTGTAGTGCCGATATTGCTCTCCAATGCTGAAAAAGCCATTTCTTCAATTGGCTTTTTAAAGTTAAGACTCAACTTCAGGTTTTAACAGTAATAACGGGTGATCTAAGAACAGGATGCAAAAACAGATTTGCTTTTCTGGACTTTTTTTTCTTAGTTGTACCAAAATTGAGGATAAAATTAATGGTAAACCATTAATTTCAGTGTGATACTAAACCAGGTAAATATTTTCTCTTTGTGTGTCATGAGATTTATTTAAGCAGATTACATTGAATTTGGTTATAAAGAAAATATGTCTAGTAGTTCTTAACTATTTTATCACAAGAAACGACATGTAGTATTCTAAGAAACTCTTAATTCAGGGCCTCATGTTAATACAGAATAACATAGCATATACCCGTCTGTGTATGTGTGGGTAAATTCTGATGTTTTAAAATAGTGAGCTAGGTCAGACAATATAATTGATATTAATTTCTTCTTCTGGATAAATTAGTGAATGAAACCTTCACAGCTGACTGCTATAATGGATTGCCAGCAGGAATAGAGCCAGTTTCACTTTTATACTGTTTGGAGAGCATTGGGCATGAGCTTTCTTTATTTGGTGGTGGTGGGGGGTATGTGGAGGGGGCATGAGCTTTCTGAAAAAAGAGTTTTATCTGCAATTGATTTGTCATCTAGTCTCAGGAGTATTTTAATCCTCTTTGCTTTCTCCTCCCCCCCTTTTTTTTTTCTTACCTTAAAGGGTGAACCTGGTAGAAATGGAAATCCTGGTGAAGTGGGATTTGCAGGATCTCCAGTAAGTTAATACTTATCAATACAATGCCATAAAGGCAAACTTTGAAAAGTAAAGACTATTAAAATCACCTTGTAATTCATTATGTACGTTAGACACTATTACCAAGATATGTTCCCTTCTGTCATTGTGAAATAGTACATTTTGCCAGAGTGACAGCTAATTCCAATTTCCTATTTTGCATTGGCACCATATGAATAATCCTCCTAGAGCCAGATAATTATTTCATAAGCTAACATGGACACTCTCCAAACTGAGTGTCAAATTTACGAAGTCACCAACCTGACCTATTTCTATTTTACAACTTCCTAATCCCATTTGTCTTTTTATTTTTTATTTTTTTTCCATTTGTCTTTTTAGTATCTTTATTTATTAATTTATTTTTTAATATCTTTATTTTGTATTGTTCACATGTCTAATAGAACAGCTTGAGAGTTTACTGATTTGTTTTTTATATGCTAAGGACAGTAAATTGTGGACAGGATGCCTCTTTGGCTGTTCCTCAAACTGTCATGTTGGCTAGAAGTCTTGATTGATGTTCTGGACCCTGAAACGTTATGGCAAGCTACACTGATGGCCAGTACCCCTAACATAGCTATTTTTCCCCCTTGACTTACCACAGGGACACGTCCCTGGTAACACACTCCACCGGACTTCGGGACCTGCGCCACTTGGCCCTACTCTGAACCCACCTTTTCATCCTCACTCAATGTTACTTTGATAGGCCCTCTCCTAGGATATGCTACACAGGCAATGGGGAAAATTAGAATAAGCAAGCAAAAATCCTCTTAACACTTCTGCTCTTACAGTTTCTCCTTGTCTAACAACCCCTACACTGATTCAACCTTTTACTTCCTACATTTCCTGTAATTTTCTAGTGTTCCTTCCACTCAATACAACCAGTAGTACTGAATTATTTTCCATTTACTTCCTGAAAATTGATGAGGTTCAATGCTGAGATTTTCTTTTAAATGAGTGCTCATGTTTTAAGGGAACTTACTGGGCTCCAAGGATTATTTTGTTTCAAATATAAAACCAGCTCTCTGCTCTCTCTCTTCCTTTCCTCCCTCGTGAGGAAGGCATGAGGTTTAGTCATTAGCACAGATGTGCACGTCTTCCAGTCCAGGCTTGGGCCTCCCGTCCTGCTGCACTCCTGTGCATCCTCTCAGTGTAGGCCCTCCGTGGGGAGGAAGAGGCCCTGCCAGCATGTCACAGATGGACTCTGCAAGTTCTGTGCAACGACACATGTGATTGGGGTGTGATGACAGTCTCGGATCAGCAGAAAGGAAAAATTTTATGAGTACTAGTACATCTGGTTCATTTTCTTGTTGTATTAGAGATATGCAATCACATGAGAATTCCCTTGCAGACCACAAAAACGCAATGTTCACTAGTTACTTGAAATAGCATAGCTCAGTAATTCTCCTATAGGCTGCATGTACTGAGTTTCCTGCTCAGGAAAGAGAGGGAACAAATATCAGTAAAGTGGGAAGCATTCCAGTGGAAAAACTTAAAGGAAGTTCTTGAAGTGAGGAATTCCTAAGCAGGGCTGTGTAAACAGAAGAATTAGTGGAACTTTATTTGTTCAGAGAACATGGTTTGATGTGCCCTGGCTGTTAAAACTCCCCCTTGAAGCACTACAGAAATATTTTCCCTGTAAGAGGTCACAGAGGAGTGATTGCTTTGCTTTTATCATATGAATTTCATTGAGTATTTAGTAAACAGTGAAGGCAATGATGTCCAGAACAGAAGATTTTGCCATCTGTGAGATTGTGTCAGCACAAGAGAATTTCCTTAGATAAGGTTTGGGAAAAGTGTTATGCGTGTTAAGAGCCATGTTAAACCATTTCTTCAGTTGTTTATTCAGTGTTTATTCATTGGATGCCCACTCATTAGGCATAGGGCTGAGTGCCACAGATATGCAGATTAATAGTAATAATTGATAATAATTGATACATCGATCTACGCTATCACTGTACTCAGTTTTCTGGTGCCAGTGGCAATGGCATTCAATTCAAAGTCAAATTAATGTAGGCAATGAGAATAAGTGAATAATTAAGTCCCTGGGTCCTTATCTATTTGAAGAGAGTGTGAGGAAAAAGTTTCAAGCATCATTTCAAAATAGTCAAACCATTTGGATTTAATTTTCTGTTTGATTTCTCTTGTTTTTTAATTCACTATGCTTAGGTGGGGGATTCATAAATTAGCATAAATTAAGGCATTATTGAGTCTAGGATCCAACCTGTTCTCTCCATATTTCTTGACCAACCCCAACCCTTCTGTTGGATATTTCACTTCTTTCATTAATCTTTGAAACAGTCATTGATCCTAAAACTTCTCCTGAACATTTTACTTAAAATAAATTTTTTATTACATTTTAAAGCAATCTTTCTAATCCTATTCTGCTGCCCATATTTAGTGGTTCAGAGAAAATAAAACAGATGTATTTATTCTTTTACCACAAGTAAAGCACAATATAAAGCATAGTTTTCCTTAAGTTCCTTCCCTGTTTTTTTCCCAAATACGTTGATCTAGTTGGTTTAGACATTGAACATATTGATTTAGGCTTATTTTCCTGTTTTATGTTTGTTGTTTGGTTGTATTTTTTGTTTTTGGTTTTTTTTATGTTGTTTTGTTTTTGCTACTAATTATAATACAGTGATATAGTTTCAAAATTTGGAAATGTCATCTAATCAATACCTGACATTAATCCACATTTTTGTATAAGTCATGTTCCCACTTCTAACAGTGTATTTGCATTGCTAATTTTTGATCACCTAGGTGTATTTTGGCAGATTAAAGTGTACTACTCCTTTCTCTTTGTTGGTATTTTGCTAAAAAAACATAAGAATTAGATTTTTTTTGGAACAAAATTTATATTAAGCCATTTCCTATTCTTATTAATGACTTTCAATTGCCTTATCTATTTTTTTCCCCACAGGGAGCTCGAGGATTTCCTGGGGCTCCTGGTCTTCCAGGCCTGAAGGGTCACCGAGTAAGTTCAATCCTTTTCAGATATTATAGCTTATTGAGTAGAGTCTGGGGAGCATTACCTTCAACATCTTTATAATTCTATTTGTCAGTTGTCCTTAGCTGGCTAGGGTCTCCGTATTTATCTGTGGTTACCAAATTCACAATGCTTTTTTATATTTCCTTTGAATTTCATTTGATTCTATAAACAAATATATTTTGTGTTCTTACTGTATGCTGGATACTGTACGACAAAAGAGGACACAGTGATGAATGAGAAAAATCCACAGCCTTCAGCTTCAGGCGAATAGGGTTACAGTTATGAAGACAAAATTACGTAGTAGAATAAGTGACATGATACTAGAGAGTGCACTAGGTCATGGGAGGGCCCAGTCAGCCCAGACCTGGAAGGCCACAGAAATGCTCTCTCTTTATAACTCAAGATAATTAATATGTAATCATTATGTGTTACCTATATATATAGAAATTACATATCACTCAAGATGGAGATAAAACTTTTATTGCAGCAGCAGTGTGTGCTTGACCACAACATTGATGGGCATGTAACAGAACCAGAGAGCTGTTTCTGGAGAGGATTCTGTAAATCCTGGTGCCCATCCAACAGTGAAGAAAATTTCCATTGGTTGTAGTAAAGAATATACACATGAATATAATCTGAGAGACTACTTTGAAAAGTAGGGCAAGATTAAACCATAGAAATTATGGAAGACAGGCAGAGGGGGGAAAAAGAGGATTTGCTTATGTAACTTAATGATCATGATACAATTGGTAAAATTGTTGTTCAGAAATATCACACTGTCAATGGGCATAATTGTGAAGTGGAAAAGGCCCTTTCTGAAGAAATATAGTCTGCTGGATCACAAAGAGGTCGTGCATGTAGAGCTGTCAACGTTATGGGTCATGGAGGAAACTTTGGTGGAAGAGGAGGCTGTGGTGGAGGTGGTGGCAGCAGAGGTGGTTATTGAGAAGGGGATGGGGATATAATGGACTTGGAGGTGATGGTGCAGTGATGGTGGTGGTCCTGGTTATACTAGTAGGGAGGGACATGGTGGTTTTAGACCAGGATACGGACGCCAAGCAGTCGGATATGGCGGCAGTGTAGGCTATGTTGGTTACAATAAAGGAGGAAACTTTGGAGGTAACTCTGGTGGTGATGGGAGCCACAGTGATTTTTGGAAGTTATAGTGGATGACAGCAATCAAGCTATGGACCCGTGAATGGGGGCAGTTTTGGTGGAAGAAGCTCAGACAGTCCCTATGGTGGTGGTTATGGAGCTGGTGGTGGAGGTGATGAATGTGGTAGCAGAAGGTTCTAAATCTCTCAGAAGAAAACGCTACAGTTCTTAGCAGGAGAGAGTGAGAGTTGTCAGGAAAGCTGCACTTTGAGACATCGCCCCAAATGCAGTAGAGGAGCTGCAGAACTCTGCCACTTAAAGGAACGATGATCCACAGAGAAATTACTGTTGCTTACATAGGAAACCCTTCCTACCCAGGACTCTCACAGCCCCAATTGGCAAACCTTGCAGCTATTATTACTGCAGTTAGTGTCAGATGAGGTCTTTTATCTGTTACAGCTTTTTCTTTTTCTTTTTCATTTCATCACATCAGGTATATTGTCCAACATTGTGGTCGTGGTGCCAGGAATAAAAAATTAAGAGATTTTTAACTGTGTAGTTCAGTTTTTCTACATTTCAGTACAGAAGCTTTCACAAAATGCAGTTTTTAAGGTGTTTACTTGTGAGTTAACAAGTAAAGAAGATAATTGTTAATTACTATTTTGCATGAATTTTGCTCAAGTGAACTGTAAAGAAACACTTGCTGACTTGCAGTTTAGGGGGAATTGATTCTCTGGATTTCCAAACCAGAAATAGACTCTGACACGTGGAGAACATACATATTTGTAAGTTTACAGTATGTTTTAGATAAGTAGAATTAGGTATTTAAATTAGCATATTTGTGAATTTTATAACATTGAGATTTACCTTCAAATGAAAAAAGATCTCCAAATTCCAGAAAAAAAAAAAAAAAGAAATTACCTATCTTCTATCTATCTGTCATCTAATTATCAGAAAGCATGACTGATATTAGTAAGTATATACTTGCTGGCCTCTTTTGAGTAGTTGAGCCTCTGATTAGAATGCGTGCTGCTATACTAGTTATTAATTATTTTGAATGTCATCCATTGCTATAACCCAGAGTTTATAACTATATAAACTGCATAATTATTTGTCTTCTCTGAAACCACCAAAGGTCTTTCATATGTAGCTATAGATGAAATTTCTGCAAAGTCACAAAAATCTGAAAGGTGAGAACACTACAAATTAAGAATGTTGCTCTAATTTTCTTTGAATAGGCTTTCAAAAAACTGTTGAAAATTTGGAAACATTCTGAGTGACAACTTTAAATGACCATTTTTATATTTTTATAAGGTACTTTCTGTGAGCTTCTTTTTGGTTCTTCTTTTACAAATCTGAGGATGAAAAAAAAGCAAGTAAAATATAAATTTATATTTCTCTTCTTAGGGACACAAAGGTCTTGAAGGCCCTAAAGGTGAAGTTGGGGCAACGGGTTCCAAGGTAAGCATGCCCATTATCCCCAAGTCACGTCTCTGTCACACCTTAGGTTTGCTTCAAGTGCCTACCAATTTTTCAGAGCCATCTTAAGTTCTGGAGGAATGAGGAGTACCAAAAAAGAGATAGTTGAGTAGGTAAATATAATTTTTCAGAGACGAGTGGCAGTAGATTTGGCAGGGCCCATGACATGGCTTCCCTTTGCCACCAAGAACAGCCATCATGGCACTGGGTTTCTGCCAGCATGGGGTGGGTGTTACATGAAGATGGTACTGTGAATTCACCCGTTAAACACAGTCCCTCTTCTTTCTTCTTCAAAAATATCTGAGAGGTTTAGGTAGTCGTTAGCTTCATCATTTAGTACCCTTTTAATTCCAAGGCCTTCTGGCCATTGTCTTCACAAGATGTGTTTACATTTCGAGAGAGAGACCATAAAAGAAGTACAGAGGACTTTTTAGTGGGAACTTCATGCAAGATATACATACACATATCTCTGTGTGTGTTTGTGTGTGTGTGTGTATTTATATATGTGTATAGGCATTGGCTTTAATCTTTTTTATTTTTAAACTTCCTATAATAGATCTTAAGAGGTCAGTTTTAGCTTTGCAAAGTTTTACTTGAGCTAAAGTATTATCAGATATAAACATATAATTACTTTTTGATCCTAATTAATATGAATAGACATGATAGTCTTATCAATCTTGTTTACATTTTCAGTTTTATTTTATACTTATTTCTATAGAAACTAAATTGCCATTGCATTTTAAGATAAAATAATACATCAGAATTTTGAGGCCCTTCATTTCAAGTATGCCTTTCAGATGCCCAGTCTGAAAATACACTTTTAAAATGACACACACACACACAGACACACACACACACACAGAAAAAGTGATGTATCAGTTGTAGGTTTCTCATACTGTAATATAACCTCATTTTTGCTTTAGGGTGAAGCTGGCCCTACTGGTCCAATGGGTGCCATGGGTCCAATGGTATGTATCAATTTAATTCTTTGGGTTTTGTTTATTTGTTTTTTTTGGTTTTGTTTGTTTTCATTTTTTAGAAATTAAGAGAATGTTTATATGAAAAATAAAAAGACATGGAGAAGATATGTTACCTGATGAAGTAAACTTGATTACCAGCTGATAGAAAGGCATATCCAGAGAATTGCACCCTTTAAATAGAACAGGCTTCTTGCATTTCATTGTTTTTCTTAACCATTGAATGCTCTTATTCTTTTTCTATAGTTAGTGTTTAAATCAGAATTATTGTAGATTTAGTCCATTATAGTTTCATAAGGTAAAATCTATTAGGTAAGAGGTGGTAGGTTATGTATCCCCACAGGTGGAGATTTTTTCAAACCCAAAGTTGCTTCTAGAAATACTACTGTTTGGTGGCCAATTATGATGAGTCTTGGTTGGATTGCATGATGTAGCCAGACTACCTTAGGAGTCAAATAAGATGCTTCAAGAGATGTTTTTTTCTCTCTCATCTGTAGGGCCCAAGGGGAATGCCAGGAGAA
Organism: Canis aureus; assembly: GCF_053574225.1. Classification (NCBI taxonomy): domain Eukaryota; kingdom Metazoa; phylum Chordata; class Mammalia; order Carnivora; family Canidae; genus Canis; species Canis aureus. The sequence continues at coordinate 249,080 of NC_135644.1, forward strand.
AGGGGGAGACTTGGGCCACAGGGGGCTCCTGTAAGTATGTGTGCTTCAGTGTTCTCAAAGGAACTGAATATGTCTTTTAAATGAGAAAATAGTACTGGTTGTCTACTTTTTAATTTTTCAGTTTTTATCTTTGCTTTTTATTTTGAAATAAATTTAGGTTTACAGAAAAATTGCAAAGGTAGTATAGAAAGTTCCTGTGCAACCTTCACCTAGCTTCTGTTAATATTAACAGCCTACATAACCACAGTACATTTGGTGCCTACTTATATTAATACAAAAGTTAAGAAAACTATAAAAACCTATAGCAGCATGGAATAGAGTCCATGAAAAAAATAAAAAATTTGGAATAGTAATAAAATTATAGTAGGTACTATTTACCAAGCAGCTGTTGTATGCCAAACATTCTTCCATGCTTTATTTCACATTCATCATAATCCTAAAAGGTAAGTACTGTGAGTGTACCCTTTTAAAAGAGCCGAGTTTTCTGATTATCTGTGTTTGGTTTATTTTATTAGTCTTTTAAAGCTTTTTTTATTTATTCATGAGAGAGTGTGAGTGTGAGAGTATGAGCCGAAGAGAGGGACAGAATGAGAGGGAGAAGCAGGCTTCCTGTTGCGCAGGGAGCCCAATGTGGAGCTCGACCCCAAGAGCCTGAGATCATAACCTGAGTTGAAGGAAGACATTTAACTGTCTGAACTACCCAAGCACCCCTGTCATTGATTTATTTTAAATGTATAGATTGAGAAATGCCCTTGCTGTCTGCCTGTGTGCCTTGACCTAGCCAGATAGGGGATGTATTCCAATGTTTCTGTTCATAGCTCCCTGAAGGTGTTAGACTATACTTGCTAATATTTCAACCTTGCAGTTCATTGTATTGCACCTGCTTTAATTTGGACAATTAAGGACTGCACCTGGCCTTTATTATGAGATCTTCTCATTCCCATTAATAATAGGAATCCCAGGCTTACAGTATCCCCTGCTGTTACCCTTAGCCTAAAGATGACAACCACCTTAGAGTTTCTGAGTAATACCAAAGTCAGGGCCTTGGCTGGGGAGAAGTGAGACCCTCTCACTAGGCCCTTTCTTATCCCTTTGAAGATAAAGTGTCGTCTGGAAACACAGAAAATACTGTAGAACATAGCTGTTGCCTCACCCACCCTTACATGGAGTATCCACTCTAGCATTTTTACTTCTCTGTGCTTCATTCTACTACCTGCCAAGGCAGTCCCAGCATTTCTATTCCACTTAGTCTAGGCCATTGCTCTTCCTAAGTTTCAAAGAACCATCTCCCATGTCAACACCATTTTTCAGAGTCTTTATCAGAGTGCTAACTGTGCATCATGGGAGAGTGTTTGTGTATTCTTTAAGTTTCCCACTTTATGTTCTTTCCCTCCTGATCCAGTACCCTCAGGACCTACTCACATGCATTCTCTTTTGGATTCTCCCTCTACGTGATGTAAAGCACTCATGACTCCTTTGGTGTGTATCTTCCCTCTTTTATCAGAAGCAGCTTTTCCTCAACTTAGTTATTTTGAGAAAAATAGTTATTCATCTGGTGGCCAAAGGACAGGAGCAGGGGGTAGTGGTGGTAGCATATATTGCCTGGTAAAGTAGAGGCTTCTGCATTCCCTTTAAGCAAGGAAGAATAAGCTATTGATGGTGGGGATGGTGGGAATTTCTATAGGCCCATAGACTTCAGAATTGAGATTTCAAAGTTCTTAAGATATCCCAATGCCAAATTTCATTCCTTCTAACCAAGGGCCCTCAAAATAGGGACGGCATAACAGGCTTTCTGTGCTTTAGAATTCAGCCTTCACAAGGGCTCTTGAAGCTTTATCAAGCCCTGATCCCAACCATCAACTTTTTCTTCCCTCTGATTGTAGAAGATTACGATATTTTAAGATGCTTCCAAAGAGTCTTATAATGATGATTAAACACCATTAGCCTTTCAATGTTTTTCTCCAATGTATGCATTCAACAAGAGCCATGAAATTCCGTCAATTTTATAATTGCTACTACTAATCCTTCTCAAGTGCCTGAGCTACTGTACCCATAGCCCTTTCTCTGACACTTGCGCCCTATCTCAGTTTACTACTGGAGACAATGTTCATTGCTGCATCACCCCAGGATGTCAAGAGTGAGTCCTACTTCATCTATCACAAGCTATTCAGTGAGGAGTCCAGCTTTACATTTTCATTTTAGAGTCAGCTTTCTTGTACTTCTTCAGGCACCAATGGTATCAGGGTGTTAGGTCTGGTTTCCTAGGAAACAACATCAAAGACTTATATGCAGGACATTTATTGTGGAGTTCTCTCAGAAACTACATTTGTGAAGAAATGAATAAAAAGCAGGGTTTGTCACAGGGAGAATTTAAACTGTATTACAGTTATAACAAAGACCCCAGTCTCCATGAGTCCTCAGTTCCATGAGAACTATGGGGCTGGCATGGCTCATCAGACTTGTCATGAATGGGGGGCCAATCCATTGTACCACTGCAGTAACCTGGGAAGAGGCATAACCTTTGCTGTGTGAACTCCTTAGCTGAGGGCAGTTTATGGGAGGGTCTTAACTATGAGTCATCAGCTTGTAACACTTCCAGCAGTGGTACAATGGTTTCTTCAGTGCTGAAGGAAGATCTAGATGATAGCCATAGCATTCACTATTTAATTTCCTCTGTGTGTGCGTGTGTGCTTTATTTTGTTTTTACAAAAAGCACATTCCTCCTCTGAGTTAATCTATTAGGAAGGCAGATGTACAAAATTTCAGTATCTTTGAGATCATTTTATTGAAAGTCATATGTTCCAAGTAAAAAGGATCATTTTAATCAGTTTCATTTTTTCAATTTTGATTCTTCTTTGTTATTTTTGTAAGGACAAATGTGTTTATTACTACCTTATCAGTGTTATACAAAAATGTATTTTTATTGTTATCGACCCATTTGAGGGTTGTTGGTTAACTTTAATATTTATTCTTCAGTTTTTAACATGGAAATTTTAGAAAACAAATGAATTATGAGCAAATACTGTAGAAAATGGAATTTTATTTGTCTTTTTCCTCCTAATTAGGGACAACGAGGCACACATGGTATGCCTGGAAAACCTGGGCCAATGGTGAGTTGTATTACTTTGATATTCATTCACTCATTTATTGTTCCATTTGTACATCCGTTAACATTTACAGAGCATTCAGCATCCTGGACACTTGGAATAAAAAGGTGATAAAAAGGTGATAAACACATATTACTTATATTTGGAAACTGCCTTAACTATCAAGGGAGAGAGATATATCAGTTACTATTGCAGTGTAATGCTGTTGCTAACTGCTATGCTGTGCAGTGCAACTTGAAGTACAATTATGGGAACCTACCTGTCTGTACCTACATCTAGAGTAAGATAAAGATATCAAGGAGGACTTAAAGAGGAGCAACTTTCAAGTTAAGTCTTGAAAAATGAGCATATAAAATGAGCAGGAGGGGGCAGCCCGGGTGGCTCAGTGGTCTCTCATAAATAAATAAACTCTTAAAAAAATAAAATAAATAAAATGAGCAGGAATGTAGCATGGTCTACAGGATGGATAGATGAGAAAAGCACAATAAGCTCAGAGAAATACTAGGAGGGTAAATCAGATTTGAAATTATTTGCCTTTAGGATCTTTCCTGCTTTGTTACTCCTAAAAAGGAAATAATAGCAGGAAAACATAAGTATAGTTTAAAAGGGATTTTATTACTGCAAAACTGATGGAATTACTACAGTACACTCCTCAAAGAAGAATCAGGATAACCTAGAATGGAATGCTTCCTTTTAAAAAAAAAAAGGTTTTATTTATTTATTCATGAGAGACACACAGAGAGACAGAGACACAGGCAGAGGGAGAAGCAGGCTCCATGCAGGGAGCCCGATGCGGGACTCCATCCCAGGACTCCGGGATCACACGCTGGGCCGAAGGCAGAAGCTCAACTGCTGAGCCACCCAGGAGCCCAAGAATGGAGTTCATCTTATACTCATTTCTTTCAATGATTTAAACTCTATGCACGTCTTCCCAAATATGGGATAGTGATAAATATCCACATGTCAGCTTGAAAAAAAAAATCACTGTAAAATATGCAGGTGATTCTTAAGCATCATTTTTATAAAGTACAGTCCCGGATTTTGGTATAAAACAACTTTCTAAAAACTATATTACTTGGTTAACACAAAGAAAGTACATCTCTCAAGAAGCAGTTGTTTCAAACAGTTTGTGATTGTGACTTGTTCTCTAATACACTACAACAACAAGTGTTTAATGCCACTGGACATGTCTTTTGGTACTATTTCATACCAATGTTGGAAGGTACTTACTATAAAATTATATTATCGTTGGGATTTGAAAGTACTAAGTGGATTATTCTTATGTGTCCAAATACAGAACGTTGTTTAAGAATGAAAGATGACTCAGTAGGACATTGATTAAAAAACATGTCTGATCACTTTTCTGGTTTCTCTTAATAGGGTCCTCTTGGGATACCTGGATCATCTGGTTTTCCAGGAAATCCTGGGATGAAGGTAAAATGTTAATATGTTTAGCTCTTGATTACAAGAAGTACTTGGTTATGAATCCCAAAGTGAGGAACTTCATTTCATTAATTGTATGGAGGTTGCTCTTAACCATGGAAAAAGCCTAGAGCGTTCTCAGCGCTATTCTGGTAGGGGCAAAAAAATAGCTTAGAATATTTAAAAATGAGATTAGCAAACAATATGTAATTGAAAGAGAATTACTGATAATTATACAATTGTAATATCAAAGAATCTGTTGCCTTAGAACTCTAAGGCTAGACAATTGTAACAGCTGCAAGGAATAAGAACTTAATCTGAATTGGAGCTCTGTTCCTGGATACAGCACTAAATAGCAGAATGTTCTAAACAATAGGAGGTTAAAATAAATCAGAGGTTGTCAAAAGGCTGTTCTCTCACACAGTGCTGGCTTTTCACTCCTATTCCTGCTCCCTACCATTGACACAACCCATTTAAAGGAATAAGCAGGGAGGCTATTTGGCTTTCCACAGGGGAAGGGATTAAAGTATTCTGTTGGGTTGATTTACATTTGTAGGGAGCCACAATTTGTTCTTTCAGTATTTGGGATGATAAATTCAAGGATTAGAATAGGAGATTATTAAGATTATACTAGCTAAATTAGTGAGTACATTCCGAACACTACTTACAAGTTTTAAACAACACGGTGTGTTTGATTGCCTCTCATACGCAGTTTCCCCTTGGCAATAGTTTTTTCATCTCAAAGAGGAGATGTACTCACAAGAGGCCATGGCAGTCCCCTCACTTCTCTAAATCTTGTCTCCTCACGGAATTTTGTTGAAGGTTAAGTAATGCCCTCCATATAGATCCACGCTTCCTGTTAGTAGTGCTACTCAAATGGGTTTTGAACTCTATTTTGAAACAAACAACAACAAAAAAGTCCATAGCTGACATTTTAAATACTCTGAAATGTCACCGTCATCAAGTCAAATGATTCTTCAGGCTGTCTCTAATGCTGTCTCTCAACTCTGGGCCGCAGAGATGTGGCTGCTTTACAGTGGCACCCTGCATCATTTCACTAACCAACCCCTTATTCACTGAGAACTCACTGTGCACTGGAGCTCGTAGGACCCTCTTGAGGTTCCCTCTGTTTCTGATCTGCTCCCTGAGGTCCTAATCCAGCTGTTCCTGACTCTGGCCTTAGAGGGCCCATCCCCCCATGGTCCCTCATCAAAATATTCAAAAACCCTTCCCCCTTCATGTGAGACCCTCTGCTCTTACACTGAGCTCTGGCCAGAGAACTAGAGATAGAATGAATACTCACAGCGTCCACAACTAAGACTGGGCAGAAAGCAGTTTCTGCTAGATTGTGGCATCTAGCTAAGACCTCATTAGAATCACAATTTATATAACAGTTCATGCTGCATATTTCCTTCTCCTCCTCGGGTTTTCTAATACTGGCTGTTGGCTACTGAAAACTGCTTAAAAATCAAACACTCTGCAAAACTGTTTTTCACAGAAATTGTTTGTCTGTCCTATTCCCACCTCCCCAAATATAAAATTCCCAGATCTTTGTTTTTGGCCAGGATTCTGCTACACCTGTTAAATTCTTCCATGGTCTCTGTTTTTCTGGATGAAGAATAAACTTCCATCTCCAGTTCCTTGTATTTCAAGGATTCAATAGGGATTTAACATGTTTTATTGGCACTAATGAACACCCATAGGCTTACAATTTTAGTTTTAAAATTCCAGCTCCAGGTCCCACTAGGATTAGAGCTAGAGGGATCTAATATGTTTATAAAATACAGAAAGTCACTTAGGTTTAAATTTCGGATAAATAAAGAATAAATTTTTAGTATAGATATGGCCCAAATATTGCCTGGGACAAACTTATACTTAAATTATTTGTTATTTATCTGAATTAAAAGTTAACTAGACATTTATATTTTTATTTACTATCTGGACCACTATCTTGGGTTGAAATAACGGTAGTTATCAGGCTACCTTGACGACTTAGCTTTGCTATTAATGTTACAGACATCATCATACTCGAAGAGGTTTAGGAAAGTGAGTCCACTTGTTAAGTCATAGTTAGGCACACATCCTTTGTAAACCAGTTTGTGCTTATGACTCCTTTAAATACTTGAGTATTAAATGTAAAGCTCCAAAGAAGCAATAAACTTTGAACCACACATTTATGTTCTTCTTAAATTAACATTTCTTTTGTATCCTGTTAGGGAGAAGCAGGTCCCACTGGAGCAAGAGGCCCCGAAGGTCCCCAGGGTCAAAGAGGTGAAACTGGGCCACCAGGCCCAGTTGGCTCTCAAGGTCTTCCTGTAAGTTCCTAGTACATTTAAGAACTATATTCTTAACAGAAAGCTTGACATGTTTTGTAACTTCAGAACAAAGGCAATCTATTTTAATATATCTTCTTTGAATTCTGAATGAGTGTTTGCAACTGACATAAAAAAAAAACATAATTCTCTTGTCAACTCTGCAAAATTCTATCTACTTTATGGAAAAGGGAATTAGTTACAGAAGTAAGTTTTAGGATATAATGGTGGTTGATGTTTTACAACAATTTTCTGCTTCCTTTTGGAATATGAGTGGACATCCAAAGACCACCCTAGATATGGCTTAATAGCTTACAAACTTTTCATGTATCTTTTAGGGTACAGTAGGAACTGATGGTACACCTGGTGCCAAAGGCCCAACGGTGAGTAACTAAGTGCATTTGTGCCACATGAAACACAAGTGGGCGTGATCCTTAGGACCATAGACCTGTACGTAGTCTCTGCTCATCATGTCGTTCTTTCATTCTGATAGGGCTCTCCGGGTACCTCCGGTCCTCCTGGTTTGGCAGGGCCACCTGGATCTCCAGGGCCTCAGGGTAGCACGGGACCTCCAGGAATTCGAGGCCAACCGGTAATGTCCCTTAAAATAACTATCATCGTTAGTATAATCCAACGAAGAGCACCAAGAAAAACAGTATTCAGTGAGATGGAATGAAACATAGATAATGTGACTTATTTGAATGAGCCAATTAAAGACAGAAATCTTTGTAAAGTGGAAGCCAAATGTTAATGTACAGTGTAGGCTTTTAAATTCAAAGGGGAACATTATTGCGTTGTGTTGGATTTTAGTGAGTTTTTAAATTTAAAATAATAAGGTCATGACTTTGGTCTGCCTCATAGAATTTTATCAGTATTTGAATAATAAACTGATGGAAATATTTTACAAGCCAGTGTGAAGAAATCTGGAGGCTATAATGACACTTTGGTTAAAATGGGTTTAACGGCTATTTCTCAAGAGCTATTGTGAAAAGTGATTCCACCATATTGTTCAAATCAAATGAATTTCCATATTTTGTGAAATTATTTATTAGAAAAAAATGTTACGACAAGCCCATAAGAAATAAACACATTGAGAAGCTGTGCTTATATATTTTTAGCTTGATATATAAAAATTAAAACTTTCTTTCTTAACACTACCTAAAACAAATATTTTGAATTCTGTTCCAAGTAACTTAGTTATGCTAATAAATCCTTTTAAATGGTGGTGACAGATTTATTAAGACATAAGTGTTGCTGATACTTCACATTTGATTTTATCATGTTCTCAATTTAGTAATCTGCTCCCCACAAGTTTAACTAGTATTTAAAAATACACGTATAAAAAAAACACAGAACGCTCCAAAGATGAAATGCCTGTTTGAAGTTGTCCAACTGTCAATAAAGAGAACATAAATATAAAATTATCTTGATTCTGGGTAAACAAGTCTGTTTCCTAAAATAAACCTGAAATAGATTTATCTGTAGAAGTTGTCATTGTTAGTTCTATTTTAATTAGCAAATTGGAATAACTGAATAATTCTAAACTTCCTAGTATGCATGATAAAACAAGATTTTATTTTTTTTATTTTTATTTTTTTTTTATTTTTTTAAAGATTTTATTTATTTATTCATGATAGTCACACAGAGAGAGAGAGGCAGAGACACAGGCAGAGGGAGAAGCAGGCTCCATGCACCGGGAGCCCGACGTGGGATTCGATCCCGGGTCTCCAGGATCACGCCCTGGGCCAAAGGCAGGCGCCAAACCGCTGCGCCACCCAGGGATCCCATAAAACAAGATTTTAAAAATAAGTCTCTGAAGACTGTAAAATAGACAAACTGCTACCTAATCAATACTAGATTTTATAAAATTTCACATACATTCTACAAGATTTGCAAAATTTAAAAAATGATAACACAAACTTACCGGCAAAAGTTTTCAAGGCCCACTTAGTATAATTAGTTAAAGCAGGTTGGACTGGCTAAATGTCCTGGTTCTTATAACTGTTCATACTTTTATTTTAGGGCGATCCAGGAGTTCCGGGTTTCAAAGGAGAAGCTGGCCCAAAAGGGGAACCAGTAAGTCTTCATTTTTTTTTGTTTAAAGGATAAGAAGAGCATGAATATTGTCCCAGAATGCACAGGTCAACATGCTCAAGTGTTAACATAATAATACTGAGAAATATACCTTTAGATGGAAACAGTTTAATACAGTTTCACATTTATAACTGACTTCATTTTAAATGAAGCTTTTGACTATGACTCCCCTGTGCTATGGTCTTTCTGGTAACTGTCCTTCTGTTTTCAATAGGGGCCACATGGTATTCAGGGTCCAATAGGCCCACCTGGTGAAGAAGGCAAGAGAGGTCCCCGAGGTGATCCAGGAACAGTCGGTCCTCCAGGCTCCATGGGAGAAAGGGTAAAATTTGAATAATAAATTCTAGAATTGTAGGGGAATTATATGGGTAGATTTTGGGATAGTAAGGAATGATAGAGCAGTTAAAAGACATGCCTGCAAGTGCATTTCACAGCAGGATACAGGATGTTCAGGATGATTGTGAATTAAAGGAGCCAACTGTTTAATTGGTGCTCATTCATTCATTCAGCGAATACTGATTGAACAACTACACTGGGCCAGTTTGATATATTGGTACTTAGGCTACATCAGTGGAAAAGAAGGCTGTGGTCCCAGCCTTCTGTACTAGTGGGGGCTAGTAATAATAGTTTACTCCAGTGGGGAGGTACACAATAAACAAGTGAATGGGCAAACAAAAATATAATTATGCATTTCAGTGAATACTGTATATACACGTAGGAAATAACAGGGTGATGTGGTAAAGAGAGAATAACAGTATATGATGGTAGTGTGACATTAGGTGGTTAGGAAATAGGATTCTTTGGGAAGATGGCATCCTAGCTGACACCTGAAGATGAGGGTGAGCAAGAGAACTTGGAGAAAGAACGTTGTCAGCAGAGGAAACAGGAAATGCTAGGCCAGGAGGCCACAAGGGTCGGTGACTTTAGAGATCAGAAGAGGTCGCCATAATGAAACAACAATATCACCGTACATTTGTAGAAACTTTCAGAGGAAGCATGGAGCTTCACGTGGGAGACAAAACAAATACATGTCATTGACATTTTGATGGTGGTGGATGGTGCCATTCCTTTGCTGCTCATATCAGATTTTCTCTATATTTAATTTTACAATGAATTGTTAGTATAGTTCTTAATCTGAATAATTTTTGGCTCAGTACTTACATGTTTTCCAAAATTTAATATTTCTTTCCATATAGTTAGGGTTGTTTTTTTTTTTTTCCCCCTGCTTACCTATCTATTGCCATGTTGGCTTGATCACACCTCTTAAAACCATATAATACTAAAAGTAAAAATTACCCACTCATGATACATTTCAAGAGCATCGACAACAATTAAGAATCACATTTTGGTCATTTGTAGGGTGCTCCTGGCAATCGTGGTTTTCCAGGCTCTGATGGCTTACCGGGACCGAAGGTGAGGTCATCCTATCAAATGTTGACGCTCACGTGGGTGGTGCTCCAAAAGATGCCACTGTCCGGAATGGTGCTCTAGCTTTGGTCCACGTGGTCCAGATCTGAAGAGTGACATGGAGGTTGAGCCTAATGTCAAATCCCTCTTGTGCCATTTCTATTCTATAGAGGGATGGGGGACGTATAATGGTTGGAAGTAGGGAGAAGTTTGTTTTCGGACTTTTTAGGGACACTGCTGAGAAGAAAAGGTCATACACCTTTCCTTTGACTGGTATATATACTTTTTCCTTTATCCAGAATTTAGACTTTAAAATTTTGGTATTTTTTCCCCCAAATCTAGATTAGATAATTTTCATTGGCTAATGATGAAAAACCACTATTCTATAAGAAATACAAATTAGAAGAGACTATGTTGTGACATTTTTTGTGACTTTGTAACTACTTGACAAAGCGTCTGTATGGTATACCAGTGCTTTGATTTGTACAACATACATTTCATATTTATTGCTTTTATTTTCCTGCACCATTTCTTTTTTTTTTTTTTTCATTTCTTTTTTTCCTGACATATTCTGCTTTGCATTGGAACAGGGGGCTCAAGGAGAGAGGGGTCCTGTAGGTTCTTCAGGACCTAAAGGAAGTCAGGGGGATCCAGGACGGCCAGGCGAACCTGGGCTTCCAGGTGCTCGGGTAAGAACACAGCAGTTTGCTACATCAAGCCAGAACTTCTCCTGAGAATTCAGTGAAAGGACGTTTTGACTTAGCGAGTCTTGACAAGTTGGAGCATTTCTTTGGTTTTACAACTTTTTTTTTTAGATTTTATTTATTTATTCATGAGAGACACACAGAGAGAGAGGCAGAGACACAGGCAGAGGGAGAAGCAGGCTCCATGCAGGGAGCCCGATGTGGGACTCGATCCTGGGACCCTGGGGTCACGCCCTGGGCCCAAGGCAGGCACCAAACTGCTGAGCCACCCAGGGATCCCCCTGGTTTTACAATTTTGACCTGATTGACTTTTTAAAATACTGGTTTGCTATTTTATCATGTATAGAAAATATAGTAATTTCTACGCTCCCTTTCTCAAAGGAGTACATATTAATGGTTTTGCCACTTGACATGAAAGAAAATCATCTTTGTCAATATTTATTTTTTCCTCTACTTGCTAACAACTAATTTCCTTGGCTTTTAGCCAAAGAGAATTCGTGATAAATTTCATTTTGACCAAATGTCATTTGAAAATTCATTTGGACTATGGAATCACTCTTCTATTCGGTTGTCAACAATGCTCCTTGAAGAGAAAGGAATTCATACAATAAATTGTTGGATGGAAACATACATTTGGCTACGTGATCTTGAACCCAGCGTTCACTATATGAGTAGAAGTGTATTATAGCTTCCTCCTTCTATGTGGCAAACTGGCATTTTCTTAGGAAATGGGCAGGCCAGCTGAAGGGGCAATCAGCATTGCTTAGAGGAAGAATGACCGCCCCCCCCCCCCCCCCCCCGACTGTAGCTCACATCTGGACTGGGAGGACCACGAATACTAAAAACCTGTGGGCAGCATAGCTGTGGGTGCTGTGAGTTTGGAGTAACATGCACCTGCCTGTTGGCCAGGACCAGTATGCTGTGCTCACGATGCTGTTATAATTCTGCTCACGTGGGAGTTCTAAGGCAGAGTGGCCCGTGTGCCCACCATGTAGACTTACTTGCTCACATGTGACCTGTCCCTTGTGGGGGGAGAGGATGCCCTCGGAGGCTGTGCTGTGGGTCCCCACCCCGGCCCGTGGAAAGCCCACATAGTGCGGCCTGTTGGCACGCTGTGTTTTCTGCCCTGGTCCTTCCAAAGCCAGGAGGGGTGAGGACCCTGAGGGGCCTGTAGGCCTGTCTGGAGGAGCCTAAGGCCACTGGGAGTGGGCATTGCAAAGTGGAACGGGGTCCTTTTAACGCGGTGCTGTTTTTATTCTCTAGAATCTTTACTTCAGTTTCAAGTCAGCAACAAAATGACGGTTGCTTTTAATTTTCAGGGTCTGACAGGAAATCCTGGTGTTCAAGGTCCTGAAGGAAAACTTGGGCCTTTGGTAAGTAATGTAAACAACTCTCTTTGGGGCACCCAGTTGGTTATGCATCCAACGCTTGATCTCAGCTCTGGTCTTGATCTCAGGGTCCTGAGTGGAGCCCCATATGAAGCCTACTTAAATAAATAAGTAAATAAAGTCCACAACCATTAATAGTTCTCAATAGACCTACAACTTAAATGATAAGATGTTTATTTGAGGTTAATGCTTTTAATTGGCTGGATGCTGATCTTATTTACATGTTTAAAATGCTGAAGTAAATTTATAGGATCTTCATATTTTAAAATTCACCCAACATTGATCAAATTTAATTGATACAATATCTGAGATTAAAATTGTTTCTCTGATATCAGTGGAAAAAGTTGAAATTATGTATTCTTCCAGGACTGGTCAAATTTGTCTATTAGAAACATTCTCATTTCTTGATGTCCTTGCAGTTGTATAGGTTTAAGAGAGGTAGGTACAACTTTTGACAGCTCATGTATTCTGGGCCTTTTCTTTACACCAAAAATGTGAAATAGAAGTATCAAATTTTCGTTACCACAATCTAGAGTAAATTAAAGAAGAAAGAAAATTTTCCCTATGAATATGAGAGAGTAAGGGTTGTGAGGATGAGGTTTATATGTAGAGAATAAGAGTTAATTCTCTGTTCTAAATACTCCAAACTACTTCAGAAATTTTTTTAGGCACTCAGCTGTTCTGATTCACTAAGAAAAAGGTGAAGGATAATTTAAAGCTTACATAACTTTTATAAGTAAGCGAAGAAAGGCAGGTGTCAATTTGGTGATACGATATTTAGAGAGAATTTACATAAAACGTACACTGCTTCTGTCTCTTTTGTAGGGTGCTCCAGGGGAGGATGGCCGGCCAGGCCCTCCAGGCTCCATAGGAATCAGAGGGCAGCCGGGAAGCATGGGTCTTCCAGGCCCCAAAGGTAGCAGTGTGAGTACAGTGTGTAATATGTTTGCTCTCTCATCATAATCCTCACTTGGAGCAGGCATGATTGGAGCAAATTGAATTTTAAAATAGTTTCTATTTTTTCTGTAGGGTGACCCTGGAAAACCTGGAGAGGCGGGAAATGCTGGTGTTCCTGGGCAGAGGGTAACTATACATTTCTTCTAAAGGGGGGAAATAGATATAAATATAGATATATGTACACACACGTGCATATGGATCATCCAGCTGTCTCATGGCCTCACCTCACATATTATCTCTGTGTGATATTAGGGAGCTCCTGGAAAAGATGGTGAAGTCGGTCCTTCTGGTCCTGTGGGCCCCCCGGTATGTGGTCTTTCAACCAGAGTATATTCACATTGCATTTTTCACTGACGTTTGCTTAAGACTACTTATAAATAAGTTTCAGGGGATGTAAATAAGAAGATGCAGGATTGAAGAATTTCAGTTACAGTCTTTTCTTTTGATTCATGTGCTGGCATCTCCTTTTTAAATGGAGTGATTGGACTTTTCATTTTAAGCTTCTTTAAAATGTTGATGGCAAAAGCTGCCTCATCATCTTTGCATGACACAGTTGAAGAATATATCAGCTGAGGAAACTCGTGTGACAAATATTTTGTACTCTTTATTGATAATACATGAATACTGAGTTATAGCTGCATTCTTCTAATGATGACTTACAGAAATTTATTTAAGCTGACTTATTTTTTTGGAGGACTGAAAAAAAGAAAGTTTTTTATCCTTTAAGGTACATTTGCATCCTAGAATTCCAAAATTAAATATCAGAAATATTTTGGCATATTTATTTGTTTGCAATGGGGCAATTTAAATCTTTCTAAAATGTTAGATTTGCTTCCTTCAGTTGTTCTAGTGTTGAAAGCTTGATTAATATTTTTTATGACACAGAGAAATAAATTGGAATAGAGATGCACGTTTCCCTCACTACCCGAAAGTAGAGCATTCCTCTGAAGACGTTTATAAGCTTAAATGGCATAAAGCAAAGAAGCAATTATCATTAACTTATATGGAAAAATTTCTTAAAATTCCTAAACTCCAAAAATAACCTCTTCTGGCTTTTCTGATACCTTAGGACATATCTTGCTCTTACAGATGCACAAAATAAATCCAGATAAAACACAGATGCTCACAGTTCAGCACTCAGAGGGCTTGATGCTCAGCTGCTGAGTGTGGCTCCCGAGGAAGGAGCCTGTGGGGGCTGCTCTCACTGCTAGGGGTGCACGCTGCCTCTATGGGGGCTCACTGCGAAGCAAATGCCAAACGCTGTTTTTGCATTTTGCTTTGTTTTGTAAAATCAAAAATTATCTGCAGATTTCTTTCAGTTAGCAAAAAGTTAATATAGAGCTTTCATAAAAGTGAAATGATGTAACACAAACTTTGGAAAAGCAGGGGATTACCTGTTTTAAATGATTAGATACGTGAAAGTAAGGAATTTTTCCAGGTTCAACTTATCCAATTTCCCTATAATTTTATGGTTAGCTGTGGACATTTTCTTTTTAAGATTTCATTTATTTATTCATGAGAGTCACACAGAGAGGCAGAGACACAGGCAGATGGAGAAACAGGCTCCATGCAGGGAGCCTGATGTGGGACTCGATCCTGGGACCCCGGGGTCACGTCCTGAGCTGAAGGAGGCGCTAAACCACTGAGCCAACCCAGGGATCCTGTAGACATTTTTTGGATCAAAAAATAAACATGTCATCAGTATCTTTGCCAGCTTTAGAAGATATTTTCTCAACATCGATTCAAACAATACCATTAAATTACTTCATTATAATGCGGTTTGTTATCTGACTAAAGTGAAAACTATGTGATTAGGAAAAAGGCAACTATCAGTTCTTCTAGTAGGTCACATAAACAAGAAGCAAGTGTAAAGATCAGGCTCTACTCATGATTTTCTTTCCTTCATGACTTAGGGTCTCGCTGGGGAGAGAGGAGAGCAGGGACCTCCAGGGCCCACTGGCTTTCAGGTATGCACAAATTCACTTTTCTGTTTTTTCCACTGTTAATTAAGCTGCTTTTTTAAAATATGAAAAGATATGGTCAGATGATGTGAAATTCCACAATTTTGAAAAAAGTCCCTCTTTTAGTAAATGGATAAAATGGATAAAACCCAACATTTTTGTTCAAAGAGAAGATATCGACTTCCCTTGAAAAACTGATCAAAATCCAAAATTATTAACAAATTAAAAATTATAGAGTGTTCTTGATAAGTCTTACTGGACTATATTAAAATTTATCTAGTTTTAAGGAAGGAAAAATGTCTTAAAATTATTGTTAAACAAATTTCATGATTTACCTAAATATATTGTATGGGAAATTATTTTATAATGGATAATCATACTTTGGTGAAAAAAGTTTTCAGGAGTGACTTTCAGCACTATACTAGCAACCTAAAATACTGCTTTCAGCCCCACAGAACTTGACAAATGTTAAGGATCTCCTGTTGGATTCTTATCTTTTTTTTTTTTAACTAAGTGGTGTGCGAGTGAAGGTCTGACTCTATCCAGGGGCCGGCTGCTGCGTTAGGGTAGAAGATAGTCTCCTTACTCTGCTTTGCTTGTGTTTAAACAATCTTTTGCCTGACAGTAGAGTCACGGAGGCTCTGTGGGTTATAAAAGGTGAACTGCTGACACTCGTGGCCTGTTAAACTTTGAAAACTCACAGTTTTATTTTCTTTCTTTCCTGTAGGGGCTTCCTGGTCCTCCAGGGCCCCCTGGGGAAGGGGGAAAGCCAGGTGACCAGGTAAGTCTTAAAACAGTAATAAGAGCAGTAATAAAAGGTGGCGGGGTGTGCGGTATCACTTAGGATATGTGAGGCTCTGTTCTGGTTTGCTTTATACATGTTGTCTCTTGGAATCCCCAGAACAGCCCTACCTATCTAGGTACTAGCGTCATGCCTATTCTTTAGATGAGGAAAATGAGCCCACGGATGTTTTGTGACTTTCCCAGTCACTCAGAAGCTGGTATAATTTGAATTCTGGTAATCTGCTTCCCAAGACTGGGTTCTTACCCACTGAACATGTATCTTATCAACTACAGAGTTTGGCGGGAGGCTTTATATGGTTATAACAGATACTATTTTATTTCTATTATTTTACCAGGACATCAGTTAATTTAGTTTATTTTTCTATGGGTGATCTGTTCATTCATTTAACCATTCAACAAATATTTGCTAAGCACTCTGTGCGTAGTGGTGTTAAGCCCTGGCTCTAACCTGGCTCTAAACAACTGAACAAAATGGACATGAACTTAGCCCTTCTATTACACCATAGTAGGAGATGTGGGGTTTCTGGGGAGACACTGTGTGTGGGGAAACATAGAAGATTCACCTAATTCAGATTTGGGGATTTACAGCAAGTTTCCCAGACTAAGTAATATCTTTTACGAGTTAAGAGGGTAGGAGGGAAGGTAATAAAATACTCCAGGAAATTGTAACAGCAGGTGCAAAGGTCTTGCTGATCAGAATAAGACTCTGAGAAAACTAGTAAGTCAGGAATGCAGAGTAAACGCAGAGGTGGAGATGAGGCTGGATGATCAATCAGGAGCCAGATTACATAAAGTCTGAATGTGAATGTAATTGGTTCTGATTCTTCTAACGGGAGATGATGAAGGGCTCTCAAGCAGGGAGTAGTGCTTTTAGGGATTGGACTTTTAGGAAGACCACACCACAAGGAGGACAGTACATTTCAGGGGATAAGACTGGAGGCCTGCTTGATACAGCTTTTGTTTTGTTTCTTTTTTTTTTTAGTAAAAAGCAGAGTTTGAGGAACTGAAGAACTGAGGAACTGAGTTTATTTGAGGAACAAAGGAACTTTTTTTCCCCTCTTTATACTTTGTGTTTATCATTTTATTAATTTTAAATAAAGTATAAAATAGGGGGGAGGAGCAAGATGGCGGAAGAGTAAAGTATAAAATAAAATGATAAACACAAATATAGGTTAATGGCAATTCAGTACATTTAGTTCGATAAGATTTTAAAAATTACATATTCACAAGTACACAGATCCTTTACCAACATTGAACATTTTAGTCTATGTAGTCACAGTCTTCTGGAATTCCAAAATTTTTATCAATTTTATTTTCTTCGAACCCAAATATTCTTTTGGCCCAAGATCTTACTGCAAATATATTATCAGTCCATCTGTTAGCAGCTTCTTTGGCCACTTTATTTGCTTGATGTAACTCTTCCGCAACTTGTGGGTCACACTCTATATTTTTTACTTCTGCCTTTAGCTGTTCCCTTTGGTCTCGAAGTGAAGAAAGCTCTTTTGCTAGCATGGTTGGCTCTTCCGTTTCGTGACATAACATAAGAGGCAGGTCACTAAGTCAACAGAAGCAGTGGTGTTCTAGTGGGACTGCTAGCAGCTTGTATTGAGCTACGTGAGGAGGAAAAGCTGGCCTCGTTTTGGAGGATGTGAAGTCACTGTCCAAGGACAGCATGTGCTTCTTCACGCTTCCCTTCCTCCGGCATCATCCTGGGTTGGGGTTGGAGGATGGACACTGATCCCTCTAGTTAAGACATATCCGTGTGAGCTCTTGTATCACACAAAGGAGAATTTCTCATGGAGGATTACAGTGGAATCAGACCTATTGAGTATATTGAGGTTAACATTTTGCAAACGTAGACAGTAGTGGTTATAATCTGTTATCCAAACTATCAGAAATATGTTACTTTGTCAAAAAATATACTCTGTTCAAAATATTATAGGGTGTTATCATATAAATCAAGACACTATGAATAACGCACTATCTGCCACAAAATTGTAAGCTCTACTGTATTTCATAATTGCCAGATGTACCATTACTTATGTATCCTACAATACACCACATAATGCCGACTAAGCTACCGCAGTGTATTCTTATGAGATAAAATATTATGGAAAGAACGCTCAGATTTGTTTATACTTAGGTTTTCTTTTAAGCCACATATGACCCACTAGCATACGTAAAAAGGAAAATGAAAAATAAATAATTTGATTAAATTATTCTTAAAATCTCACATTCAGGACCAACCCCACTTCTACCTTAGTTTTCATCCCAGTCTTTGATGACACAACAGCTTTCTTTGTCATTGGTTATTATTTTTAACTGAAGAGAGAGGTTTTGAACTTTTTGACAAACTTTCCTTTAGTAAGAGCAAACTGAAACTTTTCTAAGAGTCACGACTGCACTAGTTTGAACCCATAATTCCCAGCAGAGTACATGGTCCACAGTATATAGTCAAGAGATATTTACTAAGTTGAATTGAACTGGTTCTGTTTAAAAGATCAGCTCCTGGGGTGCCTGGAGGGCTCAGTTGGTTAAGTGTCTGCCTTTGGCTCAGGTCATGGTCCCCTGCGTCCTGGGTAGAGACCTGCTCAGGCCCCTGCTCCGTGAGGAGTCTGCTCGCCAACCCCCCACTCATGCTGTCTCTCGCTTGCTGTGCTTTCTCTCTCAAATAAATAAGATCTTAAAAAGAAAAGATCAGTTCTTTATTGCCTTTTATTTCAGTTTCCTCTGTTAAAATTTTTTTCATTAGGAAATAAAATTACTATATGTGTTGTTGTCTCTAAAAAAAACCAGCGCACTACATTTGTGAGATAATATTTTGCTTGTTTTCATTGCCCAAAATCAAACATTCAGGTGTAATAAACATTTTTTTTCTGGAAAAATATTTCCATCCAATGTATGGGATATCCCCTCATTTATAAAAGTATGCATATTTTTCTTAATGTTATGGGTTTATTCAAACTTCTAGTAGTACATTAAAAGAAATTTGGTATGTGATATGGGAAGATTTCTAATAAATGCCTAAAATTTAGCTCAAAGCATTACTTAGAATTTTTAAAATTATATCTTATAGGGAGTTCCTGGAGATCCTGGAGCAGTTGGCCCATTAGGACCTAGAGTGAGTATTTTCTCCTTTGTCATTCACTTTGTTTCCATTGCCTTCCATTGAAATAAAACATCTTTTATCATAAACTGGGCTTTAAGAATTAAAATTTTTTCACTTGATGAAAATCAATCTTATGTTTTGTGCTGTGCAACTAGCATATCCTTCCTTGAAGTTCAAATCACTAAACTAGAAAATCAAGCCTCAATAGTTGCTCCTTTCTCAGGTTTTCTCCAGTGGAAGCAGTTTTCCAGATTTTCAGAAACATTTTTAACCCATTTTTAAATCAGTCTCTAAGATTGTTTGCCATCCTGATGTTGCTCTAGGGAGAACGTGGAAACCCGGGGGAGAGAGGAGAACCAGGAATAACCGGACTCCCTGGGGAGAAGGGAATGGCTGGAGGCCACGGCCCTGACGGCCCAAAAGTAAGTGTGGCAGCCAGCTCTGCACTAGATAGTTTTACAGCCTGATAAATGCAGGACACAACTAGGATGTATTTCTCTTGTTGTTACAAGATAATTCAATTATATCATTTTCTTCTTCAACAAATTTTCAGTAAGCATCTACGAGGCTTTTTCCTGGCACTAAAGAGTCAGCTGAAAAGAAGTCTCTTTTCTGTGATGGAATTTATGGTTTAGTGTACATGGTGATACGTTCTCCTATAGAAACCCATTCCTGGGATCCCTGGGTGGCGCAGTGGTTTGGCGCCTGCCTTTGGCCCAGGGCGCGATCCTGGAGACCCGGGATCAAATCCCACGTCAGGCTCCCGGTGCATGGAGCCTGCTTCTCCCTCTGCCTGTGTCTCTGCCTCTCTCTCTCTCTCTCTGTGTGACTATCATAAATAAATGAAAAAAAAAAAAAAATGAAAAAAAAAAAAAAAAAAAGAAACCCATTCCTAATATTTATTTATATGACTTTTACTAGTGACTTCCGTTAATAAGCAGAAGCAATAAACAGAAAATTGTATAATTCTGTTAATAAGCAGAGGCAATACATAGAAAACCGTGTAATTTATTAAGAGATAGTCCTAATTATATGCTCCCCTTTTTTTGGTCTCCGGTTCCACAGTTCTGCTTACTAACCATAAAGTATGTCATTTTTGAAATCTGAAAGTAAAATACATCATAAGGCAAAAATCAGTACCATTTCCTTTGGGTGCCACTTAAAATTGATAGAAAATAAAGTGGCCAACTTTAATATAAACAATTAAAGTAGAATTTTTCATGATCATGTGTCATTAGATCCCTTATCATCTTCAAGGCCCAGAGTGATTACATAGGATCTGTTTTAATTTAATCACTGATTTAACCTATAAGCAAGCTTAATGTCATGGGTTCATTAGTGAGAGTGAAGTACTCTCTAAAAATAATGTCTTCTTTCTTCATTAGGATCCCCATGATGTTGTCCAAGGTAAAGAAAGGCAACTGTTATTTTATTTCAATTGATGCTCAATTTCCCCAAAGAAAAAAGTTGAAAACATAAACCAACAATCAGAAAGGCGAAGTTTTTTTTTTATTTCAAAAAATGACCTCAGAGATAATTTTCATAAATGAAAAATAAATGCACTAAGTTGAACCATATGAAATTGCTGATATTCAACTATTTTTGACCTACCAGCAGAGAAATTTCATGTGGCTCAATCTTAATACTGTACTGGTGAGGTCACTTATTGTTGGTTCATTTTAGGGCAGTCCAGGACCATCTGGGACCCCTGGAGACACAGGCCCACCAGGTCTTCAAGGTATGCCAGGAGAAAGAGGAATTGCAGGAACTCCTGGCCCCAAGGGTGACAGAGTAAGTCTGTGTTTTGTTTTGTCTTGTCTCGTTTTGTTTTAGTTCATTCATTTAGACTTTGTAAATTCCTACTGAAAGTTATTTCCTGTCTAGGCTTTTACTTCTATTATCCTAAGTCACCAGTCAATTTTCCCTCCCTCCCTCCCTCCCTCGCTCCCTCTCTTCCTTCCTTCCTTTCCTCCCTCCCTCCCTTCCTCCCTCCTTCCTTTCTTCTTTCCTTTCTTCCTTCCTCTCTCTTTCTTTCAATATCTATGCTTATTAAGAAAAATACAGAGTGCCAGTCACTTTTCTAGGCTCAAGGGGATATAGCTATGCACAAGAGAGATAAGCTCCTGCCCTCATGAAGCTTCCATAAAATTGAGAGAAAAAAAAACAATTGAGTGAACAAATGGTATTTTGTGTGTTTTCCCAGGGTGGCATAGGAGAGAAGGGTGCTGAAGGAACAGCTGGAAATGATGGAGCAAGAGTAAGTGAGATCATTCCTTTTCCCAGCTAAATTAGGAATCAACATTATCATTATTACATGAATTTGCATGAACTTTCCAAAATAAAGTTCATTGTGTTTCCATATGGCCAGGGCTTGGAAAATGATGAATTTTGAGATTTGATGTTGATCAATCATGGATACTCATTTTGCTTACGTTGAATTAAAGCAGGCCAAAAAGTAGTCATTGTTGAGGGAATGAAATAAAACACAATTTACTGTGCATATGAGAACAGTGCTTTAAGCGGGGGGGGGCTTTACCTTTCTCCATTTTCTTTTTATTTCTTATGCAATGTTTATTTTTGTTCAAGTGTTAATATAATGAGCTGTTCTAGACCTCATCCCAGGGCAGGCAAGTAGAGTTCTGCAGAGTAGCCAAGTTGAGGTAACTATTTCTCAATATGCTGGATTTATGGGTGAGAAAATGACTGCACAATGAATCATTATTAATGCTTTCATCAATAAGGAGGATGAAGAAGTGAAATGCAAAGGACAGTTCACCCCGGGGCATTGACCTTTAACAAGCTTTCCATCCTCAGAAGTAGAATTCATTTGCATTTGTAAGGACAGATTGAATATAATATTTTAGACATGAAGAAATTATTCTGTCATGTAAGAGGGGATAGATATAGTTGCTCAGACATTCAGCATTTCCTGGAATAATTCCTGATATTTGATGAATAATTTCTGTTTCAGTATGACATGGTTTGCTGTTAATTGTCATGCTGTGCCCTGGCAAGAGTACTTGTACTATAAAACTCACATGGAACCATCGTTAACACATGGATTCTGCACAGTGAGCCATTGTTAACGCATTGATTGTATTAGCTTTTGATAAGGAAAATAAAGTAAAATACAGAAAAGTTTTTAGTTTTTAGTGGTAATTATCCCTTTATTCTTTTTTTCTTTTTCTGAAAGTCTCCTTAAGGGTGAGCAAATTATGAACATGAGATGTTTCTCGCCTTTGGATTGACTCTAATATTTGATTTCGTATTTCAAAAAAAGGTCTAAGTTAATCTGGCCTATTGTTTGTATCTTATGTCAGAGATGGCCTGTGGTGCATAGTGAAGCAGTGCAGTGCTGGTTGAAGGAGTGTTGCATTAACAGTTTATTTTAAGATGAAATCTGAAATAGGTAGCTATTGTTCTATGAACTGACTTTGCAAGTGCAGTGGAAGAGAAACAGGACGTAAACAATGACTGCTTTGTTTTCAGTCAGGACAATACATTGCTTTAGGGAGGAAGCAGAGCAGACCATTTGTTGTAAACTCATACTAAAGGGAAAAAAATGGACGATGTGTTTTCTCTGTAAGAAGAAAAATGGGAGAATTTAATCAAGTGATCTTTATATATAATCCAGTTCTTTGAGGAAATATATTAGGTAAATTATTGAAAGAATATTGTTCCATTATAGATCTAGAGAGTATAAGATCACGGTTTTCTCGTGTTCTTAGTAGAATATAAATTTAAGAAGTCATTTTTATTCCTTAAATGCCTTCCATAATACATACAAAAGTTAAATTACAAAAGAATATATGTGGGCCGCATATGAAGAGGCAATGCACATATAATAGAAAACTTGTTCTGGAAAAGACTCTAATATAGTCCAGTTTAAATTTTTTTCTTAAGATTTTATTTATTTATTCATGAGAGACACAGAGAGAGAGAGAGAGAGGCAGAGACACGGGCAGAGGGAGAAGCAGGCTCCATGCGGGGAGCCCGATGCGGGACTTGATCCCAGAGCCCCGGGATCACTCCCTGAGCCAAAGGCAGACGCTCCACCACTGAGCCACCAGGTGTCCCTAATAATAGTCCAGTTTAAAGATTGTGACCACATTTCAAGAAGACCCGGTTTGAACCCTTGTGTGATAGCTCCCTAAGCTCTGAGCATAAAGAACCCCAACCACAGCGTATTTGGGTAGTTGCACTCCTTGTAATCTTAGGAGAATGTAGAAAACTCAATGCTTTATCACAGTTTTACTTAAAAAAAAAAAAAGTGGTATTTTGTTTATATAATTTAAGAATATGATATTCTAGACAAAAGAAGAAAAACATTTTTCAATCTATACTCAAATTTCAAAATTAAATAGGCCAAGAAACACAGAAACATTGTAGAAGAATAGTGTTAACTTAGAACTAATGTTTTGAAGATGGTATGATGTATGGATGAGTTGAGGTGGATGAAAGAGATTAAAGCATTTTGTGGAGAGAATCCAGGAAATTGTTTTAAAGTAAGTAGAAAAATCTTAAGAATATACACATTATATATTTATTATAGACAACGTTTTGCAAGAGCAGCTAAGCTGTAACAAAACAGTTCCCTTGTTTAATCATGGAGCATTCCATGCATTCCCGTCTTCAGTGTGCCTGTGTTCTGTTCATTGACAGGGTCTTCCCGGCCCCTTGGGTCCTCCAGGTCCTGCAGGTCCCACTGGAGAAAAGGTAGTATCGTAAATTTCCTATTTTGTGGGCTCAGGATCAGGAAGTCTGTATGATAGCTCTTCCACATAGTGTTCTCTGTTTCATAAAGTGTGGTGGTTGGGCCAGGTCGTCTCAGCGCTCTCTCCCCTGTCTGCCCTGCTCTTCGTGCTCAGGGTCCTCCAGTTGCATTATATTCTGCTCCCGCTTTGGACAATAACCATCTAACATCTGCTTTCTAGGGTGAACCTGGCCCTCGAGGTTTAGTTGGCCCTCCTGGCTCCCGTGGCAATCCCGTAAGTGGCAGTATTTTGATGTGTTCTAGAAGGGGAGTGAGCAGTAAAACAGTGCATCATTTTGTCTTGCTATTTATATAAAACCACGCCTGTTGCTTCAGGCTTATTTATAACTTCTTAGTTTTCAGCATTTACTTCTCTCATTAAACTCAAAAACTTACCAGTCTGTTATTTCTATGCAACCTATTAAATCTAGGTAAGTAGCTCATTTACTTAATAATTAAGAAACCTTTTAGAGACTTCAGACCTTGGAAATTTTGTTCTATGGCCCTAGGATCTCTATATCAGCCTAAAAGTCTTCCTCAAGAAATACATCTAATTCATCTATATATACATTTAAAGACACCACAAATCTAAATGTAATATAATGGTATTTTTAAATACTGTTTCTATTTAGAGTAAAGTGTGAAAGCCACAGTAATCTTTGTGTTCTCCTAGGGTTCTCGTGGTGAAAATGGCCCAACCGGGGCTGTTGGTTTTGCTGGACCTCAGGTATAATTTTCAAGTATCTCTAATTTACAGCGAACACTCTTCTTGTTATAGCAATAAATTTACTTGATTATCATTGTCATATGTATTGAAGGTACAACATCAGAGATGCTGGAACGTTTACAGTTTTCTAGGCAATATTCTCATTTTTAATTCTTTCATGACTGCCACTAAAATGGATGAGTTTGCATTATTTCAAATTTTATACTTATTTGTTGTTATAAAAATGGGATGGGATGACTTATTTGTTCAGATGGTCTTCAAAGATCTCATTAGGGAATTTTTTTCTTCTGAGCTTCATGTTGATTACAAAGCACCATTTAAAAATGTTCGGTTAAATGATATGTTAGTAATAATTACTGTGAAATAACTGGTCTATAAGTGTTATAATCAATGGCTTATTTATTACAATTGATACAGGGTCCCGATGGGCAGCCTGGAGTGAAAGGTGAGCCTGGCGAGCCAGGGCAGAAGGGAGATGCTGGCTCTCCTGGACCACAAGGTCTAGCAGGGTCCCCAGGACCTCATGTAAGTGAAAAGAAAAACAAAACCAATAACTTGAGTCATGTGCCCAATGTTTAGACTTTGTGTTTAGCCCATCTTGTTTTACTATAAGTGATTTTTTGTTCATTTCTTTCTATGTAGGGTCCTAATGGTGTTCCTGGACTCAAAGGTGGCCGAGGAACTCAGGGTCCACCTGTAAGTTGGTTTGAAGTTCTGGGAATTACGCACAGCTAGTCACAGACCTCTAGCACCTTGTGGCCATTTTAAAGTTAATCTGAAGTTGTAACAAATTTTTATTTGTATAAGTAAACTGCAGTGGAAAGGGCACTTAAGTGGGAAGATCTGAGTTGCAATTAGTTTATGATCTTGGAGACCCAGCTGCCTCACATATAACATAAAGAATATATTACCTGCGGAAGAGGTAATGGATACTGGGAACAGCTCAACAGAACTCTGTTATGCAGATTAATGTGATGCTAGCGCTAGCCCTGAGTATCCTGGTAGACGTGCAAGATAAATGGAAAGTAGAAAGAGAAAACTAGTGTCCTTCCTACCGGTTAATTCAGATCCATTCTAAAAACGTAGGATACAAGAAAAAAATACATTGTTTACAACAATGAAGGGGATCTGAAGCCTAATATCCCTGTGAAAAAAATAGATCCCCAAAAGTGTATATAATTAATAGTTATTTTAAAATTGCTTATATGATACTATATTTCTAGGGTGCAACAGGGTTTCCTGGTTCTGCCGGCAGAGTTGGACCTCCAGGCCCTCCTGTAAGTCAATTCAGTAACTCAAATCATTGGTAATAATCGCATACACACACATGAGAATACACAAAAACACACGTATATACACATTATATAGATAATATATATTTGAGTTATTGTTTATGGTTTTATTTAATCCTTAATAGTTAGTTAACCCATGTTAACAACCATTATCCTAATAATTCATACGTACTGGTATCCCGTCATAGCAAATTTGTCTTTAATCATCTAGTGTGTTTTGGAGTCGCTTATTTACAAGAGCATTTGAACCTCAGTGCTTGACTACTATTCCATTTGGATACTAAATTCTGATGGTATTGTGTGCTAATAGCCATTTCCTTCAGTTAGGAAGCATCTCTCTGAAGCTTTGTTTAATGTTATTCTTTAATGATAAGATCTGGTCAGACAGAAAAAAATGTTATATATGCATTGATGGAGCAAAGTCTTAAGAACTTTGAAAATCCAAGTTAATTTCAGTATACTTTCGATATTAACTCAAAGGCAATTGCAAATAATTTAGATTTCTTTTCGGGAAATGAATCTGCAGCTGTGTTTTGTTTAATCTTGTTTAAATCTACCGAATGATTATCTAACAGGAAAAATGGACCTGAGGGGCCGTTGCATTAAGGGCTCTAATGTTGCTTCCACTTTGCCCCGCGGTTTCTATCTTCTACTAGGGAGCTCCGGGACCTGCGGGGCCCCTAGGGGAACCTGGGAAGGAGGGACCTCCAGGTCTTCGTGGGGACCCCGGCTCTCATGGGCGAGTGGGAGATCGAGGACCAGCTGGCCCCCCTGGTGGCCCAGGAGACAAAGGAGACCCAGGAGAAGATGGGCAACCTGTAAGTTTGGCATCTTTGTTTTTGGCCAGCTCTAACAAAGATATTTACCATTAGAAATCTGTAATAGTCACTGCCACAGAGAAACTGTTTATGCATCAACCTGGCTACTCTCATAAATCCTTATGCCATATATTTTTAAATTTATAATAAAAATGTAACAATAATGCCTGTGGTGTTCAAAAACTAAACAAGAAAACACTCTTTGTTAAATATCCGTGCTGTATAGAGAAGTGTTTTTTAAAATACATTATTTTATTTGATATCTAAGTATCTCAAGCACTAATGTGTGTTGCTAGACTACTATTTCTTTATTTTAGAAATTTCTTTGTCTTTTCAAAAAGAAGAGAAATCTTTGCCTAAATAGTTAACTCTTTTATTCCTTCAAAATTCACAGTACTCTTCCAAGTTTCTCAGAAGCCAGTGAGCCACCTTTAAACAATGTTAGGGCTCTGTGTGGAGAATAAATGTTGACTATTCATATCTTACAAAACAGAATTTTTTTCTTGTACTGAAAGACCAGTAGAGCTGGAATCTGAATCTGTTCCTTGCATAAGGTTTTACCCTGGAGAATTCCTAATTAGTTTATCCTTGAAATTAGGGTCCAGATGGCCCCCCTGGTCCAGCAGGCACTACTGGACAGAGAGGAATTGTGGGCATGCCAGGGCAGCGTGGGGAGCGAGGCATGCCTGGCTTGCCAGGCCCAGCGGTGAGTGGCCACGTTGGTCAGCATTTCAAGTGATTATTGCAATATAATTTGTAAAGAGAGAATTTATCTCTTTTTTCCTTAATAAAGTCTTTCTTAGATACAAACTCTGACTATCTTAAAAACCTTTGACTTTGAATGTCAAATTCTTTTCTTAAGAACCTTGCAAAGTCTTTGAAAAATATATTTACTTAACTCTGGGACCAGAGAAGTAGACAAATAAGGATATGGATTTGGGGTGATTCTAAATCTTTCTTTAAAGATTAAAAGTACTCACAGAGCCAGAGAAGGGGGACAATCTCCTCGTGAGCAGCTAGCCTCTTGTTAAATCAACATGTTAATGTTAACAAAAGCATCTGTATTTCACGGTTCAGAGGGCAAGTTTTCATAAATCATCAAAGGGAAGGAGTAGTTGAGCCAGAGCAACATTGGAGGTGAAAGTGGGGTGAGCTATGAAGATGGACTCTGACAGCACTCTCCTTTTCCCTGGAGCGTGTTAAAGACCTCATAGTCCCCGGAGTGTGGATAAAAGTTGGACTTACTGTTAGCTTTGAAGAGATTGAATATTACTGCTGAAAGTTTACATGCTTGTGGAAGAAAAATGATGTTTTTATATGGAATGTAGACAGAGAGGTGTCCTGCTGGGACCTTGGAACTGGAAGAATGTGGGTAGAGATCTGAACTCGCAAACCAGGAGTTAGGGGGTATCCTGTTGTTACCAGAAGTGAGCCACAGACCCAAAAGTAACACCTCCCAATGTGACAGTGAAACCCAAGTGCCGGGATCCAGAAATAGTGAGTCGAGAGAGCGGGAGTGAATGTGGATGAGCCTGTCTTACCAACGATGCAGGTTCCAAGAAAGCAGCCAGGATTGACCACAGGGCATGGGATTGAAACCCAAAATACACACCTGAGGTGGTGGCAGAGGGCACTTCCTGGTCCCTCTGGTATGTCAGAATGAATGTGAGAAGGGAGCTTGCCTCTAGGAAGGTGCTAGGGTGACAGGAGGTTTGGGATAGTGGATAATTAATATTATAGAAGGAGGGACTGGAGTGCTATTTGAATAAACAGAGCCTTTCTGGAAACCAGCTTTCTTACATTTCTTCGGAAGTGGTTGATTGACCTACTTATACTTTTATTTCAGGGCACACCAGGAAAAGTAGGACCTACCGGCGCACCAGGAGATAAAGGTCCGCCTGGACCTGTGGGACCCCCAGGCTCAAATGGCCCCGTAGGGGAGCCTGGCCCTGAAGTGAGTGCCACAGAGAAAATTATCCGGGTGGCATGGGGACAATATTTCTTATATTTAGAAATCAATTCAGAAATTTAGAAATTGTGCATTTGCCTTGAAGTTTTTTGGTGGTGTTCTTTGCTTCCCTGGAGAGTTGTGTAAATGACGACAGAAGGAGAAGGAAGTAAGATGGGTGTCTTCGCACTGACCTTCATCTGGTCTGGAGCCAAGTATTTTAGTGGATTTAGGTTGTTACCAAATTGTTTTGAAGGTGAACAGACACAGTAATTAATCTTTTCTTGTTATTTCACTCTATAATGGCATATTTCTCAAAATCGCCAAGTTTTGTGGTAATAGGATTAATAGAACTATTACAGCTTGTGAAAAGAGAAAAGTAAGGTGAGATCATTCTACCTAAATATCACTAGAAGGTAACATCATGCACGTCATGTTCCCTTAGGCTCATCTGAGAGGAAGTTAATGCTTGAAAGGTGATTTGTGAAGTTATAGGTTGGAATCTCCTCTGTTCTGTGCTTTAATGAATAAGTCACCAGACAGTGTCACATTTTCTTGAAACCATACCTTTCAGAGCAATTTTTGATCAAATGATAAAAATATAGTCCTGAAAAAAAAAATCAAAGTAATATAGGGAGAGAAGAATGTATATTCTAAAAACTGTTATTTAATATCTAAACACGATTGTTTTAAAACTTTAAGGATATTGTTTGGCTAAGCTTAAGATACGAAAGGGAGGAAAACCATTTACTGATAATACAAACCACAAAATTCCAAGAATAAAATTTCAAAGGATTTGAGGTTTATCCCCCCTGTTTTAAAATAAAAAGTAGAAATGAAGAAATTTAGATTAAGTGCAGGACGCCTGCCTGAGTGCATGGGGGGCTTCCCTGGTGTGGCCCTCCCCTGGGGCTGCCTTCCCGGGCCCACCCTTGAAGAGCAGATTCAGTGTTGTTCCACACAGAGCACGGAAGGACCCAGATTCATAGCAGGTTCCACGACAGTTTTAAAGTCAAGCTGCCATAGTAAATGGAAGTTCTCGATGCTTGAGTGTGGGATATGTGCACAGGGCAAGGCAATAACACCGCACTTTATAAGCACTGTATCGTAAGTGGAAAATGCAATGTCTTCAATAAAACTGTATTAAAATTGGCACTAAAACAAGTAAGAATGTGTTAATAATTTTAGAAGCAATTCCAAGCAGTAGAAAAGATGGCCCAAGACTTTCTTCTACTAGAATTTCCATAAGTGCTGATTTACACTTTATAGAACAGAGGTGGAAAACATGCTGTAATTTTTCTGGCGCTTGGAATGAGATTTTTGTTTCATTACTCTGTTAACTCATTTCTCAAATATGATTCTTTATAGGGTCCAGCTGGTAACGATGGTACTCCGGGACGGGACGGTGCTGTTGGGGAACGTGTAAGGGCAATTTCGCTGATTAGAAATGTGCACTAATGTAAATTTGAAACCTTTGTAAGACTGAAGAGTAAAATTTGCCCTTTCTTTCATAGCTCTGGGGCAGTCCTGATTTTTCTGATAGTAGCTACCTTTTTTTAAGGTCATTATTTAGGTAAATGAAATGAGACTTGAGTACACAGCAAAGTGAGACGGCATTTATTATTAATTGTAGGAAAGCAAATTGCTTTCATAGCTGATGTAACATGAAGGCTTTGGATACAGAGGAAGTAGTCTAAGTGTCACACTCATTCACAAATATATGGAAGCAGAAGCATCGCTGTGTGACATCTAAATTTCTCTACTCATCTCCTAAAGTGAATGCCCCATGAGAAAATAAACCAGGTGGCTTTCTGCCTGTTACATATCCCATGGTGTGTATTAAATATCATGACATATGCTGACCTGAAAACATCCCCAGCCTCGTCTGAAGGCCCAGTCCCTTTGGGGTAGTCACATGGTCGTCTTAGACTGCGTATCAGTCCACGGAAGGCAAAAAAAATCAGTCCCCCGATTTAACATCTGTTATGACACACTGGCTCTGCTCACTTTGCAGCTCATCATGTGGCCAAAAGGCCTGTATATTCAGACAGACTTTGCCGGGAAGCTCGATTCCTTAAGCAGCCAGCAGTGCAGCCTTGAACAAATTTCCTGAACCTCCGTTTTCAAATAGTTTAAATACGATTAATACTTGCATTCAGTAACATGTTTAGAGTATCTAGTAGGCACTCGAAGAGAAAGAGTTTTAAGGCATCTTGAGTAAGCCCTCGCCTCATCTGCCATAAAGCTAGGGAACGCAGATTCTCCTGGCACCTGGGTTTCCCCCTTGGTCAGCATACATCGTACAAGGTAGTGGTCTTCAAAGATTTTGCTAATGTGGTCCCTGGTATAATTTTGAAAATCTGTGAACCCCTATGCACAATTTAAGTTGCCATCACATTTTATTTTAATCCTAAGTTTAAATAGTTGGAAAAGAGGTAATCATTGGTAAAGTCTAAATGTGTATGTGCTTTTAATACATTTTTTTCAAACTCATATTTGCCAGTTTTGCTTACCTGATGTATCATATGTCTGTTCTCCAGCCGAATTGCCAGCGTTTATCCCGGTTGCCAAACTAACCAGTCAAATTAAGACTTAATTTCTGTCAGCAGAATAGGTCTGACTTCATTTTTCAAGTCAAATAATCATGACAATACATATTCATATAGCAATTATCTCACGTCTGACTTCCCGAGGAGACGAGATTTGGAGCCTTGTCATAGTTGGGTCACTTGGATAAAATAAGGAACAGCCTCTTTCTTTCCAAGTATCTCGTTGCTTTATTCCCAAGTGAACTCTGCGTTCTAGAAAAGTCCATAGAGGTGTCCCTCCCCGGGGCATTGCACCATAGTAAGATTGTAGAGAGATTGGAATACTTTTTCTTTCATAAAATGAGAGAGGGGTGATTATTAAAGAGGAAATAGGGAAGGATACTTCAGGTCAGTTGTCTGAGAGAACACATGTGGAATTGAAAGTCTAGAAAACGGGTTCCTTAAATTTCTCCCAGCTCTCACACTCTGGAAAGTCTTTATTTATCCCAAGTGAATGGATACTCCTCTTGAGGACTCTTTGGTGTAAAAAACACGCTAAATTCTGGAGGTGACACTGGTATACACTACAATCTTGACTGTGATGGTAGTAGGGTGAGAGTGAGGGGAGGGAGAACTGGAATTGGGGAAATATTCTTTTCAGTTTGATTTATTAAGAAGTAAACATAAGTAAAATATTTAAGAAAAATATACGTTGAAATATGAAAATAAGGTTTTAAAAAAGGCATATGTTTTCTTACTGCGAATAGCATGAGGGTATAGAATGCCGCTGTTTGATGATAAATATGAAAAGAATAATCCCATGGTTATTCTCTTCAGGGTGATCGTGGAGACCCGGGACCTGCAGGTCTGCCGGGCTCTCAGGGTGCCCCTGGAACCCCGGGCCCTGTCGGTGCTCCAGGAGATGCAGGACAAAGAGGAGATCCGGTAAGGAGACCCAGTTTCATACCGACAGTTACACCTCAGGGAGCTACATGTGAGCCTGGACTTAATCGTACACGCACCCTGGATCAAGGACTCTAAACAAAGAATGATAAACAGTCAGTTATGACTTAAATTGTTGTTAATCTTAACAGAAAACATTTGACTTCCACTAGATATTCAAAAATCCTGATGCTTTGAATTTCATCATCTAACGATGTTGGGGTGTATAGGAAATGTAATACGTGTGCATCATGTTAAATTTATGCTAGTAATGTCTTAGCATAATCCACTAAGGAGGATCGTCATTCAGTGAAATCAGTTAATAAAGTTGACTAAAGAAGTGTCATCGGAGTTGTAGTGAGCACATTCTTACACCTAAGGACATTTGGTTTGATTTTAATCCATTAGCCATAAGAATATACACAGGGATATACATAAACCATATATAAGTATCCAACTTACCTATTTTTGAATTATGTATCTATATGTAATATTTTTTACATACCGATTTTTGTGAAAATTTCTTCTAGGGTTCTCGGGGCCCTGTAGGACCACCTGGTCGAATCGGAAAACGTGGCTTACTTGTAAGTAAAGTAATTATTCTTTAAAAATAAAAATATTCTCATATATACACACACATCTATTGTATGTACATGTATGTGTATATGTATATGTGTGTGTATATATATATATCCTCAAAGGAGCACAATTTAAGATTCAAAAATGAAGATTAAAGTATTACTTTAATATCCAGAAGTTTGTGTTTGTTTTATAATTTTAACATATGTCCTCTAAATTTAACTGTGAATTCTTTCAATAGTCAATAAGGACTTGTGGAGTCACAGGTTTCTCTCAAAATAATAGGAATGGTGCCCTTTTATTTTAGAGATTTTCCAAAAATCACATAGGAAAATGGGCTTGAAATCTCTTTGTAAACTTGAAAAGTGCTAGTCAAATATTTTATATTTTCAGCTAGACTACCCTGCTCACGTTCTAATCTTTTTGCTTTTACAGTTGCTTCCAGGTTAATGATTATTATATAGCTGTTTTACTGCGAGTGAATCCTCTCTGACGGGCAGCCTGTTAGCCATGTTCCTTTCACACTTATAAAAATTAATATCTATAATGATGAAAAAATTATAGCGTTAAATTCATGATCTATTACTAAATCATAATTCTCAGCTTTGATTTGAGCCTAATCGGAGACAATTTCAGTTATATGGTGTGTCAAGTGAATGATTTTCTAACTACTTACATAACAATGTGGTTTATTTTTCATAATTAAATGAATTTTAGTTAATAATTTAAATAGGTGCTTTCTGGTTTGGTTTATTTTCAATTATGAAATTCTAGGACATCCCAAAATAAAAGAACCTCTCTAACATGAAAACATTCAGGCTGATTTTAGTATTTAAATTTGTATTATTATATAAAATACATAAAAGTGAGATCTACTCTTATTTTTATTATAAAAAGATTCCCATGCTGTTTGACAGTTAGGATGTCCAAATTAAAAAAAGAGAACTAAACAAAATAACAAACTAATAAAAAAAACTAACCCAAGAGCCAGTATATATTTGAGGATATTTTCCATTCTCCTAAGTCAGATTGATAGTTTGAATTATCTTTTAGGAAAACCAAAGACAACAGAAGCTGTCCTCAAAGTAGGTGACCCTATGCCTCCTGTCCAATTACTGTGAACCCCTAGATCCCTGGTGCTTTTCTGAGTCCCCAAGACTTAAAAACGAACAACAAACAAAAAGGCAGCCCAAGACCGATCAGATTGATCTGATAATTTCTACCTCTTGGCATAGCTACTATTCCACAAGAAGATGCTTAATTACTGCTTTTTCTTTAGTTTCTCAGCATCAGGATAGATGGATTTGGGTACAAATATTGCAGATATAAGGATAACAGGCATTTCTTTGTGTCTTCTTTAAAGGAGAGTGCTTAATAATGATATTCCTCTTCTGTTAGCTTGAGCAAGACTTTGCCAATTTTTCATTTCCCCCAAGTTTGAGATACAGTCGGCACATAACATTATTATAGTATGTAGCACAATGACTGATGTACGTATATGTTGTGAAATGATTATGACAATACCACAGAAAGTGTAATTAGCAGCCATCATCTCACATACATGCAAATTTTATTTTCCTATGGTGAGAACTTTTACGGTCTACTCTCTTAGCATATGGCCACCTTTCTAATATATTCTTGGGGGTCATATCCAGTTAGCTTATCTACATGTGCAAACTTAATAATCATTCTTTTCTTAGAGGTAACGTAAGTAAATAAAGACTCATGTTTTAGTTTAAAAGAATCTGTGTGTAGGGCGGCAGCCCAGGTGGCTCAGCGGGTTAGCGCCGCCTTCAGCCCAGGGCGTGATCCTGGGTCCCAGGATCGAGTCCCACGTCGGGCTCCCTGCATGGAGCCTGCTTCTCCCTCTGCCTGTGTCTCTGCCTCTCTGTCTCTCTGTGTCTCTCATGAATAAATAAAATCTTAAAAAAAAAAGAATCTATGTGTAGTGGCAATATTTTTGCATAATGATATCAGAAAATATGTGCAATACAGTCTTTGGAAAATGTTTCAGATAGGTTAGGTCAAACTTAAAAGTGCATCATTTTACTATGAATGCAGGGCAAACATTTAAAAAAGTGAATCTGTAGGAAAGCCTTATTATATATCTTATGTTTTTAGTGATCACGCCTTCATTCCTTAAGAAAAAGAGACAAAAATTTCTCAGTCCGATTCAGATAAGTAGCTATGTTAGTTCATACAGTTGCCCCCTTTCCCTCTGTGGGATTTCCATTACCTGTGGTTAACAGCAGTCAGGAAGCAAACGATCCTCCTCCTGACATGTCATCAGAAGGTCAGTAGTAGCCAGACACTCCGTCACAACGCCTGCGTCATTCACCTCGCTTCATCTCATCACGTAGGCATTTTATCAAATATCACATCCTCACCAGAAGAAAGGTGAGAACAGTACAGGAAGACAGAGAGAGAGAGAGAGAGCGGCCACATCCACATTATTATATTGTTATAATTGTTCTATTTTATTATTCATGATTGTTAATCTCTTAATTCGTGCCTAATTTATAAACCTCACTCTGAGATATGTATGTATAGGAAAAATGTAATGCTTATAGCGTTCAGGCTTCCACTGCGGATCGTGGGACGTGTCCCCCATGGATAAGGAATCCTTGTACGGTGTTCACAATTGTAGTAAATACAACTGTAAAAATTAAAACTGTAGTAAATTATAGTCTCACCAAGCAATATCCACGCCATGACCCTCTTTCTAGGGACCCCAAGGACCTCGAGGTGACAAAGGTGATCATGGAGACCGAGGTGACCGAGGTCAGAAGGGCCACAGAGGCTTCACTGGTCTTCAGGGTCTTCCCGGACCTCCTGTAAGTATTACTTGGCTTCCGTGTACAAATATACTAGTATCTTGACGTGAACATTTATTTACCCATTAGGTGATTGCACTTTTTGTATCTTTTCATTTCAAAGCATATCCTGGTGAATATTTAATTACCCAGTTATCCAGGATAATATGCCATTTATCAGCTGTGATTCTGTAGGAAGCAATAAAGCAAAAGGATAGATAGGTGTACCATCGCTCCTGCAGTTGAGGATCCGCCGGCTCACGTAGGTGTTGGAGAGATGGGCGACTTGAAGAAATCAGCGTTTGCTGCGAAAGTGAATGACAGCACGTTTTTAAAAGCTGAGAACGGCAAAATGTGGGTGTAAACATTTTGGCAACAGTTTTTACTTTTTTCCTCCCTAGGGTCCCAATGGTGAACAAGGCAGCGCTGGGATTCCTGGACCATTTGGCCCAAGAGTAAGTAACAAAACCTACTAAGTTGCAGATACGAATAATAAGGCCCTTGGTAAAAATAAATAAATAAATAAATAAATAAGGCCCTTGGTGACATAGAGCTAGGGCTTGAGGATCATTTTTTATGACATTGAATCGGAGTCAGCCCGGGTTCTCTGGAGCTCTGATTCAGCAATTCCCTTTAAGTAGAAATATTCCAAAATATGATATATTGCTTCACGAGCCCACATTAGAATCTTTTACCTACTAGGTATATGCTGATCTATTACTTCATCATCTTAGTCTGTGTTCATGGAAATTTTATTGAACTCCTTGAGAAGATATAATAAGACTTA
The DNA here is from genome assembly GCF_053574225.1 of Canis aureus. Taxonomy (NCBI): domain Eukaryota; kingdom Metazoa; phylum Chordata; class Mammalia; order Carnivora; family Canidae; genus Canis; species Canis aureus. The sequence continues at coordinate 285,532 of NC_135644.1, forward strand.
CCATGAGGTACAAACAGGTTTTGAAGCTGGATACCTTCCCCCACCCCCTTTTAGTAATTGAGATAGTTTCTCAGAAGTGGTTTGCATAAGGCTAATTCTGAAGAAAATAATAAAATGAAACCAGGATTTGCAGCTTTTAAAGATTCTACATTGGTGCTAATGCTGCCTCCAAAACGTCATTAATGTCTTAGGACAATTGACAGACATAATTACTTAGGAAAATCATTAGAAAGAATTTCCACTATGTCTAAATACAGTGTAAACAAATCCTACATAACATTGAGAAGAGTGGTATTAATATAAGTAGGATGTGATGAGATCCTGGAGAAAAAGCACACAAATTTAACTTCTATTAATCACTCATACCTTCTGTCATTTTCTTAGTCCTAACTAATTAGATTACTAATTAACTTTATAATACATGAGATTTCATGAAACAGCCTTCTTCCCATAAAAGCAGATGACCAGTCCATTAAAGTTTTTGCCTGATGCTGTCTTTTATGACACATGGATGATGGAAAATTCATGTGTGATCAAACAGTGAACATGAAGGATCCAGGACCCCACTGATTAGTCATCAGGACAATGAACGTGAAACCACTGTGATAGCTCTGTAAGGAATATAGTTCTTTGGTTAGACAGTCCTTGCAAAATGTTTTTTCATAGAATCTAATCTAATCTAATCTAATCTTGTTTCCGGCAGGGTCCTCCAGGTCCAGTTGGTCCCTCAGGTAAAGAAGGAAACCCTGGACCACTTGGGCCTATCGGGCCTCCTGGTGTGCGGGGCAGTGTCGGAGAAGCAGGACCTGAGGTAATTCCAGAGGGTTGCACGCACAGAGCACTGTTGGTTCCTGTAGCCTGGATTCTACCCAAGGAACCTCCATGAAGCCTGGTGGACAGGAGAGTTAAAGAACTCTGGAGGGACGCCCGGGTGGCTCCGGGGTCGGGCGTCTGCCTTCGACTCAGGGTGTGACCCTGGGGTCCTGGGATCGAGTCCCCCATCGGGCTCCCTGCATGGAGCCTGCTTCTCCCTCTGCCTGTGTCTCTGCCTTTCTCTCTGTGTGTCTCATGAATAAATAAATAAAATCTCAAAAAAAAAAAAAAAACCTCTGAAAACAAACGTAGGTGTCCAACAAGAGCTTGTCTATATAAGTAACTCTTTCAAGTATTTTAAGACAGATGATTCAGAGTATATAAAATCAGAGTCCAACCTACCAAAGCCTTGACTTCATGTGACACCAGTGAGAGAAAATAGCAGGTTATGATTGTATTTATAATTAAAGTTATGAAAATGTTGCTTTGCTTTAAATGCCAGCAAACTAAATGTGAGCTTTGATGAGTATAGTCATTCATGAAAATGCTGGAAAGCGAAAATATTAAAATTAAAGTTTTTCTCTATTAAAAATGGCATTCAGAAAGGATTTAAATTAAAACTTCTTAAAAATTCTAATAGTATTGACTTGGGAGACATGAGGAATTTGGGAAACACCCTCCTATTTCTGCCATACGCATGTGTACATGTGCATGTGTTGTTTAGGAGTTAATGTGTCTCATTTACCTTTCCCTCCTTACTCTATCTCTTCCCTTTACTGATATTATCATTAAACTAAATACTTATTATTTATTATATGGATGGAATAGCCTTGTTTTTCCTATGGTCAAGGGCAATATCTCCTGTCTAGCTCTCTGAATGGAAAACAGCTACAGAATTGGAATACCTCTGACTTATGTGGCTCTCGATTGACTCTATTCTATGCTTCAGTGCCCCTTAATGGAAAAAAATACATCTTTTCCCCTAAACAGCATAAAGGAATGCATAGAGCCATGATATGACCTGAAAGGAAAAACAAACAAGCAGATTTAACAGGCTACTGAGGGAGAATCCAGGTTGGCACTGAATTTTGAAGCAACTTGCTCAGAGCCCATAACAGGCGGCAGGGCTGGCGTGGAGCTCCAGCCTCTGACGGCTGGGACCACGCTCTGCGCATCGGATGTGGAGCAGGCGCCTCTGCAGGTTGTCCCCGATGCCCTCAAGTCCTGGGCTCTTCCTTGGGAAACTGCAGAAAGGATCGATAGTGAGAATCCACTTCCAGGCCTCTGCCACTTTTTGTGCTTATCTCCCTATGAGTCCAGTAGTTCTTTATGGCAAAAAAGTAAGGGAGCTGTTTATTTTTGTTAATAAGAAGACCAAAGAGAACGTTTCACAATTTTGTTTAGTACAGAGAATCTGCTCGCTTCGGCAGCATATATACTAACATAGTACAGAGAATCTTAACTTACAAATTAATGCACATAAAAAGATATCCTGCACTTTCCTCCATATTTGGAAGTAGGGGAAATTGTTTCGGGGGTGTTTCTTGTGGGTATTTCCCTGATACAGACGTGAAGCCTTAGAGAACCAGCACCCACAGCTCTTCTGCATCTCCTCCTCCAGCTTCTGCCCATAAATCCTTTGGAAATATTTCAGTGTGCCTTGCCCCAAATAGTTTAGAAATGAATCGACATGTCCACACATTCTTAACATGAAACGTATTGCATCTTCAAGGTAAACATTGGAACAAATATTTTGTGCTTTGATTTTTATTGGTCTCAGGCTGACTTGCAGGTGTGTTGGCTGATAACAGTCACACATCATGTCTCATCCTGGGAGAGTTACAGGAGTAGGCCACAGCGCAGCCCTCCAGGTTTAAAAAGTCTGAGGTCACAGATGTGTCAGTACCACCAAACTGGGACAGCGCTTTGTAACCCCCAACATAGGTACCGAGTCCCATTGATGCTTTGTGTCCAGATGAAAAAAACCCAAAAAATCTGTTAACTGTATTTCTGATTTTTTTTAAAATTAGGGTCCTCCTGGTGAGCCCGGTCCCCCTGGCCCCCCGGGGCCCCCTGGCCATCTTACAGCTGCTCTTGGAGACATCATGGGCCACTACGATGAGAGCATGCCAGACCCACTGCCAGAGTTCACTGAGGACCAGGCTGCTCCTGATGACAGAAACAAGACTGACCCAGGGGTCCATGCAACCCTGAAATCACTCAGTAGTCAGATTGAAACCATGCGCAGTCCTGACGGCTCTAAGAAGCACCCGGCCCGGACTTGTGATGACCTAAAACTTTGCCATTCTGCCAAGCAGAGCGGTGAGTAGGCGCCTGCCCATTCGGGTGGAGCCCGTTGTTCCTGATTGTGTTCTTGGCCACATCCCGAAACGTGGTGCTGAGTGAGTGACAGACTCAAGAGGTGACAGGACCAGCGCGGCACAGGCTATACGTTGGTGGTGGGGACGGTCAGCGATGTGACCGGTTATGGGGTGAGAGGATCCGTGTTATAAGAGAGGACCAAAACAAAAACAAAAAAAAATAAGAGGACCTACTCCATTAGTGATCCAGTTTCATGTCATTTTGGAGATAACTGTTGGCATTCTAATTGTTGCTCAACTCATTTACAGTATTGACGATACGTTATTTTATTAGATTCTAATTCTATTTTGCTTTAAAAAGTTGGCTTTCTAAATTTAATGAGAACACATCCATTTTGGCAAAGCCACTTCATTATGGTGACTCGTCTGTCTTTGGTATAGCTCTCTATGTAAGACGGCGATGGTGGTACTTCATCCCCGGGCATGTTTTGAGCTTTAAGCACCCTCCCGTTGTGGCACAGTACGTCAGAGCAGTGCCTGGCACACAGGAAGCACTCAGACGGGTGACATTTACTTTTTCTTCAGCTGTAGAGTATTTCCTAAACTGAGATACTCTGTCTTAAAAGAGTCCTTCAACAATGAGTTCATACTTTTCAAACCATCTGTTAGCTCTTTGAGAGACTCATAATCTTTTGAAATTCTCTTTATTTAGCATGTATTTTTATTTTGGAAAATAGGTGAGTACTGGATTGATCCTAACCAGGGATCTGTTGAAGACGCGATCAAAGTTTATTGCAACATGGACACAGGAGAAACATGTATTTCAGCAAACCCATCCAGCATACCACGTAAAACCTGGTGGGCCAGCAAATCTTCCGACCATAAGCCTATTTGGTATGGTCTCGACATGAATAGAGGATCTCAGGTAATTCACAGTCCTTGCTAAAAACTGTATTCTTTGCTTTTCATTATTTATTGTACTTTATTATTTATTTAAGACCATGCTATCATTTTTGACCAGATTGATTATTGCATAAATAAATCTTACTACGAATTATATTAACAAATTTTGAATGATAATTTCCCCCTCGATGCAATGTGGAAAAGTAATCATTTTTACTCTTAGTCCCTTTAATGCATGTGACCCTGGCTGTGGAGTATACTCAAAGGGATCTTGCCACAGTTGAAAAAAATTGGATTATATGGGGCGGGTGGGGGGGGAACCTCAGTGACTGGCGCCTGGATCTCTTGCTGACTTTGTGACCTCAGGAAGTTGCTTAAACTTTACGAGGCTCAGTTTTGCCATTTTAAAGTAAAAGTGATGGGGCGCCTGGGTGGCTCAGTTGGTAGAGCATCCAATTCTTGGTTCCGGCTCGGGTCACGACCTCAGGGCCCTGGGATGGAGCCCTGTGTGGGGCTCTGCACTCAGCAGGGAGTCTGCTTGAGGATCTCTCTCCCTCTCTCTGCCCCTCCCTGCTCATGCATGCGGGTGCATTTGCTCTCTCTCAAATAAATAAATAAATAAACCTTTTAATAAATTTAAAAAATAAAGTGAAAGTGATCATATTTATCTCACAGTCTCTGGATGAATATAAAGAGCTTAATATAGTATCTAGTTCCTGATAAGCTACAGATAGGTGTTAGATAAGTACCATAGTAGTATTTTTAATGATTCACTATGTAAGCTTTGTAGTATTATTTAAACTTAAAGCATTTTTATAATTACAGTTGCTCCTTGAACAACACAGGGGTTAGTGATAAAAATCAGTCAAAAGTCTGTGCAGTGAGAAATCTGGGTACGACGTTTGACTCCCCCAAAACTCAACTACTAACAGCCTGCTGTCGACAGAAAGCCTTAATCCATATTGTAAAGTTGGTTAACACATATTTTGAATGGTGTATGTATTACATACCATATTCTTACAATAAAGTAAACTAGAGAAAAGTAAATGCATTAAAAAAATCACAAGGAGGAGAAAATACATTTATAGTATTGTACACTGAATATACTGAAAAATTCTGTGGATAAGTGGACTTACGCAGTTCAAACCCTTGTTCTTCGAGGGTCAACTGCATAGGGAGTCCTTAAACATTTTGAAGTCCAGTCTCCTTTAGGTTTCTTTCATGATCCTGCAGTTAGATTCTCACCCAGCCTTGCCATTTCCTGTTGTCATATGAATATTTCATTCTGGGTCTCCTTATGACACCGTAACTGCAATTTTCCTCTCACTTCTGCTTCTGATCTTTCCTCCGAACTCATGTTCATAGCAAACATGTGAGACATTATGAGTATATATAGGATACACTAAAATCTACCATTACTTTAATGAGTAGGAGAATTTTAAATTTAGATATACCCAAGAGAAATGTAATTTAGTTAATACAATATGTAAAAGGCTCAAATAGGAGCACTGAAAGTAAAACTCAAAGAGAAGATGAGCAAAAAGGAGTCTGTAGGAAAACATTTTTGATTATCTGTTTTTGTTAGCTAGCAGAAAGTTTGTATTTCATACTTCCTGTAAGTATGGACCAGTGGATTTTAAAAGCTGCTAAGTCAGGGGGATCCCCGGGTGGCTCAGCAGTTTAGTGCCTGCCTTCGGCCCAGGGCGTGATCCTGGAGTCCCAGGATCGAGTCCCATGTCGGGCTCCTTGCATGGAGCCTGCTTCTCCCTCTGCCTGTGTCTCTGCCTCTCTCTCTCTGTGTCTCATGAATAAATAAATAAAACTTAAAAATAAATAAATAAATAAATAAATAAATAAATAAATAAATAAATAAATAAAATAAAATAAAATAAAATAAAATAAAAGATTTTAGGCCAGTAGTTGAGTCCCAGTTCTTATTATAATCAGCAATAAAAACAGTGAGTTACTTTTGATACACAATTGAGCCAGTGTTCAAGTATAACTTCTAAAAAGCAATATCTAAGATTGTTTAAACAAATAGAGAAGCAGATTTCAAAAATACTTACACTTTCTCTGATGAGTTATAAATATCATTGGTTTCATTACCATTTGGTTGGAGTAGTAAGGTTTTTACTTGTGAGTATTCATAGAAGTTTCAAAATATTTTATATATAGGCAGAGTATGTTGTTAAATGAAAGAATAAAGGTAATATTCCTTAAAACTGATGTCTGAAATCACACACACACACACACACACACGCACACACGGGGACTGTGAGACCCTTCAGCCCTTCAGCGTTTCAGATAACAGAGACTCTTTGTTTCCCTAGTTTGTTTACGGAGACCATCAGTCACCTAATGCAGCCATTACTCAAATGACCTTCTTGCGCCTTTTATCAAAAGAAGCCTCCCAGAACATTACTTACATCTGCAAAAACAGTGTGGGATACATGGACGATCAAGCCAAGAACCTCAAGAAAGCTGTGGTTCTCAAAGGGTCAAATGACTTGGAAATCAAGGCGGAAGGAAATGTCAGATTCCGATATATTGTTCTTCATGACACTTGCTCTGTAAGTACTTTTGGCCTCTACTGATCTGATTGAAGAAGAAAATTTATTTTCAATAAAAATACCGTCACGGTGGAAGTGGGGCAGTTTTACCCAGTATGTGATTATGCATGATAGCTTTGTTTACCCTTGTCCTGGAGGGTCAACTTGGATGTGTCTTAGTACGCGAAGCATGGTAGAGATTTTAACACAAAATAATTAGCAAAGGACCTTGAGAGTCGACCCGGCTCTTGTGCAAACTCCCTGTGGTTCTTCCACAAGTCACTGTATTTAATCTCAGCTTAAAATTCCTTGATTCTAAAACATATAATCGATCTGAGATACCTTTTATGTTTTTCAGATTTGTAGGTTTCCTCACTTGCATATGTAGATGCAAAAAGGGAAAATACTTAATGATGAATGATAGTTTCATTTGTGCAAAGCAAAAAAGTGCTCATGATTCGTGTTAGTGACCATCGGGGAAGCTGTAAAAGAACAAAAGGCATTTCTTTGAGCCCGTGCCTGCCAGCCATGCCAGTGCCACCTCGATGGTAGCAGTGCTCATAATTTTAAGTATTGCCCTAAAAGTCCTTGCTTTCACATTATAAAATTTGGCTTTGTAGTTTGTGTCTACCATCTTTGGAATAGTTTGTCTAGACTGTTAACCCATGGCACCATTTAATTCCAGAAACGAAATGGAAATGTGGGCAAGACCGTCTTCGAGTACAGAACGCAGAATGTGGCGCGCTTACCCATCGTAGATCTTGCCGCTGTGGATGTTGGCAGCACAGACCAAGAATTTGGCATTGAAATCGGGCCAGTTTGTTTTGTGTAGAGCAGGCCAAGATACATTGACCAAGAGCACCACCCCCGCCACCAGTGACCACCACCATTCACAAGAATTCTGACTATTTGAAGCTGATCCTGAGACTCTTGAAGTAAAGGCTAATCCCGCATCAGCACTGTATATATGGTCCTAAGTGCCTGGCCTCCTTATCCTTCAGAATATTTATTTTACTTACAGTCCTCGAGTCTTAATTGATTTAAACTATTTTTCAATACACCAGTTTAGGTTTAAGACAACCGATGATAATGACCACCTTTTTAAAAAGTAAACTGATTGAATAAATGAATCTCCGTTTTCTTCAATTTATTTCAATGTAATGACAAAGTTGCTTAGTATTTATGAGAAAATTCTTCTTCCTGGCAGGTAGCTTAAAGAGTGGGGTACGTAAAACCACGATACGTGTTTATTTCACTTGGCTGTAGTTTGAGAACTAGAAAGTAGTGCCTTTTGTGACTTCTCATTTCCAGATTATCAATTAAAAGTGAAATCCAAAATATTTATCCTTGTGACTGAGACCTACACGCATGTCTTGATATTGTTTACCATAAAGACTCTTTAAAGAGAACTTTGAAAAAATGTCAGTTTCTCATGGTCTTAAATGGAATTTTTAAGTAGCATATATTCAATGGAATTTATGGAGAACAAAGTGACCTTAAATTTTTGTGAAGGGTGGCAACCTCAGACTTTTTTCTCATTCAAATCTAAAAGTACCTTTCCCTTTTGACTCAGTCTATCAACATATATAGAAGTTACATGATTAAACATTGAATACATTTGCACTTTTCTTGTTTAAGAAGACATTGAATGCAAAATAATTTACACATACAGTTTCATAAACATATGTCCAGGACCCAAAGTCGAGAGTCTTCCACATGTACAATCTCCTCATCCTGAAGCCTATAACGAAGAAAAAGATTTAGAAACTCAAGTTGTGGAGCTGACTCTAAGCAAATGTGATGATTGGAATTAGAACATTTGATCTTTGAACTCTCATAGGAAAAGTGACCCACCATTTCTTAGCATGAGCTACCTCATCTCTAGAAGCTGGGATGGACTTAATACTCTTGTTTATATTTTAGATACTAAAAGGTGCTATGCTTCTGTTTTTTATTCCAAGACTGGAGATAGGCAGGGCTAAAATGTATTATTATTTTTCCTCTAATGATGGTGCTAAAATTCCTTCTATAAAACTCTTCAAAAATAAAGATGGTTTCATCAATGCCACTTGTGAAAAAAATAATTGTTAGACTGCCCACTTCTGAAAGAAGGAGCGTTGTTCCAGTGCCTTTTCATTGTTCACCTGTCCTACCGTATCTGGAATGTTATGTGATACTTGCATGTTTCCTAGACCAGAACGTGTAGGTCCCCTTGTGTCTCAAGGTTTGTTGTTTTTTTTTTTTCCCTCCTCGATTGCATTTGTTGGCTCCATTTTTATTTTTTTCTTTAAAGATAAACAGCTGGGACCATCCCAAAGGGCAAGCCATGCACGCAACTTTAGTCATGTATCTCTCTGCAAAGCATCAAATTAAATGCACGCTTTTGTCATGTCAACGGTTTTCGTTTTGTGAGATTCCTTTGAACGTATTAGATCCGTTTTACTTACGATGGTGAAAAGTAGAGTGTTGTGTTCTTTTTTGCCATTTGTTTAAAGGACAAAATGACGAATACCTTCCATTGTGTATATAATGGCTTAGAAATGAAAATCAATTTTCAACATCACCCACGAAGGCAACACGACACTAATTATCATTGTCTTAAGCCCTTGAAAATCTCAGGGTAGTATTACTGATAAAAAGAGAAAAGCAACTGATTTTTCATTGTTGAATAAACTGATAATAAAATGTATGTTTCACAGTACATCACATATGAATTTAGCCTAAATGATTTGGGTTTTATTTTCAATAGTTATTTCACAACATTGTTTTCCCCCAGATTGGTTTTTTTTTTATTTGAGCTGTACGTCTTAATTTGAATATTTATGTACCTGAAGGCATCTGTGAGTTTTGTTTGTATTAAAACGTCCTTCAAGTCCAACCTGTGCAGGTTGTACAGTTCAGATAGATAAACCAGAAATAATAGGTGGTGATTCTCTTAAGTCAAAAACACTAACAATCTCTGGCTCTAGAAATACCAGCTCTTAGTTGGAGCTCAGGAATGAAAGGTTGACCCGGACCATCCCAGCCCTCAAATTATCTGAGTTCTACATCCCGAGGTCCCACAATGCCCGTGGACTTCTTTAACCGTCCAGCTGATCCCTCAAACTCTACGTGGCCAAAAGTGAAATAATCTACATCTGGGAGGGATTCTAGCATTCATTTATTACTAATTTATTAAAAATACAAATGAAGGGGCGCCTGGGTGGCTCAGTTGGTTAAGCCTCTGCCTTCGGCGTGGGTCATGACCTCAGGGTCCTGGAGTTGACCCCATGTCAGGCCCCCTGCTCAGCAGAGCCTGCTTCTCCTTCTCCTGTCCCTCCGCCTTGCTTGTGTTCTGTCTCTTACAAATAAAATCTTAAAAAAATAATACAAATGAAAATTCCTGGCATTAACAGAAATGAAGAAAAATAGCAAAAATATAACAAACAATGCTGAAAAGACAAAACATAAAATTTGGCAAATTATGGCCAAATTGAACGTAACTTATTCCAAATTGAAAAGAGCTTCAGAGCAATTGTACACAACATCCCTTCTCAAAAGTGTTATGTGTGGCTGAAGTCAAGTACAGAAAATTCTGGGGGAGAAAAAGAAAAACCATTGGAACTACAGAGAGTCCCTATCATGCTATGAATAACGAGATGTCAGGATCACTTTTTTCTTTGAAGTGATGAAGATTTCAGAAGAGCCTAAGAAGATTAATTATTTAAAAGCTAATTTGGGGGCTGAGTTCCAAACCCCGTAAACCAAGGCCGTGATACCCTACGCCCACCAAAAGCCTCTGGAGCGCAAGGCTTGTCAATAGGCTTTTTTCCACCCCCCCCAAAATGGGATGTTTACCCAGGAGCGGCGTTCCTTCCTCCTGTCAGTGCACGGTTTCATCCACACTTAAGTGTGGGTGCGCCCGGGGCTCAGCCGTCCTCTCCCCCTCACGCTCCCTCTGCCAGCTCGCACGCTCACCTGCCCACGTTCGGGTCACTGTGTCAGGAGCTCCGGAGTGCAGGGCAGCCCAAGGTCTCGGATTCGGGGATGCCCGCGTCACTGTCTAACTCGCCGTCTTCATCGGGCCCCAGGTGCTTGCGGCCCTACCTGCGAGCTGCCGTATGTTCCGTGGTCCCCGCCTGGCGCCGCAGTGTCACCCCCGTCCGTTCAGTGAGGCCGGACCTGGGGGGTCGTTCCTGACCCCTCTCTCCCTCCCCCTGCCGGATCCTGGCATTGCCAAGGATTTTCAATCTTGCCTTGTGACAATAAGGGAACCCTAATTTAAAACAGCTGGAGAGCCCTGAGGGGCTGCTGTGGCGGAACCCCACTGCTCCCAGGGGCGGAGAGCAGCACAGCACCCGCAGCAGGGGGGTCCCCGGCTGCCCCTTCGCCCTGTGCCGGCGGGTCTGTGGGCCGTCGCCTTCCTCTGCTCTTCCCCGCCCGCACGTGCCTTCCCCACCAGCGCAGGGCCCAGCCGGTCCACACCTTTGGCCTGTGCGCCCTTTACCTGTTCTCACCTGTCCGCGGCGCAGCCACAGCTCACCCTGCACCCGTGGGGCAGGTGAGCTCCCTGCCAGGGCTCCGGGCTCCGGGCTCCGGGCGCCTCCTCCCCTGGAGCACAGCCCAGGGCTCCACGTAGTCCACCCCGATGTGACTGGGGCGCTCGTCCCGCGCCGAGGCTGTCGGGGGCAGGGGCGCTGCGGGAGGCTCCCCTGGGCTGCTGGGCTCGGGTTCGTTCAAAACAGATTCGCTCAGTAAAGGATGAACAGGTGCGAACCGCAGAGCTGGAGGAGTGCGGGGTGGGGAGGGGGGTGCACACCTGCCCCACAGCCTGGCGAAGCCGTACACGCTGCCGCGCATTCACGGCGCTCTTTCCATTGGTGTCACCGGCCACGAGGCCGGCGTCTGGACCCCGAAGGCGGGACAGTTGTCCGGCTGCCGCTCAAGGACGTATTGACCATTCGGGAGACAAACGGAGCAACACAGCCACTGGCTTCAGTAACACCTGGAGATGAAGGGGTGCAGGAAGCTTCAGGGTGGGACCACAGGGGGGAGCTGGGGAGGCCCAGCCGGGAAGGAGGGAAGACTGGGGCTTGGGGACGAGGGGAGGCCTGGACCCCAGGAACAGGGGAGACCCAGGGTCAGGGAGGAGGAGAGGCCCAGGTCTGAAAAGGAGGGGAGGCCCGCTCTGGGGTGCTGGGGAGGCCCGGGCTCCAGTAGGAGGGGAGGCCTGGGCCAGGGGCAGAGGAGAGGCCCGGTCCCAGGGAGCTGGGGAGGCCCGGGGTCGAGGGAGGGGAGGCCAGGGGTCGGGGAGCAGGGTAGGCCCGGGCTCCAGGAGAGGGGAGGCCCGGCCCGAGGAGGAGGGGAGGCTCAGACATGGAGAGCTGGGGATGCCCGGGGTCAGGGGGGGATTGGGAGGCCCGGTTTGGCTGGAGGGGAGGCCTAGGCTTGGGGAGGTGGTGAGGCCAGGACCGGAGGAGGCAAGCCCAGGCCCAGGGAGTTGAGGAGGCCTGGGGTCGGGAGGAGGGGAGGCCTGGGCTCGGGGAGGTGATGAGGCCCAAGGACCAGAGAGGAGGGGAAGCCCGGGTCTGAGGAAGAGGGGAGGCCCGGGACCCGGGAAGAAGAGAGGTCCTGGCCCCTGAAGGAGGGGAGGCCCCAGCTCAGGGAGTAGGGGAGGCCCGGGCCCAGGGAGGATGGAGGCCCGGGATGTGGGAGGAGGAGAAGCCCGGGCCACGGGAGCTGGGGAGGCCTTGGGGTTGGGGAGGAGGGGAGGCCAGGGGTCAGGGAGGAGAAGAGGCCAGCGGTCCAGGAGCAGGGGAGGCCAGGGGTCGGGGAGCATCAGAAGCCCGGTCTGGGAAAGAGGGGAGACCAGGGTTCGGGAGCTGGGGAGGCCCGGGACCCGCGGGAGGAAAGGCCCAGGCTGGGGTGCTGGGGAGGCCTGGGCTTGGAGAGTAGGGGAGGCCTGGCTCAGGGAGGAGAGGCCCTGGCCCGTGAAGGAGAGGAGGCCCGGGTCCTTGGAGCTGGGGTGGCCTGGGCTTGGGGAAGAGAGGAGGCCTGGGCTCCAGGAGCTGTGGAGGCCTGGGCTCAGGAAAGAGGGGAAGCCCAGGTTGCCGGAGGAGGGGTGGCCCGGGCTGGGGTAGCTGGGGTGGCCCAGGGTCGGGGAGGAGTGGAGGCCATGGGTCGGGGCGGCAGGGTGGGGTGGGCTGGCATCAGGGAGCTGGGGTGGCCCGGGTTGGGGAGGAAGTGAGGCCCGGTCTATGGGAGGATGGGAGGCCTGGGACCCGGGAGGAGAGGCCCAGGCTCAGGGAGGAAGGGAGGCCCAGGCCCGCAGAGGAGGGGAGGCCGGGTCTCGGGAGCTGGGGAGGCCCATGTTCATGGAGGAGGGGAGGCCCGGGCCCAGGGAGCTGGTGTGACCTGGGTTTGGGGTGCAGGGAGGCCTGTGGTCATGGAGGAATGGAGGCCAGGGGTTGGGGAATATGGGAGGCCTGGTCCAGGGTGGAGGGGAGGCTAGGGCCAGGGAAGAAGAGAGGCCCGGGCCCGGGGGGATTGGGAGACCCAGTCTCGGGCTGGAGGGGAGGCCCTGGTTCAAGGAGGAGGGGAGGCCTGGTCCCGGGGAGCTGGGCAGGCCCGGGGTCGGGGAGGAGGGGAGGCCAGGGGTTGGGGAGAGGGAGATGCCCTGGCCCATGAAGGAGGGGAGGTCCGGGTCCTTGGAGCTGGGGAGGCCTGGGCTCAGGGAGGAGAGGAGGCCCGGCCCGTGGCTGGGAGGCCATGGGAGGACCAGAGGACCATGACCTGGGAGGAGGATAGGCCAGGGCCTCAGGAGCTGGGGAGGCTGGGCTCAGGAAGGAGGCGAGGCCCAGGCCCGGGCTTGGAGAGGAGAGGAGGTCTGGTCCCGGGGAGCTGGGGAGGCCCGGGCCCGGGGAGCTGGGGTGGCCTGGTGTCAGGGAGCTGGGCAGGCCCAGGTTCGGCGCGGAGGGAAGCCCTGGCCCGGGGAGGAGGGGAGGCACTGGACCACAGAGGAGGGGAGGCCGGGTCCCAGGGAGCTGTGGAGGCCTGGGTCGGGGCGGCGGGGGGGGGCCCCGGCCTCAGGGAGCTGGGGTGGCCAGGGCCCAGGAAGGATGGGAGGCTTGGTCTTGGGAGGATGGGAGGCCCGGGACCCGGGAGGAGGAGAGGCCCGAGTCCTTGGAGCTGGGGAGGCCCAGGGTCGGGGCAGAGGGGTGCCCGGCCTGGGGAGGAGGGGAGACCCAGGACCCAGGAGGAGGGGAGGCCCAGGCTCGGGGAGGAGGGAGGCCTGGGGTCGGAGAGGAGGGGAGACCCGGCTTGGGGAAGAAGGGAGGCCCTGGCCTGTGAAGGAGGGGAGGCCCGGGTCCTTGGAGCTGGGGAGGCCCTGGCTCCAGGAATAGGGGAGGCCGGCCTGGGGAGGGGGGAGGCTGGGCCCCGGGGGGCTGTGGAGGCCTGGGGTTGGGGCAGAAGGGGGGCGTCCCCTGGTGTCAGGGAGCTGGGGTGGCCTGGGCTCGGGGAGGATGAGAGCCCTGGGACTGGGAAGGAGACGATGCCCGGTCCTGGGGAGGAGGGGAGGCCAGGTCCCAGGGAGCTGAGGAGGCCTGGCCCGTGGAGGAGGGGAGCCCCGGCCCGGGGAAGAGGGGAGGCCTGTTCTATGGGAGGACGGGAGGCCCGGGACCTGGGAGGAGAGGCCGGCCCGGGAGCTGGGGAGGAGGGGAGGCCTGGGCTCGGGGAGGTAGTGAGGCCCAGGACCGAAGAGGAGGGGAAGCCCGGGTCTGGGGAGCTGGGGAAGCCTGGTCTATGGGAGGACAGGAGGCCCGGGACCTGGGAGGAGAGGCCCGGGCCCTGGGAGCTGGGGAGGCTGGGCTCGGGGAGGAGGGGAGGCCTGGGCTCTGGGAGCGGGGGAGGCCAGCCCGGTGGAGCTGGGTAGGCCTGTTCCTGGCAAGCTGGGGAGGAGTGGTCTCGGGGAGGAGGGGAGGTCTGCTCCCGGGGAGGTGGGGAGGCCTGGGGTCCTGGAGGAGGGGAAGCCCATGCCTGGAGAGTAGGGGAGGCCCAGTTCCAGGGAGCCCTGGGATTGGGGAGGAGTGGCGTCCCGGGCTCTGGGAAGAGGGGAGGCCCGTGTTCGCGGAGGAGGGCAGGCCCAGGCCCGGGGAGCTGGTGTGGCCTGGGTTCGGGGTGCGGGGTGGTCCGTGGTCGTGGAGGAATGGAGGCCAGGGAGCAGAGGAGGCCAGGGGTCGGCAAGTATGGGAGGCCTGGCCTGGCGTGGAGGGGAGGCCCAGGCCCAGGGGGATTGGGAGGCCCAGGCCGCGGGAGCTGCGGAGGCCCGGGGTCGGGGAGGACGGGCCTTGACTGGCCGGGGGAGCAGCACACATGCAGGCGTGGGGTCCCTAAGGACGCAGCTTGTTTGAGGGACTGCAGGGAGGCCTGCGAGAGGCCCGCCCGGGGCCAGGAGGCCTCTGGAGGCACAAGGAGGTGTCGTCAGGGGCTTGGAGGTCAGGGACGTGGAGACGGATTCCAGGCCAGCTGCTCGGAGGAGGCGATCTGGGGTTTCCGGTGGGAGCGTGGCCGTAGCCTGGGGCACCCCGGTCATGCGAGGGGCTGGTTCGTGCTGTAGCAGAGGAGCGGGGAACCCCTGCAAGCCTGTGCGGGTGGGGCGGGGGGCTTGGCCTTTGAATTTGCCCACTTTTTTTTTTTTAAGATTTATTCATTTATTTATTTATGAGAGAGACAAAGAGAGAGGCAGAGACAAGGCAGAGGGAGACACAGGCTCCACGCAGGGAGCCCGATGCGGGACTCGATCCCGGGACCCCGGGGTCACACCCTGGGCTGAAGGCAGGCGCTAACTGCTGAGCCACCCAGGGATCCCCAGAATTTTCCCAGTTTTATGGGGAGCTTAGGATTCACGCCATGATGATAAGGCTGGAGGGATAGTCGGGCCCACAGAGCTTGAGTTAATAGTAAGGGGACAGGTTTTTTGGTTTGTTTTTGAATATTTTTTTTATTTATTCATGAGAGACACAGAGAGAGACAGACAGAGCCACAGGCAGAGGGAGAAGCAGGCCCTTCGCAGGAGCCGGGTGCAGGGCTCGACCCCGGGACCCCAGGGTCACGGGCTGAGCTGCAGGCGGGCGCTCCCCCCGCCCCCCAGGACCCCAGGCGCCCTGCATGCCGCCGCCGTCCCCTCGTCCTTTGCCAGCCCCGTCGCTCTGACGGCCCAGTGAATCCTGAGACGCGCTATTTTCTCAATGTCATGGTGCCTCGTTCTCCTCGAATCGTCTCGAGCCCTTGGTTCTGGGCCTCGGCGCCCAATAGTTGCTCAACAACCTCACTGAACGGAAATGAATGAACTGAACGACTGTGATTATGACACGTGTCGTTCGAGCGTCGCGCGAGCACCCCCGTGATTCCGGACATCGGTCCCCTGTGGCGACGCGGGGCTCCCCCCCCCCCGGAGCCTCGCGGTGGTGCCCACGGGTGGGGCGCACACCCCCCGCCGCGCTGCGGGGTTTCAGGGGATCGACGCCTTCGGACAATGTTTAAACAGATGAGAAGGGGAAAAAGGAGCAAAACTGTCACAGAGAAGAATCCGTTTGGAGCACGTCGGCCAGGGTGACATCGCCTTTGAGCGCGCACAGAACAGGGAGCGGCCACGAGCCGGCGAGCGAACCCATGTTCCTTCCCACTGTCTGCAGCTGCCAACCGTGTTGCCAGGACTGTGCGAATCTCCCCCTCGAGGCTCAGAAAATCAATTTTATTTAAAACAAGGAAGTAAAATAGTTTCTGTCACATGCCAATTTGGAGGTGGAGACGGTCGTACTGGGTCTCCAACACGTGAGGGGCCGTAAAGCGGTGCCCGGGCTTGGCACCGAGCGCCCGGGGAGGGTCACGCGGCGCCCCGGCTCGTCTACAGGGCCCCGGAGGCCCCACGTCCCCTCACTGGGACTCACTTTTTAAAATCTGTGCCGAGAGGCCTCGGGACAGCCCAGCTCTGAGGCTGCGGCCCCTAATGTGCTCCCACGGGGACGCTGCAGTGGCCACAACCGGCTTTTCTCCGACGTGCCCTGTGGGGCGGGCGCTGCTCGGCTCTGCCCTCGATCCGCCTGCAGTTCGCCCCGCGGCCTCGGACGCCGCCAGGCTCGCGCCCGGTCCCCTCGTCCCTCCTTCCTGCCCCGGGGACCTGCCCGGGGCCTCTGCTCCGCCGGGAGCGGGGCCGGGCCTGTACCTCCGAGGCGTCTCTCTGGCCCCGACGCCCCCTCGGGCTCCGGGCTCCGGGCTCCTGGGCCGCGGGTCGGCCAGTCGGGCTCGGTGGCTGCGGGCACCTGGCTGTGGCCTGAGGTCGTGACCCACTCGGGCGGCCTCCGCGTCCCCGCTGCCCCGTGTCCGGCCTGTGGGTGCCCGGCCGCAGCCTGGTCACTGGCTGGGCCACCCTGGCCCGAGGAGCAGCCACAGCCCCGTCCCCACGGCCCCTCCTCCCCCTGGGGCCGAGGCCACGACCGCACGATGGCCGCAGCCGTCGCCGAGTCAGAGCACCGGGACCCCCGTTCACTGTGGGGACACGTCCGGCCAGCCCCACGCTGCGCCCTCCCGGCGGCCCGGGCCGGCCTCCCCCCGCCGAGCTCTGCCCCGGCTCGTGCCTGTGGAGCGACCCCGGGGCCACTGCTTGCCTCATGAGAGACATTTGGGGCCTTCGGTGAGGACCCCAGGCCACGGACGCGTGGCCCTTGGGTCCCACAGGAGCAGGTGTGGGCTGGGGAGTCACCCTCAGGGAAGGTGCTGAGCGAAGGTGGGCCGCGAGGTCGGCCGAGGCCGGGAGGGGGAGGCCAGGAGGGGGAGGCCGGTGGCCACACGCGGCGCCGTCCCCCGCGGGCTGCCTGCTGTCGTGCCTCAAAGTCTTAGCCCTGAAACCGGATGGTTTGGGGTAAAATCGCGACCCCAGGTTTTAACCTCTAACTAGCAGGTGCCTTCGGGGATCTGCAACTTGCCTCACCTTTCCTCGTCTGCCTGGGGCTTTCCCTGGCGCCCTGCAGCGGACAGCGCCTCGTGGACGGAGGAGCACCGCACTTCGAGGGCGAGTGTAAGGACAGAGCAGCCCGGGCCCGCGGGTCGAGGCCCGACGGCCACGCTGTTCCGGGGCCACTGGCGGCCCCGGCTCGGCCGCGCGGGCTCCGCGGGCTGCCCACGGTGCGCGGTCGGGCTGGCAGCTCACGTCCTGCGTGATGGCTCAACCGACCTCCCTTCCCACCTGCCCTGGAATTTTTTGTCATTATTGGTCGTTTTTATATGTATTTTTTTTTTTTTTTTTTTTACTGGAGTCGATTTGCCAACACGTGGCATAACGCTCAGCGCGGCTGTCGGCTGTGGGTCGGGCCACCCGGGGGGCCCAAACAGTGGAGCCTCCCGCCAGCCGCCACCCAAGGCTCGGCGCTTCCCAGTTAGGGCCTTTTTTTTTGTTTCCCAAACCGTTTCGGCCACGTCGTCACCACAGGCACCGTCGCGTGGGTTCCGGGGTCTGCGGGGCTCTTTGCCGCCGCTGCCACCATCCCCACTGGAACCACCAAGTCCACACCAGCGGGTTTCCTTCTCCTTCCACCCGCAGACGAGACTCCCTTCCGAGGAGGGTTTCAGCGACGCTGGCTGCGGCCCGCCGGGCGTCCCGTGCGACCGGAGCCCCCATCCTGACAAGGTCTCCCCGGACGGGCCTCCCCAACCTCTAGCTTCGGTTCTTTCATTCTGGCAGGACCTCGTGATCGTGCCTCGGATCCCTTTGTTCATTTAATTTGCGCTGCCTCTGAGACCAGGTTCAGTCAACCAACATGTCAACAATACTGCCTTTCTGGAATTTTCTGTTGACATCCACATGCCTGTGAGTTTGGTCTAATCTGAGTTGCACGGTTCCTCTTTGTCTAGTGCCTCAGAACCCACGTCTACACGTATTGCCTAGATTTTAGGAACTAGTATTTAATTAAACTTTTTCATTCTTTTTATGTGTAGGCGCCTCCTGAGGTTGACCTTCTAATTGTCACACAACGCATCCCGGGCGCCGACTCGGCGGCGGAAGTGAAGTAGGAGGAGAGTTGGGCTGAGGCACCTTGTGTTTCAAGAAAGGCAGAAACGTTAGCAGGCGGGAAGTAAACGGTCCGATTTTATTATATTTATTTATTTATTTATTTATTTATTTATTTATTTATTTATTCATGATAGAGAGAGAGAGAGAGAGAGAGGCAGAGACACAGGCAGAGGGAGAAGCAGGCTTCATGCCAAGGCCCAATGCGGGACTCGATCCCGGGTCTCCAGGATCACACCCTGGGCCAAAGGCAGGCGCCAAACCGCTGAGCCACCCGGGTATTCCCAAGGGTCTGATTTTAAATGCCTGGAATAATTTAACGTGAAAGAGGAATAGTTGAAGAGAATGCTCTCAAAAACCCCATGCAAATTCCCGGGGTCCAATTATTTCTCACTTATACATCAATCAAATACAGCATCTGCAACCCATGTAGATCTATATTGAAGTTTCCCCATCTGCAAAATTAAGATTTATATCTGCTCTTCAGTTACCTAAAACCTGTGCAAGAAGATGAGTTCTAAAGTATGTTTTTTTTGTGTTCATATATTTATGTGGCACGGCCAGGGAAAGGCCACGGCTCTCCTTCCCCCCCCCCGCAAGCCAAGGTGGTAGGGATCTGACTCGTCCTTCTCTTCCTGCGCGTCAGCAATAAAGCCGTCACACCCACATGCCGTCCTGCAACTTCTCATGAGACCTTAATATCCTGTCATGTAGCAGAGGTCACTCACCCTCCTCAGCCTTGGCTTCCCGGGCAAGTCACTGCAGGTGATCACGACATGAGTCCTGTCTCCAGGGACTGCCAGGTCCTCATCTCTGCGTGCAAATTAGATCTCCCTATATTTGCCCTTAAAAGGTACAAATATTTGATCCCAGAATTTTTCTGTTTTCCTGAACTTCTCACTGCCATCCCTGCTGTTATCAATTGCTGTTTATTTATTTATTTATTTATTTTATTTTTTTGCTTGTCTAGTCACGGTTCTTTGTTACATCAACCTAAATTAACTTTGGCTATTTTACGTAGTAATTGACAGATTTTTGTCTGAAGTTCGGGGAAATTCCGAGAAAGCTATAGAACCCAGCCTCATAAAATAAACAGAAATGAAGAGAATGCTTGTATTCAGAGCCCTAGTCCACATCATACCCCAAAACAGGCTGGCGAGGCCATCATAAGACTGGACACTAGATGTGTTCTTGGGCATAAGGTTGCAGACAGAATTAAAGTTGCTCATCAACTGACCCTGAGATGGACAGATTATTCTGATTCATCCAGTTGCGCCCAAATGTGTTATAAACGTCCTTATAAATGAAGGAGGGAGGCAGGAAGGCCAATGTCAGAGCAATGCACTACGAGGAAGACTTGACCAAACGTTTCTGGCTTGGAAGATGCCTAAATTTAAAACTCCAGATAATTTAGCTTTGGTGCATAATGTAAATTGGCTTTCTGTCTGTCTCTCTCCATATTTCTGGAAAAGATACACAAGAAGTTTAACATTGGTCACCTCTAGCACAGAGGATAAGTGGACTAATTGTCCATTTTATTTTATTATTTTTTATTATTTTTTTTAGTGGACTAATAGTCTTGATGTGACATTTGACTGATGGATTTTTTTTATTTTTGAAAGGAGTGTCATATATAAGTAATTTAACGTGAAAGAGGAATAGTTGAAGAGAATGCTCTCAAAAACCCCATGCAAATTCCCGGGGTCCTATTATTTCTCACTTATACATCAATCAAATACAGAATTTGAAACCCATGTAGATCTATATTGAAGTTTACCCATCTGCAAAATTAAGATTTATATTTGCTCCTCGGTTATCTAAAACTTATATAAAATACTTATATAAAATACAATATAAAATACCATAAGCCATAGAGAGTAAGCAAGCTTCGAACTATGAAGTCAAACGTGCAAGACCATGTTCACAGTAACTAAAAGAAGAAAAATTTGATGGTGGAAAAGGGCCAAGAGAACAATGAACAGTGTGTAGCAGTGATAGAAAAGCCCCAACTTGCGATTATTCTTAATATTAATGTCTAGTCTGCCAGACCCTGCTTCCTTGCAATAAATTACCAGCATCGTCCTCCCTGATTACTCTCACTTTGGGGACAAGTGAATTTCCTATGTTGTAATTTCCAGCGATTGACTCAAAGAGAATGCTCTTAGTTTCCAATAGACCCCAAGAATTTCATTAAATACAATCTAAAAATCCTCAAGAGTCCCCACTGAGCATCAGATCTCTTCTGAACATAGCGTATGACCTCACATTCTTGAGGTCATTGCCTTATTAAGCTAGAGAGTTCGAACTCCATACGTCTTTTCAAGATCACCAGGGTTCTCGCGTGTACACATGCATTTCTTATATCTACGAAAAGTGACGAAAACCAGGAATGTTTTATTATGATATTTTATTATGGGTGTCTGGAGGAAAAAAAAAAAAAAGACCAACAACCACATACAAGCTTACAAAGTTAAATTTCAGCACATTCTCTGTGTTACTGTGACAAAAGCAGCCCCATAATTTTTTGTTGTTGTTGTTGTTGTTGTTGACTTTTACAGGATCAAGGGAGAGAGAGTCCCCTGAAGTGACACGGCAATAAATTTTTTTGAAAGATGGTGTGCATTTATGTTTTGAATGCAAGGCAACAATTCTGACCTGGAGTTTTTAAAGTGAAAGTACATTAGCACCATAACATGTGTCTTTAAAGCCTTCCCAAATGTGGGTAATCTTGACCATTTCAGCAATGACAAGAAAGGAGAAAAGCACCTTTAAAAGCAGTTGATATCCAAGATTAAAATCGTAGATTTAAAAAAATTTTTTCTTTAAATTCTCGTACTATACTTTTTTATCAATATTTTAGGAAATTATTGCTAATTTATGATTTTTTTCATCTTCCAGGACTTCTAGAATTCATCTGTATTTCTGACCAGGTTGAGGTAGTTGAAACAGGGAGGTCTTCTCTAATTTCATGTTTGACTATTTCAGAAAGAAGGTTATCTTTTAATGGTAAGCCTAGTCATTGCTCTGCAAATGGGCTAGGATTCAAAGAATATAACACAGTGTTATTGTAAGAGTGTTGAAGTTTATTTATTATAGCACCATTGAGACATTTTGAAATTGAAATTGGTAAAAAAATAGAACAAAAAGCATTTGAACTGTATTTGGTGTAACAGCAAAAAAAAAAAAAAAAGGTATCTTTTTTTTTTTGCCAAATTATACTTTTTTCCAAAACTTTTGGAAATAAATAACTGGAATTGAGTTGGTCACTTGTACTGGTTGACAAGGTTAGAACGAGAGGAACACATATGGAGTGTGAAATTTTTTGCTGGGGTTTCAGATAGAGTTTGGTTTATAAAAAGCAAACAGGGCCAACGTCCACACCAAATTCTTGATCAGGACCACCAACATCATAGGGTGCAATATCTATAATAGGTAGTCTCACAGCCTTGCGTGTTCGGTATTCGAAGACTGTTTTGCCCCATTCCCCAGTGTGTTTCTGTAAAAAAGAGCAAAAAAAAAAAAATGTAAGTGATCATGCCATTACAATTACTTAGATACTTCCTCTGAGTGATCAAGCTTAGAAAACCAGCGTGCTCTAAGGGAGGTGCCAACTTCCCCGGCTATGTTCCATGCATATGAGACCCGTTCCATTTTAAAGCTAGAATCACCCCGGGTAATAAACCATATATATATATTTTTTAATTTTATATATTTATATATATATTTATAATATATTATAATATATTTAATAAAAATATATACTTTATTTTATATATTTTATATATATTTTATTTATAAATATATAATATATTTATATTTATTTATATATATTTATTTTATTTTATTTTTTATTTTTTTTAGAGACTGAGAAAGAGAGCATGTGCACATGAGGGGAGAAGGAGGAGGGGAAGAGGGAGAGAGAGAGAATCTCACGCAGGCTTCACCCCCAGTGCGGAGCCCCACGGTGGCCTTGACCTCAACCCTGAGACCATGACCTGAGCCAAAGTCAAGCATTGGACACTTGACTAGGCCACCCAGGTGCCTAATAAACCATATTGTTAACCAAGAGCCTTATAGAGCTTTAGGTCCACCCAGCAGAGAGTCTCAGGAGGCCTGCTCCTGTCTGGTCACTGCTACCAGGTATACGATTGGTTTACTGAAAAGTGGGTAAGTCTCTCATAATGGAATTTGCTAACATTAGAAGCAAAGTCTCCCTTTGTTTATAAATGATAACGAAGAATAGATTCGAAGCTAACCTTTAACGTGAAAAAGTGAGCAGAGATTTTAGAGCGACTCCAGATGAACAACTGTTATGCAGAACGTACAGTAACCACCCAGATTATCTGATAAAGTTTATATTAAGAATTGAAATTTCTACTGATTTCAGTTAGTTTCACCTGGAGGTTGAGAAGATCGATATCTCGTGTGTGGGGTATTTAAGATTCCCCGCAATGAATCACTAGATTCTATGTACCTCACACCAAACGTTTGCCCTCGGTATTTTTTTTAGTTCTTTTCACAACAGTGTGCTTAAACTAGAAATGCTGAGATCGTTGTGATCCATGCTTCAAAAAATGTTATTACTTACAGTGCAACCATCCTCCAGGACTGTGTATGTGAATTTGCTGTTTCCTTCAGCCTTGAATTCACCTTCATTTGACCCCATCAGCCTCAGGGCTTTCTTTACATTCCCACTGGCGTGATCCATGTACGCGATGCTATTCTTGCAGTGATACGTGATGTTCTGGGAGGCCCGGCTGGAGAGAAGGCGGAGGAATGCCAGCTGGACATCGAGGACGTCTTCAGGCAGCTCGGGATTGCCGTAGCCAAACTGTGATGGGGACAAACAAAAGGGATCAGACATCTTAGGTGCAACCGTAGGTCCTGAGGATTCGTGCGCGGTAGTATGGTCATCGTAACGTAGGTTCTTCATGTATTTTATGTATGAATATTTTACATCTGAATATGTTTTTACTGCATGTATGACATATAGCTCTACAGTAACAAAGGTGTCAAGAATTGAGAGAAAGGTGGGTGCGTACAAAGAATAATTCGATCTAACTTAGCTTTGGGAGAGAAGTCATAAAGTCATAAAGGTATCACCCAAATATATAAAACCATTTGGGCTCCTCTGTTTATTAACTAACTTAGCTTTTTTTTTTTTTTTTCTCTAACTTAGCTTTGTGATGAACGATTTAGGAGGAACCAAAAAAGTCAGGTAAGTAGGAATGACTTACTTTTAAAAAAAAAAAAAGGTATATCCTTTATTACCTGGAAGCCACCATCCATGGATTCTCCAAACCAAACATGTTTCTTCTCAGCACCAGAATCTGTCCACCAGTTCTTCCGGGGAACGCTCCCGGGACTGGCATTCAGGCACGTCTCCCCGGTTTCCATGTTGCAGAATACTTTGATCGCATCCAACTTGCAGCCTTGGTTGGGGTCAACCCAGTACTCTCCTGAATGGTCACGAGAGAGAATAACGGGACTTGGTTATACACGTAGCCGTGGAGTTTGGGTCACAGGGACTCCGTTGGTGTCCCTGTTTGTGCCCATTCATAAGGCTGCTTGCAGTGTGCTTGTGTTTTATGGGAGAGTGTGACCCAGGAGCTTTCCCTGGGATTGCGAAGCTCAGAATGAGCCACGAGGGTTAAAAAACGCTGGAGTAAAATACAACTTCTTGATATTGAACAAGGCTGATGATACTAGGCCGAGACATCTGGTTGGTGCATTGTGTTCATTGAAATCTCTCCCTCTTTTTAAGATGATTGTCTATTTAGTGCAGTCTTGCTAAATAATGTGAGCTTTTCGTCTCATCTATATTTATGCCGTTGGGTTTAGCCCGAAGTCCCTGTGATTGATGGTTGTTCTCTATCCTAAGTAATTTTCAGAAATGACTCCTAACACAGGCAATGTCCCACGTCAAGGTATTTGAGAGCCTCCAGTAATTTTTGCCCTTCAGAAAGGATTAACCCAGTATATTCTTAACTCTTACAGCATTACCAATATTTGATTTAATTTTATAGGAGTCTGGGATTTTTCATTTAATATGAAAAAAGCTAATAATTAGATTTATCACACAATTAATCCCATTCGATAAATACTGCAAAAGTTAAACCACAAATCATGTCTGTATCAAGTTATATAAATTTTATCCTGAACACGCAGGGATCCAGGTTGCGTTACGACTCAGACAGCTTGGGGTTGATATGCAGGAATAGAGCAAACTAGGACTTGTATGAAAATTTCTACAAAATTGTCCGGGAATTTTCCTACGTTTGGGCTATTTTGGTTATTCATGTCACATTTTGTCTACCTGCAGTGTCTGCTTGCTTAAAACATTAAGTGGATTCGAGCCAACCCACGTCCTGTGAGCGCTACGTGTGCTATGGTACGTGTCCTGCCCCCAGCAGGTGCTCCCCCCCACGCCGTCCCCCGACAGCAGTGTCTGCACCCCTTGCCAGAGGCTGGGAGCCCCTCCACGCACCGCTCTTGAGCTCTGGATGGCAGAATTTGAGGTCCCGGCAGTTCCGAGCGGGGTGTTTGCGGGACCCGTCGGGGCTAACGAGGCTTTCTATTTGTCCACTGACGGATTTGAGCGAAGTCATAATCTCCTCGGTGTTGATTTTGAAATCCATTGGCTCATCTCCGTAATAGGGGGCAAACCCGCCAGCTTTCTCCCCTCCAGCGGCAGCCAGGGCAGCAGCGCCCCCACCACAGCAGGGTCCGGGGGCGCCAGGAGGCCCGGGGGGACCTGGCTGTCCTGGGTGGCCGGGGGAGCCCTAGGGCGGAAAGCACAGGCGTCATGGGGGACCCGTTCTCCGCTGGAAGGGTGTGTTGCTAGGCTGATAAAATGCATCACAAACAATCAATATGTCATCATAATCATTTCAAGGAAGGTCCATTTGTTTTGTGACCGAATGATACCGGTTATAATAGACTCGTTACCATGAGATTCACTGTGTACAAATCAGCGGAGCCGGAGCACACATTGTACCCTATCTTGCTTCCTTCGCAACAAACGATGTCAACTCCTCTAACTCTGACGGGACAGAGGGAATCTGACGAGGACCCCCAGATTCTGATCCCACTTTTGTCACTGGCTTTGTGTCTTTGGGCTGATCGCTCACTTGTGTCTCAACGACCAGACGTGTAACTTGTGGGGAAGAGGTTCTTACTGCACCTACGCCAGAGATGTGCGACAGGAAGGTATCGGCAATGACGGCCCTGGTAGCTGCGGGGGAGCCACGGGAGCTGTTGGAGAAGGTGGGCCACACGCTTGCCGGCACGATGATCGTGACTGTGAGGCCTCCAGCGTGACAGCAGCGCTGGGTAACTTTGCTTAATCGGGCTTCGTCCTTATTCTGACCCACCTGCTCTCTGAGCAAACCGTGGGCATGATCTTTCCCCCCTGGTTGCTACAGGCCGACGGAGGAGCCTCACTGGGGCGGACACTGCCTCCAAGTCCCTGTTCATCTGCCACACTACAGGGATGCCTGTACTGGGCCTCACTCGCTGGCTCGCGGGGCCGATCTTACCAAGTGTTTCTGAAAAGCGAGGGCTGTCGCACATTAAATACACGTATGTGTAAGTGATGTCTTACCTCAGATCCTCTTTCTCCTCTGTTACCTCGAGGGCCTGGTGGTCCAATGGGACCTGGATGTCCACTTGTTCCGTCTTTACCAGGGGGTCCACTGGGTCCAACTGGTCCCTAAAAGATGATCATGAGATCACAATGTTAGAATACCTTTCTGCTAGAACATTTTTAAAATTTTATTTATTTATTTATTTATTTATTTATTTATTCATTCATGATAGACATAGAGAGAGAGAGATAGAGAGAGAGGCAGAGACATGGGCAGAGGGAGAAGCAGGCAACATGCCAGGAGCCCAATGTGGGCTCGATCCCGGGACTCCAGGATCGCGCCCTGGGCCAAAGGCAGGCGCTAAACCGCTGAACTACCCAGGGATCCCCAAACATTTTTTAAAATTAATTAATTATTTTTTTTCTGCTAGAACATCTTAAAAACATGGGTCTGCCCATCTCTTTCCATGCTACTCACTCTGGGGCCTGCGGGGCCTGGACTACCGATTGCTCCCTGGTGGCCTGCAGGACCCTGTGAGGAAAAGAAGGGTCAGTATGAACGGAGACTTGTAGGAGATGTAGGAGACTGTGCATCCAACATCAAATAAAAGCCACAGGGAGGGTGACGGAGTGTGATTTCCCTTCACCTTAATCTCCCCGTTGCCTCATGCCAACAGCTCTTTCGAACAAGCCCTCGAACCCACGCTCACCTCCTTTTGCACACACTTCTAAAGGTGAGCAGTCTTCCCCTTTTGGTCTCTCAGACTTGCCTCGCTCTGCAGTTCACACACACCAGAGGGGATTTGCTGACAAAGCCGACACACTTACCGGAGAGCCTGGGGCACCTGGGTTACCGGGGAATCCTCGATGGCCTTTGATGCCGTTAAGGCCACGTTCACCGGTTTCACCTTTGTCACCGCGTGGACCTTGGGGACCCTTTACAGACACAGTTCAAGTCAAGGTCAAGAACACGCGCACACACTGGGAAAACAGAACAGGACCTAGAGCAGCTGGCCATCGGGGACGTCCTGCTAGCTGGAACTCCCGCCGGCACCGCGCGTGCAGTGATGGGGACTGTTCGGGTAGTTCCCACGTGGGGCTAATAATCCCACGAAAGGCCAGTAACTGCTATGTGGGTCCTCGGCCCCAAGGAGCTTTTACATTCGGAATTGCTTTCCGCATCAGCAAAAGGAAGTCACAGTTCTGTTCCTCCGCGGTGGGTGTTGCCACCCGCCCCCAACACGCCGGGGCATGGCGCGTGTCCCACCGCAGGGTGAGGGGAAGCAGAGCCACTCACAGGGGGGCCTCGGGAGCCTGCAGGACCAGGAGCGCCGGAGGGACCAGCGGGGCCCTGCGTGAACACAAACACACGGCGATCGCGGGTCACTGAGAAAGCTTTGCCTTCGCTCAGAGTCAGTGTCGTGGTCGTGCCGTGGTCGCGGGCTGCCGGGGGCGCGGCGATCGTGACAGTCCAGGTCACCTTGTCCTTGTCGGCGCTGTCCGGGCTCCCCGGCACGGCCCAGGCAGGAGGGCTGATGAGGCCACATGGGCCTCGCCCCTCCAGGCACCACGGCCACGGCCCACAAGGAGCCGTGGTGGCTCCTCATGGGCTGGGGCCCCGAACCTACCAGAGCCCTTTTCTAAAACAGCACAGCCGCCTGAGGGACAGGTCGCAGGAAACCCGAAGAAACGATGGCAGGTGGTTCGGTTCGCACGTGGGCCACCCCGCGCCCCCCACCCCCGGGCCCTCAGAGGAGCCGGGGAAGCACAGGAAACTCACCGTCTCGCCTCGGTCGCCGCTCTTCCCCGCCGGGCCCACGGGGCCGGGGGGGCCGGGGTGGCCGGGGGCGCCCGGGGCGCCAGGAGACCCGTTCTCCCCACGATCACCCTGCGGAGGGCGCACACGTGAGTGGGGCCCGCGAGTGGGGGCAGCCGCGGGCCGGGGGAGGCCGCCCACTCGGCGCTTGCCCCTACCTTGCCGCCCGGAGCGCCGTCGCGGCCTGGCAGCCCGTCGGAGCCTGGGTTTCCCTGGAGGAGAGAAGGGGGCAGGTCAGCCCGGGCCCACCCGTGACCCCAGGATGACAGGGCGCTCCCAGGACCCTGTGGCTCAGCTCTGCGGTGCCTGTGGCCCTTGGCGGTCATGGGGGGGCTGCAGGCCGAGGCCTCTGGCCCGTGTGTCTCCCCCACGTGAGACGGGGGACGTGGTCGGGGAAAGGTGTCTGAGAAAACCCTTAGGACACAGGCGACAAAAGCTGGAGAAACCGTGACAGAAGCTGATAACGGAAACCTGCGATCTAAGGAAAGGCTCCCCGGGCCTCCGTTCCCCTGGTGCGCTCACCCTTCGCCGTCACAATCTCTGGTAACTATTAGTTAACATCGTTCTAAATTGTCACAGAAGGGGGATCTGTCATTAAGAAACAAGGGGAGCTTTGGCAATATTTACGCTCCTGACACGAGGGCACGGCCCGACCGGTGCTTAAATAAGTGACCAGGTACGACCTGGACAGCCCGACGTTTCCCAAGAGCTGGTACTTACATCTCTTCCAGGTTCACCAGCCGTGCCGGCCAGGCCGGGAAGCCCCTGGGGCCCGGGAGGACCGCGCTCTCCGTTGTGACCACTGGGTCCTGGCTTCCCATTTTCACCCTGCACACAAAGAAATAAAAGACATTTTACTTTGACTTATTTTATCGTTTTTTGTTTTACTTTATAAAAAAATTTAAGCTTTTTAAAACTTACTTTAATAATCAATTAATATAATATGAGGTGTGCTCGTTTTTCAAGGAAAAACTTCTATTTTATATTTTTTTAAAGTTTGTTTTTAAAGATTTATTTACTTATTTATTTATGTTAGACATAGAGAGAGAAAGAGAGGCAGAGACACAGGAGGAAGGAGAAGCAGGCTCCATGCCGGGAGCCCCACGTGGGACTCGATCCCGGGTCTCCAGGATCATGCCCTGGGCCAAAGGCAGGCGCCAAACCGCTGCGCCACCCAGGGATCCCCAAAACTTTGTTTTATTAAAGGTCAATTGGATCTGTTCCTAAAACTACCTAAAATTTCCCTCTTTAAAACGGACAGTCAGCAAAGTAAAATGCTCACAACCTAACAGGGGTATTCGAGGTGGCAGGATATTTGCTGCGATACCAGTTTATTAGTGTCTACGTTCGAGGCTGCCCTACGACGTCCATTGTTTTTGCTCTGCAGCCTTTTGATACTACGCATGCTTCCTGAAAATATCAAGAATTTGCATCTTTTACAGGAAAACGTGTCCGTCGCGCGCTTGCTACGGTTACGTGCTGTCCGAGGGCTATCAAAGGAAACCGGGTGCAGTGAAAGACGGCCACGCTCACCTTGACGCCCTGTGGGCCTGGGCTTCCCCTAGGACCTGGAATGCCTGGTGGTCCCGCGAGACCCCTGGCCCCGGTGATCCCAGCAATTCCGAGAGGGCCTGGGGCTCCCTGTTGAGCAAATAATAAAGGCTTGGTCCTTCTTTATGTGACTGTGTTTTCCTCTATTGAATCCATAATTAAAAACAAAACGGTATTGTGGATCAGTAGAGCAAGAGACCCCTCACCGGAGGGCCCTGGGGGCCAGGCGATCCCTTCTCACCGGGTTGGCCAGCATCACCTTTAGGTCCGGACACCCCAGGGCTGCCAGGAGCGCCGTTGTTACCGGGTGGACCGGGGGGCCCATCCTTGCCTGGAGCACCACTGGAGCCTGGGGGGCCTGGGTTACCCTACAAGGACATTTTTTGAAATTTGAGTAGTTTGCAATGGAACAATGAATGTTTCTTCCCTCTTTTATCTCCCTCTCCTACCTGCATCTTACATGGGATTTCATACAAAGAGTAGTAGCAACGGGTAAGTTTCTCATCCTACGCATATGTGAATATTCTTTATGGACTAAAGAAAAAATATTTTAAAAAAACTCACATTATTGCCAGGAGGGCCAGGAAGACCACGACCACCAGGGAAGCCAGCGGCACCCTGGGAAATGACAACATATTTTTGAATTTCACAAGTCAAGCAGGATGAATAATCAAGTACAAAAAACACATATAAAGTATAAGAAATGGGATCCGTTTTCCACCCTGGGATTATTCACGGTTTGTTTTTTTCCTTTTGGAATTTACACAGAACCTTTATGATTGGGGGATTGTAGTTGTTCGGGATCCCCCGTGAGGGATCTAGCACTTTCAAGGCAGTTTTTTACGGATGGGAATTGAGCAGTGCTTCTGCGTAGTGGGGTGGAGGACGCTGGCTGGGAGAACCGATACTCACGGGACCGCCGGGACTGCCACGTTCACCTTTGACACCCTGGGGACCGGGGGGACCCTGTATGGAACGGAGGTAGAAATGGTTCATCAGAAAACCGCCAAGATCAAAACTTGAAAGAAGCACTAAGCCTTCAAGAAACGGTGGCTCTGCTTATGGTGACCATCAGTCGTGCCCCTGCGTCGGGTCACCGTCGGGCTCCTCCAGGCCAAGGTGCGCTGACGAAGCCGCGTGGCGACCCTCTACCCCAGGCTCCCCAGTGCACGACAAACCGACGTCAAGGGGACGGGACTGTGGCGTGGCCAGGACACCTCAGGCCGTTCCCTGAGGCTGGGCCCGTCCCCCGAGGCCTGGCATCCGGCCGCCCGGGGCCGCCGTTGGGCAGCACGAGGGTACTCACCGCAGGCCCGGCTCCTCCGGGGGGCCCTGCCACTCCGGGGGGGCCTCCTTCACCCTTCTCGCCGGGGGCGCCCCTTTCGCCCTTAGCGCCGGGCTCGCCGTTCTGTCCCTGAGGTGGGAAACGACAGCCCGTGAGCCGCGGCCTTCACCGTGCACGTGGCTCATCCTAGTTTTTCTGCAGAAACTAGAATTCTTGGGGGGGCAGGACGGTGCCATACGATTGGAAAAGAAGGTTCTCGGAAGACAGGCCAAGGCCTGGTAAGGGAAGCCTCCCCAGGGGAGGTCCAAGCGCGCCACTTGTGGGGCAGGTGAGCGCGGGGGACCCTCGGGAAGGGCCAGGCCCGAGCGTTTTGATTGTATCATCTTGCAACAGGGGGACGTCGAACATCTCCAGGGCGTGTTCACCCCGGGCCCTGGGCGCCACGAGCGCCTCCCAACGCGGGTAAGTGGGGCGGTGTTCCCATCCCCGCCCGCCAGGGGAAGGGGGGTGAGAGCCGGACAGGGACGGGAGGGCGGCCCGGGGCCCAGGGAGCCAGCGGCCGGGCCTGCCCCACACCCGGACGGTACTCACGGGAGCTCCGGGGAAGCCGGCGGGTCCTGGGGGGCCGTGCTCACCTCTCTCGCCCTGGGGGGAAACACGCTCCCGTTGGTGCCCTTCCCACGGGACACGGCACCGCCCGCCTCCCCGCTCGGCGGCCTACACCGGTAGCTTCTGGAAGACTCCCCCGCTCTTCAACGAGGCGCCGAGGGTGCACCCCAGAGCCCTCCGGCTGTGAGGTTATTTGCCAGGAAAGCAATCTGAGCATTTGGAAGTGTTTGACACATGCAATCTGTAATTCTAAACATGTGAGAATTTAAAAGTATAGTAAAAGGGTTAATTGGGAAATCAGTCAACTAATTAATTAAAGCCATTTACTCCGTATCTGTCCTGAGTTGCAGACCCTGAAGGCAGAGGATTTTAGATCTAGAAGGTGCCTCAGGCAAAGATCCTGCAGGTTCAACAAATACTTACAAATGAGCATTATTCGTGCCATTTTTTATTTCTTTTCCAGAATTATTCAGGAGAGAAGGTGTGACTTAAAACTCTCTCTCGTGAATTTTAGATCTAAGAACTTTGGCCTAAGGAAACGGTCTCCCATGGCTGAGACTCAGGTCCTGGGGCGGGATTGCTGAGGAAGTGCTCGGGCCTGGCGGGCGCAAGAGTAACCCGAGGCCTCGTTCTCACTTACGGGGCCACCGCGAGGACCAGCTATGCCCGGGAGGCCGGGGGCACCACCTTCACCCTGAAGAAAGAGGAAGACAATATCGCTCTGCGTCTAAAGAAGCCGGGGCATTTCTGTGTGTGTTTGTTTCTAGGTAGTGTTACGCGTTACCTTATCTCCGGGCTGACCGGCTGGGCCAGGGGGGCCGATGGGACCGGTAGGACCCTGAAGAAAATAGAAATACATTTTTAATTTTAGAGGTAAAAAAGCATCCTCTTTCCTATTAATCAGAGTATATAGACACAGCATTGATCTGATCAACCAGATAATAGGACTTGTTTTCTGGCTTCAACGATACGCTTCACTTGGCGCGTACATATTGCAGAGCTTAAGAACCATGAGCTTCGAGGGGGCTGCCTCTAATGGATTCAGGGGCAATTTATTGATTCAGTTTTTACTTATTTTATTTATTTTTTATTGGTGTTCAATTTGCCAACATATAGAATAACACCCAGTGCTCATCCCATCAAGTGCCGCCCTCAGTGCCCGTCACCCAGTCACCCCCACCCCCCACCCTCCTCCCCTTCCACCACCCCTTGTTCATTTCCCAAAGTTAGGAGTCTTCATGTTCTGTCTCCCTTTCTGATAGTTCCCACTCATTTTTTTCTCCTTTCCAGGGGCAATTTATTGATTCATTTTTCTTTCCATTGCAGAAGATAATGATGTGACATAACATCTTACGATAGTATCTTTTTAAAAATTAAAATGCATTGCCTTAGTCAACAGCTTGATGATCCAAAATGTTTAAATACTCAGAATATAAATACACATATTAAAATCTTCAAATTGGCATCTTCAAATAGTAGAGTTTTACCTACGTTACCTAAGTGAGATATTAGGTGGTTTTTTTGAAATTTTTATTTATTTATGTTTTATTTTTATTTTTATTTTTTTTAGATTAGGTGGGTTTTTTAATTGGATGATGGCTTACCCATCAAATCTGTCAAAAGTGAAATTTGTGTGAATTTCTTTAAGGCATCCACCATGAATATAACATCTACGTAATGACGCACCAATCATGCTTATTGGCTATAGTCATATCTAGAAGGTGTTTGCGAACGGGGATAGAATTGATGGTAATGTTTTTCTATTTTGTTTGTTTTTAACCTTTATTTTGAAATAGTTATGCCTTCCAGGAGGTTGCAAAAGAAGATACAAGAAAATCCTATGAGCCTTTCTCTCAGCATCCCTGAATGTCAATATCTACACAACTGTTGTACCATGTCAGAACCAAGCGACTGGCATTGGTACCATCCCCAGAGCTGACCCCGGCCCAGCTGTTGTGCGCATTCTCATTTGCACGGGAATGTGTGTATAAGCTCTAGAAGCTGGTGTCTTTGAGGTTAGCGTAAGTTTTGTGTATTTTCTATCGGTAGGTTGATGCCCACGGTCTGACTATACCACAGAATTACAGTGTTCATCAAATCAAAAGATTCCTTCATGAACACTATTGATTATCTTGGATGTTAGTGACTCATTATGACTTTAGCTTTTAACCTTTATCAGACTTTTGAGATTTTTCTATTCTCATGTCACGGTTGGACCATCAGGTAATGACAGATATAAGCCAGGAATTTTAACATTCATGTCATGTGGGCCTTCCTAGTGGTCAGAAAGTGGCCAAATACGGTCTAGGCCATCATGATGAGGTTTTACAGCAAATACAAGTGGAGGAGAGAAACTTCCAGGTCATAGAGACACTCACCCTGGGACCATCCTTCCCCGGGGCTCCATCTGCACCTGCACTGCCTGGTTCGCCCTGTTGAGCAGAAGTCAGCGTCATGGCTGGAATGGGCCCAGGAGCAACCCCGGGAGGCTGCCCAGGGTGTGGTCGTAGCCTCAGGACCACAGGGTGGCTTTGGGAGCAGGTTGGCCTTGGCACCTGCGTGGCCATCCTACCTTGTCACCCTTGGGGCCGGGGCCGCCGGGGCCTCCTCTCTCTCCGGGCATCCCCTGCAGACCAGGGGTACCTGCCGAGCCGGGTGGCCCAGGGGGGCCAGCAGCGCCCTGGGGTGGAGGAGACACGGTAAGCGCCGGGAGGCCACTGCGCCGGCACTAATGGGTGGCCGCAGGTCCCCACCGCTCACCTTCCCTCCTTCGGGGCCTGGGGGTCCAGCTCCACCTCGGGGGCCCATGGGGCCTGCAGCCCCGGGAGGACCACGCTCGCCCGGTGCACCTGAGTCGCCCTGGTGGGAGGGAGAAGGCAGTTAGCGGGCCCGCAGTGGAGGGCATGCTTGTCGCGCACAGCACTGACTGTGACACCTGGGAAATGTGCTTGTGAGACGCTTGTCCCTGAGCAGGGAGGCGACATGGGAAGAGTCCGTAAAGAGGGACCTTGGTACCTGGCCTGACCCGCTGCCTCTGACACTGCTGCTGTTCTTTTACTCATGGGGGCATTTTTTAAAAAACGTTTTTCTACTTAAACAGTTTTCCTATGCGGAATCCATGCCCTGGAAAGATTCGGCGTTTGCAGTTTCAGACACTCGGTTGCTTCTGTAGCATTTGTTCATGTCAGACAATGTGATTTTATAGATGATGCAAATCTAACGTCCTGGAAATGTCTTGAGCTACCCTAAGAGTGTTGGCCAACTGTTTGCCACGTCCTGCTTCTAAGAAAAGACCATTTGGGTTTGATGTACTAAAAGGGAGTCGCTAACCAATTCTCTCTAACAGTTTGAAGAAATTAGAAAATAAATTGAAATACTTACCTTGCCTCCTGGAACTCCAGGTGAACCAGATTCACCCTTCGGGCCCTAGAAGACGGGGTTATACGATTAAGCCTATGTCAGGATCCAGGTTGTGTGAATATAAGCAAAAGGACTTGTTGGCATTTTGTACAGTTTGTTGAATCTTGAGCTGTGTGCTCTTTCTTTTATGGTAAAACCGAAACAGTCCATGTTACAGCTATGATTGAATAATTTTTCTTGGTTTGGTTAATGAATATTTAAAAAGCAAATGATAAAACTCAGAAACCATGGCGTGAGAAAATGCAAAAGGTAATAACTGATGAGTGATTATGATTTATTCTTTTGGCTTCTGATTTTTGAAAAAAATAAAAAGGCATGCAGCTTACTGGTTCACCGGGTTTTCCATTTTCTCCTGGGGGTCCACTGGTTCCGGGCAAACCCTACAAAGAACCACATTTTGTGTTGTGTAATCACTTCAGACACTGCTCACAGAAAAGCTTCTCATCTGTGTGTTTCTGCAAGGTATTCAAAAAGGTTTAGTGGTCTTTTTAAGGCTAAGAGCTCTGTGGGTCTCAAAACCCAGGGGCACAGCTGGGACAATCATATCTTTCAAACTTAATGTTTATCTCCCTGTAGTTTTTCTGTTGCTGTAGGTAAAAATGAACCGATGGTAATATGGATTTGCTATGTGGACTTAAATTATAACAGAAGTAGGCCTAAGCATAAAAAATTTGATGTGCTTAATTAATTAAAATAATTGCATAATAATAATAATCAATCTGCAACAGGAATGTCGACTCACATCGTCTGTCATTTTATTTCAAGGTGGAAGACAGACCCATACATTTTAAGCTGAAGAGGAATTGTAATCTAGGAGTGTCACCAAAAAAACCAAACTGTCAATCAGCTCAACAAATACAGCTCACAAGGGAAGTACTGAATTGTCTGGTAGAATCAGGAACCCAGGGATACTTAGGTAGCAACTTCTTACCTGTAGCCCTTGGGGACCAGGGGGTCCCGCGTCTCCTTTGTCACCAGCCGGCCCCTAGCGTAGGAAAATACAATGAGATGTCCTATTATAAAATATCCTTTCATACTTAGTCCACACAGTTTTGATTTCAACAGGCTCACTGCTTAATTTAAAACTTAATAGTGTGAAGGAGGACAGAGTCTGGCCTACAGAGTTGATGCAAGGGAGCCTCGTACAACGTGATCTTTACTTCTAGTCAGCCAGCATTTAGCTAGCTAAGTAACCAAGCCTCGGAACTGCTTTGGTGAACGATGGCATCATTCCTCGGCCCCACTCCCACTCACTTCCAACTCCAAGTTACGTGAGTAAACTTACAGTAGGCCCCGGGGGACCCTGAGGTCCAGTTTCACCATTCTTTCCAGCAGGACCCTAAAAAAAAAAAAAAAAAAAAAGCAGTTAGGGAAGCAGAGGTAACGGAGATAGTAGAAGTCATAGGTTGGGAATGAAGGCTTCTAGAGAAAGCTGGAAACAAGTTAACGACAGCTCCGTACCTGAGGGCCGGGACCTCCAGGACCACCTCGCTCTCCATTCTTGCCAGGTGCACCCTAAAGGAGTGGCCAGGATTTATTCATTCTCAAAACGAAATCATTCAGTGTCCTGTTCCCTGATAGTTGGGATCTGCCTCTTACACATACACATGCATGCATCCGCAGCCAAGAAATTATTTTCTAGAACTAGATTTCCATAAAGTTCACTACTCTTTCTCCAGACCTCTACAAAAGAAAGCAAACCACAAAACCCACCCAGTCTCACATGGCATTTTAATTTTCCTATATCCTACTTCTTTGAAGCAGAGATCAAGTCTTGGCCATCTCTGAACTCCCATATGGGAAGTAAAAGCCTTCTGTCAAATATTTACTGAAGAAATAAAGGGAGGAACTCACATCATTTCCTTTAGGACCAGGGAAACCCATGACGCCAGGCTGACCTCGGGGACCAGACGGGCCTGGAGGACCTGGTCGACCACTTTCTCCTTGACTTCCCTAATGAGACAAAATTGCATTAACAGAGGTTTGATAAAGATCTCATGAAACTATGCCAGCTATATACCAAGACTACGCAACACACATCAACGCCAGCCAAACTGCACATTCCATTATTCACTGGGCTTATAAACAGAGATGTCAAAAATGTACATACGGGAGGCCCTGGTTTCCCATCGCTGCCTGGCCCTCCTGGGCTTCCGGGCATGCCCTAGATTGAAGAATGCAGTCAGTCAGGTGATCTTAAAATGTTAATTAAAAAAAAATATATATATCTGTAAAACTGTGAGATTTCGTACATAGCCTTTTACTGGCGCATATTTTTCAATCTATAAAGTGTCTCAGTCAAGCCTTCTGTTTTTCTTCAGTCATTCTAACTTTATCTTAAGAGTATTTTGTTTTGATGCTATAAAAGTAGAGTCTGCCTTAAGTTGTCTTTAACGCTCCCTTATTTGTCTTTCTTCTCACTAAATGTGAGTGTCAAGCAAACGAGCGCTTCTCTGTACCCTCATTCCTGGACCTCCTGGGACACCATCTCGGCCGGGTTCTCCAGGAGCTCCTCTGGGCCCTGCAGGGCCTGGACCACCACGCTCCCCAGCGGGACCCTAAGAGGTGAAAGAAGTCAACAAATAGGTAAAAGATCCTTCACTGACCTAGACACTGACCATATTTAGGTCATGACGTGCCCTACAATCACTGTTCCCCATTAGTTTGGATGATCATATTGGGAATGTTTTAAGGCAACTTTGATGAACATCACATGCCACCAATATTCAGTGAGCATAACGATATGTTTCTGTGCATATAAAGTCAAATATCTTTGATGATATCAAACCATATTTGTACAGTGTTCTAGAGTTTTCAAAGAACTTTCAGGCATTTTAATTAACTTTATTCTTGCAATGATGCTGAAATGAATCATTCTCCAATGACAGATGAGCTAAAGAATTCTCATAGAAGTTAAGTGACTTGCTTTAGCTATGAAGCTAGGAGATGGGCTGAGCAGGGGCTGGGACCATTGTATGCTGAGAATTATTATGATTTTTAACTTCCAGTGTATTTCTTTCCGATGTTTAGGTTTCAGTTAATGGGACACTGTATGGAAGAAGATGACCATTTGTAGTACCAGCATTTACAAAGTTAGACCTTAAAGTCATCTACCTTTTCTCCTGGAAGGCCATTTGCTCCAGCAGGTCCTCGGAATCCAGGTGCACCCTGGAGACAGTGAAAGGCAAATGTTGTGGCCCAAAGCATGAAACTTTTTCATAATTTTTGAGTAGCAGTGGATATTTTCGTGCTATCCAATGCCTCAAAGACAGTATTTGGGATTGAGGACGATATCCTCACCCTTAAAGTGAAGCTCTCTATGGATGAGTATGATATCCTGCTCCTTTTAGATGCTTATGGGAAACCTACCCTTTCTCCGGCAGCTCCCGGAAGTCCGTTTGCACCTGGTTCTCCAGGCGAGCCATCTTTGCCATCTTCACCTTTAGGTCCTGGGATACCTGGAGAACCAGCTTCACCCTAAAAAGGATGCCAATAAAGGGTTAATTCTTTTGCCAAATTTTCACCTGGAATAAGAAATAACCGATTCTGTCAGGGGTAATACTTACACGTTCACCGCGTGGGCCTGGCTCTCCTTTGGCACCATTTTTACCGGGTTCACCCTAAATGAAACAAAATCTTGGTTTAAAAACAGGGAGTTACAGGCTAACAAAATCAGCAGCAGCAACAACTAATCCAATTATAAACCCAGACTGAAGTCAACATAAAATCAACGGAACAAGTACAGAAAGTCTGCTGTTGATATTTTTGTTGTGGGAATTAAGTCCCATCTTCCAGGCAACTAAGGAAAATATGAACTTACTGCACCACCTCGCTGTCCAGGAGCACCATTGGTACCGGGTGGTCCAGGAGGGCCCCGGGCTCCTATCAGTCCAGGGGCTCCAGGAATGCCAGCGGGACCCTAAAAATAGCCCAAGAACGTCACATTAGTCAAACTTGAACCTTCTTTTCTGAACAGCTCACTCAAACACCATGAATGCAATGTCATGCAAAGTGCAAGGGAAGCCAATAACGTGAGCGGGTGAAGTGAGGACGGAAGTGAGGATGTCTTACCATTTCACCTTTACCGCCAGGACTACCATTGCTCCCAGGGGGGCCCTACAAGGGGAGAAGAGCATATTAAAAACAATGCAAATAGTGAATGTACATTTGCAAAGTAAATCTATTGATGGGTGCTGGGCTTTGTAGAGATTCGGTGATTCCTCCAACTATAGCACAACATGTAAAATGTAGGCAAAAGAATTATCATTATCTGAGTAATCTAAAGATAATATGCCCTTGGTCTAAATTTTTAAATAATAAATAGGAGAGGTTTTTAATACTGTTTCTTCTCTGAATTTCTGTGATTGGCGATCAGTTGGGGCACAGTATTTGAAGTACCAGATAACTATCCATCCTCTACTTCACTTTGTCATATAAACAAAATTCATAAATTCTAGAAGAGTGTAAACCTCAAAACCCATGAATTTTGGTACTAATAAAATCAGTGTTTATCACAATAGAATATTTCTAAGCACCAAGCGATGATTTTTTTTTTCAAAAAAATATTTTAATTGATAGCAACCTTAAAACATTTGCTTTCATGAAAGAAGTGAGGCAACTCTCCCCGACGGCCATACTTGTCACTTACAGGAGGGCCTGGAGCACCAGCATGTCCCTGAGGTCCAGGTTCTCCTCTTTGTCCAGGGGAGCCGTTTGAACCAGGAGATCCCGCGGGTCCAACTTCACCCTAAGGTGTAAAGTCCCGAGTAGTCAGCTTCTCTTGCCACTTCTAATCATTAGGCCCATTGAAACCCAGCTCCCAAAGCCCCGAGTAGTTTGACAATATAGTCTATCACAAGGAAAGAATCATCAGTCGTGAAGGTGGAGACAAATACTATGAGTGCGACTACGTGAGCTGCTTTTCAGAAAGAGACTGGGAAAAAAGAAAAGGCATAAATAAGGAGACATCAGAATAGTTGAATGCCATGGGTAACCCCTTTTGTAATAAAAAATAGGACTTTAAAGATCTGAAAAGATATCTACTTGATGGGTAATATATATATATATATTTTTTCAAGAAGCAAATCAATGATTTTCTGTTGTCCTAAGATCTATTTTATATTCTTCTATGGGAATACATGTTTACCTTAGCACCAGGGGAACCGGGGAATCCTGCAGTTCCAGGGGGACCGGGAGGGCCCTGAAAAAAATTAGGGACAATTTCAAGAGTTCTTAATCAAGTAAACAAAAGCTAAGATAACATTAACCAGCAAATATTAAGTGAGCACATACACAACATAGAAGACAATTATGCAGACAAAGTCACATTTATCATCCACGGATGAATGTTATGTGGGGCAATGATGTGGAAAAGTAACAAGAGAGTGAAATCTAAAGTTGGAAAAGTAGGATGCTTCTGCCCTCCATCACAATTCTGTGACTTTGTGCAGTTTACTTGTCCCCAGCTCTCGTACGCTTGTGTATGAAATGGAGGTGACACTATTACCTATTTTTCAGGTCCCTTTAATTGCCACGTGCAGTGCTGGTCATTAACTGACAGTGAGCGCACTCTCACATGTTAGCGATCGGCCAAGGATCATAAGGAGCATCAGAATGTTATGTATGGGCTTAATGTTTCTAGTTGTTCCTCGATTTCATTTGTGGACTTCGTGTCAGTTGGAATGACATATTCATGAGCCACGTTGAGTTGTAGGTCTAGGACCCACATCATCCCAACATTCCATACCCCAAATCTCTCGTCACCCCGAAGCAACGCAGGGTTAGATTAAAAGTCACTCACTGGTTGTCCGTCACTTCCACGAGCACCATCGTTACCTCGAGCACCCTAAAGAGAGAAATTTGTCTCAAATATCCTCTTACTTCTGAAAAGCCAGTTGCGAGTAATGTTCTGACTAAAATTCTGACTCCACCGAGTTGGCTTTTCCTGCAGTGCATTAAAATCTGCCTACCAAGACTATGTTTTGAGGCAAGTTGAGACAATCCCGGTGTTCCCAGCAGTGATCTGCTGTGCGAGGGCCCGATTCTGCGTTTAACAGAACTGATTGTGAGCTGAGGGTCCTATAGGGACATGGACAAGGTTAACTAAGTTTCAAAAGAGGCGATAACTACAAAGCCCTTATTTGTGTCCCTACAAGTGTAGCTCACGGTTTATGAGGCATCCTTAAATGCCACACTTCATAGAAAAGAGCTTCTCGGGGATTGGGGCCCCCGCAGCCTGGCCCAGGCCCTTGTCTGCACCCTTGTCGCCCCAGGAGCTGTGGGTGCGGCGGGGACACTCACCGCGGCCCCGGGGAGGCCTGGCCGTCCTCGCTCACCAGGAGCACCTCGGGGACCCTACGGAACACAATGGAAAGGACGATCTCCCTTTAGACTTGACATGGTGAGAGCAGCTGGGGACGGAGCAAGGCGACCTTTGGGTTGATAAAGCTGAAAGTTACATGAGAACTATAATTACCATGGGTCCGGGGGCTCCATTTTCACCTGGGAGGCCATTTTCACCCTAGAAACACATAAAACATGTTACCATTTTGTAGAAAGAGAGAGGAGTGTATAGTTTTTTAAATGCAGCACATTATGAAGAATATTATAGAGCCTAAGAAAAAGACACGTTCCAGCAATGTCAAATTTTTGTTAGCATTTTGTCTACCATCATTCTCAATTTTTGCATTTTAAAAACTTGCGGATGAAGCAGAAGTAACCAGTGAGTCACTCAGGGATGCACAATCATTTCTAATGTAGACAGTTCAAGTTCTCAGCTTTGGTAGGAGCTTCAATAAAGCCTCTGAATTACTCACTGTTATTTGGCTCCAAAAATGCAAAATTCAGGTAAATTTCAGAAAAAGTTAACCCCAAAATATAAGTCCTAAATATAAATATAACATTAAAATGAATTTATTTATGAAAATATGATTTTGCTTTTGATTTACCTTTAATCCAGGAGCACCTGTATCACCCTTTTCTCCATTTCGTCCATCAAAGCCCTAGGAAATGTACAGAAGTAGCAAAAATATTAAAGATCTGTTAACAATCCAGAATGGTTGAAAACTTTACATTGTATTTTTCATAACTAATTTTTACTAGATGGCACCATTTCCAACATTGATGTAAATAATTAAAAGCCCTTTTAAATGCATTAATAGAAGACATTTGAGATTGATTTTAGAGTAAAAAGTCTGAACTTATCAGCAAGCACAGTTTAGTTCAATTAGGAAGTTGCCTTAACACTTAGCTCTCAGTAATATATTTTCTTCTTTTTTTTGACAATGGTGATAAAATTAAATACTTCTTTCCTAAGCCTTATAACACATTGAAACTCAGTCTAATTATTATCTGTTAAATAACTAGTTGGTTTGGTCAACAAAGTTGATAGATCGTTAAAAAATCAAACTGACTAGTTGTCAAAATCAACCATTTTTGGTACATACTCAAATTTCCCAATAAAATAGGTTAGGCAAGTAAACATAGCTGGATGAAATAACTTATAGTTAATTTAGAAACTCTACTTACTCTATGTCCTTTCATACCGGGGAATCCAGGCATGCCAGCTGGACCTTTCATACCCTAAAAATAAGGAATAAAAAAGACGTTAATGAGTTTTCAAATAGAATCACAATCCAGTAGTAAAATGCCTTCCATTTTTAAGTGTGATTCAATTTAATTATAGAATAATTTTCAAGCTAAGATTGTCATGGTTACTCCAAATAATTCACTGGATGCTGAAGACTTACTGGAGGTCCAGGCAGCCCTCGCTCTCCAGGTCGTCCAGGTCTTCCTGATTCCCCCTAGGTAGAGAAAGACAAATCACGTTAGGTGATTGTGTACGAGAGAACAGATTGCAGTCAACTAGCAAACCAAAAACTTTGCATTTTTCTCATCAAAAATTCATGAAAGTGGTTAGGCTCAACCACTTTCTAGCTGTTGTAGCCGTTGGAACAGCTTTCCTAGTAGAAGGAATGGGGAGGACTTCCATGGCAATACGACTTCTGCATAGCGGGGGCATCGCCCTTCCCTGAAACATCACGGTGCGCTCTCGACCCACACAAGAACGTGCCATGGGAAAGGAAGAATGACACGATATTAAAGGTGTTTTTAAGTTTTCAAGTTTGTAAAGTATTGATATCGATGTCTTCGTTACAAGAGGAAGAAAGAAGATACTTGTTTCTCCTCAAGTGATATATGCGCTGGATGCTTCTTGGCAGTGAAGAAGCACAGGTAGGGGGTCTGTTAGTCTGGAATTCAAGAAGTGGTGCATAGAGCTATACAAACCCTACACATTCAAAAAGTAAAATGAGCTAAAACGTCATTAGGATAGCACTGAGTATTTCAGTCCGGTTTTTCTGCGTATACAGCATGCAGGATATGCCACGTGCAATATTCCAACTTGGATTTTTCCATATCTCCATTCAATCTTAAACACTTACATCTTTTCCAGCAGGACCAGATGGACCCATAGCACCAGGGGGTCCTGGAGGGCCCTGAAATAAGAAAATAAAAAACAAATTTATCCATAGGTTTTTCTCTTACAGAGATTTATTGTTATATGTGTTTCTCTGAAAGGAACCCTCTTCTAGAAGATACTCTCAATATGTTTCCTTATGAAAATGACACATTGAGTTAATATATCTATATTATATCAAGTTTTTACTGTTTAATGAAGTTATTTTTAATGGGAATTAGAAATATCATGGATCTATGTTTTATACATACCTAAATGTATATTTATATATACCTCCGAGTGCACTTGTGAGACCCTGAACTTCTTAATATACAGGTATTTCTTTTTTTTAATATACAGGTATTTCCAAATAGTTTGAAATATTAAATTAAACTAATTTCACCTCACTTTCTTGTTCATACAGCATGTTTTTTTGAAGAATTCTGCTAGATTATGCTTATTTCCACTAAATGAAGTCTTAAAAATTATACATCAAAGAGTAGATATGAAGGTGAACTGAGTGCTTACAGGGAAATTAAATCTATATTTAAGAAAAACAGGATTTGTATCCTCCCTAGGAGGTGAACGATTGTGGTGGCTAATTAGCCAGGGAATTTCCAGATGAAAAAGCAAGGATCTCTAGGAAACCTAAACCACTAAAAGACTCCAAAAGGCCTTTGAAACCAGTTCAACCATGCCAAGAAATAATATTTATTATTTAAAATTTGAGTATAAATTTAATCTATACATTATAGACCCTGTGATAATGTTTTAGAAAATGAAGATGGTTTCTGTGTAGAACTGTCAGTTCACTACGTAGAGGTGAAATACTCACCGCAGGACCAGCTTGCCCAGGCTCACCAGGGGGGCCTTGGTATCCTGGGGAACCCTAGGATGGAACGACGTGCAAATGTGTTAAAAGTCTAGAAGACAGTACGAAATCGGGATTTGTGAAGGTACTCGGTGGATCT
Source organism: Canis aureus (assembly GCF_053574225.1). Classification (NCBI taxonomy): domain Eukaryota; kingdom Metazoa; phylum Chordata; class Mammalia; order Carnivora; family Canidae; genus Canis; species Canis aureus. The sequence goes on from NC_135644.1 coordinate 329,856, forward strand.
TATTCCAATGTATAAAGAATTTTTTAGATCAGAAACAACCAAATTTATTCCATTCCATCCATTTTATTCCATTGAGATTGAATTGTTCTGAACTTGAAGCCATATCACATGCAAATTAAGCCTCTGCTTTAACTTTCACCGACATTTTAATTACTGATAGTTGTTTGTGGAAAGGAATTGAATATGAAATTCCAATATCTTGAAGGAATGACAGTTTCTTGGTTGTGATTTTTCTACCTAATTGGGGTTATGCTTGCTGGAATGGCGGAGTTACAGCAAAATCTGTGTTAACTAGACTTATATAATATATATGAGAAAGAAAGCCCTGTTAATGGTTAAACTTACCGGGGAGCCAGGATGACCAGATGTACCAGGGGGGCCAGGAGGACCAGGGGGACCCTGGAATGTAAATTTGAAGGATAAGTTTTTTTTTTTTTTTTTGAAGGATAAGTTTAAAATAAATGCAACTGAAATATAATTTACTTGGGCATCAAAGAGATGCTCTGTTTAGAAATGATACATTTTAAAAAATGAGGACAGCATACCTCATGATATGGTAACTATCCATGGATATGATGGGTTTTATTAGACATACAATAAAATCTGCAAATATTCATGCAACATGCTATGAATGTCCCTGCAATATTAGGATGATACTGGTACTGGGGAAGGAGCATTTTTTGCCCACTGGCCAAACTCCTGTGGAAACGTATCTGCATACTGTAAATCCCAGTCTCTAAAAATAATGATGTAAATCAAAGTAGAAGTTCTTAAGTATGTCACTGTGTTATGTTGACGTGAAGATTTAGACGTACGGGAGAATCATTATAAGTGGGACAATGATAAATTACAATTATAACCAGTTGATTTATCATTGCTCAGAAATACAGATTACACTAGAAAACCTTCAGTTTTATAGTATGCTATTTCCAAATACTGGTAACAAACCTTAAAACCACTGTTTGTAATTAAATTATCTCTTAAAAAAATAAATGATCTCTTATAACTTTTTTTCTGAAATGTTAATAAGTAATGAGTTTGTTGGTTTTTTTTTCTTGGTTTTTGTTTTTTAGTAAAAACTGTACATAAGACTGAAAAATAAGATTCATAATTTGAACCTAGCTGAGTAAGACCAGCTGTTGACATTCTTAATATAATTCTCCTTCTGGCTTTAAAGGGAAAAAAACCACATCCCCCCAAAACTTTAGAGATTTGTAAAAATCCTCTTTTTTGCAATTTACATCAGTTTTAAGGGTCTTTGTTTAACTGGTAATTTGGCTCTATTAGCTAAAGTGTGGTCCTCTCTAGTTTGGAAAGTCACAAACCTGGTGTCTAATGATCTCGGGGACAATCTTCCATAGTCCCGGCGTCATGATTCATTCACACTCATACCTGTTACTGGCAGCGAAGCCGTGAACTTCCCTACATTGCTCCTCCCAAAGCCTGTTCTGTGATAAGGACCTTTTATGTGACACCATGCGTCGTGCCCAGGTGCTCAGGCTTCAGTGACTTTTTTCTATTTTCTTCTATCAAAACTCTAGGTGATTTACATTAAGGGAAGCCTTTTGGGTACAATGTGAATAGCTATCATTTGTCATAGAGAAACCTAGACTCAATAAATTCTGGAAATACTTGTATTCGACTTCAGGGTTTTAAGTGGGGCAGATTGTAATATTGGGCGTTCATCCCTCGGACTGTCATCTAGAAGGCCGCACTTCATTGATGAAAATACATAAAAAGAAGATTCCGAACAACGTAGGGCGAACGAGGAAACGTGGAGGTGAAAAACAACAAAATGTGGTTAAAGTTAGGGAACATACGAGCGTGCGACCTGAGCATGAAGGCAGGTGGGCGCCTTCTACGTGTGGTCGTGTAAAGAGAGGAGTGTGCAACAGGTGTGAAACGAGGGGCGGTGAGGAAAGAAGGGGTCAGGGCAGACGGACCGGGATAATCCTAGCAGGTGCTCCCCAGCCTCAGTGGAGGGTCAGCCGCTTTGGGCAAGCATGGAATAAGGCTGTGTTACTAGGGAGCCGACCGCTCGGGGTCAACCAACGGGAAGTCAACCAACACGCTGCTCTACGATGCTGAGGGACCCTGGTACGTACAGCTGGCCCGGGGTAGCCTCCGATGCCGCCTCCTGCGACACCAGCCTTGACGTCATAGGACTCGAACTGGGGAGAATAGTTCTGTAGCAAAGACACCAGAGATAAGATCATTTTGATATATATGTTGTAGTTCTTTCCCAAAACATTTAAAAGAGCCTCCATTTACAGCACCTACTCTTCCCTGATAGAAAGTTTCTATGTGCCGGAGGGTGTGGCACGTGTCATTGGGTAGCCTGCTCAGCCTGTCTCTCTGCAGCTTGTGTGGCAGGTACTCGACGGAAACACGTGCCTCCGTAATGCGCAAGTCTTCCAACTAACTCGGTGCAGTGTTAATGCCAAATAATTGGTTCCTATGTGGTCTTACCCAAAATATGATTTCTAAGAGATACCCACAGCTTCAGAAACATCAGATCACAGACTGAAACTGAAAGGGCCTTGAAATCATATAATCTGATCTCCTCATTTGGAGCAGAAAAAAAAAATGGAGAAGTCAAATTACTTTACCAACATATAATGATGCAAATAAGATTTGTCTCCCTTGGCTTCTGCTTAATACACTAACAAATTTACTCCCCAAATAAACATCCCCACAGACAATAGGCAAAGAATAATAGAAAAACCCATGTGCCTGTTGGGTTTCTTTGGCGATTATTTTATTTTGATTTTTGAATTGCATTGTTTAAAATTCAGAGTTATTTGTGTATAGTGGCTTCTAATTTCTCTTAACTTCAGGCAGCAGAAATTTTGACTCATTTATTTGTTTGGTTAGTTGCTTCACACGCAGGCTTAGCTGCCTGCCACGTGTTTTAGGAGGAGCAGGATGGGCTCTGAAGGCTTGGCCAGAGAAGTTGTCAGGCGTCAATAATCCTGCTGACGTGAAGTCAATGAGTATTCACAGCTTTTCAAATGTTTTTTTTTTTTTTTTGTCCAGACCTACAGAGGCTTTACCATTGGGGTTCTAAGTGCAATAAGGCACAGTCACAGCAATTCCTAAATACTCCGGGCTAATTCTTTTGTGAGTTGATGACTCGTTTCTTAAACATAGTGATATGTCATATGCCTGCTGTGAAGTCGGGAAAGTTTGCAAAGATGTAATAGTGATACACCGGCATTTTGAGGAAAGGTAAAATTTATAAAGCACTTAAAATAGTGTCCAGCGCTTCTAAGCACTAAGTAGGGATTTGTTAGATACATGAAATCAGAGCATAGATGCAAGGAATCCACAAACGTGAGATGTCCCACAGGCTGAAGAAGAGAAAACGAAGTAGGTAGTTTTAAAGGGAGGGGATCTTGTTGTCCTGGGATTTATTACCTGAGGACCAGTAGGGCAGGATTCACAGATTCCAGGGGGGCCAGGAGAACCAGGGGAGCCTGGCTGTCCGGGAATACCGGGGTCGCCATTTCTCCCAGGAATACCAGGAGGGCCCTGAAAGAATCCGAGATAAAAACTCACAAAACAGGAAAAAGGTCTAACGATTCAGAATCATCATCCAATTGTAGCTTCTCTGCTTTGTAATACAAGGAATCCATAGGAGTGATAAATCTTCCTGAAAATACAGACATTTTTATCTAAATCATGGGAACATTTTCAGCGTGATTTATTTCTTTGTAGATTGACCTATGTTTTATTTTCCAAACTGATAATGGGGATGAAGAGATCGTATAAAATTGGGGAAATTTAAATATTCACATGTACAATTACGGATTCTCGGTTTGAGTTCTTTCATGTCGTTAAATATGGGGTAGCAAAGGAAATGTCTGAATGATCAAAGCTCAAATATGAAAAGGCTATTAGAAGAAGCAAAAAAAAAAAAAAAAAAAAAAAAAAAGCAGCAAATTACTTAAAGAACTCAATTCATTCCACAGAAGAATGTTTACTTACTGGATCTCCCTTAGGGCCTTGAGGTCCATGACCATTAGGAGGGCGAGGAGGCTAATAAATGAAAAAGACACAGATTAAATAAGACATAAGAACAACTTTCCCATGAAGTGTGTCCCAATTTGCCTATTTATTTCTTATCCCAACTCACATCCAATCCCTAGCTTTAAACCAGAAAATCCACCTTTTAACTTGTGACACCAACATGATTGTTTGTCATACACTACTTTCTTTTCCTTTCAGGAAAGGAAACTATTTCATGTGTTAAGATATGAATCTTATATATGAAGATTCCTAATACTCTTCTTAATATGAAGGTGTACAGATTTTCTTTAAACTCACAGATGTTGGAGGCTGTGGGCAAACTGCACAACATTCTCCAAATGGGATCTCTGGGTTGGGACAGTCTAATTCTTGTTCGTCACATATTATGTCATCGCAGAGAACAGATCCTGAGTCACAGACGCATATTTGGCACGGTTCTGGCTTCCAGACATCTCTATCCGCATAGGACTGACCAAGATGGGAGCATCCTCCATCAATAGCTGGAAAATAAGATGGTTTGAGGTTGTTTTCTGTTTTGCTGAAATAGGATTTTTGTGTGCTGTCACCACTTTCCAATAACCAAAGTGGAGATAGTTTGAAACCAATACTTTCTTCCTTTTATTAAACTAATTTGTGTGTTCTTACAAGCATGCTTATGCAAAAAAAAGAAAAAAAAAACCCACAAATTACATTACCAAGAACATCATATTCTCTCTATGTAATTTGCTGACTGGAAAGAGGTTGCTGAAAATACCGAATTTATTAACTTCAAAATGGCACCCCCTAGGAAATTTTCCTTAAGGCCAATAAGAATTTTAGTTTCTATTATAGTAAGAATTTACCACCAATGGAAATCACACAAGCACTTAAACATCTATTTATTAATTGTGTAATTGAAAACAAGCCTTTCTAGCAATCACGATCCTTTGCTTTCATGGTAGACAAGAGCATTATTACACTATCGCGACGATTTTGTCACTAACTCTGAAGACTTTCTGGATTTTATTAAGCTAATTGGGAAATTCAAGGGAAAATAGATATTCTTGGCAGCATAAAACTCTCCCAGATTCCTGGGAAAGCTTTAGCAAAGCTTATTGTACGTATTGAATATCACTGCCAGCCCCATCGGGCATTAGTAGGTCAACACGATGTGACATAATATATTGTATGGCCCCTGTAGATGTAAAGTAAGTTCCAAATCACTAAAAATAATGTTTTTTAAAAATAAATATGGGCGAGGAATAAGGAACAATAATAGGGAAAAATATGAATCATGACCATGTGTATTTGTGGCTTAACATGGTAAAAAATTTGCTTCAACCAAAATTTTAAACTTGTTTCCTAATTATATGTAAGGTACTCAGGTTTCAGTGGCCATTAACAATGAATCAGCTTAGGGGTTGCCAGAACAAAACCTGGTCTCAATTCTTGAAGCATTAGCTGTGGATTGTGGTTAAAGACAACTTTAGTTCTTGAGGATTACTATGTTAGCTTGCCAGTAATTGAGAAAATAAATAAGAAGTTTCTAAACATCTGCAGAAATTTTTGCAAACAACAATTGACGTACTGTTCAGTATTTATATTTTTGTGAAACAGTGAAATTTTATTTTCTCAGAGCCAAAATCTTTAAAATGTCTGCTGAAAGAGGCCTGCTTGGGAGGAAGCAAGTAGTTTACCAACCATACTTTTTGCTATATTGTGGCCAAGAGGCCTTTGAGCGGGTCCCCCAATTTTTCCATCTAGAGGTCGCATACGACCATGAAGATCACCTTTAATACGTCCTTCTATGTCCTCTCATATCTGGAGTGATAATGATTGAAGTTCATGCTAAATAATTTGGGTTTAGAGGTTTAGCCAGCTTCACAAAGATTCACAGAAGAAGGGGTAATTTCAGAACATAGACCCTACGCAAACTGGCCTTGCCTCCATTCCTCTTCTCCATTATTGGCTACAGGTAATGACTTTCATGATCCTGTGTGACACCGTCCATCCACTCGGGAAGTTTCAAAGTCTCTTCGTGCTGTGCATGGCCATTCCCCAACGTGCTCTACAGCTACTGCAAGGAAGCTTGTTTGTTTTACTGCGATTTTAAGAAGGCAAGAATCTGTTTATTTAAAAAGTTATTCCCGTTCCTCCTCCATGTTTGGAGCAGATATATGAGAACATTGGAAAGAAATACTGTCTTAGCTTGCAGAGAGGCATTCCTTTCCACTTCGGGAGCCTAAGAGCTCAACGCCACGATGCTCGCCTCACGCAAGTGAAGGACGTCTATTAATAGTGTCATGAAACGTAGGCTTAAGGGAAGCACAGTTTCTTTTTTATGTCATGATGAACAGCAAGAGAGGGGAGAGAGGCACCAAACTCCTTTTTCTCTAAGCAGAACTGAAGGCTTATGTTTAGGGACTAGGTTCACGGTCTTCCAGAAGAGGTCTGAAGGCTCTAATGAGATGGAAGATCGTTTGCTAAAACTGTAGGCCATACAGTCCCGATTCTTAAAATGAATCCTTTTAAAACTTTCTCTAAACTAACATTATGTGAAATGTGGCGACAGATGATTTTCAGCCGAAGACTTCCCCATGAATAATGCGGATTTCGGACTCCCTAGCCTTCTTGAAAATACCCCCAGGGTACAGGATGTAAACCACAAGGCAGTGATACCGCGCGGTAAACTCGACATTTGCTGAGACTGGAAGTTCGGTGCTGCCGGCCCTCGCACGCGGGAAGGTAGCCATGGGCACTAACTAGTCGTTGGCTACATTGGGGTGATCGTTCCACAATGTATATCAAACGGTCACGTTGTGTACCCTAAATACACACAATTTTGTCAACGATACTTCAATAAAGCTGGAGGGAAAAAAAGAAAATACGGTGCTGATTTATCATTAGTCATAATTCTTTCAACTCCTTGACTCTGGAGCGGGAACATCTTTCCACATGTCACGCAGGAGCCATGTTACAGAACTTAGCTCTGGGGTGCTGATGACCTACTAGAGACAAATGATGAAGAAAGTTAAAGGGAGAGTCAAGCATCTCATGTTTTAATATCTTTTCTTAGGTTCTTAATCTGCCCTAAAATTAACATAAATTTCGTTCTTCAGTAATCACCCTCTTCTGTTCACGTCTCACTGAAAGTACCATCACATCACTAGCAACCCAGCGTTTTCCATTTGCTCTGTGCTAAACGGGCACGATATTTACTTCTAAAAATTGTAAGTGAATTTGTTAGAGTTGGGTTAAACCCAACGCTCTGTAAATGAAAGTCGTGACTTAGCCTCTTGGGTCCACATTTTATCAGAAGCCATATGCATTACGCTTTTTAAAACACGAAGGTCTCAAGATAAAGCTTGAGTCACTTTGTTGTATCTCTCTCTCTCTCTCTCTCTCCTTTAAGTGATGTTGTTCTATGGAAAAGGAAGTTGGAATACTTGAAAAATAAGAGTTGATGCAGTTTGTTTATGGCCATAACATATTTCACATACATTTAAAAGAATTTGGCTCTCCTGAAAAGTCAGTTTCCGTAGAAACTTGTGGTTGAGAGTCAGACCTTCTTCTGTTGCTCTATCTCAAACACCTTTGTTGAAAGGCAGTTTCCTCTAATTTCTCGTTGTGCGCATGACAAAATATGGTTGGAAATATGTTCTCCAGGAAGCTAAGCCTCTTACACAGATGTCTCCCCGCCCTCCGTTTTGGCACCATAGCCTGGTGCCAAGAAAAAGAATGTTTTGTTCTCAAGAGGAATAAAATATTCTAGTTTGCCACTTGCAGCATTTAGAAATTGTTTAGAAAATGGGATTCAGAAATTCAAAAATGTTAACTCAAAGGCAAATAATCTCATTTTTACTACTGGACGAGAAATAGATTTTTTTCCGATTACGTCTTTTATTCTTGTTGCTTAAACGAAGTCTCCCTGTTCGAAAATGTAATTAATTTTAAACCCCATCTCTCATGTCACTTGGTGCTTCTGTTCCTTATTACAAAGAACAGTCCTGAAATGAATTTATTTGTAGCCACACAAGCCATGCATTAGACTAAACCATCTCCTTACTAGGACCTAAAATATAAAACAAAGCGAAGCTGGTCTATGACATCATCCTCTCTGAGCTTCTTTTCTTTCTTAGCTCTCTGTTTTGAAACTTCAGAGAAAAATAAAACCAAGTAACATAATCTAATATGTTTAGATATGTGAACACTTTCTTTTTATTGTTTTTGTTTCCATTCTTTAAATGTTAATTTAAATGCTGATTTGATAGAATTTTATTGTTGTGAGTAAAAAAATAATGTAAATTATGTTTGTCTTAATTCCATTTTTGGAGTAAAAATAATATGCCCCAAAGCATCCAATCAAATTGCTAATTTAGCCTGAGTGATAAGTTTCACTGTTTTTTTCTTTTCTCTTCCTACTGAATCCTTTCCTGGGAAAAGGTGTTCTTTAATCTGAAAATTAAAAATAACAGATGTGATATGCAAATTACCACAATATTATTTTCCTGTTACTTTAGGAAGTTGACTATTTCATAAGTGTGAGTATGTAGAGTCTATACAACTTCCCACTGAAATGGCTTTTGCTTTTAAATGATGCTGTTTAGGAATCATACATTTTGATTAAATATGTTTCTGGGGCTTACATTTATCAGAATATTTTAAAATACATTAGATAAGTTGACTAAATTTCAAGGAAATATCAGAATTTCATATATATTCAATTTCATATATATTCAATTTCAAATATATTCAATATATTTCATATATTTCAAGGAAATATAGAATTTCAAGGAAATATCTATAGACCTATATGGGTGGATAGCTTCAATTTCAAAATGTTGTTTTACATGGACAAGACAGATTCTGATATTCTCATCCCCCCCAGCAAATCCAAAAACCAAAGAACTTTATGAATCATTTCTAGATGTTTCCTTGCTTTATTCTTTATAGATATATGATTTTTATGTTTCCAACTAGAGATTCCCTTTAAGGTGATTAACATTCTGTCCTGTGAAAAATAAAAATAGATAATCAGAGCGAAAGGTATCATACGTCTAACAATGAGCGATCGCACTATAACATGAGCTGGTTTGTGACACATTATAGCGACACTGGAGAAAATCTACTCTGCTTGTTTCATTACAGTTGGCAAACACCAAATCTTACATCTGATCACCAAAATTCCTACCACGAAGTCATTAGGTCACTTTAATTCCCTACAGCAATTTTATTTTGCGCTGGTGGTAAAACCAGTATTTGTAGAGTGTCCCCTGTGCGGGGGGGCTCGGTCTGAGGCCTTCGGCACCTCCTGTCCTCGGCCTGCCTTGCAGTGGCTGGGTGCTGTCATCATCTTCACTTTACACACGGGGCATTGGAGGCAGGTTGGAAAACTTTCCCCAGGTTTACACGGTAGGGGGGCAACTTCGGCCCGTCTCTGCCCCGACACCCTTAGCCGCGGCTCGGGCATCCTCTGCAGCTCGAGGCCCCGGAGGGCTGGGACATCCAGCTTCGGAGCTCTCCCCCACGACGGCTTCTGGGCCCTGCAAGCTTCAAATCAGAGTCTAAGAAGACAGTGTTTTTTTTTTTTTTTTTTTTTTTTTTAAGGGATGACAGTGGCCTACAGATTGTTTTTTCAGTCTGGTCTCAAAGCAAGAAGATAGCATGTGGGGTGCAGTTCTGTGGTTTATGGTCCCCTGACCTTCTGGAAAGCAGCTGCGTCCCCAAAGCCGTCCTACTGGCATCCGGACCACCTCCAGGACGAGGTGTGTGGGGACCCTCCGCAGGCACCTTAGCAGGTTCAGGGGAGCCCAGTCCCCCGGCGATGCACAGGGAGGCCGGAGGTGCAGCGCCCAGATCCCAGCCCTCACCTGCAGGGATGCGGGGGCCTCTGGCTTCACCACAAGCCTCCCTGCTCAGTCTGGACGTTAGGAGCATGCCGTAGTTTCAAGGGGGTATTTCTCTGACTTAGCTTGAGGGACACGGACGCCCCTGGCCTCCCTGCCCCACGGCTTCGGGGCTGGCCTCAGAGGGACTGGAGCTCTCCTAGCAAGTTCTCAGAGCAAATGTAACTTTTAATAGGTCCCGGCTCCTTGCTCTTTGACTCTTACATCGTTTGGCCATTCTAATTTTTGCCCTCTTCTTTGAACTTCTCATTTTGTTCATTAACTTCCAATTTTAAATGGCAGTTCTTGACCTCAGTCATGGAAAACACAAGGGTTTTATTAGTTAATCTGAAAGGAATCCACTTCTGCTGTGTTTTCATTAGGCACAGACAGACCTTCCAGCGGTTAGTGTAACTCCCCAAACTGCAGTTAACAAGTGATTTGTGGAAGAGTAGCTATCTCATTTTTTCCGTTGTCATTTTGATATGAAACAGGCTAAGTTTCCCCCTTTGAAAACTCTGGATTTTTTTTTTTTTTTTACACTACACCTCCCTACCTTCTTCTTCTTTTTCTTTTCTTTCTTTTTTCTTTCTTTCTTTCTTTCTTTCTTTCTTTCTTTTCTTTCCTTTTTTTTTTTTTTTTTTTTTGAGTGTGGAAAGCAATGGGACTGAGCTTTTTTTCCAGGGAAAACTGCTTTACAAGAAACAGTCCACTGAGACGTTTCCAGAAAGTTATTGCAGACCTGGAAACTTTACAAATGTTCTTCATGTCCAGCAAAGGCAATAACATCTTTCATCTTTAAAGCCTTAACTCTTAGGCAATCCACTCCTAATGACTTCAAGGAGGGGATCTCGCTTGATGTTACGGAGTGAAAGCCTGGGCGTCGGGGGCCTGGGCTCGCCCGCGTCCCCCCCGGGAGCCATGAGGTCAGTAGATGGCACTGTTGTCCGGGTGACCGCTCGAGGCCCTGCCAGGACTCCGGGCTGAAACACGGACTTTTCCTTCCCTTCCTCTCCACTCCTGGAAAACATAAGCCTTTGGATCAGACAATCAACCCAGAGGCTGAATCCGTCCAAGGCTCACGATCACGTCTCTCCTTCTCTCCCAGAATTGTTTCAGCGGCTTCACGCTTTCCGCTCACGAAAGTGAGATGTTTAAGTCCAGAATTTAATCAGAATATCTATTTACCTACATAGGACATCAGACCGTCTGATGGGGAATAGTCTGTGGGTGGTAAGAAATGCGAGATATTATGAATGAAAAACACAAAGTCTTGTATCAATACTTTATTTACTTAAAATGTGTATTTTTACAGAAATGAAGATAATCTCTGGTTAGCTCATAACTGAACCTTGGTTTCTCTTGTTTCAAGAATAGATTTATTTACCAATTCAAAGTTGAGTGTTACACAGACAAAAATCTACCTTTTTCACCTTTAGAAATGCATTTGCTGATGTACTTTCTAGGACAAAAGACAAGGTTTTAGTGTTCCTTTTCAAGGACAGTTACAAGAGTGAGAAAAGTCAGATCCTGGAGACTGAATGTATGTTTTGTGTTCTCTAAATACTTAGGATTCAACAGAATTCTGGTCCTGGTCTTACGCCATCACTTCCGGGTTGTATTATCTCAACTAAAGCCCCGAACCGGTGTGGGATGACGACACGGAAATACATGAGCAATTATACATTCTCTCCTCTTAAAGGGACAACTGTTTCTAGTGACTTTATGCTATATTTTCTGCATTGGCTATTTTTAATTCTGGGGGCAACACAAACCAGAAAACCTGACGGATTACTAACTGTGTCCTTAAACGTAGTGGAAAATAGACTCTCATAACCTGTAATAGGGAACAGGTTCTGTGAAGCCCATTTATTTTGTGATTCAAAACAATCAAAGGCCCACAGTGAAATTATCACGGTGAAATTATCAGGAGAGTAAAATATAAGCAAAATCATTACAACACTTTTAATTAAAAATAGAGTTTATAAAAAAATTAAAAAAAAATAGAGTTGCTCTCTTTGCCCATAACGAAGCAATATTACTTAACAATAGCCATCTATTCATTTATGCATCTGTCTAGCAGGCAGTGGCTACAATACTAACACCAAACAAGGACTAACATCAAAAACTTGACAAATACCAGAGAAATAGTGACACATTAGATGTGGAATCATTACCTGTGGAATTTTGAAAATGGACGTTAACATTCAAGTTCATCCCCAAAGTCTTTGAATATTGTTACCATGTGCTTGTGTGTGTTGGGCAACACTTTATCAGTAATGCACTTATTTCCTCAGGAACGTGGTATTTAATACCTAGAATTCACACATGTAATACTTTTAAATCTCCTTCCTAAGCATGGGGTCCAGCTGTGTGACATTTGGGTTGGCACCGGTCCTGCACACGGCAACTCCGCCGGCCGCTAGGCGGAGAGGCTCTGTGCTTAGACTTGGCATGTTTATAAACTACAGGAAATATAAAACAGACCACATCTCTCCATTGGTGGAATAAAACACATGAATTAAATAGAACTCTCAGAAACTTGTGAAAGGACCAAAATTCTTTGTGAGGACAATGTTTTAAGCTCCAGAAAACTTGCACGACCAGCCCCGAGGTCAGGACTCCTTAGGGCTCTGCTATTTCTCCCCGGGGACCCTCAGGGCATTGATAAGAACCCAGAACCCGTATTCGACAGCTGTCAGTGTCTGTCCGTCCACCTTCTGGAACCTCCCAAAGCTAATCCACCAACAGAATTTTCTTGTAAAATTTGCAGGAAACACAGGATGTGCTATCTTAAAATACTCAAGCTTTTTTTTTTTTTCATGACAAACAAAATAAAAACCTCAACAAAATCCTTGTCAACCTCTTTTGAGCTTAAAAGCACACACATGCAGCAGCAAAACTTCATGACTATGTATTATTTTCTGCAGCTAAAGACAAAAGTTAAAAAGAGCTTATGTGATGCACCAACAGTAAAGGCATTAAACACCTTTTTCCCCTCTAAAGTCGGATCAAGAAGACATAGCCAGAGTGCTTCTTATAGAAGATGGTAACCACTGGGCAACTACTAATACTTTGTCAGTCTTTTGAACTAAACACCAAAGGTTTGTAGTCTTTCCAATAAATGGCAGCTCGGATCCCCCTCCCCTCTGCACCCCTCCCAGAAATCAGGAGAAATTAAGAGCTTTAAAAAAGGTAAATGTCTTCATTGAGCTGGGGGTGTGCAGGATGCATTTGGTCCGTAGCCGAGGACGGGGGTGTAGTGTCTGGGGCCGACGGATGGGAAGGCCCAGGAGAGGGAAATGGGGGAGGGAAGGGCTCCAGGGGAGGAAGGTGGGAGGAGGCGAGGAGGGGAAGGAGGGAAGAAAAGAGATGGAGGCACAAGGAGGACCCTTGGGTGACAGGGGGGTCATGGGGGTGATGGGGGGGCGGGGGAAGGAATGAAGAGGAGGAGGAGGTTCCAAAGAGCCGAAGGGGCGGAGAATTGAGAAGGAGGGGACAGGAAGGGGGCAGAGGAGCTCGGGGAACAGGCGGTGTGGGTGTTTCTCTCCTCTCGTGGCCACGGGCTGCTTGTGACTGAAGCAACGTCACTGGGTCCCCCGTCCTGTCCTGTCCCCTGCCATACGTGACCCTCGATAACATCAAAGGCTTTACTTGAAACACAAAAGCCATTGTCAGGCCCATGTTTGCAAAACCTCGACGTGAATGTAAACATTTTGGGCCCTGGGCACACAGGAGCTGCTGTGTCACGGTTTCTTCCGATACCTTTAACATTAAAGGGTTATTTCTATGAAAGTCTGTTCGGCAGCGTGACCGGTGTTTTCGTGACTATGAGAAACATATGAGTGAAAAGACATAGCGTCACATCATCAAATGATGACGCCGGGAGGCTGGGGAGGGCGGCGGGGGAGCCCTTGGCCCCAGTCACCGGGGGGCTGCGAACCCCTGCCCGCCCGGCGGTGCCGGCGCCTCTTACCTCGTTTGCAGGAAAGTCCAACAATCCTGGCAAAAACGTTTTTTTAAAATATTCTCTTCATTAATGCAAATGCGGTTAAAGTGGACAGCACGTGTCCAAGCCCAGACCCTCACAGCGGGCCGAGGACACACGGGGACCCCGGGCCAGGAGCCGGCAGGCAGTCTTAGCACTTCGGGGCCGTGTAAAATGCACTCAGGACGTCTGCTGCCTGCGGCCCTGGGGAGCCCCCCGAGACCCCACCGGGGGGCGGTCCTGTGGCCTCGGCTGCGCGGGGACCCACGGACCCTCGGGCCCCACCCGCGGCCTCCGGATGGCCCGGCCGCAGGGTCAGCCGTGGGGACGGGGCTCTGCAGAGGCCACGGAGAAGGCTTCCAGTGCCGCTGACACGCAAACGAGTCAACACAAGAACATCTTTATCTTAAACGACCAGAAAACCCTGAAACACAAAAATGCCAGTCTTCGTTCCAAGCAGCTGCTTAGAGGAGGAGCGGCCGGGCCCGGGCCGTGGGAGCGACCGGGGCGACTACCTCTCGGAGGCCGGTCTCCCCTTTCCTCCTGCTTGCAAGAAGTAAAGACAAAACCCCGCGAAGTCTCCTGAGAGCAGCCTACTCACCTTGCTGCTGTGCCGAGATGACAGCGGGCTGAAGCAGAGCGAGAAGCAACCAGGTCCCCTTTTGCACAAAGCTCGTCATGTCTAAATGTGAGACATGAGACTCTTTGTGCAGCGAGGAGGGGAGAGCAGCAGCTCAAAGTAGCACCATCAGATGTTCCCTGCCCTGCAGCACCGGGCCCGTCATAAAACTCAGCCACTGAGATTCCTTCGCTTCGGCCTTAAATAGGAAAAAGTTTGGCTTCTCTCACTTTCCAGCCCCTTTCTGAAATATGAGAGCAGCACCCATCCCCTTAGCAGTAAAAGAAATGATTAATACGTCTCTCTCCCTTATAGAAGACACAGCCCACAAAGGAAGGAAAGAGCACATCTGCAGCTCGTGTGCAGCTGCTTGTGTGCAAGTTGGTGGCGGGGTTCGCTCCCATGCGTGTTTGTACGACCCGAAGCTGCGGGTCAGGAAGCCCTGCGTGCGCCGGGCTGGGCCCAGACGGGGGCCCCTCACCCCCCCACTCGGCCGGGGCTGCTCTGGAAGAGCCGCTCGGCCCCTTCCTGGGGCACAGCCACTCTGCAGATCTTATCTTCCTACAAGCTCTTTGTATTGGGGTTTTGCCAGAACCCCCCCGCCCCAGACTCAATTTAAATAGGAAACTGGGAGAGATTAGTCGAAAGAAGAGCCTTTGTGCCTTCCCGTCCACCCAGTCTGGGTGCGAGAAGGGCAGGTTCAGGCAAATGTCCAGCGCCCGAGCATGTGAGCTGAGCACCCTGCCGAGGGCGTCTAACCACCCAGGTCCTTATCAATAGCCGTGCGGCCGCCGCGCAGATTTCATTAGCCGGCCAGAGAGCGGTTTCTTGTGAGAGCTCAAGCTTTTATGCTGCTCGTGAAAGCCAGAACAGAGCGTTTTTGGAGAAAAATGGAGTTTTTTCATGTTCTGACTTTGTAAGAAACAGGGAGGGAGAGGGCTTATCACATGGAGAGAACCAGGGCGAGTCCTCACTGTATCTGCTTTGGTGTAAGGATTAGGTGAACTCTTGCAAGTCCAGATGTTCTCAGGTATGATCCCCAAGCCCATTCACGTGGTTTTGCAGTGTGGGCCCCGGATCTGAGGAGTAATTTCTGGGTCATGTTTGAAAGAGGGACAAACACCGTCTGTCAGTCAAACACGCTGCTCCACAGCGTCAAGGGGTTTGTCGTGAGCACGATAACCCTTCACACCTTGAGCGTCAATCCGCGGGTCATCCGCGTGCTCCACCTGGGATCCTCAGTTCTAGTCGATGCCATCTAGCCAAAGCCACTTTCATTTATTTTGCTTTTTCCACCTTAACGGTGCCCGTTTCTGCGTGTGCAGGTACAGATCATGCTCCGCACCTCACCGCAGTTCGTGGAGGCCACTTCTCTGAGACCTGGTTCAAGACCATCCTTGACACTTGCGTTCCTCTCTCTCTCTCTCTCTCTGTCTCTGTCTCTCTCTCGGTTCGTGTTACCACTGTTTACCTAGTTCACACGTTGCACGTACGCTCCCAGGTACGTGTATCTGCACCGCGAGGATGCACGGTGGCTAACTTGCCTCCTAGGCTCGGCCACGGAAGCACTAGGATGTCCCAATGTAGATGACGTCCTCTGATGACAGGACGAGAGAATCCGTTGGAACAATCTCTCATGAGTCTTCTGATTTTAGATTGGAGAGTCATCACTTGGTGGGAAAAAAAAAAAAGTAACTACTGAATAGTCATGAAAATAAGCTGTTTTATTGGCTCGTAGTGGAGCTGTTGGGGAAAGACACTCTTACCTACATCTTTCTGCCTTCCACGCTATACCTAAAAACAAATAAACAAAAAAAAAACAACTAAAAAATCTTGTGTTCAAACGAATCCAGAAATATGATCGACTTTTCCCCCAGGGTCTTTGACACGTGCATAAAAAAAAAAAAAAATCCAGCTATCTCTATGTATTACCTTATTGTTTGGGACAGTCAATAAAACTTGAAATTTGTTGAGTTTCTTCATCAGAATCTTTCTGCAGTG
Source organism: Canis aureus (assembly GCF_053574225.1). Taxonomy (NCBI): domain Eukaryota; kingdom Metazoa; phylum Chordata; class Mammalia; order Carnivora; family Canidae; genus Canis; species Canis aureus. Next base: position 346,357 of record NC_135644.1, read on the forward strand.
TGAAAAATTAGATATATTATTTTTAAAAATAATTCCTTTTATGCTCTTGCTCGGGCAGGGCATGTACAGTCGCTGCTGTGTTTTGTTGTTCCTTCCTATACACCCCGGCTGCCCGGACACTAACCAGCCCACACAGACCTGTCATTTGCTCTCTGGATTGCATTTGGGGCTTTAACACAAATCTAAACACCTGCACCAGCAAGAGCACTGATTAATCTGGCTCTTCCTTAACAAAGAGAGTGACTGGAACGACAAGGCAAAACGAGGGTGTGGCAAACTATCAACCCCAAATTCCCATTTTTTCCAATTCAGCGGAAAGCACAGCTTGGAGGATGCCTAAGCACAGCTGTGATGAACTCAGTAGGCCAGTGAATGTCAGCAGTGCTCTCTACAACAGCGATGAGAAAATCAAGTCTCCATCAGGAGACACCCACGGAGGATAAGTCTCACTCTCCTACGTGTAATTTTCCTCTTTTAGGCCAAGGAGATGCATCATTTTCTATGGACGTTTTCTATATGTTTTCAAATCACCATAAGCTCCTTCAAAATGTCTCTATGGCTAAGAGTCATTTAAAAATATACTGAGTCCACAGCAGAATTGCAGCCTAAAAGAGGGTGACTTACGTAGGACTGCGCAACACAACGCAGGTTCTCTTCGCTCTTCGTGAGGGGTGGGCCGGTTCACACAGTTCACGTGTGTGAAACCGCACTTGAAGGGTTGGGTTCCCCTTAAAAAGAATTTAGACAAATACCACTGTGTGTGTAGTTGAGCTAGAAATATGACTGAAAACGTGTCAGTTGTAGTTAAAGAACTTGGGCACATCCAGCTGTAGAGAGACCCAAGACCCCAAGACTGAGGCGATGGCATTGGGAGTGGCCTTGACGGGCAAGTATTTGCCTGGTTTACTGTGACCAATGCTTCAAGACCCCTTTTTCAATTTCCTCTTAGTCCACAAGGTAGAATTAATTGTCCTCTTATTTTTGTTCCTACAGAACATATTGAAAATGACTTCTTTCCGGCCCAGAAATTTTACTTTCGGACAAGACTCACACTTCCTCAACATTTAGTGAAACGAAATGTGCTACTATGTACTCATTTTGGAGACATATCTCTAATCCCATCCATTCTTTTTCTTTATTCCTATCCATCCTTTTTATACCCTTTGCTGGTATGACTGAGGTTCTGCTTTTCTTTCCTTGTATTTTTCAGCTGAAAATTACCCCAAGTTCAAAGAGGTTACATTACTCTCCAAATTACTCATTGGGATTGGAATTAAATGGCACGCTTTCCAATTTTTTTTTCAGATGTTTTCCACTTGGATTAGTCACTGATTGTGGTAAAGATATTTTTATGCAAGTTAAGAATTGGGTGAACACAAATTTGGCACTGTATTTTGAATGTCTTCTAATGGGGTTTTGTAAAATGGTGGAGAAAAGAGAAGAATAAAGTTGTAGGGTTAATGGCTAATTAAAAAAAAAACCATTCTTCTGATTTTTGGTTTGCCATTAATCCTTATGTAATTTCCAGTATTGCTGTAATTTATTTATTTATTGTTAGTAAATACTCACTAATTTATAAATGATGATGGAGTCCAATCCCAGGGCATGTAGGAGAATTCACATATTTGTGAGTATGTTTATATGCACGTCTATGTGTATGTTTATATGTATATATAGGTGCGCATGTGTATATGTATATACACATACTTTTAAATATATGTGTGCTTTTAAATATATATATACACTTTAAAAAAATATATATACATATATGTATACTTTAAAGATCGACAAAAATTTGTGCAAGTACAATTTCCTGGAAACTGCCTTAATATATGTGTTTAAACTGAAAGTTTCTGAAGTATTGTCAGTATGTCCTCTTGAATGACATCTTTATATACTTATGTTTCAGTGATGATTCATTTGCCATCATAATTATTATTATAATTATATTTGAAAATTCATAGAAAACTGAAATGCGTCTCATTACCTAACACACTGACTCATCCCAGAACAGTGCGATTTTACTTTATGAATTTTACCACTAAGGTGACACAGAGAGCTGGATGCAACATCTTGCGGGAGTTTAGGAGTTCCCTGTTGGGTCTTCAGTTAACTTAATCATTCTCAGGATTGAAACTCTCTTCTGCAAATCCCACTAGACTCTATATCAAATATAATTTGTCATCTGAGTCATACTTTGGAATTTTCAGCAATATCCAACACAGCTGCAATAGCTTTTCAAACATAGCCAATTCTGTCTGCAGATAAAAAGAAGGTCCAAATCACCATCTACAGATAGAAGCGTTAGTTAGGCCAACGCCAAACTCACTGGATTTACAGGTTTCAAACGGATACTGACTTTAATTCCTGGCAAAATTTTTATATCCAGATATTCAACGGTAGGGACTTGTCCAGATTTAAGGTCTTTTAATTCGAATAATTGTTTAGGACACAGAAATTTAGAGCCATCTGCCTTCCTCTCCAAAAATAAATGAAAATGTGGCCTTTCCATGTTTAGCTTATTGTGACTATTACTTTATATAACCAACCTGTCTTCAGGTTAGTATTATTGTTCGTGCAAAAGATACTGTCTTAATTGCCTGAAGTCTTTATTTTTGTCTGTACATTAAATCAAGTTGAAAAAAGCTCTGTATTTAGGTATGCTATTGGTCTATGAAACAATACCAACATTAAACAAACACTTGGTGGGAGCTCCTGGATGGCTCAATCAGTTAATGATCTTGGGGTCAAGCTCTGCACTCAGTGGGGAGTCTGCTTCTCTCTCTCCTTCTTTCCCTCCCCTCCTCGTGCACTCTTTCTCTCTCTGCGTCTCAAATAAATAACTAAAATCTTTAAAAAAATTCTTGGTGGAAGGTGGCTATGGCAAATGGGCTCCTTTTGTTTCCAGGGATCCAACTGTCACCCTCTGGAATCTTAGCTTTCATGTGGCAATGTCCATTTTAACAGCTTTGCTTTATATTTATTCTTATGTATGTATTTATTTTATTCCTGTTTATAGGGCATTCTTATTTTTTGTTTTACCTCAGCTTCTTTTTATTTATTTTTATTTATTTTTATTTTTTTCAGCTTCTTTTTAAAGTCATGCATAAAAGCAAGAACAGTCCCTTGATCACAATAGGTATTGGTAAATGTGAAAAAAAAATTATGGAGTTGGAATGGAGCGCTCAAAATATTAGGCATTCTCTTTCTGCCATATTGGGGCCAATGAAGGCCTGCTGGGGACAAGATTTCTAAAATGCAAGTATGTCTGGAAGAGTGCGGTCTGCGCCCATTATTGCTGGCTTCAGGGGAGTCTCCAGAACCAGAGGGAACGTACAGCTCCTCTTAAGGCGAAGGTGCTTGTGTCTGAGATAAAACGGACTTCTGTTTGGGCAATAAATGGTCTTATGCATACAAAGGACACACAGTGACTCCTGGTGGCCAACCAAACAGAACCAAAGTAACCTGTGGAGCTGTGCCAGCGGACACAGAGGCATGGTTCATGCCAAATTCTGAAGCAATCTCCTGCTAAGGCCATTGGACACAGAATCTGTATGGTGGTGAATCCCTTAAGGATTTAAACTTATGGAAAAAAATAAGCAAAAGTGTGGAAAAAAAATTAGGTGTTTAATAATATAGACGTTTCTTAAAATGTACGGGACCCACAGCAAGAATTCGCTTCTACCCTTCACCATTTTACAGATGTCAGATGCATTTCATGATGTGATTAAGTCAAAACATCTGACTAATGACAATAACCACTCCAAGTAGAAAGTTTCCACATAAAAATTATGCCAGCTTGATTATGCAAACACCCAACTTTGGCTGCTGCTGAATAGATTAATATCACTTTATTTCTATTCTTTCATGTCCATCCATCCACACTTTCCATTTCCCCATCTCCTCCCTGATACTCTCTTAGATAATTTCCAATATGCAGTTCATCCTGACTTAGGCACTATCTTCTTAAATCCAACAGCTCTTTTTCTAATATCTAACCTATATTTTTTGGTTCTATGCCTTTTCTTGTGTTGCCATTCTGTCTGAAACGGTCCTTCTTCTACCTATATATACATCTCTATGTGATCTTTCTCTCCCCCATTTTTAAGACTCAACCCACAGATTACCTAATGTGGCGAATCTCTCTGATATTCCCTGGCAAAATACATTCCTCCTCCCCTAACTTTCCTTACCTTTCTCATGGCTCTTAGTTGGATTTACAGATATTTATATCTCATACTAAAGAGAAAGCTACCCTAGGGTAAGATTCAGGTTTATTCATCTTTTTATACCCCATAGTAGTTGTCACAGGGCCTTCCATATAGGAGGTGATTAATAAATATCAAGTGGCATGTGATTTACAACACACAAACTACATACGAAGTGATCTATTTCCTTAGTATTCTTTAGAATTCATGTAATTTTCAATAAGTTAATAACTCCCAGTATTTCTATCACTCTGAAAGAAGAAAGGTCACTCTTTCCAGCAAAGGAAGTCTCTGGATTTATAATGGATTTTTAAAACTTCCAGATGTTATGAATTTATTTCTAGAATAAGAAAAAATAAACAATAAAAGTGGTTAGCAAACAAATTGAAAGCAGCCAAACTCTGTGTTTACCACAAGTATCACAAGTAAGAGACAGATCTCCAAAAAAAAAGAAAAAGAAAAAAAGAAAGAATAACTTGTACAATGGAAAGAAACTCAGGTAATTTACCCAGGATTGTAAGAGAGAATGACAGAAAAAGCCAAAAGTTCATTTCTCAATGAATTTAAATAATTGGACAAGAAATACATCACAGTTTTAACGTGTTTTGTTAGGGGGGGAGACTTAAAAGCAAACCAAAAAAAAAAAAAAGGCATATAAATGAGTATCATGAGAACAAAATACTTAAAAAGGGAGTTCTTGCACTTTTTTTGTGTGAGCTCTTTTACTTCCCTTTTCTGTTTCCTTGCAATTGCAATTCTAAAAAGGGAAAAAAAGTGTAACCTATCAAATCAAAATACTGAAATTTCCCTTCACCTCCATAAACACAAACACTCCACACACTCTGTAAGACAAATGCTCAATACTTTGCTCTCTCTTGTTTGCTCTGTTGGTTTCAATGTCATGGAGCAGGGTGGAAACCAGGCTGGCGAGCTGAGCGTGCTGGGGAAGACATTGGGGTCAGGTAGCGGTGCTCTCACGAGGTCCTCTGTGTGTGGGAATTGGAATCCAGGTTTTGGCTGTTGGGGGCAAGGTGAGCTTCTCAAAGGAGGAAGCTTCTTTGACCCAGATTCCGCATCAGGGTTGTATCAGTCTTGAGTGGCGTGAACCGATGCAGTAGCTCTTAAAACTTCAAGGAGGGTGTGACGGGCAATGGGAAGCCAGCAGCTAAAGGTTAGTAGCTGGAAGCAGTACGTGATCAAACTGGGTAGGAGTGTGTGAAATTGCATGTTTCTCCCCATCTTCCAAGGTGAAGAGGTGTAAGCAACATACTTTTATGCTGGGGAAAGGAGGAAAAAGAATGGAATATGTTCGCTAGGTAGGATGACTAGCTAATTAAGAAGAAGTCCATCGTGAAATTAAGACTCCTGGATTGTTTTTAAATACCAAAGAGTCATTATTTCCCATTCAAAATATAATCAAGAACGGATGGACTCTTTGAAATCATGTAGATTTAATAGGGGGAAAGAGGGGAGAGGAGGCATCTTGGGAGATTTGACTGAAATCAACATCATGTTGAAAAATGGTAATTTTGTATCTGCACTTTTTGCTATAGCAAACAACAGAGCAAAATATGGCCAGTCAATTGGGACAGCATGACACACCACTGGAAAAAATGATGTCGAGTGCAAAATTACAAGAAAAGTAAAATCATTGTTGAAGCCACGTTAGCATACCCTGCACAAAATTATATCTGATTCCCTAGACACTTCTTTTGGAAGATTCCCCAAAACAAAAGCAGAGAAATTACATAAATGGTTTTCCAGGCCAACCTTTCTGATTTAGTGTGCTGTAAGATGCTTACAGTGTTTCTCCAAGTAGGAGATCCAGGAAAATTTCTTAGGGGCTGTGGATTTTGGAACTTCACCAAATTGTTAATGATGCAGCCAATGCTAGTTAGCAAAGTCCTTCCTGGCTGTTCACAAGAAGAAAGGGTGACGAGTGACCTGCAGGAGACAGCAGCCCTCATGGCAGCCCCTCGAGCACCCCCGTGGACCCCTCCCAGTGTCAGCTGTCCTCTTCTTGCTCTTCCCAGCACTACACTGATCTCCTTGTTAGCTAAAACAGACAAAGGCAACACTTCCCATTTTCTCTTTTCAACAGCTTAGAACTGGGGGAACATGGTCATCATGACTCTGGGGTAAAGAAGTCAGAAGACTTAGAGAAAGGATGGCCAAGTACGAGCCATCTTGAATGGCCACATTCCCAGACTGCTCAATTTCTTGTCTGGTATCCACGCGTGCATGCAGCTAGGCATTTCTTTATTATGGCAATTTACTCGACCACTCAGGGTTATTTTGTGCTTCACGCAGGGCTAAGCTCCATGGGGAAGGGTCGTACCCATTCTGGTGGTGACCGCTTCTCTGCCACCTAGCACGCAGCCTCCAAGGGCGGCTCTCAGTGGGGCCTACAGACTGAGGAGGGGCTGAGAATCTACTCCCGTACCAGTGATTCTCAGCTTTTCGTAATTTTATTGTTTTCTAGTCTAATTTACATAATATGAATTTATTTTTTAAATTTTTTATTAATTTTTTTATTTTTTTCATAGTGAATTTAAATCAAAGGAAAAAACTAAACTAAAAAAAACTAAATTAAATAGAGTTACATGAAATATTTCATTGAAGATGAAAATGCTCATTTGAATATAAAGCTTCTAATCTGTTTAAATCAAAGGTGTCTCAATTCTCAGTCTTGAAGTAGTTCTATAAGAAAATCATCACTTTAGAATAAAAGTATCCATCTGTAAAATCTGGTGACATTTTTCTTCATTTCTTTTTGTTAATCCCAAGTAAAATCCCTACCAAATGAAAGAAATGCAAGAAAACTCCAGTAATTTGCCTGAGGCAAGTTTATTAACATTTTCCCAAAGCCTATCTCCTTTGAACTGTTTACTTTGGATCACTGTCCAACAGATTATTTTTTTTAAAGCCTTGCAAGAAAAAGCTTGGCCCATAAATGCTAGTTAGCATAGATAAAGGCAAGGAACGGGGTTGAGTGAAGAAGAGGAAGAGAGTCTCCCACAATTAAACCATTTTCAGAAATTGTTGACTGTGCGTTTAAGCACTTAGCCCCAAAATGCATTAGGCAGAGAGCTTCAATCATCTTGTAATAAAATCTGAAAAATATTAAATACCTAATTCCTGATGAAGCTCCTGGCATGTAAGGTGCTCAGTAAATATCTGTTTAATGAATGAATTATGAAGTGGGTTTACATGTTTTGATTTTGTTAGTATGAAGAAGGGTATTGGGAGGAAAAGTAATCGTGGATGATTGTCCATTAAAACCACAAACAAAGCGTTTCTTAACAACAACAACAATAATAGCAATTATGAGCACATTGGCCTGCTAAAGATCACATGGGTAGTGAACGGCAGAGCCAAGATTCACACCTGGGAAGTCGGGTTCTAGAACGCATCCCTTTAATCCCTATACGTATTCAATTATGTTGAGTTTCATAGCATCACATTCTTTTAAACAGATTAGAAGCCTTATATTTAAATGAGCATTTTCATCTTCAATGAAATATTTCATGTAACTCTATTTAGTTTAGTTTTTTTTTTTTTAGTTTAGTTTTTTTTCCCTCAATTGCATAATTGAAATATATTGAATGTATCCATTGGTGAAGCCATTAAGGGTAAGCTTAATGTTTTTAGACTACTGAAAACAATTTGCTGCAATTTCTGATAAATAAATAGGAATAAACAATTTATGGGATGCTTGGGTGGCTCAGTGGTTGAGCGTCTGCCTTCGGCTCAGGGCGTGACCCCGGGGTCCTGGGATCGAGTCCTTCATCGGGTTCCCCGTGGGAAGCCTGCTTCTCCCTCTGCCTGTGTCTCTGCCTCTCTCTCTGGGTCTCTCATGAATAAATAAATACATTTTTTAAAAAAGGAATAAATAAGTTGAGTGAAAATTGTGTTAGTAAAAAGAAAAGACTAAAGATAGACAACTCTCAGTATGCTGTGGAATCTGAAAGTCAATGTAAGAGTTTTTTTAAATCTCATGTCTTGGGGGGAGGTGGCCTGAAGACACTTTGGAACGCAGAGGTCTGTGCGACGAGTGGTCTGTGAGTAGAACCTCATTCCTCTACTAAATTATATAGTTTTATCCCATTTTTGTTTTTCTCAGAGTCTGTTGGCCAGTCCAGGTTTTGTTGTAGTCAGTATTAAGCTAGGATTAGCCAAGCAAAACCAGAAAGTGAAAAATTAGGCTTTCCCTCCCCCAGGCCCTGTCCACGTTGTAAACTGCACAAGATGATCCCATCCTGACCGTGCAGAAACGAGCACAGTTTCCAACAAAACTTACATATGTGGCAGGAGCTGTCCCGAAATGACATACTGAGACAAGTATTTCCAGAGGATCATAGGGTTTTCTCCTCAACAGTATTCCCTAGACTTTTCCAGCATTTCTCAACTTGACCTTCTCTTTATCACTTTCTCTCTTTATCATATTTTCAAGAAAGAGTTTGGTTAACTTTCAATTTCTCCAAAGAAAATTTTTCTTTAGACAAATTCGTAGTTTGTTGTTTGTGTTTATTGAGTGACAAGAAGCAACCGAAGAACACATAAAAAACAGTTAAACCAGGAGAATCTGTGGATTAGCAGTTAAATAAATTAAAGCAGCTCACCAAATTCCAATTTTATTATTTTATTTCATTTTTATACTTTAATCATTTGACAGATGTGCCATTTCCTCTCAGTCTATAGATTGGGATTTTCAAGGACACTGCTCATTTTCTACATCTTCGCCTCCAGATTACTTTCTAGCAACTCATGTAAGTGCCTCTAGGTAGATAGTGGTGACTAACTTTCCAGCACTTTCCATTTGCTTAGTTAATTGTGCTGCCCAAATACCAATTGTCTATTCAAGAAGCATAATGCTGCCCTGAGTTTGTTAGGATAAACACAGAAAAGTAATGTACAACCCTTGGCCTTACGGAGGTAATAATCTAATACCGAACGAATCATTCAGCCACTCAGCATAAATTCATTTATGAAACGACAAAGTTAAACGTAACTTGACTAGAGTTTATTCTGGCTTAAACATTCAACAATTTTCTTAAAAAAAATCATATGGTTTGCTTTTTGTCCCCAATTTAAAAGAAGTTTCAATTATTTATTCAAATATGCTCCTTTCTCTCATAATATATTTTATATTTATAGACGAGTTTCTGTTTTCCAAGCGGGTCCTGCACACACAGATGCAACTGTTCTCTGGAGTTAACCAAACAGCATCTTTTCCCCCCCCAATAGCACATTATTGTAAAATACAGGAAACGAGAACCAAACAGGTTTGGGGGCACCTGCTGGCTCAGCTGGAAGAACATGTGATTCTTGATCTCGGGGTCATGAGTTCAAGCCCCACATCGTGTGTAGAGATGACTACAAAAAACAAATAAACTTTAGAAAAAGAGAAGCAAATCTGTTGTGTGTGTGTGTGTGTGTGTGTGTTCAACATGAAGTGTTTCCTCAGCTGTTAAGCTACTTAAACCCTCTCTAGAGCTGAGGCACAGACCCCATCTTAAGGTCACGCTAGAAATGTTTGTGCTTTGAAATAGAGAATTATACATGACGCTGGAATAATCCATTCTGTTATTATTTATTTTTATTATTCTTGAGTTCTTTTTTGTTTTGAGTAAACTGATTATTTGTTGTTCTAATTTTGAATGGGATGCTTCAGAATGAGGCAACAAGCTAAGAATCTCTCACTACTGGGTAGGTGACATCTCCTTTTTTTCCCACTGGGAATAGTTCCGGGAAATAAGCATAGAGAAGGGAAGAAAGAAGCTGACTTTCTCATTCCACCCATAACGCTTCTTACACCAAAAGATCAAAGAAATCCGCATCAGAAGATGTAGGGTTCGTAAAAATAGTGTCGACGACTTAATAAATACTGGGGGTGCTCTTGTGCATGATTCAGAGGGGGGTGGTTCGTCCCTTCGTGACGGCTCCGCTGGGCTATGGCAGGCAGTCGTCATCTGGCTGTCACGTTGGTTTGTTTTTCAGGCCCCGCCGTTGAGTCTGCTGCACGCGTCCTATAGAAGGCTCGAGGGTTGGCACGCATGCATTCCTCAAGCATTTCTAATCAAATGCTTCGCTCACGCCTGCAAGCGCCCTAACAGCAACGTAGCCCGTATTGGTGTAGACAAGAGTGAAGATGCTTACAAAAGGACAAGACGTAAATCCCTTAATGCCTTGCAACCACACTGCCTGTTTGGGGCTATTTAGAGATGCTGCTTTTCTTCCCGACGCTACAGAGTTCGTGTCAGTGAATCTTGGCAGAGTCTCTCACACTGTACTTTGTCGTCGTCTTCAACGTCTTCATGGGGTGATACTGAGATGGGAAATAGGAAAGAGGTTTGGTTGATATTCCTATAAAATAGTCATCAGTAGACATAGCAGAAATTCTTATCAATTGGTGGTGATAAAAGCTCCGGGTTGCATGATAGCACTGGGATTAAACTACAGAGCCCAGAGTCCAGTGAGGCGGCTGAAGCCAGCACGGCCAAGTCGCGTAAGAGGCTAACGCAGAGGCCTCCTTTAGAGCTGCCCGGACTGTGGTGCAGACAACCATGGCTGCGCAGGAGTCGTCATCGATGTGGAAAAAGAAAAAGCCGGTAGGTTTTAGTTGGTCCTACCGTGGACGTGCGGGTCTTGAATTGGCCGGTGCCCTCGTTCATAAATTAAACGTGTGTTTATTGAGCTGAGCCTTTGCTGGGCGCAAGGCTTGGTGCTGGCCGTCCTCAGGGGACTGCGGCCTGGTCTCCAGGGCTGACAAGAAGCAATTCCAGCTCAGAGGGATACATGCTCCGGCAAAGGAGGTGCCGAGACATTTGGGGGGCACGCAATTCCCTCTCTAGGTCTCAAGGTGGGTTTTCCGGAGGAAGTGGGGCAGACAGTGATGCCTCGTGTCTCCCAGCAATCTCGCACAAAGGGGTTCATGCAGTTGGGTGTAGAGCCCAGCCTTGGCCTGTTCCGTCAGGACCCTTCAACCCTTCTCCCTCCCCTACACTATCCGGAGAAGATTGAACATGGTGCCTCCTCTAACTTCTTCAACAGCCAGATTAGTCTTACAAACACGAAATTGGACAACGATAGGTCCTGGGAACCAAGGAACTTCCCTAACACCTCTTCCGTGTCCTCGGTAAGAAGCAGAGCTGCATTCGGGCGGCACGAGGCAACAGCCTGTTGATGAGATTCTGTAGAAAGGAGAAGAGACAAGAGCAAGAAATCCAAAAGCAGATCCGTTTTTCTGATTTTCCAAATCGTGATCCCAATATCCTCAAAGCATTCGAATTGGAGCAAACAAATCTCTACAAAAGCCCTTAGGCCCGAAGCAGGGCCGCTCCGCAGAATCGTCCGTGATGTTTACCAGCACAAGTTCGTGTCCCGTGAGAGGAGCCAGGGCATGTCGTGATGCCCTTGAGAACCAGTTGTAGCTAAATGTCTGTTTTCTAGAGTAGCCCAAGTCTCTTTATCCTGAGTTCCTTCCTCCTCCTCCTCCATCTCGTGTGTGCTATGGCCTTGACCCCCGACACACGCAGGCGTCCACGGCGCACTCCTGTCCTCAGCCTTCTGGCCCGCCAGTGCCTCCCCCGGTCGCTCCCCCAGCATCTGCACCGGCTGCTCCTCCAGCATCTCAGACCTTTGCTCCAGCCTCACCCCCGCGAGTCTTGCCCCCATTACCTCCTGGAAAATCTCGCACCTTCTCAACCCTTGGCCTTCTTTCTCCTGCACCATTTGTTCTGAGCACGTGTGAGCCTCTGATACGTGGTTTGTTTATGTGTCTGTTATTGTCACGACAGCTGCACCTACGTCCTGTGAAGACAAGGGCTTCCGTCTCTGTTGTTCTTGCCCTGGGTGCTGGCACCTCGTACTCAAGTGCCAAGTCCCAGACATGATAGATCCACAATAGATATTCGTAAAATTAGTGGATGAGGAAACAAGCCCCGCACTTTACTGACCTCTGACCTCCTTCCCGAGGGCCCACCTCTCTGGCCCAGGGAGAGCGCCGAGCCATCCCAGCCCACCTGGATTTGGGCAGCACCTTCCCACTTTCCAGCCCTGTTTCCAGTCTTTCTTCTTTTTACGTTTATTCCTTACGCCATCTCTTGAGAAATTATTCTAAAACCCAGGTTGGCTCTTGCCATTCCGCAGCATAATCTGCCGACAACATCTCACCACTCCTGGAAGGAAAGCCTACCCTTCGGGAGAACCACCTCGCTTCCTGTCACTTCACTGGGCCTTAGGGCTGCACGTTCCAGTCTTCTCGGACCTTCTGAAGCCAGTGCCTCACCCTCCCCTCTCCTTGGCCCCGGACCTTCACAGCTTCACACTCTCTCCCAACTGCCCATGGGACCAGACTCATTCCTGTTGGTTCTTCACTGTCAGACGGTCCTGCCCTGGGAAGCTTCCCTGAAACCCAGAAGGGCCGGCTTTTCCTGCCGAGTACCTACTGAGCACCTGCTCTCTCTCCAAGTGGCTTTCAATGCTCGTGTGTCCTCTCCTGGGGTCTGAGTACCAAGAAGGTAGTCACGGCTTTGTTTTGCTCACGCCTACGTCCCTGGAATTTAGCAAGGCCCCTGGCTTATAGTATGCATTGGGTATTTGTTGAAAATAAGAGTTGAAAAAAACATTGGATTGAATGAATGGGTGAGGCGGAGAGGGAGTTAGACTTTATTCTATATTTCACAGAAGAAGAGGAAGAAGAAAAATAAATAAAAGAAGACAAGTTTAGATTATCCATGGCAATAAATTTTCTTATTTTAAAGGTTTTTTAATTGGATAATAAAAACACATCTAAAATCCAATGGAAAATTTTTAAAAAATTATCTTGAAGCCACTGTGTTGTTTCAGTAACCCAATAGGCCATAGCAGACACCAAATTAATATCTGCTAAACAACTCACAAGATTGTTCTCCTTTGCAGTCAGATGAGAGGCAATTATTGTGAACATACACAGATTGTTTGTTTGATAAACTTACTCTACTTTAGTGAAAGCTCTCGGGCCAGGCCGTGGTTCACCCTGCCTGGTGTTCACTAAGAGACTGAGAGTGACTCCGTGGATGGAAATGAATGGGGGAACCTCAGACATCATGTTGGCATGATGAGTGTTTAATAAAGTAATTCCAAGCTAGCTGTATTTATAATTTATATTTTCTTCCAAATTGCTATTAAAACGGCTCCATGTTCAGGAAGCACCAACCTTTGGGCAGTCAAGTTGCACAGATCATCATCATTGTGTTAAATACATGTTCTTGATTTTTGTAAAACTACCTATTTAAAGTTTCTGGGATCCAAAATACTTCTAATATTTCCAGATTTCTAAAACAGTCCCAAACCACCAAATGATCAGCTTCCCCTTTACCTCCTTTAACTTTGATCAATTTGTTTTATCTGCTCTTGCCTTTCAAGGATAAAGAAGCAAGAATTTTCAAAAGTCGACCTGCCTAGATCTGGCTCGGTGACCAGAGTCACCTGTAGGTGAGGCTGGGTGACCCTTCACAGCTTCGTAGCCAGATTTGGAGGGTTTCTGTTTGTCCCTCCTCTCAGACCCGCCGTGGTAACCATTCTGAAACAAAGTTGGAATGTAGGTGAAGAAAAAGGATGGAACCAGGCCAAGCTTCGGACTGTAGCCAAGACCATGTATATCGATTTTTCCTTGCCAAAATATTATCGGCATTTTTCAGAACTCTTGCTAAGGATTTGGAATCCATCTCTTTTCTGAATCTGCCACATGTTACAATTCTCTTTAGACCATGAGCTAATGTTGCGGGAGAGTAGAGCATCTGGCATCGTTAGAGCACTACACTCACTCTCTATGCTTAATGCAAGTATGCTGATGAGGAGCTCCCATATATTATTAAATAGAACTGTCTCTTTCATACCAAAATAGCAAAATTATGTTCACACTAACAAAATAAAACAAAAAAACAATAACTACAAAAATGTAAAAGAATTTAATAGGAACGTCTTATTCCTTATTTGTTATATTGTGTCTCGAATTTCTTTTGTCTCAGTCATAATATTCCCAGCTCATATCTTAGTGTAATGCTTTTTTTGAAATTCTGCTAACAGAAGATACATATGACTATAGTAATCATTTCCTAACTGAATAAAAGAGTAAAATGTAGGAGATAGGATTTAGATTATGAAATATTAACATAAGAAAATAAGATTTCAAAAGTATTTTATTTTAAAACCAAATATCTAATATTATACTGCTGCTGTTAGACTATAATCCTGTAGGTGTTTTTCCTGTCATTGTTTCAATTATTAAAATGATCTGATAAATCATATTATATTGATATTAATTCACCACAAAATGACCAACTTACTGCAATCCAATTTTTAGACTTATGTGATCAATAAGTCTTGATATGTTAAAGTGAGATCTGAGAAGGGAGAGGAAAGAATGTGAAGCTAACATATGACATAACTTGGAAAAGAAACTAATGGGAGTGAGATTTTGAGATGGAAAAAGTATTTGACCAAGTCTGTGAAGTAGGAGCCAGAGTGTTGGCTGGCTTAGGAGTGGAATTGAAGACAGGAGGAAGAGATATAAGAAAACAAGTAGTTGGGTAAATTTGATTTTATTTTACACCTTTAATTTGATTATTACTGTTGAATCTCTATCCATCATTTAGTTAATAAATAATCCTGTGTAATGAGTACACTTCCTACCAAAATTCAAATGAAGAATGTGAAAAAAAAAGTTGTGGGTTAAGTTCAGGCTTTCCCTTATATTCAGTCGTAGTCATACAATTAGGAAAACATGCACACATTGCATTTAATGTAATGTATATATTTACTTATTTTTTTCAAAATATAGCATCCATGTACCTCATATGCTATTGCAGGGCACAAAGACAATGGCTTATACAAAAACTTGTTAAAGGTGGCATCACTTACTTTTCTTTTCTTTTTTTTTCTGGATTATGGTATGATTCCTGAGAAAGAGAACTGGAAAAGAACACATCCTGCTTGCACTTGAAACACATGAATTTTCGGAAATCAATATGCTCCCTCTGAGATTTTATATTACTGTGCTTTCATTTTTCTTAGCTCTGTCCAAGGAAAGATCAAGAAGAAATGACACCCCAGGAGCAATGAACCCATCTGATGCCCACGATTTTTCTGTTACCACTCTTCCCTAAAGTGAATGAAAGCACCTTGAAGAATCTGATACCAGGGCTGGACACAGTAAGATGGTCCTGGTGTTCCTTGTTATGCCAGGAAGTAAGGAAGTACCACAAAAAGAGTGATGGGAACATGTCATAAGGACACAACTGCAATTTGAAGGGGCATTACTGGCCAGATCTGGGACAATTTCAGTACTAAAATAATTATACACCTTAACGAATTGTAATCCACTAAATGAATGGGAATTCAGGGGTCCACATTTATAAGTGGAGGAATGTATAATTAAAGAAAGGAGACCTCTTCCTTATAGTAAACACTGATGACCAACTGATCAATGTGGAGTGAATGTAAAATTTGGCAAATAATCATTTGAAAAACATTATGTCTACATGGAATTAGGCAAAATCATGAAGGTATGACAAATTTAAAAAAGAAATGTTTATTAGGAGTGGATATTTACATTATCTCACAGAGTCTCCCCACAGACTAATTATTAATTTCAAGGGAGAGAAGTCCATAATTGTACAGTGGAGATTTCAGCACTACTTTAATGAGGTGATCAAAACTAACATCACCAATGAAGGATAGATGGATATCATATGTCTCCAAAAGTGAACTTAGAAAGATACAGTGCAGCTGTGCAATATTCCAGCTGAGAGTGCATAACGTCAACCTAATCATGAGGAAACATCAGATGAACATAAGAGAGGAACATGGGACTTAAAAATGAGGTCTTTACTCTTCAAAATGTCAGTATCATAAAAGAAAGATTGTTAGGGATGTTCAAGATTAAAGGAAACTAAAGAGAAATAGCAGATAGCACAATATCTGGCCTCAGATTGGATACTCTAATACAGGGGGGAAATGGTGTAAATGACGTTTCTAGACCAACTAACAAAATTGGAATATTGATGCTAAAATAGATCCAAGTATTATAGCAATTTAAATTTACAAAGCTGATAATTGTACTGTGATTACATAACAGAACGTATTTATTTTTCATATTCTGGGGCAATGGGCTATGTAATTTATTCTTACTTGGTTATGTGTATATATGTTTCCCCCTAAGATCTTCAAGAAGGCAAGCATGTTCACTCTCACCACTTCTATTGATCATTGTATGGTGGTTCAGATAGATTCTAGATAGGTCAGTAGGGCAAAAAAAGTAAATGAAACCCATCCAGATTGGAAAATAAAAAAGTGGAACTTCTAAGTGAAGTTAATGCATTGCAGAGTACCAGATGAATATACTAAAATTAATTTTGTCATCTATATTAACAGCATAAGATTGGAAATTTAAATTTAAAGAAATACCATTTACAATAGCATTAAAAGATAAAGTACTTAAATCTGAAAAATATATACAAGGCCTATACATTGAATATCTGAAAACGCTGATGAAAGATTTCAAAAGAAGCTTAAATAAATGGAGAGATACACTGCATTTATGAAATGGAACACAAAATAATGTTGAGAAGTCGAGTTGGAAAAAAATTAAAAAAATTAAAAAAAAGAAGTCAAGTTGGATTATAAATTTTATGCAGTCTCAGTCAAAATACCAGCAGGATTTTTTTGGGGAGTAGAAACAGAGAAGCTCATTCTGAGGTACATATAGAAATATAAATCACCCAAGAGGTGCCTGGGTGGCCCAGTCAGGTGAGCTGGTTTCCACTCAGGTCATGACCTCAGGGTCATGATATCAGGGTGGTGAGTCAGTCTCCACTCTTGGTGTCAAGTCTGCTCGAGATCCTCTCTCTTCCTGTGCTCTTCCTCCTGCTTGCATGCTCATGCTCTCTCTCCTCTCTCTAAAATAAATAAAT
Organism: Canis aureus; assembly: GCF_053574225.1. Lineage (NCBI taxonomy): Eukaryota > Metazoa > Chordata > Mammalia > Carnivora > Canidae > Canis > Canis aureus. The sequence goes on from NC_135644.1 coordinate 363,521, forward strand.
AAGTCCTTTAAAAAATATATAAATTATCCAAATAGACAAAAACAACTTGAAAAAGAATGAATAAAGTTGGATGATAAAGACTATCTGACTTTAGGACTTATAGTAAATTACAGTAGTCCATACAGTGCGATCATGGTGTAAGGATAGACAGATTAATGGAACATAATTGAAATTACAGAAGTAGACATGCACATATGGTCAACTGATACCAAAAAAGATGCAAAGTCAATTGCATGAAGAAAAGATAGAATTCTTATATTGTGTTTGGAATAATGGAGTATTTATTTATTTATTTATTTATTTATTTATTTATTTATTGAGTATCCCTTTATTTAAAAAAATCTTGATCCATAGTTTTCGCCATATACAAAAAGAAACTCAAGATAGTTCATAGGCCTAAATAAAACACCAAAAAAGAAAATGTGAGAGAAAATATTTTTGATTTTGAGGTAGAGTTTTCTTAGATATAACACCAAAGCCCCCAAAACATCAAAGAAATAGTTGATATACAGAATATCACCAAAATTAAGAACTTTAGGCCTTTGAACAACATTGTTAAAGAAATGAAGACAGAGACCAAACATGGGGAGAAAATATTTGCAAACCACACATCTAATAAAGAACTTGTATTCAGAATACATAGAGAACTCTCAAAACTCAATAGGGATACAACAACTCAATTTAGAATAATAACGTTTGCTTTGGTGTGACATATGCTAAAATATGAACAATACAGAGTAGATTAGCATGGCTCCGGCAGTAGGAAGATGTACACATTTGTGGGGAAAAAAGCAAACAAAAGATTTGAATAGACACTTTATCAAAGAAAATGTACACACATTTTGTGTGTGTGTGTTTGGTAAAAAGCACATGAAAAGATGGCCAATATCATTAGTCACTGGAGAAATATAAATCAGAACAATTAGGTACCAGTGCACACCTATTAGAAAGTCTACAGCTAAAATATTGATAAGGTGTTAAAATGTTGATGAGGATAGACAGCTACTAAAATCCTCATATGCTGCTGGTACCAATGCTACGTGATACAACTGCTCTGGAAAACAGTTTTCAGCTCAAGAGTTAAATATACTTTCACCATAGGGTCCAGTCATTTCATTTCTAGCTGTTCACTCAATAAAAAGGAGAGCCTATAAGTATACATGTTGATGGATGTTATTTGTAATAACCCTAAACTGGGAACAGTCTCTATCTCCAACAACAGGTCAGTGGGTAACAAATTGTAGACTTTGGTATGGAATGGACTACTGCTCGGTTACGAAAATCATCAACTACGGAGCCAGTCACCAATCTTGATACATATGAAAATAATAGACCGAGTGAGAGAAACTGAACTAAAAAAAGGTACATAATATATGATTTCATTTATAGGAAATTCTATAAAATGCAAATTAATCTATAATGACAGAAAAGAAATAAATGGTTTTCTGGGATGGAGGGGTGGGTGACATATGCACACACAACACCTTTAGAAATATAAAACAATAAACACACAACTGCTTATATGTTAAATTCACTATTTCCAATATTTAAAAAAAAAACAAGGTTGCAGGCAATTACTAAGTAAAGTCCTCTCAATGCATAAAAGAAAATATCTCAATAAGATAAATTTTTAAGGAAAGGAATTATAGATTTGAAAGACCCTTTACAAATCAGTCATTATTAAAGAATTTCTTATTCCCTTGAAACTATTGCTGAGCCATACACCATTTTTAAAATATGGAAATTTCATAACTTTTTTCAGGGTTTTTCAGGGTTAAAACCTGGAAGTTTTTAATTAATTTGTATGCCTGGATATATGCCTGGCAAGTAACTCCTTTAAAGGAAAATGAATTTTTTTGAAATATTTTTTCTTCAAAGAAAGAAAATGCTAGATATAACAAGAATATGGCCTTAGGAAAAGAGGCATATGGTTTTAATTGCTGGGAAAGTTCACGGGAATGTATTAGTAATCACACGTCTTATATAGAAAATCACCTCCTTAAGATGCTCAATTTCACAAAAGTGCAAAAAATAGTTCTGTGGCAGGTAGCGAGATGACCCACTGAAGATGCGACAGTCTAATTCCTAGAACCTGTGAAGATGTTAAATTCCGACCCAAAAGAAATTAAAGAAGCAGATGGAATTCAGGTGACTAATCAGTGGGTTTGAAAATAGAGCGATGACCCCAGGTCATGTGCATGGGCCCAAGGTCATCACAAGGTTTCCTAAACGTGGAACAGCCTCTGCGAGGCCGGGATGTTTGTGTCCGACTAACACGAGGTAAAACAGATTCCACGGGGCATCGCTGACTTGGAAAATAGGAGGAAGCCCCCAGTGGAGTAAAATGCAGCCTCTGGAAGCTGGAAAGGGCAAGGAAACACTCCTCTAAGGCCCCCGGGGAAGAATAGGGCCCGGCCGCCCCTCGACTGCAGCTCTAGGCCCACCTTGGACCCCCGATCTCCGGGACTGTCAGACGGTAAGTGTGTGGCAGCAACAGCCAACTCATGTGATCTTCATACTTTGTTCTGTTTTGGTTTAAAGATTTTCTTTATGTGACAGAGAGAGCGAGAGCGAGAGCACAAGCAGGGGGAGCGGCAGGCAGAGGCAGGCCCGACGCTGGGCGGGGAGCCCGGCGAGGGGCTCGATCCCAGGACCTGGCATCCTGACCTGAGCCGAGGCAGCGGCCTACCCTTCTGAGCCACCCGGTCGTCCCACAATCTTTATACTTTGAACTGGCATAAAAGACTCTGGCTCCGTCTCCCAGGAAATTCCCGTTCTGGGCTTTTATGTTCCACAGATGAACGTGTGGAACGACCGTTTTCCTCGAGTTGCATAATAAACCAAATATTCTCTGTGCGGTATCCACTGTGATTAAACTGGCTTACCTCAAATGAAAATTTAGGAGCAAAGAGAAAGAAGGGACAAAAGTGGTAAGTAATCAATATTACTCAAGAATCCTTTAGTTTCTTAAACAGGAGATTTATACCTTGTGCTCTTCCTTAATAGTTTTGATGGATTTTGTCGACACGGGCTCTCGTGAAGGTGGAAAGAAGTCTTGCATTTTAACGAAAATGAATCTTGCTGTCACCTCCCAACTGGACAGAGATCTGCTACGGCAAGTGCAATTTCTTGAGAACTTCTCTGCATACGTCCCTTGCAAAATATCACATTATTATTATTATCATTATTACTACTACTTACCACTAATGTTTTAATGCCTCAACTACCTATTGAGAGATACAACTTCTTTCTTTGCAGATTTTTTTATATCAAAGTAAAGAGCACATTCAAATTTATAAAATTCTCCAATTATTTTATTAAAGACTGTGATTTATTTTGGCACAGTGTCTATATTTTTGAAACGTTCTAAAAAACCACAGCAAGAGAAAGAAAACTATACAAACAAGGCCTTCCCCACCCACTCATCATCACCACCGAAGACTGAGTTTTTAACTGACACTCTGAATGGAAATATATTAACTTCTCATTCTTTTATCCAGAAGTCATGTCTAGTACTGCCAATGTGTAATACGTGTTCTGACCACCCTATTCCTGACCTCATATGGCACCTGTCCTCAAATGAAATGGAAGCATTTATATGGAAACTAGAAATGGTTTGTGTCATTAGGATACGACAGCCAAAGAGTGTTTTTTTGAAAAGTGTTTATTCCAAAAAAGCATGCCCTTCACTATTGTAGAATTGTCTCTTGACCTTTTTCCACTAAAAAGTTTACCAACGACTAAAAAGAAAGGATAGTTACGTAATATGATAGACGCGTTCAATATCGCTACAATGGCAACCAGACTATGGCAGTGACATGTGGATGTATCAAATTAACGTGTCGTATGCCTTAAATTTGCACAATGTCACATATAAAGTATACATATTCAGTAATTCTTTTATGTAAAAGAGGACACGTTTATACTGTCTTAACACTCATTGGATATTTTATACATAGATCCAATTTACACACACATCCAAGGGAATCAACAATTTACCGACTCCTCCTGAGATTTGAGCTCAAGAAATTACTTGCCTACCGAAATACAGGTTAAAAATTTGGAATTTGGGGATGCCTGGGTGGCTCCGTGGATTAATGCCTGCCTTTGGCCCAGGGCATGACCCCGGGGTCCTGGGATCGAGTCCCACGTCGGGCTCCCGGCGTGGAGCCTGCTCCTCCCTCTGCCTGTGTCTCTGCCTCTCTCTGTGTGTATCTCTCATGAATAAATAAATAAAATCTTTAAAAAAAATTGGAATTTACTTTGTATAGAAAACCAGTTGGTCTAGGCAAACTGGACCTGGTGATTAATTTTTATTATACTTTTTCAAAGATGATGAGAATTAAAGAACATTTCTGTGTTTTCTCTTGATTTGATGATGATATCTAGTGTTTGAAGCCTCTCACTGCCATTCTCTTATCCTTTATTATCATATTTACTTTATTATCCTTATTATGAAATCAGTGTAATGAGATTTTAATGAGTTTGGTTAAACTTTCTCATTCTAGTCTGATCCACGTAGCCATAGTGGATAATGTGTAAAGTCCCATTTAATACCTTCTACATGTTGTAGCTTCCATGAGCTATAATGAAGAATTCTAAGATAAAATTAGATTGGAGAAAAGCAGAGTCTGTGTACCTAAACCAATGAATATGAGAATAAATTAAATGCGATTATTCAGTTAAAAAAAAGTATGGTACCAGAGATTGAGGTTGATGTTGGAAAGAATTTACATGTATTATCAAATATCAGCCACTTTTCCTACATCAATCCATTTCTTCCCCGTGTCAATAAAATACATTCATTTTTTTTTCTTTTCTAGCTCTAATTCCATTCGAGTGCTAGCTAGCCTCCTATCTTTAAGTTTTCCATGAATAAAGGGAAAGATGAAAAGAAAGAGTTAACTTTAGTTGGGGGATATTTCTGAAAGATTTTCAACCAGTGAAAGATAATTCAGTTCAAAGTTAGAAAGGAAAATATAATAATCAAGTAACTGGCAGTGGTCCACAGGAAAAGATTGTTCATGAGCCGGCAGGCAGGCCTGGAACACTTAAGAGATGGAAGCTGTGGGTGGAAAGTCACTGCCTACATGAAATAAAGTGGGTTTTGGCACCGCTTTAAACTCGATGTCGAATTCTCTGTCTGAACCCTTTTGTCTTCCCAGACAGTCTCACTGAGGGAAGGGGGGCAGGGAAGCCGGGCGCAGCGATGTCCTTGGGAAGTGCCGGCTCCCTGGAGGGACTGTTGGAGACCCAGCTGAGTCTCATCACAGTCGTGGAAAAAAGCCCTCAGTCAATGGTCTGATCCTGGGAACATATTCCCCAGAGAATCAAAACGGCTCCGCACCAACAAACGCACTTTGTCACGTGTATTTTGTGTTAGGGTACTTCAGGGCTCTAAAAATCCATACTTTTTAAGTCATATTTTGTCAAGATCAATATGCACTCCACTTACTGTCGAAATCGTATTGAGAAAATACTATTAACAAGTTGGTATTTGTCGACTTCTTATCACTGGAAACCAGTGAATCATAGATGGAATTTCTTAAGGCCAAAGGACATTGGAAACTTTAGGCCTTATCTAGGGGCTAACTCCTTAGAAAATGGTTTACTGGATCATGCTTAATAATATCTCAGGAAATAGGAGAACTAGGCCATATTTTATAAAACGTTGCCTTTATTTTAGAATAAAATGCAAATATTTATTTCCTTTAACTTGCAGTGAGCCCTGTAAGTACAATGAGTACCACACCTGCTGCTTATCATACTTGAGACCCTGCATTATTACCATTTAGTTATATTTGTTCTCACCAATAGAGCACCTGAATTTCCTTGTGACTATGAATCTTCAGACCAATGAATTTCTCTGAATTTTATTTTATTATTTTATTTTTTTTAATTCTGAATTTTAATTTTCAAGCTCTAGGATGGAATTTTTTGTGATTCTTCTATGATAAGTAAATAAGACATCTTAAAATGTGGATTTAAAAGGACCTTAAATTAACACATCATCACATATATTTTCTTGATATCCCATCAAAGTGTTGCATTTTACCTTAAAATTGCTTTTTTAAAGGCATCACAAGAGGAGAAAATAAAAGATGAGTAGAAAAAAGAGAAAAGGGAAAAAGTGGGGAAGAGGGAGAAGAGGGAAAGTATGATTGAATCCTGCTTCTAGTGTAGACATGCATAAACCTGTTCATTATTTTTCACATCCCGTATCATTTTCTCCGAGCTTTCCAAACCAAATAATGGAGATAATTTGCACTAACTCCAAATGGCACCACTTTTACATATTCTCCAAAACGATCATGCTCTGAGTTGTGTAACAATCATGTATTTAGAGGTTGGGATTGGTGAGTGGAGACTAAGGCCCTCTGGAGACCGAATAGCCACAGAAAAAGGAAGTAGAAGGGTTCAAAAAACAAACTTCACAAGCTTGCCTTTACCTAGACTTGTATATCTTGTTCTTTTCATATACTTACTATGACTAATGTATTTTAGAAGGGTATAGAAACTTGACTAAAATCATACATTTTCCCCTAAGAATTTCATGCCGAATGTGGACATTTTTATTTATGTGCAAGGCTGTTGAGTTTTGGTCCATCCAAGTGTCTAGTGTTGTTATGTAGTTTACCTTGTACGACAATCAGGATAGATCACCTTATGCTGCAAAACAAAGAATCCCCACATATTCGCGGCTGAAAACAACAGTGATCTGTTTCTTCCTTGTGGTACCTGAAATCCAGGTTGGCAAAGGGCAACCTGCACACCGAAGCCCCTCAGGAGGCCAGGTTGAAGCTCCGTGGCTGCCTGGACACAAGGCCTCAGGTTTAGATTTGGTCGGACCGAAGAACCTGGAGACTTCCATGGAGACTTCTGCTTCTGCTCACGGGGGACACTTCCTTTCATTCCCATTTCATTGGCCAAAGAACGTCCTTCGGCTACGAAACACTTAGAGAATGAATGTTCCTGGAAAGGGAGGAGAAGGAAATCTCTGGGAACAATATAAATAACCATCACACTTTGCTTTTCTATCAATTATTCTGTTCGCTCTTCTCCCCACACGTGGAACACACTCACTACGACCGAAAAGAGACGATGCGAAAGCCGACCCCAGTCATGCTGTGGAATTTAGAATCCAGGATCCGAGTGATGTGTGTTGGTCTTAATATGGCTTCCCTTGGTCTGGAGAACGGGGAGCTAGAAACAGTGAGGATGTGCTACCTTCCCAACCAGATAGACGCACGGTGTGCAATGGTGGGAAAGAAAAACAGGAAACACTCCCATTCAGAAAGAGGAAGAACAGGGGACTTTCTATAAACTCTACTTCACAGCAGTTCTAAAATTCCAAAGGGAAGATATTATGAGGATCCCTGCCCTGGGGGTATGGAATGTTCCTTGGTTATGCCCCGGTAGTGTTCACTGGGAGGAACTCCTTTGTTCATTGTTTTTCAAGTTGCTAGCTACTCCCTCTGGGAGAGTATTCCTTTTCCAATATATTTCTTGGCCACATCTTAAATGGCCACTGGGGAATATGTACTTGCTTTCTTAACTCATTTCTGCCTATATAAGGTGGGGAGCCCAAAGATCATTTAAAGTCTGGAAGAGGAGAGGAACAGACTCCTCAGAAATTCAGTAAAAGATTAAGATCTATATGCTTTTAGTCAGCTCCTTGGGCCGGGAACCAGATCAATCCTATTTTTTTGAGATATAGTTCCCAGAACTGCTACATTTCTTTGTTTTCTCGTCCACATTTTCTCTCTCTCTCCCTTTAGTGTCAAGTACTTTGATACCCTAAGATCTAATAATAATGAATTCTTTTTCTAGTTGAAAGGACTTATGAGTTTTCACCCTTAATTTGCTCCTTGCCCGAATGTAGTCTAATCAGTTAAAAGGTTTTAGTGGATTTTGGTTCCACAAAGTATTTCTCAATGAAGGAAAGACTTTCATTGTCTGGGATGAAAAAGTAATGTCTGGCCTCACTCTATTTCCTTTCCCTTCTGCTTTGGAAACTGGCTAGTTCTTTCCCGAGTTCATTTGTTTCTTGCCAAACTACCCAGTGGTTACCAAAACACACAACCAACATTGTGCTTTCCGAGGTGTTCCTTCAGAGCTACAAGTGTGTTGGGAACATGATCTGCCCTTCATGGTATTATAGGTCATAGCACATGTTTCACCATGTTGTGAAGCACAAATCTCTGTCTTTCTAGTTTCCAGAATGATGCCCTGCCACCAGCTATTAGATCCCAATAGTAGTAATGTATGTTTTAGGTTTCTGTTAGGGAATCAGCACGCTTTATGCACAATGTTCACATTCATCAAGACAGTCAATTGATAACAAATAACCCCTAAACTTCAGATGGTTAAAGCAACAAAGCAGTTGCTTTCCTATTTATTAACAATTAACAATTAGAAGGTGGAAAGAAAAAAGTTAGCATTTACAATAGCACCAAAAAGAAAGAGGAAATAATTAGTTTTAAATGTACAAAATATGTGCTGAATTGGTATATGAACTACTGTAAATTATTGACAAAAGAAATCAAATAATATCCAAATAAATAAAAAATATTTCTTCATGGGTAAGAAAATTCAGTATTGTTAAGATGTCAGTTCTTCCTAGCCCTATCCATAGATTAAACATAATCCCAATCAAAATCCCTACAAGCATTTTTGGAGCTATGAAAAAATTACTCTAAAATTTATATGGAAAGGTAAGGAACCTAGAATGCCAATACAATTCTGAAAAACAAGAGTAAAGTCAGAGTACTCTCATTATGACATTTCAAGATTTATTGTAGAGCTACTAGAATCAAAACAGTCTGGTATTGAGAAAAAGTGGAAACCAGATTAATCGTACAGAATAGAGAGCCAAAAAAGTAGACCCACACAGATGTAAGCTGACTGATTTTTGACAAAAATGCAAAGGTAATTCCATGAAGATAAAATAGTCTTTTCAACAAATGATGTTGAAATAATTAGATATCCTTGTGCAAACTACGTGAACTCACACACAGATTTCACATCTTACACAAAATCAACTCAGAATGGACCGAATAAATGTAAAATACAAAGCTATCAAACTTCTAGAAGAAAAATAGGAGGAGATCTGTCTGAGCAACCTCGTGTTTGTGACTTTTGAGATATGACACCAACAGTACCATCCAGGGAAGGAAAACAAAAGTACTTCATTAAAACTAAGAACTTTTGCTCCGGGAGAGATACTAAGAGGACAAACAGACTGGAGAAAAGCCACAGACTGGAGAAAATATTTGCAATTCACATATTTGATAAAAGACTTGTATGCAGGATGCACAAAGAACTCTCAAAATGGGTTTATTTTGTGCGTATGGTACATGGGTTGCAGGTCAGCAGGGGTTTTGCTCATCGTGGTCACTCAGGGAGGGAAACCCCTAGAAGCTCTGCTGTTACATGAGCAGGAGGCTTTCGAGTTGGCTTTGTGAGCTGCAGAGATTGTGGGGAATTGGACAGCTGGCCCCCGTCCCCACCAGCAACTGGCCCGCCACCTCCAGTCGCTTTCATGGGCTAAGCAAAACGGCAAGACCCGAGGTGTGCTCGCAGAAGAAAATTCCTGGTATAAAAAACTGGAAATCTTATTGGGCACTAGTACGTGTTCCACATATGCACAGACAGAAGAGAGACCGTTCAGATGGCATTTATTAAACATTGCACATTTATTTTTTATTTTTTAAATTTTTTTGTGAGACTTTGAGCGTTTTATTATTTATTTATTTATTTATTTATTTATTTTAATTTATTTTTTATTGGTGTTCAATTTGCCAACATATAGAATAACACCCAGTGCTCATCCTATCAAGTGCCCCCCTCAGTGCCCGTCACCCAGTCAGTCATTGCACATTTAGATCAAACTCCCCATCTTCACAAAAATGGCCATGTTGCAATAAGAATTGCGGCATATTAAAAAAAAATAACATTTCACATATGAAATTAGAGATTTCATGGTATAGGAACCTAGTTACTTCCCATCTTTGCAGGAGATTGAGAGTCTAAAGCAGTAAGATATTCAACTTTTATTTTTTATTTTTTTTCAACTTTTATTTTAGATGTTGGATTGTAATTTAATCCTTAAGTGCCCATCTTAGAAAATTGTGAGATCTTTGGGAAAACAGAGAAAGATAAAAGAAAACAAATATGCCTTTTGAAAGTGACTGCGTACAGCCAAGATCGTCAGAAACAAAATAACTTTAGAGGAATGCTTAACAGAACCATGTAAACCCCAGTGGTTTCTTCTAAAGTTGCCGAATTCTTTCGTTCCATTAGATCTCTAAAGTGAACTTAAAAACAATGTAAACATGAGAAGGCCACACGAGGGGTTTCCTGAGTCAGAGGAAAGCCATCTGAGCTGTGGAAGGTTTCAAGCTGAAAGAACTTCCATTTGAGAAATGCAAGTGAATTATTCAAATTTTACTCACTTCTATAGATATTTTAACATTAAAAAACAAAACAAAAGAAAACAAAAAAAACAAAAAAACCCCTCCCTTCCTGTCACAACCCTCTGTCATTTAAGTAGATCAGACTTCTAGGTTTTACATGAGCTTTAGTGGTCTTCCTTCTTTGGGGTTTTTCCACCCTTCAGTTAAACCCAGTAGAGAAGTTTAATTAATTAATTAATTAAAATCAATTAATAAAATCTTTTTTTTCTTTCACCAAAGAGTTTAAACCAATCATTGGAATAAGAAATATCCAAAAATGGAGTGACCAGGGCGTGGGCGTCTGCTTCCCCAGCTCCGCGAGCTTGACTGTGGAAGAGGTGCAAGTTGGTGGCACCTGCGGGTTCGGTGAGTTAAGTGTCTGACTTTTGATTTCAGCTTGGGTCTTGATCTCTCAAGGCCGTGAGTTCAAGGCGTGTGTTGGGCTGGGCTCACGCTGGGTGTGGAACATACTTGAAAGAAAAAGAGAAGAAAGAAGTGTAAGTTCAGTGAATATTAGTAGCTAAGCATAAATCGAGGTGAAAAAATCACTAATTGTTAATCAATTTGATGGTTTTTTTTTTTAAGATTTTATGTATTTATTCATGAGGGACAGAGAGACAGAGAGGCAGAGACACAGGCAGAGGGAGAAGCAGGCTCCTTGCAGGGAGCCTGGCGCGGGACTCGATCCCGGGACCCCAGGGTCACACCCTGAGCCCAGGGCAGACGCTCAACCACTGAGCCATCCCTGCTCTTTTTTTTTTTTTTTTTTTTTTTAAGATCTGATGTTTCTTTTCCCACTTCAGTACAATTAAGAATCATAGGCAAACACCACATTAAATGCTGTTTTGTTTTTGTTGTTGTTGGTTTTTTTGTTTTGTTTTTACAATAATCAGCTTTTAAATGTTGTTTTCTTGGTTAGTACTATCACAAACTGTTGGCCTGAAAAGAACAAACCGACAAGGAGTTTCTATAGATCTCAGTTTAAAAAAAAAAAAAAAACATCAAAGTAACCTCAGTAAATTCTGAAAAGCATATTCGGGTTCGTGGTCTCGGTGATAAATTGTGGGAACTAGGGATAAATGACAGCGCAGAGTTGTAAACTCTATGCTCTTTGAAATAAATGGCATATTGGATGTTGCCTTAAACGTTTCAGGGCTTAAAAATGCTCACAAGAAAATTTACCCACAAAAACGGTTATTAGCCTTTCAATGCATTTTTTTTTTTAAATGAATATTCTTTTTAGCTTACTGAGTTTGAGTTTGGCCCAGTCCATACTTGATTGTTGCCATTTCCTCTCCCGTTAACTCAAAGTAATAAGACAAAATGACCTCATCCCCCGCTCACCGTCCCTATAACTATGTTTCTCTACCTATCAGCCCTCTAGCTGATTTTCCTCACCCACACAAGAGAGGAGAAGCACAGGCTAGAAAAACCAGGCGGAGTGATAAAAATAGACACTAACATTTTTGTTTTCAAGTTCTTTCAGTTGCATGACCCTGGGCCAGTCACCTATCCAGTTTTACCCTAGATCCTCTATCTCTAACATGGAAAAGACGATAGTTATTTACCTCGCAGGGTTTTTGTGAGAATTGCATGAGGTGATAGACATGAAGAACCAATCCTGGCCATTGTCAAGTAAGCGTTAGTCGCCATTATCCAGTGCACCGCTTGATGTTCATGGAATTGTGACGCTCGGTTTCTCTTGCAGCTTTCTCTCCAGAGTTCCCATACTGACCGCTCAACCCGGTACAAGTCAACGTCTAAAACACTTTATGAATGCTTTTCTCCAGGTCTTGGTGCCATCTCAGCTGGTCGTGTTCATTTTCATTGTTGCATCCTTTTACTCCAACTACTACCTCCTCCAGATGTGCCTTTTCTCAACTTCTCTGCACGTATCCAGGAGTCACTTGTCATCCAAAGGCAAGATCAGTTTTATAGGTTGTTGTCAGCTATTGTGGAAAAAGATGATATGACACTTGAGTTTTTATGATATTTAATATATTCTTGAAATTTAGAACTGTCTAGAGCGTCTGTCACTGTTGGCCAGTTAGCACCAGACTGGCCATCTTAACATAAACTACGTCAAAATAAGAATTCATATCCGTTGACAGATATTTTTGAAGATTGAGGGACACAATTTCGTCACTTCATTCCCCACTCAGTTCTTTTTTTTAATAATAAATTTATTTTTTATTGGTGTTCAATTTGCCAACATACAGAATAACACCCAGTGCTCATCCCGTCAAGTGCCCCCCTCAGTGCCCGTCACCCAGTCACCCCCACCCCCTGCCCTCCTCCCCTTCCACCACCCCTAGTTCATGTCCCAGAGTCAGGAGTCTTTATGTCCTGTCTCCCTTTCTGATATTTCCCACACATTTCTTCTCCCTTCCCTTCTATTCCCTTTCACTATTATTTATATTCCCCAAATGAATGAGAACATACAATGTTTGTCCTTCTCCGATTGACTCATCCTCACTCAGTTCTGATTATCTGATGGTTTCAAATTAACTTTGCCTTTGTTTCTCTTTCATTTATTCCTATAGATGTTTCGTTATAGGATAGTAATGTTCGAGAACATTTTTTTTTTTTTAGTAAAATATTCTATGGAAAGACCAGTTGCAGTGCTATTTCTCAATTGCAGAGATGTTCTTTGGTATGTAGGCTTCCAACTAATTAAGTATGGTTTCCTCTTGTCTCTATAGGAGGAGATAAGGCAAATTTTTACCTTTTTTTATTATTTTTTTTTAGTTTGTAAGAGAGAGACAGAGAAGGTTATGAGGTTCCCACCAGAGCTGATGGTCATGGGGCAAAGTCCGTCCTGGGGGATGGCTACCTCCCTGCCTGCACGGCAGCCCCGTTGGGGAGCTTGTGGTCTCATCCCTCTCGTGCGTCAGCAATCAGGACGCAGCCTCCTTTGGCCTTGAACACGAATGGCGGGATTAAGGGAGCTACTCTCATCAGATCCCCCCTTGCAAAATCTGAATCAGATGCATGAAAACGATTAAGCAATTAGGAAAAAGGGCAGAACTTGAAAAATTTTTACCTAGAGAATATAGCAAATATATAGCATTATATATACAGATAATATATTAATATTATAAATATATATTGATATTATAAATATAATAATAAATATAATAATATAATATAATAATATATATCAAGCTGAAATTATGAGAAATCAAAGAAAATTTCTTGTGAGAAATACATTAAGAGAAAAGCCCCGTGGCTCCTAGAAAACCAAGATAAATGCCAGGATTTCCTGAGTATGCGCCACCCGTCGGGTTCTCATGCAGTCCTTCCCCGTCTCCTCGACCAACTTCAAGAAGTTTGTGTATTTGATTTATTTTTGAGTGATTGTTTTCTGTGTACTGTGCATCAATACCCTGTAACTCTTAACTGTACGCACAGAGAATTGAGGCCAAGGTGGGGTATGTATTAGTTTCCTATTTCTGGGTAACAATCATGACAAATATAATGACCACAAAAGTCCATTTATTGGTTGGGTTTTACTGGCAGTACAGAGGTCGGGAGGTAAGCCTGCCCTCTGCCCAGGGTGCCACAGCTGGGATCCGGCCAGTGCCCGGTGCGGTCTCCTCTGGGGGCTCAGGCAAGTGGCCCCTCCAAGTTCTCCCTTCTTGTTCCTTGAAGGGCAGGCTTGAGGTTTCAGTCCTTGCCGGCCATCCGCAGAGAGCCGCCCTCATCCCCTCGGCGTCCCCTGGACGCTCCGTGCCAAGTGGCCTTTTCTGCCTTCAAGCCGGCGACGGTGTGGGAGGCCTCTCCTGTGCTTTGAATTTCTGACTTCCTCTTCTGTAACAAGACCCAGAAAACTCTTGGCTTTTAAAGGATTCTAGCAAAAAAAATATATAGATATAGATATAGGATATAGATATAGAAAGAAAGAAAGAAGAAAGAAAGAAAGAAAGAAAGAAAGAAAGAAAGAAAGAAAGAAAAGGATTCTAGTGATTAAAGTAGTCACTGAATAATATTTTAAAAAATTAATTGTACCACATGACATCATGTAGTCATGGGAGTAATATCTATTTTATTCACAATTCCAAAGATTAGGACAGGATATTTGGGGAGCCATCTGAGAATGCTATCTATCACAGTGACTTTTTTTTTTTTTTTACAGATCTTTAGGTACAGACAGACTTGTTAACACCTATATAATTAGAATATTAGAATGTGATTTCCACAAATGTTTTAAGTTGTCCAATGCTTAATATTGTTAGATCAAGGGTAGTTAAATATAATTTAGTCAATGTTATATGCAAAGAAATGAAATACAAATGTAAATAGAGAAATCAGGTACGTGCTAGTTATTTCTAGCAATTTAATCAAGACCACAGAGAAAAGATCTCAACTGCCTAATGATTTTGAAAAGCACAATGAGACCTTTTTTTAAAGAAAAAAAAAGATATTATTTATTTACTCATGAAAGACACAGAGAAAGAGAGGCAGAGACATAGGCAGAGGGAGAAGCAGGCTCAATGCAGGGAGCCCGACACGGGGACTCGATCCTGGGACCCCAGGATCATGCCCTGGGCCCAAGGCAGATGCTCAACTGCTGAGCCACCCGGGGATCCCCACAATGAGACCTTTAGTTATTTCATTAATCCCTTACTCAAGGAAAAATTGTTTGGTAGTCTATTCAGTATTCACTAGAAACAAAGAATATTACCTGAAATCTGTACTAAATAGAAAGAAAAAATTAAGAATGGTAACCCGGGCATCTGAATATCGTCTAGCGTACGGCACTAAGACAATCGCATTGAGACTGAAGGAGAAAGCAGAAGGAATCTCAGTCTGAACGCTCTGACCTGTAATTCAGAGACTGGGCCTTGCCCAGGAAGGGCAAGGAGACGGAGACGACAGTGTCTGGTCGCAGAACCTTGCTTCTTCTGCTATGGCCTGACATCACTGACATCATCACTTTCTGTCTCAAGTGGTTTCCAAGCATGAGTGTGCAAATCTGTTCAGTCCCACCTCTGCCCTGAGAAGAACTGAAGACGCAGTCACTGCAATCCAAATGAAACATGAAGAGCGCATTTTTTAAAAGTAAATAAAAAGAGCAACTTGACTGATGGTGTGCCTGGCCACGCAGCAAGGCATAGCACCGACACCCTGGACTTGGAACCGAAAACGCGGGACATAAGCCTTGGCTCTGCCACCGACTGGCTTTAGACACCTTATTGAATTTCTTATAACCTCAGTTTTCTCACTTAAAAAAGTTAATGTCCTTTGACTCACAGAATTGTTTTGAGATATATGTGAAGTACAAGAGAAGCAAATAGAACGTTGGGCCGGTATTAAAGCAACTGACTCCATGAGCAATGATGAAAATATGAAAGAAAGATGAAAGATTGAACATAAGTTTAAAGGTCGTAGTGAAATTTTCACTGATAGACCCAATTGTTTGCTTATTGTGCTAATTCCTAACTATTCCATATTACATAATTCTCTACAGATTGGCGGCAGCCAGAATGAATTCCTGCAGTTCTCTGTAGTTGGCAAAGCCCTTTCTTGGTCAGAATCAACCTTATCCCATGAAGGCTGATTTACAGACCATAATAGCCAACAGTGTTGGACTCATTCATGTGGACAGTGGGCAGGGGTTTTGGGATCTGGACTCAGCCTTAAGGAATTTGAGCCAAGGAAAGCCTTTCTTCAAAATATAAGGACTCTAGACTTATTTTTCTTGAAGAATAGAGCTCCTAAATATAAAACAAAAGGTCCTGATGGCCATCAAAGGCCTAATTCATCACAACTGTCAAGGATATGCCCTCCAATGAAAAGCACGTCATAGGGACCCCTGGGGGGCTCAGTGGTGGAGCGTCTGCCTTCAGCCCGGGGAGTGACCCCGGGGTCCTGGGATCGAGTCCCACATCGAGCTCCCTGCAGGGAGCCTGCTTCTCCCTCTGCCTGTGTCTCTGCCTCTCTCTGTGTCTCTCATGAATAAATGTTTTTTTAAAAAATAAAAATAAAAAAAAGAAAGAAAAGTACATTTTAGAAACGGATTAAGATAATTATTCAGAATGCTCCTCGAACCAGCTATGGAGTTCTGGGGCTGGGGAGGATCAGAGATGATCCAGCCCAACCTGGTCCCTCGACAGGTGAGAACACTGAGATGCACGGTTTAATTTATGAATGAAAGTCTCTGAAGCCTGGGAAGCTTCTCCAGGTTTAATAGGTTTCGTATCACATCATGCAACTTTTCAAGCAAGTATATTTTTATCTTTTCATCCAAAAATATTCCCCAACATCTCAAGATTGAGGAGCTGAAATATTAATTATTCTTCTCTAACAAATTCGACGTCTGTTTAAATCATTTATCTTCATTACCAGTTTTTGAAATAAGCTTAGCCTTTTCTTTTAAGGATACGTAAGTGAAATAACTGCATTCTTCAGGTTCGTCTTCAAAAGTGTTTCTTCAGACTTAATTGCATATTCAAACCAACCAGGAGGCTTTAAGAAATACAGATGCTTACAACTCCCTTCCTGAGATTTTGGGTTGTTTAGTCTGAGATGTGATCTGGGTGGGATCTTCTTAAAAAGAAATCCTTCGGTGATTCCATGGTGCAGCTCCAGGTGAGAACCGCAGCAAGGTCCCCAAAGTAGGCAGGGTTGGCAGCAGAATCGAGGCTGTGTGCGATACAATTCTGGCGCTTTTCTTCTGTACACGGTGAGTCCTTTTATTATTTGATCAGAACATTAAATGGGGAATTGGTACATTTTGTTCATACCGTTAAAAACATTTTTAAAATCCAAATATTTGCTAACCACTGGTCATATAAATGCAAGTAACACATATTCCCCATCCGTAAGGAAACTCCTGTTGCAGCAGGGTCGGGTGAGGAAGTCCTCATGCCACTGACAACCACGAGGCCCTAGAGGGGGGTCGCGATGAGGCAGGCCTGGCTGATTTTGCCCACCGATGTCATCTATCAGTAATAATAGTCGGGCATGGAGCATTTCTGTCTACATCCAGGTGTCGTCGATCTGAATGCAAGATATTTTGTGATGGGGAAACAAAGGAAACGGTCTTGGAATAGGGCAGCTGGTTTTCCAAATCACTCAAAGGAAATGGATGAAGAATAGACACCCTAATCCCTCCTTGTGCTGGACGAGTGTGTGATTTTGCCTGAGTCAACTGCAATTAAAGGAGAGTCAGTCCTACAGCTCAGGAAAATACTTCTGCAGATCCCTGAACACACCCTGTTCATTCATGCTCCCCTCAGCAGCATGAACAGTTCTCTCCGACAACACAACCACGCGGGTTCCTCCCAGCCTGTGGGGTGGGATCTAGAAGGTATATAAATAGGCATGAGGAACAGATGACAACATTTGTTTTTCTAAATGACTTAGAGTAATTTAAAATAGGAAGTCTCTGCGACTAAAAGGCATTGAAAAACCAATTTCCCTCCTAAGTAGAGTATCTATTTTATATTTTATTTTATGTACGTATGAAATAAAATTTTAAAGATACTTGAGAGGGACGCCTGGGTGGCTCAGCGGTTGAGAGTCTGCCTTTGGCCCAGGGTGTGATCCTTGGAATCCTGGGATCAAGTCCCGCGTCGGGCTCCCTGCATGGAGCCTGCTTCTCCCCCTGCCTGTGTC
The DNA here is from genome assembly GCF_053574225.1 of Canis aureus. Classification (NCBI taxonomy): domain Eukaryota; kingdom Metazoa; phylum Chordata; class Mammalia; order Carnivora; family Canidae; genus Canis; species Canis aureus. The sequence goes on from NC_135644.1 coordinate 381,595, forward strand.
TCTGCCTCTCCCTCTCTCTCTCTGTGTCCCTCATGAATAAATAAATAAAATCTTAAAAAAAAATACATGAGAAAAATGACAAAAGCAACTATCAGTAAATCATATATGTTATTTTGTCTATTAGGTATGTATACTACGAATTAACATCAACCTCAAATATTATTTGGATATAAAGATAATCATAATGACTTAAGGTAAAAAAATTTTTCTATATGATTGGATTCACCAAAATTGAGGTTAATCTTAGAACTAGATTAAGCTCTCTGAGGTTGGAATTTTTTTTCACTCTTAGAAACGTCTTTTTTACAAGTGGTGTTTTCTCTTTTAATTGAGGTATAATTGAATGACATATAACATTATATAAATTTCAGGGGCAGAACATATCGCTTTGATAATTTATGTTGCAGTATGATTGTCATTGTAGTATTAGCTAATCCTTCTGTGGTGCCACGTAATTATCATTTCTGTTCTTAAAAAAGATTTTATTTATTTATTTATTTATTTATTTATTTATTTATTTATTATTTATTTATTTAAGAGAGACAGAGCATGAATAGGGGAAGGGGCAGAGGGAGACAGAGAGGAACTCAAGCAGATGTGAGCTTGACTCGGGGCTTGATCTCACAATCCTGAGATCATGAACTCAGCCAAGATCAAGAGGCAGACACTTAACCAACTGAGTCACCTACATGCCCCAATTATTATTTCTTCTAGAGGTGATAATCGTTCTAATCGTTCTAGAGAAACAATTATGATTTCATCTCCTCGCAAGTTTAATGTGCAGCATTATTCACGGAAGCCAAGGTACGAAAGCAAACTAGTATCCATCAATGGACGAATGCATACAGATGTGGTGGACGTACACACATGCCATGAGGAAAAGGGAAATTCTATCGTTTGTAATAGCAGGGTCGGCCCTTGAGAAGATCACACTAAGTGAGATAAGTCAAACAGAGAAAGACAAATACTATATGATATCTCTGGGGAATCCAAAAAGAAATGAACCCCCCCAAACCAGAGCGGAAAGGTGGTTGCCAGGAGCTGAGAAGATGTTAAGATACATCCTTGGGATGGCAGGCAGGTGACCTCTGGAGATCTAACTCACGGGAACTATCTTAGCTACCAGGGGATCTAGCAGAGTTACTTGTTGAATGAATGAAGAGAGGTCTTTGGTGTGTAAGCTAAATATGCATTTGCCATTTTTCCCATTTGAAAGAATTCAGAGTCTGGTCTTAGTGTTTCTTCTCATGTAATCGTTTTTACAGGTTTCTTAGAACTAGAGAGTGTCTTAAACATATTTCGATTTGATGATACTAGCAGTGAGGTAACACATAATGATTTCTTTATTACATGATAGGTCACATCCAGCTGAGAATTTTATCACAAATAAACAGTTTTAGAGTCAATAAATATCTAACAACCATTTTACTTTGTTTTATTATTTTTTTCTAACAACCATTTTAAAATAGAATATAAAATTAATTTTGATATTTTGTATGATAATGAAAAGTCACATTTAAGCTTTAATATATATTATATATGAATTCATACACTGATTTCCAAAGAGTCAACTATGGTAGTGTATTGACTGCATAGCCTTGAAGATACAGAGTCTTTATCAATGAACTGTAATTTCTTCCAGGGCTTGTAAATACCTGAAACGTGGCAGTAACTGCCATAAATTCTATAAATCTTTTAAAGCGATGGGTCTCCTTTCTTTTGCATGTGTCTCCAACATGGTGGCTGGTAAATCACCAACTGTGTTCAAGGTTTACCAACTGAAATTAAAACCTGATACTTTCTCAAAGGCACAGCCAAGCATTGCCTAGAGAATTCCCATTCCTCGTCTGTAGTCGCATGTGAGTCAAGCATAACATACTACCGCCTTCGAGCTTATTGGTATTAAGAAGATGTCAAAAATACCTCTTCCTGAATTTGAAAAAAGACCGCGCTCAATCTAAATTTCACAGTGGGGGATAGGGAGAGCTCAGCTTCCTGAAATGTTTGATCATTATATATATTATGATAAAAAATCCGTATACACATACACATATTATATACGTGTACATACATGGGTGTGTATGTATATACGCCAACTATGTATTTCAAGTTGTAGATACGTAAGAGCCAGAGTTTCGCATTATGAAAATAGAGAAGTGTGATACGTACAAAGCCCTGTATCACTCTTGCTCTGCTGTCAACCAGTCATCCAGAAACATTACTAAGATGCACCTGAGTATGAAAATCAGCCTTTTTTTGAGTCAACTTTACTTGATCAAACGTATCCATGTAGATCAAAGACATAAGATTGAAAAATAAAAGACATTTAATTATTTCTCTAAATAAAATGAACTAATTTTCATCTCTACAGAATGGGTTAATTTGGTTTTTCTTACCGCAAACATTTATTAAGCATCAATACTAAAAAAAAAATAATAATAAAAAATAAAAAAAATAATAAAAAGCATCAATACTAAATGACAGGTCCCGGGCTAGACTCTGGGTATGTAATTGTGATGAAAATAGTCATGATGCCCCCTATGGCAGAGACGCATGGGAAAGAGAGACATTAATTCCATTTTCACACAAATTGTTGCTTGATACAGAACAATGCTAAGTGCTGTGAAGTACTGAGGTCTTTGACCTGGTCTGTGGTGTTTGGGAATTATTCCCTCAGGAAATGAAATTTGACATGAATGATGAGTATTCTCCAAAGTTGGGAAAATAGCAGAGGATCATAGGCTGAGGGAAGAGTTTTAGCAAAAGTGCTGAGGTGAGAGAGAGCAGGCCACTTTCGGGGACTGAGGCAATGCCCGTGGAGTTGGAGCAAAGAGCCAGGTAGAGGGTGTGAGGCAAAGCCCGAGATGCAGGCGGGGGTGAAGCCAGGGAAGGCGTTGCTTGGTTCGTGAAGGTGCAGGATTTCGTTCTCAGCAGGCAGTGAGGCCATCGGGAATTTCTGAGCAAGACAGAAAGCAGTGATGAACCCTTGGCTTTCAACATGTGCCACGACGCAGCGTGAAGAGGACTGGGTTGGGTGGAGTAAGTTGGGTGAGGACACGGATCGCAGGCTGGTCCTGCGATGGACCTGGTGGAACCGAGGCCCGAGCTACAGGCGGGCAGCGCGCCTGACACCCAGTGCACGCAGCTGAGGAGCAAAGTGTAGGGGCCGATGGATCTGGAAGCAAGGACAAGGGTTAAGTTTATGTAGAGCTTGTGCTGATTTAAACTGGAATGTGGGTGACCATCGTGGTGAGACAGCAAACGATGGAGGAAACCACGTGGGTCCTTCGCGAGGAGGGTTTGCTGTGCTCATTCCTTGAGTAGCACAGTTTGGGTGGGAGGAATGGAGCATGTGACTTGGGGTGTGCGGAGTCCGAGGTGCAGCTGAGCCCCCCAGGCGGCCTTTGAGGGTCTAGGGGTCCTTCTGGCTACTGCTTTAGGGCCCGGAGAAATTGGGGGGCTGAAGACGCACACCTGGCAGACAGGGGTGGCCGGTCAGCAGTTGGCTGGGTTGGTTATGGGAACGGGCACGTTGAGTGAGCAGGATGGGGGGGACGCCTGCAGGGCCACCCCAAAGAACGACACCCGTGGTGGGGTGCAGGGGGCCGGGAGCTGCCAGGGTGAGTGTGGCCAAGAGGCTGGGAACCGTAAAGGGAAGGGGATGTTTGAAGAGGGAAGAGCTCACCCAACTCTTGAAAAGGTGGAGCAATCACATGGGCGGTGAATTCTTTGTTAGAGTTGGACTCTTGTGCAAAACCAGGTCAATGACTAAGACCTTTGGGGGAAAGTCTGGTGAATTTGGCAAAGTAGCTGTCCCCGGTGGTGGGATTTTTTGTTTTTATTTTTGTTTTTTTTTTTTTTTTTGTTGATGTTAGTTTGGGATTTCAAAATTTTGGTTTAGGGACCCACATGAGAGGGGAGGCGTGCTGAGCACGTGGGAACAGCATATGTCCCTTGTGTTCATGGTACTTGTGCTTTCCTTTCTCTGCATACTGCAGGGCGCTGGCCTTCCCTTGTGCGGGAGGCTTCTTCTGCCTTTTGGAGGCCTGCTTTCCTGGAGGCCATGCTCCTGGGGAGGACCGTGCTCCTGGGGAGGATTGTGCTCTTGGGGAGGGCCATGCTCTTGGGGACGGTTGTGCTCCTGGGGAGGGTTGTGCTCCTGGGGGGATTGTGCTCCTGGGGAGGACGGTGCTCCTGGGGAGGGCCGTGCTCCTGGGGAGGGCCGTGCTCCTGGGGAGGATTGTGCTCCTGGGGAGGATTGTGCTCTTGGGAGGGTTGTGCTCCTGGGGAGGATTGTGCTCCTGGGGAGGGTTGTGCTCCTGGGGAGAACCGTGCTCCTGGGGAGGATTGTGCTCTTGGGGAGGATTGTGGTCCTGGGAAGGGCCGTGCTCCGGGGAGGGCTGTGCTCCTGAGGAGGGCCGTGCTCCTGGGGAGGATCGTGCTCCTGGGGAGGATCGTGCTCCTGGGGAGGATCGTGCTCTTGGGGAGGATTGTGGTCCTGGGAAGGGCCGTGCTCCGGGGAGGGCTGTGCTCCTGAGGAGGGCCGTGCTCCTGGGGAGGATCGTGCTCCTGGGGAGGATCGTGCTCCTGGGGAGGGTTGTGCTCCTGGGGAGGGCCGTGCTCCTGGGGAGGGCTGTGCTCCTGGGGAGGATTGTGCTCCTGGGGAGGATCGTGCTCCTGGGGAGGATCGTGCTCCTGGGGAGGGTTGTGCTCCTGGGGAGGGCCGTGCTCCTGGGAGGGCTGTTCCGGGGCCCTACCTGCCGCAGCCCAGTGGGGGAAGGAGCAGGAAGGTCGAGGCGGCCGGCCGGCCTCAGGGCTGCGGCCAGGGTCTGCAGGTGCAGGTGCAGCACGACACGTGCATGGAAGTTGATGGACCTCGAGGGCCCTGCGCCCTTGGCCGGGCAGCTCCGGGAGCCAAGGCAGCAGAGGGCTGGGTGACTGCCGCCGGGGTGAGCACACTGCAGGCTCCTTGCTTCCTCTCACCAGGACCGAGCGGGCTGTGTTCAGCCCCGTGTTCAGTGGATTCAGACTGGCCTAAAAGTCCTCTTTGCTTCACGATCCATCCACAGCCTCCAACCTTCTGTGAAGTTCACCTATAATTTTTTTTTTACCTATTTTTTTCTACACTAATTCCTATTTTGTTATTTTGATTATATTTCAATTTTTGGAGGATTTTCTCTTTTGTGTTACTTTTGTCTAGTCAGGATCAGGACTTTGTGAGTTAGATTATCATTTAAAGATTTAGCCACCTGTCTTCAAGTAGTATCATTTTTTTGATGCTCTGTTGCAGGAAACTGCTATTTATCTCATAAAATGGACTAGCCCATTTCCACACAACTGAACCTCAACGTTACCGTCCGATAGTGCACATCATGCCTTGGGTTTGTAGTTGATGAATTTATAATAAGCTTATTTAGCATCAGACCTTGAACGACAACGCAGGGCATCCAGAACCTGATCGTGAGATGCATGTATTTAAGCCTCGTTCTGGAACGTCAGCTCTACAAACGTGGATGAAGGTGGGTTCAAAGAACTGAATCCTATCATTTTATAGGTAAAACCTGAAATTCCTGTTTATATTCCCTATTACATACTTGCGTAACTGGTCTTCTTCATGAGTGGCAGTGATTTTGAGACTATGTTTAATACCTATTTCCTCAGCAGTCTGCGATCCCAGCACGTCGGGGTGAGCGCGATAGTCGGGGGGGCTTGCACGGTGTCTGGAAAAGAGCAGACCTCAATCAGCACTTATGGAAGGGCTGAGTGGATGGGTGGGTGGGTTGTATTTTCTGTCTAAAACACCTTTCCCAGTTCCCTAAAGCATTAAGGTATTTTCCAAGTACGTAACATATTTTATTTTTAATTGAATTCTTATTCATTCACCCAGTCAGCGTTCATCTGAGACCCGGCTTGTGGCAGCCCGGTGCTGGGAGCCCCTTTCACCATTCGGGAGCAGTACGTGTTCTCATCGCGCTCGGAAACCTGCTGCACTGACTGCCAAGGGAAATTTCTGGACGCGGAGACTGTTTGGCTGTGCAAACAGTAGCCTTCCTCCTTTCCATGTGTCCTAGAAAGAAATCCAGAGGAGGAAATGGCAGAACGATTCAATTGCAAATATGTTTTAGAGATTACATGTCGGGAGGGCGTCCCTGGCGTGCTGTAGTTATGAATAGGGAGTCCTGGGAAGGGCTCGGCGCGAGCACGGGTCTGGACCAAGCCGACCTGGGATGCAAAAGACAGACTTCTGGAAGGGCACCCCGGCCACGGAGCCGCTCGCTAGTGGCTGCTCTTATTAGAGTAGCAATAGTCACAAATGTTTTCTTCAGTGCATGTCCCTACCGCCCTGCGACTGATGGCACAGCGGGACTCCCCGAGGTGACCCGGGGGAAGGCCTCCCGGCCCGCGTGAGCCCAGGGTGGGCCACAGCTGCCCTTGGTGGTCAGCGCGCAGCTCTCCGGGAGCACAGGCCCGGCCTCGGCTGTTCCGGGTCTGCTCACTGTTGCCCCTTCCAGAATCTCCAGGCAGCGCCGGGCAGTCTTGTGCATAAAGGTGGCAAGTGGGGGCCCAGAGGGTCTCACTGGCAGCAGCCCAGCTGCCGACCTTGTATCCCAGGTCCCGGGCAGGCAGCGAGTCCCGCTCAGCAGGCCCAGCCACCTGCTCCAGCCCGCAGGCCACCCGCGTGCGGCCCTGGGGAGGCGCCGAGCCCGCCGAGGCCTCCCGAGGCCTCCTCCAGGAGCGGGGGGTGGGCCGGGGCGAGGACACCCAGGGCACACACTCAGCCCTCCTCGGGGTGTGCAAGCCCTGGGCTGCGGGACCCCTGTCGCCCCTCGCTCACCGGTGACAACACTGCAGCCTGAAGGAAACAGAGACTTGGCTTCTCCTTTTGAGGTCAACAAACTAGGACAGAGACAAAAATACTTGAGGGGGTGACACATGGAGCCTGGGGGCACCGCGAGGGACCGGGCACAGCCTCAGCCACGGCCAGTTAGCAGTGGGGGAGCCCGGGGGGTCCAGCCTTTGTCGTACACGTGGCCGGTTTGTGTTGGGCACTACGTTGGCTCGCTTTGAGGTCGCAACAATAATCCTCACGTCGAACTTACGAGGTGGCTCTGAGTCCTATTAACCGTCAGGTGTGAAGCCGCGTCTAGGACATGTTCAGAATTAGGGGATGTGCCCACAGTTGAGTGACGTGATCCTAGATCCCTGCTGAAAAGCACAGGTACACATTCGTGAATATAGAGTCACGTATACCCAGAAGCGCATTATAATTTTCACGTATGGAAGAGGTGTGTAGCCCAGAGCCTGCGGCTAACCATGGGCCATGGAACACTCCGTCATCGACTCCGCGTGGCCAGTGAAGTCTCCCAGAACACTCTTTCGGATTTTTGTTGAGCTCTGAATCCATAACCCATCTGTCACTGGAAATGATGGGTAAATGTAATTCTGACGTGAACACTGTTTTACATTTTAATTTACATTAACAAGTAAGACAAAGTGAGATAATAAAGACACACGGCAGAAATTCACTTATTGGTCAATGCCTCTGGCAATTTTTTTTTTTTTTTTTTTTTTTTTTTACTGAATCTCATACTAGCTTTTGAATCCTGGGAGAGTGTTTCTTTAATTGTTGTTGTGCTATTCAAAATACAAAAGCTACATACCTGACATACTTTTGTTTAATCTGCATTATTAACATTTTCCCAATCATTTTCCTAAGTCTTGCTGATCAACAAAACAATAAATCAAACCTCAATCTACATATGGCATTTGTTGGGGTCCATAGTGTAAGTGGGGCCACAGCCAGTGGGAACCGGTATGAGCCAGCGTCAGCAGTACTCAGGAAGGGAGAAAGGCTAATCTTAGCCTACTCAAATATTACTCTGATTTCAAGTAATATTTAGGAATTTTCTTTGAATTTTAAAATTTTTGGTCTGCTTTCAAATAGATAAAATTTGCAAGAATTGTACAAAGAGCTCCCACCCACCCCTCAGCAGTTATTTCATGTTTCTGCCTAATTTGCTTTATTATTTTTGTTCAATTCTGTTTCCTTTCTGTCTCACAATTATTTATCAATTTCATTTATCTTTTCGAGAACCCAAGTTTGACTTTGTTAATTTTGTCTATTTTCCCACACTTTATTACTGATGTTTGCCATTATTTTTTAAATTCAATTTAGTTCTAAGCAGCACTTCTTTTCTGCCCTCTTGAAGGAAAAACTTGAAAATAGATTTTAGACTATTCTTCTTTAATATAAACATCTAAAGTTACAAATCTCCCCAAATACAGTTTTAAATTTGTGCAACAATTTTTTTTTTTTTTTTTGTGGTGTGTTTTCAATATCATTCTCTTTGAAATACTTTCTAGGGATCCTTGGGTGGCGCAGCGGTTTGGCGCCTGCCTTTGGCCCAGGGCGCGATCCTGGAGACCCGGGATCGAATCCCACGTCGGGCTCCCGGTGCATGGAGCCTGCTTCTCCCTCTGCCTGTGTCTCTGCCTCTCTCTCTCTCTCTCTCTCTGTGTGTGTGTGTGACTGTCATAAATAAATAAAAAATAAAATTAAAAAATAAATAAAAAAAATAATTTGAAATATTTTCTAATTTCTCTTGCAATTTGTTTCCTGAGCTGTGAGTTCCCTAGCAGTGTGTCAGATTTCAAAATAATTGAGGGAGTTCCTAGTTACTGATTTCCAGCGCAGTCCTTTATTATTTTCTCTGCTCTAACCTAGTTCCGTTATTTTCAGTGGTTGCCCTAGGAATTGCAATATGCATTCTTTATTTTTGAAATAACACTGTGCTTTATATAAAAGGTAAAAACTTTGTAATCACAGGGTTCTTTTTATCTGGTCACTGATACTGTCATATATATTCCAGCCACTGGCAAATGCTATGACTCTTACCGCAATACTGTTATTTTCATTCCATCATATGCCTTCTAAGGAAGTTATGATAAAATAGCCTTTTGTATTTTCTTATATTAACATTTCTAGTTTTCTATATTCTTTCCTATAGGTCAAAATATTTATCTGGTTTCTATTCCCCTCAGCCAGAAGAATTTCTTTAGCTTTTCCTTCATTACAGAAGTACTAGAAATGCATTCGCTCCATTTCAATCTGAAAACTTCTTTAATCCTTTTGTATCTAAAGGATATTTTTACTGGATATGGTATTGGTGGTCATTGATATTTTTTTAAATTTTTTTAAATTTTTATTTATTTATGATAGTCACACACAGAGAGAGAGAGAGAGAGAGAGAGAGAGGCAGAGACACAGGCAGAGGGAGAAGCAGGCTCCATGCACCAGAAGCCCGACGTGGGACTCGATCCAGGGTCTCCCAGATCGTGCCCTGGGCCAAAGGCAGGCGCCAAACCGCTGCGCCACCCAGGGATCCCTTTTTTTTTATTATTGTTGTTTGTTTCAGAATTTAAGGATACCATTCCATGGGGATAAAACTTGTTTCATTTTGTTTTCTGAAAGGAAGTCAACTTTTATTCATATTTTTTCCCCTTGAATGTAATGCATATTTTTTTTCTAGCAACCTTTAACATTTTCTTTTCATTTTTGCTTTACCATCAGTTTGGTTATGATGGGCCTGGCTGTGGTTTCCTTTGTACTTAAATGGCCTGTGGTTCAAAGAGTTTTTCGGATTTGTGCATTTGTGTGTGTTTGTGTTTTACCATATTTGGTAACACTTTGGCCATATTTCTTCAGTGTCCATATTTATATCATCTATGTCTATATGATCTAGTAGAGGAGTAAGACATTGGTATCTTAAGATAAAGCATTCCAGACAGAAGGGAGCATCTGTGCAAAAGGCCCTAAGATAAAAGCATACCTGGCATGTTTCTGGAACACGAAAGAAGCCTGGACAGCTAGAGCTATGAGTAAAGGGGGAATGCACTAGAAGAAGTTAAAGAAGCCACGTCATATAGGATTTTTCAGTCTTTTTAATAGAGCTGTGTCTCATAAAGTTTAGGTGGAGAACCATTGAGAGGGTTTAAATATTGCTTGCACACAGGCGTTACTCTGGCTTCTGTACTGAGAGTGTCCTAGGGTTGTGGGGGAGAGAAGAAACAGGAAAAACAGAAGCTACTTGAGTAACTCAGGCACAATATATAGTAGAATGTAGTGTTGAAGCCGACAAGAAGCAGTAAGACCCTAAGTATATTCTGAGGGTAGACCCAGCTGAGATTCTTAACAGTCTGAGTGTAAGGAAAAGAAAGAAATGATAAAAGAGAACTAAAAGGATAACTTTGTCCTCCATTTAGAAAGGGTAGGCTTCAAGTGGATCAGGTTTGGGTGGGAGGAGGTCAAGAGCAGATATTTTTGACTCTATTTGAGATATTTATTAGAGCACTAAGACAGTGTATCAGGGAGATACTTGTGTATACATGTTTTAGATTCAGGAGGGAGATCTGGGTTGCAAACATAAATTTGAAAGACCTCAGCATATCAGTTTATAGCCATGATTGGATAAAAGTCACCAAAGTAGAAAGTTTAAGCAGAGAAAAGAACAGAACCAAGAACTGAGAATAGGGCTCAGGATTGAAGTAAATGAAATAAAGAGAACCCGGTAAAATAACCCGAGGTTGGCAGTGCGGTAGGAAGTCAAGTGAAGAAAATATATGAAGGAAGAGAGGGTGATCAGCTTTATTCAAGGCTCCTGATCAGTGATTTAAAATGAGGGCTGTCAGCAATGTCCTTCGACAGATCAATGGATAAAGAAGATGTGGTCTATATACACAATAGACTACTACTCAGCCAACAAAAATATGAAATCTTGCCATTTGCATGATGTGGATGGAGCTAGAAGGTATTATGCAAAGTGAAATAAGTCCACTGGAGAGACAATTATCATATGATCTCACTCATATGTGGGATTTAAGAAACAAAACAGAGGATCCTAGGGGAAGGGAGGGGAAAATAGACAAAACCAGAGAGGGAGACAAACCATAAGAGATTTAATCATAGAAAACAAACTGAGTGTTGCTGGAGGAGAGGGGGGTGAGGGGATGGAGTAAATGCGGGATGGACGTTAAGGAGGGCACGTGATGTGATGAGCACTGAGTGTCACTGACCTCTACCTCTGAAACTAATAAATTCAAATTAGAAATGTATAATCAAAAAACTTTAAGAAATAAATAAAACGAGGGCTGTGAATGAACAATTGGATATACCAATGCAAAGGTCATTACTCATTTTTGAAAATATTTTACTTATTTATTCATGAGACACACAGAGAGAGGCAGAGACACAGGCAGAGGGAGAAGCAGGCTCCCTGCAGGGAGCCTGACATGGGATTTGATCCCGGGACCACCGTGGGGTCACAACCTGAGCCGAAGGCAGATGCTCAACCACTGAGCCCCCCGGGTGCTCCTCATTACTAATCTTGATAAAGGCAGCTCTGGTGGAAAAATGGGAGTGAAAGTTTGATTGTGGTGACATTCAGAAGTATAGTGGGGGGAAGTTGGAGATGTTGAGTTCAGATAGTTCTAATGAGTAGCTTTTTTGAGAGGCTGCTGTAAAGGAAAGTAAATGAATGGATCTGTTGCCACAGGGAAAGCGAGGTCATAAAAAGTTTACTCTAAAAAATTTAAAGTTTGTGAGTTAATGTTAATTTAACTGGGCTGTGGAGTGCCCAGATATCTGGCTATATCTTATTGTGGGTGTTTCTGGATGATGTTAACGTTGCAATCAGTAGAGTGAGTAAAACAGATCGTCTTCCCCAAAGTGGGCTGACCTCATCCGATACACTGAAGGCTTGAATAGACCAAAAAAAGCTAAGCAAGGAAGAATGTGACTTCTCTGCCTGTCTTTGAACTGGAATATTGATCTTATTCTGCTTTTGGACTCAGACTGGAGCGCATACCATCGGTTCTCCTAGGTCTTTAGCTTCCCGGTTGCCAATCTTGTGTAACCCTAACCTCTTGGCCTCCCTAACTGTGTACCTCAATTTCTTGTAACACATCGATAGATACAGACACACAGATGGGATACAGACAGATATCCTATGGGCTCTATTTCTCCGAAGAACCCAGAATAATATAAAGTGGGAGAAATTGTAGCATGGTTGCCTACTGATTGAAATGATACAGGGAAGAGAGAGGGAGATAATTTGTGGGGTTATGAGCTATACTGGGAGAAAGGGAATGAGATTTACTGTACTGGTGAAGAGACTGGAATGATTCTCCTATAACCATAGTGACAGAGGACAGTGTATGGAAATAGGTGCTGCTTGGTAAATACATTTGGACGTGGGATGTAAGTAGATTTCATCTTCTTTTATTTTCTCAATGAGGTGGGGAGTGATGCAACTGACTAACAGTGAATATGGTGAGCAGGTGGCTTGAGGAGGTTGGGCATATCAAGCAGTCATTTGGGGGAGTGGGAGAGCGAATGTACCGCACAAATATATTAGGTTTTCTGCTGAAACAAATTCAGGGGAAGAACAACAAGAAGGGGGACAGCATTAGTCCAAAATTCCTCCCAATAGCGTCTTGTGCCTTGGCCATTTCCTCATCTTCTTTTCAACAACCTACTTTGATACTTCTTTTCCCAACTTCATAACCATCATGTGCCCAATATCCCATATTTCTCATTTTCTTTCACAAGCTTCTGCTTTAAGATTGTATCACTTTATACCTGCCGACCACTATCCAATTCACTCTGTCCTCGCCCAGTATCCACTGCAGGTGACCAATCAACTCACACTGGTTAGGAGATCAAGAGATTTATTAGTTCTTGTAATAGGCTAGATGTAAAGAAGTTTTCAGAATTCGTTAACCTAGAGATTTAATGATATAATCATGAATCTAATTTATCTTGGTCTTTCCTTGCTGCTGTCCATCCTTCCAGCTTCATCTATGTCAATATTTCTCAGAGATTAAAGTCTCGCAAGAGATTTTACCCCCATGGGACATTTGACAGTATCTAGAACATTTTGATTGTCAGAACTGGAAGGTTTCTACTAGCGCCTAGTTTGTAGAGGTCAGGAGTGCTGCTAGGATCCTACAATACCTCATAATAAAGAATTATCTGGGGCAGCCCTGGTGGCTTAGTGATTTGGGGCCGCCTTCAGCCCAGGGCGTGACCCCGGGGTCTTGGGATCAAGTCCCACGTCGGGCTCCCTGCATGGACCCTGCTTCTCCCTCTGCCTTTGTCTCTGCCTCTCTCTCTCTATTTCTCTCTCTCTGTCTCTCTCTAATAAATAAATAAATAAAAAATCTTAAAAAATTATCTGGCCAGAATAACCCTGATATTTCATTGAATAATGTTTCAGTGGAAATAAGGGATGCATATTTCTTCATTTGTATCCAGGAGGAGAAAAAGAAATGGGGCTGACTTTTTTCTGTCTCTTGTTTTTAAGAGTGAAGAAACTTGAATACTTACTTTCATGTCTCGCCAGACCAAGTGGATTATGAGACTCTTTAAGTCAATCAGTGGCAAAGAGGATGAGATCATCACAAGTATCTTAGAAAAATCAGGGTCCAAACTTGGTCACAAAATTGTATTGGTTCTACTTGTTGGGGCACGGTGAACTAAACATTGGGTTGTCGATCACAGTCATTAAAATAGTCGTATTTATAATTAATCTATACCACTAAATACACGAATAAATATGGTCTTACGGAGTTGAAAGGTGATTCTGTTTGCATGAAAATTACTAGATATTCAATTCTCTAATTATCTTTTTATAACTAAGAGCTGCTAAGTGGGCAAAACAGCCAAGAGAGAGAATGCTTCCCTTTATATTACTAGTCAGCACCCTCTCAGGCATAAGTAGGTGGATACATCACTTTAGGATAAAGAAGGTTACGATGAGAAATAAAAATACTACAGAAGAACAAGATCCAGATGTCTGCTGAGATCATCCTCTAGATACAAGACGTGTTGCTTACCAATGTGACTGCAGAAAACATTCAATTAGCAGTTGCCTGGCGACTGAAACACCAACAGCAGGACCAACTCATGAAAACTGTAAGGAGCTGGGCCATTGTTTTTCTCTCCTTCTTTTAAAGTCGTGGGGTTACAGCTGACCTAGCTTATTTACACAGTTAAAAATAATATCTGCATTAGTCAGAATTTTCCAGAGATACAGAATCAATAGTATATAAAGGAGATTTATTATAAGGAATTGGTTCATACAATTAGAGAGGCTGAGAAGTCTACCATTTGCAAGCTGGGGACCCAGGAAAATTGGTGGTATAATCGAGCCTGAGTACGAAGGTCTGAGAAGCAGGGGAGTCAATAACATGTATTCTAGACTGAGCGCAGGAGAGTACGAAATGAGATGCCTCACCTCCAGCAATGAGGCAGAAAATAGGGCCACATTCTTCCTACATCTGCTTTTTGCTCCATTCAGACCTTCAATAGATTGAAGGGTGCCCAACAAACTTGGAGGGGATAATCTGCTTTATTTGGTCGGCTGATTCAAATACTAATTTCATCCAAAAAACATTGTCATAGCCACACCCAGAAATAGTGCTTTATCTGGACACCCCGTAGCTCACTCAAGTTGACACGCAAAACTAACCATCGCAGGTTCACCCCTTGTCAGGTCGGCATTCACATGCATAACGCATATCCTTAAACCAGACTTGTCTCCAAATAAAGACAATAACAAGGTCATAATTCCACCTGACATGATACAACTATCCTGCATACAACCCAAAACACACCAACTGTCCCCCAGGAGAGGAGATAAAGTCTTTGGGTAATGTTAACTCTTCTTGATATACTGTAACTTAAATAATATGAGGTAAAAAATCACAACATTTAAATAGTATGATACAAAATCAATAAACTTTCTACTACATGATAAGGGAATAAGAAAGGGATGAAGACATATACTTGCACATACACAGATGTGTTCATAACAAAATGGGAAGACAATACTCATGACAGTTAGTGGTCATTTCTGTAAGTGGTCACGTGATCATAGCTGCCATTTATAACCAGTTTATCCCATTACCCATTCTGTATTCCCTTTGTTTTCAGCAATCACCAAGGCTGGTCATGGTTTTTAGCTGGTTGGGGGACCTAAACCTTCATTCCTAAAGGGTCTAAGTTATTAATGCTTCTCTGTAGATTGGGCTGCTGTAGTTTTCTATTGGCCTTAGTTTCAGGACAAGTTAATACTAAGAGACCATTGAAGGGGTCTCCAATATTCCAAACACGTGCTTCCTTACTTCCACTGTGGAACAGTCATCCGACCTCCCCCGGGCAGTGAGAAGCAAACACCCCAGACAATACTGGAGCTCCTTCCTTTGCCTGTTGATTCAGAGGAGCCCAGAGCGTCTGGGTGGCAGTCTCGTTTCCAGTTCAATGGATCATTATTGTGTTCCCTGGTGGGAGTATTCCTCTCTCCAAAACTAGCACCATTACGCAGCAGAGCATAAAGTCATTAGAACAGGAAACGAAATTTTGCTAATGGGTCACTAAAGGTCATCCATCGTGAATGATGCCACTGTCATTCTCACCCTGTGATTCCTGGGCCCAAGAATCCTGGTTTTGGAGAAAAAGCACCATACGTTGGACACAGCCGCAGAGCTTGTGCAGCCTTCCGAGGAACCTTCCACCAGCTCGGCAAGGTATTGCCATTGAACTGCTACCGTGACCGAGTCTTCAAAAATCCATGCCACCATTCCGTCAAGCCAGCTGCTTCAGGATGACTGAAAACATGGAAGTGCCAGTGAATTCCACGAGCGAGAGCCCAGTGCAATAGTTCTTTTGCTGAGAAGTGACTTCCCAGACCAGCAGCAGTGCTGTGTAGGGTGCCGTGATGGTGCAAAATCCACAGATGGGGTTTTGCCGGAAGCATTGAACATGGGAAAGACAAATATGGGTGACCGTTTCCTTTAAAGCTGGGGTTTCAGAGCTGTGGCATCCTGGTGAGGAAAAACAGTGTAGAGCAGATGCAGTGTGCACGTGCTTGTGTCCATGTGTGTACTTCTCAAGTCAACCCAGGCATCAGGATACGTGGGTAGATGCCCTTTGCCATAAACCAGTTGATTAGTGAGCTAGCAAGTCTGTTAACCGTTCTTGGCCCATTTAACCTCCTATTGTAAATGAGAGAATTAGACTAGAAAGTTTCTTTCTTTCTTTTCTTAAAAAAAAAAAAAAAGATTTTGTGTATTTATTTGACATAAAGAGAGAGCACAAGCAGGAGGAGCAACAGAGGCAGGGGAGAAGCAGACTCCTCGCTGAGCGGCGAGCCTGACGTGGGGCTCCATCCCGGGACCGAGATCGTGGCTTGAGCCAAAGGCAGACGCTCAACCAGGTGAGTGCCCCGAGGCTAGGAAGTTTCTGGTGGCTGTGCTTTCACATTCTCGCAGCCACGGACCAAGCGTGCGCCTGCTTGTGTGTTGCTGAGGACTTCTGTAAAAAGATCACTCCAAAGTATATAAATCCTAAAGAATTGAAAGTAGTTCAAAGAAGGGCTCAAATACTTCATACCTGATATTTCCCTTACAGGGCGACCAGTAAAAGTTCATTCAATTCAACAAACATTCGTTGTGCAAAGGATACTCGGTATAACAGGCACTAGGAAAATCCTAATTATGGGACATAGGCAGGATGGCTGTAATTCCCATCATGTGGCATTTTGTATACTTACCTGTCATTTCACAGTAGCTCTGGGGTCTGTGTCACTGTAGCATATGCAGAGTCAGATTTTACTATAGAAAGGTTTTTGGTTTGTTTTTCTTCCTTGTAAGCAGTTATTTATTTTAACCTGTTTTGATAAAATTGTCTACTACGCAATTACACTATTATTAAAATGTTCAATGCCATCGTTGGCACTCCATAATTTTATTTTCCATTAAATATTTTCTCAAGGACTATTAGCACTGTTGCATTATATCTTGAGGCATTAACTCATTTTGATTAAGTCCATGAGTTCTGGAACCAGGTTATAGGTTTGAGTTCTGGCTTTGCCACTTGGTAGCAGTGATCTTGGGTAGGATATAGAAAATTTCTGTATCTCATTTCCTTACACACATGGTCAGGATAGAAATACTCCCACTCTTTGGGGATGTTGTGAAGATTAAATGGATTATTCTATTTGGAGTGTGGAGAACAATGGTAAGAGCTCAAGGAATATTAACTATTATTATTTCCATCTTTCCCCGCTCTTCTTTTTCTTTTTAAAAGATTTTATTTATTTATTCATGAAAGACACGCAGAAAGGCAGAGACGTAGGCAGAGGGAAAAGCAGACTCCAGGCAAGGAGCCTGATGTGGGACCTGATCCTAAAACTGCGGGATCACGCCCTGAGCCAGGGGCAGGTGCTCAACCGCTGAGCCACCCAGGCATCCTTTCCTGTCCTTCTTTTATAATTAAAGTCAGTGGAGAGAGAGAGAATTCACAAACCTACCTGACTATAAAGTAATTTTGTTAGATATATTAATTTTATTTAGAATTCTTTGTAATAATATGTATTATAAAATATATCAGATATGGATTGATGTTATAACATACATCAAAGATGGATTATATTGAGCTTGATAAATAATTTTGCTCAGTGGTAAATCATTGTATGCTGATGTGAGCACCTGTTTACCTACTAAGGCCAAAACTCTTGATTATCTTATTGTGTAAAAACTTGGCTCTTTGAAAACAGAAAGGAATTTTCCAGAGAAGCAATCACTTACTTCACATCAGAGCAGGAAGGAGAACATATAAACTATGATTTAATGATGCTCTTTGCAGCTGGGCAGCCTGACTTGGAGAGGAAATGAGGGATTAGTTGATGAGCTAGAAAGAGTAAGCAGGTGTGTGTACTTGAGCATGATGTGTTCGTGGAGTAGGGAAAGAAGGGGAAGCAGGTGGGAGAAGGTGGAACTGGAGCATCCCGGGAAGACCACAACCAGAAGTGTGTTTTGGGGGGAGTGGTATTGAGATAAAGCACAGTCAAGCGGTTATTTCCAAATTTACACTTGTGGTTGAAATATGACAGCAGCAGAAAGTGCCGATGTGTGCATTTGGGAAAATTGCTTGGAAATGATTCATTTTGTTTAGACCCAGACACAGGATCAGAGCTGGAAGGGACCTAGAAATTCTGTCTCCAAAATCATCCAAAACAGATGATGATTGTCTATGCTAATTATAAAGCCTCCAAGGGAGACTTTCCACCATCTAATGAAACTTCAAATTATAAGCAACAGCCATCATCAACATATGTACATTTCAGTAGTTGTTAAGGCAAATATGAAGACGTTGGTGTTTAAATTAACATTTGCATCACACTAGACAGTCCTGTCACATCCTACATTTTCTTACTCTAATTTATTTCAGTCATCCATTTAAAATGAAAAGGAATTTCATTGCTTTGTTTCAAATTAGAGAATGTAGGAGGTTGTGCCCGCCTCATTTGTCCTGCCGGCTTTGATGTCTTGACTTTTGTTCTCAAAAGCTCAATTTTGGTATTAGGCTCCTGGGCCAATTGCCTCTGTCATTCTCTAGTCACGATAATTGTTAAGGGATGGAAAACCATAATGAAGTTAAGATGTTGCCTTGTCTATCATCCTGAATTATTGTCTTACAAGGTTTTGCAGAGGAGGTAGAGATGGAAAGAATAAATAACAAACCAAAGGGCCAAATCATAAAAATCAACCAACATGGGAGAGTCAGAAAAAGGATATGTTAAAATATGTCTGAGGGAAATTTTGTCCGTGAAAATTTACAGACTGTTTCTATAAAATTATTGTCACATTCGAATAATTTGCCTGGAACCTGAGCCATTCTTTTCTTTAGTGAAATTTGTTGCTACCTTCTCCATGAGACTTAAGACCAGAGCCGGGCCTCCTGGCTGATTTCCACATTTACTTTTTCTGAAATCCCTAGGTGTAGACTACAAAGATAGGTGTTGCCATCACATTACAGTTCCTGAGAAGCCTTGAGAAGCGAGGAGAGCTAAGTCAGAAAGATAGAAAAACACAGTGAAGTTCCTTTTCCTGTGGCTTCTCTTAGGAAAACCCCTAATTTGCATTCCTACTCCTATTATTCTAGTTTCTTCATCTGAAGCCCGTTTCTTGCCACTGTATAGTCAATACTTCATGCTGGTTTTCAGTCTACAGTGGTGAACTGGGCACATACCGGCTTCTCCCCTCCATCCATAGATCCCATTGAAGGGCACTAAAGACATAGAACATAGTGAGTCCCTGAGGACACTGCCCAGGAGAGGATTCCTCTAGCAAACTAGAGATTTTACAAACTTCTGGAACTCTGAAAGTGGTAGGGGTTACACTAATAGATGAAGCAGATGGGTGAAAAAAGTCATGGCTTGGAAGAGAGGCAACAGTAAGATGCTGCAGATGAGGGCAAAGCCCTTCCTAGCTGAGCTCCAGAGAAATTCCACATTTGGAGCTGGCAGAGAGCAAAAGAGCAGGACTGGGCAGCGTCACGGAAATCCACGTGTTTTAAGTTGGCTCCTTATCTTCCGGGGCAGTTTTGGAGCAGCATTCTAGAATGTTTGTTCACAGATGGAAATGCAGGATTTCCCCTCTATACAGAGTAAGTAATAGACCTGGGGAGGCGTCAGGCAGAGTCGGTGTGGTGAGGTGAAGTAGAGAAGAGGCTGACGGATACCATGTCCGCACAGGAGACTAGGACAGCCACGGCGGAGAAGAAGTACTTTGTGCAAGGATCTGCTTCAAAGTAACATTTACTTCGGCATTTGTGGAGTTCTTGAGCCAGCCTTTCTGCCAAGTATGAACCATAAAGAGAAGCCTGGTTTTCAACAGGATCCATCAACTCACACGGGGGTCTCAGGCAGCTGTTCCTGTTCCGGTTGGGAGACGTAGACGACTGAAAAGGAAAAGCGTGATAGCAATTCATGCTGAGTCAGATAAAATTCTGTTGATGAATATGAATCATTAACCGAGGACTCTTAGGCCTCTGAGGAATATTTAACAGCCTGGAAAAGAAAGACCAGGATGGGCAATCAGAGGAGCACATCCCAGATATGGAAATAATGCAAGAAATAGTAGAGAGTTTAAAAACTTGAGTATGTATCTTTAGAGATATTCGAGGGAATTTATCATTCACGAAGCACAAACAAGATATTAGGGAATAGGAGTAATCTCAGGCCAAGAAAAATTCTTAAAAATCTTAAAAATATGCAGGAAAAATTAAAATAGTATCAGTCTAAAAAAAAAAGAATCAGAAAATTAGAAGAAAAGTGAACCTCAGCTGAAAGAGAAAAAAGATGGAAAAGAGTTCATAGCTATGGAAGATGCAGAGAACCCATATTCTAGCACATACTACAGATGGCAGAGATGGAGAAAATGGAATAAGGTTAGGGATAATCAAATAAACCACTGGTCAGAAGCCACAGGGAGAAGGGGTGTTTGAGATTCTTGCAGTAACGGTGGGGTGGGCATTCCGGGCAGAGAGGGTTATCTCTGAGAAGACCCAAGGTAAGAAAACGCCTGATTTATCTGAGGAACAGCAAGGAAGCTACTGACACTAGAGCTGAGTAACCAACAGTGAGGCTAATTGGACATGAGGTAAGAGAAGTAACGGGGGCCAGAGTTTCTGAGTCTTTTTAAACTACTGCCAATGCATCCTAAGGTGAAGAAGGAGCAATTGGGTGGTTTTGAACAAAATAATGACACAATCTGACCTACTTTTTAAAGGGATGACACTGGCTACTATTCTTGATTAAAGTACGTTTTTAATAACCTTTTTTTTTTTTCCACGAAAACTATGTGGGTTACACCCTGAGTCCTTGAGGATTTGAAGCTATCTTTCTATTGCTGTGTTGTATGAGTAAAAACATCTTGGACCCTAAACGAAAATTCTGTAGATATGCTAGTGTCTTCCAGGATTTAGTGTGGTAGAGGAGAAAAATGAGATGATTCTCCCTGTGTGTGTGTAGATAACATTTATTGTATCTTTTTATAGAAACCTCAGGTATTACTCACCTGTGAACCTTGAATATTTCACCAGTGATATTGAAGCAGTCACCATTTACCATTAACTTCATACATAAATCCACGTCTCGTAGAGTAGTACTACTGCACCGATTTGGCTTTTTTAAAAACCATTTATTTGAGGGAGCAAGAGAGGGAGCATGGGTGGGGGGAAGGGCAGAGGGAGAAGCAGACTCCCTGCTGAGCAGGGAACCCGACCCCGGGCTCCATCCCAGGACCCTGAGACCGTGACCTGAGCCGAAGGCAGACACTAACCGCCTGAGTCACCACCCAGGCGCCCCTTGATTAGGCTCTTATCACGTGTGACTATCTTAGTTAATCCTTGCAACAACCCAGAGAAGCAGCTGCGATTATTCTATTTGACAGGTGAGGTGAGCGAGCCACAGAGGGCCACGTCCTTCACGGCTCTCGACACAAGGCGCTGTGTATCTGGTACCTTCACTTGCTGGTTGAGTCTCCCGGACCCTGGATTGGGTTGAACCTTGCTCACGTGTGAAACATGTTACATTGAGAATAAGGGGGGGTTCCAGAGGGAGGGAAGCCAGCCTGACTGTGAGAATGTTAACATGTCAGAGGCTTTCTGGGCCTCGGCCCAGCGCCCCCAGAGAGCTCAGTAGCCCTCTGCTTAGATGAAACACGGATGTGGGCCGGAGACACAGTGAGCCCTTTTGATCTCTACATTCCAGGCTTTCTTTAGCTCAGAACACTTTTGTTTCTTAGAAATACCTGCATACGTTTACATAGAACGATCTGATGTTATCTCCCGAAGCGTATCTTATCCAAGACATGTTTGGGGGAGAGTGACACCAGTTTACATACGTGATGGTGCAGGAGAGATGGCCACCGGGGTTGGCTGCCTACCCAGCCACCCCCACGCCGTACTTTTCTGCAAACTGAAATAGGTTTGTTTAAGTGAGAGGTCTTGATCTCCAGGAAATAAGGCAATACATCGAAACTAGGAAATGAATTGTGATTAGTTGACACCAATCATGTAACTTTATTCTCACCTGATAGAAACTCATTTTTTTTAAACTTCTTGTAGATGGGAGGGACCAAGTGATTAGAGAGAGAGAAATTCTCCTGAAGGAGGTTATTCTGGGAGGGGGGGGGAGGAGTTCCCATTAAAGAGACAAATCGGAGACTAATGTTAGATGAACCTTCTCTTTCCTTTTCTTCCTACTCTGAAAATGGACATTATAATGTCTTGAGCGATGGCAGGTACCCACAAATCCGAAGACAAATAGGAAATATAAAAATATGGCAGAGAAGAAAGGGAGAAAGAGCCTGGATCCTTGATGACATCCCTGAGCTGCTGGATCAACATCAAGACAATTTTTGTTAAGTAAATGATAAACATTTTTGTGGTTAAATAGTCAGATTTCTGTTATCTATAGTCAAAGGTTTCCTAACAAACATAACCATTTAGAGAATAGTATTTGTTGAGAATATTGACTGAGCATATTAGATATTTTAAACAAAAAAAATGGATTTCCCTATTAATGGGTATATTTAGGCACCCTGTGTTTAGCTATTAGGCACACAGACTATATAAAACCATAGCAATAATCATGGAAATCCATTTATTATGTTTTGGACTACTATGCTTTTTTGATTTGTCATTAATGACAAAAGTCAGCTTTGGGCACCACCCTTGAGGTGTTGGCTCTGGTTGCTTGTGTTTATTACAGATCATTCCCGAGCAGAGCTCACCAGAAAGTCTAATTCCAGTTTGATTTGGAACAATAGTGACAGGGTAACTCATCCTTACACATTTGATTCTGAAATGTGCTTTTCCTATAAAATTTTTTTTCTTCTCTCTACTTCATTGTTTAAGTGGATTTAGATGCTTTTAGAATTTTTGTTATGGGTGGTGGCAATACTTTAACACCCCTCAACTATAGATGGTCACATAGGCAGCTGTAGACATCATATTGGTTATTAGTCACATTTACGTGTAAATATTTAGCTTCTTGGTTGGACCTGGGGCTGAATGTAGCACATTTGGGAAGGAAAATACATAGCATCAGCACGCTCACAGAACATTGCTAGGAATGGGTGAAATAAACTCAGTTTGATCACATGTCAACTGTGTGTCATGCTTGTTATGGAAAGTAAGGTAATGCGCAAGAACTTTAAGAACCATAAAGAAGTTCTTTCAACTTATGCTCTTCAGGGTTGACTAAGTCCTTTCAAGACTATTACTATTCCTGGTTCTGATTCCACAACTTAAAAGGGGGAAATGAGGAAAATTTCAGGGGCCATCCACATGATTAGTAAGGAACTGGAAATAAAAGTGATGAGTAAAGTCTAAAGGATCTTTATTGTTTAGTCTTGATTAAACACTGAGAGCTGAGCCTGATCTCTAAATATATAAAAGATGAACATACAAAGGAGAGGAGCCAGCTGTTCTCCTTCACTGGTGACTGAAAAGGCAAAAATGGGCTTCATCTGTGATTATCTTGTGGCCCGAGGCCTAGGCAAAATGTAATGTTTGCATAACTTGGGGATAATGTGCCACTCCTTTTTTCGAAAGGATATTCTAGGATGTTTTGACCTTTGAAGAAAGCTTCCAACTCTATTTCATGATTCTAAAGAGAACCACGTTATGTTTAAATAAGATACAAGAATAATAAGTATGAAAAAAAATCTATCAGAATGTTAACAATAAAATACAGCTTCAGATTAGCCATTCCTCTTTGTTCCTCTTTGAAAAATTTTATAAATCTAAAAGTAAAAAATAACGTTTGGCAGAAAGAGATCAGTTTGAAGATGAATAAAGTTTGCAGATACTTATAAATTATAAACTTATGTCAAATATCCTATTAGTAATACATAAGCTTAATACGCTAAGACTAAGTTGGAGATTTAACTATGGCCACACCTTCCTCTTCCCACTGAAGGTGGAAGATAGACGATCACTAACGTATCTCAGAAACTTCTGCTGGAGAGTTCTCTCTGGTGTGGTGTCGGTCACATTCTAGGTGAGAAGCTACCCTCAGCTCACCTCACCTGGATGGGACAAAATACCCACTGACACACGTTTTGACAGTTCATTTCTTCCACTTAGCAAATGTTTCTGACTTTTGGCGATGCCAGCCCTCCTAAAAGCTCCACCCTCACAATATGGGTTAGGCATTTCTGTCGTTCTCAGAAATGGCTCATGATCTAGCTATAGTTGAGATTAAGGGCTGGGTCTAACATAATTTGATTTCTCAAACAGTCAAAGCTGGACAGAAAAAAAAAAGCATGCTCACGGGAATGCTGGCAGATTAGCTTCTAGTTCTAGCCAAAAAACAGTCTTTCTCACATAATTTCAGTGTGTCCAGTTCAACCCAGGTCAGAAACCAGAAATGCAAAACATTTACCAATGTTTCTGGACTTCCAGCAATCAGCCGATGCTTGGGTGGCTGAGAATGTATTTGTTTAAGCATGATCCTACTTTAAAACCATGTACCCTGCCTGACTGTGAGAGGCTGTGGGAAGTTGAGTGCCCACAGAGAGTGACTGTGATGCAGGAATAGAAGTTCTTTTGTTTTCTATATATTTCCATGTCTTGTTTTATTATCTGGAGATGTCCATTATATCATGAGACTTGAACATTTTTATCTATATAAATTGTTAGCCAAAACAAAATCTCATAGTTTCTTGATTCAATAAGCATATTAGTGAGAAAGGAATATACATATGCTTTTTTTAAATTGTTAAATTTTTATTTTATTTATTTTTTTATATATATGCTTTGAACAACGAGGGACTTCTTTTTGATGGTGCTATATGTTTGACTCTCAAAAATAATGAATAGAGAGTAAAAGATGTTGCAAATGTTATGCTTTTAATTGGTAACTAGCACTTGTCTTGTAAGATTTGGGTAATATTTACATAGACTAAAAATTCAAAAATTCTTACATCAAAATATAATGTTTTTTTTCCCTCTCTCTACCAAATGTATGCAATGAATGATGATTAGCTTTGTTTTAAATACATAACCAAACCCAGATTAGAAGATGAAGCCCAGAAAATGTGAAGATCTCTGTCAGAGTTTCTGAGAGTCTCTATTTCACAAATATATTTTCCAGTTTCCTTCATATTTGAAAGACATTCTTTCTAATGTTCCACCATCAGTGTGGCTCAGAGACTGTGTTCTCTCTTAGTTCAACATCTTGAGCAAAAGTATCTGATTGATCACTGGCTCAGCAAAGATGAAGGAATGGACGTGGTACTCACCCTATAATTTACTACATGTGTGAACTTTGCTATTGTGTTATGACGCAGATGCTCAGTATCAGAAAGAAAGAATAAGAACATATCAAGACAAGATATCAGCAAGAATGGCAATGTTCAGTGGAGACCCACATACTAAGAATTACAAGAAGCTTATGTTTTTAATTAGCATCTCATCAGTTTTGATTCTACATCCACAAGAAAGAAAATAAATCACTTTATCAGGTTCCTTATTGTTAGTTGGGAGACTGCAAGTAGTCATGAGAGATGAGAATTATTTCATTAATTCATTAGTTCAGTAACTTTGTGAAATCACTGGACGAAGAAACTCAGAAAATTTTATTTTCTACTAACTTTCTGTATCATGTGTATACTTTTTAGAGATAACATTATTTAAAGGTGGAAATGCATTGAATAGGTAGATGAAAGATAACATCTCTGTTGAAAAATACCAAGGATTTGAAATTCCTTTTCCTCCTTCTCTGCCTCTTCCTATTTTTCCTCTTTAAAAAATAACTCCTTATAGCTTATAAAGGAAGTAAAAACATTTTTAGCTTAGGCTTTTTTAGTTAAAGGAAACTTAAGCCATTATACACAATATGCTATGTACAATGATCATTTAGTAAATATCCTTTCGTTCTCAAGTATTTTTCTTGGAATAACAAACTCTATAGCCCATGTATTATGTGGTAGAGAAACTATGGAGGATATCTGCTAATAGCCAGGACCCATCTCAGGACCCTGAGATCATGACCTGAGCTGAAACCAAGAGTCGGCTGCTTAACCGACTGAGCCACCCAGGCACCCCCCATAAATGGCTTTTTAAAAAAACAAGTCATGTTCAGCAACTTGCTAGCAGTTTTTGATATTGGCTCTCTGTTTTTATATTACTTCATTTATTGCATTATTAAATCAATTCTTACTTTGGAAGCCAAGAAGATGTTTTATGCTGCAGTATGGTTGCCTCCCCAGAGCTCATTAGCTCATTTTCCTTTGGTTAACTCTGGGTATGCCGTGCCCCTCTCCTCAAGTCGTACTGTGCACGCAGGCAGAGCAGCCAGGTTGGTCTTGAACTGTCAAACAAAGTGTAAACTGCAGATGACCTTGCACATGATCTATCCTAGACTCCTGCTTGTCTGTCGGGGTCGTTTCTGGAAGATGAACTACCTGAGCCAAAGTCATGTCACGTAAGTCTGTAGCACGATATATCCTTGTTAATTAACCCTGGAAAATACTTGGATTTGTGGAAAAGTTTGGACTGCCCTTCCAATGACCTATTCACTGTGCTGTTATATTTTTAGTGCTTTCAAAGAACGTCAACACGAATGGGGGTCTGTGGTCTTTACTTGGAGTTATCCAGCTAGTTAATGATGCCGCTCGAAATGCATCGCTCCAGCTGCTACCCCAGTAATCTTCCAATCCCATCAAGACAAGTAAATAGCCGAGTTACACATTCATATATGCTCACTATTAGCACACATGTGGGTTCAAGAGTGAGAGCAAATGAATACCCCTCAGACTTAATGAACTGAACTTTTTATTTCATTTAAACCCACCAATATGTTGCTGGTGGTTTAAATTTAGGTAGATTTAGTTGAGATTAAATGTTTAAAACTTGAGTAAAAAATATGCACAGCCAAGTACTTTATAAAATTCATTCTTCCTGAAAGATCAATTCCTACTTTCTCTAACTTTTAGTATTAATTGTCTGGTGAAACCAAACAAGTGGAAAGCTTATCTAAATGAAAAACTCACATTTTCAATAGAGAAATTTTTAAGTGTTGTCTGATTAATGAATTAAGAGTTAGAAAATATAACCTTAACTAATATGCATTTTGCCTAGTTCAACACAGCAATCCCATTACTTGCTTAGGCTTGTGGAAGCGAGGGCTAGTGAACTCGATGTTAGGCCTATTATCTCTTTTAGATAACATTCTGTGTTGAGCAACAAGAATGCTTTCACTGCCTTTTTCCAGGAAATCTTTTCTCATTGAATTTAAGACCAGAGGTTTGTTTTAATGTTTAAAAATTCATAACTTTACTTTCTAAAACAAGGAAGAACAGATGAGGATTACTTGTAATCAGAGGTTCTTTGGGATACTACTGAAGTGGTTACAAAAGTTGCTTTTGCTTTTCTAGCCAGATTAGCAATTGCTCTTATTCCCATGTTTCTCTATCTAAAAGGGAGGCTGCATATGCTAGGCTGTCAGCTTTTCCAGCAGCACTCACAAATATTTTCCTTTGCTGCAAACTAAACCCTTGACTCAGTGTCTCACCCAGTAGACATTATTCATTTTGAAACAACACAGCTGTAATTCAGATTTTGTGTCTGATACCTTTCTCCAGGAGTTAGATTGCAAAAGGAAGCCAAAATATTGGGAGAAGTACATTTAATAAATTTCATGGAGGGAGAATCTGTCAATGCAATTATCTTTCAAAGATAGTAGGGGTTTTCCTATTGTTTCAAAGAAGTAGGGGTTTTCCTATTGTTCATAGAAATATTTATTTATTTATTTATTTATTTATTTATTTATTTATTATAAATTTATTTTTTATTGGTGTTCAATTTGCCAACATATAGAATAACACCCAGTGCTCATCCCGTCAAGTGCCCACCTCAGTGCCTGTCAAGAAATTTTTATTTTTAAAGATACTGGTGACTCAGTTGGTTTATTCATCCTTAAATAGCACATCTTTGATAAAATGTATAAGCAAATAATTAAATCTATCGATTAATTTTTCATTTCTTTTCTTCACTACTCAAAAGCAAGTGGTGAAGGGTCATGTCTGGAGATATGAGAGTTTATGGAATAGTTCATGAAGCTGATAGCAACATCAAAGAGGGGTCAAAATGCAGAATGATATTTTGTCCATGAGAGGGGTGCAATGTGTGCGTATATCACATATCTAGTTATAGGAGATGTGGTAAAGTGAGTCAAGGGAGAGAATTTGGCATCCAGAGAATTGGTTGAAACAGTCAGTACCAAAGAGTTTCAGAAAATGGCATTGAGCTTTCCACAAGGCCAATAAAACACTCCAACAAGGATTGTAGAAAATAACATGTAGAGATCAAGGTCTGCATCAACATGGTCTTTCCTAAACAAACATGACATTAGCCATAAAGTTGGAAGGGAAGAGACAGGATTTCAGCAACAAAAAAGATCTGGAAAAGTAAGGCATTGATACTATGCTGGAAAAATGTCCAGACTTTCTAGACATGATCTCTTACACAGAAAGGGGAAAAAAATGACTCGACCAAATGGGGGCCCAACCTGAGAGTTTGTTCCCAACTCCATAAAGTCAATAGATGAGAGTCAGACTGCCCGCAATGCTGACTTTATGTTATTCTTGATTTTGCAAATGTACTTTAATTTGGGACAGGATTGATTCCAGCACAGACATGTAAGATAGTGGAAAGAACAGATGGGAGAAAAGGAAATTAAACAGAAAAACATAGCAGTGTAATGAAAAGGCCTGGAAAAACTGTGAGGTACTTCCTGTTTCTGATAACGATGGAATAGGTTGTTCAGATCACTCATCCTGTTGAAAATAATTTAAAACTTGGATAAAAGATTTTTAAAAAGAAAACCTCTAAAGAGGTTTAAACATTAAGAAAACGACAGGAATATCAACAATTACCAGTGGCAAAATAAAGGAATGTTAGAAATCAAGTACGTAAGCAAACATAGATAGTACTTTAGGCATTTGTTGACCTAGAAAATCAAAATCTTCCTATGATGATGAAGCTGAATTTAAAGCTGAGAGTGTACAGAAGAGTCTAACGAGATCCTCCGGTTATCTTGGACTCTGGATGAATGTAAGAAAGAAGGGAATTAGTTCTAGGCATGGAATTACAATCCGGGTTTCTATCCTTCAGTGCTCTGAGGAATTTGAAACTGGCATGGTTGAAGGTTGGACACGGCAGGTAAAATCCGTGGTCATTCATCAGAAAAGAATATACATCTTGCTCCCAAAGGAGAAACTCTCCATAAGTCTGCAATTCTAAAAATATAATTAGTCATAAAAGAGACTTGATCACAAAGGAAATGACTGTGAGCCAGAACAAACAAGAGAGAAAGAAATACTTTAAAACACAAAAATTATTAGATGCAGACTAAGAAGTCATTATCCTAACAAGAAAAAAAAAAAAAAAAAAAACAAGATTGAAGACCTACAGAAAATAGAAATCTGTGAAAATGGCTTACTATGTGTGAAAAAGAGTCACATTGAAATTATAGGAAAACAGCTCCATAGATATTTTAAAATCAAGGTAAACAGTTATAGAGGGAGCTTATGATCTGTAATATAGGTTAGAAGAGTTATCTGAACAGCATGGAAAATGATCAAAATATGGAGATTTTTGTAAGTGACTAGGAGAAAGTAAGCTGTAAACATATGTATGTTTAAACATATGTATATTTGGAAGATAAAGAGAGAAGCAAAAGAGATAGGGAGAGAGAGAGAGAAAACTTAGAATGTTTCAAGACCTGATGAAACATATTGCATTACTCAGAAACCTGCGTCAATAATAGGATAACAAGCGACCTCCACATATCAGTGGTCGATAGTTAAACAAATTCACTTTTTTTGTACACAACTGATGGAGGATCAAGTTTAATATTGTTGTGTGGGACTCTGGTTGGGGCCTAACAGCCCGTTTGAACATGCTTTCCTCATGGAGTCAGGACCCATGGAAATACCAGGTATTCGTAGAGCCCTGGCTAGGTCCTGGCACACCCACACCCTCGCTCCCTCATACATTTTACTGATCAAAGCATGTTGCAAGGCGTGCCCATTATCAATGAGATGGGGACATGCTGTAGACCAAGGCCTATGCAAGCAGGGAAGAAAGAATTGTGAGAACATAATAAAACATGTCGAATAGAGAAACAACAACAAAAGTAAAATAAAATAAAAAATAAAAAATAAATAAAACATGTCACACAGACATCCACTATTTCAGGAAGTTCAATTAACCTCAGGAACATGAACAAATGAATAGATCAACAGAGATCAGAGACAAAGAGGAAATCTGAGTCTAACTAGAGAAGACAGATTCTCTCCAGAGGAGTGAAATTAGTTGACTTTTCAACACTTTTAGCAACAGCCACAATAGTAATTATTTTTCCATACAGGTGGACTAAAAATGTTCAAGTTAAAAGACAAAGATTGTCAGACTGGACGAAAGACCATCTAATTATAAACTAGTTAAAGAGATATATCTGTAACAAAGCATACAGCAAAATTTAAGTATGGAAGATAAAAAATGTATTATGAAAACACTTGGTAAAAGAAATCTGTGTAACTTGACAACTCTCTTCTCAAGAAAGATCGTCCTAAATGATGATGAGCACATTAACCAGCCATGTGAAAATATGCCCCATATATTACCTTCTTTCTTAATCCTGTGCCCTCTCCTTCCTTGGAGCGGAGCCTCTGTGTGTTTAATGATTATCTGTGATTTTCAAAAAAATTAGGAGGTTTGAAAAGTTGCCACTGTGATTGAAATTAGAAGAGAAATGGACATGGAAGCAGGACCTTTGAGTTCCAGCCCGACTTCAGCCACTTAATG
This sequence comes from Canis aureus, assembly GCF_053574225.1. Classification (NCBI taxonomy): domain Eukaryota; kingdom Metazoa; phylum Chordata; class Mammalia; order Carnivora; family Canidae; genus Canis; species Canis aureus. Next base: position 412,316 of record NC_135644.1, read on the forward strand.
TATTGTGGCCTTAGACAAGTCACTTTACGGCTTGGAATCTTGGGCTTTTCAGTGGCAAAATAAAAAAAGAAAAAAAGACATCCTGAGGTTGGTGTGAGGGGTCAGTGGAATATTAGATGTGATTAAAACATTTGTGTATTTTAAATAAAAATAAATGTTATTCTGATTACCCTTCAGTTCTCCTTGTCCTATTTATTTATTTATTTATTTATTTATTTATGATTTTATTTTTAAGTGGTTTCTACACCCAGTGTAAGGCTCGAACGCACAACCCTGAGATCAAGAGTCCCCTGCTCTACTGATGGAGCCAGCCAGGTGCCCTCCCGTTGCCCTTAATTCAAATGTCTCCTAGGCTTTGGAGCTTCTTCCCACTGAAGGTCCTGATGTCCCTAGGCTCCAACCATATGCTTTTAGTTCTTCTTTTTTTTTATGATTTTAGTTCTATGCTACAGCTATATTCACTTTTCCCAGGACTGCCCGTACGTCAGACCTCCTTCCTCCTTTCTACATACTGTTTTCCAAGTTTATCTAGAAGTAATTACCATATGCCCCATAATCATTATATACTAAATTACCCACCGCTACCAGTTGCATCTTTGACAAAAAAAAAGAGTCTTGTTAAGAGTCTTTTGACAAAAAAAAAGTCTTTTGACAAAAGGCATCAGTCAAAAAAAAAAGGCATCAGTCATTAATCAAAGATTATTTAGATGCATAATAATCAAACTATGTGTGTGTTTGAGGACAGAAAGTTCTGGGATAATGAAACTATCAGAGTTCATCTTTTCACCCAACTTGTTCTTTTCAATTTTGTAAAAAAACAAAAAAAAGAAAAAAAAATCTGTTGAGGGATGAGAAACAAAAAACAAATGATGCATAATTATTTGGTTGAAAAATTACTAGCTTTAAACTATTTCTGCAGAAAAAAATAGAATTTCCTCATATTCTAACACAGATTTTATCTCCCTTATCACCTGGTCCACTAAGTCTTTGCAGGGTGGGTGTAGAGGAAATTAAATACAGGTAAATCTAGTTAAAAATACATGCATGATAATTTAAAGAGTCTGTTTAGATTTAATTCAATTGTTTGGCGTCCTAACGCAGAACTTTTAGAGTCCTCCCCGGAGATGCGAGGGAGACGTGTATGACCTCTTGGTGACAGGAGGGAAGGAGCTTTCTGGCTCATGCTGGTGATGGGCTACCTGCGGGCTCTTCCTGGAATACAGACAAGGCCTGCCCAGGCCGCCCCCTCCGTGCCCTTCCCCAGGCCGTGGCCCCGGCCTCCCACCTGCTCGCTCGGACCCACAGGATCTCGAGGGAGCCCATTCCTTCCCTGCTGACTCCGCCTGCGGACCTGCGGGGTCCCCTCCCGCCCACCTGTCCCCCGCGGGGTCCCCTCCCGCCCACCTGTCCCCCGCGGGGTCCCCTCCCGCCCACCTGTCACCCGAGGGGTCCCCTCCTGCCCACCTGTCCTCCGCGGGTGTCCCCTCCCGCCCACCTGTCCCCCGTGGGGTCCCATCCCACCCACCTGTCACCCACAGGGTCCTCTCCCGCCCACCTGTCCCCTGAGGGGTCCCCTCCCACCCACCTGTCCCCCACGGGTGTCCTCTTCCACCCACCTGTCACCCGCGGGGTCCCATCCCGCCCACCTGTCACCCGCAGGGTCCCCTCCCGCCCACCTGTCACCCGCAGGTGTCCCCTCCCGCCCACCTGTCCCCCGAGGGGTCCCCTCCCACCCACCTGTCCCCCGCGGGTGTCCTCTTCCACCCACCTGTCCCCCGTGGGGTCCCCTCCCGCCCACCTGTCACCCGAGGGGTCCCCTCCCACCCACCTGTCCCCCGCGGGTGTCCTCTTCCACCCACCTGTCCCCCGCGGGTGTCCCGTCCCGCCCACCTGTCACCCGCAGGGTCCCCTCCCGCCCACCTGTCACCCGCAGGGTCCTCTCCCGCCCACCTGTCCCCCGAGGGGTCCCCTCCCACCCACCTGTCCCCTGCATGTGTCCTCTTCTGCCCACCTGTCACCCGCAGGGTCCCCTCCCGCCCACCTGTCCCCTGCAGGTGTCCCCTCCCGCCCACCTGTCCTCCGCGGGGTCCCATCCCGCCCACCTGTCACCCGCAGGGTCCCCTCCCGCCCACCTGTCCCCCGCAGGTGTCCCCTCCCACCCACCTGTCACCCGCAGGGTCCTCTCCCGCCCACCTGTCCCCCGAGGGGTCCCCTCCCACCCACCTGTCCCCTGCGTGTGTCCTCTTCTGCCCACCTGTCACCCGCGGGGTCCCCTCCCGCCCCTGGGCACCGGGTCACGCCCCGGGAGTGTTGAGGCCTGCTCCCACCTGCACGGCCCACGGGAGGTCCACAAGCGCGAGACCCTGATTCTTCCCCCAGAGAACAGTTTTAGTTCTTTTGTTCCAGGTCATTAAAATACCACGACAGGGGCCCCTGGGGGCTCCTCGGGTGAGCCCCTGCCTCGGCCCAGGGCGTGACCCTGGGTCGCGGGATAGAGTCCTGCGTGGGGCCCACTCGGCCCCTGCTTCTCCCTCGGCCCGTGTCTCTCTCTCTGTGTCTCTCAGGAATAAATACATAAAATCGTTAAAAAATACATACCAGAAAACAGCAGAAACCACAGAAACACGGCCTCGTGGGGGCTGGGCCCGGGAGACCCGTCTCCCTCGTCCCAGTGCCCACAAAGACGCTGCTCGGCTGCTGCTCCAGAACGCTCCCTTCCTGTCCTCAGTTTACCCAGCACGTCCACTGCCTTCCAGGCAGATTCAGGGAGCAGGTGAGGATCTGTGCACCTCCAAACCCCCCGGATTCCTCAGGGGCACCTACTTGGCTCTTCTGCGGGGTTTTCCCAGATTCCTGACTTGAACGTCTCCTCTCCCTATTTCCCTGGGACTGAAACACCAGTGCAGGGCGGGGAAAGGAAAACTCACTTTTAATAAAGTAATCTAAGTTTGGGATTCTCTTAAAAATACTACTCTTATTGCACAAAGGGAGACTAGAGAGGACGTCTTGGTGCAGCCGGGGGGGGTAGGCCTCGGCCTCGACGGGCAGCCTCCCACTAGCCCTGACCCGGTGCTGCTGGCTTTTGGTCTTTGGCTGCCCTTATATTTGCATCTCTCTCTCTCTTTTTTTAAAGATTTTATTTATATTTGCATGTCTTATCTCTACCTCAACGATCTCAACCGCTTCCACCGCATCAAAGAGCACGTGTTGGCTTTTGGTTCCCTGAGAAGAAAGGCTGCTTTAGTTTCCTGTCTCCATGTTGCTAATACAGCTCCTAGCTACTGATGGGCTCTCAGGAAATGATTGTGAGTGGAAGGAGGGCACCCACGGCAGCCAAGGAAGACTGGAATGCAAATTAAGGGCAGACAAAAGGAAACCTACACATCTATTCAGTGGTTATTAAAAAAAAAAAAAAAAAACTTTTTTTTGAAGACATAGAGAATTTCCATATGATAACAGGAGTTTTACATGAAAAATGAAACTTCTCTTTATAGAATTTTGAACTTGACTCATTGCCCTGCAATTTGTAAAACTGTGTGGTCCATAGTCATGCAAAGAGAGACCACACATTGTTCCAAGTCATACGGGAAAAATGAATCCATTCCTTCCACATTTTATCATCTTATCTGAAGGAGAAAGAATAGCAAGGAACCAAATGCTGAAAGTTCTTTTTTTTTTCTTCTTCATTTTCAGAGCTTCTTAAAGCTCAGAACTATTTAGATATTCAATCTAAAAGAGTAAAATAAAACACCCCCCTGAGCACTGATATAGCAATAAAAATAAGCAAATTACAGAAGATATTTTTTTTTTTTGTTGGTTGACTGAGATTTACTCTTTTTTAAAAAAAATTTATTGATTTTTTTTTATTGGAGCTCTATTTGCCATCATATAGCATAACATCCAGTGCTCATCCTGTCAAGTGCCTCCCTCAGTGCCAGTCACCCAGTCACCCCCAACCCCCTGCCTCCTCCCTTTCCACAGCCCCTTGTTGTTGACCTGATGTCAGAAACTCTTACGTGAGTTGGGAATCTACTTCTTAGACACTGCTTCCTGTACTTTGACAAGGGAATGAATTGACTAACTAATGATTTTTAAAACTTAAAGATAAAATATCTTAATTTCAAAGAAATTCTTTAAAATTACATAATCACGTTCTCCTTTCGCTTGGCACCTAAATAGAACATTATTAACTAATTAGTTAAAACATTAAAAGTTGATGGAATCTTATCCCCACTCATAAGTATTTAGGTTTTTAAACAATTCAGGTTGTTAATCTTCTCAATGAAATAAAAATCAAAAATGTTCAATTACTTTTTCCCAACATAGAAAAAAGTTACATATGGACTAATAGTTGTGATTTTAACCTTGATACGTTAGTTCTTGTTTTAGCTTTAGTCCTCATCAATGCACAATATGGTTGTGCACAATACAAAGAGCAAATGGCCAAGAAAAATGCTTCAAATAAAATGTTTAAAATATTAAAATAAAATAAAATTTTATTAAAATAAAATATTTGTTTATCTTTATCTTTTAAAAATTTTAACATGTGATTTTTTTTCAGAGACATCTGATAATGAAAGAAGGTGCTTATTAAAGATATAGAAACTATATTTATAATAAAAGGGGTACTTCCAACACTTTCAAGTGTGGGATTTGATGCATGATCCCAGATGGCACTGATGATTTCCATTCAAAAATTCCTTGAAATAAAAAAAAAAATTCCTTGAAATAATTTCAATGGCTATAAATGGAGAATTACCACACATCCAACCATGAGAAAAACATAGGTATGTAGATGAGACTAGTTTTTTAGAGACTTACTTTTTTTCTGATTGATTTTTCTTCGTCAGCAAATTAACATTAAATTAGTATTCAAATTCACAGACTCAATGAACACATTTTATATGATTTTAAATGGGATCTATGTGGATCCCAATTCTCACTGAATCCTTTGTTGGTGTATGGTAAATGTCCTATAATAATTGATTCAATGCATCAGAACATTCAGCTGATAGGAAAACTTCCACAATATATTTCCAAAATTTTTTGTTACATTTTCTTCAGACAAAATTCAAATCCATATTTCTGTGACTCCTTTTGAAGAGGCTATATAGGTCCTATATGGGGCTCTCCCAGTTTCTATTATATCCTGCCATATTAAGACTCCATAGATTCAAAATTTTTATTATAAAAATAGAACAAAGGAAACTTGTAAAATCGAATTTTGGTTTACTTGGAAGTTAACTACTACAGATTACTAATGTTGTAAAGACACTTTTAAGAAGAGTTCTTTGTGTGTTGGGTTTTTAACAATTTTTAACAATTTTAACTCCACTGTGACGGAGTGGAAGAGAATAATAAAATGATTAAAGATTGACATCTTTAGCTTCCTCTATTTTAGGAAGCGGTATAGTCTATGCGTCTTGAGCTGCATATAACGTTCTCTTTTTTCACTTGACTTGAGCATTTGTTTGTTTATCTTTTCTCAAGCAGCTTCTACAAACACAGGGCTGCAGTGATCTAACGCAGTACAGAGCCAGCCTTTGTTTATCTTCCCCCATTTGACCACCCACAAGTTGAGTCAGAGATATACTTTACATTTGCCCATAACCAAAACCACATGGAGGAAATACACTTCCACGGGCCTCTTTAACATCATGAAATTAAGCCCTTCTTGGATTCCACCTCCAGCAGGCTGCAGACCATCTCCTGCCTGGGAATACGTCCCGTTATTAGGCACCCTATTAGGCACCCTCCATGGCGCGTTGTAGCTGACCTGGACAATGGCAGCCCCGGGCGACAGCAGCAGGCACTCCAGCTGCAGGGGGCCACAGAGACCACTAAACCAAGCCCCCCTGCTGGTGAGGGCCGGAGGACCAGAGGGTTTGCACTCTTGTCCATGGTTCACACGAGAACCGGGATGCGGCTCGGTGACTTGGTTTCTCAGCTACAGTTCGTCCCAATAAACCACCACATTCCTACTGAACGTGTCACCAACTATTGAACTGAGCGAGGGACCCACTTGCCGAATTGTACAATTATACTTCTTTCTACTCCATGTCCTCGGTTGAATGTGTCGAGTCATAGAACGACCTTTTTTGTCTCTGGATACCATTTTTTAGCCTAAAGTCTATTCTGTTTGATACACGGGTAGCTACCCCCTGCTCTTTTGTTTGTATTTGCACAGAATATCTTTTTTTAATCCCTTCACATTGAACTTGTGGGTGTCCTTTGAGTCTTTCAGAGGCAGCACATATTCGATTTTTGTTTTTTTTATTCATTGGGCCACTCTGTCTTTTGATATGTCTTTTGTGGATTTAATCCATTTACATTTAAAGTAATTATTGCAAAAAAAAATAGTTATTGCTACCTAAGATACCACTGCCATTTTATTAATTGGCTTTTGGCTGTTTTATATTTTCCTTGTTCCTTTCTTCCTCTCTTGCTTCCTTCCTTTGTCGGTTGATCATTTTCTGTCCTGGCATTTTTTATGGATACCTTTTCAAGGTACTGTGCCCTTTTACTCCTCTCCTTTTATGTTCTTGAGGTCACAATTTACATCTTTTTATGTTGTGTATTCATTAACAAATTATTGTACGTAAGGCTATTTTATTTTATTTTATTTTATTTATTTTCCTATGGATATTTTAAATATTGTTTTCCTTTCATCTTTATGCTGGAGGAAAGCGGCTAACACCCTCATATTACAGTGTTATTCCAAGCCTGGCTACATCATTAACTTTTAGCGGTGTGTTGTATATTTTCATGTTTCATATTATTAATTAACACACTTTCATTTTACCTTGAAGAAGTCCTTTCAGCATTTCTTGTAAGGCAGATCTACTGGTAATGATATTCCTCAGCCTCTGGTTAGGGAAAGTCTTTATCTTGCCTTCATTTCTTTTTCTTTTCTTTTCTTTTCTTTTCTTTTCTTTTCTTTTCTTTTCTTTTTGTGTGTGTGTGTGTGTGTGTTTTGTTATGCCTTCATTTCTGAAGGACAGCTTTTCTGGGTAAAGTGTGCTTGGTTGGCAGCATCTTTCTTTCCACACTTCTTTTCTCCGTTCTTTCTCAGCCTTCACGGTCTCGGCTGCAGGGTCTCCTCGTATAAGAGAATTTTTAAAAAATTATCTTTGTCTTTGATTTTAGAGAGTTTTATGATGTGTCTCAGAGAAGACTATTTTAGATTGAAATTTTGCAGTGACCTCTTACTTCATGAATTTGAATGTCCAAATCTCTCCCCAGATTCATGAAGTTCTCAGCCATTGTTTTTAAAAAGTAATTTCTCTCCCCTTTACTCCCTCTCTTTTCCTTTAGGGATTCCAATAATGCGTGCCTATGTCTTTTTATGGTGTCCGTAAGTCCTGTAGGAGTTTTTACAGCTGCCTGTAGGGTGGGAGGGGCCCGTTGTGGACACACACGTAGTGGTGGGGCCAGGGCAGGCGGCAAGGGCGGGGGCCAACTGAAGGCTTCCTGGAAGCTGCAGGGGTCCTGGCTGCTGGTATGCCCTGCTTTGTTGGGTTCTTCAGAGCTGAGGGCATGCGGGGGGACAGCTGAAGGTGCCCACCCAAACAGGCACATGATGTGGTGGGTCAGTTGTGGGAGCCTCACGGGCAGCCTGCGTTCACGTAGCCATAGAGGCCTGCTGGGACACTTCCCAGGCTCCTGTGGCGGTGGGACCACGCAGCTGGCATCAGTGGATGCAACTATCTATGGGGCAAAAATGGGTACAGTCTGCAGAAGGTTCTGGTTGTTCCTTCCTCTAGCGACAGAAGCTGCTGGGCTACTGCAGAGCAGCTTCCTGGGAACCGGGATTGCGACTGCTGCTAGGCCGCCCAGCTTCCCTGCTCTCCCCTCGCTGTCTCAGTCCATCCATCTCTTCTTTGCTGTCTGGGTAGGGTAAGGGCAAGCAGGAACCTACGCAGAGCCCTTCAAGGCCGAGGAAGCTGCTGCTCGCCCTACTCTGGTCCTCCTGGTAAAGGGAACTCTTTCTAGTTGGGGGGCCCCCTCATGGCCTGCACTGCAGGCTGGCAGGTGGGGTGAGGCAAGCAAAGCGAAGCTGCCTTCTTCCCTCTTCGTGTGGTCGCTCTCGGGTTTCTGTGTCCGTGTGTTGCCGAAGCTTAAATGGACTCCAGGGCCCACCCAGAGCTGATTTGTTGGTAGACACTTGGCTAAGTGTTGATTTTGGTGAACAGACAGAGGCTAGGGTCTTTTATGCCACCATTCTGCTGATATCACTTCACACCATTAATGTCGGGATGATATTAAACCCTATTTTAACTGATACCAAGTCATTCTAAATCAGAGCCAAAAGAAATTAATCTTGACAAGCAACATGCTCCCTTGTTATTATCTGCGGCTCTTGTAAAAGAGACCTCTCTGTTTTCTCCAAATCCAACATCTGTCCTGTTCCTTTATGTCCCTCTTTATCAGGCCTAATGTCCATGAAATACAGTTTTCTGCCAATAAACTGAAACTCCTTGCCCTATTGTCTTTTTGTCTTACCAGTGTGTTGGGCAAACCCAGTGTGGTTGTATTCAAATATTTATTTTCTCTGCTGCTGCTTCCAAATAGCTGAAAACTGCCCCAAAATGCACATAATAGAGCAAGCTGAACGGATGACAAATTCACAATCCCAACGTTAAAGGGCTCCCCACATAGCGAGACAATCCTACTACGTCTCCTCTTCCCTGCCTGCCGCGGTGCGTATCTCCACCCCTTCCGACTATCCCCCAAACTCCTGCCCTCTTCTTCCATCCTTACCCTCAGCAGATTGGCTTAGCTCCAGTGTAGAGACGTAATAATAGTGATAAATGCATGCCTAATGCTCCCTATATGCCGGGAACTAGTCTTTAAAACATTACATATATTGACTAATTTAATAATTGTAACAACCTTAGGAAACAGGCATTATTTTCATCACCATTTTATAGACAAGAAAACTGACGCAAAGGGCATTGAAGTTATTTGCCTACAGTCACACAACTAGCAAGCGGCAGGGTTGGATTCTCACCCAGCACTCCGATGTGGGCCTCGACTTTGGCCACCATGCATATGGACTCTGACTCTTCCTCATCCCAAACCTACAAAAATCTACATCTCATAACTGAAGAGGCGAGCTCGCTTCCATCTGGGGCTAATCCTTCCCATCACATGTGCTTTGGGTCTTATGCCCTCCTTCCTCGCCGCCTCACCTTATTTGTGTGCACCCGTAGATCCCCCCACTTCTCCTTCCCCCGGCTCCTTCTCCTATCGAGCCATCCACACACAACTTTCTTGGAAGGAGCAACTGTTCTTATCTATATTTCCTTACCGCTTACTTTCACCTCTTTAATAGAGACCCTCCACCCAGCCAGCTTTCACCAAGTCTACAAATGACCTCCATGGCCCTAAATCTGGCACACACTTTTCATCTCTCATTTCATTTTAACTTTCACCAGCATTTCGCTCTGTTGACCATCTCTTCCTCCTTGAAACACTCCTCCCTTGGCTCATGTGGAACATTATTTGTCCTGCTTTCCTCCTTTTCCCCCAATCTCCCACATAAGTTCACTCGCCTGTACCTCGCCTTCCTTGTTGGAGTGCATCAAGATGGATTTCTAGGCTCTTGGGTTTTTGTTGTTGTTGTTTACTTACCACTCTCCACCTATGCATCTCATGCTCACCTGTGGCTTTAATTATTACCTTAATTGGATGGTTCATAAATGTCTGTTTCCACCTCAGATCCCTTGAATTGCAGACCCACACATTACATGGAACGTAAGCTCAGTGGAAGCAGTGACTCTTGCTTAGTCTCTGCTCTATCCTTGGTGCATAAACTGGTACCCAGCATATATTAGTTAAGCAAATATTTATTTCATGAAGGCAAAAAAAAGGGCTCTATGAACTTGATCCTCCTTTAGGGTTTCCTGTTGGTGGGAAGTACCGCCATTCCTCCAGCTGAAGAGCCTAGCAAAAATTGTCCACATTTTCATTTCCCTCATCTTCCAGGGTTGACGACTGTATTAGTTTGCTAAGGCTGCCATAACAAAATTCCACAGACTGGGTGGCTTAAGCAACGTATTTTCTCACAGTTCTGGAGGATAGAAGTCCCAGATCAAGACTAAGATGCCTGTAGGTTTGCTTTCTCCGGAGACAACTCTTCTTGGCTTGCAGGTGGCCGCCAACTCCCTATGTCCTCACATGGTCTCCCCTCTGTGTGTGTGCATTCCTGGTGTCTGTGTTCAGATTTCCCCTTCTCCCAGGACACTGGTGAGAGTACACGAGGGCCCGGCACGGTGGCTTCATTTTACCTTGATCCCCCCTTTATTTTTTTTTCCATTTATTTATGATAGTCACACACACAGAGAGAGAGAGAGACAGGCAGAGGCAGAGGGAGAAGCAGGCTCCATGCACCGGGAGCCCGATGTGGGATTTGATCCCGGGTCTCCAGGATCACGCCCTGGGCCAAAGGCAGGCGCTAAACCGCTGCGCCACCCAGGGATCCCTGATCCCCCCTTTAAAGGCCTCATCTCTCTCTCTGAGGTGCTAGCAGGTGAGGGCTTCAACATATGAATTTTGGTGGGGACACAATTTAGCCCGTAAAAATCTATCACCAAATTCGTTAATATTTTTTTCCTTAAATAAATGCCTCTTGAACACGCACTTACTTCCTTCATAGTCCAGGCTACCACTTGATTGATAGGCAGCATCTGAGAGGCTCCCAAGGGTCTCTGCCTCCAGACATTTTACGCGCTTGCATTTTGTCCTACCTTTGAATTGGGCTGAACCTACTGACTAATGAATAGAATATGGCAACAGTGGGATGGAGCGTCTCTTCTGGGATTAGCTTACAGAGTCACTTGGGCTTCCGTCTTTTTGCCATCTCTGACTCACTTGCTTGCTCTGGTGAAAGCCAGAGTCCATACCGCGGACAGGCCTACCGTGGCCCGTTGCCGAGGCAGGTGGCTGACCAAGGGCCCCTGAGACCCTTACCCAAGAGCCCACGGGAAAGCGGGTTCTGCTATCAGCCACATGGGTGGGCTTGCAAGTGGGCCCCTTCAGTGGAGCCTTGAGATGACTGCAGCTCTGAACACCTGTTCGCCCGCCCAAGGGAGCTACAGACCGAGACCTCGACAAAGCTATTCCTGGATTTCTGATCCGTGGAATCTGCGAGATAATAGGTGTGTGTGGCTTTAAGCCGTGTTTAAGCAGCCCTTGTACAAGCCACAAACAGCTCACATTTCCAGGAGTGCGCTGGTCTACCAGCTTGCCTACCCACAGCCCGTGTAGCCTCTCTCAGATGACGTCTTCTTGGGATACACTGATCTTTCCGTAACATAAATCAGTCTGTTTTTCAGGTCTGCTCTTCGACGGCTTCCTGCTTATGTCAGCCAACTCCTTCACACGGTGAACAAAGCCCTGCGTAGCCTGGCTCCTCTCCGTATCCCCATCCCCGTTTCACACTCAGCTCCGCTCTCTGCCCAGCCATGAAGACATGCTCCCAGTCTCTCTCTCCTCGCTGTGCTGCATCCCACCGCAGGCCAGATACAATTTCCTGGCCTAACGTGTTTGTCCATCTTCTGCTTCCATAGTTAACTCCTGCGTGTCCTTCGTATTTCAGCGAAAAGCCTCATTTCCTCAAGGAGGCTTCCTCTCTTTAGATCAGATCTCCTTTTAAACAGCATTTTCCAGAAAACCTCTTTATATGTAAATCCATGATTAGTGCCTTTCCCTTCCACTAGAGTGCAAGCTGCATGAGAACAAGGGCCATGTCTAGTCTTTTTTTAACACGGTATCTATCGTGCCCGGCTTAGTGTCTAGAACATAGTAGGTAAATTTAAAACAGTAAAATGCAGTAAGCAAACAGACAAACAAGTAAATATGATGTCAGATACCATTTGTAATCCCTTTTGCTTTTGTGTGAGTTCTCCAGCCCACAACTTTGTTTCTTGGAACTCTGCAAGTTCGAAGTTACATGTTGCTACTACCTCCTACAACTCGACTCTTTTGCCAAGTATTTATGAGACCAAGTTATCTTTTATAGGGCTTATTAAGGGAAAGACTACATAAAACAACATTTCTTAATTTATGGTGCCATGTAACCCCCTGGATTCGTGGCAACATCATAATGGATTGAAAGGATATGGTTTGGCATCTGATATGGAATTTGTCTGGTTCAAAACATTTATCCAAAAAATTAATGTTGTTAAGACTTCTTTATTTGAAAATAGCACCTCTTATTTTTAGAAATTCTGGATTACACAGCTGGGTGACAGATGTATATGTGTAATAGCCCTATAGGGGAAGAGCATATTGGCTGCGTGATCACATTATTTTGAATGGAAAGATTTTCATATGTTAACATCATGTGTTCCATCTGGATATTATGGCAAACCAACACTGCCTCTGTGCCACATTTTTTGCATGTGGAAATCATGCAAAGTCTTTTAACTAGATTGGGTATCATTCTGGTAATCTAATGACATAATATTTAATGTTTTCATATAACAATAAGCATTCACACATATTGATAGATTGATGGTAGAGGATGATGGAGATTGGGGCAAACTGGATACTATAGGGGTCTTTTAAAGGGAGGCAGAAACTATTTTTAACTTGCTAACTGTTGGGTGAATGTTTCTAGATTTTCTGATTTCTCTTAGAGATCTTGTGTGACATATCCCAATTTTATTTATTTATTTATTTTTTTAATTTAATTTTATTTATTTATGATAGGCACACAGTGAAAGAGAGAGAGAGAGAGGCAGAGACATAGGCAGAGGGAGAAGCAGGCTCCATGCACCGGGAGCCCGATGTGGGATTCGATCCCGGGTCTCCAGGATCGCGCCCTGGGCCAAAGGCGGGCGCCAAACCGCTGCGCCACCCAGGGATCCCCATATCCCAATTTTAAAATAATCTTTTAAAACTTTACCAAGTCATTTAAATAAATCTGTGGGTTTTATATGAGATAATGTGCCCTTTGAACTTTTTGGTATAGTGACAAAATTGTGTATTAGAAAATGCATGGATTTTTAAGAAAAACAGGCCAGAATTTGAGTTCTGGTGTGAACAGTTTCTTTTTTAGCTGGACGTTTATTTCATCCTTTTTGAAACTCTGTCCTAATTTTTGAAAAAAAAAAAACTTAATGTGTGCAATATAAATCAATAAATAGCAATTTTCATTACCACGACTCACAGTAACTAGATTATACTTTTTTCCCATTTCCATTCTCCAATCTTTAATTATTTGCATGCAAGCTGCCTCCAATAACCCTAAAACAAAGTGACTACATAGCCCTAATTATTCATTTTGTCCTATGCATCCAGCTAAACATATTTCACATTTTAATAATGGCAGAATAAGTTTTAAGTTGAAAACTAAAACAGATTCCCCACGCGGTGCATCTAGAAGATGATGTCCTGGAGGAGAGCATCTGCAAGTACTTCAGTTATTTTTGTAGGGAGGATGGTAACCAAATGTGCTTCACTCTCATTAAGGAATAATCAAGAAGAATGAACAGGCTGTGGCTCTCAGGAATAAGATGTATGAGGAAGATCCTCTTATGAACCGTTAAATACCAGGTATAATTACTGGAAGCATTGGGATTGATTATTCCAAGCATTTCAAAATCAAAATCAGAACTTCTATAGGAAACCAAGTTGGCCATTTCACCCTCCAGTTCAACTAGGCTATTCACGGGATCACTCAGTGAAATAAATCTTTCTGAAAACTTCTGGTGTCTTATTCAAAAGTCATCCAGCTCTTGAGAAGTTCTAAAATAGTTGCAGTTCAAACACAGACATTAGATTTACATATAGAAATACTAATTGGGAACCAGATACAAACTATCAGTTCAGCTAATATATTGACTGGCCAGGCTTATGCCACGGTACTTAAACGGTCTCAAATCAGTCCAAAATGCGGTTCTCCCAGATGTTTGGTGTCATAAAGACAAAAGATCTGGCCGGCTAATATTTTGACTAAATTGACTTCATGTTTGACACTGCATAGACACATCCTAAAGGAATAATGTTATATGTAAAATATAAACGCAAACTCAACAAGCCCAGTGAAGAATTCTTGAACTAGAGTAAATTTTAGAACCTTTCTAGGTTAATTCCTTTTATTTTACAGGTGAGGAAACAGACCTAGACAAATTAATGACATGCCTAACACCAAGTGATTTAAAATCTCTACCTCTTATTTTAATATTCCTTCTGCCATAGTTGTGCTGATAACATTGATAGATGAGGACAGAGGATTAATGAAGAAAAATAGTTCTTTCCAAGAGGAACTGACTAAAGAATATTGAGTGGAAAGAATGAGGTAAACATGAAGAGAACAGAGAAGAGCAAAATGAATGAGTTGAAGGAGGAGAGAAAAGGAGGAGGAAAATGCAGACGTAATTACGTAGGGTAAGGGGAGTGATAAAGAGACAGGCTACCTGAAGTTCCTCATTACAGTGGAGGGTCTGCCCTTTGTGATTTGAATGCATCTTCTTAGTCAAAATATGAAACTAAAACAGGCCAATAGAGGCACTGAAATCACAAGAGAGGACCTTTTAACTCCTAGTTTACGTAAGTGCAATGTCTCTTCAGGGTCATCAGGAACAACCAACATGTATTTGCCACGTTAAAATGTAGACATTTCAACTCAGGAAAAAATTCTCTTATTCATCCAGACATTTTTCCTACTTGGTGCCAAGCAACCTACTTGGCAAAGTTTCAAATCAAAGTGACCAGTGTAATGAAATCAGTATCTCACAGTCAGTGATTCACTCTCATTAAGGAATAATCAAGAAGAATGAACAGGCTGTGGCTGTAGATTTGTAGTCAGAATGCCTCAGTTGGGGTCTTGGCTCAGCGCCTTTGGCAAATGATTTAGACATTCTCTCTTTTTTTAGTCTGAAAAAAAAAATGAGTATAATAAGAATACCTTCACCAGATTCTTGTGAAGAATAAAAAAGATATCTCATGTAAGTAATTTGAGACCATACCTAGCTCCAAGTAGTGTTAGTAGTTTGCTGTTGTTATTATTTTAGGGTTTTTTTTTTAAGATTTTATTTATTTATTTATTTAGTTATTTATTTATTTATTTGCTTGAGAGAGAGAGAAGAAGAGAGAGTGAGTGTGGGTCGGGGGAGGAGTAGAGGGAGAGGGACAAACAGACTCCTCCCTGGGTGCAGAGCCCAATGGAGCTTGATCTCATGACCCTCAGATCATGGCATGAGCCAAAATCAACAATCAGATACTTAAACCGACCGAGCCGCCCAGGTGCTCCCATTTGTTGTTGTTATTATTATTATTATTATTAATTATTAATTATTATTATTATTTTATGTAAGGACAAAGAACTAACAAATATAAGGTAGTACTCCACAAAAATTTAAAGATGTATAATTCGTATAACTCATATTCTTAAATTAATATACTGAGAATACCATTAACACACAAAATATTGAGATACACAGAAAAAGACTTTAGCAGCTTTATTTGGCCTGTAATAGCCAAATATGGTCGCCTGATACGGTCGTCCTCGCGTGTCCACACGTTTGTTGATAGACGAACAGCAAATAAACAAAACAGACTATATAATTTTTAGTCCTATTGGCAAACTCAATCTCTTTTGTTGTTTTAGATAGTTTCCTTCATATTTTTATCCCCAACACAAGCTCTTCTTTAAGATGGAATTTTGTAGTGGGAGCAAGAGACTTATGGAACCTTCTGGCACCAATGAGGCCGGATCCTCGGATCCGCAGCGTCCTCTGGATCTTCTGGTTTCCGAATGGCTCTGGTCTGCCCGACATTGGCCTGACCGAGGCCAACTGTGTTTGGTCCCTCCTTAGCCTGAGACGCGAAGCCCTTCCCGACTCAGCCCTGCCGCAGGCTTTAAGCCTGGCTGTGATATTCGTTTGCTTTGTCCAGGTGACGCCCTTCCTGCCCTCTGTCCCCCTCTTTGCTGGGCGCTTCCTCTGGCAATTTTCCCTTCTAGAGGCTCATGTGTCTCTTGCTCCCAACCACTCCGTCCAGGAAGACCAAACCTCATGGGCTTCCCTGTCCAACCACACACCCCTCACCATCGAGTTTACTTTGACTCGGGGTACAGTTGCACAGGAAGCAATTTTACTTCGGAGTCCTTTGCGTGGAACACAACAAAAGCATTGTGTTCAGTTTCCTCTAGTTTATCTTGATATTTCTAAACACCCGTCCATCCTGGGGTCACCTTGAGAGAGGGAGAGGCAACATGTGACCTGTGCCTCTGCTCTTTTTCCCTGTCCCCGTTTCTTTTCCTTTATGAACCTTCCTTCTTCACAGATCTGCTTGGATCAACCAGACTCTGCCCTCGGTAGTCCAGAGTGAGGTGCAAGGCGAGGGAGCGTAGATGGAGAAGGAATTTGGAAAGGCCTTTCTCCGTCAACAGTGTTTTGCTGAAACATTACTACTTTGAATATGAGAACATAGTAACACCATCTTTATATTCTTGCTCTAAAAATCTTAAACATTTCAAGGGATAGGATCAGTGCCCAAAAACAAGCAGAGAAAGGAACATTATGCTCTTAACTATGTCATCCCTTGCATTGAAAGCTTACAAGGAGAAGTTTGTCAGTGTATCCGCACTCCGACGCTCTACAGCAGCTCAACCATTTCTAAGAGTGTAGACTTCTGGAAGAGAGCTGCTGGCGTTTAGGGGCTGTTCCTTTTCCGAGATGAGCTCTATTCTTCGAACCTGCGAAAAGAAGGGTCTGTATGTGGCGATACTCACCTTGAGGCCAGACGCACTGAGACGCTAATTTTTAAAATGCCGGAGAAAGCTAATATGAATTATATATATAATCGTTTATTGTATAGTTTTTATAATGGAATGAAAAACAAGTGGGGAAAGTAAGTCTCGTTCAATTAGGAGTCAGTGGAAACCGTGGCTTGCCGAGCGCTCCCCGTGGAGTTAACTCTTCATGCATTTACGCCAGCCGAATGGGTGGCGAGGCCACTGACCTCCTACCCAATGGTGCTTCTTCGCATAACTGCATGCTTCCGGAGGGATTTGCCAAGTTTATGACTGGATACACTTTAAGGAAAATGATTTATCGTGGATTCAATATTTTAAATGAAAAAAAAAAGAAAACTATATTTGAGACTACGGTTTTATTTTGCATGAATACATACCAATGGGAGTCACCCCTAAGAGCCCCACTTTTATGGAGGGACTGATGAGTCCAACTAATGCATGGAGAGATGGAGCGGAGGCTGGGTGTTGTTTCTATGACCCGTCATTGTCATAGGAAAAAGGTAAAATTGAGATTAGTTGACCAAGAAAAGGGGGAAAGTGGCAGCAAAGTATAGGAAGAGGAAGGAGTGTGTAAGAAAGTACCTAAGTGTGGGTGATTCTGATGTGATACATGATAAGTGCTGTGTTTTGACTTTCTTAAAAGGTTATTCTGGTAACTAGGTGTAAATTGGTTAGAGAAGGGAGGATAGAATCGGGGATTTAGAAACCACCACACTGTATTCATCTGAAGATAATAGAGGATTCTTAGCTCTTACTGAAGGAAATTTGTTTTACTATTATGGTACCTCAACTATAAATCAGTTCTCATCTTACCCCTCTACTCTAATTGCTGGTTAAATATCTTAATGTCAATGGAAAATTATTTTAAGCTCTAGAATATAAAAATACATTTACGTATATAACTATTTTAGAAGTCTCTGTTACTCTGATGTATACTATGAATATATATATATAAGAAATAGAGATTTGAAATATTATACTAGCTGTGGAGTTGGATTTTATAAGACTTTATATAGAAATATAAGGCAGTAGTAAAAATTTTGGAAAAATGAATGTCCCACGATTTTTTAGACTAATGCCTTATATCCGATTATAATAGTAGTTTATTGTATCATATCATTGTGTGGATATGTTGCTAAATATTTTTGGTAAAGGTGCAATTCACTGTGGTTTGGAAGGGAGGTGTGCTTTGTTGTTGTTGTTGTTTGTGTTCATACTTTTGTTTTTTGTCAGTGATGATATGTCTGACCCAGTATTTGCCTTGGAATAAATTTGCTTTGCAGTATGGAGTCAAATTCATTTTCCTTTTCTTTTTAAGATTTTTTTTTTAGATTTGTGATAGAGAGAGAGAGAGAGAGAGAGAGAGAGAGGCAGAGACACAGGCAGAGGGAGAAGCAGGCTCCATGCAGGGAGCCCGACATGGGACTCGATCCCGGGTCTCCAGGATCACGCCCTGGGCTGAAGGCAGGCGCTAAACCGCTGAGCCACCCAGGGATCCCTCAAATTCATTTTCCAAATAGATTTGATTGATATTAAAGCAATTGGCAAATTCTCTGTATTAAGAGGAATGTACATGCCTAGACATTGCAATTATCAGTCAGAGACTTTAAAATAACAATGAATTTACAAGTAAAGATTAGGGGGACCAAATTTAAGGGCTGAAAGAGAGGTTTCGTGGTACACTAAGAGCCAGAATATGATTCATGATGAATTCTAATAAAACCTTTTTGTTTTTATTCTTTGGCAAGTAACCTTATATTTTTCCTAAGCACACTGGGTTGTGCAGAGCTTATATTAGATAGTCTGATATTATTTAAGTGAAATTTTAGCTCTCTAAAACTTCCTTACATTATCGAAGTCCTGCTAAGTTGTGTTTTATTTTTGTCAAAACGGGTTGGTAAACTCTAAGCACCGATACCGTTCCATTCTGAGTACTAGCTCTGAAGCGTCCTTGGAGGTTAAAGGAAGCCAGAGGCCCGTCAGCCCATCCGGGGCCCCCTTGCCTTGTGACGGGCCCTGCCCCGCACCGAGCCCAGGACCCAGGCCTCTCGGTGAGGCTCTTAGCTTCAGGCAGAAGCTTTCACGGGGTGAAGAGAGGGACTCCGTGGACATGCGGCTAGGAAGGATTAGCTGAACCAGGTGACCATTCGTGCAAAGTCGCTGCAAGTCGCATCCAGTGGCCGGGAATTCTTATCTTCGACCTGTGGTGCGAGCCCCGGCTGCTTAGTGCGTCTGGAGACGTGCAAAGAGCAGGTGGGCCAGTCGCTGCGAGTGGGCGTCAGAACAGGTGAGACCAGGCCCTGCAGGCCGGGCGCTGGGCTGGGCAGTGAGGAGAAAACGCAGCTGTGGAAGGACAGGGTGCGAACCCCGGGGAGGGAAGCTGGGGCTCAACAGTGACCACCGAGAGTCCAGACACTAGACTAACAATCTGGACAACAGGAAGAGGAATCCAAGAATAGGGTTTTTTTTTTTTTTCATATTAAAACAGCAAAAGTAGCACAAGGGACAGTGTCTGTGACCCAGCAGTGTGAGTGCACCTGCTTGTTTTCTCTGTGCAGGGCGGGGGGGACCCACAGACATGGGGGCCCTTGGCCATGGACGGGGCAGCAGGGCCAGACGCGACCGTTCCCGGCTGGGGCCTGCAGGGCTGCATGCGAGACAGGGTCATTTGCTTTCCACGGACGCCTTCCAGCGTCTCCCGGGTGGTCGCCCACCTCTGGGGCTGCTGGGCGCGGGCTGGGGAGGTGCTGCGATGGGTGGGCTGCCCTCTGCTGCGCCCCACCTCCTGCCTCTCCCTTCCTGTTCACTCCGCGGGATGCGCCCTAACTGTCCACTCAGAGGGCTTTGCAGGACCTGGCAGCTCCGGGGTGGATGAGGGGCCATGCGGCCGAGCAACGCGGGCTCCTCCAAACCCGGGGCCCTGGGGCCTCAGCCGGGGCAGGTTACCCCCCGGGGCTGCCACGGAAGGGGAGCCCACTCCTCCCCAGCCTCCCCTCCGAGCACTAGCCACGCACTCCCTTCTGTCCAGGTGCACGGGGAGCTCGCAGTGCACACTCCTAAGCCGTCCTCAGCTTGGGAGTCAGCTTCGCAGAGTTGCACCTGCCAAAGCATGTTTGCAAGAGCTGTCCGCCTCAGGCCGGAGCAGGGGCTGGATGGCAGCCGTCGGGCTGACGGGCCCATGGTGCTGGGAGAGCGGCAGGGAGACGAGTGGGCCGGGCGGCGACTGTGGCCAGGCTGGCTGTGCCCTTGACGGCGACTGCGGCACCCTGGGCCCAGCCCGGCCTTCCCGGCTCTGTTGCCTGTGACTGGCCTCGGGCTCAGTGAGCCCACTTGAGACGCCCCAGCCCCACGTCTGGGCAGGTCCACGAAGCCCAACAGCAGACCCCGGCCCTCCCTCTCCATCCCTTCTCCGCCAAAGAGCGAGAACCCAGAGATGCACACGAGGGCACAGCCGTCGAACAAAATGGGTTTGTGCCTGTGTCACTTGGTAGGGAGCCGTTGGGAAACAGCACTGGATCGGGAACCCTTTGTTGAGTCACTGCTTTGGGAATAAATAAATATTTATTGTGCTGAGCTACTGAACATCGCAGTTGTTTATCGCGGAGCCCCGCCCCGCCTGGCTAACCCGAGCGGCCAGGCTGAGAGGCAGGCCCAGAGCTTCCATCTCTGCTTCAAAACAACCGGGGCCCCGAAGTGTAATGTGAGGTCTCCCAGTTATTAAATATTGACAAGTAACTTAAACATTTTGAGAACATGACTCTGCCTAAGCAAACACGTCAAACCAGATCTGAGCTGCAAGTCGTATGTTTGAGCTTCTGTTAAGTTACACGGGAGCGCTCACCAGTTCCGGAACATTCCTACACTGGCCCTGACTCATTCAGACACTCACATCGGTGCTTCTGCCTGCAGCCTCCTTGCTCATGTCTTTCTTCAGGGGGGACCTACTTGAGCCTTCGGGCAACTTGAGTAGCAAAGCTTCTCTTTGGTATAGACGTTGAATGTGCTCGTGACAGCATCACGTGTGCTGGGCACACACGAGGGAGCCACAGCCACAGGCGGCCTAAGACAACAGAAGAGCAGGTTCTCAGCAAGAAAGGAGGCTTACACCGTAGGGGGTGTGGGAGCAGAGGGAGGTTGATAAAGGACGTCAGGGTGGGGGTGGTGTATGGACTCTCTTCACAGGCAAAATTGCTCAAGATTTAGTCCTCATGGTACAAAGTATATCTGCTGATTTTTTTTAAGGACTTTTTTTTTTTTTTACAGTAGTTTTTAAGCTTATAGTAAAATTGAGAGGAAGATAAGAGATCTCCGGCTTACCCTCGTCCTGCACACGCGCGTCCTCCCCACGACCATGTTCCCCACAGAGAGGTATGCGTGTCTTCACTGGCGCGTCACAACCCCCGCCCGTTGTCTACCCCCGGCTCGCTCTTGGTCTTGTACACGCTACGGACTTGGCTGAATGGAGAATGACCTATTCCCGGCGTTACCGCACGGGAGGGAGCATCCTCACTGCACGGGGATCTCTGTGGCCCATGGCCCCGGAGCCCCCATGTACCACAGTGTCCTCACGTATCAAAGAAATGAAGCACTTACACCAGGGATCTCTAGTATCCTCTGCGCTGAGAAGTTTTGATTTCACGATTGGTGCTCGAAGCAAATGCAGCACTAACTCGATATTAGATTTATGCTGCTGTGGCAGCTGTTCTCCTGGAATTATTACATATTTAGTTCAGGGAAACTGTTGTGGCCTTGATCTGGTTGGCCTCAGCCTATAAACGGGTGGGGAGATAGCAGGCACTTCCAGAGAAGAGAGCACGGTTTTGGAAAAGCCACCTTATAGATTCAAGCAAGGTACAAATATTATATTTTATCTCATTTTTAAAAATACACGGTGCTGTTAGAAGACCGTTTAATCATGGTGTTTCTCGCGACATTAAAATGCGTCTGTGATGGAGATGGTTACAGGCCCCAGAGAGCTCGGTCTATTAGGAAATCCTCAACTGGCCATATGTGTGCTATTAAGCGTTTTCATTTGGCTCCTCTTTGCAATTAGCATTCCAGAGGTCGTGCTGACTGGTCGTGGACACCATATGTTTGGCATCCATCCTGACGGTCCTGCCACGGGTTCGCCTTGACAGCGCAAGCACTGTGGTGAAGGGAAACAAAAGATTACCAGACATTTCGAATCAAGGGCCAAGCCTTGCGTTTCGAAGTCAAGTCAGCACAAAGGCTCCGATGATCGCGATTGCTCGTGGGCTCGCATTCGCTGAGCGTCCATACGGTGCTCGGAGCGGGCCTTCCCAGGTGCACCCAGAGCAGAGAACAGCGGCACTCGGACTCTGAGCAAACCCACCTCGGCTTGTTTAATTCTGTTTAGAAAAAAATTAAGTCAGAGTTTTAATTTCACCTAGAATTAAAAGACGGCAAGACAATCATCGGGGACTTGGAGCCCCTCGTATGACGTCTTTGTGGAAGGGCACGTGGAGGGACACTTCGGGGCATACAGCAGGCAAGTGGGCTCCTCCCTGGGAAATCAAAAGAGACTTTGGTTTTAGTCTGTTTCCACCAAAGCTGAGGCCACTGTCATCAAAATGGCTTAGTGTCTAATAAAATAGCTCAAAGGATTTTCGGTTTTGCTCTCCCTGTCTTTGGCTTGCTTTTTTTTCTTTTGATTTAATTTATGGTCGTATCCTAATGTTGGGTGATCGAGTAGACTCAACCCAACTGATGCCTGCCCCACACTAAGTGAGTCGTCAGAAAGAATGACCAATTCTCTACACGCACGATGGGGCCTAGAAGCCGCGTGGTTGTTGGTCACCTACCTCGGTAACTGAAACGGCGAAATGGAGGATCTAAAAAATGTTGCCGCTCTCTTATTTTCAGCCCCTTTGGGACAGCTCCTAAGAGCATCGGGGAGGAGCGTGGTTCTGTGCTCCTGCGCCCCGTGGCCGAGAACTGTGAGGCAGAGCCCGGGCGCGGACCAGGGACGCCATGGCCTGCACCGTGTTTGGGGTGGATTTTAAAACTAAGGGCTCAAGGCTGCCAGGTGGTCCATGGATCTCGGGGGTGCAAAGCTCGGACTCTCTGCAGCTCGGGCTCTGCGATTAGTGTGCAAAGCCTGAGGGAATCAGTGCGTCACGACAACTTCGTGAACTAAAGAGAAATTCCAGGCAGTGAACACGCCTGTGTCCCTTGCTTCTCCCCCTCATCACCAGTGGGCACAAACGCTCCTGAGCTCTGTCCATGCTTCCCCGGGGCACGTTTTAGGCTCCCCAGGAGTTAGGTGTCGGGGGCATGTCGTTCTCTTCATTCTTTACTCATGTGACAATATTCCTCAACTACTACTAAGTGCCAAGCACCCTATCAGACAAGGGAGATTCAGCAGTGTCCTAGCTGAGCACCATGTCTGCCTTCTTGAGGTGGAAGGTCCTGGAATAGAACCTTTTTAAAAAAATATTTTATTTATTTATTCATGATGGACATAGAGAGACACACACACACACACACACACACACACACAGAGAGAGAGGCAGAGACACAGGCAGAGGGAGAAGCAGGCCCCATGCAGGGAGCTAGACATGGGGCTCGATCCCGGGACCCCGGAATCACACCCCAGGCTGAAGGCAGGTGCCAAACCACTGAGCCACCCAGGGATCTCCCAGAAATAGAACCTTTAAATGTAAACAATTGTGTAAATCGGTATTTAATAAGAATAGTGTAATTTGACGTGAAATTATAGTATTAGAAGCTGTATGTGTGCATTACAGGAAAACCTAAACTAGTCCTATGATTTGTGGCAAGTTTCCCTAAAAAAGGGACATTTATTTCAGGTAAGGTCTGAAAGGCGAATAAAAACCAGCGGGACAAGGAAGGGGTGTGGGTGGAGGGAGTGAAAGCCTTTGGCTCCAGCGCCCACCTGGGAGTAGTGGAGCGAGGTCAGGTCCTCAGATTATTACATCTAAACAAACAGTTTTGGAGGCAGAGGGGAGCTGCCCCGGGGGGGTTCAGGGGTAGGTGTGCAGGGCAGGCCCCCTGGGAGGCAGAGGAGAGTTGCCCGGGTGGGGGGGCCCGGGGGCAGGTGCACGAGGCAGGCCCCCAGGAAGACAGAGGAGAGCTGCCCGGGTTGGGGGGGCCCTGCCCCCATCCCCTCGCCCACGCAGAGATTGCCCACACTCCGAGCCCGAGGCTGGAAGCCTCCCCAAGCACCATCACCCACATAGGGCGGGGGCTTTCTCTCCTTCCTAAAGCTTCACCTGTTTCCTGAGATCCCAATATTGCACAGATTCTAGATGTGACAAGGTGAATGAGGTGACTGGGTCTAGCAGAGGGGCACGACCTTAGAGACCTGGTCTGGAAGCAGGTGTGGGACCTGCAGTGGTGGGGCCAGCAGCTGCGGGTCTCCTGGAGGCCTGCAGGGCCCTGTGCCCCAGTGCGCTCGGGGCAGGGGGGGTCAGGGGTGCAGGAGGGCAGGGGTGCAAGGGGTGCTGGGGGTGCAGGGGTGCAGGGGGGACAGGAGGGCCGGGGGGCCAGGGTGCAGAGGCCAGGGGTGCAGGGGGGCAGGGGGTGCTGGGGGTCAGGGGTACAGGGGGCAGGGGTGCAGGAGGTGCTGGGGGGACAGGAGGGCTGGGGGGCCAGGGTGCAGGGGGGCAGGGAGTGCAGGGGTGCAGGGGTGCAGGGGGGTCGCCTCCACATCTCCACCCAACAATGAGCTCAGAGACCCAGGTCCCTGAGGAAAGGCCGCAGCCACGGTCTCCAGACCCCAAGTTCATCCACGTTTCCACGGTTCAGGGCCGCCTCTTCCTGCATCTCCTAGGAGCCATCCGGGCTTATTTTTAATGTGAAAGGAAAAGGAGAAGTTAAATATCTGAGAAATGGCTTTAATGGGGGCTCTGGGTGGCTCAGGCACTTAAGCGGCTGACTCTTGATCTCAGCTCAGGTCATGATCTCAGGGTTCTGAGATCGAGTCCTAGCTCAAGCTCCGGATGCTCTCTCTCTCCTTCTTCCCCTCCCCTTGCTCTCTTTTCCCTCTAAAATAAATAAATCAATCTTGAAAAAAAGAGTTTACAATTTGAATCAGAACCTAAGCGATTATCTATAAATGCAAGAACAGTTTTGTGTGTGACTCCTAAACAATAATCCTTCAATTAAAATAAATTAGTGCACTTGCCTCTGTGATAGTGAATGCATCAAACATGGGCTACATTTCTTAAACTGTAATTTTACTTCTATGTTTTTTTTATTGATTTACAGACAAAAAAGAATGTCCTCTCAAGCTGAAGAATAGTCGATCTATTAATGCACTAAGGTGAAGGGGGAGCAGCTCAGCGGAGGCCTCGGGGCAGGTAAGCTAGCGACGGTGCCCGTGGCATCCAAGGCCAAGAAGAGCTCCAGCTTCCTTCTCCAACACTGAATGGAACATCAATAACCCTGAAAAGAGACGGAAAACCTGAAAATAATTTTACAGAAGGATGTTTTTCTAATACAGTGAGGACCCAGGGCGGTCGTTCATTTCTGAAGCTTTTCTCCGTCACACAGGAAATGACATCACTTCTTGGAACATGAGTGGAACTTTCAAAATGAACAACTTTATTTTTTTTCCTACTAAGGAGTAGGAGTTGGCTAAAACAGCTCTTTAAATATTGTAAGACCATTATCAGTGTCTTCGAGGCTGAGGATGAATGTACTTGGGTGGCGTCCAGCCGCGAGGGCTTGAACAGTAAGGACCGAATGCTGCGCCGGGGGATTTGGCGTTTTATCTTCCATGTTTTAAGTAAACGTTGTTACTGAAATGAAGCAGGATACGGAAAACATTTAAAATCAAAATGTAGAGGTCGGTGGTGAATCGTCACAAAAGGAACACGCCCGTGTGCCGGCCAGCGACGTCTAGGGACAAAACGCCAGCAGCACCTCCGAAGCACAGGCCCGGCCAGCCTACCAGTACCCAAAATTTATACGTGCCTCGTTTTGAACTTTACATGAAAGGAATCGCACAATTCAGGTTATTTTGAGGTCGTCTTTCCTTCAGGCTTCTGTGTTGTTGCATGTATCACATTCGTTCATTCGCAGTGTTAATTGGTCCGTTGAGTCATTACCCGCTCTTCAGTTACACTCTTACTGTTGAGGAATATTGAGAGCGTGTCCCATTTGGGCTTCTAGCATAATTCTGTGGAGATTCTTGTACTTAAGGCATCTTGGGGGGTACGTTACTGCTTGGCACATGCCTCAAAGAGAATGTCTTGGGTCATAACACAGACACGCGCCCAGATACCGTCCGTTTTCCAAAGTGATTTTACTGGTTTTGTGCTCATCAGGGTGCTCGACCGTGGTTGCCTGTGCTCACCGCCGGGAATGGTCATTTAAAAAATTTGATCGTTTTAATTTGCATTTTCCCTGGTAACTTTGTTATGCAATTCATCAGAGTCATCAGCTGCTTGGAAATCCCTCCTTGTGACCTGCCTGTTCCAGGCTCCCCCCTCCTTTATGAAATTTACCTTGACTTTGCTTTTTTCTTATCTTTAAGTGTGTGTGTGGGGGCGGGTGGGGAGCGCTGGTGGGCATGCTCCTGCGGGGAGCGGTGGGCAGAGGGACAGAGAGTCTCAAACAGGCTTCACACCCAGTGCAGAGCCTGCGGCGGGGCTGGATCCCAGGACCCTGAGATCATGACCTGAGCTGGAATCAACCGTCGGTCACTCAACTGGGAAGCCACTAGGTGCCCCACTTCTATTTCTTCATGGACATTCTTTAATTTCTCTTGAGACTCCTCTGACCCGTGGGTCATTTAAAAGTATGTTGTAGAATTTCCAAATATTTGGGACTTTTTCAACTATTTTTGTATGTGATTGATTCCTAGTTAATTCGATTGTGGTCAGAGGAGATAATCTGCACGATTTCTAGTCTTTTGAACGTGTTGAGGTGTGTTTTATGGTCCATATAGGATAACGTTCTGTAGGAGCTTGAGAAGGATGTGGTTTCTACTGTTGCGGGGTGGAGAGCTCTGCGTGTGTGGACTAGTCTGCACGTGGTGAGGTGCGAGTGGAACGTTCTATCGTCTTCCAATTAGATCTTAATCCTTCTTTGAGTTTGTGTCTCAGCGCAGTGACTTTGACTAAATTCTCCCTCCCGGGCTGTATAGGTGTTTTTGTCCTTTCCATTCTCTGCTCCCTTCTGCGGCTGCAGGAGCCTCGGTCTGTTCCCCGGAAGCCCTCCGACCGGTGACTATGTTTTATTGTCTTCTGCTGGCAGAGGCAGGAGAGCTGGAGGGACTCCTGGATGGGAGGCCTTCCCCTCCCCCACCCAGAGGGAGGCTCAGAAAAGCACTTTTCCCGTCAGAACAGACTTCTGTTGTTGAGAAGGCCCTGAAAGTCTTTCATGACCATCACTTTTCCCTTCCCTTCCCGGAACCAAGAGGGGATCTTTCTCAGATGTTCACGATGAAAACCTGGTGGGCTTCCTGGACGCAGAAGCCGACCAAAGGGTGGGGGCACGCAGGGCTTTCTTGCTCTCGTGCTAGTCACACTCAGCGCCCAGCAATTCACCAAATGTCCCACCAAAGCGCTCTTTCTTTCTGGGTCTTGGGGCTTCTACTGCAGGTAATCAAATCTTGACATAGCCTTTCCGGGTTTGCCTCTTTCTCTAGATTGTGAGGTGGTGGTTTTAACGGAAACCTTGGTTCTCTGACGGGATCAAAGAGAAACTGTTGGTTGTCAGATGGTCCAGCCTTTTCTTTTAAGGGTGAGAGTGATGATGCACAAGTTCTTTACATGTCAGAGTTGAAACTCAAAGTCCAATGTGTGGGAATTCTTTAAATATTCTAATATGTTTTCTTTCTTTATTTTATACATTAAAATATTTTTTTTCCACCGTGGCTAGGCATTTGATTTTTTTAAATAGTGTTCAGGATGAAAAGAAGTTTCTGATTTTAACCATACAATTAATCTTTCCTTTGTTGGTAATATTTTTCCGTGTCTGCCTGTCACATAATCCCAGACTCCTCATGGTGCAAGGGTCGTTAACGGCTCACCTTCTCTGTAATGTCCTGACCTTCAGGAGTCTAAGCCCCCCCACGTGTCTAGCCCGAGAGCTGACCAAGTTTTCTATAAAGGCACAGAGAGTAGCCGTCATGACTAGTCGGCTCTGCTATTGTAACTCCAGGGCAACCACGGGCAGCACGTGGCTGGGGGGGCTCTGCTCCAATGACGATTTACTTACAGAACATGCAAATTCGGCCACAGGCTGGAGTCTAGAGAACCTTAGCCCCCAGATTCTTTTCAACTCTTTTGGAATTTTAAATGAAATTGAAATGACGCCATAAATAAAGAAGACACCACATCTTTACGTTACTATTGTAATCCGTGATTATGAGGCAGTTCTCCATTTATTTTAGTTTTCTTTAATTCGTCTCAATGTTTGTGGTTTTCTGTGTAAAAATTTTGCACATCTTATGTTTTGGATTTTTGCCATGTATTTGAATAGTTGTAAATAATTGTTTATTACTATAGATGATTATATGACTTTCCTTTAAACTGTTGAGTTATAATGACAATGATCAAGTTAAAAATCAGTGTTCTATTTCTGTAATAAAACTCATCTAGCTGTAATGTATCATGCTTCTCATTTATCTCCTTGGAATGCCCCTGTGAGTTTTGATATCGAGATTATCCTGGTGTTATAAAAAGGCCTGAGAAACATTTTTAATATCAGACATTGTGGAAGAGTTTGTTTGATAATGGTGCTCTTTTTTCCCTTCAGTTTTAAGGAAGAACTTACCAGTGGAGTTTGGAAATTTCTTCCGGCAAAGATTTTTTTTTTAAATTACAGATTCAATTTCTTTAATAATTATAAAGCTATGAAAATTTTCTATTTATTTATAACTATTTTTTTTATTTCTAGTAATTTATCCAGTTCATCTAAACCCTCACGGTCCAATATGGCAGTAACTAGCAGCTTAAATTTAAATTAATTAGAATGAATATATATTTAAAAATTTTGTTTCTTTAGTTATGCTCGTCACTTTTCAAGCACTCATGAGCCACAGGGAGCCAGTGACTGCAATACTGAAAAGTGCAGATTCTAAAACATTTATTCATTGCCGACATTTCTATTGGACAGCACCGGTGTAAATGTTCAAATTCCACAGCATACATTTTTTAAGACTTATTTACTTATTTAAGGAAGAGAAAGCACATGAGCAGGAAGGGGGACAAGGGGAGAGAATATCCTGAAATCCTATATTTTGATAATACTTTATATTTCAAGAGGTGTGGGAGTGGCTCAGTCAGTGAAGCATCCGACTTCAGCTCAGGTCAGGACCTCGGGTCCTGGATGGGTCCTGGATGGAGCCCCGATTGGCATTGGGCGCCCTGCTCAGTGGGGAGTCTGCTTCTCCCGCTGCCCCTCCTCATGCTCTTGCTCCCACCTCACACCGGCCGCTCTCTTGCTCCAGTAAATAAGTACACACTTTTTTTTTTTTTTAAAAGAGTACATCTTCACTCAAAATGTAACTTTCAGATATAAATTTGTCAGTAAAGAGATGATTTTAGTGTAATAGCTCATAATTGTAGGAGGGGAAATCTGATTATTTTTTATTATTAAATAAATACACTCCTCGGATCTATTCAGCAGTTGATATATTTGTTGACATATGCATTACACAAACATACTTCAAGTAAGTGTTTGATAATAATAAGGTTCTGTGTGTACTCTTTTTAAAAAATATTTATTTATTTATTTGAATGGGTGGGAGAGAAAATCCCAAGCAAATTCTGTGTTGAATATGAACCTTGGGGCTCCATCCCACAACCCTGAGATCATGACCTAAGTGGAAACCAAAAGTTGGACACTTGACCACCTGGGCCACCCAGGCACCAGTCTTGTTTGTGTTCTTATTAAAAACAGACTGAATTTAATCAGATCTTATTACATCATAGTTATTGATAATTCCAGGAATAGACACTAGACATTTCATTAAAAATACGTGTTTTGTTTTCTAAATTACTTATAGTGTTTGGATTTGTATATTCTAGAGGAGAGTGTTTTCTCAATCTTAAGAGATGCTACAATTTGAGTTATCACAGATTTTTCCATGCTTGATCCTTGCCATCCCCAGACTGGTGAAATAATTTTCCAGATATTACCGTTCAGTATTATGCTTTTCCATAACTTTAGCTCTTCTACACCCTCATTTGATGCCCCCAAACACTTGTTACTTTATAATATTAAGAGATAAAAATCAAGTCACTCTATGATTTTTAATGCTATGTTGAGACTTTCATTGAGAGATTCGTACAAATGGGATTTCCATCACATCCCAGCTTTATTGATTTCTCAGAAAAACAAACAGAAGCCTGGAGACCGATATGGTCTACTAACACCAGACTTACTGAAAATATGTTCTGTGGTACAAATACGGCAGAAATGGATTCCATGACTGCTACACGGAGAAGGAAAATATACTTTGGCTTTCACACAAGGGACATGGAGAACACAGCCAATCTCTTTCTTGCCACCAAATGGATCCTCTCAAAAGGTGATGACTCAGCTCAGGCATGTGGAGAAAGTGGAAATGATTTAGGCATAAACATTTGCTGCCATTGTCTTGCTAATACAGCAAGGACCTAAAAGTATTTCATTCAAACAGTTGGAAACTTGTCACATTTTTACTTTCTTTGTAGCTTTAACCATAAAACGCATTCTGCCAATTGACCCTTGGACATAAAATACCAATTGCAACCGGTTTTGTTCCTGTTACTGATATACTGCAAACACTCCCAAGTTTTCCATGAAGTGGAATATAAGATTTATCTTCCAATTGAAAATTCATTACTCTAATAGCCATGCCATGGTGTGTGTACTTCCTCGGGTTGAGTTGTGTCTCTGCGATATCAAATCATGTACATGGGAAGAGAAAAATAAATTCAAACATCCATATACCAGACCACGGTAAACTTACTTTGTTGGAGATTTGTTGTAGAAACTAAGACTGAGTTTTGTCCATTCAGTTTGGTCAATTTAGTATCTGGCCGTAAGTCTTAATTTGGGGGATGAGGGGATCTACGTCTATGTCTTTATTATGAACACTGCAATAAATTATGATGTACAGTCCTCTTGGAAAAGGATGCTACATCGAAGAACACATTACACAGAAATTTCACTTACACTTTTGTACCAATTCTATGTCTAGATGAATCTCTCCACTTTTGTACAAAACCCTCTGTTGTTAAGACTCAGAAAATCTAGAAATACTACATCTTTCCTGTCCTCATGTATGCATATTATGACCATCCAGACACCCACCCCCAACCTTGAGCAAAAATTT
Organism: Canis aureus; assembly: GCF_053574225.1. Taxonomy (NCBI): domain Eukaryota; kingdom Metazoa; phylum Chordata; class Mammalia; order Carnivora; family Canidae; genus Canis; species Canis aureus. Next base: position 443,395 of record NC_135644.1, read on the forward strand.
GGCACTGAGCTCACTTTCTTCCTTTTCTCTTGGAGTTTCTCCAATGTCTAGTGTGACTGCGATGTACACATCTAGTGTTTAAGCTTTGGAACATTTCTAGCTGCAAAACTCCTCCCCTCCAGCGACCTGTCCTCATGACCACATGCTGGATTTTATCATTCCTTAGAACCACTCGACTCTGAAATATTAAAATCAACTAAAATCTTATACATACCTCTCACTGCAATTTCACAAGTCTGGTCTGCTCTGCCCTCCCCTTCCAATGACCTTGGTTCATCAATCTCACTGAGAGATTCATTCTGTTGAAGTCTCTGCTCAACATCTCTTAACCTCGTCACGTTATCCCAATTTCACTCTTTGTTGTTCACTACTGCTGTCCTCTTGGGATATCTAGAGACTCATTGCCCTCCTTAAATATTTTATAGTGCCTCATCAGCCAATTTCCAACCATAGATGAGAGCAGCAGTTTGCCTGCACCGTGCCTGGCCCAGGACCACTGTCAATTTGAAGCCATCATTTGTAACCTTAACTATGCCTTCAGTACTGACCAGTAATCAATATTACTGCATATTTTTAGTCCCCTCTTATTTTCCTCTTTGGAAATATTTCTATCAACAACTCTTCACTCCTGCTATCTTCCTTAACATTCTCAACAAGCTATTTGGCTGTAATCTCATAAAGAAATTAAATAGTAGAAAAAAAACTTGCTCGTTTTTCTCTCAAGAAATTTGTAAACCTAACTTGCATTCATCACCATCTTTTAGCTTTTCTATTCTCCTACAATGTTTTATAAGTGAAGCCAGGCAAGTGTAGTGTAGAGGTAGCAGTGAGAGCTATGGATTCACACCTACGAGCAGTTCAATATATAATTAAATGAAATATTTATTTTGCTACCTTGAGCCCCAGACTTTATTTTTTTTTATTGTATTTAAGTTCAATTTGCCAACATACAGTATAAACCCAGTGCTCATCTCACCATGTGCCCTCCTCAGAGCCCGCCACCCAGTTACCCCCACCCCCCACCCCCACCTTCCCTTCTGCAACCCTTTGCTTCCCAGAGTTAGGAGTCTCTTATGGTTTGTCTCCCTCTCTAATTTTTCCAACTCAGTCTCCCCCCTTCCCTTATAGTCCCTTTCATTATTTCTTGTATTCCACGTATGATAATTGTCCTTCTCTGGTTGACTTTCTCCACTCAGCATAATTTACTCCAGGTCCATCCACATTGAAGCACATGGTGGGTATTCATCCTTTCTGATGGCTGAGGAATATTCCATTGTATATATGGATCACGTCTTCTTTGTCCATTCACCTGTCGAAGGACATTGTGGCTCCTTCCACAAAATGAGCCCCAGACTTTTTACTGGAAATAAGAATAATGCAATTTCTACCATATTGGTGAATACATTAAAAAGGTAATGCATATTCATGATCTTAACAATAAAGAAGGAAAAGTATTCAACAGATACTGCAATAAAAATTTGACAAAAGCCAATACTGACTCATTCTTTTCAAAAGTGTTCTTACCACACACATACAAGAGAAATTTAAGAAAATGTTTGGAGGTGATGGATATATTCATGGCAAAGACTGTGGTGATAGTTTCATGGGTGTACCCTTATCTCCGTACTCATCAGGTTGTATACACCAAACGTGCAAGGGTTTTTTTGTATGTCAATCATACCTCAATAAAATGATGGGTTTCTGTCTTTGCCTTTGTTTTTTTTGTTTTGTTTTGTTTTTTGTTTTTAAGAAAATGAGTAGATAACTTATAAGCTGGAAAAAATATTCAAGAAAGCACATTTAAAATTTTTTTTTATTTTTTTATTTTTAAAGATTTTATTTATTCATGAGACACACACACACACACACACACACACACACACACACACACACGAGGCAGAGACACAGGTGGAGGGAGAAGCAGGCTCCATGCTGGGAGCCCGATGTGGGACCTCCAGGATCAGGCCCTGGGCTGAAGGCAGCGCTAAACCACTGAGCCACCCAGGCTGCCCCAGCACATTTTTTTTAAATGACTGGTTTCCTAGATATATAAACAATTTCTGGGGTTCAATAATAAAAAGACAAACAACTTAGAAAAAAATGGATGAAATTTTCAACAGATATTTCCCAAGTTATCAGGAAAATACAAAATAAATTACAATAAGATATACACCCACCAGAATGACACAAATTAAACATAAAATAACCCAGAAATTTTACATAATTATGCCAAAACTTCTTTAATAGTATTGCCGTATTTGAAAAAAGGTCTGGCAGTTACTCAAAAGTTCAACAAACATCTTCCCTGAGTCCAGAAATTCCATTCTTAGATATTTACAGTAGAAAAAGAAAGAGTTTTTATATGTCCATTAAAAGACTAGTTTAAGGGTGGCCTGGGTGGCTCAGTCGGTTAAGCAGCAGCCTTTGGCTCAGGAATCAAGAAACTCCTCATCAGGCTCTCTGCTCCGAGGGGAGCCTGCTTCTCTCCCTTGCCTGCCACTCCCCCTGTTTGTGCGCGCATGTTCTCTCTCAAATAAATAAATAAAATCTTAAAAAAAAAAAAAAGACGAGTTCAAGAATTTGCATACCAGTTTTATTAACAGGCAAATAGCAGTCTGAAGTCCAGGTGTCCCCTGAGAAGAAAAGGATAAGGAAGTTGCAGTATATTCATAAGAATGGATCACTACTTAGCAGTAAAACACAACAAATTACAAATAACTGCGACACGGGTGAAACTCAAACACAGATGACTATATCCTGTATAACTCCACTTACATGAAGTTCTAGAAAAGGGAAAACTAATCTAGAGTGAAAAAAAAAAAAAACCCAAAAACCCCGAACAGGGGTTTACTCGGAAGCAGTATAAGAGAACTTCTGGAGGGAGGGCAATGGAAATCTTTTATATCTCCATAGAGGTTTGGCTTGTGCCACGTAGGTGTATGCATTTTTCAGACTCATTCAATCTAAGGACAATGAATATTTGTGCTTTTCACCTGTATATTTTATAACAAAAAGTTGGGACGCCTGGATGGCTCAGCGGTTGAGTGTCTGCCTTCGGCCCAGGGCGTGACCCCGGGGTCCTGGGATCGAGTCCCACATCGGGCTCCCTGCATGGAGCCTGCTTCTCCCTCTGCCTGTGTGTCTGCCTCTCTCTGTGTCTCTCAGGAATAAATAAATAGATCTTTAAAAAAAAGTTAACAATGTTGAACAATAGGTAATGATATGCATATCCAAAGATTTAGCAGTGACATTTTCAACCTACTTTAAACCATATCCAAAAATAAGATGGATTTATGCCTGAATAGGATAGAAATATGGACAGATATGTGATTAATATCATCAAATAATCATGGAATCAAGGTAGTGAGACTATGGGTGTTCATCGTGCAATTCTTGTAGCCTTTCAGAATATTTGGATATCTTTATTATAAGACTTTAAAAAAAAAAAAAGAAAGATACACAGCTAGGTTGCTCATCACATTATCTGACTGTTGTCCAAATTTATTCTTTCCTTTTATGATCCGGGTTAGATACCTTTCTTCATTTTGAGGGACCTCATTCTAGCAATTACCCTTGATTCACATATATCTTCAACCTCTCTGTCTTTTATATTACTATCTAAACATGCTCAAGTTTCTCCAGTTTTAAAGACAATATTAAAAAGAAATTTCCTAGGGTTTCACTATAGGACATATATCATTGTTTCACTACCCAACTTTTGCAGAGACCAGTGCCTCTCTTTTATGCCCTTTCCTAACTGGTCTGGGGTCTGGCCTCCATCTTTAGCACCCCACGGAAAGTGATCTTATTGCTAAATAAGAATCCTATTGCTAAATCCAGGTGGCCATTCTCCTTTCTTAATTGACCTTTTGGCAGCATGTGTCAGGGTTAATGCCTGTCGTCCCTGCTAGTTTGTATAATGTATATGGATAATAAAAAGTGCTCACTAGGAGCTGAGCCAGTCACTCCATTTAGATCACCCTCCTTTCCAACTACTTATCCAAACCGACCCATCTTTCAAGATTAATCTTAGGTTTTAACCCACTCACAGAATTCTCCTTGAATTTTCCCTGGGAATCATTATCTTGTAAACTCATTCAATAGTACTTTTAAAATAACACTTCCTGAGCAGGTATTTGGCTCTGACCTATGTGCATGGGACAGATCAGTGAGCAAAAACGACGAAGATCTTTATACTTAGAGCTTTCCAAGCAGGAGGAGACAGAAAATATAGAACATTGTCTTTATCATCCAGTTAAAAATTAGCCATAATATGCTAATTTTTTATGCTTTGCTTGTCCTTGTTATATGCTTTATATATGCTTTGCTTAAATATATATATTTTTATATCCTTATATATTTATATATTTATATATGCTTTGCTTGTCCTCATTAGCAAAGGATGTTATTATAAGCTGCCTTATATATTCTTGTAAGCATGAGTTTTAAGATATTGAATTTAAATCCTTTCATATAACTTTCTTTTACTATCTTAAACTCATTTATTTTTATGATAAAATGCTTTGTATATCTTGTCTCTCCATTAGATTTCATAATTATTTCATGAAAGAATCAAATGTCAAAAGTCATATAACTTCTCAGACACGTAGGAAAGTACTGTATAAATAGTAGACACTAAAAGCATAAATACAAATAATTCTTAAGAGAATATATTTTGTACATTTAGCTGTTTTGTTATAGAACAGTTGGTAAGGATTAGGGAATAACAAGTACTAAGTCCTTCTATGCAGAACCCTCTACATTAATCTCATTTAACCCTCGATATACATAGCAAGTATGTACTTGTGATAATAACTTTGATAGCAGTGACTTACAGTGGTCTTTAACAAATTATATATATAATTATATATATAAAATACGCCTGCATGTTGTAGGAGAATAACACTGCCCTCAGGGTAAGAAGCAAGAAACCTTAATATATACAGACATTTATATCAACATATATCTTGGTTCTGAGTAATTAAGAACTACCTAGTGAGTATGGTATCTACACTTTCTTGGGTTTTATGTGTTGAAAGTCATTTTCAGTATAATATTTGATGTGATATTAAGCTGTTTTTTTGACCAATCCTACTTACCAAAGCTAAAGAACATCAAACACTTCATGTGTCTGCCTCCTCCATAATAGTAATGTTGAAAATTTTTTTGTTCATAAATAAGTTCTGAGCAAATATTTCTGTAATAGCACAGATAGCTAGCAATGTTGGAAATCCCTAAATAACTGCCAAATTATTTTGCAGCAGGTAAATGAAGCTTAAGTCAATATTAAATATTTTAGGCAATGTAAGAAAAAAAAAGAAAATAAATTTCCAACATTTGTTTTTGGAGGCACAAAGTAAAGATTATTTGGGCTCTCGGTGAGTTAGCACTGAACAGCTGTCAAATTATACATGTTTTAATTTTTCCACGTAACGTGGTCTGGATGAACGTCAAGCCTCGGAGAAAGAGGCAGTTTATATCGCGCCTTATTTCGAAGGGAGTTAGGAGTGTGGTCGCACAGATAACCCAGTGCCATTCAGCTATTGGGAGCAGGCCGCGTGGTTGGCGGAGCGCGTGCTGGCGGAGCCGACCTTGTGACCCGGGTCTGTTCATCCACGGTCTCTTCACTATGGGATCCAGGACCCAATCCTTCCTTTTCTTCTCCTTCTCCTTCTTCTTCTTCTTCTTCTTCTTCTTCTTCTTCTTCTTCTTCTTCTGTCTTCTTCTTCTTCTTCTTCTTCTTCTTCTTCTTCTTCTTCTGTCTTCTTCTTTTTTTTTTTTTTAAATAATGTGAATCACCCTGCATGTCCTCTATAACAACTTGCACAACTCACACTCTGCATTACTAGGAGTCACCAAATTCCACAAACCTCAAATCAACTGGAAGAGCAATTTTGTCATCTTACAGAGCAAAAGCAGCAGATGATGTCTAAAACTTAAAAATGTTCTTCCAGGGTAGAAAGATAAAAGATAAATAACCAAATTCCAAAAGAACTCCTACTGTCTGTTGCTGCAAGCCAATGAATGCGAAAATAGGGGAACATAAGGCTTAAGAAACAACTAGAAAGAGCCAAAGAGTACAGAGGACTTAGGAGGAGGACATACAAAAATTTTCCCAGAATAAAAACATTCATCATTAAGTGCCAACGTACTGTGCACCGCTTGAGACTGGACAGCTTAGGGAGAGGGGCTGAAAAGTGAGCGGGGCCGTAGGTTGCAGCTTTGGAGAAATAGTATTTCTGGAAGATTCGTATACGAGCAGAAGTGCTGACAGCCTTTGCCCATGTGGCCTGTGGAGGAAGAAAGAGAAAAGTTAGTTCTCTGGGAAAAAAATGAGAAACGAAGCATGCAACCTCTCTGCCCCCAAAATCATGGTTTAGGGAAATTGTGTAAAAGGGGGAAGAACTGACACATGAAGCTCCTCTCAAGACAGGAAAATTCTCCTCCTCCCAAAATAAACACAACAGAGGAAAACCATCCCGCAGCATTCCTCTATATTTCACCGCACAAAGGAGGCTTTTAGAAATTGGAGAAAATATCTTGAATCAGAAATTCCAGGTATCTTCATGTTGCAGTTGGGCGTGTTGTGTTCCCTCCTTGATGGTGTGATTCCCTTGGCGAGGGCGCAGGGGGTAGGATGCTGCTGGGCCCACAGGTCGGCTTGCGTTTTGTCATTAAGTTTTATGTATTATTGATCATCTTTCCTCTCTGGAAGGTCATTTTTAGGTTTTAGGCACTAGTTACTGGGGATCCCTGGGTGGCTCAGCAATTTAGCTCCACCTTCGACCCAGGGCGTGACCTCGGGGTCACGGGATTGAGTTCCACGTCGGGCTCCCTGCATGGGGCCTGCTTCTCCCTCTGCCTGTGTCTCTGCCTCTCTCTCTCTCTCTCAATCTCTCTTGTTTCTCATAAATAAATAAAAATCTTAAAAAAAAAATAGACATTAGTTACTGCTTTCCCTCTGTAGTAAGATGGAGACATAACACTTTTAAAGTAAAGTTCCTCTTTGGGAGATCCTTCGGGAAGGGTGTATGTGGACACCTGAACGCTCACAGTAGCTCAAACAACACACCAACTTTTCCACCTTTGTTCTTTGCTCAAATTTTTAACTTTTGCTGGAATGTTCTTTCTCCCCATCTTAACCTGGTCGACCCCACTCATACTTTGAGGTTGGGGCTTAATAACATTTTCTCCGCAAAGATTTCCTGAACCCTCTTGTAAGCCAGAGTTAAAAGGTCTGATTGCCATTTTTTAGCACACCGTGTATATATATATATATACATCGTGTTATATATGTGTGTATATATAACATATATACATATCTATATATATATATATAAATGCAGAATTATGCATTACTTAGTATAATCTACCTGTTGACTCCAAACCATCTAAGATTTAATTCCTCCTTGAGTCTTTTCTCAGTGTTCTTTCCCCCCTTCCTCCTCCCCCAGCCCGAATATGTCAGATGGCCCTTGTGCTCCCGCAGCATCTCGCGCTCACCTCCGTCATTTAATACATGGGGTCGTAAGGGTTTGGCTGCCTGGCTTTCACCCCCAGTAGTTGACAAATGTATGGGATACAAGAGCTATTGTTCTTCATATCTCTACCCCTGGTGCTTAGCCCAAGGTCTGAAATATAGCAAGGGTTTAATAAATCATTAATAAAAAGAATAGGTATTATTGTAGTATAGTCATAACTACTTTTCTTGATTCTGCAAGTAAATGGTACTTGTCTACAAGTCTCTAATGAGTCCTCATTTGTTTTAATCCCAGAACCAAAGAGAAGCCTATCACATACCCTGACATTTGATAAAGATTTCTCATATGAAATAATTTGATGATATCTACGTCTCAAGTATTAATCCAGCCAACTCCATCTAACATTAGCTGCAGCAAAAAAGAAAAGAAAGGAAAAGAGAAAATTAAGCCATTCTATTGGCACCGAATTATCCTCCATTTGCTGCACAAATTAAAACTTTGCTACTAAAATTGAAGTCACAAGCCCTTGTCTTATAAGGACCAGAAAGCGAGTGAGTATATATCACAGTATTTTATTGGCACAGTTTTAAGATTTCTGAGGTGAACTTCTCAGCACAATTTGACAATATCAAAGCCATCAAGTGCTAGTCCTCTAGAACTCAGACCATGTTTTCCTGCTCTTATGGCCTAGAATTTACCAGAATTAAAAAGTGGAGAAGGTAGGCATTTTATGGCTACTGAAATCAGAGTCAGTTGACCTCTTTACATCCAGAGGGATAACTTTGCTGGACAAACATTGTACTTATTGAAATTGAAAAGATACTACGTGAGTCCTAGGGTTTCAACATTAGCGTTTGGGTAATTTTTCAGGATGCAGTTCTTTGGAATAAATAGTTGTCTGATTGCCTATTTTTGTAGGTACCCACAAAAATATGACTTCTTCATGTAATATTATGAATAATCACCACATTTTTTCAGTGAATAATCTCTGGGAAAATACAAATTTCACAAGAGCAAGCAGTGGATTCTTAACACACTTTCCGGATACCAGAAAAAAGTATATATATAAAGTGTATATATTATATATTTATATTATAAATGTATATCCTGAAATAAAAAATAAAATCCAACAATTAAAAATTAGAATTTATCTATACATGCAGAATTAAAATTTGTAAGCGATTTCTATAACTAACCATGTAAAACCAAACAATCTAAAATATTGTTGAGAAGATATTTGTGATTATTTTTTGAATGCATAGAAGCCCACTAATGATTGATAATTTGGCCATAATTATAAGTTCCTCTCTATAAAATATGAAAAGCAAGGGACAGTAGAGGTTATTCGAGCTCATGGTTATTACTCAAAATGTAAGAAGATGGAGATTTTTCAAAACATGGCCGTCAAGACAGTCTCCTCACTTCTGATTCTCAAGGTTTGAGATAAAGTGTAGACATGGGTATTTCTGTTGTATGTACCTGACTCACATCAACTGGCAAGTCAACTTCTTCCATTTATAGTGAGAGGGATTGAGTACTAAAAAGACTAAATACCTGACAATCTTGGAGGTATTAATATAAAAAAACCAACATAGTGGAGTCACTGTATTAAAATGGTATTTTATTACTTTATTGAGAGTATGAAATATATGTTGATGGCTTAAAATCCCCAAATCCTATTGACAATAACTTTCTTGAAGGTGTAGCTTCTGTAGAAAAGAAAATCAGTGTGTCCATAGGAACCTGTGTTAAACACGCTATACATTTTCTGAATTTTATTATCGTTTCTTCCTCTCTATGAGTGACTGTTTCTTTTCAATTTGAATACCCAATGTACTATGCATCTTACTGACTAGAAGGGCTACTTTAAAAAAAATGTAAAAACTGTTTTAATTGAGGTGAAATTCACATAATTAACCATTTTAAAGTGAACAATCCAGTGTTAGTTAGTACCTTTGCAATGTGTGAAATCACCACCTCTATTTCCCAAATATTTTAGTCTCCTCAAAAGAAAAGACTTTATCCATGAAACAGTCGTTCCCTATTTCCCCCTCTACTTCTGGCACCCCCCAATCTGCTTTGTGCCCTTATAGATTTACCTATTTTGGATACTTTATGTAAATGAAATCATATAACGTTACCTTTGGCATCTGGTTTCTTTCACACAGCATATTTTTAGACATATGTATGTTGGGGCATAGACCAGGACTTCATTCCTCTTTATGGATGAATAACATTATCTACATACATTCCTTTGCATGTAGATGCCACAATTTATTTATCCTTTTATCCACTGATGGACACTGGACTGTGTTCACCCTCTGGCTATTGTCAATAGCGCTGCTATGAACATCTGCGTACATGTATTTGATTATCAGTGTTCAATTTGGAGGGAGTTCTATAGAAGGACTGCTTTTGTGGGAAGTGGCATAAGAATTCTTTTTTTTTTAAGATTTTATTTATTTATTCATGAGAGACCCAGAGAGAGAGGCAGAGACACAGGCAGAGAGAGAAGCAGGCTCCCTGCGGGGACCCCAATGCGGGATTGGATCCTGGGACTCCAGGGTCACACCCTGGGCCGAAGGCAGATGCTCAACCACTGAGCCCCCTGGGGATCCTGTGACATGAGAATTCTTGAATGAGTTTTCAGAGATCTAAAATGAAAAATGACATAGTAAAAGAAATATTAAAGCAAAGATTTATCATACTGGGCGTGTCAGTGAACAAATACAATGACGTTGCTTGCCTCCATCTCTGGGTTCCTGTAGCTGTGCATGTTTTCATTCCTTTCATCTCACCTCCCCCTCCCTTCTACATATACCTTCCCACCTCCATCACTACACCGCATCTCACCTCATTTAAGAAAAGGAACGAGGGTAAAATAGTAATGACATGTCATTCGTCAGGATAAATTTCAAATTTCTCTTTTTTTTTTTTTTTTTAAGATTTTATTTATTTACTCATAAGAGATCCAGAGAGAGAGGCAGAGACGCAGGCAGAGGGAGAAGAAGGCTTGCTGCGGGGAGCCCGATGCGGGACTGGATCCCAGGACCCCGGGGTCATGACCTGAGCCAAAGGCAGATGCTCAACCCCTGAGCCACCGAGGCAACCCCCCCCCCCCCTTTTTAAGATCAAATTCCCTTGAGCCACTCAAGACACAACATCTGTGATTTTATGGGACATGGTCTTGCTTTCTTTATCTAGGTTACTCACAAGCCCCTAGTAGAGTACCTTGCTAAAGAAATGGAAATGTGGACAAATGCTTTTTAAATGTATGAAGGTGAATGTGCTTGATGGCCACTCTGTGACAAGGCTAGCTAAGTTTTATCCAATGAGATACAAAGCCATGGACCTCTCTTCCTTTAATGGGCTTATATGGTAGAAATAATTGGAATATGGCATGGCTGACTTTTTAAAGTGTATGTTGGACTTGACTACTGAATTTGCAGACAATTGAAAATGCCGAATCAACTGTGTCAGATCTAATTACCATATTAATGATCTCTGCAAGAAATTTTAAATGCTCGTAGAAGTAATACTGCTTCATTGGTTTGGAAATCTGAACTCTGAAGGAAGCCTGACCTGAAATGCTATTTTTTTAATAAACAAAACTGTATGGAAAACAAAACAAATCCTTCCTATTCGAATGCATTACCCCTTTTTATTAGAAGAATTAGATGGTTATCTCTGTGACCTAAGTTTTCAATTCATTTCACTCTTCTGACTTACAGGCCCTCCTAGCAGCTAAAGGATTTAATGATTTTTATGAATATCATAACTTACTTCATACAAAGTCGTGTTGTTTCATGCTTTTTATCTCATTCACAAACATATTTTTTTCCTGATAAGTGCACTGTTTGTAAGTAAACTTTTCTACCTCATTACATCCTCAGTAAGTAATTCTCTTAGATTACAGAGACAACAAATCATCATGATTTACATTAGGTTTTCTTTGGGGGAAAAGTGTCTGGATTTACCATCAAAGCACTTTTACTTTCAACTTTTATCAGTATTGCTGCCTCTGTGTAATTTCTTTGATGTGGTTTCTGTTTGAACCTGCAACTCAACAAAGTGGGTAGGGTAGGGTTGGCTATTTTAAAGATAGTACCCCTGATGGTAAATGGATCGTTAAAAATAAGTATTAGTTAAAGTTAAAGCCAACTACATTTCTCTAAGCTTAAAATTTATTTACATTTTTCTTTAAATATATATGCTAAGTACTAACTTGTCATAAAGCATAATAATACAACAATGATGTTGTTTAGATATCAATCATATGTGTATGTTGTGTAGATGCATATATTTTCCTTACATATAATACATAAGACACATGTACATAAGTAAATTTTAAAAAGTTTAGCTGAAATAGTTTCAAGTCTTCAAGTGTACTAGCTTTTTTTTTTTTTTTTCTTCCTTTCTTTCAGCATTTTCCCCTCACCATTTCAATTTTAGCCTGGATTTTATTACAGAAAAAAAAAAAAAAAGTCTCTTTCCCTGACTTTTCTAGCCTGCCCCAGGTGATTAATGGTGCTCCCTTAAGTTATGATATCATTGCAGTCTCAAATTCAGAGACATGGCACATGTTGTAGACTTCTGCTTTTCTAATTACGAAAAGCCAAAATACACTAGGTAGTATTTAAACACAACTAAGGGGAGAATTCCTATTAGGTCAGAGAGCAGGAAAGAGAGGCTTAATGCTGAATTTACCAGTTGGAGCTATAAAGCCTCAAGTACGCTCTGTGATCTCTGCACGTCTCAGGCCCAACTAGGTCTGACAAAGCGCCATCGGAGCACACATTTCCTGTCTTAAGTCAATGTTGGATCCAGCCCCAGAAGCTCACAGTGTTGCACTGACTCTTTCCAGACCCTGGTCAGGGCTAAGCCTCGTCTCACCGACACATTTCTAGCCTTACTCCCTGACTTGGAAAAGCTGAAGGTGCCTGGTTTGTTCAATTCATCTAAAATTTACTACCGAAAGTGAGAAATAAGTTCTCTGTCACCTTGGCCTGAACCACATGCAGACATATGGTCGAAATGCTGGGAGCATTCGGTCTCAGGCAAGCTTTATTTTACGTAGCTCTGCAGAAACATTAGTTAAATACGAAATGTTTCTCTGGGAAAAAAGTGATTTTTCAAAATCTTGCTATAAACATTCAAGCCAAATTGAAACTTAGTCATTGGGAACCAGGGAGGGCATTTCAACATTTAGGAAAATCCTCCACAGAAAATTACAACTCCCCACAGAGTCTTGGAAAAACACATGTTAGTCCCTTACTTGCCATGGTAAGAGGATCTCAAAGCTAATTTAATATCTTTAAAGAAACCAGTTAGAAAGTGAATAAGGAGATGCTTAGTCAAGACAACCACAGTTAGTCATCAAAATACTTTCCTGCCTATGACAGATCAATGTGGTTTAAAACTGTCCACTAACAGTTACATTTCTTTAAACATATGGTTTTCATGAAACCCAACATGAGAAGACTTTTATAATGTACTTCATTCATTCATAGCGATATATAATCTAGTATTAGAGGTAGCCGACGTAGCACTGGTGAGAATTCAGCACTCTCCTGGGACGTGTGCCTCAAAGAACAACAACAACAACAACAAAAAAAAAAAAAAAAAAAAAAAAGATACACACCACTCATTTCTTTGTTAATCAGTAACTTAAAGTCTTATCCATATAGTTTCCTATCGTAGAGCAAAAAGAGACAAATAATATTGTACTTCACCTCCACTTGTTCCTCTGCTCAATGAGGAAGAAAACATTGGGATAATTGAGTTTGATTTACAAGAAAGGGAACAGAGTTGCCCTTTATCCATAGTCAAAAACCCTGAACAGTAAAGCTATTGGTCGCTAAATATCCTCTAACTCAGTAGGTCTTCACTGCAGCTCCTTAGGAAATGAGGAAACTGAAAATTTCACCGTTTCTCTTGTGGAAAGTTCCCTACAACCTCAAGGTAAGGGCTGCAAAGGGATTCCTCAAGTATCTGTGGCAGAAATCATCCCCGTGACAAAAGGACTCCATTTCTAGCCCTTTTTAACACATATGTTTCAGTTACTTGAAAAGCAAAGAATACAGTGACACTTTAATTAAATTGGATGGAGGCAAAGCCTTGTGCTTACTTGTTTTTGTTTTGCTGTGTGTCATTTGGTGAAATCACCAGTTTATAAAACAATAATAAATTTGAGCTGCTTCGCCCAGCCCAACAACACTCTGCTAACCATCCAAAGTACAAGACCACGCAATGGTCTTGCGGTGTTGCCCTTTGTGCGTGACCAGATAAAGGTAAACAGCGTGGGAGATGGGTAGTGAGAAAGGTGCTCTTCAGCATCGATACTCTGTGACTTATCTTTTCTTATTATACTATTTTCATTCTTAGTAATAGTCTCATTTTCCACCCAAGTGCCGATTCTTCCTTAGATTGGTCTGCAACTTCAACCTAATAGCCATGAGTCTAAGACCAGTTACTGAGAATAATTATAGGTTGGCCCACTGATAACATTTCAGAATGAATGGGAAAAATAAAAATAAGAAGAAAGGATGCATTATGTTTGATTAAAATTACATTAATCATTGGCCCAACTGGTGTTTTGTGGTGTTTTAATATGCTATCAATAAAATTTGCCTTTTGATATTCTAGAATGTATCTTTGTATCTGCTATCGTTTTCTTCTTTTGGTGGCAAAATTTGTAACTCTTCCATAAATAGAATATATTTTTTTAAATTATTGAAGTTGAACTATGACAGACAAAAAGCTATGTGAACCAAACTTTAAATGTCTTTGAGATTTTAAATACCTGGGAAGAGATGATGTAGTAAATACATGAAAATTAAGATGGAGAAAATACATCTAAGACATGGTTTTGATTGTACTTTGCTTTCAGTGTTAGACTCCCTTTTATAGATAATTGGGAACCCAGAGTTTGTGTCTGTGCTGGATTAACAAATTTTGAGAACTGGCTAAATAAAAGGAATAAGAAAGACTCACTCAGATGATGAGGAATGGAATTAAAGGTGATTCAGGGGCAAAACCAAGTCTAGACATTCCTTCCAACCAGATCACCAATCAGAAAAAGGCAGAACCAAAGATGTCAAGTATGAGGCAATAAGAGCAAATGAGAGAAACAGAACAGGATTTGAGTGGCCTAAAAATTAACCACAATTATGGTTAATACAGTATCCATATCTCAGTGGCACAAATGAGTGGTTAGGTTCACAATCAATCAGTCAGGACATCGTGCAACACAGTCATACCTACAAGTTCATTTAACGTCCACACAATCCCATTCTGAAGTCATTGGACTTTGGGTATTACCATCAGACTCTACCATTGCTCACCAACGCCCGTGCTCTAATCCATGGCCTCCTGTGATATGCTCCAGTCTTTGCATCACTAGCTCTTAATTCCAAGTCTGAGGTGAGCGTATCTTATTTAGGGGACCTGGGTCTTGTGATTGCCCCTTACCTCCAAAGGGAAAGCAAACAGCATTCTCAGGTTCTTCGATGAGAAGAACATTCTACTTGCAAAGACTTGTAAGATGAGGAAGTCCCAATCCCCTCCTTAAGGGGTTAGAATATTTAAAAATTTTTAAAAGAAAAAAAATTTCCCTTTAAGGAAAAGAAAAAAGAATGGCAAATGTCTCATTAAGCTCATATGGTTACAATGAGCCATCCTTGCCACCATGAGCCCATGGGTCTAGGGCCGAAGTGAGGGGAAAGGTGGACTGACATCCACATAGCGGTTCCTCATTTCCATTTGATTATTGAAAACCTCATCCACAAAGGAAACGTTTTCAAATTCTAAGCTTGTTTTGAATGATCCATACATTTTCATAAATTTCTTCTTGTTCGTTCTTTAATTTTGTTCCTGACTGACCGACCATTCACACGTATTGTTAACAATTGTCAGTGAATTAATGCAAATCTTACCTTCAGCCCATCTCAAGTAAAGCATAAAAGATATGACACTCAAAATTTTGCCAAAGGTCATGTTTTCTGGTTCCATTATCTTTTATATCCCATCTTGGTAGAGTTTTCTACCACAAAATTGCACTTCTACCTGCTAAATACTTAGGGCGTGGAATCCCAAAGTAGACTAAAGTGTTTTTCTCTTTAGTCAGTTGGTTGTAAGAATTCTCTGGGAGGCTGTATGTGACATTGATTTAAATTGAGAGAGTGATGGAACTGAAATAAGAATGGGCCCATTAGGAGCATGAGTCGTCAGCTCATGCAAATTATGCATGCTTCCAGAACTTTCTTGGACTAAGTTTCTTCTGTTAGGCTTCCACTAATATGCATACCGGACTTTATGGGTACATGGATCTGATAACACATACCTCATGAGCTCAAGGAGTCTGATCACGTAATAGTCTCATTGTAAGGCATTCAATTTTTTTGTTCCTAACATTTAGTTTTGAAAACTTTCAGAGGTATATAAAAGTAAAAGAATGGTATAACAAATCCCTCCCCCCAAAAAAACAAAAACAAATCCCCAAATAGCTCTCATCTCAAGCTATTCAATAATTATCAACATGCATGCCTTCTTACGTATCTGTACCCACCACGCTTACCCCTGACTAGGTTTTTTTTTAAACACAAATACCAGATAAGTTATCATTTTAACCATAAATAATTCAACAGACATCTCTAAGGGATAAGAACTACATTAAAAAATATATAATGATGCCATTAGCACACCTAAAAATTAATTCTTTATATCATTTAATATTCAGTTTAGTATTCAGTGTGTACTGAGAGATTTCATTGTGCTATAAATGACATTATTGGGACAACTGACAAAATCTGAGAATGTCTATAAATAGATCATAGTATTATGTTATTATTATCTCCTGATTTTGATCATTATAACTAAGAGAATGTCTTTGTTTTTAGAGAAAACTGAAGGATTTAGGTATAAAGCATCATATGTATAGCTTATTTCTCAAATTGTTCAGAAAAAATACATATACGTGTGAATATATCTGCCTATATTTACATACGGCTAGTCACACATACAGTCAGAGAGAAAGAAACAAGACAAGGAGGAGGAAAAGAAAGGGAAAGATAAAAGGAATTTGGCAAAATGTTACGATTTGTGGAAACTGGATGAAAGTTTATGGAAATTCTTTGTACTATTCTTTCAACTTTTCTGGAAGTCTGTCTGCTATAAGACAATAAAAGTGAAAAAACATTGTAGATTTGGGACTTGATCAAATTCACGTTCAACAGTTTGGCAAGAGCATGTCGTTAGGTAGTGCTTTGAGCTCCCCACTGCGTCGCATCAGCAAGGACGCTGCGCGGGGCTGTCTCTCCTTTAAAGCAAGTACTACCTGGTGAGGGTTTAGAGTCAGCCTTACCCTGTTGCCGGAAAGATGCCTTTTTCGCCTGTTTTTCAGCAGCTGTTGATGATGGTGTCCTAGAGTCATGATTTCATTAGGGGTTGCAAACTATATTCCAATTTCATCGTTCCTTCTGCATTTCTAGGCTAGAATTCCCCTGCAAAGAGTTTTCACTTTTCCACTATTTTGTTAGCTTCTGGTAGATCATTTGGTAAAGAGAACATAGATGCTTTCCTTCTCTCTCTCTAATAGTTTTTGGGAAAATGAGATGTTGCCACAATAACTTGTAAAGGCCAAGAAGGCCTTTCTAGTTATCAGGTTGAACTCCTAGAATGTGATATATTGAATGTATTTTCATGCATCACTGCCATTATTTTTCTTTATATCACTTTTTTTTTCATGTCTAGTCAGGGGAAGCTCCTTCAAATGGATTCTTATGCACTTTTTAAAATTATTATTGTGTGTGCAAATTTTTTTTAATTAAATTTTTTTAAAAATTTTTTTAGTGTGCAAATTTTTTATAATCGATGGTCTCTTACTGGTCCTGCTTCCATGAGTGGCCACGCCCAGGGGGAAGGGAGGGGGAACCAGGTGGTGCAAGGTGGGGTCATCTCAGCAACATTCCGTTTATACACAGAACTAAACAGACAACCACAGAGTCCCTGTTGTGGTTGGAAGCCGGCAGCATGGGAAAGTGAGGCACGGGTGGGGAACTGGAGTGTAGTTCAGCTCCCCCTTCCTTTTTTTCTTTTCTTTTCTTTTCTTTTCTTTTCTTTTCTTTTCTTTTCTTTTCTTTTCTTTTTTTCTTTTCTTTTTTCTTTTTTTCTTTTCTTTTCTTTTTTCTTTCTTTCTTTCTTTTCTTTTCTTTCTTTTCTTTTCTTTCTTTTCTTTTCTTTCTTTTCTTTTCTTTTTTTCTTTTCTTTTCCTTTCTTTTCTTTTCTTTTCTTTTCTTTTCTTTTCTTTTCTTTTCTTTTTTTCTTTTCTTCTTTTTTTTTTTCAGCTCCCCCTTCCAAACTGGGGTGCCTAGGGGGAGCTTGGTCTGGTTGAAAGCTACCATGGCCTTTGAGGACCCTCTTTTTCCTAATCTAGTACGTTTCTTGATCCAGAACTTAAACCAGTCATTCCTTCAAGGATTCTTAGTTCTTCTTATTGAGAAAGAGTATTTAGGGTCTGTATTAGTTTTCTATTTTTGTGTAACAAATTACTGCAAACTAGTGACTTAAAACACATGCACACACATACATATACATAGAGATGTTACGTATGCCACATATAGAAAATCTGTATATATACAAATAATACATTAAAGTATATAATATACAAATAAAATTATATTTTATTACACACATATATATATAAAAGCATATATACAAAATCCTATATATAATAGGTCAGAAATTTGGACATGACTTCCTTAAATCTTCTGTTCAGGGTATCACACGGGTGAATTCAAGGATTTAGGAGAGCCACATTCTTATCAGGAGGCTTAAGTGGAGAAAAGTCTATTTTCCGACTCATTTAGGTTGCAGGCTGAGTTCATTTTCCTGTGGCTGCACGACTATGGGGCCGCTTCCTGTGCCAGTCCTGATGCCACCTGCAGTTCCCTGACACTGCCCTCTCCACGGGTAGCTCCCATCACAGCAGCTTGCTTCCCCAAGGTCACGGGAGAGTCTGTCAGTAATGCCTCGTGACGTGGAGTTTGATGCAACGCGGTGTAATTGTGAGAGTGATGGCACATCATCGTCAGGGCGGTTCTACCGGTAGAACAGGTTCCATGCACCCAAGGTGAGGTTATACAAGGGCTTGACTCACTGGGGGTTCTTTCGGGGTGTGTTTCCACAACCCGGGTATTTGTGCTGTCACTGCTTCCGAGCTGGTCATTGCTTCTGGGCCGTTTTAGTGGACGGTGTTAGGAAATACATTTCTTTGAAAAAGCAAAATATATCATGAGTTTATTCATGGGGGTCACTGTTTTAGCCTGTTAGGAGCTACGGCAAAATGACACAGACTGGCTGGCTTACAAATGACAGAAATTTATTTCTCACAGTTCTGGAAACTAGTCGCAGGTCAGGGGGGCAGCATGGTTGGGTTCTGGTGAAAACCCTCTCTCGGGTTGGAGACTTCTCACAATGTCTTCACGCGGTAGAAGGGACAAAGGAACTCTTGCAAGTCTCTTTAATAAGGACTTTAATAATCTCCTCCTCTACTCCCTCTGCCTTCATGACCTAATCACCTCCTAATACCGTCCCATTGAGCATTAGGATTTTAACATCCGAATTTCGGGAGGATACAAGCATTCAGACCGTAACAGTACGTAGTCATTCTCATTTTAGATTGCCATCTCCTTATTCACTGTGAAGGTCTTTATTCCTAGAGACTTTATCATCATTTACTTACTTGCTTACATACATATGTACATGTGTAGATTCTTTTTAAAAAGTTTTTTTAAAGATTTTATTTATTTATTTGACAAAGAGCCAGAGCACCAGCAGTGGGGAGGGCCAGAGGAAGAGGGAGAAGCAGGCTCCCCACCCAGCAGGCAGCCCCGTGGGGCTCAGTCCCTGGACACTGGGACCATGACCTGAGCTGAAAGCAGATGCTCAGCCAACTGAGCCGCCCAGGAGCCCCGTACTGTGTAGCTTCCAATAGTAGTCATATTGCAAACGTATTTGCTAGATATAGTTTAGGTTTTCCCACCCTTAGGATATACACATTTGTTTTGATTTGTGTCTTAGGTCTTTTTAATGTTATAACAGCCCTCTCTTACATTTTTGTGCCTTCTATGTGTCAAACCTGGGATATTGATTTCTACAAATGCCTTTGATTCCTAGTTTGGATGATTGTGTCTTTATGGAGGCATTTAACATGATCTTCTTTCTCCTGAAGTTCTCGTAAAGTGCTATGGGAGGCGCGGTTGTTGTAGGTACCAATATCTAGCAAGAACACCTCACGTGGAACGCTGCTTGTTTCCTGCTGTTTCACATTGGGAAGCACCTACTGTCTAGACATTCACTTTTAGTGATGCTATGATTTATCACTGGTTTCAGGTGTAACCAGCCTACCTTGTTATAGAGTTTCCATCAACCTGTCCCACAATGGTTTTAGCAGCCAGTGATTATTGGTGTGTAGATCCATCAGTTCCTTTGGTGTTTTAAAATGATAACTTTTTAATTCTATAATTTCTTTGTACTTTCATTAATTGTGATTCTTCTAGAAACTTTCCCCCATTAACTATTTGGTTCACCTGGGGATCTCTGGGTGGCGCAGCGGTTTGGCGCCTGCCTTTGGCCCAGGGCGTGATCCTGGAGACCCGGGATCAAATCCCACGTCGGGCTCCCGGTGCATGGAGCCTGCTTCTCCCTCTGCCTGTGTCTCTGCCTCTCTCTCTCTCTATCTCTGTGACTATCATAAAAAAAAAAAAACTATTTGGTTCACCTGAAATAACAGCCCAACAAAGAAAGAATAGATACTTGAATCTTTTCCTTTATAGATCATTATTCAAAACAATGAATTGGGGTCATAATTGGGGCAAACTTTAGAAATGTCCCCAAATTTTAAACATTAATAGATTTTCTGTATTTGATATGCTTCAGTTATTTCAATCACTATTCTTTCTAATCTAAATTGTCCCATATTTGGACTGTGAGAGTCCCTTCAGGTTGGCACCCATTTAATTCAGACATGACTCCACTAGAATTTGACAGTTTTCTTGCATTCAATAAACAGATATCCCAGGCTCATCTTGGCCTGAAACATTAGTCAATGTTTTCTGTCCCAGGTTTGTAGTCAACCTTTTCCCCGAAGAATGCTGGTTTGTTTTAATAGAAAATAGTATTCAGAGAACATAATCTGGAAGTACCCCTTTGAATTTTTTTAATAATAAATTTATTTTTTATTGGTGTTCAATTTGCCAACATACAGAATTACACCCAGTGCTCATCCTGTCAAGTGCCCCCCTCAGTGCCCGTCACCCAGTCACTCCCTTTTCATTTTTTAACACTAGACTGTAATACATATTTTAGCATTAAGTGAGCTGAGTATGGAAAAATAATAAAATAGGGAGAAATATAGTGTATGTGTATCAACTGTACTGTGAAATTTACTCTGAATCTTATGAAAATACACTTTAAATATAAAACTTGGGAAAGGGCACTGTATTTATTTTAGCTGGTTGATAACACAGATGCCCAAGGCTCCCATTTTTCCACGACAGAGTTGTTCCAGCTGTTGTTTATATTACACAGCTGTCCTCAGAATTTCCCATTTTCTATATTATAGCACAAAGCCAGATATTTCCAACGGTTCCATAGTTCATGGATCCCTAGTGAATATACAAATATCCTGCAAATGATGTGCCCTAGCATACTGCAAACACATGGATAAAACAACTAACCAAGGAGCTGCTTATATCCTGACTCACCGTTTATTAATAAGTCGTTGTCAGAGCCTAATATGGATCCGCACACGCATAAAGAGTAATTACAATTGCAGAGAGATACATCTTTTAAATAAAATGTGTGGAAGAAGAGCAAATATTTCTGAATAGAATGAAAACAGTTGAAGGAAATTAGCAATGTTTTGGAAATTGCATACCAGTATCTTCTTTATTTATTCCTAATAGTGAGCTAACATGGTAATACTAGAGGATTGTAGGTGTTAAGTTTTATTTTTTATTTTATTTTTTTAGGTGTTAACTTTTAAATTGAAAATACTCTAAGCCCAATCACGTATGAAGTTATTGTTAGGTAATATGTCTGTTTTTCATCAACAGCTTGCAGGAATTGTACAGGTGTCTACACTGAGAAGTTGATGTGGGAGAAATATCTAGGAAGCTACCCCGGCTAGCAAGAAATGGGGAAATGGCATCAGGAGCAACGATGGATGCGTCGTCAGGAAAGGTAACATTTAGATCTCATATTTATTGATCACTTACTATGTGTTATGCTTAGTGCTAAGGTATTCTTGTGTATGAACTCATTTATGACATAAAATCCCCTGGGATAGGTGTGACTTCATTTCAGTTTTATAGGTAAGAGAGCTGAGTTGCAGAGACTTGAGCATTTTGCCCAGTTACCAAGGCAGAGAGCCAGGGTCCAGACCCAGAAAGTGCTTCCACAGCCGGTACCATTAGGCGTGCGCTACAGCTATCTTCAAGGGTGCTTGTGGAAGATCATTGGAACCGGGCAGTGGTATTTCTTGGACGGACAAGGACACAACCTGTTTTATCAGTTTATTGCATAAACTTCCTCCAAGGAAGTAGTAGGATATGGCTGAAGTAGTATTTGTCTTTTTAGTCGAGGCACTGAGGTCATGTGTAGGAATCTTCTAGGGAAGCGCAGGAAATGATTTAGAGTCAAAAACCATCTTTCTCAGGTGAATCTGGCAGAGAATGGCTTAACTCATTTATTCAACACACATTTATTAAGCATTTGCGACGTGCTGGGTACCGGGGCTGAGGTGGTCAGATGTTGGGCTTGTCCTCCTGGAACTTATAATCTAGTAGATTTTTCCAAAAGAAAAAAATCAACTTAGAGAGTTATATGTTGGTCTTTTTGTTTATTCAACAAGTATTAATTGAGCACCTACTATATGCCTGGCACCCTTATAATTATGCATATATCATGTTTAAGACCATTTTAAGGTCTCAATGTACTCATGTTTAGCCATAGTGAAGGTAGTATTTTATTATTATTTTTAACAACCTGTAGTTTTATTTCCGATTGTGTGATATGAGTAGCCATTTTTCACTTATCTAGAAGCACAATATATACGGTTTCCCCTTAACTTTTCCCTTGCTTTGATGTACATCTTTTTTCAAATAAATACCTCTATTTTTTAATTTATTTCCTGGGAATCGTGTTTTATCCCAAAGTGGTACAGCATCCAAACAGACGGTATTACTTGGCTAATGTTTCTGTCATTACTCCCATCCAATTATTCTAGAAATTTTTATATTTGATTTAATAACAGCCTTTTACAATGTTATACAGCAGAGCTGTCCCAGATCTAACACACTAGATGCAGTCCTGAAAACCCTTGCTTTGCACAATATCAAACATCATCTATAAGTGGGCTTCTGAGAAAAAGAGTTGTGCGAAACATTTAAACCCTCTTGAAATTTGTGTCAATATCACTAACACAATTGAGCTTTTCTATTTAAAATTCTAGCACAGTTTTAAAGATTGTAAATTGCTAGTAAGGGAAGAAAATCATTGTAAATATAAAGTTTTTCATTTTTTAGAAAGATGTTGGTGGATGGATAAAAGACTGTGTAAGAAAGGCTCAGCCTGCTCGGGTCCGACCATAAGCTTAAAATACAAATAATCAGAAAGAGCTGCATAAGAAGCACTTCACGACTTGATCACACGAGGAAATGAGCCCAGAGAAAGAGTGAGGAATGGGCGGGCCTCGAGGAGCCCGAGTCGCCGGGCGGTCTGGTGCTTCACCTGTTGCCCGACTTGCGCTCAGCGGGGAGTCCGCGGTGGCCCACAGGTGAGGGTGCCGGGGACGCTTCCAAGGGGACCCACGTGGACTCGTGCTATACTGACCTCACCCTCCACTTACTGACAGCACATGCTCTCATTCATCCACCGAAGCACGTGTTTTCAAAAAAACACACTGAGTTTAGTTATGTCTTAACCACATGGACAGACTGATGCTTGAGTTCACCTTTTCCTCTAGTAGAAATGCTGCCAATTTTATATTCATTTCTGGAAGATGAACATGCACGTAAGTTTTCGTCTCTGAAGAAATAATTTCCAATCAAGTTATGTTCTTACAACGACGTGTGAGTGTGATGTTATCCTTCGGGTAGTAGACGTGAGACAGTATTTTACGTGAAGGAGAGAAGATTGTGTCTGTAGCCAGCCCACGAAGGAGAGTGCTCCAGCGCTCCCCTGCCACGGCGTGCATTGCTACTCTGTATTGAGTGAACTTGTGTTGAATGGACGAATTAAAGATTAGAACTCATTAATTTAAAACTCTGTTCTCATCAGCCCTCAGCGTATTACACTAATAGTTTTTTTTTTTTAAATTATCATGTGTAAGTGAAATTTCAAGATTATCTTTTATGAAACTGTCACAAAGAGATTCTTAGTGATTTTTAATCAGAAATGAAAATCGTATATAAACTTTTACTAAAACACCGGTGGAATTATGTTAATTTCTTAATGGGAGAGTATAAACTGCTATTATTAATTTGATGAATATAAAACCAAAATAAAAAGAAATAACAAAAGCAAAAATAATAAAATAAAACCACAACAACTACCTGGTGAAAAACATTTCTTCAGAATGTTCAGGAACACGGTACAATTGTAAACAATGTGAACGGGACAGACAAGAATTACATAGAAGGCAAGAGAGAGATCAGAATGTCAAAATGTAATAACATTTCCTTATAAGCTGTGAGTGATAAAGAGGAAATTGAAACGAGAGGGAGGCTAGTGGATGACTTTTTAAGATCCTATTAACACTAAATTTCCATCTATGTCTTGAAAGAAATTAATTGGGAATACCAGTGAACTCTCAGCACAAAATAGTGTTAAAGCTAAAGAGAACATGGTAAGGAAGTACAGAATTTTTGTCTTTTATTATTATTATTATTATTTTTGAATTTTTGTCTTAAAATATGGCTGGTAGATTTAAAAAATGTGCTAGACTATTTTGTTGTATTTTTTATCATTTTTTTTACCATTAAAACTTAAGTATTATCGACACCCCCAAAATAAAGATGCATGACTATAAGCATTTACCGAATGGCACATTCAAGAGAATTATCATTAAACATATGTATGATAACTTTACTTCCACAGAGACACTAAGAAATTAATTAATTATTATAGAGAACTCTAGGGAAGATGGAGCAAATGAATTTTCTCTTCTCCACTTTTAGATATCCCCTTTTATTTATTTATTGGATCCCCTCTCATTTCTCCTTAACATGGGCTAAAAAGGACAATTACACAAAGATGCAATATTCCTCAATTATATTAAATCATAAACAACAAGTAAAGAAGGTAGAACACATTAGTTTTTAGTCTTTGTATAAAGTCAAGGTAACTATTCTTGTGGTCGCTGAACTAGCTCCGTTATCGCGGTCGTCTATGTATGTACGTATCTATCCATCGCTGGTCCGCTGTGCTGTGGTCACTATCCAAGAGCATTCAAAACTAGAGATATTGGGGCGCCTCGGTGGCTCAGTTGGGTAAGCATCTGACTCTTGATTTTGGCTCGAGTCACGATCTCAGGGTTGTGAGATCAAGCCCCATGTTGGGCTCTGCCCTCCGTGGGAACTCTGAGATTCTCTCCCTCCCTCTGCCCCTCTCCCTGCTCTCTTTCTCTCTCTCTCTCTTTCAAATAAATAAGTAAATAAAACCTTTTTTTAAAAATAGGAATATATAATATGTATAAAGTAAATGCTGAGGCATTTACACACTTAGACATGTATTCTCATGACGACTCAGATAAAGTCCGATCTATCTTTCCAAATTAGAATACTTTTCAAGACGATTAAGTCGTGCAAGCCCTGATGAATGTGGCACACGTGTCCCAGGTGGCAAGACCTTCCGCAGGGTACAGTCGCATATGCAACTATCCAACTGCCAGGAGCTAGGGATAGAAGTGAAATTTCTAAAATAGTGTAATAATCTGTGAACGAATGCGTCAGCCGTACCAGAGATCCGGTGTACAAGGCAGTACACTAGGCAACTGGTCTTCTTTTTACCCCCAAAAGCATTACTCCACCTCCTGCAAAGGAAAAAAAAAATGGATTGCAGACCAACTGTTGGAACTCTCTCGGGCCAATGACGTGGCCAGAGTCAGAAAGGACCCGAGCTCACAGTCTCCCATCATGGCAGGCTCTCTCTTGCCCTCAACTTGCCTTCCCTTTCCATCTCTAAACACCTTCCAAGATATTTTCTTCCAACAAACACGGTGCCCTAAGTAAGAGAAATTCTGCAGTAATTTTTAAGAAAATATATCCTACCCCTCACTACCAATGCATCACTATTTGCTGAATTTCTGAAGATGACTACGGCTGGCCTGGGCGCTCTAGCAGGTTCCTCGTTGGCGGAATGAGCAGCTCACCCAAGCTCCGACAGGACGGCAGGTTTGCCAAGGCACTTACTTCTTTTTTTTTTTTTTTTTCCTATTGACTTATTTCTTTCTTTTCCCTCTCTCTCTTTTTTTAATAATACATTTATTTTTTATTGGTGTTCAATTTTCCAACATACAGAATAACACCCAGTGCTCATCCCGTCAAGTGCCCCCCTCAGGGCCCACCACCCAGTCACCCCCACCCCCCGCCCACCTCCCCTTCCACCACCTCTAGTTCGTTTCCCAGAGTTAGGAGTCTTCCATGTTCTGTCTCCCTTTCTGATATTTCCCACTTATTTTTTCTTAATCATAACTTAGCCCCGAAGGGCCTTTCCTATTAGCACAGTCTGGAGAAATGATACCTCCTCTCACGGTGATGAGACCTTCTATCGCTAGCGATGATAGACACGGTGCAAACGTGCTTAGCGATCTTAACTATCCAGCCAAGAGTTTATTTAACTTAATTTATTTAACAGTTTTTTTTAATTTTTTTAATATCCAGCCAACAATTTAATTCGACTTTTCTTTACAGTGCGGACAGAAGACCCAACGAGCGACAGACGCGATCATTTATGCTTCCTTGCGCAGGGAGGGAAGTGCTACCCATGGGCAAACCCATGGAGATGTGTCACCTTTGACATTGTTCTGTATCAACCAACTCACCCTTTGGAAGCTACAGTACGGATATTTCTGCGTTCATTTACCAGATCTCGGAAGACTTTACACAATATCATTTTTTTTTTTTTTTTTGCCTACATACAAACCTATCCCTACTATTTTTCTCTCAAAAGAATTCCAGAAGTGCCATGTAGTATTTCTCTTTTATTGTTCATGCCTCTAAACTGTCACCAGAGCTTGCCTCACGATAGTCCTAAATTGTTGCTTCTTCTCAGTGAGGGTGAGGTTTCCTTGGGGGAATATATTACATGTCAAGAATTAGTCAAGCAATTTTTAATTAGCACAAAACGCTTTTCCTTTAAGCGGTCTTCTTAGAAAAGCTTGCATCTTGCTTTTGCAGCAGTAAGCTGTATAGATTTTTTAAGCAAACAAGCAAACTTTCCTCCCTTTCTGTCTTTGTCCTCATTATGAAATGCGTCCTGGGCCCCTCCAGCTGTGCTGGCTGCGGGTCAGCGATGTGAGTCACTGCCTGATGTTCTCTGTACACGAACAGGAATTAACGCAAGGGGAAAAAAAGGATGCTCTTCTCGGATTTTTTTTTTTATAGCCAAACATTAGGGAAAGAAGGCAACTGTGTGTGATTTTCAATGAGGTGCGATGAACTCTATAACTATGTTTTCCTCTGTTTGCCAATGGCATTGATATTTTTGGTCAGTTGTAAAAGATCAAAGAGACGGGATCAGGATAAGAAGAGAGACGTTCTTCAGAGCTATCTCTTGGTTGTATTTTAGCTGGGGACTCCCTTGACAATATTAGCAAACATTTTATTAAAATGCCATGAAAGCAAAACATGACTGATGAAGTGTTAAGTAAATAGGAGTTTTTCAAAACCCTAAAACCTTGCAATAAGCAACCCGCTGGTAACACGAGGGTATCTCTCTGTGTGTTGATTAGAAGGACAGTCCTTGAGGCCCGGGGAGGATCTTAGAAGTCACTCAGGGAAGTGTATGAAAAACACTAGTCTGATTCTTACAGATAACGCGGTCAAGGTCCCGGGATCGTTAGGCATAGATTCAGACTCATATAGACAGATTTTGTCGGGATCAAGGTTAGCATGCAATTTCTGACCGAGTCTGCCATGATTTCCAGTGTGGCCCCTCCATCACTTCCCCATCCTCTGCTCTAATATCAACAAAGAAAATAACCCAGTGGGGTAAATCCTGCATTGTTGGATAATCAAATAAAATGATCAGTTGACCCATGTCCTGAACTGGCGCTGGGCTTGAGATAAACACCTGGGTTAAGCCATATGATGGGGCTCAGAAGGTTCTAATTAAAGAGCAATTGTCCTTCTCCCTGCCAATCAGAAAAGAAGCAGATTTGCAAACATATTCTCATGCCTCATAGATGAGAAAGCTTTAATAAAGCCAGTTGGCTGAAATAGCCCTTTTTTTATTCCCCTTCTCTCTCCCCAAGGAGGGGAAGGGTGAGAAAGAGTCCAAGGGCAAAAGTGAATCTGTGGATGAAGATATGCCACGTAGCTCCTTGGGAAGAAAAAAAAAATCAGTTCATAATTTTCAGAAAAGTAAAAAGGCATGAATCCTACATTCTAAAAGTCAAAAAAAAATTGAGTTATCTCTGCAATGCTCTCCAAACTAGAAGTCAGGCTTATTCAGGTCACTTTTATTACTTAATATTAAAGTTCTTTCTTAAAAAAAAAAAAAAAAAAAGAAAGAAAGAAAGAAAAAAGGAGCTTGTAATCCTGCCTTTTACAATGTGGCCGCGTGGAGAATGGGGAGCAGGGTTCACTAGGAGGACTCCGCAGTTATGTAATTAAATATTTACACGCCGCATACTTTGTGTGTCAATAAGCTTAATTCAGGGCAGAATCGTCCTTTGAGAACTCTGTGCCCCTGCAAGGGGCAAGGCCCACGAAGCCTGCTGTGACCCCCGCCTCCTGGCCCTGTTGTGCATAAGGTCTGTCCTTTGTCCCATGGGCCCAGCCGGGTAAGCTTGGGGTGTGGGCCGAGTCACTACTGCTGTTTTCCTCTCTGACTCTTCGTCGGGCCCAAAGGCTGCCTCCACTTACCGAAGCCTCCTTGGTTAAGGGTTCTGGAAAGTTTCAAGAGCATAGAATAAAAAACAGTGATAAACTGCCCTAGAAATGCAATTTTACAAGGTTGTCGTGAAAATAGTAAACCTCCTAGAGCCAGGAAAATGTTGTAAATTAGGGTAAAAATCTCTGTCTTCGGGAGAAAGGGACAATGAGCATCGCAGCTGTCCGGGGTCCCCTGCCTTGGCAACATGCCTCCCCTCTGACCTACATGGCTGGGGCAGCTCTTGGGGAGCAGTGGGGGGCAGTGGGGGACAGTGGGGGACAGTGGGGACAGTGGGGAGCAGTGGGGTGGTGGAGAGCACTGGGGGCAGTGGGACCAGTGGGGGACAGTGAGGAGCAGTGGAGACAGTGGGGAGCAGTGGGGGCAGTGGGGAGTAGTGGGGGACGGTGGGGAGCAGTGGGAGGGCAGTGGGAGAGCAGTGGGGGACAGTGGGGAGAAGTGAGGAGTAGTGGGGAGCAGTGCAGCACAGTGGGGGACAGTGGGAGGGCAGTGGGGGGCAGTGGGAGAGCAGTGGGGAGCAGTGGGAGGGCAGTGGGGGGCCGTGGGGGGCCGTGGAGGGGCAGTGGGGGGCCGTGGGGGGCAGTGGGGGGCAGTGGGATGGCAGTGGGGAGCAGTGGGGGACAGTGGGGAGAAGTGAGGAGTAGTGGGGAGCAGTGCAGCACAGTGGGGGACAGTGGGAGGGCAGTGGGGGGCAGTGGGAGAGCAGTGGGGAGCAGTGGGAGGGCAGTGGGGGGCCGTGGGGGGCCGTGGGGGGCCGTGGGGGGCCGTGGGGCGCAGTGGGCCGGCGGGCTTGGCCCCCGAGGCCCGAGCAGCTGCGGGGCGCCTGCACCCGGTTCCCACCGTCGGCTCAAGGCGAGACACGCGGCGCCCGTGGCTGTGGTCAGTGTCGCGGGTTCCGGCCCCGACCCGGGGGCAGCCTCGTCCCCTGCATCAGCGCCCCCGGGCGCCCCTTCCGCGGGCCTCGCTTGGGGTCGGAGGCCTCGCTGCGCCTTCCTGCCCCAGAGGTCGCGGCTCCGCTCCGTAGAGACACTCGGGGAGGCGACCCCGGCGGAGGCCTGGGGCCCTGGGGGCGGGGCGCAGGCCCAGTGCGGGGAGGGCCTGTAGGTGCGGCTGCGGGTGCAGGTGCAGGTGCAGGTGCGTCCACGTGCTTGCTCGGCGGGGGGGGGCCAGGCCTGGACGGCCTTGAAGGGTGTACCTAAAGGGTAAACGTCTTTGGCTTCATTTCCAGGCGAGCCCATCCCCTCCGCCTGTTGGAGACAAACATCCCTGCAGACAAGGGGACGGTCGACACGCGAACCTCTGGCCTTTAAGAAAGAGCAGCACTGAGCAGCCAGGCTCCAGACACTCTCATGTCTCTGAATCGAGTTTAAATGAGTGACTATCTTCATACAGTTTCCTTTTTTTTTTTTTTTTTTTTAATTTTTATTTATTTATGATAGTCACACACAGAGAGAGAGAGAGAGAGAGAGAGAAAGAGAGAGAGAGGCAGAGACACAGGCAGAGGGAGAAGCAGGCTCCATGCACCGGGAGCCTGATGTGGGATTTGATCCCGGGTCTCCAGGATCACGCCCTGGGCGAAAGGCAGGCGCCAAACCGCTGCGCCACCCACGGATCCCTTCATACAGTTTCCTATAAGCGATCTGAATCGGCCGCACATTCCCCGAGGGTGCTCATGGTCATGGATTGATTTTCCTGGCAGCCTAGAAGGCCTTATGTCTAAGGGACGCTTAAATAAGTTTATTAAGTAAAATAATTTAAGGAGAAATCTTAATCTCTGAATTATGCAGAACCTTTAAAGTATTATAAAATATTCAAAAAAATCATTGGATTTCTCTAATTTGATTGATTAATGCAAATGATAGAAATTCTTAGGTATATATTTACATTTAATATGGTGAATAATCACAGGTTTCAATAATATACACCTTTAAGAACTATCTTTAAAAGATTAGAAAAGAGATAATTTTTTTTCCTTCTGTTATTCTGCACTAAAACCTACTGTATTAAAAAAAAAAAAAAGAGTCCAAATTCTTTAGGGGACAGAATTTCGGGTCTTCTGAAGCACATACAAGGTCACTATCTTTAGTAACCTCTAGGGCTACTCCCCAGTGTCAAAGAATATTTTTACATCTGACGTTTATTCTCTGATGATTTTAGTACCAACAAAAGTAAAGTTCCCCAGAATTAGAGCCTGACTCCATGAGGCTCTGTCTTCATGTGGCCATTTTTTGGTCAGAACCCAAAGGAAAGGGCTCCTGGGGGGGCTCAGTGGTTGAGCATCTGCCTTTGGCTCAGGTTGTGACCCCAGGGTCCTGGGATCGAGTCCCGCATCGGCCCGCAGGGAGCCCGCTTCTCCCTCTGCCTGCGCCTCTGCCTCTCTCCCCATGCCTCTCATGAACAAATAAATAAAATCTTTAAAAGAAGAAGAAGAACCTGAAGGAGAACCCATCACATCTCCAATCCAGAAATATAAGTTTTGTTTTCCACAACAGGATACACCTAAAGACTGCGATTTGTACGCTGGGATACTTGGGGGGGGCGGGGGGGAATGAGGCTCTTTGTCCTCCTTCCTTGTAGTTAATTGGTCAGATGGCAGGTTTGACCGAGACACAGAGGAGGTTGTTAGGAAAAAGAGTACTTTTTGCTTTCGGTTAGAGATTCTCGGAGAAAACCAGTTTCCCTGCTTAGCCCCCCTGGCATCTAAAGTGATCTTTGGCTGGTCTTAGCTAGAACCATCCCCCATGAAAACAAAAAGAATCACGTGTGATACTGACTTTTAGACTGAGTTCAGAACATATTATATGACACAAAGGTCACAGTATCAGTGAGATCAAACTGAAATCCTTCATATCAGTTGTTGCACTTCATCCATAGGTGCTAAAACACGCCTGTAATTCATATTCGTTCTTTATTTTTTCTGTCTAAAATATCATCTATAAAATAAGTATATAAAATATATTTTTTTCAAATATTATGTCGATGAATAGGAAAGAGGATGTTTATCAGAAGATTAGCCTGTGGAAAAAATAAATAAATAAAAATAAAAATTAAAAAGAAAAGATTGCTCTGTGGATATGAAGTATCATTTTGAGAAGTATGAGGTATAATGGATGGAGAAAAACATTTTAAATATGTCTGTACTATTGAATTATTGTGTATTTATATATACATATTTATATTTACATATATATTACATATATTTATTTAATTGTTTACATATTTATATACATATTGTATATTTATATTATACATATTTATACATACATATAACATTTATAATTTAATCACGTATTATATGATTATATATTTATATATATAAATCACTAAAATAATTCTTTGGGAGAAAGAGGAGAGTGCCCCTGTAAGCACGTGGAGTGGGGGTGGGCAGAGGGAGAGGAATCCGCAGCAGGCTCCACCCCAGGCCCGGAGCCCAACGCAAGGCTCCACCTCGTGACCCTGAGATCACGACCTGAGTGGGAATGAAGAGTTGGACACTTAACCAGCTGAGCCACCCAGGTGCTCCACCGCCAAATAATTAAATAACATTTCTGACACCGGGGTCTCGTGATGAGGAAACATTAAACAGAATTTTTTAAGTAATGTGTTATAAATGCTTTAAGAAAATCATGCTTTAAGAATGTCGCACTTTGTTAAAGAAATTGTTTTTTGACAGAAAGTGAACTATTACCCATGACAAGATTTACAAAGTACTGAGAAATACAAGACATATTTTCCTTTTCTCATTCACCTCAGAATGGGTCAGAATTTAGCTTGAACTTCAGTCCATATAATTTGGAGTATAAAAAGTGAAAAAGAGGGATCCCTGGGTGGCGCAGCGGTTTAGCTCCTGCCTTTGGCCCAGGGCGTGATCCTGGAGACCCGGGATCGAATCCCACGTCGGGCTCCCGGTGCATGGAGCCTGCTTCTCCCTCTGTGTCTCTGCTTCTCTCTCTCTCTCTGTGACTATCATAAAATTAAAAAAAAAAGTGAAAAAGAAGTTTTTAAACATTGAGGAGTACACTAAGAACAAAGTTATAATATTAACCTCGCCCTGCTAGGGGTGCCTGGCTGGCTCAGTCAGTAAGGCATGGAACTCGTGGTCTCAGGGTTGTGAGTTTGGACCCCATGCTGGGCGTGGAGATTAGCTAAAAATAAAATCTTAAAACACAAACAGCCCTGCCCTGATAAAGCAAATTTATTATGAAAGCGAGCACTGGTGTAATTTAAAGGAGAGCTGGGAATGGCCAAGAGTGTCTGATGGGGAAGAGAACAGAATTCCTAGAGGAGGGCTGTGCAGTCAGATCTAGGACGGTGTGAGCACGGCTGAATTACGTAGCCTTTCTCTACAGTCTGCAAGGCATATTATTCCTTGTTGGAGGGGCAATAATAACATCTGGAATATTCATTTTCATTAAGCCTAATGGTCTTAGAACAAGGATTTTAATGGACTCTTCCTTCAATGTCCAAAGTTCGACCCCAGTTTATGCTCCAGGCGAAAACTAGAGGTAGGAAAACAACTATATTATAGACATAACCAGGAAATGAGGAGGCGCATTCTGACAATTATTTCACAAAAAGTGCACTTTGGATATTAAGAATGTAATAAACTTAGGGGTCACTCTGGGACCGAGGCATAACTCTCCAGCTTTTATGTTATATAAACTGGAAAAGCTCTATTGTTCGTTTAAAATTTCCAGATAGGAGAGTAGAGCTAGAATAAGTGGAGTTGCGTGTGGTGCCAAAGGGAGGAAAGAATCAAGGAAAACTCTTAGTTACTGAATCTGTAAGTAAAGTAACTTAAGGTTTTGTTGTTATTATTATTTTATCAGTGTT
This sequence comes from Canis aureus, assembly GCF_053574225.1. NCBI lineage: Eukaryota > Metazoa > Chordata > Mammalia > Carnivora > Canidae > Canis > Canis aureus. The sequence goes on from NC_135644.1 coordinate 476,883, forward strand.
GTTTTTAAAGAGATCTTCTCCAAGATCTCTGGGTTCTAGGAATCTCTCTTACTCCCATGGTGGCCTTTTGATTTTCCTGTTCCCTTGATGGTAGCCTAGGTCTTGACCCTTGTGTTTCTTGTATCGCAGTCATGAGGCACCGTACTTGGTCCCGGGGTCCTGCCTCTCGGCTGCCGTGGGAATGCACTGATCATTGATAGGAGTGATCACTTCACCCAAAGTAGTTCTTAAAGCACATGACGGTTAAACTCCGTCTTAAAAAAATAATAAGGATTGCTCCAGGGATACTGAGTCAAGAGTGAGGATTGGAACAGGGTAAGGAGAGGCGCTGGCAGAGGGTGCACTCCGGGTAAACACGAGAGGAACTGAGACAACCTGCAGTGACAAAGTAGTTTGTCATGACCAGTACCCAGGGCGAGTGGGGCAGACGGGGTGGGCACCAATGAGGCCAGAGGATTAACGGGAGTCTTACCCCAGGGGAGTGGGTATGTCACGCAGAGGGATGTGAACGCTTTTGCCTAAAGCAATAGGGCGCCACGGACTGGTTTTAAGCCAGAAAGTTTCATGTTAAAATTTCAAAATATCCTTTTGCGCTTGTGTAAAATAAATTGGAAGGTGGACACTAAAAAAGGCAGGGAAGCTTTTAGCCAGTTAGAGGGTTGCTGCAGTGATTCTGGAAACATCCTAGTTCTTGAAACAATGATCTCCGTCGTTGTCAGTGTGGCCACCGATGCAAGAGGAGCTTTCATGAGTTTTTAAGCAATGAAATCCCACTGTTCACGTGTAGGCAAGCAGTGGTCCTCTGAAAGCCGGGGTGCTTCTCCTATAATCAGCGAGTTGAAGACCCACCGTTCTGCACTCAGGCAGCCGACTCCCACAGACAGCAATATTTTCTCTGAATTTTAGCCCATAATTCCCACCGTCAAGATCTGTTTTCCCTTAATTCCTCCCAGAGTTTAGGGAGCTCAAAATTTTTGTATATGCCCTTTTAAATCATTATCCTGCTGCTGTTACTTTAGCATTTATTAATCTTTTACAGAGAAGGAAATCGAGTCTGCAAATTAATGTAGCTGAATGTGCCAGAAAAAGACTGAAATTCGGGTCCTCTGACCCAGGCCCTGGATCCCGTCAACCTTGTAACAGTTATCGCTCAGCGCGCATTCCTGCCTCGGCAAATTATGTAACAAAAATAGCTAACTTCACACCGTAAGCCAAAAGGAATTGGGTTTTGAAAGTACATGAATATATACCATACCGTGGAGAGTTGGGGTCTCGTGGGTTCTCCTAGGGAAAATTATTTTCATTTTCAAATACAATGAACTAATCCTTTTGGTTCAATGGGGGAAATATTAGTCTCATTAGTAAAATTTGAAGAGCGTCTAATTTGTCAGAAAAGAAGAAATTTAAGGCCAAGCAAGAACTAGTAAGAAAAGAGCATTAGAAATGTAACACCGACTGAACTCATCCCCAAATGGCTCTCGCTACATTATCTACGCGCCGTCAAGCATGTTCTCGACTGATACATGTAGACAACAAACCAATTTGGATTTGAATATCCAAGGGCCACATGTCTTTAAATTACATTACCCATGCTCAAACATATCTGCAAAAAATTCTGAAAAAAAAAAAAAGGATTGACATGTTGTGCAGATTCCTAGCATCGCACAACGTGGAGAACCGTAAAGCGGTGTCACCTTGGGGTGACTACAGCGCCGCATGGCTGGTTTTCGTGCGGACTAGTAACCTTGGTGGTTCTCGTTGGGGGCAAAGGCAGGTTCCAGGGTTGTCAGTTTGTCTTCGCCGCCACGTTCCTGCTGGGACCCTACAGACAGCAGGGCCACCGCAGGCCATCTCCTGGCCTGGCCCTAGGCTGACTCACCCTCGGAGGCCAACCGCGCACAGCAATGTGGGCCATCAGCAATGTTTTGGAAATAATTTGATTTTTGATGTTTCAAAAATTGTGAAGTTAGCTTCCATGGTAAAAATCAGAACATTTTGTAATTTCTTACAATTACTTTATAATTTAGGTTTGTTTTCTTTTTTTGATTTTAAACCAATGCAGGAAACCATAATCCTTGCCGTGCTTAGGGCTGCAAAAAATCTTTTTGGCTCTGTTTCTTTTTTTTCCCCTGTGATGCTATTTAAGTTATAAAAAATGACTAAGTTTGATCGCCATGTAATATCCACAAAGGGGCATATCAATTCCAAAATTATTTTCAGATTCTAGTAAGAATGATGCCCCTGAGCTTAACTGAATATTCTTTCTATTTTGTGATTTTATGACCACCTATGAAGAAGTGTGTTTTATTTAGACTTACCACTACTTTTTTCCTTTATCTGATCCTGAGTGACCTAATCATGACTTAATAGAGGTACTTTTTTATTTTTTAATTAATCTTCTATTCAGTTTTGCAAGGTGGATTGATTATAATGGGCTGATGAACTTCTCTTGGAAATAGCAAACAGCGTTTACTCTCTGTCGACCTCTGCGATAGGAAAGCCAGATTCCCCAGGTGCAAATTATTGATTCCGTGCAGGTGCGCACCACGTAAAACTCCATTTCTTGCGATTAGTCCTGTGTTCTGGTAGTGTTGATTATTGGATTAAAATCAGAATTTGGGATAAAAAATATGTTTTACTTGCAAACAGTGGCATCCTACAGGCCAAGCTGTCGTCAGTCTAGAAGATTCATAAATAGATGCCAACATAATGCTCATTTATGTAAATGTATTCCTAGATCAATGTGATTTCCTAAGGGCTCAGCGAGGTGACAAGAACTGGATCCAAGGGCAGTGCTGCAAAGTTGTCCCACAGAATTTCGTGTGCGACCGTAAAGGAACAGCCACGTGCCTGTTGTTATAATAACTGAACCCTCAACTTCCAGCTAATGAGCTTTAATGCCCAAGAAATAGCATCAACTATTGTATTTCAACTTTAAAACATCATTAAATAGATCTTCTAAATCTCAAATGAATCCGAGATTTTTAAAAAATGCATCTTTAACGTATCCTCCCACTTTGATGCTTCTGCTTTAAACTAAAGTCATACGGTACTAGAGAATCTACTTGGAAATGATAACATGTGGAGAAAGCACATAAATAAAGATTCTTGGCAAGAATAACTTTTTGGAACATCAATATTATCTCAGAATCTAGCTGTACAACTATACTTTCCGTTTGCAGAAGAAATATAAAAATATTCAATATTAATGATTGGTAACAAATATGTAAACTTCTTAATCTCTAGCAACTTGAGCTCTGGACTGTTTACAACTTATATATATCGAGCTAAATTCTCTATATTCTTATACAACTAAACCGATTTCTAGGAGGCTAGTTAAAGAAATCGGATGTGCTCTGTGAGATGAAGTCTCTCATGGATCGGGTTGCCAATAGGTAGGAGCCAGAGACGGAAACCAGCAGTGGACGTTTTTCCGACACCGATGAATTGCATTTTAAAGTCCATATATAAGGGATATGCATTCTTTTGGGAACACTGAAATTGTGAATCTCACTACCATAGTTTGGAATCAAGTTTTTTCCACTTTGGTGTCAAGTGTTTTTCATCCTGTAATAAGAAAATGAACACTTGCTCTCCAGTTTAAAAATCATCCACTACTTTCTAAAATTTAGAAAAACTTATTTCCACGTCCTTTACCCTGTTCTAGATGTCCCCATGGTCTATCTACAACTTACATTCTCAGTCACATTGATCCCAAAATGTAGAGTCAAACGTAAATATTCTCTGATATGTATGTACACCTCTTAACTTTTCATCTCTTTGCCTACTGTTGTTCATTCTGATTTTTCCCTGGATTTCATCCACCCAACAACAGCAGATACACACTCTTTTCAAGTGTAGTTAGGGTATTTTCCATGATACACCATAGGTGAGGCCATAAAATAGCCTCAATAAATACATTTAAAAGGATTGAAATCATACCAAGTATGTTCTCTAACCACAATGGAATAAAACTAGAAATAAATAAGAGAAAGAAATTTGGGGAATTCACAAATATGTGAACATCAAAAAAAAAAAACACAATCTTAATAAAGCAAAGGGAAAATCAGAGAGGAGATTGAAAAATACTTTGAGATGAATGAAAATGAAGACAAAACATACTAAAACTGTGGAATGGAGCTATACATGACTTAGAGGGAATTTTATAACTGTAAAGCCCTGTATTAAGAATATATGTATTTTCTGTTGCTACTGTTGATAAATTGATGCAAATTTAGTGGATTAAAGCAAATGATCTTACAGTTCTGTAGTTTGGAAGACTCACCAAGCTGACATCAAGATGTCAGTGGACGGTATTGCTTTCTGAATTCTCTGGAGGAGAGACTTTTTTTTTCCTTTCCTCCTCCAGCCACATTGGAGGAAGGAACCACATTCCATGGCTCATGACCCTGTTTCTTCATCTTTCAAACCAGCAATGGTGGGTCTAGTCCTTTTCACAGCATCACTCTGACCTCCTCTTCCTCCTCCATCTTCCACTTTTAAGGACTCTTGTGGTTTTATTAGGCTCACTCCACAATCCAGGATAATTTCTCTATTTTACGGTAGCTCATTAGCAACCTTAATTCCATCTCTAAGCTTAATCCCCTTTGTTGTGTAACCTATTTTCTGATTTCAAGGTTTGCATGTGGACGTCTCTGGGGGCAGAATAACGGCCTCCGGCGGGGTGGGGGGTGCTTGGAAAACACAATGATTGAAAGAAACCAGTCATGGGACACCTGGGTGGTTCAGTGGTTGAGCATCTGCCTTTGGCCCCGGTGTGATCCCGGGGTCCTGGGATTGAGTCCCGCGTCGGGCTCCCGGCAGGGAGCCTGCTACTCCCTCTGCCTGTGTCTCTGCATCTCTCTGTGTCTCTCATGAATAAATAAATCAATAAAATCTTAAAAAAAAAAATAAAAAGGACTGAGATGCTTAACCAAGTCACCCCAGGTGCTGTGCCATATCATTTTTTGTTTTCTGTTTATTCTAATATTTATTTATATTTTTTCCTGCCTTCTCATGTTCTACTTTAAATTTTTTTAGAATTCTAATTTGATTCATATCGTTTTTGAATATCTCTATTTTGTAAAGCGTTTTAGTGGTTACTTTAGGTATTACATCATGTATACATAAAATCTGCCTGGGTTGGGATCCCTGGGTGGCTCAGCGGTTTGGCCCAGGGCACGATTGTGGAGACCCGGGATCGAATCCCACGTTGGGCTCCCGGTGCATGGAGCTTGTTTCTCCCTCTGCCTGTGTCTCTGCCTCTCTCTCTCTCTCTCTCTCATAAATAAATAAAAATTAAAAAAAATTTTAAAAAAATCTGCCTGGGTTACATCATGTTAGCTGTCCCTTTCCTCATCTCTATTTACAATATACTTACATTAAATGTTTCCTCTACATACATTTAGATCCACAGTAGGTAGGGCTATAATTTTGGCTACTGTTGTCAAGTACACTTTAGAAAACTCGAGAGAAGCAGGAAAATATATTGTATTTAACCATATTTGACTTTTTAAAAATCAAGTCATTCTTTGCTAGAGAAAGCATTGTTTTGCTCCAGAATCCTAGGGGATTGTGCTGTGACACTACCTCTGTCTTCTTTTATTATTGTTTTTAAAATTTTAATTCCAGTATAGTTACCATACAGTGTTATGTTAGTTTCAGGTGTACAATATAGTGACTCCACGATTCCATATGTTACTCAGTGCAAATCAGAAAAGTGTACACTTCATACCCTTCACTGATTTCATCCATCCCCCCATCCACCTCCCCTCGTAATAACCATCTGTTTGTTCTCTATAGTTAAGAGCCCAGCTTTTGGTTGGTCTCTTTTTCCCCCTTTTGTTTGTTTTTTAAATTCCACATATGAGTTAAATCATGTGATATTTGTCTTTCTCTGATTGACTTATTTCACTTAGGCTTAGTCTCTAGATCCATCCATGTTGTTCTAAATGGGAAAATTTTCTTTTTTATGGCTTAGTAATATTCCATTGTATTATAGACCGCATCTTCTTCATCCAGTCATCTACTGAAAGACATTTGGGCTGCTTCCACAATTTGACTATTGTGAATAATGCTGCAATAAACATAGGGTGCATGTATCCCTTCGAATCGCCATCCTCATATTCTTTGGGGAAACAGCCAGTAGTGCGATTACTGGATCATGTGACAGTTCCACTCTTAAGTTTTTGAGGAATCTCCACATAGGTCAATGGAACAGAACAGAAAGCCCAGAAATGAACTCACGATTATATGGTCAGTGAATGTTCGACAAAGGAGGCAAGAATATAGAGTGGGAAAAAGCCAGTCTCTTCAACCAGTGGTGCCGGAGAAGCTGCACAGGTGCCTGCAAAAGAATGAAACTGGACCGCTGTCCTTCACCACACACAGAAATCAACTCCAAATGGACTAAGGACCTGAATGTGAGACTTGAAACCATAAAAAATCCTAGAAGGGAGCACAGGCAGTAATTTCTCTAACAACATCCTTCTAGATATGTCTCCTGAGGCCACAGAAACAAAAGCAAAAATAAACTACTGGGACTTCATCAAAATAAAAAGCTTCTGAACAGCAAAGAAAACAATCAACAAAACTAAAAGGCAATTACAGAATGGGAGAAGATATTTCCCCCCAAATGACACATCAGATAAAGGGTTAGGATCCAAAATATATGAGAAATGTCAAGTTTTCTTTTTTTTTTAACTTATTTTGGTGCATTTGTACTTACGTGCGGTTACACTAAAATCAGCTTCCTCCTGTAGAAAGGACAAACTATCTAAAGGCCTATGCAGGGATTGATGGAGACACAGGGGTTCCGCAGCCAAGATCGTCATCTGGTGCAACAGTCAAGCTAATAGTTTTTTGTCCCACTAAGCAGCTATTGTTTAAAAATATGCTGACTGTTCCGCAGTAAGGGCAGGACTGATGAATGTAGGGAGCGCTTTAGTTTCGGTGCCTGTCACAAGGCTTCCTCCTTTGGGAGAAAATCATTTCAATTTGTGTTTTAACGGTTACAAGAAAGCACCTCAGCGAACCAGCAGCCCCACAATATTGCCCCGGGCGGGTCACGTCTCGGGAGGCCTAGCAGAGGCGGCCGGGCCCTGCTCACGGCCCCTCGGTCGGGCCTTAGACGCAGGGAAAGAGCAGGAACACGAGGCCCGCGGCGTCCCCCTCCCCGGTTCCCTGCAGCCCTTCCCTGCTCGTGCCCCTGTGCTCTTCTCCCACCTTAGTTCCACCCCTAGCCCTCTGCTTGCTCTTCACCCTTTCTTTCTCTTTTCTCTTTTCTTTGCTGAGATAAAGGATAAAGACGAGAAGGAAAGCCGGATTAGGGCAATGCCTCTGCACGCTCCCGAGGGCCACAAGGCAATCTCCCCACGTTTCGACATAATCATTTAACTCCCCAACTTCAGATCGTTCTGTAACTCTGCATTTCAGTACAGCCCAAAGTGTTCAGGGGTGTGCACAAGGCCCCGCCTGTTATACATCTATATTCCTGACTGAACTGAGCATCGCACAGAAACCGAGGGGGAGGCGTGTGTATGCACGAGTCTGTGTCTTTATCTTCCCCTGGGTTCTAGGCGTTTAATTTAGCGCCAAGAACAAAGATGGTTTGTAGCAAATGATTGCTGAATAAAGCAATTTGTAGAAGTTGTGTGTCTTTTTTTAGCAGGATGTGCTCTGGGCAGTAGAGGTGGAGAGCTTTTTATTCACTGACGTGATGAAGTTTGATAAGAAAAAAGGCCTCTCTCTGACCTCCAGCCCCAGTAATGATTACAGAATTCAACAGGGACATGCCCAATAAAAAGACCCTTCTTTGTTGTAGGATTGCCAGGCCCGATTCTAAGGGCGAAATGTTCTTAAAAGCAGGAGACAAAGCCAGCAGTGGTGCAGAGTCGGGAAGACACGGATGCTCAAGTGGGCAGATTCTGATTCATTCTAGATTGGCCCAGTTGCTTACTGGTGTCTAATTAGGTCTCTTCAACTAGAAAAGGCTTTGCAAGTTGTAAAATCCATACTTTGTTGTTTTAAAAAATTCTTAAATATCGTCAAACAACTACTAATATGATTCTGTTGGGGGTCTTTTTCCCATGCTGTGAGTGGCTCCTCCTGCACGTGAGGCCTCACAGTGTGGCTGCCCCTTCCACAGATGGGGCAGGAAGGAGTGTTCAGGGGGACCAAGGGCCACTCGGGGTCACTTCCCACAGGCCTCAGCCGCTAGCAGAGGTGCAGCGAGCACCGAGCTCCCCTCCCTTCTGCAGGTCACAGTTCAGAGTCTTCCTCCCCCAAATCCTGGGACGGAATAGAGAACAGGTTTCCTCCAATTATGCAGGTGACGGTGGGAGGCTTGTGAGCAGCCACTTCCTCCCCTGGAATAATCAGGTTTATAATAAGTGTTTTCTCTGCGTTTCTCTTCTGGAAGCACCTCGAGTGTTATCCTGGGAGTGTACGTTGCTCTGCTCCAGGTCGGTAGGAATATGCAGGAGAGCACATGAGGAAGAAGAAGGTTCTGTTGAAAATAAGGTGCTGCTTGATTCAGACGGATGCGGATGCGAGAACTAGATCCCCCCAGCTTGGCCAACCGATGAGTAAGAGGGGAGAGGGCTAAAAGAATTTGGAGGGTGCGAACAAAAAACAAGGACAACAAGTGTTTAGCATTATGCAAATGTTCCCTGGGTGAAACAACAACACAACATGCAGGACAGGTTCTGGTTCTAATAAAATGACATTTGGACAAAAGCAGTTGCCATTGGATGGAAAACGCATTGCTTGGATTATTTAGACGCGAATAAGACGTGTCCCGTGTTGTATGGGCTAGTAGGATATATGAGGAGGCCGTGCATGGGGACTTCGTGAATTATGCAAATCAAACCAAGAATGTTCCAAAGGTCACCGTTGACCGCATCATTAAATCCCGACTCAAAGATGCTGAAAATTCCATTGTGCCCGGTCCTATACTTCATTCTGGCTACGCTGTTCCGACCTCGTCGCCTGCAGCCCGGCCCCAAAGCAGCAAGTCCAGGAGCACCTGCCGTGTCCCTAAGGGGGTCTCACTGGCTGGACCCCAGGCCCCTGCCAGGGGGGGAGGGGAAGGAGGGCTCCGCGGGCCGCGCGGCTTTCCCCAGGGCCTCCCGGCACCCCTGGCGCTGCGCTCACCTGCCCCTGGGGTTCCCCGTGGGGAACGTCCACGCGCGACCAGACTGACCCGCAGGGAAACGGGAGCCCGGACGGCCACGAGAGAGCCCGTGACACGGGTCAGCAGGGATCTGGTCCAGGATGCGGGGGCCGCGGAGTCAGGGGGCCTGGAGCGCGGCTGCGGGGGGCGAGGGGCGAGAGACAAAGGGCACCGGCCCAGGCCCTCGCCCCTGCTCCCGCTCCAGCTCCCTCCCCTGCTCCTGCCCCCTGTCCTGCTCCCCCCTGTCCTGCTCCCACTGCAGCTCCAGCTCCTGCTCCCTCTCCCCTGCTCCCTCTCCCGCTCCCTCCCCTGCTCCTGCCCCCTGTCCTGCTCCCCCCTGTCCTGCTCCCACTGCAGCTCCAGCTCCTGCTCCCTCGCCCCTGCTCCCTCTCCCGCTCCCTCCCCTGCTCCTGCCCCCTGTCCTGCTCCCCCCTGTCCTGCTCCCACTGCAGCTCCAGCTCCTGCTCCCTCGCCCCTGCTCCCGCTCCAGCTCCCTCCCCTGCTCCTGCCCCCTGTCCTGCTCCCCCCTGTCCTGCTCCCACTGCAGCTCCAGCTTCTGCTCCCTCTCCCCTGCTCCCTCTCCCGCTCCCTCCCCTGCTCCTGCCCCCTGTCCTGCTCCCCCCTGTCCTGCTCCCACTGCAGCTCCAGCTCCTGCTCCCTCTCCCCTGCTCCCTCTCCCGCTCCCTCCCCTGCTCCTGCCCCCTGTCCTGCTCCCACTGCAGCTCCAGCTCCTGCTCCCTCTCCCCTGCTCCCTCTCCCGCTCTGGCTCCCTCTCCCGCTCCCTCCCCTGCTCCCGCTCCAGCTCCAGCTCCAGCTCCAGCTCCCACTCCTGCTCCAGCTCCTGCTCCCTCTCCCCTGCTCCCTCTCCCGCTCCCTCTCCCGCTCCCTCTCCCGCTCCTCCTCCTGCTCCCTCCCCTCCTCCCTCCCCTCCCTTCCCCCTCCCCTCCCCCTCCCCCTCCCCCCCACTCCCCCTCCTGCTCCCTTTCCCGCTGGGGCTCCCTCTCCCGCTCCCTCCCCTGCTCCCGCTCCAGCTCCCGCTCCCTCCCCTGCTCCCACTCCAGCTCCAGCTCCAGCTCCCACTCCTGCTCCAGCTCCTGCTCCCTCTCCCCTGCTCCCTCTCCCGCTCTGGCTCCCTCTCCCGCTCCCTCCCCTGCTCCCGCTCCAGCTCCAGCTCCAGCTCCCACTCCTGCTCCAGCTCCTGCTCCCTCTCCCCTGCTCCCTCTCCCGCTCCCTCCCCTGCTCCTGCCCCCTGTCCTGCTCCCACTGCAGCTCCAGCTCCTGCTCCCTCTCCCCTGCTCCCTCTCCCGCTCTGGCTCCCTCTCCCGCTCCCTCCCCTGCTCCCGCTCCAGCTCCAGCTCCAGCTCCAGCTCCCACTCCTGCTCCTGCTCCCTCTCCCCTGCTCCCTCTCCCGCTCCCTCCCCTGCTCCTGCCCCCTGTCCTGCTCCCACTGCAGCTCCAGCACCTGCTCCCTCTCCCCTGCTCCCTCTCCCGCTCTGGCTCCCTCTCCCGCTCCCTCCCCTGCTCCCGCTCCAGCTCCAGCTCCAGCTCCAGCTCCCACTCCTGCTCCAGCTCCTGCTCCCTCTCCCCTGCTCCCTCTCCCGCTCCAGCTCCCTCTCCCGCTCCCTCTCCCGCTCCTCCTCCTGCTCCCTCCCCTCCTCCCTCCCCTCCCTTCCCCCTCCCCTCCCCCTCCCCTCCCCCTCCCCCTCCTCCCCGCTCCCCCTCCTGCTCCAGCTCCCTCTCCCTCTCCCCCTCCTGCTCCCTCTCCCTCTCTCCCTCCCCCTCCCCTCCCCCTTCCCCTCCCCCTCCCCTCCCGTTCCGGCGCCCAGGCCCCACGGGTGAAGGTCCGCAGGCCGAGCGCTCAGGGCGGGTGGGCGCTGGGTCCGAGGGCCCCAGGGGAGGCCGGGGGCGCCGAGCGTCTCGGCCGGGAGAGCTAACGGGGGAGAAGGCGGGGAGGGCTGGTCGGAGCCGCGGGCCCCGGGGGTACGGGAGGCCCCGGTGGCAGCGGGCGGGCAGCGCCAGGGCACGCGGGTCACGGGCCTGGTCCTGAAATGCCGCATTGAGGTCCAGGCCCCTCCGTTGGGAGAACGTCAGCCGTTTCCAGCGAATCTCGCACCTGAACTGCTGGTAATATTCAGAGGGAACATACTCGTGCGCGATGTCACTCAAACAGCACAGACAGCTCCTCATTCTCAACAGGCCCGACGACGACGTCAGCGTGTGTTGGACCTTTAGCGGGTGTGTCCTAAACCGCCCTTAAGGCTCAGTCCTTAATGAATTTAGGCTGTGAGGGCGGGAGTCAGAGGGTCAGAGGCAGGAGTGAATAGGATTTCATCCTGATGAGTTGCTGAAGATAAAACCAACAGGAATCACTGAAGACTTAAAGTACTTTTTTCTCCTCACCTCCCTACTACTTTTTGAGGATACACAATGTATCGTTAGGGAATAATCTAGTCTTTAAAAATGAGTCTAAGAAGTCAAAACTTTCATAAGTTGATAAAAGTCAAATCACGAGAGGCCTGGTGGCTGCATCTGCCTGCCGCTCAGGTGGTGACCCAGGTGGTGGCTCAAGCCCCGGGTCGGGTCGGGCCCTGCTCTGCGGGGACCCTGCTTCTCCCCTCCTCTCCCTGCTGCTCCCCCTGTTGTGCTCGCCTTCTCTCTCTCTCTCTGTCAATAAATAACATCTTTTAAAAAATCGAATCATAATAAGGGCAACGATGGACGACACGTCACCCAAAGGGAAAGCTAAGACCTCAGCTATACCGACTCCCTGGAACATAAGTGATGTCAGGCAAACTCATGTGATGTTTTTTGTTTAGACGCCCTTGGTGGCACAGCTCTGCAACTGCACCTGTTACTATTTTCCTGGATGGTCTGCTGTGTGGGGCGCACAGCCTGGGACCCCACTGTGGGCAGCTGGGCTGGGCCGGGGACCCCAACATCTGCCGAGTGGGGGTGCTGACCTGCTGTCCTATTTCCCTCGGTCCTGCCGCCTGCCCCTTCGCGTCCCCACCTGTACAGTTCCCTTAACTGCAGCTATCCCATGACATCACCAGCCGCCTGGAGCTTTCTGTCCAGTGTTTTGCAGCGGGTGGAATTGGGGCTCCTGTTCCTTTGTTCCATTCACTGCTGCTGCGTCCTGGCCCCCACACTCTCTTCCTGGCCTGCTCCCCCCTTTCCACCTGGGACTCATATTATGCAAAATGAGGAAATCCATGATGCGCCCCACTGGGGATATTCGTGAGAACTGGAAGATGAGGTTCTTCGGAAAAGCTAATAATCCCCCAGAACTTCCTTTTCACAGGAGTTAGACTTACCACACGGATTCACTTATGCTTTAATGACTTCAAGGGAACACACTTTTATTTTTCTTAGTCGTAGCAGTATCATTATTTTTTAAAATCTTTGCAACTAGATAGTTTTCATGCATCATTCCTGGGAATGAGATAATGACCACTGGGCCCAGAAGCTAAGTCGCTCCACATTCAATCTAGTTCTTTCTACTTAACCAGAACCAGTTTTCATTTTCTGTCTGCTTCTCCAGTGCAGAAAAGAGCAGATCCATCTGTCAATGCCACTTCCTTCTTTAATTCTAGGGATTACAAAAAGTTCTGGAAGCCAGCTTTCCATCACGGCAAACTTTGAAAATGCGCTTGGATGAGTTAATGGTGAGCACGAGACCATGAGTTTTGCTTTAGGTAAAACACTCCGCCTTCTAGAAGATCAAAATGACAACTGGTGCATTTAGTCTGAACAACCAGTTTCAGGATGATAGAGCTGTTGAAAGAATATCTAGGATTAATGTGATCCTTGTATAACTTTAAATGACATTTTTCCCCCCTCTTACTGAGATTGGATGGAACAAAGATAAATAAGTAACAGAAATATCTTGGTTCTAAAGCATGAATTGCTTGGAAGTTGTTTGAATCATATTACATTTTTATTAGTTCATTTAACTGAATCATTCTTCACATATTATCTTCCGAATAAAATTTAAATCTTGAAAAGTGGATCACATAATTTGTACTCTAAGTTTCCTGATAAAATATTTTAAAATTTCAATTACTAGGGGATGTTTGAGAGGATCAGAATTCCTGTCCCCCTTTTTAAAGTTTTTAACCCAAACGGACACAGACGATGGTCATTGTGCTAAATGTGCTAAATAAGCTTCAGGGCCGGGGCCAGTCTTCCCCCAGCAAGCAGGCTGATCCCTCGAGGGTCCATCTGCGGCCCTCACAGGAGATGAGGCCCCTCAGCTGATGCCCCCCAGGAGACACACACCCACAGCAAGAGGACACCCCCTGGGCCTCCACGAGGACAGCGGCTCACGTGATGAAGCATTTGCCCTCGGGTCGCGATCTGGGGGCCCTGGGATCCCCAGGGTTGGACTCCCGGCTCAGTGCTTCTCCTTCTCCCTGTTCCCACCCCCCCATCCCTTGCTCTCTCTCTGTCTCTCTCTCCAATGAAAAAATAATTTTTTAAAAAAAGAAGTGGTCAGTGCTGATGGTCAGCGTAACGATGATCAGCGGAGGACCCTCTGTGCAGGGTCTCAGGGTGACGGTACCGAGAGCCACGTGCGTGACCCACACAGGGATCCCGAAGCAGAGGCTCTCACCTTTCACGGCCGAGGAAACCACATTGGACACCTGTTGGAGGTCACAAGGTGCACACACGGTGGAGCCATGTCCTGCTCTCCCCATGTCCTACCCACGCCGGGACCCAGCCCAGCGGAGGGAGTAGCACCCCAGCCTCAGGAAATCTCTTGCCGAATACTGGGTATGTTACAAAATGTATGTGTTAAAGACCAGTACATAGTTCACATCAGTACTGTGTTCAGGAAACATCACTCTCCTGTACTTTATTTCAAGTGCGAATTTTAGGAAAAAGGCAATTTTGTGCTTGTGTCTCTATCTCCAACGTGTTTGGCCACTTCTAACACTGTGTGAGCCTAAATTCCTTTAAGAATAAAATAGATTTTTTTTTTCAAACATACTCATCCGTTTTCATTTTATTTCTGTTCTGTGCTTCAAATGCACTTCCAGTTACCATTGAATCCCATAATTTCCACCCATTACATCTGGATAAATGCATATAGATTCTATGCCAAAGAGCTATAATGCATGAAAAAATACTCTTGGCATTCACTAAACTTTTCCATTTCTTTAGAAATTAGGCTTTTCTCCTCTGGTTAAGTGGGGATGAAAGCATGTAATTAGCTAATTTTTTTTTCCTACTCAATGTTATATTTGCTATTTAATTTTCTATGCCAATTTTCCTCTACCATGTCTACTGCCTCTTTTTTGGGTGAAGAAGCTTCTCATCCTATTGATACTTAAGGATTCGTTATTTTCCTTTACTGTGCATAAAAAAGTATATGTTCAATTTTCCTCCCTGCTTTACAGATCCTGTTTTTTAAGGGACCCATATGCTTGAAAACTCCATGTTTTTGCAAAGTATACTATTTTGTGGTATGTTTCCTACTTTGTTTCTTACTTGAACCCCCCTCCAGTGTTGGGGGGAGTCACAGGAGTGAAGGGCGCCCAGAGGGTGATGCTGGGGGGACACGCGGTGGGGATGGTGGAGCAGGTCCCTGGGAGGTGGACAGTAGTGTTCTGGGGGGAGGGGATCATAGGAGTGAAGAGCACCCAGAGGGTGATGCTGGGGGGACACATGTGGAGAAGGTGGAGTGGGTCCAGGGAGGTGGGCGGTAGTGTTCTGAGGTCAGAGGAGTGAAGGGCGCCCAGTGGGTGATGCTGGGGGACACACAGTGGGGACGGTGGAGCGGGTCCCTGGGAGGTGGGTGGTAGTGTTCTGGGGGGAGGGGGTCATAGGAGTGAAGAGTGCCCAGCGGGTGATGCTGGGGGGACACACGGTGGGGACAGGGCAGCGACAGTCCACACACAGCAGGACCATCATGGGCCAGACTTCCAAAATTAATGTGCCGCCCTGAAAATGACCCCCAAGTAAAAAATGTCAGGGAATAGAGAAGCGATTCTAGGAGTTGCGGTGAGTGTCTGGGTCGGGGAGGTGGGGTTCCTAGGTCTCCTCCCTCCCGACAGTTGCCCCTAAGCCTTTCCGGGTGGGTGGAAAGGCAATGACTTCAGCTGCAAGAAGACCTGCCTGACATTGAGGACAGCCGGGGACCAACCCTCATCCCACTCAGGCCTCAATCCCGTCATTCGGACCTGTCCGTGCTCAAGGCCTCGAGCTGTGGAGTCCAACCTGCAGCGTTGTGACCACGCGTGGATTCCCTGGGTCCATCCCTCAGTCCACGAAGCAGTTAAACACACAGAAGACGATTCTGCACCTACTCTTCTTTGACCATTTCCAGGGATCCGCATTCCCTTGTGTGGACGCAGGGTTTTATCGTCCGTGTTTGTCTCCTTCGAAGACTCTGTTGTGCTGCTTAGCTGTTATTAAACTCTCCATTTATTTTAATCTGAAAAAATCTATTTCTCTTTCATATTTGAAAGATATTTATGCCAGAGCATTCTAGGTTGTTTTTGTTTTTGTTTTTTCCTTTTGGAATTTTAAGTCACTTGCTCATCTTCTGGTTTCGGTGATTCCTGATGTGAATTCTCGAGAAGTCGGCTGTGACTTATGACACATACACGCACGTGTGTGTGGTATGTTCTTTTCCTCGGCTTCCTTTAAGATTTTCTATTTTTACCTTTGGTTTGCCACACTTTGATTATGCTCATCAGGCGTCTTATTTGTTTTGTTTAGTATTTATTCTGCTTGGTTTTCTATGAATTTTTTTGATCTATGGCTTAGTGTCTTTTAATATTTTTGGAAAATTCTCAGTTGTTAACTTACAATAATATCTCCTTTCCATGTTTTTTCTCTTCTCTTTCGCTGTTCCTATAATACCAATATTAGGCACCCCAAGTTCTTTCAAGGTCTTTTTTCTTTTTTTTTAACTCATCGTAATTTATCCTGGTTAATTTCTATTAATCCACTTTCATGTTTACTCATTCTTCTCTCTTTGGCTCTCTTGAGTCTATTAATAAGCCCATCAAATGCATTATTCTTACCTCAGTTACTCTGTTTCTTATATCTAGCATTTCCCTTTGATTCTTTCTTATAGAGTTCATCATTCAGATAAAATTTAAAATCTTTTCTTACAATTTTTTTCTCTCTGATATAATACATGAATGTTTTCCATTTTTAACAGGAATTTTTAAGTACATTTATCATAGTTAATTTAAATCTTGTTTGAAAATTCCAATATCTAGGCCCTATGTGAACATGATTCTATTAATTGCTTTCAATGTATCTTAACAATATATGGTTTTTCTTGCTAAACATTGCTCTGTATTTTTGGTGAATACTGGCCATTGTGCCTAAGACTGTACAAATTGAGATACATACGGCTGATGTCTGGCTAGGTCCTTAGTGAAGCAGTTGGAGTTAATCCAGTTACAGGTTGCTGTGATTTGGGTCGTGTTGTCATAGTAGTTCCACCACTGTCACACCTCTTGTTGTAAGTCTACCTTTCTGTAATTTACTCAACAGAGGTCTCTCTGCAGATTCTTGCCCCGTCTCAACAGTAGGAGCTCTGCTAATCCCCCATCAGTAGGTAGCCTGGCGATGAGGGGTGAAAGGGTTCTCTCTTGTCCTGCTTGAGTCTCAGTCTTAGGTGAGCCCTCTGCCTACGGATGTTGGAGTTTCTCAGTGACGCTCAGGACCTCTGACGTCCTGACTTTGCCTTGGTATCCGAGTCCTCTTGTCCCCTTTCTTTCTCCGTGCTGCGGTGGATCACCACACGTTCCTGAGAGCTCCAGGGTTTCTGTTCCTCACTCAGTGATATTAGGCTTGTGCTCTATGTGGAGATAGGCTAAAGGATCTAGCTGGGGCTGTGTGTCTTTCCTGTAATGGTGCCGACCTACTCAAGCAGGAGGCAATCTCTAATTTCCCACCTGATCCAACTCTTTCTCACAAGTCCTGAGAGATGGGAGCCACCAAAAACCCAAGGTTAAGTACAATCGTCCCTTAGTCTGTAGCTCCAAGGCCTCTATAGTGACAAACCAGCCAACACTCCACAGTTAAAAATTTGTTAAAATATTTAATGTTCTAACCAGTGCTCACATCTTGTCTTTCTCTAGAGACCTCTGTATTTCCTTGGACTTGAGACTCTTTGATTTTCCTGTGTCTTGCTATTTTGATGGGTTCGAGAAAATTTATGAATGGATAAATTATCCAACATGTCACTGTTGGGGTGGAAGCAATGCTCTTTTAAACATTCTGCCTCCTAAGACAAAACCAAAGCCTCTCTCAATTGATTTTGAAGATATGACTTCTAGGATTAAACATAGTATACGTTACACTGACAATTTATTAAATCTAACTCATAAATTTAAAGTTTAAAATTGTTTGGAAGCATTATTAATCAACATAAATTTTCCTTATCTTTAACTCCCTAGAGTTGCTAAATAAAAAAATGAAAAATTAGTGATGCAGAAAATATTGGGTTATTGAGCAAATAATTGGCCCCATTTCACATGTGGGATTTACTGTTTATATCATTAACTCATATATGAATGATGAGATCATTGATTTTTTTTAATGGCAAAATCTGGTTTGACGTTGATAGAACACATAAGTGCCTTTTCAAAGTCCTAAATTTTTTGAGTCTATAATATTAAATAGTGTGTTTGCTACATGCTAATGATTTGAAATAATTACCTAATGGCAATAAACCTGCTTTAATTCAATTTTCTGCCATTAATCTAGCAGGACGTTTTAAATTCATGATTTGTCATAATACATTCAAGTTAGTCCTTTAGTCAGATACTAAAGTAATTTTAATTATTTTTTGGCTGACCCATAAATAATTCAAATAACTGTGTTTACAAAATATAGACATTATTATTTAAAATATAATTTAATTTTCATCATTTAAAAATTTGTACAAACTGCTTCATAGTTTTATTCTAATTTTGATCCAAATTGTATTGGAAAAAATAGGAAATAAGACTTTGAGGAAATGATTCTCCTTTTAAAAAGTTTACAAACTAATAGAAACTGAAAATAAATAATTAGATTTTGGATTAATAAATATAAACATCTTTACACTTGAATTTGACAGTTCTTTTTTCCAACAATATTCATATAATGCCTCCTATGGCTAGGAAATGTGTTGGGTGCAAGTAGAGACAAATCTCAAGAAGACTGACATAGTCGTAAGAGATCAATAACTATAAATATGAATTCACAAAAATTACAAAATGACTGGACAAAACTCCAGAAACAAAGCCAAAAGCCAAATAGGCATACATGAAAGAAAAAGTTTTATTTTATTCATATTTAAAAGCTCCTAAAAATCAACAAGAAAAATCCAACAACCCAATTAAAATTGGGCAAAGTGACATGAACAGTATACATAAAAAGGAAGAAAATCTTTCTTAAACTTGTGAAAACATATATAACCTCACTTGTAATAAGAGAAATGGAAAACTAAGCTATATTTATCACAGTGGTAGGATTAAAAAATTTGTTACATGCTCAATTAATAAAGAGGAAGAGAAACAAACTTCCTCACACCTTACCTTGGGAGAGTAAATTGATACAAAGTCTTAGATATTTGGCAACATCACTTTGCCAATATCAATGAAAGAATAAAATATATGTTACCACTTCCAGCAATTTTTTTTTTTTTATGATAGGCACACAGCGAGAGAGAGAGAGAGAGAGAGAGGCAGAGACACAGGCAGAGGGAGAAGCAGGCTCCATGCACCAGGAGCCCGATGTGGGATTCGATCCCGGGTCTCCAGGATCGCGCCCCGGGCCAAAGGCAGGCGCCAAACCGCTGCGCCACCCAGGGATCCCCCAGCAATTTTTTTAATAGTCAAGTGTCCAAAGTTGTATGGATATGAATAGACACTGAAGTATGTTTACTGATAATCACCAAGATATGTGGAAATACATCAAATATCCATTAGTAAGAATCACTCCTTGTATTATGTATGTGCAAAATATAAAAAGAAAACATTGTATCATGTACTAAACATGTTATTATACATTCCTACAGGAGAATACTAGCTTACCATTAAATCAAATATTGTTTTTATAGGAACTATCATGGAATTATCTCTAAGGTACATTAAGTGGAAGGTGTAATTATAGCACATTGTAGAGAAGTAATACCTAGCCCAGTGATCACATTTGATCATTCTCTGACATTTGCAAATACTTATTTTACTTTTTATCCATTAAAAATTACGAAGGTTTCATTGATATAAGTGATATAAAGATAAAGATATTTTATCTTTACTTGCACTTAGGGAAATTCATCTTGTTTACAATAACCACGTACAAATGGGAACTATATGTGCCTGTCTGACGGCAAAGAGCATTATTCTTTGGTCTCTAGGGAGACAGAAGGGTCAGGAGCTCCTCTTCAGGCCCGCTTGTGGTGGATCTCAGGTAGGTTAGCAGTAGATCTCAGGCACCTTAGTGGTAGATCTCAGGTAGGTTAGTGGACCTCAGTCTGGACTATGATGAGAGTCGTGCTCTCCAAAGCAGATTCCTGGCCATATATCTATTTGTGTGTATTAGAATGTCTCTTGTTCACAATGACTTTTTCAATATTCCCCATTATAAAAGCATTAGAAAAAAATATATATATAGCTAACATACTACAGTCAACTGAACATTATTTCTTTTAAACATAAAATTTTTGTAAAAATTAAATATATGTTTTATACTTTAGCATCTGTTGTAAATTATGGCCTGTATCCTTCCTGCCATATATCCTGCACCCAAACTGACAGAACCAATGATAGATGTTTCTGTTCCCTCCTGCTTCTTACTGTTTGGGCATGTCTGAATCTACTTCTTCCAACTTGGCACAGATCTTTTTTTTTTTTTTGTTCCAACATTAACTATTTTTAATTCATTAGTTTGGCATACCATGATAGTAAGTAATATGGAACATATTCTATACCTTAAGGACTAGCCATAAAATTACAGACACAGAGTACATTTCTAAAACAGTCCCTCAGTGGCTCTGAGCCAAATGTGACTCACCTGGGCAAGGATTACCCTCAGAAAACTAGGCTTTCAATTTCTTCTTACCTTCCTTTCAGGATATCATTTTACCAGCCAATTAAGATATAAATAAATGTGGACATATGTGTTTTCTTTATTCAGCTAACATTTTTTTTTTCTGAAAAAAGCATTTACTAATAAAATTTTTAATTTAGTTTCTTAACTAAAGTTTGAAAACGTTTGTTCTTTAAAGAAATCCAGGAGTAAATCTTTCAAAGTTTTAAATTATAATGCCCATTTTTTTCTAAATTATTGTTATATAATGGATCTGTTTTGAATGTCATATGACAAAGTAAATGTGATGTGAATTTTTCACCTCATTCATGTTGACTGATGTTTCACATCTGTACCATCTTAGTATATAGGTTATAGTGAGCAAAGATTTGCTAGAATTTCCTAAATATAAATTGAAGGAAACATAAAGCAAGCCTTTATCTAAGAATGCTATAAATATATGAAACTTTCTTTGTAGAAATTTACCTAATTTCAGGACATAATCTGGCAGTTTTTCAGTAATTAAACAAACAAGAATTACTCTATGACCCAGCAATTCCATTCCTAGGTATATACCCAAGAGACATGAAAACACATATCCACACAAAGAAAACCTGGACACCAGTGTTTATAGTAGCATCATTTACAAAAGCTCAAAGGTGGAAACAACACAATTACTGCCAACTGAAAAGGAAATATAAAACAGAACAAAACAAATATGGTATATCCATACAATGGGATATTATTTGGCCATAAAACAAGAACAAAATACTGATACATGATAAAACATGGAACAACCTTCAAAACTTGTTGCTGAGAAAAGTCAGTAACAAAAGATGAACTATCATATGATTTCGTTCCTATGAAAGTCCAGAATAGCTACATCTATAGTGGTTGCCTAGGCCTGGGGGATGAGAGCAATAGGTAAAGGGCACAGGGTTTCTTTTGAGTCCATGAAAATATTCAGAAATTGACTAATAAGGGTGGCAACGATTATACGTATCTGTGAATCTACTAAAAACCATTGACTTGTACACTTTAAGTGAGTGAATTGCATGGCATGTTAGTTACATCTCAGTGAAGCTAATTTTTAAATTAAAAAAAAAAGAAAGGAAAAGAAAGAAGGAATCTGACACCAGGCAGGTCAAGACTGGTATAGCTATACAAGGTTGACTTAGGATCAGAATCCTCTGACCATTCACCCCTTACATATAGTTTTGGTCATTACGATCTGGATGTGACTCCTTCATCTCTATCTCATGACCACATTACAGTATGATAAAGAAGCAAATAAGGTACAGCATCTATAACAGGAAAGAAAACCTTACTCAGAAGCCTTCATATTTTGCCTTTGGGGCAAGAAATGGGGCAATCTTTGGCAGCAGGAGAGGTGGGGAAGTTAGTATTTGCTGGACACTTTCCATATCAATTAAGATCTACAGAAATGTATGTTAGGGAAGCAATTTGCAGGAAATGTCACAAATCTTATCAATCAGAGATATTTGAGTTTGCAAGTCTTTCACTTTTCACCAGAGATCCAGATTCAGAGGATCTTTAAAAAATTAAAATTAAGGTTATAGAAGAACAGGAGTTTTTTATATAAAGAAGAATTTAACATTAGAATAATAAAAATGAATATTTCCTTCTTAATCATAAATATTAACATACTGTTATCCATTTTCACGGAGAATTTTTTTAAATTAGCAAAAGTCATATAGGAGCACAAAGCTGACATTTGTTTCTATATATTTTTTAATAAACTCACAAAATTAATGGATGTATTAGCTTAGTAATTTAAGATATTCTAATATATTCTAAGACTCATGCCTTTATCATGACTAAAGATATTCTATTGCTCATGCCCTTTCAAGTCACTGGGCATATAGAACTTTCTAATTCTGTGATACTGTATAGGAAATTTTAAGTAGTAAGATGGGATTTAGGGATGTTTCACATTAGAGGTTATATTTGGACTGATTCTGAAAGAAAAATTATTTCTAATCAGAGAAGAGGGGAGAGTAGTGACCACCAGAAGAAGAGTTGGTACAAACACCCAGTGGTGTCTTATAAAGGTGGGATTGCAGAGAAGAGTGCAAAAACTCTACAGAGAGAGCAGGGTACGCAGAGAGAGCATGACCTGAGACCTGAGATGCAGTTGCTGACGTCTATCTCAGGTGCTAGTTAGCATGACCTCACTCTGTAGACCATGTGAGCCATGGGGACAGTTTAAGAAGTTAGTAGAGGCTATGCCATTTTATTAATTATAAATAAATTCATAAATGCAGCAAAGGGCAGTGCATGGCTTTCAGTGTTACAACACTGGAAAAGTGACTCTTTCTTATAAACTTTAAGGAAGTCTAGTCTGTCTTTGGCCTAAAGATTGCAATTCCTTCACCTTCAGAAGATTTAATATATAGCAGCATAGACCCAACATAAAGATGTGGTGGTTACAAAATATGCTTTTCAAAAAGGAAGCTTATGTGAATATTAAATTTTGCTCTGAAATGTACAAACTGTGGTGAACACAGACTCTAAGAAAATGATTACTTTCTTAATCGTATTTATAGGAGTTTGTTTTCAGTATTTACTCTTATTACTAAGATTTTATTTATTTTATTTCATAGAATATTGCAATCAATTGGCAATTTTACCTGTTATTGTTAGTCATGTTTTTATTAAGAAGCATTATTGTAGCTGCGATAACTCTTATTTTATTGTAGGGTATAATACCTTTTTAATATATTTCAAAATATTTTGTTGTATAATTTTAATATTTTACATATTCAAGAGTATAATCAGTTTGTCCATTGTTTTATTTTATTTCAGAAAGTTTTAGGGAACTTCCATGAGATTTACTTGAGTTAGAAATATGGAATATTTCTAGAATATTTCAGGTATAAAATACCTGAATATTTCTAGAACATTTTTTTATAAAATACAAAAAGCTTGCAGAAAATATTTTTAACAGTAAATATGTTTCTGATCTATGAGGAATTCTAGAAATAATGCAGTGTAGAATAAAATTTGATGTTTACTTGCTATTTTTAAAAAAGAAAAAATATAATTCTATACAGATAGTTAATATGTTAGTGCTGAAATCAAGATTTAATTGTGATTTTATTTATTTATTTATTTTTTAATTTTTATTTATTTATGATAGTCACAGAGAGAGAGAGAGAGAGAGAGAGAGGCAGAGACTCAGGCAGAGGGAGAAGCAGGCTCCATGCACTGGGAGCCCGATGTGGGATTCGATCCCGGGTCTCCAGGATCGCGCCCTGGGCCAAAGGCAGGCGCCAAACCGCTGCGCCACCCAGGGATCCCTTAATTGTGATTTTAATCATGTATCTGCCACCAACTTCTACTGTGGATCCCACTGGCCTAAATCCACCATTACCCTGAGTGGAGAAGAGAAACTTTTTCTCTCTTCCTGGGGAACGTATCATGTATGGTGAATCCTGGAGTTGCTGTAACCTTTTTGCTAACATGATGGAAAATAGCATATGGCCAAAGTTGACAGGGAAGACGGAGATGAGGGCATCACTGAGAAATGGATTTGAAGCTCTGGTCAAATCATTCCTGAAGCCCTTCTACTTCTAAAATGTCAAGTTTCACAGAAGCTAATATACACTTTCATTGTTTAAAAAAAGTGATTTAAAAACATTTTTATTTAAATTCAATTTAGCTAATAAACACTCTCTTAATAGTTTCAGGGGCAGGATTTAGTGATTCCTCAGTTGCCTATAAAACCCAGGGCTCATCACATCAAGTGCCCTCTGTAATGCCCATCACCCAGTTACCCTGTCCCAACACTCACTTCCCTGTCAGCAACCCTCCGTTTGTTTCCTAAAGCTAAGTATCTCTTATGGATTGCCTTCTTCTCTGCTTTCATCTTATTTTCTTTTTCCTTCCCTTCCTCTGTGTTCATCTGTTTTGTTTCTTAAATTTCCACTTATGAGTGAGATCACATATTTGTCTTTCTTTGACTGACCCACTTCCCTTAGCATAATACCCTTCAACTCCATCCAGGTCATCACAAATGGCAAGATTTCATTCTTTCTGATGGCTGAGTAATATTCCATTTATATACACACCACATCTCTTTTATCCATTCATCTGTCCACAGACAACCGGGCTCTTTCCAGTTTGGTTATTGTGGACATGGCTGCTATAGACATTGGGGTGCAGGGGCCCCTTTGGATCACTACGTTTGTATCCTTTGGATAAATACCCAGTTACTGCAATTGCTGGATCATAGGGTAGCTTTATTTTCAACTTTTTGAGGAACCTCCATGCTGTTTTCCAGAGTGGCTGCACCAGCTTGCATTCCCACCCACAGTGTAAGAGGTTCCCCTTTCTTCACATATTCACCAACATCTGTTGTTTTCTGAGTTGTTAATTTTAGCCATTCTGACCAGTGTGAGGTAGAAATCCAGTCAAGAAATGGGCAGAAGACATGAACAGGCATTTCTCCAAGCAAGACATAAAAATGGCCAACAGACACATGACAAAATGCTCAACGTCACTTGGCATCAGGGAAATTTTTAAAAGTTTTAATTGAGCTTTCTATGTATGAAATGAAACCATGTAATCAACACAGATTGGATTATTCTAAAATTGAAATAAATTTTATAAATATATTTTTTATTGTATCGTAAGAGATAGACATATAGAAGAGAGCCGGGGGACTCGAGCTCTAATTTAGTGCAGAGTGCAGTGAATAAACACTGGAGATTGAGGGTTGCCTGAGAAGATTTATCTAACTTCAAAGAGTTACAGTGATGAGGGAGGAAACTGGCACAGAAATAGATGACTTTGCTGACATATCGTCTCTGTGTGTGTGCACACGTGCGTGCACGTGCAAAAGGATGATTAGGATATTCAGAGAAGAAAGACAATCAACACGATCTCGGAGTGTCTGACAGAACCAGTCACTCGTGGAGGAGGGAGAGTGAGATGACTTCACATGTGAGCAAAGACATCCTGGCATGAAAGAGCCCATTGTTACTGGGGACCTGTTTGGCTTAAACACAGAGTTCAAGGTAAGGATTAGAGAGAGATGGAGTCGCAGGAACAGCTCGTGGATGGGAGGCGTGCATTGCTCTGAGCATTTCCTTCTTTAAAATTATAAGCTGTAAAGTAACAGTGTGTTGAGCAAAAATAATTATACATTTCATCTGCTGATACGTACTGAACCCAACAAAACACGTGGAACACGTTCAGAAACCAACAGCAAAGGAAAGAAGTCACATATGTATATGAAGAGAATAAAAGTTTCTCAGTTAAAAATTGTTTATCCCAACTAAATCCCTTAATGATAAACATTTAAAAGGGCCTAATGCCCCCCAATTTAAGGCTACATAGAACAAATCAGCCAAGTTTTAGATAGTGACAGTTTGTTTAAACTTGGAGGAAGTGTTGTTTGACAAAATAAAGAAAGATGCTATTTTATTCTGTAGAAATGGCCAGCAAAGTAGCAAATTATAAACTGTAGAAAAGATCCTTGAGAGGGTCTTGGGTTCCATGTGTAAGGAGTGTGGAACTCACCACCCTTTCCCAACAACAGAGAGAAAGCTGAATAGACTGAAAACCCAACACCCTTCTTGGGCCCACGATAGAGCAGAGGACACAGGGCAAACCGCTGCCCTCACCACTAGAGACACAGGTGGAAACAGAGTCATGGCTTCTCAGAGCAGAGACACGTGACCACAGACTACCCCAGGAACCAGGAGGAAGAAAACTGGAACTGGAATCAGTGAATTGCCAGAGGCTTAGTGTGGATGAGTCTGAGAGTTAAAAACCTCAACAAGACCCAGTCCCAAGGAACCCCCACAGGCGGTGAGATTTGCCTCCAGGAGCTTGACCAGGTTCCCACGATAGAATCCGAGAAAAATCCTTCTACCCAGTACACCACATCCAGGTAGCAAGAAAACGTACAAAGCATATCAAAAGGCCAAAACAAAACAAAACACAGTTTAAAGCCACAAGACAGAGCATCAGAACCAGTCAGGGCAGCGATGTGAGACTTTCCAGTCCAGAAATTTAAAACAGCTTGAATATACTAAGGGCTCTAATGGATAAAGTAGACAGCATATAAGAACAGATGGGCAATGTAAGCAGAAAGATGGGGATTTGAAGAAAGAACCAAAAATAAATGCTGGAGATTAAAAAACAACAACAACACTGTAATAGAAAAGAAAAATGCCTTGGTGGAATTTATTATCGGGTTGACATAGCTGAGAAAAGAATCTCTAAGCTACAGGAGATCAATAGAATCCCTGAAAGTTAATAAGCAAAGAGAACAAAAACTGGAACAGAATATCCATGGATTGTGGAACAATTGCAAAAGGTGAAATATATGCATAAGGAAAATATCGGAGAAGAAAGAGAGAAGGGAAGAGAAGAAATATTTGAAACAATAATTATTGAGAATTTCCCCCAAACTAATATCAGAAACTGAACCACCGATCCAGAAATCACCAAGAACACCAAGCAGGGTAAGTGAACCCCCCCCCCAAATACCCTACACCCAGGCATATCGTTGTCAAATGACAGAAAATCAAAGATAAAGAAAACATTCTGAAAGATACCAGAGGAAAAACATCACACCTATCGAAGAGCAAAGATAACAATTATATTCAAGTTCTCAGAAACCGTGCAAGCAAGAGGTGAAGTCAAAAACTAAAGTTTTAAGGGAAAAAAGAAAAACAAACAAAAAAAAACCCTCACCATCCTAGAATTCTGTAGCCTAGAAAATTACTCTCTAAAGTGAATGGGAATAAAGAATTTCTCAGAGAAACAAAAATTGGGGGAATTTATTGCCAGTAGATATGTCTTCTAGAAAATGTTAAAAGAATTATTTAGAAAAAAAAAGAAAATAATACAGGTCAGAAGCTTGGATCTATATAAATTAAGGAAGAACATCAAAGAAGAAATAAGTGAAGGTAAAATAAAAAATTTTTCTTGTTCTCTTCTAACAGATAACATCTTGTTCAAAATAATACCAACAATGCATTTGATTATTTATGCTTATATCCATATAAATAAAATTAATTATAGAAATGAACCAACAAATGGAAGAGAGGAATTAAAATTATTTTTGTTATTATAAAGTTTTCACATTATCCGTGAAATGATATAGTATCATTTGAAAGTGGACTTGGATGAGCTGTAGGTAAGTATTGCAAATTCTTTGGCAACCACTAAGAAAACCATTTGAAAAGGAATAAAATCAATACGCCAAGAAAGGAGAGAAGACAGAATCATATAAAATGTTCCGGTGAAAAAACACAAAAAATAGAAAAGGATTAGAAGACAAAGCTAAGAACGAAGAACAAGAGCAGCAAAGAGAAAAGGCGATAACATATGTGGCGGCTGTTACTCCAGCTGTGTCTATAGTCACCGTGAAGGTCGATGGTCTAGACGCCCTGGTCAGAGGACAGAGGTTGTCAGAATGGCTCAAAAATATGACCCAGTTACGTGTGGTGTACGAGAATCCGCTTTGAGTACAGACATGCAGACCCGGACTGCGTGAGCCCAGGAAAATTCAATGCTACACCACTCAACAGAAGCCCGTCTTGCTAGAACAGAATGGGCCCATAGTGGGGGGGTGTCGGGCACCAGGGGCAAAGAGGGCCCTGCAGAAACGGTCCGTCAAGCCTCCTGATCACCAGCGTAGGAGAATCTCCTGAGCCGTGAGCCAGGACCTGGCAGGATCATTGATGGTTGACTATTGTTTTCATTGTTCTGATTATTCCTACGTCTTGAGGCCTTTCCGTGAGTCACACCGTCGGGAACAAACACAAGTTCCCCAGGACCACGGCCGCCTCCCCTCAGTCCTGGCCCCAGTCATTGCAGTCTTACTTTGTCAGGGTCTCTGGCCGATTCCTTAGCTTCGTCCTAGAAATGTAGGGACGCCTCTGGCCTCGCTCTAGCCTCACTCCTCAGTTCTGCTGGGGTTTGTCTCCTGACTGGAGTCAGACCTGCCTCCGCAGCCTTGACCTGTAGGCTGTGACCAATTATCTCCATGCTGCCTCTCACATGTGGCTTGACATTTAGGGATCACATATTCCATTGTCATTAGTTGGAAATGGCCTCCGAAATAGGTCAGTGTTGAGGTCATTGACTCTCTTGCCTTTTGCAGGTTAGTAACTTCACCAACTTCAATAAATTTTATGTTCGTTTATAGACATGACCACATAACCACAGAGAGCTTTGTAAACACCAGCCCCATTAAAACCTAGCAGGTATGTTTAGGCACACACTTCAGTTTGAGTGAGGACACTGGAAACAATTAGTTTTCTTCTCCGGGATGACACAATCCTGTTCCTGCCTGTACTCTGGGTAACACCTACCAGCTATGGTAACAGCTCAAATTTTGGGTACACTTCTCTCAAAGGTACAATCAAAGCCAAGAATGTTACTAATTCATGCCACACCCTAAAACAGCCAGCGGTACGTTCCCTTGTACTCCGGGGGCCTAGATTTATGTTTCCTAATAACAATGACTGGCATCAACTCACCACGTTCCATATCCGCAGCATGAGGTCTGAGTAGCTGATTATTTTAAAGCATGTGGCCAAGTATGTAAATTCCCCATTGTCCAGAAAGAAATACCTAGAAGAGAAATGTGTGTTTATGCAAAACTGCGAAGATTAATCTGTTTCATCTTCTCCAAAGACTGAAATGCCTGTAGCCTTATGGTCCCAATAAAGAAGTCTCTGGTTTCTAGTTTTATATTTTTGAAATAACATGTAAATCCTTCACCAGTTACGTGGAGTAAGATGTGAGCGGAGTGACGACTCTATCAGCAAGGCAGATAAGACTCGCCAGTGGTCATTGCAGTTGTCCAGTTAGTAACAAACTCAATGAACTAAACAAAATAAATAATAAGTAAATACAATAAAATATAGGTATGTATACACACAGCCTTCAAATCCTCAGAAAACAATCCCCATCAAATTTCCAATTTCTTACAGGGTTCTTGAGACAAATAGGTAAGGAAAATGTTAGCTACTCGTTCTTCTTCGTTCTTCAGACACTAGAAGATACAGAGCAAGTTGCATCTGCAGAGCTTGCTCTCAGCAACAAATTACAATTCCAGAGTCATTGCTTTTACCTGGTGGGCCACATCCTCTGTGATGGGGTATTATATATTGCAAATGGCACGAGAATTGAATTCACAAATTCCGTGTTAGAGGGCCAGCACTGTTGTATGAATCTGAGCAGGTTATTTATCATTCTCGCAACTTCAACTTTTTTATTTGCTGAAGACGACATAAATAATACTGGTTCTGATGGTTGAGAATTTGAATAAAATAGCCAGTGTTGAGTCACTTGTAGTTTCTTAACTGATATGAAATCGTCTCTGCGGCTCTACAGCATATCTCTACGACACTGTTGCAGTGGGTCTCAAAGCTCTCCTCGTCCTTGTGTATCTGAATATATCTCGTAGGAGCTTTTTTGTAATTTTGCCTTATATTCTGATACACCCTTCAGGCCCTTGTGAAGATAAAGTGATGACACTAGGTATTTAGATAGAGCTTAATATATGCTTAACCTATATGAGGATCAATAAACTCAATAGCAATCCCTGGGGAAAAAAAAGAAAATGTCTTTATTAGACTTACATTTTTCAGGTCATAGATTAATGGATTATCAGATTCCAGGTTAATGGTTCTTTTGTTGATCATATGTTCTCTGCTGTTGATCTTTCTTCTCTCATTATCTCTCATGTTTTGCTTCACAAAGAATTTACCTATTGATACGTATTTCTTTATCATCGATACTTTGCTTTGCTCTTTCAATGATCACTTGCAGCCTGAAGTTACATGTCTTCAGTTCTGCAAAAATATCTCCACCATTTTCTTTTCAAACATTTATTTTCTGTCCTTTCCCCTGCTATTTCTTCCAGAACTCCTCTCAGACCTGTGTTGATATATCTGAACTTAACCTCCATTTCTTTTTTTTTTAAGATTTTACTTATTTATTTATTTGAGAGAGAAAGAGAGCAAGAGAACAGAGCAGGAGGGAGGGGCAGGGGGAGAGAGAGAAGCAGACGCCCCCTGAATAGGGAGATGATGTGGAGCTTGACCCCAGGACCCCGGGATCATGACCTGAGCCGAAGGCAGATACTTAACCGGCTGAGCCACCCAGATGCCCCTAAACTTACCCTCCATTTCTTAGGCTATGGTCACATATTTATTGACTTTACATCTTATCATAACTGCGTCGTCGCCTGTCAGGTGGTTACTTTCAGTGGTTATAGATTTCAGTTTCAGGGCACCTCATTGTTTCTTGCATCAAGTCTGCCCGTGTTTGTAATTTTCATTCTCTGTACATTGCTGGTATCCATCTTTTTAAGAATCACAAATACATTTCTTATGAAATCGATTTAAATTGTTTTATTAATTTATTTGGAGTGGACCTTTAAAAATGTTCATTTTATTTGCTATCCATTTTAACATTAGTTTTATTCACATATATTGGAATTTTGATTCATATAATAAAGCTTGATAGGAGAGTTTATTTCACTCATTCGTTACCTAATTTCCTTGCAGATCCTCAGGTCTCATTGATGAGAACCAGGCCTTGTTTTGCAACTCAAATGCACATTATGTTAAAAAGGGTCAAAATTATTATTTTAATGATTGATATGAAAGAGTTGCCTTTAGGTGGAAGCCTTACTTTACTTAAGGAAAATACCTTTTGGGGACTAGACATTACAATAGACTGGATTATTATTTTCTGCTCATCACTGCTCCTTGTTGTGGAATTAAACAGAAGTACACTTTGCTACCATACACAGTAGAGTCAGTGGAGAATATCTATCAAAGTAAATAAATGTGACTATCAGGTGAACATATTTTTTATTCATCATTATGCTTGACTGGTTAAAAAAAACTATATATTTTTAAAAAAATTAAAACTTACATAACATTCAATATATACAACAGATAAAGATTGCTATAATTAAAATTTTCTTGATGACAAAGTACTGTATGTTAAAAATATTTCTGGATTCAATTTACTTGAAAGTTATTGAAGATATGTACATCTTTGTTCATGAAAAATGTTACTCTGTAATTTCCTTTCTTATAACACTTTTATCAGATTTTTCATCAGGAATTAGGTTCATAGGGAGCCCGGGTGGCTCAGCGGTTTAGCGCCGCGTTCAGCCCAGGGCCTGATCCTGGAGACCCGGAATCGAGTCCCACGTCAGGCTCCCTGCATGGAGCCTGCTTCTCCCTCTGCCTGTGTCTCTGCCTCTGTCTCTCTCTCTCTCTCTCTGTGTGTGTCTCTCATGAATAAATAGATAAAATATTTTTTTAAAAAAGAATTAGGCTCATAAAATGAGTTGGGAAGTATTCTAATTTTTCTTTTTTTACATGGAATGTTTCTTTTTTTCTATTTTTCTATTGTTCAGTCTAGGTAGGGTTTGTTTGTTTATTTATTTATTTATTTATTTATTTATTTAAAGATTTTATTTATTTATTCATGAAAGACACAGAGAGAGAGAGAGGCAGAGACACAGGCAGAGGGAGAAGCAGGCTCCATGCAGGGAGCCCGACGTGGGACTCAATCCCGGGTCCAGGATCACACCCTGGGCCAAAGGCAGGCGCCAAACTGCTGAGCCACCCAGAGATCCTCCTAGGGTGGGGTTTGAAATTTTGTTAAAGTTTCCAACAATTTGACTTTCAGCTTTATTATTTTTCTTATTAGACATATTTCTATTTATCTTTATAATTTCCTTTCTTATCCTTGCTTTAAATTTCATTTTCTGTTCTGTTCCTAGCTTCTTAATGTGAAGAATTTGATCCTTAATATTAGACTTCTCTTCTCCATTCATAATTTTAACACTGATATTTTTATATTGTTGAATAAATTCACTATTACTGCAACATTTCCTAATAGCCTGGAAAATATCTTTTTGAGGGAATGTCTTGTATTTTTTTTAATTTAAAGAATCTTACATAATACATAATCTAACTGTCCTTGATACATTATAGGGTAAACATGATTATCTCAATACATGATAGAATTAGTGTTTCTCATATTTGATTTATACTTTAAACATCAAAAACCATGTCCAAATTAATATTTGTGCCTTCATTTATCATTATTCCTAAAGTCAAAGTCTGCAGGACATAGTCATAGAGTCCTAATTTTGATATAAAAGTATCCTTTGGATATCCAGGTATTACTGTTAGGTGTTTCTTTGAAATATAGTAAAAACAAACCCAGAAGTGTGAGAATAATTAAAATCATTTTCAAAAGGTATGTTACATTTCTGGTTGTTCACTGTTTGTTTCCTTTCCATCTCCTTTCTGTCCTCAACCCATTTCACCTATTGCAATCCTATGAATCCAGTTTCTGAATCAGAGAACACACTGTTGGCTAAGAAGGGAAATATTTTCTCAAACTGAAATTTAGAAATTTAAAGGCTTTGATATGTCCTGAAATATTTCAAAGGAAAAGAGTAATATGAGTTTTCAGCGTTAGACAGTTCAACACATTTCAAATTAACAAGTAATAAGTAATATAAAATATAATGATTATAATTATTTTTTCCCTTTTTACAGTGCTTTGCTTAAATTATAGAAGAAATGATTTGGATAGAAAGAAAATTACTTGCTTCAGATGGCACTTTTTTAGTTAATTCTTGAGCAAATTTACCATTGTTAAGCTCAGATTATACAAGTTTTAAAATCAGATTTTGAACAGTCATTATTATACAAGATGATATTTAGCAGTTTTCATTCATCCAGTAGGGTTTCTGATCCATTTGTATTCTTCCTTGAATAATGGGCTACATGTTGTTAACATAAGGACATTCTTTTTTTTGTCACTGGCAAGCAGCCCTATCTGACTTCAAACTTACTCAAATAGACAGAGCGCCTTTTTATTATTTACTGTAAGATAATTCGGAAAATATTTTATAAAATTAACAACCACATTTGAAAAAAAACAAAAACAATAACTGCATTGACTATATTCTTAGAAACAAAAGAATATTTTGTAATTAGGAATATTAAGAATGTAAGTTCAAAAGGTTACCATTTTTTTTATTGTGTGCTATCCAACTCCTTATAATTTCCATAAATTTATGTCAATCATGAAAATGAAGAATGTGTCAAGAATGTATTATGTTTTCTGGAAGGCCTCTTAAAAGATTTTTATTTCTATAAGATTGTCTTATTTACTAGGAATTAGAGAATATAGAAAAAGACAAAAAACAAGATACAAAAATAAATGCTATAGCTTACATTAATGATAAGCATCTATGTCAACATTCTATATTCATAAAATTATAATTAGTGTTCATTTTATTTTTTTATAATTTTTTTAAATAGTTAGTGTTTAATGAGTGCCTGTATGTGCCAGATACTGTGCTAAGCTCTTTGCATGCAAAACCACCTCTCATGTAGGCCACATAGCAACACAACGTGTCCCTTGCCGTGTGTGCATTGGGCAGTGAGGAAGTCAGGTAATTCGCACAGTTTACCCAAACCAATGGTGAAGAAGGATTCGTGGCGCCCAGACAGATCTGCCTGTGGAACCTGGACTGTTAACCATGTCGCCTCTCAATGCTAACCATCTTGGAGTTTCATATGGAGAAAAACAAGAATTTGAAGCTAAGTCAACTTTACCATTGAGAAAAATTAGAATCAAAATCATTCACATTAGTAGTTTTGATCATCTTTCCCATGCTGTTTACTTTTAATCATTTGTGTCTAACATGATATATATAAAATATCATAGCTGTAAGCATTTTGAGAAACTACCTTCCCCTTTCTTTTATCTCCAGCATCTACTACACACAGTACCTGGCAAGAAAAACATTTTTCTGAACCAAACTATCAGATGAAGAATTTTGGAAATATTCTTAGATGTTCCCACAGTTGTAAAAGTGACTTGATGTTACAAGAAAATCACAACTAATTTTAAAAATTAGGAAAAAGTCACTAAATTAAAGAAAATGTGAAATTGCATATATGTTAAATCAAGGAATCCAAAGACATACAATTTATTTTACATATGTACTATGCTTCAGAATTGAGGTGTAGCGCACATACAGCCTATGACTTTATTTCAGGTCTAAATAAATGCAAGTGATACACTCTTTTACTGAAAGGCAAGTTAATAAGTATTCACTGAATGATTAAAGTGGTTCAACGTGCCTTTCCCTAACATGAATAAAACAACCTGTATTAAATTGTAATTTTTCAAAGACAGACACTTGTACCCTCCCTGTGGACTCAGGTAAAAAGCAGTTATCTGAGTTGGGACTTATGCTAATTTCTGGAGGGGGTCAGGACAGAAACTGGCCAGATATTTAGTAAGGAATCTTGCCTAAAAAAATATGTTGAAAACACGAATTACCTAGAATGTAAATTGCTTTATTTGAGAGTATAGATCTTGAATTTCTCGGTCATTATCTGCAGGTGGTATTGTTTTACACTCACAGAATGGACTGAATTATTAATTCATTTATTCAATTATTTACTCATATTTCTGAATTGAAGTATTATACTCAAAAAACATGTTCCCTTATTACAGTTAGATGGCAATGAAAATGTTATTCTGGATAATACAGCATATTGATAGTTATCCCTGTTTTTTTCTTCTTACTAAAGCAAGATAGAAACATTTGAAATATATATGTTGATTGGCTTGGAAATCAACTCTGAAAAACAAAGATGTAGTTTAAATAATTCCTAAAAAACTGTTAAAACAGTCGCAGTTATAATGTAATCATTTTTCCTATCGAGGCTCCTTCACTTTGCAGGTCTAAAATCCAATGTTTGTGTCAGTCCCATGTTTGTGTCAGCAAGTATTTATTACACATTCTGTATGTGGTATACACTTTGTTATGGATTTTAGAGAAAGACAAAATAACCATGATGGAGTTTATCCCCAAAAAACTGGCTGGAGAAGCAGACATTTGTACAACAAACAAAGATGCTAGGACAAAAGTGGTAGACCCTGTAAGAGGTTCAGTGGCGGGAAGGAAGAAGAAAACTGATTCTAACTCTGCTGGGCTGAAAAAATGCCATCGAGGAATGGCCATCTTACGCACATTACGTGAGAATGACACCTAAATATTACTGTCTGTAATTTCTTACGATTTTTTAACAAATATTTTACTTAAAATGTTTCAAGTAACTAGGAATTTTGTAAATTCATAGAAGCATTTATGATGTCATGGAATTCCTTAGTGACTTCATGATGAGATGAATAATTGTTCTCTGGTATTCTTTTCAAGTCCAGATTCCTAAATATTGAAGAATGAAATTAAGATGGCACAACTACCTATCTATTAACCAATTTTTTAAAGATTTATGTATGCATGTATGTATTTATTCATGAGAGACACACAGAGAGAGAAAGAGAGGCAGAGACACAGGCAGAGAGAAGCAGGCTCCCTGTGGGGAGCCTGGTGCAGGACTCAGTCCCAGGACCCCGGGGTCACGGCCTGAGCCAAAGGCAGATGCTTAACCACTGGGACACCCAGGCATCCCTGTAATAATCAATGTGATGTTGAGTGGTATTACTGAAGATTTTGATAGAAACGTAAAGGCTCATTTTTGAAATGTAAGAAAACTTATAAAAATTATTATGACATTCAGTGTTTTGCATATGCATTAAATTAGAAGTTTACAGAAAGGATGAATTACTATTATTTTTTTCTAAAGATTTATTTCTTTATTTTAGAGAAAGAGAAGCAGGGAGAGCAGAAGGGGTGGAGAAAGAGTTCCAAGCCAACTTGGCTTTGAGCATCCTGGAGCCTGACATCACGACCTTGAGATCATGACCTGAGCTGAAACCAAGAGTTGGACACTTAAGTGACTGAGACACCCAGGATCTCTGAATTACTATTATTTTTGTGTATCTTTTTTGTTATTTACAAAAACTTCAACAGCTTCCTTATTTTATTGCTAAATCTTCCTTATGCCTAAGTCACTGACACCTAAGACAGACCCCACCCAAAAAAATGGGGCACCTGGTGGGTCCATGGTTGAGCGTCAGCCTGTGGCTCATGGCATGATCCTGGGGTCCTGAGATCAGGCTTCCCACAGGGAGCCTGCTTCTCTCTCTCCCTGTGTCTCTGCCTCTTTCTGTGTCTCTCTCATGAATAAATAAAATCATTAAAAAAAAAAAGATACTAGAGAGGAGGAAGGGAGAGCATGGAGTGAGCAGACAAGAGAGACAATGAGCCTGGAAAATAAAAAAGAACTCTCAGATTTTAAAGAAGGGATTCTGGATATAGAAAAAGAAAATTCATCACATACCAAAGTCCTCCCAAAGTTTCAATTGCTTTGGTGATGATGATGAAAGGGTTGGTACGTGACGGTGTGTTGGCTTCGGCTTCTAAGTTGTGGTGGGTGAAATACCAGCTTTCCACGTGGACTCCACCACCATGCAGGTTTATGTACAAACTCTCTCCCCCTGAATGTAGGCCAATTAACTTAAGTACATGTGCTTTTTCATCTTAATATCTCCAGTAACATGCAATACATAGTGGTTGGGTGGATAAACAGGAACGGTCCAAATTGTGCCCAGGCCAAGAATGAGTGATCGTGTGAGTCGGGCTAAGTGCTGGGACTAGTGACTAGTGTAGCCCTTACTCAAGCAGATTATGACTCTGGTGTATCTGTCCTACTGCCACCATCTAACCCAAGGGATAGTCTTTAGCAACTAAGGCTTCACTTCTGTTGGTCGGGTGGGGAAAGAGGAAGGAAGGAAGGAAGGAAGGAAGGAAGGAAGGAAGGAAGGAAAGAAGGAAGGAAGGAAAGGAGAGAAGAAGAGAAGAGAAGAGAAGAGAAGAGAAGAGAAGAGAAGAGAAGAGAAGAGAAGAGGAAAGAAAAGAAAAGAAAAGAAAAGAAAAGAAAAGAAAAGAAAAGAAAAGAAAAGAAAAAAAGAGAAAAGGAAAGAGGAGGGTAGAGAGAGGAAGGGAGGAAGAAGGAAAGAAAATGACAGAATAGGTGTATCTTTATTGCCTTGAGTTATACAACAGCTCACTATCTTCTTCAGTCCTTTTGCCAAATGTCTGTCAACTGATAACAAATAGAAACATCCAGACGCTTTCCCTCTGTTATCTGTGCCCTGGCACGTCCAATAAAGGACATACATTCCTATCATGCTTGTGCATAAGGCAACTCCATATTCTCTAGAATAAAAAAAAATAGGAAGTCTGTGTGTTGTGATGATGTTATGATCTGTGGTGTCGGTATCTAAAAATCTAGAGCTAATATGCAGAAAGTGTTTGGTGTTCTTGTCATTAAGAAACTCAGAATAACAGTTACATATTACATTAGGATTTTAAAAGTTTGAGTTCTAAATGTAATTGAGCTGTTCAAATTTTTACGCTAAAATCACACTGGCATATTAAAAAATATACTCACAATATCTGTATTTCAAAGCATCCCTGTGTTTGGATAAAACAGGGGGAAATGTTTAAAATATACCAATTCATAGATATTTAAAGATGAAATAATTCTAATTAAAGGATAAGATACAGTATAATGTGTACTTGAGGTGTCAGGCTCCGAGAAGCTAGGATTTCCTTTTCATTTCTTAAGAATCAACCATTATTAGCCTAAGGAAGGGAAATGGAAAGTCTATCACTTAATTTTGAAAGGAGAGAAAAACCATGTTTTAAAATGTTTAAATTTAATAGAAGAGAAAGATAGTCAGTGTCTGTACATTAGAAAACAAGAGTGAATGTTACTGTGCAGTGGTTAGGGCCGCTGAAAGTGTCTGTGGGTTTGTACCGTTCAGCAGGTTATCGTGCTCGCATATTTGAAATACCAGAGGCGTGCACTTAACTACAGAACGCAGATCAAAGAAAAATATTGTTTATATGGTGGGAGGTGAGATTATTTCTGTTAGCGGAAAGCCTCGGGATATCTTTCTACGAGCCTGGTGTTAGCAGATTTCTTAAATTTTACTGTTTCCAGCCAGGATACACATGCTCGGTCTCAAATTATTCACGTTCGGCCACAACAGTCCTGATCGTTACTCGAGATAATGTTTCCTTTAGACTCACTACCCATGTGCTCTATTAACACTCATGTCCTGACATTGAAGAAATTAAGAGGTCTGTTAGGTTTTCAGTTTTTATCAGATAATTCAAGAAGAGAGGCAATTAGAATGTGATTCTGGTAGGCAGTTATATGATTTCTGCAAAAACGAAATCCTTACATGACTGCTTTTTTATCCTAGCCTCATAGGAGTCCACCATCATTGCTCTTCCTTGTAGACTCCATGACAGTGGTGTAGATGTCATAAAGGTGGTGTAGACTCTGTAATGATGATGTAGACTCCATAATGGTGGTGTAGACTCCCTAAGGGTGATGTAGACTCCATAATGGTGGTGTAGACTCCATAATGGTGGTGTAGACTCCATAATGGTGGTGTAGACTCCGTAATGGTGGTATAGACTCCATAACGGTGGTGTAGATTCCATAAAGGTGGTGTGGGCTCCATAACACTGGTGTAGACTCTGTAATGGTGATGTAGACTCCATAACAGTGGTATAGACTCCATAACGGTGGTGTGGACTCCAATAATAATGATGCGGACTCCATAATAGGGGTTCATCCCAAGTTAACCTTTGAAAAGATTGACTGCTTAAGATATGAAATCTGTAGCTTCCAAAAAACCACTGCTTGAAATATTATGGAACCAAGAACTGTTCACCGCAAAATTAGGGTATTAATTTTAGCGACATGTTTTACCCCACGATGTATAGGCTGCCAGGCATAAAGACAGGTGCACTCTCTGGTATTTCTTATTTTGTTCCAGATTGAAGTTTATTTTGTATTTTGGGTTCTTTATTAAAATTTTATGTGGGCTTTTTTTTTTTTTTTTGGACCTCTGTATTAAACACTCTGCCTGGCACATATAGTAGAAACTGAAATCATGATAAATTAAATTGAACATGCTTTGTGTTCTTCTTCTTGTAAAAATCCCTGGAGAGATAGGCTTCCTTGAAGCATTAGCGCTGGTACCTTGAAAGGTTGTAGTTGGAATAATGTTTTTAAAGAAAACATCCAGCCGTTCAGCAGGGGCCCAAATACTCTTTGTCAGTCAGGTGGGATTTCCACTGAAATTCTTTGCCCACAGGACCACACCAAAACACCCAGCTCGGGGGGTGGCGGGGGTGGGGGTGGCGGCCAGCTAAGATTCATTCTCCTTGCCTCAAAGGAAAAGAAAATACCTTTTACGCGTAGGACAAGTCATAACACTTACTTCCCATGAAGAACTAATTGCCTATGTAAGTGGGGTAAACACTGAAAATATTACCCTGATGCAAGTGTTGGGGGAAGCAGAAGCCTTATCTGCTGACTGTGATGCAGGCTCTCAGCAGCAGTAGCTGTTGTACAAAGTGTGCCAAAGTGTACCGGAGTGAGGGGCTAAGTGGTGGTGTCCGCTGAGCCTCCTGTAAGGAAGCAGATCACTCAAGGGGTTGTTAGCCCCCCCCCCCACAAGGGGGTAAAAGTACAATCACATTTAGTACATTCACTGCAGAATGTGTCACAGACGAATCGCATGTATAATGCAGAAAACATCTTACATATCTAGAGCCTCCCAGCTTCCTTTATGATTTCATGTTGGTGGAAAATACCACGGGGGCAAACTGAAGACGAAGTAAGAAAATGGATTAGTCACAGC
Source organism: Canis aureus (assembly GCF_053574225.1). Lineage (NCBI taxonomy): Eukaryota > Metazoa > Chordata > Mammalia > Carnivora > Canidae > Canis > Canis aureus. The sequence continues at coordinate 516,769 of NC_135644.1, forward strand.
TCCTCTCCCTTTCTCTCTCTCTCTCTCTCTCTCCCCAGCCCCCTCTCCTTCCTTGTTTTAACTGATTTTTTTTTTTTTTTTTTTGTCACAGATGTTACTAATGATGCAGAAATGGCTGGAACCAATGTGGAAAATATTTCACAAAAGAAACACTATCCTTTTAGTTTTATTGCCAGGTATAATTGATTCCATACAGTCTGGCCATCATTCTTGTTGATCCCATTTCTTCCCCCCACAGAAATATATACTCTTGCATTGACATTTGATGTTTCAGTTCTTCTCACCAGTTAATATGACATCAACTCTTTGAAGGAGAGGAAGAGATGATGAGTTGAGTTTACCTAATTCTTTGGAAACAAAATTTAAAAAGATAATTTACTGCTTTACTGATTTTGCTTTATTTTTACATTTATTTATATTTTAATTGATTTTTCAATGACCAAACAATTTGACCTTTAAAGGACAGTTTAAACTACATCTTGATAATTAACAGGCTATTAAATGTTCTGATGGTCTTTTTAAAGATGTATATTTATAGGACATTCACCTCAAAGTCCCCTTAAAACTAATATATCACCTGATAAGCTTTCCCTAAACATCTAACCCTTAGATTTACAGACTGTTTTACAACTGACTTGATACTTGAACAAAACTCTAGCAATTATGGCTACTCCCTAAATGTTCTCACGCAAAAGGGTTTTTTCTCATGAGTCACACATGTGGGAATCGTACTGAAAAATAAATTAATCAAGCTCTCTAAATGGTTAATTTGACATTTTTATGGTGATGTGTGTTTTGCTTAGGTTGAAACCAAGATAGAAATAGTCAAAGATAAGTCGTCTGGTATACATCCCTGCTTGCTTATTCACTGTGAGTGGGATGCGCAGGCGAGGCCACTCCGCTTCCTACAGTCTTGAGAGGCCAACTTCAGTGGTCCAGCAGATTGTTTTCTTCTTTATACCGTTTTATTCATAAATGATGTAGGTCACACTCGAAGAGATATTGAGAATTTGGAAAGTGATGATGCTCAGAGCAGCCCTCCCACTCCCAAAAGTATCTTTATTTTTCTTCGCACGATTCCAGAATGTTTATTAAAAAAAAAAAAAAAAGAACTCAAAACACATAGAAACACTTGCAGAAATGTCACATTCCAACACTTCTCCTTAAATCAGCATCTTTGTAGACTGGGATGTTAAGATCGGCTTGTCTTTCGCTGTTCCGGCGAAGTCAACGCAAAGATAGTTAAATGCAAATTGCATTTCTCTGGATCTGAGTAGAATAATTTTATCTTATTTCATCCTCGTTTCTCTCCAGCAGTGGAACACTTGAAGCCTGTGGACAGCAGACCTTGCCAGCATCCCGGACATACCCCAATTTGTCTATAGGTTAAGCACACACAAAAAGTAAGGGATATAGCAAACCCATCTTAAAATAGTGCTGGCAATTTAGATGAAACAAAAGATATAAAATGTATGGTCTTATGTTTTGGAAGCACCTAGTAAATAGATGGTGTTCGGGAAAGCTCCAGGTTTCCTCCTATTAAGTAAAGATACGGATCTAGGCATCGTGAGATTGTTGCAGTAACGTTGTCACTTGGAATCAATTTAAATGGTGACTTCAAATGCAAACTAATGATAGATGCTAGTAACTAAAAGTTAGGAGAATGTGCTTGTGATCTTCTCAATTGGCTGTGAGACATGATACGGTTAATTCTGTGATGTTCCGGAGAACAAGGGTCAAAGGAGGGGCAGTTAAGGTACCACATGCTCCGTGAGACCAGGGCAAGCACCCTGTAAGACCCTAAGAAAGTCGTGCAGGTAGAGGTCACTGTGTTTTAATTATTTTATTTCCAAGGGGATTCACTTTCCCCCGATAGAAGCCTGTTCTCCGAAGAGAAGAGCCCCAGTGCAGCTCCTCTCCGTGTTCCCACTGCAGGGACAGAGGGAAGGGAAGCGCCTGGGCGGGGCAGGCCGGTGCCCATCCTGAGGCCGAGGCCGCGGGTTCGCAGCCGGGAGTCGGCTCGGGGCTTCTCCGGAGGCTCTCATTGCCAGGGGGTTCCCTGTAAACCTCAGACTGGGGGAAATGGGACTACTCAGCCCTCTTTTCATGTCAAAACTCCTCGTGGAAGAGAACAGTGCGTTCGAGGAGTTGTAGCAGCAAGTAAGGACCTTCCTTCTTACCCCTATGATTGCAAGTTCACCTTGACTCCCAGGGCAGAAATAAGCTCTCCGGCCGGTCTTGCTGCGTGGGGAAGAAGAGCCAGGGACTGCCTTTCAGTTTGGGTCACAAATAGGTAGATCCTCTTCCTTCCCTTCTCCGTTTCCGGAGAATGCAGACTGTCGCCCCTGTGGGAGGGCGAGCTCCTTGGGCATCCCCCCCTCGCGGCCCACCGAGCTCCTCCAGCATCCCCCCCATTCCTCATGGCCCACCGAGCTCCCCCCCCACATCCCCCGTTCCTTGCGGCCCACCAAGCTCCTCCAGCATCCACCCCTTCCTCTCGGCCCACCGAGCCCACCGAGCTCCTCCAGCGACCCCCTCCCCCTTCCTGCGGCCCACCAAGCTCCCCCAGCATCTTCCCCCTTCCTCGTGGCCCACTGAGCAACTCCAACGTCCCCCTGATCCTTGAGGCCCACGGAGCTCCCCCGGTGTCCCCCCTTCCTCGTGGCCCACCGAGCTCCTCCAGTGTCCCCCTGTTCCAAGGCCTATCTAGCTCCCCCAGCGTCCCCCCTTCCTCACGGCCCACAGCTGCAGAGGCCACGACCTGGCGGCCCAGGGCTCCTGAGCATCAGCAGCCCCTGCCCAGCTAGACGGCCCTGGGGGTTCACACACATCCCAGCCCACAATCGGCCCTCAGCCCACCCTCTTCCCCAAGGAAAGCCGTCTCCTCTGGGCCGCCGGGTTACAGCCCAGGCCCTCCCTGGACCCAGCACCGCTGCACCCCATGTCCACTGGTCCAGCCACCCTGGGCACCACTACCCACTCCCACCTTCCACGCCTGCAGCGACCGGGGCTCGCAGGGCTGTGTGCCCAGCCATCCTAACAGCCTGCCCCGGTCTAGTCTCCTCGCACACCCATCTACACACTACATCCCCGGACCATCTTCCCTGCCAAGAAGCACACTCGTGTCTTTAACTGCACTGCTCTCTTCCCACGTCTCAGAAGGCCAGGCTCGCGGTGTGAACGGTGGGGCCGCTGGGACCTGGCCTGTCCCACTCCGGGCGCTTGGGCCACAGGTGCCCGTGCACACCCACAGCACACGCCCGCCCTATGGCTCACTGTCACCTCCTCAACAGTGTCTCTGAGCCCCAACAGCTGCTCGCACCCCTCCTGGGCTGTCGCCATCGCTCCCGTGCACAGATTCCTCATGGTCTTGGGCACCTTCATGAGCCTCGGAGGAAAATGAGCGCACAGGTGCTACGTCCTTCACCTCTGCATGGGGGCCCCGGGCCGCTAGGCTGGGACAGTTTTGCAAACACGTTGACGTGAGAACATATCCATTCTGCTTCAGAAGCCCGGAGATAGAGACCCTATTCTCTGTGCAGAGGCTGAGTGTTCATGTTTCCTTTTAGGTCCAGATCCAGGTGATATGGGCCATTTCTCTGACGCTTAAGGACAAAAATACTGACAGGATGGGATGACAGACTTTAAAACACGAAGTTATAGTTTGATGATAATTTATTTAATTTAGTAAGCCCAGGCACTAGGGAATCTCAAACCCCACCACACGCACGCTTTCATGTTAGCCTCAAGCCATCATCTGCACATGGAGGGACTGAAATGCTTGTTTTGCCAATGAGGACACTAATCAGGAGAGACAATTTGACCACTCATAAACTTAGAAAGTGTAGGCAACAAGACTTCAACCCACATCCTCTGGCTCCATGTGCACAGATCTTTCCTCTCACATCGTCAAATGTGCAAATAAGTTTCAGAAGGGCATGTTTGGTGTTGGGCATACGGAGTCTATAATAATCTGTGATCAGAAGCTGAAATGGAGGTGGACATGTTAGACATTTATTGAGGGGTAACCCCTGAGATCCGAGGGAGAGGGATTGGGCAGGCAGTTTCAGACAATCATATATTTATGACAAAACTTAGCCAACTCCAAGGGGGAATTCTAGAGCAAACATGCCAGGTCAGGTAATGTCGCTGCAGAAACCACCAAGCACTTCTACTCTTCCGGGGCTCAGTCATTGGCAAGGGCCGCGCTGGAAGTACCGGGCCTTGGCTCAAAAGTTGAGACAAATCCTCAAGATGCTAACAGCTGGATGGTCGTCAGCTGACTGCCCTGCTTACAACTGGATGGCAAGGTCTTCCTTGAGAGTAGTGTGGCAGTAACTTCTCACACCCAAGCGATGGAGCTACTTCGGAGGTCAACAGTCCTCAGAAGTGACAGAGCAATGGGCAAATCATCCACGTTCAGACTAACATAGATTTTTGCAAGAAACACCGGCCCTTCTAGATGGCAGGAAAGAAGCTGATGCCGAAGGGCATTGAAGTTTTACGTGGTTTAAAGTCTTGTTTCCCAAAGTGTGCTCCACCGAGAGTCCACGTGAGCTGTACAACTTGATGAATTTGTCTTCCTTATCTAAGACAATCGGTTGGCCCTGTTATGACTATGTTCGAACAAGCTTCAGAATACAAAGAAACACTTCCGCATGAGTCACAGCATTCTATTTTAGTGCCTTGTAAGCAAGTCTGTACATGAAACATGACAATGGAAAACAGCTGGACTCAGAACTTTATAAATGAGAGTTTCCTGTAGTCATTTAGCAGTTTATAGCATGTGCAAGATGGCTGAGAATTATTTCTTTTAAAGATGGCCAGACTCCTGAAAAGCAAATCTAATTTCAGCATCAAAAGAACTTAAATCATAAAAATACTGTGTACTATTCCAAAGATTTCTAAAGAAAAGTAATTTCTACAGTCATGTGGTTAAGTGTTGGATAAATCAAATAATAGGCCCGTGATTAGAAGAAATTACGTCTAAAAACCATAGTTAAAGAACTAGGCAAGTTTTCAGCTGTTTCTCACTTTCCCATCTGAGTATATCACACGAATGGTCCTGAATACTTTGCTCTTAGCGAACTGAGATGAGCAGGGGACCCACAGGTGCGGGTGTGCCCGAAGCCTACCCCGAAGCCCGCCTCTTGGTCGTTCTGCTTGTTCACATTCGTGTGTCTCCCCAGGCTCCCCGAGGATGGTTACGTGAAGGACAACTGGTCACGGTGCCCCGATGTCAGCAGCTGTGCGTGCTTTGCTCTGTAACGTGACTGGTATTCAGCTAATTTTAGGTTCCGGGTTGAAGAAACCCCTCTCCCCCAGGATTTGGAAGACAAAGTGCATTGTCTCTCAGCTTTCGATGTGCCCTTGAATATTTTATCCTGTCCACATTCGTCCCAGAGACTTTCTCTGCGAGACAGAAAGAATTGGGATGTCACCATCCTTCCAGAAGTATCTCGGTCTTTTTGGGGGGCTTCTGTAACAAAATGCCATAGAGGGAGTAGCTTATGAACAGCAGAAATTTATTTCTTACATTTCTGGAGGCGGACATCTGCCGTCAGGGCACCAGTGCTCCGGGGAGGACGCCGTCCTGGGCCGCAGACTTCTCTGTGGTGGTAGCCTGGTGGGGCAGGAGGCCTGAGGGGACATTAGGGGCCTTTGTCACCAGGCACGAATCCCAATTAGGAGAGCTCCCCACTCTCGACCCACGTACTTCCCGAAGGCCTCACCCCCTAACACTGTTTCCTCGGGCCTTAGATTTTCAAAGTACTCATTTGCAAAGACACAAATGTCCAGCCCGTGCAGCCCCAAATCTGCAGGATCTTCTTCTTCACTCTCCTCTGAGGTTGTATGACAATGGCCTTACTTTGGCTCTATTTTTAATTCATTGTGTATGAACTACTCTGGCCTCCCCGACTTTATGTCTCTGTGACTGGAGATGTCGCATGTGCTCACGGAGGCCTCCCTTCTCTTTGCCTAAAGTCTGGCTTTTCAGACGTTGTACCTATGAGCCTGTACCTGTGATCACGTTCTCATGTTCTTTCTCTTAATTTTTATTGTTTTCCTCTATTTCTAGGAAATGTCCCCAGTTTGATCTTCCAACTCTCTTCCAGAGTTACTTTTCTCTTCTCTTAGTAACATCCACAGATTTCTTTTTTGTTCTTCACATTAGCATGTTTGAGAGCACCGTGCTCTTGTTTTATAGATGTATCGTTTTTATCTAAAAGGACAAAGATAAAATTCATATATTTCAGACTTTTACCTAAAAGATAAAAAGATCGTTTTTTAAAGGTTGTCTTCTCCTTCCATAGATTATCAAAAGTTTATTAAATAGCACTATCACGGCTCTGCTTATTGCTTCAGGTGAAGAGAGTGTGAAATGTCAGCGTACAAGGGAATTCACTCAGGAGCAGAGGCCGCAACCAAGGTTTTTATTGCTCCAAAGCCTCGTTTTGAGCCAATGAGGAGAGAACTGTCCCTGTGCCCTGTGTCTCTGTCTTAGGCTGCCTCTTTCATGTCTTTCTAAGGCTTTGATTTGTCATAAGTAATCCCCCTCGTTCCAAGCAACTCCCCTTATAAGTTAGACGGTTATCTCCCCCACAATCTGCAATTAACTTGTCCGTAAATCATTGTTTTGAAGACGTGACCTCGTCAGGATGTTTCAGCCCAAAGTTTAAGTGAGACTTTTTCGGGGGGTGGTCGCTAGATGCCATCTGAAATAGAAGTACTGCTTTATGACTCCTATAAAAATGTGTGAACAGATCTGTATTTGAAACAGATTATCAGAGTTGTGAAACAATAAGGAAACTGCTTTAATAAAACTTATGGCCTAGACCGTGGGTAGAAAGAAATGTAATCTGTTTACCCCCAATCTGTTCGAAGCAAGCTAGAGTATCCTCGCTGGGTTTTTACAAATAGGATGCAAATTTTAAGATAACAAGATATGGCACCTTATGATATTGATTTAGCTATTGTTTTTCTCATCTAAACATTGTATGATCATATATGAAGTAAAACATTCCCTATTTCTCTGCTTCTCTTCTCTTTCCCTCTCTTAATATTGTCTTGATATATTATATTAGACATGTTCTCCACATGAAAGTAAGTACAGTTTTCATTTCTCAATTAAAATTGATGGCTCCTGTTGTTTTGCACCTGAGATAACAAACCAAGAGGAAATAGTTGAAATTTCTTCTTAGCTTTTGTTTGTCTTCTGACCACAGATTGCAGATTGTTTCGATTCTCTCTCATGCTGATTCTTTCCTCTCAGGTATACAATTAGAAGGTCTCTTTCAGTGGAATTTGTATTTTTTCTTTTTATAAGTATATTTAGAGTATGTGGTGAAGAAGGTAGCAGGCCTGTAAGAAACCAGAGAGGGAGAATCTTGCCTGATAATCCTTTCAACCTTCCACATTCATTCTGCTAAGAAATTTGCCCAACACTAAAAAGAAAATAAATCTATTAGTCTGAATATTCCAGGATATATTTGTCACTTGATTAAATTCTAAAATTAAAATAAAAAAATTAAAAAGTAAAAAATAAATTAAAAAATAATAAAAAATAAAAATAAATAAAATTAACATGTAGCCAAGAATCAATTATTCATGAATCATTAAATTCCAGAAAAATACATTTGCGATTAGGAAGCAGCTACTGTGTATTTTGTGAGTGACTTAGGTTTTTTTTAATTATTAATTTTTGATTATTAAGTCAATACATGTTCAACATAAAAATTTGGTGCAATATAAACTTGTAAAATTCAATTAACATGGAAAACATATTGTGCATAATTCATTAGATTCCTATAAACATTTTGGATTTTTTTAGGAATTTATTTATTTATTTATTTATTTATTTATTTATTTATTTAACAGAGAGAGAGAGAGAGAGAGCAAGAGTAGGGGAGAGGCAGATGGAGAAGAAGACTCCCCACTGAGCAAGGAGCCAGACTCAGGGCTCCAATCCAGGACCCTGAGATCATGACCTGAGCCACAGGCAGCCACTTACCCAAGTGAGCAACCCAGGTGCCCCAAACATTTGGGAATATTTACCTTAAGAATATTTACTTATTCTTAGGACTAATTGAAGCCTTGCTTTTGGTAACTTTTATAACCTGCCTTAATCCCTTAGTGTTGTCTATAAGTGGACATTTACTCATGTCAAGAAAAATCTTAGAGTGGCTTCATAATTCTACGTGTGTACTATGAGTTATTTCATCATCCCATTATTATCAGACATTTAGTTTTGTCGTAGTGTTTGCTGCTTTGAATACTCTATTATGGGATATTTGCATAACATAGCAGTTTACAATAGCTATTCTGATCACATTTTTATATGGACTCATTTAATCCTTATAACAATGCTGTGGCTTTAATTATCCTTATTTTGCTGATGAGCAACTGAGGCATAGAGAGATTAAGATCACACAACTAGAAAGTGGCAGTGCTAAGGTTCAAACTCAGGCGGCCTCTTTCTGGAGTCTCTCTATTCACCACGGTCCTACCAGGCCACCAAAAGCTTCAGTACTATTGCCAGAATATCTTTCTCCTTAGGATAAATTCCTAGAAGTCTAAGTTTTGGAACACATTGTAAGAAAGATTAGTTTTTCAAAGAATTGATTATACTAGAAAACATTTTCCTTAACATTGTTCCAACATTCAAACTTGTAAGAACACAGTGAGGATTGTCTTTCTAACCTCAGTCTTAAAGTCTGTGAATTATTACTTTATAACAGCCAAACTTGGGGTGCCTGCGTGGTTCAGTTGGCCAAATGTGTGACTCTTGGTTTCGGCTCAGGTCCTGGGATCAAGGTCTGCATCAGGTTCCTGCTCAGCGTGGAGTCTTTTGAGGATTCTCTCCCTCTCTCTCTGCCCCACCTCCACTCACGCGGTCTCACTTTTTCTTCCTCTCTCTCTCTCTCTAAAATAAATAAATAAATGTCTAAAAATAAATAGCTCAAATTTGAAAGTCAAAGGTGTGGTGTTAATATTTTATCTTCAACTTCTTCAAGTCCTATAGTTTATAAAATGTTTATTGATTATTCTCTCTGATTTTACCTCTTCTAACACTTTCTATTCATGCCCTATGTTCTTATTGAGTATATGTGTATATATATATATATATATATATATATATATATATATATGATGAAACTATTTTAAGAAGGTTTATTTATTTATTTGGGAGGAGGGAAGGGGCAGAGGGAGAGAGAGTCTTAAGCAGACTCGGGGCTGAGCATGGAGTCTGCCCCGGGCTCCTGGATCCCACCACCCTGAGGTCATAACCTGAGCAGAAGCCAAGAGTCAGATGCTTACCAGGCTGCCACTCAGCGGCCCCCATATGGTGAGACTTTAAATGTTAAGGAAACCAGTTTCCTGCCATATTTGTGATAATTTTTCCTGAATTTTTGTGGTCATATTAAATCTGATGTTCATAAATTTAATTTTACTTTTTGACAAAAGATAGTTTTTGCAAGTAAGTTTTTGGCTAATTGAAAAGAAAGTTATTGGAGTTTTATTTAAATGAGAAAGCATTACTCTATAGAGGTTGAATATGCAACAGAAGGATGCTTTCCACTCCAAATCACATATATGCTTTCCAAAGTCTAAAAGATTTATCCTCTCACCACTAGTATGTTTCAGGAAAAAATATATATATAGTCTTTTATTTACTAATTATATAATTTAAAAAATGATTTCTAAGAATGTAAGAAGTTTAGGGTTTTTTTTTAATCACCAAAATTCTAATTATTAGAAACCTCCATAATATTTGAGTAGCATTATTTCAGATAACTCTCTAGCAAAAAAATAAAATAAATATAGTTTTAATTTACAGATGCCTTCTAATGTTAATAAAACTATTTAGTTGAGTGTAATCCCCCAATTGTCACAAAACTAGTAGAACTTCTAAAATTCAGGTAGTAGTTTCTTTGCCAAAAATGATATTATTTCTTAATATATCCCTCTAAAATTAATATTTAAAAAAAGATCATGAAAACTTGAAGTTATTGGAGTTTTATTCAAACAAATGATTTTTCACCTGGTTTTACAACTTTTCTTTTGAAAATTTTGAAACTCACAGAGAATGTCCAAGACAAGTGGCACAAAGACCCCATATGCCCTTGATGAGGATTGTTAGAATTATTGACATTGTCTAGAGTTTTTTCAATTTTTTTTTCAAATCATGCTTCAGTTAGTACAGTTACTACTTACTCCCGCTAGTAAAGATGTAATGCGCATCCATATGTCTCTTATTTTTCTTACTTCCTGGGTTTGTGTTATTCCTGTAGTCTGCTCATACTTCCTTGCTCAACTAGTAAGAGCCACAGCTGGCCTCACTGCTGTAGCTGAAAGATTCACGACTCCCTTCTGCTTCCACCACGCGAGGCGCTTTCTGTCGTCTCTGCCCTTTATACTGATCGTCATGGAATTATTTTGTTTGTTCGTCTGGTGTTAAATTTGCTGAAGCCCTTAGACACTCGTGATCATCTATCTGCTGCTGCTCTACTTAATGAAAACTTACTAAGATAAAATCTAGGGTTCGATTTCTTTTCTCTCATGTGTTGGGACATCATTTACTGGTTGGAATGCACTGCCTTGTGGTAGAAGAGGCTCTTCTTTCTGCGCAGATGCCAATTATTAGTGACATTAAACCCTCAAGACAATGTCTAATATTTATTTTTCCCTATCAGTTTTTCCTGGTAAATAGCGTGCTTTTTAAGTCTACAGATTCCAGGCCCTTTGTTCCAAAATTCTCTCCTCTTATATATTTGAATAGATTTTGTATTTGATGCATTCTTTTCTCTTGGAAACCACTAGTCATGTGTGGCCCAGATGTCCTCTGTTACCATACTCTTAATTTTTTTATAATCTTTTATAATTAGTTGCCATTTTCCTTTTGTTATGAGTTTTGCCTCAAATCTTCGCACATATTTCTGACATTCTTTTCAGTCATTTTTATTCCATCTTTTTTCTTTCTGCATTACCTTTAGTATTTTTGATTCACTCCCACTTCTTTCCCATGCTTTTTTTCCTCAGGCTATTCATTTGCACTGATCTATGTTCTTCCGATGTCTTAAAACTTCTCTCATTCCTTTACTTCTTTTAAAAAAAGATAATGTTACCTTTCATTATTTTGATATTTTAGGAGGAATTTCTAATATCTCCCTATGTTTTGGTGGAGTGATTTTTCTTTTAGTCCGTGATGTTTATCTTTTTGTTATGTACCTATTCCTTTACGATGGCAGTTTTTATGTATAGAAACTTTATTGGCTCATTCCTAATTAAAACTCACCTTCGAATGGGCACCTATTATGCGCTTCCAGCATAATACAGTCGAGGAGATGCAGTTGGAAGTAGGAACGGAGAGCATTTCTTTTCCAGAACACACACCCTTCTACTTTCTTTGTCTCTGACCACATTCTTTATTCTAGGGACACAACTCCCCTCAAGTTTTGTCCAACAGACTCATGGGCCTCACAGCAATTGCTATTCAGGCTCAGGTCCTGGGTCTTGTGGTCTGGCTCTTCTTCTTTTACTCTACTTCACTCTCTACAGTTTCCTGGAGCTAGGAAACCAAATCCTAAATAAAATAAATTACTTATCAGCTTGATTTTTCGTAGCCTCCCTACCCCGTCATTTGAACTGGGCTTCTTTCTGGACGTTCCACATAAAACCTGTGACCCACACTGAGCTGGATCTCATCCCTCTAATCAAACTCTAGTTGTTTCTGCCTCTCCCGAAGGTGATACTTTTGGGGAGAATGCACTTCGATGAAGTTCAAAGGCAACGGATGTCAAGTCTCAGCACGTTCGCCTTCTCAGTCCAGGCTGTATGGTTCTGGCAAGTGTGCTCCATGGTTTGTGGTTTGAGGTTCTGGCCGTCTTTTTATATCACTGCTGAGGAATTCCCCCACTCTTCTTTTTATTATTATTATGGCTTTTCGTTGTTTTCAATAAGCTTGAAGGGAGGAGAGGCAAGTGAGGTTTTCTTTTTCCTCTCGATTTTAGCAGGCTTTGTTCTATGGTGATCTACAAATAAGCAATCATTTTCTCATCATGAATAGACCTGTCATCAGCGTTCTGTTAGTGGTGTCCTATTGAATAGGGCTTGCTTTGGTTTCTCTACTGACGTCTTTTTTATTTCAAGTTTTTATCTAAATTCTAGTTAACAAATAGGGCCACATTGGTTTCAGGGGTAGAAGTTAGTGATTCATCACTAACGTGAAACACTCAGGGCTCAAGGCAAGTGCCCTCCTTGAGCCCCATCCCCCACCTACCTCACACCCTGCCCAACTGCCCCGAGCAACCCTGTTTGCTCTCTAGTTTGGAGTCTTTTATGGTTTGCCTCCCTTTCTTTTACTTCCCCTCCCCTATGGTCATTTGTTTTGTTTCTTAAATTCCACATATGAATGTGATCATATGGTATTTGTCTTTCTCCGACTGACTTACCTACTTACATTTTAATATTGAATCTCCTGCTTTTACAAGTCACTCATCTTTTTCTTAATGCTTTTCTGTTCTTTGTTCTGATTTTATCAATTTCAGTTTTTCAACATTTTGGATGCTGCCTCTTTAATATGGAGAGTGGTGCCAGTGTTGACTTTCTCTCCTTTTCCCCTCCCAATTCTCATTGTAAATACTTGTTTAGTTAATTTAATTAAGTCAGTTTAGTTTAGTTAATTTAATCTGGCATTTTAGATCTAGACTATCATGTATTTTCAAAAATAATATGGAAGTATTAAAGTTTTTTGACATGTTCATGTTTAAAATACCTGCAATTACTATTATATTATAAATATGAAATAAATATAAATTATTATAAGTGGTTATAAATAATTATTTTTCTTGTTTGATTAGATTTAGTATTATCCTTCTTTTTAAAAGAATTTTACTATTTTTCCTTTGTTGTACTATTTATTGATTTTATCATGATCCTTATTTTTTGAATTATACGTTCAAATGATTTTTTTGTCTGTCACTTTAACTTATGAAAGAAAATCTGTCAAGATATTCACATCCTCAGTGACTTCACCTACTCGCTGTTAAATGGTACTCCATTCTTTTTCCTGATTTGTGTGACACAGTCCAAGTCTAGTCTTTTTGCAAGTAGTCAGAGAAGTGTGTGTGTGTGTGTGTGTGTGTGTGTATTGTGTTGTTTTGTTCTGATACTGAAAGAACATTCTCTTTGCCCTTGCATTTAAAAAATATTTCTGTGTTGTTCCTAGACCAGTTGCCTTTCCCAGTGTATTTTTGCTAAGGTGACTTTTTTAATATCATAGTGGTATTTTCCCACTAGTCTCTATTGCTCAGTTTTCTGATACTTGAGGTTAAGAAAGTATAAAATATATCATTTACAAGCACACTTTGCCATCAGATTTTGCCTTGATTCCATCTTGTCCACAGTGCTTTCCTCATGCAAACTATGCCTTCCAAAAAGCATCATACTGTTGCCAGATCAATCTTACTTCTTTTCAGATCATTTCGAGGTTTGGATTCTATTTCAGAAAGAATTCTTAAGGCCTATGATTTGTAAGCAAATTAACTACATTTTTATTTTCACTAGTCTCCAACTAAAACACAGCACTTGCTTCAATTATAAACATAGCTTTAGACACGGAACAGTAATAGAATAACTGTGACCTTACCACCAATAGAAATTAGAGATATATTCCTAATATTACAGATATTGTAATAAATAAGATAAAATTTATTTTAAACACTATTTAAAAATTATAGTAGGCAATAAATTTTTGGCTAATACTTTTATTTATAGCATTAATAAGAAGCACATTATTGATGTATCACCAAATTTTTAAAATATCTTAATAAATACTTTTTAATGTAATTGGTTTCCCTTGAAATCCTAGGTATTATATTTTATCCTATAAACTTAAAATCTATTATTCTGAGACATAGTTTATAGTTATCTTTAGATTGCCAAAGACATCAAATGGTGCCTTTGGCAACCTAAGGTAAGTCAGGTAAAGATCTCCTACTATAGTGAAAGCAAACAAAATAGAAGTAGCTACTCTCTAAGTAGCAGAGAGTGATCTTTGTGAAAAGTTGGGTCTCCAGGGAGGCTGAGAATCATCTCAGCTTTATATTTTTTATAACTTGATATCTTTGCAAAATATAAAATTGGGTAGACTATGAATGGTTTTTCTTAATTCCTATAGATTCAGTGGTTCATTTTTCTGTAAGACTCCTTTGTTCTTGTGGGTTTCAGTCTTTCCCATGTCTCCAATGCAATTGGGAAGAAAATTGCATGGTTCTGTATCTAAAGATGTTAACATGATACTCACCATTTGAGTTGGAAATCATGGCCATATTTCCTAGTAAATTTTTATAGCTTAATAATGCTATATTTTTGTGATGAATTCAATTATTTTGATGTTTGGAAAAAGATCTTTCCCACATAGAGAACAGATTCATATATGCAACTATTTTTTTCTAGGCTTTTATATTTTCAGTTGTCTTTGGGGGGGCATTTTTATTCTTATTTTACACTTATTGTTAAGAAATTTAGTGCTTATTTTGGATAAAAAGATGTGGTATACACACATACAGTATATGCATACATACATACATGTAATATTACTCAGCCATCCAAAAGAGTGAAATCTTGCTATTTGCAATAACATGAATATATAGAGCTGGAGTATATTATGCTAAGTGAAACAAGTCAGGCAGAGAAAGACAAATACCATATGATTTCACTCATATGTGGAATTTAAGAAATGAAACAGATGATCATAGGAGAAGGAGGGAAAAAAAGACAGGAAAGCAAACCACAAGAGACTCTTAACTACAGAGAACAAACTGAGGCTGATGGAGGGGAGGTGAGTAGGCAATGGCCTAAATGGGTAATGGGGATTAAGGAGGGCACTTGTGATGAGCACTGGGTGGTATATGTAGGTGATAAATCACTAAATTTTACTCCTGAAACCGATGTAACACTAAAAGTTAACTAACTAAATTTTAAATTAAAATTTGAAAAAAATATTTAGTACTCATTTTGGAATATAGTGTGAACAGATAATCTAAAAGTACTTTTTTGTTAAATAACCCATATTTTGACACCTTACCTGAATATACCTTTTCTCTGTTAACTTGTGATTTAATTAGATCACTTGTGTTCCCTGTTACATTCCAAGTGCATAGAACAGTGTGGAGCATAGTAAGCTCCCAGATATATTTGAATTCATTAATAGTATCTTATCTCAAAAAGTAATTTTGTTTTGGTGCTAAAGCTAGTCACTGGCAAGACTTTTTGTGAGAATATCTGCACAAAGAGGACAGAAAGCAAGATAAGAATCTCACATTTGCCATGAGTCAGTTGGATTCTTCAAGAAGCAGATGCCAAGGCAAGTTTAAAAGTACAAGAGCTTTATTGGGAGACTTGCCTGTGAAAGGATCAGGAGTAGGCAGGAAGACTTTCAGGCCATGACACGGGCTTGACACCTGTAAAAGGAGAGGAGTAAGAAGGAAGATTGGGTAGGAAGAGGCTCAGACTTCAATGCAGCTCCAAGAAAATGCTGGCCCTTCACATGGAGAACTCTAGGGCAAAGACTGTGCAGAGATGGCCAGACCCTGGTCCTCTCATCAGACTCTGTCATTGTCTACCTTGCATCATCTGTGTGCTTTCTGGGAAAAGGGTGACTTCAGCTTGAAATCTTAAGACCATGAAAATACTTGCTTTGCAGCTAGAGACCCTCAACTAACTTTACTCCTCATGACAGCTCCCACCTTGAAGGGAGATCTGAGCGGTGCATCATTCTGAATGCCTGCCATAGCTACCGTTGACAAGCCAAGAGACAGTGAAAGGGAAGGAGACTCTGCAAGGAATCCTCCTTTCTCAGGCTGTAGATGGAACAATTATGAAACAAAGGGGTTCAATAATCACTAATGCTGGATACCATTTTGAAATATATTAAATCCTACTATTACATTAAAAAATCAACTAGTATTATTTACTTAAGTTTATATCCAGTTTTCAGACAGCTTAATACTGTCTGAAAATGCTATATACCCAATAAATATTAGTTATTATTCAGCTTCCATATGTAAAACCAACCAATAGCCCTAGAACTAAGTTGCAATTTTACATTTGGAGTACACTAACATGTCAGCCAATATTTCCTTTAAAGTAATGATGGTTTAAAATAAAAACATGAGAAATGCATAGAAAAAATTATATTTAGGGCTCAATTTAGTATTGTTAAAAGGGAAACCCTTTTTCCTAGTTAACAATAGAGACACATCCACACATGCAGACACACACAGTGTGTATAGGAAGGAGAGCACAGCTTCAACAGTGTATTTAGGATGTGTTTAGTTGTTTGGAGAAGGCGAGGTTTCACACAAATTTTGATATGTGGCTGGATTGCATATTTAGTAGTCATAGAAGTAATTTTATCTTTCAGTATTCAATTTTCTTCTAAAAATACCTATCATACCTGTTTTAATCATTAAATAATAACGAAATGAGTTGTTCAAACAAAAGCTTTCTCATAGATGTTTTGTCAATATCACACATGGTTATTCTGTACTTTTATATACCGTGAATATCTCTGATATTTATTTCATATTTATATAAAAAATAAACCATCCTCTTAATACTTCATAAAAATGGGAGCAAATTTCTCAAAATGAAGACATTTCCGTCAAAGAGAAGCTCCAGAGTATTCTCTGTAGTGAGTAGTTTCCCCCACAGGCAATAGCCAAGTCCTGACAGCTCTGTTCTCCAAATAGCACATGTATCTCCTTCTTCCTGTGAATTCTCCAGTTGTACTTGTACTGTGCTAGCATTTCAAGTGAGTCGATTTACAATAATTGATAAGGTCCAAGAATTAGCTTCATTATGTTCTGCATCTTACCTTCTTTCTATTTTGGTGAGTAACAGAAACAAACCATGGTAATTAAAATCATAGTCTTTGAAGTTGGATAGGAATACGGCTACGTGCCATGACACTTGCGAACTGTGTGGCCTGGTCAAATTATTTGATGCTTCTTTGTCTTGTTTTTCTCTTTTATAAAATGGAGACATAACAACGTCTAAATTATAGGTTTTCTATGAGGAATAAATTACATCATAGGTGTAAAATCCTTACAATACTGTCTGAAAATGCTGTATACCCAATAAATATTAGTTATTATTAACTTTTAAGTTGAAGGTAGTTAAGAAAATCCTGTGACTTTTTTGGTATTTGCCTTGAGGGTTTACTTAGGTTTATAGTCTAAGCCAATCATGGCTAACCCACTCTCCTTGTCAAAAACTGGTTAAAGCTTAAGTAAATTACCATCTTCCAGGAGGTGAAACTATGATCCCATTCAGACTAATAAAACATAAATGGAAATTCAATGAGTGCCACTAAGTAAAAAACGTTTTCCTTCATTTGAAAGAAAGGCCTTATTCCTACCCTGATATCATAGTACATGAGTGTAAGGTGTAGCGCTCTGCCAGCAGTATTACCACCAGCCCGAAGATAAGACCAACACACACACAAACAGACCCCAGAGAATCAGAGAGAAATTGGATTCTCTGAATTAAGCCAGCCCCATAGCACACCCTACCTCTAACTTCCAAGTATATGATCTGATCGATGTTTTTGTGTCCTAACAAGCTTCTTTTAGTTTCAACTCTCTGTTATTTGCCATCATATGAAAGGTACCACAAATTTTCTTCTGAAACGAAAATGTACAGAATGTGCGAATGTGCGTGTACATTTGTCATGACACTTTCAGTTGCAGCCAATAGAAAATAAAAAACAAGTTTGAATTTTTTTTAAAAAAGTGTTATCTTACATCATATAACTGAACAAGCCTTCGGATAAGTCAGTAATCTGTTGTCACCCTCTACTCTCTTGGCTCTTTCCTCCTCCATGTGTCACCTTCTTCTTCACTGTAGCCATTAGAAAGTTGTGGCAATTTCAGGCTTCTAATTCACACACAATAATGTATGGAAGAACATGGATAATATTTCATTGACTCTGTGTTCGTATCAAGCAAATATTCCATTTTTGCCCACGAAGCCCATTTTGACCTCCCTGGATGTTTAAATTAGGTCCAAATAGAAAATTAATGGAAGTACTTTATGGTGATTGACTTAAACCTCAGTGGCCAAATGCTTGCACATAGAACAGAGGATGGAATCATCTTTTGTCCAAATGCAACCAACCACTTAAGAAGATGGGGTCACATTCCTTCCAAGCATAATGGATGCCCACCTAGTTGAGGGTTGGATACCGGAAATAAAATGATGTTTCAACTGGAAAGGGGCAAATAAATTGATTGTCAAGAGTTTTGACTAGGGTGTTTGTTTATAGTATTCTTTTATCTATGCTTTTCTCTAAACATTCAAGAATTTATGAATGCATATTTAGCAGAGTCCAGCCCCCCAGGAGAGTCCTCTTGCCCAGTGAAGGAGTAGATAATTCCTACTGTTCAACTTCTGAGACATTAAACATAACCCTCCCTATCACTATATCTTTATAAATATCAAAATGCCTTCCTTTGGATGGTAGTAATGAAAGTAATTTCTAAAGCTGCTTCCTATGTGCTAATCATTCTTTTGAGCAACACATATTAACTTATTTAATCTTCACAGTCACCTATTACTTGAGTGTTATTATTATTTCTATTAACACAGATGAGTTAACTAGGGCAAAGAGAAGTTAAGTGAGTTCCCCAATCTCACACTTAGGAGTAATTGAGCCAGGATTTAAACCCAGGTGGTCTGGTTTCAGGGAGCAACGATCTTGGCCATCACGTATTATGTATCTTTGTATCTCTAGGCCACAAAATTCAATCTGATCATCTTTTCGCCTTCTTTCCCTGGGCTCTGCCCATCAAAGTTTTTGACTATGATCCAATACAGTCCTGAATACATGTACTACACCTACTGAGCATTTGAATGGATGAAAGAGGTAAATAAAGGAAAGATTTAATTATATATTAAGCTATGATTTTAATAAAGTCTTGAGTTTGAATTGCAATGGATTATGATTCAGGCAAAAAACGTGCTTAGAGATTTCTATTGGGAAATTGTGGCATATCATTTGCTACAGCAATACACACCTGTGTCTAACAACTCGTCACGTATTTTTCTCTATTGCTTGGCTAATAAAGCAAATAACCAGGAGAATTTTGGATTTTCATTTTTTTCATAACCAAGAAAGTCATGAGTCATTTAAATAGAAATTGAAAAAGCAAATGAAAATTGAATTATGCCTTTGTCTTAGCTGCTCTAACTTTATTATTAATTTAGCAAATGATATCCTCCCATTAGGTAGATACTAAGGGCTTAAGATTAATTTCAACTATCAAATGCCCTATACATTTGTACATAAAAAATGTTAATTTAATGAACATTCAAGGCACTAACCACCTTAAAATCACAATGCTAATTAAGATTTGGTTACTTGATAATTACAAACAACAGGAGCAAACATCTCAAATATAAATTATGACAAAATACAACAAATTCAATATTAAAAAAAATTAAGCCCAGGAAGGTGAAATCTAATACCCAAGTTGTCAGCAAGACATGAACCTATCAAAATCTGGGCATCAGATTTCTAGGGCAGTTTGATCAGGATAATTATGATTAAGAGCATGATAGAATGGTTTCATCATCAAAGCGTTTGCTGATCTTGAGGCACTTTTCATCATGACCTGACTCTCCTGAACAATGCGTATTTAGGGCATACCTACCAACAGATGTACAACTAGATGCCTGGTTTATGCATTTTTTATTCATTCAGTGAAAGGCATTAAATACCCACTGTGCTTCAGGCACATGAGTAGGCAGTGGGGAAACCAGAGCCCTGTCTCCACACCATGGAAGAGGGGAATGTTTTGAGGAAACATTGAAACATAAGCCGGCAGTGGGATGGAGCCAATGACTGCTGAAACACATCATTGGTCGAGAAAGTCATCTGGCACGTAATGATAAAAACTGGGATAAGTTCCTTTGAAAGAGGGATTTTGAGAAGCACATGAGTCTGAGTCAGAGCTACAGAAATAATCCAGCTAAGGCAAAACCATAGCCACGCAGCAAAGATGTTTTTACATGTCTGAACATGAGTTTTTCACTATCCCAGTTGCTGTAAGAAGCTGCATTCTTAGGTACCCCCTCTCCCCTTTCAAACAACCCCTTGCTGATAACTGTTTACTCACAAGGCCATTGTTGTAAGTACAGGAATGTGGTACTTAAACACCAAACAAAAAGAGAGAGAGATAAATACATAAATGATTCTTGGTCAACGAGAGTTAAGAAGCCATCATTTATTTACCACCATAATCTAAATTATGGGGCACAGGCCCTGGTCAAAGGATCTATCCCAACAATGACAGAGTGACTCAAAATTTTCATCTAGCCCCATAAATTAGCATTTTTTTTTTTCTGGGAGAATGACTAACAGTCTTTGTTTAGCCATTTAATTATATAGTATAAGTAAAGGAGCCAAGGAGTTTTAATATTATCATCCAAATATTGGTGGGTTGACTTTGCAAGCTAAAACACAGAGATCTTCATTCATATCTCAGACTTATTTCTTCCTTAAAAAGGCTTGATTTTTCTCTTCCTTTGTTAATTAGAGATTGGGGGAATCCACAAAATTTTGGAAAATGTCTTATCTGAAGATGCCGGGAATTAAAAAAAAAATTACATGAGCGTGTTCTCTCCCCTGAGTAAATTTCCCCTTATTGTAACAATGGAGAAAGAGTACCCTGTATGCTTCTTTTTTGTCCTTAAAGTGAATCTTGCCCCAAACATTTGCACGGATTTCTCGAATTCGGGTTAGAGATCTTATCCAGAGACAGCCTATAGAGAAAACCCATATGGACATATATGGACAACATCACCTTCATTAATACATATAAGTGAATAATCAAATATCGCCAGATATTTAAGACAAAAACAAACAAGAAAAAGAAACTGATCAAAAAATAATTTAAGACATTTTTAAAAATGTTAATATGTCTATATCCATAATAGAGGCAAGGGACTATAACATCCACAAAATAAGACTGGACAGCTATAGACTGGAACAATACAGAAAACAAAAGCGAGGGCTCCTGAGTGGCTCAGTCAGTTAGGCATCTTCCTTTTGCTCAGGTCATGACCCTGGGGTCCCTGGATCCAGTCCCCATTGGTCTCCTCGCTCAGCAGGGAGTGTGCCTCTCCCTCTGACCCTCCCTGCTCTCTTGTGCTCTCTCTCTCAAATAAATAAGTAAAATCTTTAAAAAAGAAAACAAAATCGAGTACTTTGAAATTAATTACAATGCTTAAAAGTAGATAGAAAAATAATAGAATAAACACTGTTGCATTCTAAATTAGCCATATGAAAGATACATTCAAAGAAATAATCCAAGGACATATAGCAAAACAACTTAAGACCAACAAAGAATTCCAAAGAGAAAATAGAGAGAATGGTGAAGAGTGAATTTTAAGGAAATTATAGAGGATTGTTTAAAAAAAAAATTTTTTTTAAAGATTTCCACTTATTCATGAGTGACACACAGAGAGAGACAGAGACACAGGCAGAGGGAGAAGCGGGCTCTCTGTGGGGAGCCCCATGTGGGACTCGATTCCAGGACCCTGGGATCACGACCTGAGCCAAAGGCAGATGCTCTACTACTGAGCCACCCGGGTGTCCCTGCACGGGTTCTTTTTTAGAACATTATTTGATTTTGTTATGGTTTCTACCATATGAAGAAACTCTTATTATCATAATTTCAAAGTACTTTGGGGTGATGTTCTGCATCTAGGTATTACCTCACCAAATCTGAATAAATTATATCATGCATAGGATGGCAGAGCATTTTCCTCAGAGTCTCTATTCCCTACAACATCAGTATGGTCAGTTGTGAGGTTTTATCTTCAGAGTCAAAAAATTATAAGACACTATTGAAATTTTTCAAATTTATCTGGATACCTTCTTCCTTAGAGGTAGCACTTCTGATTCAAAGCAGAACCTAACCAGCCATATACCATGGCCTACTCTATAAGTCTCAATATGGGGAGATTTCAAGGACATATTGTTAAGCGATAATTAAGGTTTTAAAATTTCATGTTTCAGGGCGCCTGGGTGGCTGGGTCAGTTAAGCACCTGCCTTTGGCTCAGATTATGATCCTGGGGTCCTGGGGCCCAGCCCTCCCTCCTCAGCAGGGACCCTGCTTCTCTCTCTCCTTCTGCCGCTCCCCCTGCTTGTGCTCTCTCTTTCTCTCTCTCTCGAATACATAATATTTTTAAGTAAATAAGTAAAATAAAATTTCATTTCTCATTTCAACTATTTTCAAACCAAATAAGTGAATAGTCTGGAAGGATATAAAGGGAGTATTAATTGTCAGAAGATGATAAGAACCTGGTTCTTGGCTATTTACCCTAAAGGCCTGTATGAGAAAAGTATATATTTTTTGATCCTATCATATCTACTTCTAAATAAAAAACAGTGCTGTTTTCCAACAACTTAAAAACGGGTTCATCCGTGTGTTTAGCTACAGATAAAGCAGCATACACGTGTAAGGAAACTTCTCATTCTGAGGAGTTCACTGCACAGAAACCTGACTGATATAAAAAGGTCAACCAGGTAAAATTTGAGAGAAGCCACAATTACATGTTTGTCTGAGCTGCTAAATGAATTCCTTAAAACGGTGTCCCCTTCCTCTTTCCTTCTAAAGTACCCAGCACATATAGAATCGTTGGAGACGTTCAATTAATGTTCAGTAAAACCCTGGATAGATTCTTCGGACTAGTGCAGAAAAGCATATCTGTCAGAAAATGACTTACTAGAAACTTCAAAATTACAAAATTTCAGGAAGATTTCCATCATTTTGCTTAAAAACGTCCTGGAGTCCACAATTAAACTATTAGACTAAAAAGCAATTTTTTAGCCTTATAATTAATTTTCTATTTATTAAATAATTGTGAACTAGCTACAAACATCATTGTTTTAGTTGCTGGTCTATAATTATAACTGTGTCCAATTTTCTATTTTATTTTTATTTTCCTTAAACCTTAAAATCTTACTAGTCATTATTATGTCAGCAACTTGCTTGTGCATTCAACAAACACATACTGAACCCTTTTGTAAGTATAATTTATTGTTGCACCAATTGTATTCACTAAGATTCATATAGAAACCCTGACTTACCAGATATTTACATTCTTCACAGCTAACAAAGCCTTGATGTAGACATTCTTTCTGTCTTTCTTGAAACCAAAATGGGATTTTTTTTTTTAACCAGAGACTAAGTTAAAGAGTGATTTTGGATACATTCATAGCAACTCGGATGGAAACTTTAAACTTCGCCATCTCCTTTTAATCATTTATTTATCTTTCAAATCCTGAGATCATCCTCATCATACAGGTCATGTCTGATGGTCAGTAGCAAATGCAATCAGTCATCTAGATGTTACTATCTACACAAATTATTTTATCTTTTTAAGATTTTTTTTCTTTTTCTGTCTATACAATTTAATGGTCAACTATTTGGAAATCATATGATGCTGATTATTAATTTCTTTCTTTAAGATATGCAGTAAGTGTCCTGAAACATTGGATCCCTTCCCACTAGGAAGAAAATGCAGTGTTGAAGATCCAACTGTGCTTTCCCAAATTTCTTGTGTATATTGCAGACAGAGCATAGCCGAAAACAGGACAAATCCTGTGAGGGTCCCTGATGTCAGATGTGTGCCTAGGGATCCTCACATATTTTTTATACTAAAACATTTGCATCTATTTTACATGTATTGTGATTGTGATTTTATCTCAGAAAGTTTCACTTTTACAATGAGGTTATAATTCATACCGTTCAAGAATTAACCATAAATGTACAGGCCTAAAAATAGTCACAAGTGATTGAGTTAATCCCTTGGATTTTTGACATGAAAAGAATGTGAACAAATGATGTGGTATCCATTGAAACTTCTCCAAGATTTTCGCCCACTTATTCCAAAAAGGGCATTGCTAGCACTGAGACATTAAACAAATCAAATACTTGAAATACTCTGCAGCCTTTTTTTCCTCTAGAAATATGTCTACCCACATTTTCAATTTATTTCTAAACTGACCTTAGAAGTTAAAACACATAGAGCCAATTTAAGACTATCTGTCAAATCTGTTCTAAAATAAGGTGTGTAATGCATGTATAAAAAAGGTCATTGCGATGCTATATTAAGGAAAATGTACCTGTTCCTACTTAATTATACATCCACATGACTTCCCAACATAGTTTGACAGCAAATGATGTTAATTAAAAATAAT
Source organism: Canis aureus (assembly GCF_053574225.1). Classification (NCBI taxonomy): domain Eukaryota; kingdom Metazoa; phylum Chordata; class Mammalia; order Carnivora; family Canidae; genus Canis; species Canis aureus. Next base: position 541,041 of record NC_135644.1, read on the forward strand.
TCTCATTAGGACACGTATGGGTAGAACTGTCTACAATGGACACTTGTTTCAAGATATGCTAATTGCATTAATATTAATAATGAAAGTATATTAACTTAATGGTAGGAATAATGCCGAGAAGTTTTATGACTATAATGTAGTGAAAAACAAGATGGTGTCCTATGGAACCTGAAGTTATGTTCAACTAAAATGGCATACTTGAGATTTTGGACTTGATTTTAAATGCAGAGAAGCCTTTAAAATATTCCAGCTCTTAAAATTATCAGAGATTTGGGAAATTTTCCTATAATGGTTAGATTTCAAGTTGGAAAATAGTTGGCTTGACAGTTACAATAGTGAAAGGACTAATAGATGAGTTTGGATGGATGTGGATGGATGGATGGATGGATGTTGAGAGAGGTCATTTCATGCTCAGAGAGAGGAGTATTTAAGGAGCAGCGAAATACGATCTACATAATGCATTTTACATACATCCCATGTATTGTATGTAATGCATACGCACACATGCGCGAAGGTAGCTCTGGGTGAATGTGAGGTGTCTAAACAGTAGAAAAATCTTATAATTTTATTGATATGTAAACAATCATTTTTGAGATCCCATCCTGCAATTTATTTCTTCATTATCCAGTGAACATTAATTGAACGCCTACTATGTGCCAGGCACTTTGTTAGAATTGGTGAATAGAGTCGACATCCTTTTGCCCCCGTGGAGTCGTACTGAGAAAGACAGATAACGAACAGAGGTAAACACGAATAAATGTAATACTGCAAGTTTTGGTAAGTGTCATGATGAAAAATAATATGTTTATGGAGTGAGTAAAATAGGTGAAAATTTTTTGCTCAGCTGAATTGTTAGGGAAGACGACTTGAGGAAACTGCCATTCGAACTGTGATATAAATAATGACAAGCCAGATACAACAGTGTGAATGTATTTGAAATAGAGCACATTCCATATACCAAGATCATTAAGAGGTTACACATGCAGCATATTTTAGGAATTCAAAGAAAGTTAGTTTAGCTAAAACTCTTGAGTAGGATCAATGATATGGAAGACACATTATGCTCTCTAGGCCATGGAGCCTAGATGTAACTACATTCTAAGTTCGGTGAGTGAATATAACCTTCTTCCTGCACTTCACTTTATTCATTTATAAAGTGGTGATAATAGCTGCATATCACAAGGTTTTCATGAAGTTTAAATTAGTTGGAATAAGTAAATTTAAAATAGTACCCTGCACAAAGGAAGTGCTCTAAAATTATTAGGAGTTATCTTTATTATTGCTATTATTATTTACAGTAATAAAATATTGAAAGCCCTAAAAGTATGTGCCAGTATTCATCATTATTCAGGAGAGAAATCAGATGAGAACGGGAGCTGGATAGTAAATGTTTAGGTTTTGTAAAACATATGTTTTCTATCACAATATGCCAACTCTACCATAGTAGCATGAAAAAAATGGGAGGCAATATACAAAAAATGAGCGTGATTATGTTTCAATAAGACTTTATTTATAAAAGCAGATTGGCCTTCACCCCCTGAAGTAGAGGATTACCCGCGTTGAACATCTATAGGCATCACAAGTCTTCAAAAAGGCTAGAGATCCAAAAGTCAATCAATCTGATATTAGAAGGTAGGGGTGGTGAAAAAAAATTGGAAACCGTTGGTTAAATTTATGATTTTCAAAAATGCATTTTGATTGGTAGCAAGGAGAAACCATAAATCATTGTTCCCCAAGGCATCCTTTGTAGTATATAAGCAGTTTGGAGCAGCCAAGCATGAGTTAACCCTGCAACTCCCTAGAGACAGGAGGAATCTCAGCCACGGGCTGACCCAGGTCAACACAACCGGGCAGCAAACACTAAAATCGGTGACCTACCGAATCTGCACTAAGTAAATGTTCTAAATCACTGTGTTTTCTACAGAGCGCAAATCAGTTGATGCAACAGCCTGTGGACTAATTATCACTGCATTAAACAGATGAGTTACCGTTCTACGACGGCAAAACTTCTACAAAACGGAGTGAATCCCAATATTCACGGAATCCCCACTGCACACGGAGACCATGCCCGAGCTCTGAGATGCACCAGTCACCGAGACAACTAGGCGCCCTGCCCTCGAAGCTTTATGTTCGTCACGTTCAGATAACAGGTTGCTGGAATCGTCCAATCTATGGTCAAAGATGAAGATGAACCTTCACCGGTGACAAAAATCAACCATCATATATGCAAAGTTGAAAATATTTACTCACGGTGGCTCTAACCCACACAAACACGTAAGTGTTTATGACACTTTAGGTTTTTTTAGGAAATAGGAATCACCGGGCTCCCCATTTCCCGCTTGCCTCTGAAATGAAGGTGGAGGCTGTGACTCGCTCTTTTCTTCAGCTTTGCTTTCTGTGAGGCACTCATTTGGCCTGTGGTGTTCACTCACTGAATTTCTCTTTTCCTGTGAGTCTGTTGCAAAGGAGCTGTAGGTCCTGGGGCTTGAGCACTTTCAAGAGGGCCTTGGCAGGCCTCCAGTCCTTTGAAATTTAGTTCTGCTCACTATGCTGTAATAGTTTCCATTGTGAGTCTTTGCTTCAACATTTTGCATCTTACAACTGTTCCCTGTTGTGTTACTTAAACCCACTTAAAATTTCATTAACTTACAAATAATAGCAGAGGTTTATGAACACAGATGTGTCCATAATACACTTTACCAACGCATTTTACCTGTATATTCTTTTAGGTTGAAAATGGAGAGAACCAAATGTTGTCAACTACTTAATAATTAAGAACTATTTTGTTAAAATGTATGGGATAAAATGCGCTGAAAATACTGTTTCTCATTCCCCAATTACACAGATTCTCCACCACAGTTTTAACCAGAACTAAAATTTGCTGCACTCTTCCTAAACTCTAAAACCCCTGCTGTTTCTGAGATGAAGAAAAGAAGAAAGAGAAAAACAAAGCACCTTGTCCGTGATCATGAGTGCACGCAAGGGACTAAAATAGTTTCCATGGAAATTGTTAACTTTAATATTAAATATAAAGAAACAAATATCCCGAAGTCCTTTTAATGCTTATTACCTCGCGGCATCTATCTGTAGCAAAATAAAAGCTTACGAGGTTTTTTTAATTTGAGAGTAAAAATCAACATATCAACTTATGCTTCAAATGATATTAAAGTGTTAAGAGCAGACTTTATCTCTCTTATATAAATTACATAAATAGCGGAAAATAAGTTGTAAAGCATCAATTAGCACTTTTACCTGTGTTCATTCAGAATCCTATCCCCAGCAGCCACCGATGTATGAGGTGGACATTATCTCCCAGGTTATTCCCCGTGCGGAATAATGCATGAATATAACATCTGTGCAATTCTAATATTTTCTCAAATCCTCCAAACACTTTACATGTTGGGCAACCAAGACTAGTGCTCAGACCATTCATCACAGGCGCACGCTAGAAAGAAAACAGACGGACTCAAGTCACTTTAACTGCCCGTCTACACGCCAGTCATCTTGAAAACATACTCAAGAAAATAATCTCAGCTAAGAACTGATGAAGTATCCATGATGAGGCCAAGCATTTCCATTTTCTATCTTTTCCCACTTTTCTGGTACCTTAAAAACATTTAATATCTGCATGTTTTACTTCGGTTTATCCCAGACAAAATGGTCTAGGCTCAGACGAATTCAGTCTGCTAAATTTTCTGCGATAAAACAGCCAAAATTATGAAATCTCATGCCTAAAAGCTGAATGTTTATGTCATGAATACTGTGTCATATTCTCAACACTTGATTTAAAGTGTTTTGGTTTAGGGGGGCCTGGGGGCTCAGTGGGGTGAGCCTCCGACTCATGGTTTTGGTTCAAGTCATGACCTTAAGGTGGTGAGATCAAGCCCCGAGTTCAGCTCCATGCTCGGTGGGGAGTTTGCTTGAGGTTCTCCCTCTCCTCTCTCTCCCCCTTTCCCTTGGGCTCCTCCCCCGTACATGTTCTCTCTCTCTCTCTGTCTCTCTCAAATAAATAAATCTTTTTTAAGAAATAAAATGCTTTATTACATTTACATCTTCTTTTTAAAATAGAAATTCTAACCCAGAGGTCCATGACTCCTGACACCAACCAATATCCTTCAGGTAGTTTCCCAAACCATAGGCCAGAGAAACCGAGTTCAAGTGAAGGGGAATGCCTTTCTAGGAAGAATAAACTGAGAAAAATACTAGGATTTGGGGGCAGTAGTAGAGAGAAAGGGTGCACAGAGAAGGAACCATAGACTCTGTGTAAAATTCCCTTCTGGGTTTTGGCTAACTCTTGAGCTGCAAATTCATAGGGTTTGATTCCAAAAAAACATGCTGGAACAGCTCCTGGGAAGTTGAGAGCTGAAAGGAGATTTCAGAGGCTCCATGATGCAGGGAAGGCCTCAGAAATTGGGTGTGACCAGAATGAAGGGACTCAGCTGAACATGCTGGGCATTCAAGTGAGGCAAAAAGAAGGCATGACCTTTCTCTAGCAGTAAGGGCCGCACCAACGGGTGAGGGCGAACCTGGAATAGACCAGCTCAACAAAGTCTAACACCGAGCTTGCACAGAATCAAGGTCATTTTCCAGAAGGTCAGCTAACTACTTGCTAGAAAGGAGCTCAACACCTTTGCAATGTATAATTTACTAAAAATGCATGTTTTACCAATTGTGATTAGAATTTTATTTTTTTAAAAAATATTTTATTTATTCATGAGAGACACAGAGAGACAAGGAGACACAGGCAGAGGGAGAAGCAGGCTCCCTACGGGGAGCCCGATGTGGGACTTGATCCCGGGACCCCGGGATCACACCTGAAGTGAAGGCAGATGTTCAAACACTGAGCCACCCAGGTGCCCTTATTTTCTGTTTTAGTTAAACAAATTTGGGTTAAAAGCTTTTTCCTTTTTACCCTAATTTTGAAAATACCTCTTCAGTTGTTCCAGCTAATCCTGCCTTCAGCCCTGTGCACCCTGTTGGTTGTCCTCCTTGTTTCTATGTATTAATTTAATTTTCATGGCTTCTAAGATGCCTTTATTCACATATTCAGTTATATAATTGGTATGTGTCTTAAAATCAATGGTGGGTCATTATTTCCTTAGTAGCTATCTTTCCTTCTGACTGGTGCCTAAAAGGCCATCAGGATAGTCTTAGAGTCAATGAGCTGCAGTAACTATGTAGAAATGCAATTAGTAATTTTCTGATATTAAATCTGTAACACAAAGACAAAGATAAAGAAATCGTTTTAAGGATCATAAGAGCTACCAACCAAAGAAAGTCCACCTGCAGGGCAACACATGGGCATCTCCCAGATCTCGTCTACCGGCTGGCGCACCTTGAATGGCCTGCGACGTGTCTCGGTGGTGGTCTCCTCATCAGTAACACCGTCCCGGTGGTGGTGCAGGACACCCCGTAGAGCCGAAGGAACTAAATAAGAAAGGTGCTGGCAGCAGTGCCGGGAGGAACCCGAGTGCCTAGGAGCCGCTGACCGCTCCTACCCTGTAGTGATGACGAGGCCGTCACCTGTTTCTGCAGCATATCGTCAAAAATGTACATTTTAATCTTTCATTCCTGTAAAAGCAAAAGGTGAAGGAAGAAAGGAGGGCGGAAGAGTCAGCCAGGAAGGAAGGCAAGAAAGAAAGGAAAGCGAGTAGCAGCAGGACTGCAGGAAACTACTGGAAAGGCGGCTAGTGGCAGAGAGAGGCGTGGCCACCGCTCACTTGTGATTCTAAGTGCTGACATGGTGCAGCTTCTGGTCTGTAAGCAAATGCAAACCCATGATTGACCTTCTCCCCACTCAATGGTAAGCTCCGTGAGGGCAGAGATCTGTCTGTCTGTCTCTCTTTTTTTTTTTTCTCAATGACCAGCTCATATAGAAAAGGGAAATATACGATGAGTGAATTCCAATTTCCTGAAAGAAGGAAAAAAGAAACTTCCTCATAAAACCACGGTGTTACTTAGAGATGAAGACCTATCTCCAATATGGTAATTTTCAGCTTATTCAGTTCTCGACTTCTGCACAGTTTTCTGAAACAAGATGGGGAAAAGTGAATATAATATCTAACAACAGGGAAAGTTATCAGCAGGACTGGCAACCGGAAGATCGCTGAGTAGTTTCAGACTCCAGCTGATACCCGTAGTAACTCTTCAGGGAGATGGTTTGTCTTCTCCGCAGATTAGAAATATTAAAACTGTAGGAAGAAGGAGGGGACGACGGAGCTGCAGACGTGGTCACCGAGAGAGAGACTATGAATAACTGTCAGGGGAAAAAGAGAAAGGAAAACTATACCAGAAGAGAAAAAATGATGACAACCAAAAAACCCATTAATCTTCAGTGGTCAGCAAGCCAGGCCCAGGGCAGGCACACCCAGCCTGTCCTGGGTTCACCTCTGGGTCCTCCTCTAATAATATGACCTGAGGCAGGATCTCCTCGCCCTTTAGCCATATTCTAAGATTTAAGCGATGTGCTCCATGGACAGGGCTTAGCAGAACTCCTGGCAGGGAGAAGGCCTCATTCAGTGATAGCTTTAATTATTATCACCGCCTTGCTAAATACGATTTAAAAAGCAATTTGGAAAACCATACTTGATTATTTTCTGTGTTTGCTGTTTTGTGAAACAAGGAACAGTGATTTTAGAAAGATCTCTAGGATCCAAGATATTTAAAAGTGATGAAAACCTTGGGTGCTTGAAAGAGTACCCTTTCTGGTTACTTGGAAAAATCCCTTCATGTAGAATAACACTTCTCCAAAGACACTAGAAAAACAAGGATGGACTCAATTCTAATAATGATAAGTTGCAGTGAAAGACTGTCTTGATTCTCTGCATCTCGAATTGTCCTTGAAAGTGTTTCAATTTTACCGATTTGTATAAACAATATGGAAAAATGTGGGGAGTTGTCCCACTTCTTAAGAGACTCAGTTTCTTTTATCATCATTTTTCATCCTGTGAAGTGGGGACCTATGATGTGGCAAGTTGGCTCACAGAAGAGTGAAACCTGACCAAGAATTTGGACATTTCTTTCTTCAGTCTTCAGAAGAAAGGCTCCGTCTTTTACGTTCTTTCTCCCCTAAGCCACCCAGTTCTTTTGCAGCCACTCCCCTTGGCTACTAACAACAAGAATATGTCATAATTCCCAAAGAAGCAGCTGCATTCAGTTACTGTGCTCTAGACATGCACACATCTCAAGTCAACACCTAATTAAATACTAAAATCATAAAAAGAAATGTTCAAGCTTTGTGAGTTTTGGAAAACAAACAAACAAACAAACAAACAAAAGTAAAATGACCACCGTACATTCTATAGGCATGAAACGAAGAATTCCAGGGGAGGGTCGACTGAAAGTGAACCTGTGTGAACAGATGGGTGAGGAGTTTCTCAGGCTCCTCCATCCAGTAAGCCGGGAAGGACCTTAGCTAAACAACAGTGCGACTTGTTAAATATTTTTTCTCTAATATGTTGTGAAATCTTCAGTGTGTCTTGTTTAAGATCCTTGTGGCCCAAAAAGTTTAGTTGTTTTTATTATCCTTTATTTCCAAAGTGACTTAAGGTAAGGCCTCATATGTCCTCTGGGAAAAAGAAACCAAGAAAGCTACCTGACTTCTTTGCCTCACGCTAGCTAGGTCATTGATAAGTTGCTCAATGACAATGGGGCGTAATCATTTCTAAGCTATGGTTTTCCATAAAGTGAAACTCAATAAGCACCAAAATATATAAATAAATATATTACATATTCAAAATATATTTTAATCTCTGTGATACAACCAACGACCTAGATTTGTATCTGTTATCGTTTCTGTGCACTCCTGTTTTCTTTTTTTTTCCATTTCAGTAAAGCCTCATTTGTTATTTGCTATTTAGTCTGAATTGCTTATCTCTTGTGTAATCTATTACTAATCCCTTTGTCCATTTTCATGTTCTTTTTTGAAGTATTTATTTATAAAATTGAGGGCAGGTCAAAACTTGTTTCTATTAGGTTTCCTATAATTCCACATGTGGTAATAAGGCAAACAAACAAAAAAGTTTAGAAAGGAGTGTGATTACAACTATCTCATGTGGAATAACTAGGTTTCAGAGCATCGTTTAATGGTATCTTTTTCCCAGGGTATAAATGCAAAACTATCTTTATGGGCTCCAGATGTGTTGTCAAAGAACATCTCTGAAGGCTGTTGGACGCTCGCTCCCTCATTTATCAGGCACAGCAAAACTTGACCTCACGTTATAGAAGATCTCTTCTTTCTGAAGCTGCTAAACCCATCAGTGCAGCTGCTGGTCCTACGGACTTCGTTTACTAAAAAGATTCCAGGAACAGGAACGACACCGACAGTAAAGACCCGAAGACTCCCGGTGGGCGTCACACAGACCTTGGGAGATAAGTTCTTTAGGACCCACTAGGGTCATGGTATGAAGTTTAGGCTCTGTAGCTAAGTGGAGAGAGGTGAACTCCCTCTTTAATTGCTCTTTTTCAATGTAGACAGAACCTGAATTTGCAGCATCAATCTGTTTAACACTTTGTAATCCAATTATGTGAACCAGGGAGTCTGTGTTGCTCCCTCATTCAGACAGGTACACGAGTCTGTGCATATCCACTGGAGCAGAATAGATTTTACATCTCTTAAGAACGCAATCCAAAAGATAAGAACGAGAATGTCCTTTTAAAAAATTATATCTGACCAGTTCATTATCAGGCTGGAAAGGAGAAAAAGTACTTAATATCAAAGCTCAGAAATGCAGATGCATCTCACATATTTTGTGGGTCTTTTGTCATGTTGAGATCATTGTGGTTTTATTTTATTTTTGTCCGGTTGTATTGAGATATGACTACACCGACATCTGCCGTACTTGGCTTGCATGGACTGTGAAATGCTTACTACCCCTAGGACTTATGTACCTTATAACTTGAAGTCTGTACCTTTTGACCACCTTCCTTCCAATTCCCCTTTTTTTCTCCACCTCCCACCCCCCAACCCCACCTCTGGTAACCACAAATCTTATCTACTTTTCTTTGACTTTGGTTGTCCTCATCTGCCTTTTTGACTTGTTCATTTAAGACTCTCTATAGGGAAGGGAGAAGAAGTGGGTAGGAAATATCAGAAAGGGAGACAGAACATGGAAGACTCCTAACTCTGGGAAACGAACTACGGGTGCTGGAAGGGGAGGAGGGTTGGGGGTGGGGGTGACTGGGTGGCAGGCACTGAGGGGGGCACTTGACGGGATGAGCACTGGGTGTTCTTCTGTATGTTGGCAAATCGAACACCAATAAAAAATAAATTTATTATTAAAAAAATAAGACTCTCTATATAAGTGAGACCACACTGCATTTGTCTTTCTCCGTCTGACTTATTTTACTTAGCATAATACCCCCTGAGGTCCATTCACGTTGTCGGAAAGGCAGGGATTTCTCATCTTGTACGGTTGAATAATACTCCCCTGTGTAGATATAACATACCTGCCTTATCCATTCACCATCAACGGCATCAGCTTGTTTCCACCTCTTGGCTGGTGTAAATAATGCCTCTGTGGACATGGGGGTATGGATATACCCTTCTGGGTTTGTGTTTTCCTTTCCTTTGGATATATTCTAAGGACTGCTTCTGAAAACTGTACAGCAAATTTTATTTAGACATCGAAGTAAAATGGACATTAGTAAAGTGTTATACCGTCTCCATAACAGTACAGGCGTGAAACGAAGAATTCCAGGGGAGGGTTGACTGAAACCCTCTAAGTCATGGCGGCACACCCAGAATCTGATTTGGAAACTACAGTGAAGAAAAGAGGTTAACTCTAAGTGAAGGCTGCTTTCCCTGGGAACATTAAAACACTTCAGACACCGAGCGAGGGACTTTAGGAAAAGAAGCAGAGAGATTCTGGAATGTAAACTACTTTGGTATTTCAAACATGCATATGTTTTGAATTCTTCGAAGAGCAGACCTTGTACTGTCTTCGACTTGCATATACCTAGTAAATTGTAGTCACATTTGTAGCTCTGGGTTTTTAAGCTTGTACATGGGCTACAATCAGCTTGCACACTTTGCAGGACGTCAAGTTCCAGTTTTCCACACTAGACTGGTATTTGGGTGCAAGGGGTGTGGTGGGAAGGGGGACACAGAATGGGAAATACCATCTTAACAAATCTGACAGATTCAAGAAGAGTCTCCTGAAGATACAGCCCCATGGTGTGGTAATCTCCATGTAAGGAAACTGGGGCCCAGACAGGGTTGGACTTTCACACAGATTTTTGTTTCAAATTTTTATTTTAATCCTAGTTAGTTAACATACGTGGTGAATTAGTGAAACGCCTCCAAACCCAATCATCTGCTTCAGAATCACTGGCTGAATCTTATGGCCGATCTGGCCAGTGGCTACCAGCATTTCCTATTCTCTGCCATCCTCACAGCACCTCCACAATCCTCGAGCTAGGGACTAATCTCAGCCTCTTAATATTATCCTTATACTTTGCACTCCATTCAGGGATTAAAACTTGTTAAGAATTTAGAACACAGGAGTTAATATTTTGGGTCACAATGTCAAAACTAATCTCTTAAAATAATGTCTTCAATTTCAACTAGTTAGTCTTCTAGTTCTTCTAGTCGAAAGCTCTAGCGTCGTGTGAAAAAATAAGCAAAGTGAAAAAGCAACTCCTAAAAGTTCTTTATGCTTTTGTGTTTCAGGTTATTACTGCTCTCTTTTGTTTAAACAAAATACCTATAAAGATATTTAAACTTAGAAGAAATATAAACATTTGGATTATAGTATTTTGGCCTTACATGTTTTTGTTTTGTTTTGTTTTAATTTTATTCTCATTTTGAAAAAAAAAAAAAAAAGAACCAAAACCAAAAGAAAACCCCAAAAAACAGAGAAAATCATCTTAAGAAGCATTTGTCTACCATTTTCTCTTCTGGTGATATCTTTGATTTTGAATTCAGGGTTTTGCAACTTCCCTAAAATATTTTGGGAAGTAGTCCATCCTCCACCATTTTCTGGGAGATATTGTGTAGAATTGTGACTATTTCTCCCTAAGCCTTTGTTAGAATTAGCCTATGAAACCATCTGGGACTAAAAAGTTTTCTTTCTTTTGGACGATTTTCTTAGTAGAAATTCAATTTATTAAACATATGATTGTTCAGATCGTCTCTTTATTAGTTTGTGTCTTCAAAGAATTGGTCTATTTCCTTTAAGTTGTCAAATATGTACAGAGTTGTCTGTAGTATAATTTCAATGTCTGTGGCGTCAATAATGATATTCTCTCTTTCATATCTTTTTAGATAATTTGTGGTTTCTCTTTTATTCTTGGTCAAAAATTTATCTGTGTCAGTGATTAAGCAAATGCTTCCTGCTCTCCTTTGCTCCTCCTTATATTCTTAGCATAAACTCACTTTTAGCCGACTAAACATTCTATGTGCCCTGATTTTAAGCAATCTGTAAAATGATAAAAATCTATAAACAACTTTGGAAGAAGACTGCTGAATGAATGAAGCACAACAAAACTAAACAACTTGCATAAAGAAAAATACTTTGGATTAAGTGATTCTATCTCTCCTTATCCCTTACGCATAAAGAAAAATTGAATTTTAATGGAATTATTTTCTTTAATAGAACAAAGTCGACAGTTGCTTTCTCACAGACTCCTGTGACCCTTGGGTACGTACACATAAACCTTATGAAGTGGTACTTATGAAACATAATTATGTTTTTCCAGGTATTGAAAAAATCTGTAATATTCAAAAATATATATTTGCCTACTCTCTATTATTTTCATCAGTATCACTTGCACTTACCTATTGAACTTTTTAAAAAAATATATGGATTCTGAAATCTCTTCAACTTTGATTCCTTAATGATTAAAGTTTTAGGCCCTTGCCTGTATTTTTAGGAGATAATCTCTAGAATCAAGTCAGTTTGGTTAAAACATACCCTATTTATTAAAACAAATTAAATTAACCTCGTTTGGGGAATGGTACATTTCTCTTGAAATATTTGGACAAGCTTAGCAAGTCACAAGAACAGAAGACAGAAGTGCCTCCACTGATAAAGAAACTCTGTGTCTGTAGTTCAATAGAGATAACGGTCCAAGTGTGAAAAACAAACATTTATCCACTTAGTTTGGTAAACAGTTAAATTTCACATTGATAATTCATTCCCCATTCACATCAAATAATAAATGCAGTTTTTAAAAAGCCTATTCCATATAATCTTTATGTGCTTATGATGTCCAGGAGCATTTTAATCAGGGATATACTTTTGTTCCTATGGTACTGTTCCTCTCACGTGAAAATATAACTTGGCATCCACGGTGTCTGCTTTTCAAATGCCCAAATCATCATGATTTCCATAAACCAGATTAGAAAATAACCGATTCCCAAATACCTTTAGTTACACACATATCTATATATGACTTTTAGTTCTTTGCACATCAGTATGTGAATTTTAAGAACAGCTTTAGAATTGTTTCATAATCTTAAACAGAGAAAATATGAAATCATTTTTTTTTTATTTAGCCCAAGCAAATACAAAGCTAGGCTACTTGTTTAGCTGTCTCTGAAATGCAATGCAGATTGTCCTCCTTCACCAACATTTCAAAAAGCCAAATGGAATTATTTTCTAAAAGCAATATGTATTTAAGTCTGACATGAAACTATTCAGCTGGTATTTGCTCCTGCCAATAAAACAAATGAGTCTTATCAAAACCACAAAATGAGTCAGCTGGTTTTGTTTTTGTTTTTGTTTTTAAAGGGCATAATTCTCTTCTATCTATGAGAAAACGGATTCCTTAGCGGAGGACACTGTAGCACAGTGGGTGAGTAAGCACCCAGACTGCGATCACCGGGACCCACGTTCACCTCCCAGCTTGTCACAAAGGAGCTTTGTCACTCGAACATATTCATAACCCTGTTTTCCTTTTCTTCAAAATGGCAACTGCAAAAAAAAAAATTAAATTAAATTAAATAAATAAAAACAAAACAAAACAAAATGGCAACCGCATATGTAAAAAAGTTTAAAAACGAATGAATTCATGATAGCCAGACTTAAAGCAGCCTTGAAAAACTACTCTAACATTTGCTTTTTCCGTCGGATTTATTTACGATTTCCCACCTTTTCGAGATACAATTGACATATGACATTGTGCACGATTAATAAACCCACCTGCTGTGCAACAATTACCGCAGAAGCAATAGTGAACACTAGTATCATTTCACTTAATTACCATTTCTTATTTGCGGTTAAAAAACAAAAACAAAAACTAAGATCTGCTCTCTTAGCAACTTTCAAGTAGTGCTGATATGACCACGTGCACATGAGACCTGCAGAACTTACTTATCTCATACCTGGAAGTCACGCACCTGACCCTCACCTGACCGCCCCCCCCCCTCCCCGGGTCCCAGGAAAAGGCCCCTTGTCACCTGCTGGCAGGAGCTCAGCTGTTGCAGCCCACGAAGGTGTGCGCCTTGCTCCTTCCTTGCCTGACCCCGGCTCACACAGCGCCCGGGCTCCAGCCCCGTGGTAGGAAATGAGAGCCCCCCACCCCCCAGTCAATGATACCCCCCACGGGTGCAAACCCGTCTTTATCCACGCGTCCACGGATGCACATCTCCCTTGCCCATAGCCTGGTCATTCCGAACAGTGCTGCAGTCCACACGGGCCGCACACAGCTCCTTAAGATTCTGGTTTCATTCTTTCTTAAGATTGTATTTACACATTTGTGTGTGTGTGTGTGTGTGTGTGTGTGTGAAAGGGGGGGTGCATGGGAAGGAGGAGGGTGGGGGGAGCAGAGGGGAGAGCAGGCTCCCCATGGAGCAGAACGCCTGAGGCAGGGCTGACCTCTGGGTCCTGGGGTCACACCTGGGCTGAAGGCAGAGGCCTAAGGACTGAGCCGCCCGGCCCCTCATTTCCTTGGGAAATGCCTCCAGAAGTCACATGGCTGCATCACATGGTGGTTCTATTGTTAATTTTTTGAGGAAACCCCATACCGTTTTCCTAATCTACACGCTCACCCCTCAGTATACGCATCCTCACATCCTCACGAGCACTTGTTATCTCAGGGTTTTTAGGGTTTTGTCTCGTTTTGTTTGTTGTTCTGGTGAAAACCATTCTGGAAGATGGGTCGTGACATCTCACTGTAGTTTTGATCTGCATCTCCCGGGTGGTTTGTGATTTTGAGCACATTTTCATGCACCCGTTGGCCATTCGCATGTCTTTGGGAAAAATGTCTCTTCAGTTCATCCGCCATGTTTTATTAGGATTGTTTTTTTTTTTTTTTTCTATTGAAGTGTATGAGTTCTTTATATATTTTGGATACGACCTTTCATCAGGAATATGATCTGCAAATATTCTCTCCCATCCCATAGATTGCCCTTTTATTTTGTTGATGGTTTCCTTTACCGTTCAGAAGCCTTACGTTTGATGTAATTCCACTTGTTTATTTCTGCTTCTGTCACCTTTGCTTTTGGTGTCAAATCCAAAAAATCATCACCAAGACTTATGTCGGGGAGCTTGCTGCCTATGTTTTCTTTCAGGTCTTATATTCAAGTCTTTGATCCATTTTTGAGTGATTTTTGTGTATAGGATACGACGGAGGTCCAGTTTCATTCTTTGACACGTGGCTCTCCAGCTTCCTCAGCACCATTTGTTGAAGAGATTGCCCTTTCTCCTTTGTATATTCTTGGCCCCTTCATCATAAATTAACTGACTATACATTCATGGGCTTATCTAGGGGCTCCCAATGTTGTTTTATTGATTTATGTATTTGTTTTTGTGCCGATACCACACTGTTCCATGTAGTTACTATTGCTCTGTAATATAGTTTGCAATCAGGGAGCTCGATGCCTCTAGCTTTGTTCTTTCTCTAGATTGTTTTGACTTTCAGTGTCTCTTGTGGTTCCATACGAATTTCGGGTTTGTTGTTTCTATTTGTGTGAACAGTCTCGTTGGAATTTTGATAGAGATCCCATTGAATCTATTGACGGCATCGGGTCGTATGGACATTTTAACTATATTAATTCCTCCAATCCATTACCTCAGGATATTTTTCCATTAATTTGCGTCATCTTTAATTTCTTTCATCAAAGTCTTACTTGCAGCTTTCTATGGACAGAAATGTCACCTCCCTATTTAAATTTATTCCTAAATATTTTATTATTCTTTATGCCATTGTGAATGGGATTATTTTCTTTATTTCTTTTTCAGCTGTTCTGTTGTTAGTGTGTAGAAACACTTCTGATTTGTGAATGTTGATTTTATGTCCTGCAGCTTTACTGAATTTGTTGCTGGGTTCTAACAGTTTTTTGGTTTTTTGTATGCAAACAAAGACAATTTTACTTCTTCTATTCCCATTTGGAGGTCTTTTCTTTCCTTTCTTTCTTTCTTTCTTTCTTTCTTTCTTTCTTTCTTTCTTTCTTTCTTTCTTTCTTTCCTTTCTTTCTTTTTTATTTTTTTCTTGAGGGTTCTGGCAAGGACTTCCAGTACTATGTTGAATAAGAGTGGTGAGAATGGGCCCCCTTGTCTTGTACCTAACCTTAGAGGGAAAACTTTTAAACTTTCACCATTGATGTTAATGTTGGCTGTGGGCTTGTCATATATAGCCTTCATTACGTTGAGGTGCATTCCTTCTATACCCAACTTGTTGAAATTTTTTATCATGAAAGGATGTTGTGCTTCATCAGATGTTTTTTCTGCATTTATTAAGATGACCATATGGTTTTTATTTTTTATTATATTAATGTGGTGTGTCACATTTGTTGATCTGCTTGTGTTGAACCATATTTGTATCCCTGGAATAAATCTGCCTTGATCACAGTGTATGATCCTTTTAATGTGCTTTTGGATTCAGTTGCTAATATTTTATTGAGAAATTTGCATCTATATTTGTTAAGAATATTGGCCTATAGCTGTTATTTTTCCTTAAAGTCCTCTTCTTCAAAGTCCTTATCTGGCTTTCGTATCAGAATAATACTGGCCTCATAAAAAGAGTTTGGGAGTGTTCTCTTCAAAATTTTTGAAGAGTTTGAGAAGGATTGGCCTTAATTCTTAAATATTTAATAGAATTCACCAGGGAAACCATCTGGTCCTGGGTTTTTCTTTGCTAGGAAATTTTGATGACTGATTTAAATGCCTTATTTATTATTGGTCTGTACAGATTTTCTGTGTCTATGTGAGCTGGTCTCAGTAGGTTCTATGTTTCTAGGAATTTATCCATTTCTTCTTGATTATCCAATTGATTGGCATATTGTTCACAGCAGTCACTTACAATCCTTTGTACTTCTGTGTTAACAGTTACACTATCCCTTCTTCCATTTCTGTTCTATTTATTTGAGTTTCCTCTTTTTTTTTCTTAGTCTAACTAAATATTTGTCAGTTTAGTTGATCTTTTCTAAAATAAAATAAAAAAAAAGATTTGACCTATTGATCCTTCGAGAGTTGATTAATTTCCACTTATTTGTGAATTTTCCAGCTGCCTTTCTATGATTAATTTCTAGTTTCATATCACAATTGTCACAAAAGATAGCTGGTATGGTTTTAACCTTCTTAAATCTGCTAAGACTTGTTTTGTGACCTGTCATATGCTCTTTCCTGGAGAATGATCCGTGTGTACTTGAGAAGAATGTGTACTCTGTGGCTGCTGAATAGAATATCCTATATGTGTCTGTTAGTTGCATTTGGTCTAAAGTATGGTTCTGGTTCAATATTTCCCTATTGATTTTTCATGTCTTATCTAGTTCTTGTTCATCATCTGCCCCTTGGACTTAATGCCTTGGACTTGCTTCCAGACTTTGCACAGACTGAGCCTTATGTGGCTCCACCTTGAAACCAGCTTTCCTCCTAGCAACTTCAGGCCCAGTTAGAACATCAAGACCTCCACTTATTTTGGAGAGAGAGAAGTTTAAACAACATCCATTTCCAAATATTACTAATCCAGGAGGGGAAGAAGAAAGAGAGAGTCCCAGTGGATTCAAAGAATACTCAACTATATGGTGAAATCTATAATTACGTTTGTATGTTTTTGCTGAATTGCATTATCCCTGAAATATCTTCACTTATTCCATCACTCTCCTCACCGTTCAGACTAGACTTTAGTCTCTCTTGCACCAGAAAAAAAGATGCAAAGAAAATATAATTTAATTAAATTAGCGATACTGATAGCTAAGTGAAATTTTATTTGTCCTCATCCTTCACTTCCCTGTAGTAGTTTTATAGATCCATCTCCTTGCAATGGTCTCATGGTGGATGGCACGTACTTCCCAGTCTCTGGAATTTGGGCTTGGCCTGTGACTTATGTCACCCAATGACATGTTATTGACATGATGTGAGCAGAGACTTAGGATGTGTTTTCTGTCTTCATTTCTGCTTTTTCATTATGAGAACATGCCACTGGTCCAAAGTGGAGGAAATCTAGACCCAATCTGCAACTTGGAGTCAAGCCCAACTGAACCCATCATTGATAAGCTAAGCCTCCACCAATCTAGAATCATTTAAACATATTGTTGGGGGTGGGGGTGCTTGGCTGGCTCAGCCGGTAAAGCATGTGACTCTTGATCTCAGAGTTGTAAGTTCAAGCCCCTCGTTTGAGTGTAGGGATAACTTAAAAAAAGAAAATCTTTAAAAATAAATAAATAAACATATTGTATGCTGCTGAGTTACAGTTGGTTTGTTACACGCATGGTTTTGGCAGGAGCCAAATGAAGGATAAGAATGTCTAAACTGGACAAGGGGATAGGAAATGCTGGAGAAAACACGTTGGAAAAAAAAAGAGTTGGATATAAATGGAAGTCTCCTACCCTTTTATTGCCCTGCCTTAGCCTGGTTCCATGAAAAAGGGCTGGTAAATGACAGAAGCATCTTTAACGGATGGGTCGAAGGTGAAGGATGACCGTGTCCGTCATTTTCAGACAGAGTCTAGGAAGAGGTCAAGTCTCATTCAATAATCTCCTACCAGACTATGATTGCTGTAGGGAAAGAGGGCAGCATTCTATCCCCAGGCACTAAAAGGATCAAACCAACACCCTCCCCTCATAGCAGCAGGACAGAAAAGCATTGAAGAGTCTCCTGCTCTCCCTTTTCCCTGCAGAGGGGAATGGATGTCTCTGGAAAGGTGAGGTCTTAGAGTCTGGGTGAGGACATACGGACTAGATAGATTGATCAGTAGGCCTGTGAATGCCAATTAGGAATAAAGATATGCCAGAGGAGATGCCCTACGTATCAGAGGATGCCGACACGGAACTCAAACCACCACCGCACTTGCCTGTCCTGCTATAGCTTAGTATTATCCTCAGCAAGGGGATCTGAACTGCAAACCTCTTTTGGATCACAGCCCATTAAACTGATTATGGGATAGATGTTATCAGGCCTTTTAAGGAACCTTAGCAAATACTCCTCATGCTGTAATTCCTGTCTATTAACCTGTTCCCAGGTCTGTAGTGATCAGAGGAGGCTTCTTCAGTCATTTCAGGGGGGAAACAAAGAGTGTTTTTTTCTCATTTTCTTTAGGCTGTGTAAGAAAATGCGAGCACAGCATAATATGTTTGGGAAAGAGCCAAAAATGTAATATTAACATCATGAGGAAGCCAGAAACTAAAGACCGTGTTGTACAAAATATGATAGCTTCCCCTCCTGAAGAGGTCTTAAGAGATTCAGATACTATATTACACTTAAAAATGCCTAGGCCTGGGATCACCCACGTAGCAAAGCTGGGAAAGATTAAACTATTTGAAACACACACATAGAATTCATTTTAAAACTATTTTTAAATAATATACTGTGGGTAGACAGAGAAAATTTCAGATTGAGAGCTATATCCAGGCTACTGATATATAATCTTCTTTACACAATGAGGAAACCAAGATACTAAGAGATCAGGAAACTTGTCAAAATGATCCAGCTAACCAGGAAAAGGGGAGAGATTCCAACTTGGGCAGTTTGCCTTCCGAGCGTCTCCTCTGATTGACCCTCTACTGTCTATTCCTGCTGCAGTTTTCGTTATTTGTTTCACAGTTTAGAAAAATTGTATTTTTCTATTTAAGTCATTTACAACTACATCATGTGAGTGAGAAGACATGGCACCATTACGCAGCAATGTGAGCCACATTTTAAACTACACCAGCTTTCATTCTTGTAGTAGATACGTTCACATACATGGTTTTTTTGTTAACTAATTTTTCCTTCCCGTCATCCCAGAGGTATTTCTTCATGTAGCTTAATCCTCACACTAGTCAGCACTCCTCCTGTATTATTCCTGCTGTATATTCTACCCTGCCCTCTTTCACTCATTTTAAAACATTTTTTTGAATTCCTATAATTAGCGAGGCTTAATGCTTCAGAAGATCATCTTTCTTCTGAAGTAGATGAAGTCACTGAGCCGACTAAATTCATGACCATCTAATGGAATTCTTTTGAGAACTGAAGCAATCTTATTAATAATCACCATGTGGCAACAGATATAAAATACACTCTTTGGTGAAGAACTGAATTTATGTCCGCTCAAGAGATCGCTGACATGTGAAATGGGCCTTGAAATGAAGACATTTGTCAGACAAAAATGGTGGAGCAGGGTCTCAAACACAGGCAATGGGTCGTTAAAAGCAGAAAAGCCTACTGCATGTTTAGGAAAATACAAGAAGCTTAGGATGATCAGCAGAGAGCCTCTGTGCTCCACTGCAACAGCAGATAAGCTGCAGAGCAGCTATTTGTCATCAGATAGAGAGGACTGTGAACGTCAGACTGAGGAATTTGGCCTTAATTTAGTAGAGAGTGAGAGTCATGGAGTGTTCCAGGGAAAGGAAAGGCAAAACAAAATATGGTGAACCAAAGTTTAAATACAATTAGTCTGGTCATGACCATCACTGAGGGCTCATGGAATCCAGTTGGAAGCTGGATGAGGTGACTCAGGTGTGAGGTGACATGCGTGACCTAAAGGTCTAAGACTTGACTCTTATAGGCTAGAATAATTTAACTTAATTTTGTAGTTCAGAGCAATATAAGAAATGTCTTCAATTAGTTTTCAGATTTTCACAATTTCTCTTACTCACTGATCTTCATAATCAAATATGTCTGCTATTACCACTTCTACCAAGTAAGTTTACTCAATGCTCTTTTATGACATCCTCATATTATCAAATATTCTCTTTGCATAATCTTCAAAATGTCACTGTTTTCCTACATCAATTGTTCATTCATAAAATTTCAGAAGGCCCCCTTGCTCTGGTTCAAACACACGACCCCTATAATAAAGCTCGTGTTTATTATTGAGCAATATCTTTTGCTTACGTGAGTTTTCACGATGCTAATAGAGTAATTTTATTCATTTATTCACCACTTCAGTGCGCAAGCTGTCAGTTTTACAAACTGCTTAAGAAAGCACTACATCCGCTGGAGCACCTGACAAGAAGAGTATTGCTTAAGGAGATTCGTATTTTAACTAACAAATGGGAAAATAATACCCTGGGATTTATTCAATTCATTACTCAAACTTTTGTGTTTCACTGATCACATACTTGTTTTTAGTTCCTGCATTAACAGCAAATTATTTGGGTTATATAATTATCTTCTATAGGGTCAACTCTATGCCTGTTTTATAATAACTAGTTACTATAGTTGATCAGGACATCTTCATAAATATGGTGGCAATGATAATTGCGATTTTCTACTGACTTGAACCTATATTAGTCTGACATATTTATTTTAAAATTTTATTTTTTAATTAATTTTGCTGAATTTTGTGTAATCATTTCCCCTTAAAATATGTTTTTTCCCTATAAACCCAGATTTATTGATGTATTGACCACTCCTTTTATGTGTCTTCAGAAGCCCGCCTGATAATTTTCTTGATTGTTTTGTTTTATTTTTTGCACACTAAAAGTTTTCTCTTGCAAATTGATTCCTAATGTAACATAGATCATTTCTCTACCCTACTATTTCTCCAGAATATGAGATCTTTCAAACAAATGTATTTTTCAAATTTTTGTTCGTTAAGCTTACTTACCACATGAATTTGCTGGCAACAAATTCCTCCCATTGCTTTTCTCAAACAAGTCACATAGTGATAGCATTTTTATAAATCCTAGTTTTAAAAAAAATCTCGTAGAATTATAAACTCTTCAAATTTCCTATCAGTCACTCTTTCCAAAAACTCAATTACAGTTAATAAGTGCACACTTATTTGCTTCTTTGTATGCTTTCCAAGCTAATTTTCATGTGTCTCAATTTGTAATAGTTTCTACAAATAATTTTAATAGAACTTTACTCATATGAATAGGGCAGAGAACAGCTATTAATGTAAAATTGGATTTTTCTTGATGGGATGAATAATTAATCCCTCTACTACAAATTTATTATTTTAATATTGAATTATTTTAGATATGTAACATAATTTTTCATAATATATAGTATCAAAATCTAGTGTATTTGCCTCCTGCCATAGAATATGAATTTATTTTTTACCACATTAAATCTTGGCTTATTCCTCCACTCCCCATGAAGTGGAGAAATCCTGCATCAGTCTATTATTTGAGAAGGATGGAGCCTACTCTGGGAACAAGACCCCAGCATACAGAAAACTGGGTGGAAGATATCCCTACTCCTCCGATCATATAGATCATCACTGAGATGCTGATAGTCCAAACCCAAAGGTCCTCCTCAAGAACCCACAGCTTCTCACTCTCAATGCCATATGGATTTTTAGGACCTTTTGCAGAAGATTCAATCAAAGATGCAGAATACTGATGTTTCTATAGCAACATACTACGTAGTTACCTTTCCATGAAGATATGAAGATTGTGATAGCCCTAAAAACTACAAATTCTCATTCCTTCTCAGTAACTGGTGGCTCCTTCTCTATTACCAACATGGTACCATGCTATCCCTTTGATGCCAAACTCTTGTCTCCATCCTCAAAGTCCTTGGTCAGCACCTATACCAGCTATGTTGTCTCAGAAAGCAGGGCAGGTAGGGCATAGCTGAGTAACGGGCAAAGAGGAAATGCATGTTGATATCAGTTCCGGGGTGCTCCCGTCCGCAAGATCGTGCTAGCAATCGGCTCTGCTTCAGCTCGCTTGGCGACGTTCTCCAATCTGCTCTCCAAAACGCTCTTCAGCCCCTCCTGAAACTGCCCACTTGAGCCATTTGAACCAAAAGACATCCTGATGTTGAAACACTAGAACCGAACTGTTTTCATCGTAACATTTATCAAGGTTTGTCAGTTATTTTTTTAGTTTTATAAAATGTGACGTAATGAAAAATTTCTCATTATTACTGTAATCAGCCTATTTGAGAAATCCAGTGCTAGAAGCTTTATTGAAGCTTAAAATCTTCATTGATGGACTTCCTGGAAGCAGCATTTCCTTGCCAAGAAAGTACAAAGCTATCTCAATGAACACAGCTGCAGAACTGCAGACTTACAGTTCGTGCTATAATTCTCTACGACTGAGCATCAGGATTATATATATTAAATATATGTATTATGTATATTAAATATATATTTAAAAATATATATATAGTTTTAATACATGGCTTTCAAATGAAGTAGTCAATTTTTATAATTTTGAGTCCTTTCCACTTAACATATCCCACAAAAGCAAAGTGTACCATAAAAATCTTGGCTTTCAGGCAGCCCGGGTGGCTCAGCAGTTTAGTGCTGCCTTCAGCCCAGGGCGTGATCCTGGAGACCCGGGATCGCGTCCCATGTCGGGCTCCCTGCATGGAGCCTGCTTCTCCCTCTGCCTGGGTCTCTACCTCTCTCTCTCTCTCTCTCTCTGTGTTTCTCATGGATAAATAAATAAAATCTTAAAAAAAAATCTTGGCTTTCCAATCAAATGAAGGCAACGCTAATTTGTACACGCTATGTTATATTTATGGTTTCCATAAAATTAACTCATTAATTTTACTCTTCATAATTATCTCATTATTCAAATGAGGAAATAAAGGGTCAGAATCAAGGTTAAGTACCTTCGGAGACTACCCAGCAAATAATTGTGAATAAAAGTAGCGCCTAGTCACCCTGAGTCCAGCCCTCTGTCTCCTCTTTGCACCAAGGATCACGTGAAAGACTGGAGAAGAGATGCCGGGGGCCTAAGATCTCACAGCGCTGGATAATAAGGTTTATAAATCCTCCCTTCTAGCTTCGCTGAAAGCGTCGCTCTTATATACTGTTCTATACCCTAAAGTGATGATTAGGCTGAGAAGCTAAATCTGCCCTCTGATGGGCCCGAGAAGGGCAAACTGCAAAGAATTTCCACCGAATGAAGGCTGAAGGAGTGAATCACCCAGGAAAGACCTCCCAGCACACGTCAGGGATAAAGGTTGTCCCAACCTGAGGGATAAAACACTCCCTTGCCTAGAGTACAGCTCTACCAGAAACTCGTTTTACAGAGTAGGATGTGGCCTTTTCAGGGGATATAATATCCTGGGACTGTGATTTCATTTTAAATGCAGAAAACTGGCAGGTAGAGCTGTCTAACCAACGGTGACAGCAGATCGGATTTCCCGGCGCCTGTTGTCTCCGACGGTAACTCCTAACTCACCTATGACCGAGTCGTCTATGACGTCTGTGCTCACAAAGTTCTCCTTGCGCTCAGATACTCGTAGACAAAACGATGCTTGGTTCTGTCCTAACAGCAGTCCAGGAAGTGGAAACCGCCGGAAGCAGCCTGGGGGCAAGTGAGCTTGCACCTGGCTGTGATGCCTCCCCACCTGGGCTCAAAGCCCCAGTGCGCGGGTGGATCCCTGGGGCTCCTGCTAGCAGGTGGGTTGTGAGGGCCGCTGTCAGCTGGGGCCCAAGCCTGCACTTTTACCAGGTTTGCGTGATGCTTGCTGCTGGTTCTCAGACCACCCTTGGAGTGGCAAGATGATAGCCGGATCCTAAAAGTAAAGAATTTGGAAGATCATTTTCAATAAGCTTCTCACGCACCAGGAACAGAAAATACTTGGAAAGTTCATCGATACTGGGAATTGCAGTGTTTGCCAAGCCAGCTGCAGTCAACCTGAGTGTGTCCTCAGTACAGTGCATTCCACATGGTTGAGGCCAAAGAAGAGAATAGCCTGGGGATGATCCTGAAATATGTCAGTGATAAATGTTAGAATTAATGCCAGTGATAAAGCACATCTTTGCCTAGAGGATAGCTCCATCCAAAATTTAAAAAAAAAAAAAAAAAAAAAGTAGGCTCTATCTCATCGTATGTTTGTCAAACCCAAACCACTGCAAAAAATATTCTGCTAAGTTTAATTTCTGGGGAAAAAAAAATCTTTGCACATAGTAAGCTATGTTTTAATTTAAAAGGTATATATTATAAATAAATAAACAATATATTAAATATATAAATTAAAAAATATATTATTAATAAAAGGTATATATAATCTAGCTTTTCTTCTTACAGTTATTCAGAAACTTGAGACCTTTTTTTAAAGGCCATCATAGGTATCAATTCTGAAAGAAATAACAAATATAATTGAATCTTATTGCTTCCTTTCATTTCTATGGTTTTATATTCCTAAGACTCTTATTTTGCCTTACACTTAACCATGTAAGTGTCTCCAAATAGCTCAGGAGGTAATTGGGAAAATAAGAAACGAGAAAATAATAAAACAAAGAGGGAGAGGGGATTTGGAGGAAGGTCTACACCTCAGCATTTCATTTTGGGGGGCAATTGCAAACGGTATTGGGATTTTAATTTGCATGTCCACTTATTCGTTGAAAGCACATCGAAATACCATTGATTTTTGCATGTTCACCTTGTATCTTGTGAATATGCTACACTCACACGTTGTAGGTATATTTTTCTGCCTTCCTTCATGTTCTCTGCGTAGACAATCATGTCAGAGGCAAATACGGCCAGCTGTATTCTTTTCCGATATGTATATTTTTAAAATTTTATTTCTCTTATGTTTATCATTTTCTTCTTTCTACCTACATTGGGTTCATTTTGCTGTTTTTTGGGTTCTTGAGGCGGGGGCTGAGACTACTGATTTGAGACCTTTTCTTCCTTTCTAACATATGTAGTTGGTGTTTTGCTATGTCTCACGAGTTTTGATGTATGGTGTTTTCGTTTCCATTCAACGTATTTTGTTATTTCTTAATGTTATTAGCTTGTGTCTGTAGCGAAAGGATTATCTAGTGTTATTCAGTTTCCGAGTGTTTAGTTTTTCCTCTTATCCATGTATTACTGTTTTCTGGTTTTATCCCATTGTAGTTGTTGACAAATTTGTGCAGTATTAATTCTTTTAAATTTTTCAAGGATTATTTTATGGCCGTGGATGCGGTCTACCTCGGAATATCTTTGCGTCAGTGGCACTAGAACATATTTTCTGCTGTTGCTGGAGAGGGTGTTCTGTAAAAGTTCTATTTGTGGCTGTAACTTTCTAAATTTTGTGTCTTTCAAGTGTGTTTGTTGTAGGCCACGGAAGCATCCTTATGATGGCTTTTTTAGAATGTCAGACAATCTTACTATCTCTGTCATCCCAGTAGTCTTTTTCTTTAGGTTAGGATCTTCCTGGTTCTTAGTATTACCAGTGATTTTTGGTTGAAAGCCGGGAAGCTTGGGTATTATGTCCTGAGACTCTAGACCTTCTGTTCTAGCTGCTTCTGACCTTGGTCCACAGGAGAAAGGATGGTGCTGTCTTGTTTCCGCGTGTGGAAGTCCAGCTTCTCCACTCCAGCTCTGTTGACACTTTTTGAAGATGTTCCTCACTATTGCTGACCAAGGGTGGGAGCTCTGGGTCCCAAGGAGGCCTCGACTGATACCTCCTAGGCTTAAGAGAAAGGGGTTCCTCATTATTGCTCTTCGCGGGGCCTCCACTGACACCAGAGAGGAGTGTGGCCTCATTAACAGTGGGCAGTGGTGAAAGTCCTGCCTCTCCCCCTGGCCTCCTCTGACATCATCTTAGTGGGGAGAGCCAGGGCCCTCATCACGGCTAGTGGAGGTCAAATCCAGGTTCCCACGGGGCTGGCCTCCACCAACACCGTGGTGACATCAGGGACTCTTTACATCCTGTGTCCCTCCCGGGCCTCTGATACCAACAGGGGGGTTGGGATGCTTCCGTGCAGCAGGTGGAAGGTTCAGGCTCACCTGGCGACCGTGAAGTTGAGGTGCCCCTTCTAACATTTGTTGTTTTGAGAAAGGCCAGACCACAGGTTCTTCTGTGATGTTTGCTTGGGGCAGAGTGGCTATTTGGCCAGGCTACACCTTCCCTGGCACGTTGGCTCGAGACAGCAGGCTTTCGCTGGAGCTTTTTGGGCCCGTGTGCATTTGGTTTCTGGGTTGCCAGCCTCTGGGGAGCGTTCGTCAAAAGGAAAACCAAAGAATTCACCACTGTGTCCTTCCCTGGGTGGGGACCACCTTCTCCTTTCAACTTTTCTATCATATGTTGGTTTTATATATAATACCCAGTGTTTGGTTGTATTTAGTGAGACAGATTTGGTAAAATATGTCTATCCTAACTTCCCGGAAGCAGAAACTATTCTCTCAATATAGTTTTAATTTGCCTTCCTCTTATGATGTTTAAGAGCCTTTATTTAATCTTTTTTGTGCATTTTTTGCCCTCTTTGATAATTATGTCTTATTGTCTTCTTGGCTCCTATCTCCTGCCCACTTTTATAACGGGGCATTTGTATTCTCCGCAGCTTGTAAGAGTTCATTACATATAAAGGATCTTGACCCTTTATGTCTGATGCATATTAAAATACTTTCTTCTAGTTCTTTATGTGTTTATTGAATCTGGTGGTCAAGTGAGGCAAACTTATTTTTTAAAATTCTTATGCAGTCCAATGTGTCCATCTTTCATTTCATCAGGATTGTGAGCTGTATAGGTTTTGTGTTGCTGCTGTAACAGATTTGCCGTAACACAAATTTACTACTTACAGTTCTGCAAGTCAGGAGTCAATCGTAGATACTCCTGTCGCAGGAGTAAAACCAAGGCGTCGGCGGACAGCCTTACTTTCTGGAGGGCCTGTTCCATTCCGGCTCCTGTAGGTTGCTCATATTCCTTGGCAATCGCCCTTTTCTCCATCTGCAAAGTGAGTGTCGGGTGAAAGTCCTGTCACACCTTCTTCCATTGTCATATCTCCTTCTGATCTAACTGGGAAAGGTTCTCTGCTTTTAAGACTCCTGACTCTGGGAAACGAACTAGGGGTGGTGGAAGGAGAGGTGGGCGGGGGGTGGGGGTGACTGGGTGACGGGCACTGAGGGGGGCACTTGACGGGATGAGCCCTGGGTGTTATTCTGTATGTTGGCAAATTGAACACCAATAAAAAATAAATTTATTTTAAAAAAAGTGGAAAATCTCTCCACTTCAAAGTCCTCACCCTAATGACATCTGCAAATGCCCCTTTGCCATGTGAGGTAGCATATTCAAAAATTTTAGGAATTAAAAGCAGACGTTCTCGGAAGCCATTCTTTGCCCTGCATGTGGTTCACAGGTAAAAAGCCCTTCTCTATAGTCTGGTTATAGAGCAATTCACCCTTTTTCTCTAATTCTTGTGTTAATTTCCTATTGCGACTATAACAAATTTAGTGACTTAAAACAATATACATTTTTCTCCTGCAGTTTTTGAGGGTCAATATTCAGAATGAGTGTTAGTGGGCTAACCCAGGTAATCACTAAGTTTACTCCTGAGGATTTTACATTTTTTGCATTTTCATTTACCCCTTGCACGGTTATCTCCTAGAATGAAAAAAGCTTACATTACAAGAAATAAGTTCCAGTGACATGGATGTTTCAGGGAAGACAGTAATAAATCAAAATGCTTGATTTAAAACTGAACCTTTGTTTTTAAAAATCTTGGAAAGAATTTTTGTATCAATTTGCAAATTATCCCAAGCATGTTTCAGGCAAAATTAAGAAATAAATTAGCCAATGTAAACATTGTATAGTGAACATAAGAATGTTTTAAGTGTCCAGAAATTTCAATTTCATGTAAAATAACCTTTTTTGCTATGTAGATATAAGATAAAAATGTACAGTGCTTACAGTAAAAATTCATTTCTACTTATTAGTTACGCTGCCTATGCAGTCTCTAAAGAAGTCATCTAAACGTGTGTAATTTCATTAAAAATAATCCTCCAAAATAATAGGCATTACGTTATCCCATTTTCTAAAGCATATTCTACTTGGTTACTGAAAACCTTCTGTGAGAAACGTTGCCTAGGACTACAGCATTCAGACAAGCTCTCGGAGGCGGAAGTGAAGGCAGGTAGGCCTGAGCCACAGCCCCCTGGCGGCCCCGCACCCACGCGGTAGCTGGTAGGATGGCACCCTGAGCTCGGGTCTGGAAAGTGCAACTACCGACGCTGGGGACCCATCAGCTGGAGGTGACCTGTGACGGTCCCACCCACGGGTGCACTTGGAGATGCAGCTCACGCTCTGCCAACCTCACCCCCTCGTCCCGCAGTGAAACCGCAACATCTCCGGCCTGATCCCAGAAATCCCAAAGGATGCTCACTATTTTTTTTTCAAACCAAATCCTTAAGAGGTCTTGAGAGCTGTGTTCCTGAGGAGCTTCGTGAAGGTTGTGCACTCAAAGTCCCTCGAGGGTGAACCGTGACAAAGAACTCCAACCCTGTGCTGAAGGCCCAGGCGCTGGTGCCCAGGGATGCGGGAGAACACGGTGGAGAGGCTGGCTTGGCTCTGTGCTCCCAGGGCGCTCAGAGCCAGACGGAGACCCCAGGGAGGCCGGGAGGCTTCGAACGAGGGCGTACATTCTGCGAAGGACAGAAGAGCAAAGTTTCGGATTCAGAGACAAATTCAAAGGCAGCCTCAAAGTAAAATTTAGAATATAGAGGGGTGAAACGTCAAAATGATTTGTTTTATTGAGTGAAAAGAGGAGGAACAGAATCCGAGAGACGTTGTATTTTATTTCAAAATAACACAGCCCACAGGGACAGTTTTGGAACAGAGAATGTAAAGATCAAACAAAGAAATCGGGGTGCATGGCTTCTCGGTATTTTTAAAATTGGGGCTAACCTGGAAAATACTGTATGGCTATAGACAAAGTATTTCTAATTTTTCTGAAGAAAATAAACACCTGGGGAAAAATACATTCATGACATTATGAATCCATTGTAATCCAAAATCCATTATAATTTTACCTAGGAGATCATAAGCCCTTTTAATAAGAAGAAATATAATTTATAGGGAAGCCTGGGTAGCTCAGCGGTTGAGCAACTGCCTTCAGCTCCGGGCTTGAACCCAGGTCTGGGGGTCAAGTCCCACATCAGGCTCCCCATGGAGAGCCTGCTTCTCCCTCTCTCTGTGTCTGTCCTGAATAAGTACATCAAATATTTATTAAAAAAAAAGAAATATAACTTATAAAATTGCAAAAGTTGTGCAGAGTAGCTAACTTTTTTCCTATAAATTCATGTATCACTTTACAGTTCTTAACTGTTGTGCAATTATAGGATTTTTTTTTTTTTTAAGTAGGCTCCCCACCCGGTGTCCTGAGCTCCTATCAACAGTCTGACACTCAGCTGACCGAGCCACCCCAGTACCCACAGGAATTTTTTTTTTTAATCAAAGAGAAAAATATTTACATTTCAAATACAAAGGAAAATTTTACATGATTTTTGGTCAGTCTCTAAGTCTCAACCACTCAGCCCTGGTTTTCCAAAACACACGAGACTTTTCAGTGGACAATTAGCTTTGTTAAGAGGATCCCCATCAAAGTAAACCCACCACAGGAAAGGCAAGCGGAACAGATGCTTAGCAAGCTGCTAACCTTTTTACATGGAACGTTCGATTATTCTCTACACTTACTTTATAAAAAGAGACTTATCATTTGTGTTCTTAAACTTGCTTACGAGGAGCTCTGCCTACTGAAAAAATATATATATTTTATTATTTTCCTTCCAGGGAGGAAGATTCAAATAATGATCTATGAAGAGACAGAAATTCGAGTTACGGGGCTGTCACTTGAAGACTCTGCTGCTTGGCTTCTTAGCACGGTGTCGGTTATTTAGCGGTACGTTTGGTTCTGTGCATCAGAAACTCGAATCTGCTGCTTGGTCTTTTCTTCTCTAACAGGAAATTCGGAGGTAGGTAGCCTAGGATTGGCACGAGGGGAGCACCAGGTCACGGAGGAGGGTCTGAGCGGTGCTCCCTCTTCCCCTGAGTATCTACTTTGTGAAGCTGCTCCTGCGTGTCTGGATCCCCGGCCTGGGCTCCGCGGTGGGGATGGGGAAGGCAGGGAGGCTGCCCAGCTGCCTCCTCTTCACCTCAGGGTGTAGGTTCCACCCGAAGTGCCCTCAGGTTGCAGGGAGCGGGAGTCGGGCGTGTTCCCCCAGCAAAGCTCAGAGCTTCTCAGTAAGGGAGAGTCGGGGAAATAAACAGGTCGCAGGACATGTTTTCCACACCACTTCTTAACATACTCCGTCTTAATACTCTAACTGCTTAGGACTTCTGTGGAGCTTTAGCTTTTGCTGAAAGCTTAAGGGGCTGCTACGGGTGCTGTTAACAAGGACCCAGCATGTCCGTGTGCATCGTCGCTGAGCTGCAAGGACACAAGGTGGGCCTGTCCGACGCACCTGGCCCTGGACGCGCCGTGTGCGCTAGGCCGGCAGCAGGCAGGACGGACAAAGGGCAAACGTGTGTCATAGAAATGATCCATGAGAACCAGTTACCAGGAATTGCTAACCAGTCACGGGGTATCGCTAACCAGTCACTGGGTGTCGTTGACCAGTTACGAGGTATTGCTAACCAGCTAGTAGGTATTACTAACCAGCTACTGGGTATTGTTTACCAGTTACTGGGTATCGCTAACCAGTTATTAGGTCTTGCTAACCAGTTACTGGGTATTGCTAACCAGTTACTAGGTGTTGCTAAGAAGCTACTGGGTATTGCTAACCAGTTACTGGGTATTACTAACCAATTACTGGGTATTACTAATCAGTTATTAGGTCTTGCTAACCAGTTACTGGGTATTACTAACCAGTTACTGGGTATTACTAAGCAGTTATTAGGTCTTGCTAACCAGTTACTGGGTGTTGCTAAGCAGCTACTGGGTCTTGCTCACCAGTTACTGGGTGTTGCTAACTGCTCCCGAGAATTCAGTGAAAGGACGTTTTGACTTAGCAAGTCTTGACAAGTTGGAGCATTTCTTTGGTCTTACAACTTTTTTTTAAGATTTTATTTATTCATGAGACACAGAGAGAGAGAGAGAGAAGCAGAGGCACAGGCGGAGGGAGAAGCAGGCTCCCTGCGGGGACTCGATCCCAGGACCCCGAGGTCACGCCCCGGGCCGAGGGCAGTGGCTCAACCACTGGGCCCCCCAGGGATCCCCCATGGGGACATTTCTGCAAAGCTAGTCCAGCTGCAGAGTTCCCTGTGCGATTATCCAGGGTCTTGGCTGCAACTACACCCGCCCCCGGCCTACCCCACCTGCTCCTTCCTTCGCCATCACGGGGGTTCCGGTCTCCCCCACAGTCTGCTTCCTCACGAGCGGCCCAGGGCTGTCCCTCCACGGCCTGGGCCTGGGAGGCACACTCTTACACGATAGTCTGAGCAAGGCCGCCCCGGCAAGGTGGCAGCCCCGACGGCTGCCGTGGAGAAGCTGAGGCGGCCTTGAACGCAGCGGCCGAGCCAAGGGTGAAGTGATGCAGTGGAAGGAGCGCGCCCTTAGTGGGGAGGGCCTCGGGAGGGCGATGCTCGTGAGGGCCGCGGCCCCTGGTCGGCCCTGGGCAGATGAGGAGGAAAGGAGGGCGGTGACTGGCGGTGACTGGCGGGCCATTAAGGACAAAGTCTGAAGGCCACGATGTGTCGGCACCAGGTGGAGAGACTCGCCGCCCTCTGGAGGGAAGAAAAACACTGAGGATGAGATTCCGGATGGAGAGGAAAGGCTGCCTCCAGAGGAGGCTGGATTTGGGGAGCCCAGTACCCCATGTCAGGGTTCCGACCGGGAGGAAATGGGAATCTGACACATGGAGCGGGGCACGTGGACAAATGCATTCCCAAACCTGGGTGATCGGATCCCCCGGGCCCTCTGAGCCTCCAGGAAGGTCCCCGCCTTCCCTGTGGAAGGTCTGTCCTCTCCACTCGCTTTTAGAGGCCGGAGGAGTCCTGAACCGGCAAGACAGGACACAGCCCTCCTCGGGATCGACACCGTGTGTCCCCTGGGCCACCAGACCCAAGACTAGAGTAAAATCACAACATGATTTGATTATGTCGGCGCATCTCACCGCACGGCCCGCGCAGGGCATCGTCACTAAACCCCACCTAGAGCCTGGGTGTGGTCTTGTCTTCCCGCCCACGAAGGTCAGACCTTGGGGGGCGGCGCTGTTGACAAGGACTGCCTGCGTCACATCAGGTCGCACCAAGGTCACACCTATTTCACGGTGCAGGAGCTAGAGCGGTGCCCCGGTGCCACCTCGGGGCATCAGGGCAAAGCTTGGGTCCCGGACAGCACGACGTCTTCTTGGAAAGGCACCTCGGCATCCCCTTGGAGGCGACTCCCTGGGAGCACGGAGAGTCATCCTTCAGTCGATGGCCGCTGACGGGCAGACTGTGCGGCCCTGTCACCCAGGGTGATGCTCCCAGCTACCCCCCGAGACCCACAAGAGGAATTCGTGCCATGGTTGGCTCCATGGCTTCGCACGTCTGGGCTCCCGAAGCAGAAATGCTTCTACGGGAACGTAGCAGGAGCCGCACTGAACCTTGCTGGGCCTGCGCCATGGGCCTCGCTCTTCCCCCCACGGGCGTCCACCTGGGGAGAGTCGCACATGGCAGGAATCTGCAAGGGCTGCTAGCCCGGGTCGCTGCGGAGCATCCTCTGCCTCCCCGTAGCAGCTGCGGCCGGACGAGCCCCGGCGTCTGCTTCCCTCATCTTCCTAGTGTCCGTTTCTTCACAAGCAAAGACCCGTCAAGACGAGGGAGGACTATTCCACACGGGAGGAGCCTCGCTACCCGTCGTCGGGTGGGACGTCCCGGGCCCTGCTGTTCCGGCCGCCAGAACACTGCTTTCCAGGGGCCCGTGTGTCCCCCCCCCCGGCACTGGCTCAGGCCGAAGGGGTGCCCCACCCAAAGGGGCCGCCGCTCCCCGCAGGACGGTGCGTGTGGCCCCGGATCCGCGAGGGGTGCGGTGCCCTCTTCTCCATCCCGAGCTTCTCTGGAGGGTCCTGCAGCCCCAGGGCTCCCCCCGGCTGGGTGCGCCCAGCCGCCTCCCAGTTGGGCCCCGTCAGGCCTCCAGGGACAAGGCCCGGGGACTGCAGACTCCCGTCCCCTGTGAGCCTCAGGGAGCTGAGGGCACTGTCGCCTCTCAGCCACTTTGGTGCATGTGCAGGACGCACGGCAGCCCCGTGGGGCCTCCTCACCAGGGCAGGCCCGGCCGCCTCCTCCGGGCCCAGGCCTCTGGGAGGTGACAGCTCCCCGCAGCCCGGTCCTGCGGGCTCCCCTCTATCCCGCCTCTCAGTTCTCCGACCTGTAGCCCAGCTTAGGACTTTTCACCTCACATCTTTCATTCTGCTCATCCCCTCCAGTTTCCCCTTTTATCCAAGTTTCACATTTTTGCTAAGATGTTCTGAGCGCTCTTCGACTTCGTGCAAGGACAGCAGCTGAGAATATCCCGGCCACGCATCCTTAGGGGATCACGGAGGACAGATACGAACTTCAGTCATGCAATGTGTTAGCAACACATGGACCGACCTTAAAATGTTTTGCGGTGTGGCTTTGCTTCCTCAATCACGATTGATCAACTGTTTCTGAGTCAACTCTCGGGCCATGATGTCCTTCGAGAACAAGTATGATTCTGCAGATATGAGTACAAGCAAGGAAGATGACAAGCAGGCGGCCGAGAGTTGGTGAGCGAGACGCCTGCGTAGGATACGGTGTATTCGCCGTGGTCGGTCATCGAGCAGCGCGTCACAGAGGCCGTCAGCAGGCAGACGGGGCGGCGGACCGGACCCCATAAGCTGATACTAAACCCACGGACTCAGCAACGTCCGAGTGGAGGTGAAACTGTAAAAATGTGAGATTTAGTAGTGAAGAAGCCTGGATGTGTACTTGTGAAGGAAGAGACGGAAGGGCGCAGACTGATGGGCGGGTCCCCGGGGAGGCACGGAGGGACGGAGCAGTTAGGCAGGAGACGGTGGCTCTCAGCCCCCGCGCACCTGCTGCAGGTGCACCCGCAGCCCCCACAGTGGGTCATGTTTCTCGAGTGTTTCATCCAGTTTGGGTTTGGGTTTGAGTCCCTTCTTGGGATACATTTCAAGTCATAGAAAAAGCACGAAGGGATGCAAGCTGGGCCTCGTGGGCCTCCCGGTCCTGCAGCCGCGCTGGCACCAGAGCTCCCGGCGGGGTCCCGCCGAGGGCCGCGGGCGCCAGGTGAGGCCAGGTGAGGCCTCCGCAGCCCCAGCCCCTGCCCCCCGTTGCCTCGGCCCAGCTGCGCGGGGTGCAGCTCTGCACAGCCAGTCCCGGGAGGCCGCGCCTCGCTTTCACTAAAGGTGTCGCGTGGAGCACAGGGCAGCCCAGGCGTGCGCCCCTCGGGGAGGCAGGCCCAGGGAGACTGTTCTGGAGCAACAGACCAAGCTTTGCTGTTGAGTCACTTGGTGACGTACAGGAGAGCGGCCGCAGTCTCCCCGCCTCGCAGAGCCGGTTACTGACCCCAGGACTAAACCACCGCGTCTTAGGCAGGAAGGCTGAGGCTCGAGGACCTTAATCTTTGCTTTCCGAGGTCACAGTGTCATGAGGCGCTGCAGGTGCTGGCCATGCCCCCCCCCCCCAGCAGGTGCGCCTGGCTCTGGCTGCCCCCGGGGCCGAGTGCTGTGTGCAGGCCCCAGACCCCTGCCCCGGCGGGCAATGACCTGGGCACCCGGCCCCCAGGTCACCGCTGACGACGCGGGCCTCGGCCGGGGGTGGCCTTGCTCAGGACACCTGCACTCGGTCGTCGTGACCCAATTTGAAACCTAACATGTCCAGCTCGACTAGACCCGTTGGAAAGGCTGGTAGGATGTGCTCCGTGTACCCGTTCATATCCGTCTTCACCAGAAGCATCGCTCCACTCAACCTATTTACGTGCTATGTGCTGTGAATGAGATTACGCTCCTTTACTTTCATTGTTTTGTGGGGCTTCTATTTTTTCAATCATTTCAATCTATGACCATACAACCCTGTACAGGGCTTTCCTTCTGCATGAACTTAAGCACGTTAAATCCTTTACTAAATCCTTTACTGTGCCCCCGAGGCTCTTTATCTACCTTTGGCAGGTAAATACTAACCCTTAAAATGAAGTAAACAGGGTCTCTGAAGTGCATTGGAAGATATCATTTGTGACATTTCTACAATTAAAAAAAAAAAGTCTACGGGGCGCCTGGAGGCTCAGGGGTCGAGCGGCTGCCTTCAGCTCAGGGTGTGACCCCGGGGTCCTGGGATCGAGTCCTGCATCGGGCTCCTGCAGGGAGCTTGCTTCTCCCTCTGCCTGTGTCTCTCACGAGTAAGTAAAGTCTTTTTTAAAAATCTACTGTTTTTATTGAGTTCCTATAAAATTAATGCCCTCTTAGTGCTGGTTTGATTGTCACCACTTCTATATTTCTGATGCATTCTGGTCTTTCTTTTTTTATTTTTTTATTTAACAGGCCTTTCTTCTAGGGCCTAAGTCTAGAGAAAACTGGCACTTCTACAGTTCACTTCTTTTTATGTCTATATTTTGCTTTCTTGACATTTCGAGTGTTACGTTGATAAAAATTTAGCCAGCAAACATGTAGGTTAGTTACCACATATCTCAAGGAGCTGTTAGTATTTTCTTTTAAATAAACTTTTGAATTCAGAACACTTTTAGAATTGCAGAAGAATCACAAAGCTAGAACAGGGGATTCCCATGTATTGCACACCGACATCCCCATAATTGACATATTTTGTATTTGTTACAATTAAGGTATTAAAACTGATGTGTTATTATTAACTAAAGTCCACAAATTATTCATATTTTCCTAAGTTTTAGCCAGTGTCCTTTTTTCTGTTTCAGGATCCCATTAAAGGGTCTTTTGGTTCCCTCCAGTTCTCAGCAATACTGAATAAAGTCGCAATGAACGTAAACATACAGGGTTTTGTGTAGATGTAAGTTTTCAAATCAGTTGGGTAGAGACCTACGGGAGTAGTTGCTGACTTCAATGGTAGGATTGGGTTTAGTTTTGCAAGCTACTGCCAGACTGTCTTCCAAAGTCGCTGCCCCGTTTTATGTTCTCACTGGCAGTGGATGAGCGTTCCTGCCGTGCGTGCTACATCCTTGCCTGCAATTGGTAGTTTCAGTATTTTGGATTTTAGCTATTATTATTTAATACGGGAATTCTAGATAGGAAGAGGCAGCTATTATCAAAAATAGCCAAATCTCTAGCTTTTTCACACTGATTTTTTTCCCCTGAGAATCATTAGCCCAAGTAAGATGTTTCAAAGTCTGTTTCACAATACTTCAACATCAGTTACTTCACGAAACTCAACACACCATTAAGTCAGCTTTGTGCCTGAATGTAGCTTTTCCTATAAAAAGAAGCTAGAACCAAAATCGCAACTAGCAACTAGAGGAACATTCTTTAAGACGTGGTACCAAGTTAAAAAAAAAAAAAATTAAAAATCTAACACTACACAATCCAAAGTGCATCATGTGCTTTGATGTTTGAACCGTTTATTTCAATAGAGTATCTAGAACTTGTGGATTTTACAGTATTTATTATGGAAACCCACTTTCACAAGTTTCTGTCACATTGTCTGACTGTCTCATGTGGACTGTGAAAACTCAAAGCTAGAACAGTCGATGGTGAATGATCCTTTTTTTTTTTTTTTTTTTTTAATTTATTTATGATAGTCACAGAGAGAGAGAGAGAGAGAGGCAGAGACATAGGCAGAGGGAGAAGCAGGCTCCATGCACCGGGAGCCCGATGTGGGATTCGATCCCGGGTCTCCAGGATCGCGCCCTGGGCCAAAGGCAGGCACCAAACCGCTGCGCCACCCAGGGATCCAAATGATCCTTTTATTACAGAACCGATAGGTGATCTCTGCTCTACAGGATTAACTCAGTGGAAGGCTGTATAAAGTTTTCCCTCAATGGTACCATATGTAGAGCAAAACCATAGAGGTCAAAAGAGCAGCGTTGACATGAGTAAGCAAGTTAAAAAAAAATATTGTGTAGAACACATTGGCATTACGTAGCATTAAGAGACCTAGATAAAGAATTAGGAAATAGAAACTCATTTTGTGAATTTGTTTTACAAAATCTTGCTATAAAAACAAACATGTTTTACAAATGCATACATCGTCACTGTCTTATTTTGTAGTTTGTTTTTTTTTTTTCTTAATTGGAAATTTTTACAAAAGCTTAACCAGAGTGAGCCTGTCTACCTCTCATCCTGAGTCTGTCTGGAATATTGGAATATTAATGGAAATCACATTGCTCTGTAATTGCCTTGGCTCTAATTCATATTGATTCGCAACTATTATGAGGTGTCAGGTAATAAAGTCAAGAAAAACATGAAAAAACATCTGAGTGGTTGGTTATGCACTTTAAACGAGAAGAAATGTTTACATGGTGCCCAATATTCATCAGGAAAAAGACATATCTTTTTTTTTTTAATTTTTTTTTCTTTATTTATGATAGTCACACACACAGAGAGAGAGAGAGAGAGAGAGGCAGAGACACAGGCAGAGGGAGAAGCAGGCTCCATGCACCGGTAGCCCAACGTGGGATTCGATCCTGGGTCTCCAGGATCGCGCCCTGGGCCAAAGGCAGGCGCCAAACCACTGCGCCACCCAGGGATCCCAGGAAAAAGACATATCTTGTGAATGAAACTCACTCGTGCAGAATAGAGCTACGGAGAGGCAAGCGCCTGCTCGGCGGAAGGCACCACTGACCGGGGTTGCAGATGCTCATTGTTTAAGACCCTTTGTCTAAGGAAAATAAAGGTCCGTATGAAATTGCTATTCCACAGTACTTTAGGACCACATTTCTGTAGTTTGCTAATAGCAGCTCTATATTACGCTGGTCTACAATTTTTGAAACCATATTTTTAACTCCAGTAGTTGGCACAAGGCCTAAAGCATCTGCCTTATTCTGGGAAATCTGGCTGCCACGATTAGTGGTCTGACTACAGTATTTCCATACGAGTAAGTTCCCACTGATACACTTGTGGTTTCACATATACCAAAAAATATTCTATGATGAGTGTTGGATGGAAAAGATGGTGCATCTCACAACGATCTTTCTGGCCACATGGACATACCACAGTTTGTATCAGGGATCTTGAAATGCCGGCAGTCCGAGGCATACATTACTCCTGCCAATATATATTCATTACTTATAATACCATTTTCTTTTGATGTGTCAGCCTTAAGGAAATGAAAGGAAAAGAAATGTCTGTAAAACGTCTCTGAAATTTTCATCGAATATCCCAAACTGCCTTAATAACTGCCGTAAGCCAAATTCAGGATAACATTTCTAGAAACTTCAGTCCTGTATGTCTGCGTGGATGTCTCTCTCTCTCGCTGGAAAGGAAGCAGAGACTGAAGAAAAAAACCTGGGTGCAGAGAGTTCAATTGTCCCTTCAGAATATGTGCAGTTACGGCCATAAAAGGATCAGTGAAGGACAAGAACTTGTTGTTTTTTTCCTTCCAATCCGTATCCACTCAGGAGAATAGACTCTAGTCAGCACAACAGGACCTCATCAGAGAGGCCTTTTAACATAAGGCATCTGTCTTAAGTATTAAAAATGTGACTTCAGTTTTCCTCTTAAATACCATCACAGCTGACCTTTTGAAACAGAACTGAAGTTTCTCTCTGCTTGAAATTCCTCATTCTCCAGAAGAACAATAATCAATTAATGCATTTATTTTAATCTTGCTTGGCCTTTCTCGAGAGCAAGCACATTCCCAAATAGTTCTCTGTGTCCTTTAAGCCCTCGTTACGTTGTCACATTTTACATCCTAAAGATGCACTAACCATAGCAGATCTCCTCATAGTCGTTAAAGAGAAAGATAAGTCGTATCACATGCAAGTTAATATTAAATATTATGTGAGATGAAAACACTTGAACATGTAAAATTCAGAATGATGAAACGTGGTCTTCCTTTTATTTTTCCCTTATATTTTGCTTTGTTAGTTGTTAGGCAATTTTCAGGCGTCACTTTTGGGGACATTTTTGGTCTAATTTTGCTCTGACCTTCTAATTTTTAGTTGGGGAACAGTGCGGGAAACAATCTGGTTTTGATGGAATCCCAAAGTTGTGTAAGTGTGTGTGTGTTCTAAATAAGCTCAACTAGGTCATATGACTCATGCGCTTTCCATGGTCTCATTGACTTTATGTCTACAAGCTTTCTAATTAATTTTATTTGATCAGATAGACATTCTTGATCGCCTCTTTTTGAAAAAGAAAAATCGACTGTTTGCTAAGAAGGAGGTACTGCTGTAGAGTTTTCAGTAAAATATCTTCCAAAGGTTTGTACAGATTCGATCAATTTGCATAGCAGAAATAAATACTCGAGCCCCTTGTGGTTTTCAAGGACAGCTGTTTTCTCCGGTTTCAGCTCTATGATTAAGGCTTAAGGAAGGATACAGAGTGATGAGAAATACAATTGCTACCTTTGGAAGATTTAACAGGCATGCTGGGGATTTCTGCATTTTCTGCATTTTCTTTTCTTTATAGGTACAGAAAAACAACAACAAAAACCCCACCAGACAACTTCCACGTTAAAGAGTATAGCTCATATGTCAGTGGCAAGGGTACTTCACTATAAAACCTAAGCACATACAAGTAGGTTCCTATACAATCCAGAAATATGGGGACACGGGGTGGCTCAGCGGTTGAGTGCTCAGCCCAGGGGTGACCCCGGGGTCCTGGGGTCCCGGGATTGAGTCCCACTCAGGCTCCCTGCATGGAGCCTGCTTCTCCCTCTGCCTGTGTCTCTGCCTCTCTCTCTCTCTTCTCTCTCATGAATAAACAAAATATTTTTTAAAAAACCCAGAAATCTGAAAAATTCTCTATGAATTTAAGTGTTTCTCTCCATGTCAACATCTTTAAGAATATGTGTGCTTTGATATTTCAACATAGTAGTATCTTATACATTTCAGCATTTCTTTGGTGGCATTTTCAAAGTTTAATGTTTATTTGGAAAGAGGAGAGTCCCTGAATTCCTTTGAGTCATGCATCATTGATCTTGAGGTTATCCTGAGAATTTGGCAAGACATTACTACTTTGAAGAGAACCATAGGCCCCACTTCTCCAGTGTAACTGAGCTCTGAGATCCTTCCTTCAGTGTGTCCCTAGGAGTAGGAAAGGTTGAGAAAGGAGAGAATCTTAGAATCATGCTTTTGCCCTGCATCCAACTTTATTAAAAGGACAGAATTCTGAGATTATACAAATTTTGAGATCATAAACAGATACAAAGGCTGGGACAGTTCTGTGGCTCTGCTGTCCCCTGTTATGAGACTGTTGACAGCCAGATGCACAATTTACCTAGGAGACATTGATTCAATATTTATTTAAACTAGTATATAAATAAAAGATGAAATATGGAGTTTCTGTGACATTTTTTGGTTAGTTTGGAGAACTTTGTTCCTTTTTTTATGCCAAGAATAGCTAATGTTCATGAACTTCATGAACCCCATTACATGACTTTCCCAAAGTCAAAGCTCCGATCAGAGCTATGGCTGTAAGATCCAAGTATGAAGTTTAAAATCCTAGTTCAGTGGTTCTCTATAGATCAGACTGGGATGTTCTAGAGCAAAGAGTTTAAGTAATCTTATTTAAATTACTCAGAAATTCAAATAAGCTATGGCTTAGAAATTTTCGAACTGAAGTGATTCTAGGTTTTTCTGATCGCCATAGATGGCAGGAGGTGGTGGAACACATGGCCGGCTTATTTTCAGGTATTTTCCTGTTTAATTCCTTTTATGTTGAAAAGATGAAAACTGCAGGCATTACCAGAGAACTAAGGGAAATGAAAGAGGAATCACTATAGAAACAGCTTGTTGCATAATTGCAGCATACTTATTACTCTCTAGTCTACGAATGGTCCAAATTGCCTAAAAAATGAACAGGCCAAGTATCTGTGCACATTCACTCGGCCCAGTGGGGGTTAGTTGATATCTCTGAATATTTATGACTGTCCCTTCATTACCTGTCTCCCCCATTCCCCGTACTGTCTAGCACAACCTTTTTTTTTTCAATTAAAGCAGATGCCAAGAATAAAATAAATGAAGAACTGAATTGAAAAATGACGCATGAATGTGTGTATTTGGGCTTGTCTGTGAGAGAAATCAGTATATGCTGAATCCTTGCCAAACTTTCTCTGCACACACTTCTTACATATACTTAGCTACCTAATACCGATCATTTAGTGATTTTGATACTAAACAACTGATATTTAAAATTATGTAAAAAAAGCAAAATGACACAGAGCATGGAAAAAAAAATTTAAATTTGTCCCAGAGTTATATTAATTTTTTTCAGCCATTAGTAGACTTAGTCATAAAATTCTTTTATTTTTTCCTTTCAAAATGTAGCCAAGAAACAAACATCTTTCTTTGCTTTCTTTGCAGGAAAGAACCAGTCTCTGGATTATTTCCAGGCCATCCAGACAGCTATTTCAACTGGAACAAGTGACCTTTGGAACAGACTAGAACTTAGCAGCCTGGCCAGACAGAGAGGAGGGAGTAGTCAACTGGGAAGGGCCCCAACATGTTCTTGTGAAATGCCATTTGAAGTAAGAGGACAATAAAAATTAAGGACAAGTAAATGAGCTTAAAAATATCTAAAACCAATGAAAACTGTGTGACCACAATATGGGATTCAAGGAAAGATACAGTAGGAGTCTTTAGCTATCATTCTTTAATACACATGCTCAACCAATATGGTTCTCCACTCCCTTCAGTACAAGGAATGTCTCTTAATTATGTAATATTCACCTTTGAATCTCCATAGTCTTGGAAAACTCAGTAATCATCTGTTTTCCCTCCCTCATTGGCACCAAATTTCCTCAGTCTATGATTCTACAGTGGTCGTTAGACGCTCTTAGAGAATGGTCAAGACCTTTATTTAGCAAGTTATTGCTGCAGGGAGATAAAAGTTAAAATAATAGTAAAGAGTTCATGTGAGAGAACAAAGTGATTATCTTCTAACATTGGGTTGGAAGGCATGCTCTCCTTTTCTTTCACAGAGAGCACAGGAAGTTTTAGCTCAGGTCATTAGCAAGAAGTATGCTAAAGAAGCACGCAGCCTTTACTGAATGCTCATGGACAGAATGTTGCGCTTGGCACCCCAGGATATAAAAATGTCAAAGTAATCCTTTCTTCAAAGTTTTTGGAGAATAAATAGAAAAGTAAAAAAAAAAAAAAAAAAAAAAAACTTTATTAAAAAATTATTTTTCCAAGACAGCATTTTATTTATTTTTGCAAAATATATCAATGATAATACAGTACAAGTTACCAAGAAAATACTGTGGGATATCAGAATGTCCTCTCATAACTTAACGAGGCCCATTGTGTACTGGAGAATCTTTTTAAGAAGGTAATTCCTACAGCTTCTAGCCAGGTTTTCTTTAAAAGCCTTAATGCATATTCCAAACTGCCCATAGATAGACTCACATGCAAACCAGAAAAGTTTGACTTGATAAATTTTGAGTATGCATCTGAATTAATGCCAAAAACGTGGCTAAGGGAAATACATTTTTTCCAAATTTTTAGTTCTATAGTTATGGTAGTACTATGAAGTGGCACAAAACCCAATGTTAGTGATAGAGAAGTTCCATTATTTCAATTTACCATGTAAGATCAGAAAAATTTGAGACTTTAAACTCAACTCCCTAAGCATTCCATATTTTGCATATTACTTAACTATGATTTAGGAAATGCTGTATCTTAGAATTCATGAACCTAAGTGGTAGGAAATGAATCCAGAGAAAA
This sequence comes from Canis aureus, assembly GCF_053574225.1. Taxonomy (NCBI): domain Eukaryota; kingdom Metazoa; phylum Chordata; class Mammalia; order Carnivora; family Canidae; genus Canis; species Canis aureus. The sequence goes on from NC_135644.1 coordinate 583,890, forward strand.
TAAGTTTTATAGGAGGTGTTTCTAGAAGTGGGTTGTGTTTGGTTCTTCACAACAGAAGATCAAGACGTGGAACAAGTCTATAAGAATTAAGGTTTTGTTCCATTTATAAGATGGACGTTGAAAGAGGACATTCTTGAGAAATGTGCCTGAACTTATCTAGGAAGGAGAGGACACAAGTTAGGCCTTTTCTGCGGAGACATGGGGATCCGAGGGCAACACCAGCCACACCCATCTCCGCAGTGGGCTAGCCACCTATAACGGGTGTAGTTTAGGTGGAGTCTGAGATTTAGCTGTCAAAATTGAGTCCAAGAGTCTCCAGCTAATTTAACAGAGGTTGAAATCCAAAATCATGAGTAAATATTGAATTTGGAACTACATATGGAAACACTGGAACTGAAAAATATCAGCAGCTAGTTTTTTTTCATAGTTATGTTAACTAACATAAAAAAAAGTAAAAAAGAAAAAAAAAGAATCAGAAAGGCAACAATGCAACATCTATCAGAAATTTTATCTGAAAATAAGTCTTCATAATGTGACCAAACTTTTTTGAGAAAGTTCAAATCCAAAAAAAGAGAAATACGAAGAGAAAACTATTGCTATTGGACTCTCTTGATAGTCTCACAGTGGATATCTAACACTAGACACTAGCCAGTGCTAGATACGCACATTTAAACAGAATTAAATAGAAGTGTCTTCTGGGAGGCTTTTGGTTCAGCCGGTACTTTCGCACATGTTGGTTTTTACTTAGTAATTCATATATCACCTTACCTTTCCTTTATGTCAATAAACTAACTGAGGGCAGGAATCCGGTCATCTTCAATTTAACAACGTTAAGCAAGCAAAATTAAATCCAGTAAGCAAATTTACTAGATGTTTTCTTACCCACATAACATAGGTTATCACACAAAGTGAGTAATAAATGAGTTTTATTGAATGGGTTGATGGATTGTTCATTGGTGTGCAAACACTGGGCATGGGAGTCCTGTGAATCTTTAAAACACTTAATACTTTGTTTTCAGAAGGTTCAAAACTTCATGATATTCCAATAAGCCACAACTCAAATCTTATTATCAAGTCTACCTTTTAAAGACTCGAAACCCTTTATACTATTACTAGGCTAAAAAGGCTCTCAATTTTTAAAGGAGATATTTACATAATACAGTTATTGCACCAGATGCTTCTAGTGAAAGGGACCCAGTTACGACCTCTCTCACCACCAGGATCGAGGCCACTGTTTTCACAACTGAATGATATTTGCTTACAAAGCTAAAATGTGTGTGGGCTGTAAGAAATGAAGTTAAAGTTCATTAATTCTTTTCCTTTCTCTTCCTCTCTTCCTTCTACTCTTAGGCCTCATTTTATGACCTGGAAACGCTGTCATATAATCACCTTCAGAATGTTTCTAACTTAACCAGGGATTATTTAATGAGTAAATATACAATTATTTATTTAAAATCATTTATTCTCAGCAAAATCAAACATATTGAGTATACATAGAAATACAATTTTCAACTGGGATCTTCATAAAAATGCACTGGTGAAATAAATGTTCATAATTAATGACCAATTATGTACTATTTAGTCATGCCAGTAGCAGAATTGATTACCATTAAAAATTGGTAAAGTAACATATCTTAAGTGTGCAAATACCATCTTAGTACTCTATTGTGTTACCATTGATAATAAATGGCCACTAAATATATACCTATTACATAAAGCTTTTAAAGTACAATAAAAATACAAATTCTATCTGTTAAAAAAAGCCATTCATATGGCCCCTAAACATTCTCATTATACAAATTCCAAAATACTATATGACAAACAAAATTATAAAGGTTCTTCTTTATGAAACATATACTAACTTCTAATTAAGGTACAACTTAGCAGATAACAGAAAACAAGAAGGCTTATATATACCATAGAACATTACGAAGATACATACAAATATAAGATTGCATAAGCGTATTTGATTTCTTTTCCTAGTGAATATATGTACCTTTAGCACTTGACGAAAATTTCCATGAGTAAAAGAAAAATCTATTTTTGAGATCTACCTCTAATCTAAGCTCACATTTTCATTAATTTAATCTATTTTTATTATGATGCAATGTACCAAATTATAAATTTTAACCATAAATTCTTGCACTGAGTACAAATTAAAGTCTTTTACATAATGGGCAAAGGTGTAGGAAATAAACACTTTTAAAGGTCGGAGTTCATCAGCACATTATCAATTAAGTAAAAGAAAATTCTATCGTTCATGTTAGCTTAAACTGAGAAGTCGTTTGATTTTTGTAAAAAAAAATGAGATTTGACTTCAACAAAAACAAATACAAATTAAAATTGCTAAATGATACTGATGATTCATAAGGAATAATTGTTATAGATTTTAAAGTATCAAAACTAATGGGGCATCACAAAATAAATTGGGTGAGAAAATATTATCAAAGGAGAAAATATGAGAATAATATTATTCAGTTAGAAAAGATATATTTGGTAAAGTAAATGTGGATAATAGATAGACATTGCAACCATAGCATATATTCCAAATGTTTTTTTAGAAAACATCAGATCAGATTATGTTTAGATGTTTAGCATAACTTATCTCATTAGAAATTAAATTTTAAGTGTTTTGTAATGAGCAAATTTTAATTTTTTCCATCATCTTCACTTGTGAAATAAATAAAAGATTTAGAGTATAAGTGATAATAATAGCTAACATTAATACTTTGCTTTTACTAATAAACTCTAATTATTTGGTTTAATTATTATTGGAAATTATATTTTTGCTACTTTACTTGCTAAAAATGACCTGGTGGGATTATATTCAGAGTTTACATTTTGCCAATGATATGAACAACATTTAATACATAAAATAACATCTGTCTAATGGATGGTAACATGCTTATTGGTTTGAATATGGAATATATTTAGTTTGGCATTGGTATATCTCCTCAAGACTTTGAAAGGTGTCATCAAGGTATGGCTTTTGAGAATCAAAAATGAACTAGCAGCCTGGAAAATGAACACGTTTCAAGAAGGATACTAATTATTCAGAACTCTGACACAAGACAGATATTTGGATAATTTGTTTTCTGATTATAAATTCATCTACAGGAGAAACAGAAAAGAACATAAAAGTATGATTTACTTTACAGTCAGTTGTTTTTAAAATAAACATTATAGATCAATAGCGAAGGACGTTTTAGTAAAATAACTTGCAAAAAGTTACGGTCTTCAAAAATATATTGGCACACGTATACCACCTGTCAGAAAGTAATAAGGAATGACGTATACGCATATCAAACAAACTGAACACAAATCTGGATCTCTTGTTCTTGACATCAGCACCTGCTGTCTAATGGGTCGAGACAAAATACTGTGCCTTCAAGAGTTAGTCCCATTTTGAACCCCTCCTGCAAAACAGAGCAAAATCATTAAGATAAGAAATGCTCATGGCAATACCAATACCGGTGATAGTGATGATAGCCACAAAACAAAGAGACCGAACAAAAGGTGAAATCCTCACGCTTTGATCGGCCAAGGACTAATGGCCCATGCTGGCTTGTCAGGTGTTCCTATCGCTGTGTGTCTCGGGCAGTTGTTTAGACCCATCAGCGTTTTAAAGGTTTAAGTACGTGTGACGTTGGCATGAGTGACAGACCAAGGGAAACAGAAGCAAATGGCATCCCGTAGGGGTTTCAAGACTTGCATGGTCACGGGTGGCCTCGTGTGCCAGTCTACTGGGGCTCAGATCTCCTCTGTTGGCTCTGGAGGCCAACATGATTTAAACAGAGGTAAGAGAGCTGGAGCTGCTCCGTGACCAGAGACAGCTGGAGAGTCTTCACGTCCTCCTCCCGGTTACACCGTCCAGGGCTCGGGCTGGCACACGCAACGCCAGGGCCTGCGTGGGACACAGCTGCAGACCACCGGGCCGCGGGGAAAGCCCCCGCCCGTCCCGCTGTGGCTCACGGTTGTAAGTCTTGCTTTGGGTCCCACTCTCCCTAGCATGTTTGGGATGTTTCTGGAAATGAAGGTGCCCTCCATCTACTGGGAGCAAGTACACATTTTCTTGCCTCCCTTTGTCCCCCAACTTTTTGACTCAAAGTCCAGTTAGGTAACAGAGTGGACTACTAGTCTCACACGTAGGATTTCGGGATTCGTCACTTCCGTACAACACCAGGGCTCATCACAACACGGGCCCGCGATTTTGAGTGAGAGGTCAGCGGCCGCAGAGTGTGTCCTCCAGCCCCAGCTCCCTCCGGTTTACCGCCTGGTCCCTCCCCACCCCGGCCTGCAAGGAAGAGATAAGAAGCAGAGCCTCCCACTAAGCAGGGACCCGGGGCCGTATTTAGGTTTCCTTGTGGAAGCACCGGGGCCGCTTGTACATATACCCTACGTCTCTCTCCTCCTGACAACTGAGATTCTGCTCAGGGCGGTGGTTCGCAGCAGGGGCTGGCGGGTGACACGGGCCGCCGAGCGGGGACAGGCGTCCTAGAGAAGCTTTGTCCTCCGTCCTCCTTGCGTTCATTTCGTGAGACTGAGCCTACTGGCGGGTGAGCCACTCTGACCCCAGTCCCGTCCGTCCACGGCAGGGGCCCAATGTCCTTCTTACAGATGCAGCGTGACCGTGACCCGGGAAGGGAGAAAGCCAGCTCGAAACTGCGAGCCTCGCCTCACCTGCTCCGAACGTTCAGGGCTCCTCACGGTCTACGGCCCAAGGCCCCGGGCAGTGCCACCGCCGCCAGGCGCCCGGGGCTCTTTCCCCCCGGCGCGGCCCGACAAGCCAAGGGGCTGAGCGAGCCCCGGCGCTCACCGCTACTGTTTAAAGCCTGTTCCTATCACGGGAAGAGCTATTTTGCTGAATCGGGGCGCGGTGTCTTAAACAGCTGCCAAATACTTAGAGAAGTCAAGACTTCAAGCTAAGAATAGTGTAAGTTAACTGTTCTGTACAAATGTTTTATTTGGATATGGGAGGCTCTGTGCACTGTGCCCTCTTCTGGCACGACAGACAGACAGACAGACAGACAGAGTGGATATATATTAACTTGAGAAGGTTTGATACTAGCCAGTGTTTTAATCTTTTTCTCAGTTCATTCTGAAATGGAACCACTATCGTTTCAACTACCCTGAAAATACTATTTATCAATGCGTTTGTGTTTGCACGGCAGAACAGCAATCAGTAAAATACGGATCGGTCACTATTTCAATAATAAAAAAAGTAGATCATTTATAAGAATATCTCCATAGTGATTTTATAAGGATCCCTTTGGAGTCACCTTCGATTAATTTAATCATCCCTATTAACAGACACATTATTGACTCTCTCCTTCATTTTCTTTACTTCTAAGATAAAATTTCTCATACAGCTTCTGACTTTTCCTCCTAGGTCTCATTTACTAAGTCATGATTTAATGATTACTGAATCTTTCTCAGGTTTCCATATTCTCTTGAATTTGAAAACTCTGGATGAAAATGAGGCTTTAATTTATGTTGTGATGGAGATTATTGTAAACAAGTCTCATGCAAAAGATAACTTTACTATTAACATATTATTAATAATATGCCTTTTGTATGAAATATTTTGCTCAGTTTTACTTCATTTTGAAATAGGGAGAAAAGCATGTTAAGGAAGGAAAAACCACTCATATGAAAGAATTGTTAACACGTTGAGGTATGTCCTTTGAGGGTCTTTATCAATTTCTAGATTTTTAAAAATAATTTTAATAATAACATAAAAACCATAATATATAAAAATATATATAACTTTCTTATTTATTTTAATGTAGCACACACACATATATAATTTTCTATATTCTTTTTAAAATTTAGTGGAACAAATTTTCCCTATTGGGTCCCCATAAAACTAATTTAATGATTATATAATGTTCTATTCATTTTTTTAAAAATCTGAGTGTAGTTGATATACAATATTATATTAATTTCAAGTGTGTAACATAGTGACAGAAAATTTATATACATTAGGAAATGTCACCATGATAAGTATAGTTTCCATCTGTCGCCATAAAGAGTTATTATAATACTACTGACTATATTCCCTATACTTTTCATCTCTGTGACTTATTTACTTTATAACTGGAAGTTTGTACTTTTTAATCCCCTCGTTCCACCTGTCTCTTCACTCTTCTTCCTGCAGGCAACTACCAATCTATTATTTTTAATGTGATTTAATTATTTCCAGTATTTTATAATTATGAATAAAGTTAACTAGAAGCTTTTGCCCATAGAAGTTTTCCACATTTATAGTCATTTTCTTCTCAGAATAGATTGCATTACAGTTTTTGATATCGAATAGAAATATAAGTATTACCAACAAATTACTCTCCAGATGGATGCTTTGAACTGACCCTGTCCCAGCAATGAGTTTGTCTCACCACACTCTCACTTGCGTGGATTATAAGTAAAGAAATAAAATGTTTAATTTGCTTGATTAAAATAGCACTTTTAGTTCTTTATTTAATTTGTATATTTTCTTCGGTTAGATTGAACATGTCTACATGCATGTTAGCCACTTGTGGTCTTTTGTGAACTGCTGGGTTTTTTAAAATTTATCTGATTTAGTTTTCTAAGTATTTGTCTACTTACCTTAATTATGTATATGTGATATATTTATATATTTTTAAAGAGAAAAGAAAAAATTACAAAAAACTATAGAAACTATAGAACTACATATTTTTCTTTTCCTTATAAAAATTTCTTTCCAATTCAAAAGTCTGATAAATATTCAATTGTATACCAAACATTTTAAGCTGACTAATATTTCTGAAATTTACTTGGATATCTATTGTATGTTACAGCTGTTCATTGATCTTCCACTAAATTATTGACCAGCTGACTTAACACCCCTTAATGCAAAGTTCATATTTCACTGACTTGCCATGATCCTTTTTTCATGTATTAAATTATTATAGCTTAGAATATACACTTCTGAGCTATCAATACTATTTTACTAATTTGTCTGTCAGTGACACCAGGAAGCTTAAGTTATGTCAAATTAAATGACTACATTACTGGTTTCAAATAAATATTCTATTTTCTAACCATTTATAATAAAATATGACCTCACATTTCTGCTTAAATTTGATACACCCAAGATATTTTTGTGATTTCCCCTGTAAATGAAAGAGAAAACCTGAATATCTCACTAGGCTTATTAACTCAATATCATATATACAACCCACTGTACTGTACTGTTTTTACATTATATGCAAATATAAAAATAATAGCCAAATGTGTACATTAGCTTAATTAGGCTAACAAGATTAATAGCAAAAGTTGTCATAGACTTTAGATGAAGAAAATATTATTTTACTTTAGTTGAAGTGACCTTGCAAGTAAATCTTGAACCAAAGCAAAACAAAACAAAACAAAACAAAAACAGACAAGCAATGAGGTGGACAATGCAATAGTGACGACATCATTGAAAAAATAACTTTAAAATATGGGTTATAAAACCTCTTTAAACACAACTAACAATCAGAGACATCCATGTGAAACTGCTGTTTGAAGATTTATTAAGTAAAGCATGCAAATATTAAGGTTTTAGCTTTAAGAAGTTGTAAGTTGTTTAAAATTATTATGAAAATAATATACCAACCATCTCTGGCGCTACCCACCATGAAAGCAGAAAAGAATAAAAAAGACATTAAGAAAATATTAGAAATGGCAAAAACCGAAACAGAAGCAAAAATACCATAGCTTAACATTATTTAACTAACACATCACTAAATCATTTCAATACAGTGTCTTTTGGGGTTAGTTCCTACAAAAATCTGGGGCTATAGGTTTGTTTTTAAAAAGCTATAGAATTTTTTTCAGTCTTGTGAAAATTTAAAAACATTAACAGAAAAGTACTCTTTGTGATTTGCATAATGTTTAACAACAAACACCACCGCACCGTCGTGCCCATGTTTGTGTTTGCCCTTACAAAAGCATTAGTCCCAAGTAGCACAAACCTAGGTGGTAAAACTAATGAAAAAGGGAAAAGATTGATTTCATATTAAATAAATGAAGTATTCCTGCTAAATAATCATGTACTATTTGAGTGAAAGTGTCATATTTGAACTCTAGAAAAGAGGGAGAGAAATTGCACCACCGAACAGGATACATCCTAAAATCAACGGAAGTTTGACATCGGTGGTTTTAGTTTCAGCCACATAATATCACCATCCTGTTGAAGTTCTTAATTTGAATTTTATTAGGTGTTGTAATTGTGCTTTTATTTAACTTGTAATTTTTAAGTTAATAGTTGTATAGGAGCAAATAATTGTAAATATTTGAGAAATGTTACAATTTAAGTCAATAGAAAGGATTTAAAATAATTTTTCATGTAAAATAAGATTATGAATTACCCAACTTGAGAAATGCTGTTTTAACATATTCTTTGAAAATCTCAAGGCATATGTTACTATATTTAGAGCAATAAGGAAATTCACATAATGCCTAGAAAAGAAGATGACTGCTTCATAGCTGTAGTCCAAAATGAGTGGAAGGATATTTATATTATCTTTCTAGGAAGGAGTGTTTCATCAGTGTTAGAAGATCAGAACCCACCGTTAATAGTTTTGTCCAGGAAATGAAACATAGGGAATGAATCACCTAATAAGTGGGAGTGACTTCTTCAACTACATCTTCTCAATCAGCTTCATATAATTGGTCTTTGCCTACATTTTGCCATATAAATAATCTTTTCGATAAAATATAGGCTATAATAACTTCACCAAAATGTAAAGGGCAAATATAAAGAGAAGATATTTTTTTTTCCCCCGGTGCTTTCAAGACTATTTATTAATCATGGCCCACTGTAAAAAGCTTTTAAAACCAGCATCTTCAAGTTTCCAGTACAACTGAGAATTGAAAAATGAAAGAGGGAGAGAGAAATGAAAAACCCAACTGGACTATATTACTAAAGAAGTTGTCACTGGGTGCCTGCGTTCCCCAAAAGAGTCCAGAAGTTATGAACCATAGCGACGATGCTTCTTGTAAAAGAGATTGATTTCACTCTCACAAAGATTTTCCTTCATCTACCCATTTACAATTTGAACTGCATAATTGGTAAAACTGAGATGAAATCTTATAAACCTAGTGCAATTACCTTGTAATTTTTGGATTTGAAAGTAATGAACCATTAGAATCCATGTAATTTCATATAAAAAAAAAGAACCATCTTATTGCCATTGTAAATTGCATTCTTAAAAAGAAAACAGAACAAAATAAAACTTAGCATGTGTAGGAATATTTTTAGGACTAAATGCATATGAGTATTTCCAAGTAATTGTTTCAAATAAGTTTCCATAGTAATACTAATTTAAGGAAAGGGTAGTTTTGGTATATAACATTCTCTGTGTCCCATAAACAAAAAGAAATAAACCATGTGTAGGTCAATCTGTTAAAATAGTCACCTGCATCTCATCTAATTTTGATTGAATATCTGGAGGAAAATCCCCTGCTCCACAGTTAAATGGGTCAAAAGGTTCTGCTCCAAACAGGTCTCGTTCTAAAAGGAGGAAAATAATTTAGTAAATTAAATGACAAGAATAAATAAATAAATAAATAAATAAATAAATAAATAAATAAATAACTAGCAAGAAGTGATTGGGGTGAGTTAGGTCTCAGAGGCAGGATTATATAAAGAACTGCTCACAAGGCCAAAGGAGCTCCTATCCACACTCATTTTATGCTGGGCTTTTCTGAGCTTAGAGGTAAACACTAACAAAGAGGCAAAAATCCATTTTATGACAATATTAAAAACTGTTTGGTTACAAAGAATTATTATCCAGAGAGGCTTCTGTGTCTTTAATTAAGACTTCTCAATATCAAATTCATCAAATTTTTGAAGCAATTTAATTTATTACAATTAATGTTTTACTTATTGAGACTTCCCTTTTCCATCTACTGATGCCTTTGTAACACAACAGTGAAGCAATCCGAGGGACCGGGGCTGGTTGGTAAGTCGTGTTACTCATAGCTCATTACACCTTAATCTCACATATATTTAGAAAAAATTTAAGGCACATTGTCTCATGTGCTATGAAACTATATCACCTTCCCAAATAAACACAACGAGGCAGGTTCTTTAAAAATGCCTCCTAGCCCCAACACAAATTTCTTTTTAAATACAACAAAAATGGAATATCAAAAAACTCTCTGTCACATATACTCTAAAGTATTCATTCTTTAACCACTAAAGAAGTATTAAAGTTAAAATTGATATTTGTAATTGATAAAAACCATGGCCTATTATTTAAAAATTATCAAATTTCTTTCTTGACACAATTTTTAAAAATTATATAGGTGCATGGGAATTTGTAATATATTAAGAAAAACTATATTATCAAAATTCAATGCTATGTAAGAAATAATATTTATGTTCCTTGAGTTCTATTATATCCTCTAAATTAATCTGTGACCCTCATTATGAAAGACTCTGGCTTTTATAGTTATAACTTTTTTTTTCAAATTCATGTATTAAATAAGTAAAAAAATTTTGTAAGTGCCTGGTGCTGCTAAGTATTATATACATAAGAGGGACATACACTTTTATCATCCAAATAAAGACACTTTTAAGAGTAAAAGGAATGCAACCAACAGTCACACCAAGACAGGAGATATAAACCAGAACTGTCCTAAACAAATGGGAATTTATGCCCATTTTATATATGAATATTATATATATTTTATATATATTACATAATATATGTAGACACTATATATGGGCATGGGTGTTATTATTATTGTCGTTATTTTCCTCAGTCTGATGTTGTTCAGTTAATAAACCAGAGCTTGGGGAACAAGAGAACTTTTCTTTGGAGGAGTGCCTTGGTTACCACCATACCACAAGCACGTCCAACACTGCTCTGCACAGGATAGATGTTTGTGAAAAGAAATGAATTAACAAGAAGGAAGAAGAGCTGATCAAGAGGAATAGAGATTTTCATTATAGGCTATCTCATTTTATCGCTTTGCTTTAGAGTGCTTCACAGATATTGTATTTTTTTTACAAATTAAAAATGTTTGTGGCAACTCAAGTATCAAATAAGTACCATTTTTCCAACAGTATTTGCTATAAAGATAGATATGGTATGGGGGTATCTAGAATGCTATATTTATCTACTATCTATCTATCTATCTACCTACCTACCTACCTACCTACCTACCTACCTACCTATCATCTATCCTTCATTGTATTTACTAAACTTTGGCACTCAGGATCATTAGATATTAAAAAATGTAGCAGGGTGTTACTTCAGTTTCTCATTTAAAAAGTCCTTAACACAATTTGAACATCTCTGCCTAGATTTTCCAAAGGCATGTCAAATTTATTGATATCTAAAACTGAATGCATTTTTCACCTTACCTACCCTCTTAGTTTTCCCTGTTAACAACATTTGGTCTAATATCCTGAATCACAGTTGATTCTGAACTCTCAGCCACCATCCTGATAAATTATCCCTTCTAAATATTTTCAAAGCTATTCACTCTTCTCAGTTTATAGTTTGACCTGGATTAAAATCCTCCTTTGCAGATACTGCACTAATTTATATTTCAGATTTTAGCTTGTAATGAAAGTCTAGCATATATGCTAAACGAATGCCTACTGGGCTAAATAAGAGAATGAGTAAACCAGTGGTTAAATTCAAGGAATTAAAAAACAGTAAAGGAAGAGATGTGAGACCCTCAGAAGGACAAAAAAATACCCTATTATGACATGAGGATACTGGCAACATTTGCTAAAAACACACTATGACATATATATTATGGATTATTTCCTGAAAAAATATTTTGCAAGGCACAAAATATATTCAGAGGAATTAAAAAATATATATTTCAATTTATGTAAAAGTATTTTTATACACTGATTTTCAGAGTTTCTGATGTTATTACTTTGCATTTACAATTAATTCTCTAAAATTTACTGAATATCTAACATGTGTAATGTATTTTGGTAAGTTCCACAAGGGGAAAAAATAAATTAAAGGCCCTGACACAGTTTAAGACCAAGCTAAAACTTTGGAGTTATATGGAAAAACCTCTTAATGTGAACCAGAGAGGATACAGTAAAGCAGAACATGTAAAAGTGTCTTTTCTTGAGTTTCCCTTCGGACATAATGACTGATCATGGCCACTGAGAACTATTCTTTAAGTTCCTGTGATAGGGCACAGATCAAAATATAATCAAAACATTGAAAGTGAGCATCTGTTGGATGGTTCCTAATTCATCGGTAAGAGACTCTTACATTCCTTCCAAATGTATAGAAGATAAATCAGAAAAGTGATACATGTATAGTATTTTAGATATCAAGAAAAAACACTTATGTAGGGTTAATAAACAAATCATGGAATTCAATATTTACATGTTTCTTTAAGAATATTCATATACACTTTGGTAAAAAATTTACACTGAGTTCTACTAAATGTGTCAAAATATTAAAATAGTTACCACCAAGTTATTTTTAATCATTAAAACATTAAAAGTATAACCCCAAACACAATAAAATATAAATAAATGCTTTGTATGATGATATAAATAACCCTATACCCTATATCATTTTTCATAAAATAGTTTCAAATGCAACAGTGACATCTTTAGTAGTGTACTCTGAATTATAAAGTAAAATATGATTAGCTGATTTGGCCCATATAAACCTAATTCTTTGATAATCAACACTTTTAGTGAGCTCAAGATATATAATTTTCCATAAAGTATTAATTTCATAAAATATTAAATATTTCAGATGTATACAAATATAGCAAAGAATATTAATTTGTTTAGAAAGCTTACTAATCTCAGTCGATCTACTAGGTATTGGAGGTGGCTGTGTGCCATTGCGAGTAGGTGTTGAAGATGGGTGTGACACTGGAGAAAATGGTATCATATCAAAGATGTCCGTGGAGGGTGACTTCGGTGTCACACTGCCCGCCTGCAATGAAAATAATGTGAGTTAAGCAGTATTTCAGGTAGACACATTTTAATGCCAAATATTTCATATGCATATAAAACACATATAAACAACAAATAATTCAGTTGAATTATATGCACTTGCCATTTTGTAGATCAAATGTTGGCAGTTCTATATGATTTAACTAGTCATGCCAAATGCTCATTGGTAAGAATGCAACAGAAAATTTCTGCAACAGTGGCCTTAAAGATGATGACAAAAATGCTGACAATACTACTCTAGATATACTTTTTTTTTTTTTTTTGTATACCTAGGAATAATTGCCATGTGTATCAGAGAATTGAAACTATTAGAAACTATACAGGGAGCCTGGGTGGCTCAGTCTGTTAAGCCTCTGCTTTAGGCTCAGATCATGATACCAGGGTCCTGGCTGGAGCCCCAGGTAGGGCTCCCTGCTCAGTGAAGAGTCTGCTTCTCCCGCTCCCTTTACCTCTCCTCCCCCTGCTCGTGCTCTTCCTCCAAAATAAATAAGTCTTTTTATTTTATTTTATTTGTTTTATTTTTATTTTTTATTTAAAAAAATTTTTTTATTGGAGTTCAATTTGCCAAAAAGGTCTTTTTTTTTTTTAAAGAAACTATATAAAACAATGATTTCAGTAATATATTTTGCTTAAGTTATAAATAGAAATAATTAAACATAAGTAATGCACCTTCTTAAATATGACCATTCATTCAAACGCAATTAATAGCAACTTTAAAAAGTTATGAAGATTATATATTAATTTGTATTTATTACTACAATGACAGCCAACTATTATATTCACTGCAGTGCCTTTTATTCCCAGGTAAGAGTTCTTAGGTTTTCTTTTTTGTTGTTTTTTAAGAAATACGTTTTATTTATTTTAAGATTTTATTTATTTATTCATGACATACAGAGAGAGAGGAAGAGAAAGAGGCAGAGACACAGGCAGAGAGAGAAGCAGGCCCCATGCAGGGAGCCTGATGTGGAACTCGATCCCGGGTCTCCAGGATCTGAAGGGCTGAAGGCAGCACTAAACCGCTGAGCCACCCGGGCCCAGGTTTTCTATGATAAATAGCTACCTTGCAAAATAAATTATCACTAAATGTACCACCAAAAGTGTCATCTGGGTCGGTCTGGGTCAGGAATGACCCAGGAATGAAGCAACCAGCACTTTGATTGCCATGCTGGGGGGCAAAATACACTCACACGTACATACACACAATCTAGAGAAGAAAGAGAACTCTTATTTTGGAGAAGAATAGAAGAAAAAACTTGCTTTTCCTCAACATGAACAGAGATTACTTGGCATATTTCACAGTATAATTAGACTTTTTGGAATATATTTATTTTTCTCATTCATAGATAATGAAGGTAATGGAAGAAAAATAAGGCTAATTGTGTGTAAAGAGTCACCCATTTGCTATAGTGATATTCAAATCTTCACTGTTCTTGAAAACAAAATAAACCAACCAAAACATCTTTAGCCTGTCCATCTTTACGCTTCTAGCTCATATTTTTTGCTCTTTCCCTTACGACTAACTTCCTTAGGAGAGGTACTAACTCCTATCAATCTAGACTTTGCTCTTTTTGTACCAAACACCACTGAAACTGCTTTTACCAATATCAGCAATGACCAACTTTCCCAGTTGCCATATCTGAGGGTTCTTTGAAGTTACTTGTCCTAACTCGCATTTCTGTGGACATACCTGAAATTTTTTCAATTTGATATAAATAGCACATTTTAGCAGAGTTTAAACAAATATGTGGGATAATAAGAAAGAATTTTCTGCTTAGCAAATTACATGAGGTCTTGGGATGCTGCTCTCACTGATTGGCTTGGGAAGGCCACATTTAGAAGGTGGTGGTATTAACAGTCCCAGTGACAGTCTGGAATCAGGCGAGTTGACAGGAGTGACAGTAACGGAAGAAATATTTAGACAGGAAGATGAATCATCACTACTACGCCAGAAAGAGGATGAGCATCTCTGAAACCCATGTTGCTCATGATCAGATATTTTGTGCAGCAGCTGTAAAGGAATGACAGAAAAATACACTAAGGACAAGAAAGAAGACATGGAGGAAAGAGGAAAAAGTATATATGAAAATCTATTTGTAAAATGATATATTGTGAAAAGAATAGTTTCAACATAACTACTGTTTAAAAATTATTTGAATATATTTTCCTATTGCAACGTTCCTTAGATTCCAGAATGTTTAATTTGACCATTTTTCACTGAAATCTTACATTTTTAGATAAATAAAATGTTGCATCAGTAGGACTCGAGAGGATAGTTAAGAGGAAAGCTTACTGATTCATTTCAATAAGAGCTTCTGTGTAATGACACAGGAAAAGGAATCAAAATAATAAAAAAAGAACACTCATTGATGTAGGAGTAAAGTCTAGTAAAAAGTAATGACTTTGTAGAATTTTCAAAAAGGTTTACAACAATCATTTTAAATTTAATCCTCAAAACGTTCTTTTGAGATATTTGTATGAGTAATGTTTTGTCCTTATTATAATAAAGATATGGGAAGTAAGGCCCATAGATTCTTTGTGATTTATTCCTTTATGAGGTAAGAAGCAGAGCCTAAATCTAAAACAATCTAACTCCAATCATCACGACCTTTCTGTAAGTTGTGAGTTCCAAATGGTCTAAGACTTTCCAGGGATGGGCAAAGGGGGCCGTCCAGCATCTCGAATAAGTGAGATAATAAATAATCAGATGGTCAGTAAGTGGTACACTGCGCTGGGTCTGCACAGCAGTTTTCGAATGACTTTTATAAGGTATTTGCATTACAGTCTGGAAAGCTACTGTCAAAAGCTGAGCTGGTAAGAACCGAGCTGTCAGAGTGGTCAATGAAAACAAGCCAAAATGAAAGTAATAATCCAGTCTTTATTCACGTCCTGCTCTAGTGTAAGCAAGAGGCCAGAGAGAAGGTGCTGGCTTCATCAGTGTCCCCGTTTCCCCCAGAAAATGGCACTGGGCTAGGATCAGAAGATCCGCGCAGAAGCATGGCTTCATCTCTCTGCTGAGGGAGCCCTGAACCAAGGTCCTGCTGGGTTGTGTGGTGTGGTGTCTGGAGGGAGGGAGCAAGCCATGGGGAGAGAAAGGAGAAAGAGCGAGGAGCAGAAATGTCCTGAATACTGACTCACAGTGGAGAAAGGAGTCTTCGAGGCCCTCAGAAGATGGTCTTGACAGAAGCATTTTAAAAAGACCATGGCCAAGGGCCTCCAAAAAGGAGGCCTCTGAACATGGGCACCAGGCTGGGAACGTAGATGTGCCACGTGGAAGAGCGCAGTGGGCCTAGGGGTCCTAGGGGTCCTAGGGGTGGAGGAGCTGAGTCCTGGACTGCCTCGCCTGCACTCTGGGCCCTCTACCTGGTGAGGGGACCGCAGCCTACCCCAAGGCCAGCCAGTGGAAGCTTTGGTGATGGTCTAGGACAGAGCCCGACGGGCTTGGCCCCGAGGTGGGACTTCCCAACTACAGGGCACACCTCAGAGATTTCTTAACACTAATAGGAACACGAATACGGCTTTTGATAACTTCACAGTGAAAAGTTATAACCAAAAGGATGGTTAGGAGAACCCACAAATCTGAAGGAAGTGTTTAGGCTAAGAGTCACCTCTCCACACATTTCTCAAAGCTGAGGGGAAAATAAGGCAGTGGAACTTGAGAGGTTTAAGTTGAGGGAAGGGTTTAGTGTGGAAGCACAATTTCTGATGGTCTGGGTTATATAAGTTATCACTCTATCAATATGGATATAGTTATATGATTACTATTTTCCCTATTGCTTTCCATAGTGAGCTCTCTGTAGATAGAGATGTATGCACGCATATACACAATTTTAAAGTCTATTTTACAGTCTATGCAGCTTGCTGTATAATTTTGTGATTGGTGGTCATTTTTTACTTAATTTTAAGTGACAACTGTAAACTCCCTGTGGACAAATTTTTTCTAAATTTCATCTGAAAGAAATACTTTCTAAAAGCTATATAACACATCAAAGTAAAAGACATAAACTGTTTATGTATATTTACTGTCTAATTTATACTAGAGCAACTTTTAAACTCAAACTATGAATTGATAAGAATGTTTATATGGAGTGAAACATATTATGATATTAAGTGGAAGTTGTCCTTCGTATCATCTGGTTTATAACATAAATGATAGTACGCAAACTATTATATGACTTGTATTAGTCAAAATATCTTACCAGATGCCTCAAAACAAACTGAAGGCCAAAATAACCTAACTTATAAATGCTCTAGTATTTTATGATAGTGTTAATTATGCCTTCTACTTGCTTACGCAGGTGAAGAAGGTTTGTAACATGAAAATGATCAAGGTTTTAAATAACCCACTTAGGTATTTTCATTTCCAAATTGGTAAAACTTGGATATCTATAAATAGTTGTGCTATCCAAAGTTTAAGATTCCATCACAGGTTTCCTTTTGGGTCATCAGTAAAGTAGACTTGGTCAACTGGCATTTGTTGCTCTGGTCACACAGATCTCTCAATATGTTGAATCAGTTCCTTGCAGGTAATATTAAGAGACCGCACATTAATAGCTGGAGCTTTTCTTGAGAAGTTACAAAATGTAGAAAGTGGGCCCACAGACTCGCATGAAAATAACTGATTGGTTATTAAAAGGCTGTGCCTTTTCAGTTGGGTATAAGCTCTCCACTTCACCACAACCACCACACGCTCATTATTAGTGTCACAGCCCGGGCTCTGTGGACATCGGGTTCGTGATTCCCAACTTAGAAATAATTCAAGTCAGGGAATTAAATATTATATCTATTAAATATTTTGAGTGGTGTTTCTAAATTTAGGGGGTCAGGAGCTAGTCATTTTTTTTAACTGCCATTTTTAACTGGTTGAGGATATTTTTTAAAGAAATAAATGCAGGGGGATCCCTGGGTGGCTCAGCGGTTTGGTGCCTGCCTTCAACACGGGGCGTGATTCTGGAGGCCCGGGATCGAGTCCCACGTCGGGCTCCCTGCATGGAGCCTGCTTCTCCCTCTGTCTGGGTCTCTGCCTCTCTCTCTCTCTGAATAATTCTCTCATGAATAAATAAATAAAATCTTTTAAAAAAAGAAATTAAATGCATAGTTTAGATGGATACAGCTTGATATTTTTATTTTATGTCTCGTCAGTATTTTGACATTTGGCTAGAAACCAAGATTTTTGGACTCTCCTACAGAAATTCATGGTACCACTGTTTAGTATTTATGTTCATAATTCCAGCTGCTTTGGTCTTTGAAGGTGCATAGGATCTGATCCCATTCTAAGAGAAGGAGGAGCTCTATGCTCAACCATTCCATGTTAATTATGCAGACATTGTTAGGTTCTTAAGGCCTATTAGTAATGAGTGCCCAGGGGCACCTGGGTTGCTGAGTCATTAAGCATCCAACTCTTAATTTCAACTCAGGTCATGACCAAAGGGATGTGAGATTGAGCCCCACATTGGGCTCCACGCTGGACATGGAGCCTTCTTGGAATTTTCTCTCTTCCTCTGCCCCTTCTCTCTCTTTCAGAAAAACAAAACAAAACAAAACAAAACAAAACAAAACAAGGGGGAGGGGAGTGCCCATAGTTGAGACTCGTTGTAGTTTTCTAGTTTGCTCTTTCAAGAAGCAGTGGCTTCATATATTTAGGCCCAGGTGAATATTTCAACCTTCTTAGCCTCGTCTAAATATGACAGCAATGATGAAGAATCATAAAAGGGTTTGAACTCTCAGTAAATGTTGAATACATTTAAAAAACAAAGAAATTGCATCGAATAGTTCTTTGGTAACATCCACAGAAATATTAGAATGATATCAAAATTTTATTTTATGGTGTTAATTGTTTTGGTGGTATAAATATTCAAACTTCTTTTTGAAAGGTAAAACACAACTCAGATTAAAATACGATTTATCATAATGATTAAAATAATTCTATTTAGAATTAGATTTAAGCAAATTACTTGAATTATTTAAATTAATTTAATATTTATAAATATTTATTAATTTAATGTTTAATTATTTGTGTTTGAAATACGATGTCTAAATTTTTCTAGTTGAAAAACTGGTAGGTCATAAATAAAACTAAAGACGAGGAAATACAACGGTGATGCAAAATGTTCTAGCCAACCCATGGATGCTCCCATGCTGATTCACACTCTCAAAGTTCACTATCATGTCACATTTGCAACATCCCTTTTTAAGTAGTTTTTAAAAGGAATAACTTCTAGAGTTTAGAATTTATAGCATCATGAATGCATTTTTTTTTTTCTCCAGATTTCTAGATTCACAGTTTGGTTATTCTGGTCTCTTACTTGGAAGACCTGTTATCTTTTTTTTTTTTCTTATTTATTTATTTATTTTGGAAGACCTGTTATTTGTTCTTACAAGAGTGTCACGGGTCAAGTGGATAGGATTGTCTGCAATTCCCAAAGAAAAAAACTGCATCAAGAAACTAAATTTATTGATCAGATAGATATTCATGGTCGGAACTGGAGCGGAATATATTTTTCTCCCCATTAGATAGAGCTTACTTCTTTAGAAGTGTCTTTTTTGCAAGTAACAATTGGGGAAGTGAAGCCGTGAACCAGTGATCATTTTTTTGTGGGCTGCAAATGTTCTTGAATCAATGTCATGTTTAGAATTTATGCCTTTGTTTAAAGATTCACATTTGGCTTGTTGTGCAACGGAGTTTTCACAATCTGCTCTTGCCCATCTTGACTTCAGTAACAGTCGAGAGAACACTAGAGGAAGATAAATAGGCACTTTTGTTTACCCACAATGAAATACACATTTTCGGTTATAATTGTCCTATCAAGTCTAATCAGTGGCCACACGGTTGATTATGTAAAGGTAGAACTTTATCCAGTAACAAACACTTGGTTTAATTGAAAGGGAGACATTTATTTTACTCAGCAACAGAAAGTCCAGTACTTGTAAGGACTACAATTTTATTCATTTAACTTCTTGGCAATAGTCTGATTTGGTTAAAAGCATCTATAGCCAGAAAAGTTAAATGTAAGCATCCAGACACAAGAATCAAGAGGAACGGTCTGATTTAACTTGCTGTGCCCACATCTTATAACGGAACAAACTTCTGGGGGCATTCATGAGGCCAGGAGGGCAGAATGAACCCTTTTTTTTTTTTATATAAATACAGGCAGTGCTGCCATGTGAATGTAATAAATGGAAATCAGATTGTTCCTAGATAATTAGTACCAAATGGTGGAAACCCAACCTCTAATCTATTGCCAAACCACCAGAACACAGCAAAAAAGCAAACAGCCCAGTCAAGTAACGGAAATTTCTCAGTGTATCTAAATGTATAAAACAAGGACCCAATTTCTGAAACCAATGAAAAGATTTGCACAATGTCAGTGCGACACAGCGACACGCAGTACGGGCGCTATCGGAGGCTATTTCATCTGCCTTAGAAAAGGACCCTAGGACTGAACAGCAGGGTGATCAGGGGACGCGTCGGCATTCTGCTTGTTACGAGCAAGTTAAAAAACGGTCCGTCGATTGTACGTGAGAAAACTAAAAATAGGTGTGGTCCTTCGTTCGTTGTGCATATGAGGAACTTGCTTCAGTGAGAACAAGTTTGGATATATGGAACACATACACTGGCCTGCAGTTAGAAAGGTCTTTTAATTTGGATAATGAGCAAAAAAAAAAAAAAAAAAAAAAAAAGGCCCTCATTCTGTTCTCCTTAGCTAGTAGTAAACGACTCTAGAACCTCACACTGGGCACACCTATGCGGGGGACACTGACTGAAACAATGAACAGTAGCCCAAATGGTGACAGAAAAAGCAGACTTCTCTCATTCAAGTACTCTAATCACGAGCCCGACCTCCTCCTTCCATTCCAGATTTCCGGATCCGACCCCCCAGTGAGCACCCGGCGTCCAGTCGGTAGAGCTCACAAGGGCAAGAGTGAAATCGTGACTCTCCGTCATGCCCCTTCCCCAAGCCATGGCTACCCTGCGAAATGGCACCACCACCCAGAGGCTAAAGACAAAACCCTAAGGGCCAATCCCGACTCCTCTTTTATCCTCCAGCCCCCAACCATCAGTAAATCATGCAAGCTCAAGTTAGGGGCGCCTGGGTGGCCCCATCGGTTAAGCATCTGACTTCGGCTCGGGTCGTGAGCTCAGGGTCCCGGGTGGGAGCCCGGTGTCTGGCTCTGGGCTCACCCGGGGGTGTCTCTCCTCCCACTCATGCTCGCATGCGTGCTCTCTCTTGAAGATACATAAATAAAATCTTTAAAAAAAAATCTATCGGGTTATATGCGCCATCTGAAATGATAGAATTCTAGGCCAATTTACTCTTCTTCTCCGACACAGTTTTTGGGATCTCAGTTGGGCCTCTTTACAGACCAGGTGCATGTGTCAGCCAGATGATCCCCGAGTCCCCTACTTAATACTGCGAGCAACTTCTCAGTGCAATTAAAAAAGAAAAAAGTAACAAAAAAACCTCTACAGGGCCCTATAATAACTAGCCTCTGACCATCTCTCCAATGTCATCTCCAACTTTTTTGGGTCTTGGTCACTATGCTCTGGGCACAAAGATCTCGTCACTGTTTCCAGCCCTTTGCACAGACCGACTCCAGGTCTCAATTCAAATGCTACCTCCGCAGAAAGGGCTTCCCTGATCACTGCTTCTAAGAGTCCCCACCCGGGCTCTCCTCTTCTGCTATATTTTGTTTTACTCATAGCATATATCAGATCTGGATTTTTACATTCATTTATCCATTTATCTATGGGTTGATTACCCATCCCCCTCCGTGTCCCATAACTGCTGAAATCCATAGACGGCTAAAACCCAACAGCCTAGGATGTCCTACGACTGCCTTAGACAGTCGACAGGTATCTCACAAGCTGCCGTAACAGACCACAGCTGTATCTAATGTGTGCCGTTGACAACTGTGAGAAAATAAAGAACCAAAAGTGATGTGCGTTGTACTACAACGTAAGACACGTCACTAAGATACTACTTCAGAAAAGGAGTGATGACCTTGTACGACTAGGAAAAATGGAAACAAAACGACAGTTTACACTGTGAAACCTTGAAAGGACTTTTTAGAATTGCTGAAGAATTTCGTTAGAAGTTTGAACCAAAATTACTAAGTTTGTATCCGCAAGACAAATCAGAATGACCAATTCTGTGGATGGCAGCCCCCATCCAAGAAATAGCAGCCTTTCCTCAGGTGCCTTGGGAAGTGCGGAGACGCGTACTATCGGCCCACCCGCACGGGGACTCCTTGAAGGACAAAGGTTCTCAGTCTGAAACATCCCACTCAACACGGCCTCACTTTTTTTCATTTATGACTTAATATAGAATAAAATCAAATTTTCTAAAACTGAAATTTCTTATGAGAAGATCTGACTCCTCTGAACCATTGTTCTGTGTTACAGAAACTCAGCTATCACTCTGGACCTCTTGCTAGGAAAAACAGCTTGCGATCTTTTAGTTATCTAACCAAAAAATGTTTCTTATTTTTCCGATGCTTCCCATAACTGACCTCATCTGCTATGTCATCACACACTGATAAGAACAGCATCCAAACCAGTGATCTGAATTATTTTCATTTTCTACATTACTTTTAATTTCACAATCTCTCCGTAATTCCATTCCTACTTTTGTTCTCCTCTCTCTCTCTCTCTCTCTTACCAAAGAGACTATCTTAAAACTAAGATGAGAGATAAATCTTTTATTTTACTTTGACTAATACTCACGTGATATGGACTTCATTGTTTGGGCAGCAAATCCGGATATTTCAGGAAATTATTGTCTTATATGCTTATATTTCGGAACCGAATTACAGTGTTAAGTCATTTGCAGAGAACCATTCCTGAATTATAAGAACCATTTCTTATATGGCAAAAGAGTCACTTCAGCCTGACTTCAGAAAATCTGGCTCCCAATAGGATCAAGAGCCATGTTGGGCTGGTCATTTGAGGAGAGTCTTTCGTCATTTGGGGCTCCTTCTCACCATATCGTACTGAAAGCTCCTGGAGAACCTGATGCCAAATTAATTTTTTTATACCAAACCCACCTATATTGTAATTTTGATGTGTGTAATGGGATTCATAATTCACTCCAGAGCTTCTTCAATTCATGCATCAATTGCTGCCTCTAATCTTTTAAACAAACCGCTGAGAACTTCAGCAATTTTGAACCATTCTATCCTTTAGTCCTCCGAGAGCAAAGGAAACAAGGAAGGAAAAGCTACAGAGTCTCCTTTCCAGAGTTACAAGCCCAATAGGCATTAATTGTGCATTAACTTTGCTACACGCAGTGGCCCGCTATGAGGTGCTGGTGTCCTGGCGGTCTCCTATAAAACCGGTGGTCAAATTTCATAAGAAAGTTCTAACTTAACAGAAATTTGCTTTACTATAGGCCCACTGCAAGCTATTAAACAAGTTTATATATACTTACTTATTTATATATACTTACTATACTTTAAAATTATTTTATTTTTTTATAATTTTCATTGTTTTCCAAGTTCAATTTTAATAGTTTGAATCATTAACAAACCTTCAGTGGATATTTGCAAGCACAACAGCATTTCACCCTAAATAATGTAGATAGTTTAATTTAGTTCATTTTTAATATCAGAAAATCGGGACATAATTTTTGGAAATGTGAAATATAGTACTTAATGTCGTATTAATTAATTCCACACTACATAACTAAACTTCAAAATGAAAGGCAAAAACATTTGTTCATAATCTCTTCAAAAACTTTTAAAACATCAGATATCTTTAGCAACATAAAAACGTTGAGTCTCCTTCCTTTAAAAATCAAATAATTTCTATTTTTTATCTTAAAGATGTACATCCCCCAGTATGTCAGCAATTTAAGAAATCACATAAGCCTTTAGAAACTGAAAAATTGTGACAAGTAATTTTTGAAGTTAAAGTAAAGAAAAATACAAAGATCTTACTATGACAAAAGAATATAATTGCAAAGTTATAAGCTGAGTTCTTTTTTTTTTTTTTTTTTTTTTTAAATTTTTATTTATTTATGATAGTCACACAGAGAGAAAGAGAGAGAGGCAGAGACACAGGCAGAGGGAGAAGCAGGCTCCATGCACCGGGAGCCCGATGTGGGATTCGATCCCGGGTCTCCAGGATCGCGCCCTGGGCCAAAGGCAGGCGCCAAACCGCTGCGCCACCCAGGGATCCCCAAGCTGAGTTCTTATAATAAATAATATAACACTTATTTACTTATAATACTTATTATTACTTATAATAATAAAGCAATAAATTTTCTACACATATGGATTAGGTGCAAAAAAGTGATTTAGAGAAAATGGTTTCTCTTTTTTAAATTCAGCTTTTAGTTAAAGTCTCTGAAGCATTCTATTGAGACACATTCAATACTGAGCTGAACGCAATGCTCATAATCATTAAATGACAACTTCCAGAGAGCTCATCATTTCTAAAAACTGGCTATTCGAATAATTTTGTTGTTTTTCACATAATTGGCTCGACCAATGAGAACTGCTGAGTAAACTGACACACAGACAGACTGTTTCGTTTCCATGCCCACGGTCAGGCGCATTGCTGGGGGGGGGGCCCTCAGCCAGAGGCCCACGGGACTCAGGGAAGCGTCACCCCTACACTCCTCCCGACCTCCTGGCCCTCAACACTTCTGAAGCGGACCTGGTGACCAGTTAGGTTCCCAATGCACATACTCACCCCCAGCCTGGCCCACCTCTTCTTGGTGACCCCAGTGCTACTCCAGGGCAGCACCTGCTTTCAGGAGAGAAAGAGGGGAGGGCTGCTTCTTCATTCATCAACAATGCCCCTGACCCGTCAGCGCCTCCCCTATCTGCCTTGTCCCTCAACGTGATACTTAGTTCTCCATCCGGGGACAGAGTGTGCTCAGTGAACAGGCTTTGGGTTTGCATCCAAACCAAATGGATGGATCTTACTTTGTTCTGCTGCAAATACGAAGACTAAAGTAAAGCTACTATTCATATGCAATGAGTGTCAGGAAGGGCATTTTACTAAGGCTGCCTGACAAAGTAACTTCCCTTCCTTACGTTCCTTTGTACTTCTAGTTTGTTTCCAGGACGGCTTATAGGAAGGCTTTCAACAAGACCCAGAAGGACGTTACTCCATTTTGGGACCACAGTTTAAAGGAATTTGAGCTGATGCTCTCTGCTCCCTGGGATGAGGGAGGAAAGAAAAAAATATCACAATCTTGAGAAGCCAACAGTGATGGTAGAGAAGAGGGAAAACAGGAAGGCTATAATAATAAAGCGAGCCTCACTGTCCATAACAAAGGTACGTGGGAACATATGAACCTACTCCCCACCTCTCTTTCTTGGCCACGGCAGCCCCACTGTCATACGCTATATGCCAAGCAATGGAAATGCCAACAGCATCCGCGAGAAAGATGGAAAAGTGTTGAGTTTAAAAGAAAGTTTTCTGACCCATTTCCAGGGAAGGCACACCAAATTTGAAACCCTAAATGCAATTTTCTATAGGAGCATTCTTTCTAGTGATGAACTGGTGAAATATTCTAGAACTAGATAGTCATACACACACACACACACGTATTTATGTATTCTATAGAATTTTCATTGAGTCAGCCTAGAGGTTGAACCAAGATGGACTTACAAATAAAAACCTGTATATAGTTGGGCACACAGACTCCCATGTCCTAGGCTGCCTTCTTGCCCTAATATTTGCTCTACATGCTTTTTACTTTGATGTAGCCCCACTCATCTGCTTTTTTTTTTTTTTGCCTCTGATATTCCTTTTATATCAAATAAATCACAGCCAAGCAAACGTCATAATGTTTCCCCCTAAGTTTTCCCCTATGAGATCTAGGGTTGAGACTTCTGCTTGTTTCTTTTATCCATTTTGGGATTTTATGTGCCTACATATCTGCATGATGTAAGATAAGGACCAAGTGTCATTTTGCATGTGGCTATCCAACACCATTTTTTATAGACACTGTCCTTTCCCCATTGTGTATGAAACAAAACCTTAGAAACAAAAATTCTTTTTATAAGTCTGCAAATGCCATAATTGTGTTCCAGTTTATAGCATCGTGCTATAAGTTAGTTATACAGTAAATATTTTTAATGCAAAATAAAATATATACTTTATTGGAGAATATCAGTAGCACAGATGATTCAAGAAGAAAAAAAGTTTTCTAAATATATTTTGCCAGAAAAAATATTGTCTTAAATTCCATCTTCCTCTTCCAAAAGATTCCCTTAGCCAAAATCATGAAAGAATGGCATCATACATGGTATTGGGGAAAAGATTTCAAATCTATGATAAACTAAAAGTAAATAATTCAAATATTTGAGAGTTGTCTGCAGAGAGAGCCATTCATTTTAGCGTCTGAAATTCAGCTGTGCCCCTCCCAGTGGAGACCCTTGCGATGCAACGTACAAAACCAAAGCCAGTCTCGTTAACAGTCCAGGATCTATAATGAAGGTCAGTGCTCCAAGGGTGGATTGGCTTAGGTCATGAAATCTAACCTCAGTAAATAGTGATCAATAAGGATGAAAGAAATACGACGTCACAACGAGAAAAAGAACAAACGGAGGGATGGCTTATTCTACAAAACACCAGAGGAACAGAGCAACATGGCAAAACAGCTCTTGTCTGAGCCACCTACGTAATTTTGATTTTTTTTTAAATTAGCATCTTTCATCTCTATCATGTTTTAAAATATTGATCGAGGTTATTACAAACATCCCAGAGCTGATGACCCAGAGATGCTTTATTACCATGAAGTCTCGTTTCTAAGGAAAATATGCACATAATCTATATACTTACTGGAGACGTTGATACTTGGGTTACTCTTAGCTGGCTTTCCAAATCTTGTACTTTGTTTTTAAGTTCCATATTTTCGGCTTCTAAGTCTTGAATCTAAAAAGCAATGATTATTGAATAATCTTCAGAAATTTATTCTTGGGAAATATTGGCTATTATATCGGCTACATTAATGAATAGGATTTTATATTATTTGAAATTTTAATGTACTCTTATGCACAGGGGAGAACATTATTTGATAATGGCTGGGACATATCAGGAGATTCTAGATCACGGGAATTTTATTAAATTTAAAATGTTCTTACATGTGTGTAAATCCCATGTTTCTAATACCTCATCTGTGTGTTTTCTCGTTGCACTGTGCAGTCTGTTACCCATAATCCTGGAGTATAACCGCAAGACAGTGAAACTTGCTTATGATGACTTTGAAGACAGTGGAGAAAGGGTGTAATTTAATTACAAAGGAATCTGATCTGCATGGGAAACCACTTACCCAGCATCTGCTGCTTCTGCTGCTCTGATCCCCATGAGAAGCATCAGGAAGTGAAGCAAAGTCACATGAGAACACTAAGTTCTTGTGGGAATTCAATATAAAATGGTTAAAAACTGTGCAGGGGATCAGGAATGAAAAATTATAGGAACACAGTAAAGCAGTTCCAATCGGTGTGGGGGGGAATTTAATGGCAGGCCTTCTTAATTTGTTTGATGATATGCAAGTTTCCCTGTACTTACATGACATAAACGTTAGACTTAGAGTTTAGTTTACTCACTCTTTTCTGTAATCCCGCAATCTGTTTTCTTGTTTCAACATCTTTTCCTCCAGATTCTAGAAATTTCCTGTATGCCAGGTCAAATGCTTGGCCAATTGTTAAAGTTATTTCTTCAGCCTTTGTAAAAATCAAAGATTTCATATGTCAGACTGTTCTTTGAATCAAGGAAAACATTCACATGAGGTACTTCAAAGGGGCAACGGCTGTAGGTAGAAATGTGGTAAATGAATCAGGTCGTCTGTGTTCACGTAATTCAAGGTCTATTCATGCACAAAACTAGAAAAAAAAATTCTAATTAAATGAGTAGCTGTTGAAGTTGGAAGGGAGAGTTCTATCCACCTTCTCATCTTTTGTCTTAGTATTTTTTTCCTAGTTTGTTTTCCTTCTTTCCTGAATATTTTTTTGGTGCCTATTAAGTGAAAACACAGTGCCAACTGCAGTTTCTCTTGTTGCTTTGCTACTTATTTCCTCTTCCTAATGAGGAGGGTTGGCTAACCCTGGCAGGTAACTCGAATGAGGCTGACGGGGTGGTGTTGTGGAAAACCTGAGGTGTGCCCTCTCGAAGTGGAATACTCAGTTCCAGTTAGTTGTTGGCTTGTGGAAATGAACAATTCCAACCCACAGTTGTCAGATTGTAAATATGTGAGATGAGGTCAGAAACCTGAATTTTTATATGAAAGTTCCCCATTGTAAATGATAGTAAACCCTATAATATAAAACACAGCGCCTGCTGAACGGAATACAACTGTCCTCTGAATTTGGCCTCATAAACAACTGACGGTTTGGTCGGTTAATCAGAAACCGTCATCAATGCCCCAAGTCCACCAGTTCATTCCTTCCTCATTCATATCTTGACTGGAATCAGTGTCTTGCACGATGTAAACACTAAATAAAAACCTATTTACCTTATTGATATTTAAAAAGATTAGTAAAGGCATCAATTGACTTCATGCATCATGAATATATATTTAATTATAAGATTTCCAGATTTCCAAAAACTGGTGGTAATAATCAATCTTGAATAGACCATGCTTTAATTTACTGTGAATCCTAAAACTTTGTGATATGCTATGAATAATCTAAATTGAAAATAGACTTCATTCATTTGGGGAATATAAATAATAGTGAAAGGGAATAGAAGGGAAGGGAGAAGAAATGGGTAGGAAGTATCAGAAAGGGAGACAGAACATAAAGACTCCTAACTCTGGGAAACGAACTAGGGATGGTGGAAGGGGTAGGGGTTGGGGTGACTGGGTGACGGGCACTGAGGGGGGCACTTGACGGGATGAGCACTGGGTGTTATTCTGTATGTTGGCAAAATTGAACACCAATAAAAAATAAATTTATTATTAAAAAAACAAAAAATAAAAAATAAAAAAATAAAAAATTAAAAATAAAAAAATGAAAATAGACTTTATTAATAACACCGATTTTTTTCTTAATGTTTCAAGTTTTTATTTAAATTCTACTTAGTTCACATATAGTGAAATATTGGTTTTGGGAGTGGAACCTAGTGATTCACCACTATAACAGCCACGGCTCATCCCAACAAGTGTCCTTAATGCCCGTCACTCATTTAGCGCACTCCCCCACCCATCTCCCTGCCAGTGACCGTCCATTTGTTTTCTACAGTTAAGAGTCTCTTTTATGAATAACATGGATTTAATTAAGACATTGTCATTTATATAGTTCACTACTTGTTTAAGAAAGGCTTGTAGTCATAAAAAAATTATAGTCTAACCCAGTTAACTGAACGATACAAAATATATGCCTAAGATTATACATGAGAACTATCTGTCTTGCAAACAAGTAGAAGGGGGGAAAAAAAAGAAGCTACATTAAGGAATATTAAAGAGATGAAAATGCCAGATACTAAACTATGTGTGCTCAGTGGTTCAAACTAACGAAAAAGTGTACACATAAAAAAATTAGTTGCATTGAATGTTGGGATCACATATAATATCAGAACATGGTAAATGTGATTATAATAGGTTATGGACTATCAGTTTTTTTTTTTAATATCTCTAACTTCAAAACTTTAGGTAATGTATTGGTATTTGTTTTATGATAATAAGACATATGTGTAAACTATGTTTGTTTTGCTGCCTTCTTAATTATGGGTTCAATGTCTTCTTACTAAGATAGTAACATGTCACCCTCAACTACTCCAGGTGTACATTACAGAGAATCATTTCAGTGGTAGCAAGGCTGATTTATCATTAATAGATTTGACTTCATTATTTGTTCACAATAACTTTTAAAAATCACATTCTCTTTTTATAATAAGCCATATCTTTTGTAATAAGATATCTTTTTTATTAAAATGGCATTTAGCGGGCAGCCCGGGTGGCCCAGTGGTTTAGCGCCACCTTCGGCCCAGGGCGTGATGCTGGAGACCTGGGATCGAGTCCCGTGACAGGCTCCCTCTGCCTGTGTCTCTGCCTCCTTCTCTCTCTCTCTCTATCATGAAAAAATGAATAAAATCTTTTAAAAAAATGGCATTTAGCTCCCTAGAAAATATTTTGCATATATCAACTCACTTGATTCTCATAATGAATCTATGAAGTGGGGATTATTATTATCCCCACAATATATACACAACCTCAGTTCCGTGAGGTCTCAGTTTGAGAGTGGAGAAACTGGATTCAAATCTCAAATATTTCACTCTACAAACCCTGATTTTTTTTTTATAAATAATAAAACATCGAGATCATCTCTGCACAATCAGTTGTGTTTTTGATAAACGTACGTACCTATGTAACCACTGTATCATTAAAGGTATGGAGTATTTCTATCTACCACCCCAGAAAGCTCTCTCCTACCCACTTCTAGTCAATGATGGTTCTTATGCATAACCATTGCTAGACTTCCCTCGCCATAAATCAGTTTTTGCTGTCCTTGTATCCATAAAAATGAGCCATATAATACACATTCTTTTCTGTCTGGCTTCTTGCGGAGTTTCTCAGACATTGTGTGTATCGTTTGCTTTATTGATGACTCGTGCTCCGTCCAATGAATATACCATATTGATTTATCTACTTGGCCTGTAAGGAACACTTGCATTGTTTGACTCTTAGTTATAAATAAAACTGCTACAAACACTCTTCTAAAATCTTTTCGTGGACATCTGTTTTCAAAAATCTGGATAAATATCTAAAATGGAAATGCTAAATCATGGAACGGCTCTGTTTTAACATTACAGGAAATTGCCAAACTGTTTTTGCAAAGTGACTGCACCATTTGACGTTCCCACCAGCAGAAAAAGAGCTCTAGTTGCTCCTCGTTCTGACCAGTATCATATGCCGACAGTCTTCCTAGTTGGTCACCTTACTGGGTGAAGTGGTGCTATCTCAATGTGCTTTTAACTTGAATTTCCCTGTTGAATAATTACATTAGCCCAGGTCCATGAATCACTAAGCGAAGAATATTAATTTTCCCTCCTTGATCATTTAATGAAATGTAAAGAGCAAGAACATTTTTTAAAAAATTCTAAAACATTTAATTCAAAAAATTATTACAAGGCAAACATGAAATATAGCAAGAATATATAACAACTACCTTACAAAAAATAAAGTTTGTGAAAAGACTGGATGCAAAAATTCCTTCTACGGATAAATGTATGATTTTGATGACACGTGAACCTTTTTTTTTTTTTTACAATTTGTTAACGAGTAAGAGAGAGGTTTTAAGCTTTGCCTTATGTACATCTCACATAATTAAAAATATACAGGTGGGGGGGGGGAGGCCTATTGGGGCTACTAGTTAAAGTTTATCAAGTGTAGGCGCACCTGAGGGTGCAGTCAGGTGAGCAGCTGACGCTTGACTCTTGGTTTTGGCTCAGATCATGATCTCAGGGTCATGACCTCAACCTCTGCATCAGGCTCCATACTCAGCACAGAGTCGGCTTCAGAATCTCTTCCCCTCCCTCTGCCCCTCTCCACTTGTGCTCACTCTCTCTTTTTCTCATAAATATAAATAAATAAATAAATAAATAAATAAATAAATAAATAAATAATTAATAAATAAATAAATAAATAAATAAATAAATCTTTTTAAAAAGTTATCAAGTGTGATATCCAGTGAATAAAGTATAATATATTAATATCTGGAAACAAAACCGTGAAAAATATGATGGCTAAGCAGTTGGTATTTGCCATACATGGAATCAATGAGGCCCATCACATCATAATGATTATCTACGTTCTAATTTAAACTTTTAAACTTCACGGGATGAGTACGGCGGTTGTACAGATGTTCAGTCTTAATGACACGACGTGACCCTAGTAAGGTGAGCTGCGGTTTTGTCGCATTCGAGGATAGGCCTTCACCTCAACGTCGAACAAGCTCTGAGAGCCTCGCAGAAGTCCTGAGGGCACAAGACGCCAGGAGTAAAGAGGGCGAAGGCCGCGCTGGGCGCAGGGGCTCCGGGGGTCACGGCCGCCGCAGCAAGGGGCCCTGCTGGCAGGACGGGGAGTGGGAACCCAGGGCCTCGGCCCGCAGCCCGATTCCGTCACCGCCCAGCCTTCCTGACGCCGACGGAGCCACTGACTCTGCCCAGATTTCCTTGAAGGGAGACGACAGGCTCGGATCAAAGAGGCCACGGCTTATGGCCCAGCGGTTTCCCTCCAGACTGACAGGCGGTTGTAGGACAGGACGCCGAGGGGTGGCGAGCCCCTGTCCCCCGCTCTCCCCAGTGCGAACGCACCATCTGCCTCTGGCACACGCTCGCCGGCCAACCCTGATGTGGGCGCCGTCCAGGCACAGTAGGCCCCGGCCACAGGCCCGCGGCGCCCTGCTGCTCCACGGCCTCCCCTGAGGAACCCGGTCTGCCCTCGTGGCTTTCCCGCTGTCACCCCAAGGCCACGGAGGGGAGTCACGCCGCACGTGGGCCTCTGACACGGACTCTCTTCGCTCCACGGTCAGCAGGCCGGCCACCGGGTCGTTGCAGGCACCACTGCTTCCTCCCGCCGCCCGCTGCCCCACGGTCGGGCCAGGGCCCGCAGCCGACGGGGTGTAGGTGGGGCTGCTGTGAAACAGCTGCCACGAACACCCCCGTGTGGGGTTCTGCGTGGACACGAGCTTCCATCGCCCCCGGAGAGACGCCCCAACGGGTCACACCACAGCTGCCTGTTGGTGTTCCACGCAATGGCCCAGTGCTGGGCCCGGCCTCCGGGCCCCTCATAGCCCGGCTACCCGCACGGACGCCCGCCCCCAGGACCCCCAGGAAGGCGAGCCTTCCTATCTTTTGCCCAACTTTCCAATTTGATGAATGATTTCTAGGCTATTGAGTCTTTTTTTTTTTTTGGTCTTTCTCTTTTTTTTTTTTTTATAAATTTATATTTTATTGGTGTTCAATTTGCCAACATATAGAATAACACCCAGTGCTCATCCCATCAAGTAGGCTATTGAGTCTTGAAGGGGTTTTTTTTGCCTGAAATAAATTTGCAAAGACCTTCTCTCCATTCTGGGTAGTCTTCTCGTCTCCTCCATAAGGGCCTTTCACAGAAAAAAAAGTTCATTTTTGATGAAGCTCAGTTCACTCCTCTTCCTAGGTGCGGGTCCTACCTTGGGGTCGAGCGTAGAAGGCCACCCATCCCTCCGCCCTGGATGTTCGTCCTCTTTCTCTAAACGTTTCATACTCGGGCATTTCCCATTTAAGTCCACGATGCATTTTCACATAATTTTTGTGTAAGGTGTGAGACGTAAGTCGATGCGCATTTTATTCGTGCTGAAGGTCCAATTTTACAAGCACCGTCTATCGGAAAGGGCATCTTTTGCATTTGGCGTGTGCTGCGTTGCTTTTGTGCAGCGGCTAGATTTAGGATTGACTTCTCTGTCCTCCACTCTGTTACAGTCATCTGTTTATCCATCCCGTTACCAAAAGGACAGTCTCAACTTGAAATAGGAGAAACCAGTCTCTTTTACTTTATTGGTCTTTTTCAAAACTGTTGTAACGATTCCAGTTCCTGCGTCTTTTCATATGAATTTTAGAATCTTCTTGTCTGTTATCTGCAAAAACAAGACCTCTTGCTATGGTTTTGACAGGAATTGTGCTAAACCAGCACAGTAATGTGGGAATTAATTAATTAATTAATTAATTAATGTGGGAGGGAATCGACATCTATACTACACTGAATCTTCCGATCCAGGAACACGGCATCTCCCTCCCTTTATCTACATCTGTTTTTCCTTCCTTCATCAGCAATTTGTAATTCTCAGCTTACAAGTCCTGTACACGTTTTACATCTTAGGTTACACTTACACCTATGTATTTTGGTTTTTTAAGTAATTGTGGATTTTTTGCCCGTGTGTTCATTGCCAGTATGTAGCAATACAATTGATATTTGCAGGTTTATCGTGTCTTGCCAGCTTGCTGGGCTCTTTTACTAGATTTTTTGCGGAATCCTTTGAGTTTTCTGCATAGACAATCATATCTGCAAATAATATTTCTTCTTTTACAATCTGCATGCTTTTCATTCTCTTATTTTACCTCATTGCAACGTCTAGAACTTCCAGGACTGTGTTTAATAAGAGCGATTAGAATAGAAACCCTTGGTACAAGTCATGGTCTGACCCGAAGGCAGATGCTGAACCGACTGAGTCATCCAGGTGCCCCGTATCTGTGGTTTTATTTATTTTTATTTTTTTTATTTTTTTGTATCTGTGGTTTTAAATGTTCTTTATCTAATTGAACAAGTTTCTTTATATTCCTATTTTTCTGGGATTTTCTAGCCCTGAGTGGGTGTCGATTTTTTTCAAATAATTTTTAAGCATTGACTGATACGGTCATATGTCTTTTTTTCTTCTATAGCCTGTTAATATGGTTGATGACAGGGCTGGATTTTTGAATGTTGAACAAGATTCGTATCCTTGGAGCAAATTCTACTTGGTCTTGGCGTATGATTCCTCTGCAGATATTGCAGAATTATATTTGCTAATAATTTGTTAGAAATGTTTGCATCTATATTCCTGGGGGATGTAATTTGGTCTGTACTTTGTTTTTCACTGACTTTGTCTGGTTTGGAATTAAGGAAACTCTGGTTTCATAAAATGAATTGAGGGGTGCTCTCACTTCTGTCTTTTGGAATAGGCTGTGCAGGATAATGTTAATTCTTCTTAAGCATTTTACAGATGAAACCATCTATGCATTAAGAGTTCTCTTTTAGTAAGTTTTAAATTATAAATTCAATTTCCTTTATACTTACAGTGCTATTCACATTATATATTTAATATTGGATTATTTATGTTTTCTAGGTACTTGACTTAGGAGCTTAGATCATGGATCGGGGACTTCCCGTTGCTCTAATGTGTGAATTTAGTGGTGATAAATTTCTCTCTCCGCACTGTTTTAGTTCTATCAGTTTGTTCTCTATTGTTAAGAGTCTGGTTTTTGGTTTGCTATTCTCTCTCTCTCTCTCTCTTTTTTTTACCTTAGCTCATTTAGTTTCTTAAATTCCACATATGAGTGAAATCATATGGTATTTTTCTTTCTTTCTCTGACTGACTTATTTCACTTGGCATAATACTCTGTAGCTCCATCCATGTCATTGCAAATGGCAAGATTTCACTCTTTTTGAGGCTAAGTAATATTCATATATATTCATATAACATACAGCACTTCCTCCTTATCATCAGTCAGTGGGCACTTGGGCTGTTCCCATAATTTGGCTACTGTAGGTAGTAATGCTGCTATAAACATTAGGGCACATGCACCCCTTTGAATTAGTAGTTTTGTATTCTTTGGGTAAATACCTGGTAGTGCAATTGTTGGATCATAGGGTAGCTCTATTTTCAATTTTTTAGGAAACTCCACGTTGTTTTCCACAGTGTCTGCACCAGTTTGCATTCCCACCGACAGTGCAAGAGGGTTCCCCTTGCTTTACAATCTCACCAGCACCTATTGTTTCCTGTTTTGTTGATTTTAACCATTCTGACAGGTGTGACGTGATATCTCATTATGGTTTTGATCTGTATTTCCTTCATTCATCCCAGATGAAAAGATGTTGAGCATCTCTTCATGTGTCTATTGGCTGCCTTGATGTCTTCTTTGGAAAAAATGTCTACTCGTGTTTTCTGCCCATGTTTTAATTGGATTATTCATTTTTGGGGTGTTTAGTTTTATAAATTCTTTATACATTTTGGATCCTAACCCTTTATTAGATATATCATTTGCACATGTCTTCTCCCATTCTGTAGGTTGCCTTTTAGAGTTGTTGACTGTTTCCTTTGCTGTGCAGATCTTTTTTGTTTTAATGTAGTCCCAATAGTTTGCTCATTTCCCTTGCTTCTGGAGACGTAGCTAGTAAGAAGTTGCTATGGCCACGGT
This sequence comes from Canis aureus, assembly GCF_053574225.1. Classification (NCBI taxonomy): domain Eukaryota; kingdom Metazoa; phylum Chordata; class Mammalia; order Carnivora; family Canidae; genus Canis; species Canis aureus. The sequence continues at coordinate 619,736 of NC_135644.1, forward strand.
CAAAGAGGTTATGCCTGTGTTCTCCTCTACGATTTTGATGTTTTTTTTTTTTTTTTTTTTACCCACATTTAGGTCTTTAATCCATTTTGAATTGATTTTTGTGTATGGTGTGAGAAAGCAGTCCAGTTTCACTCTATATTTTGCCATCCAGCTTTCCCAACACCATTTGTTGAAGAGTCTCTTTCCCATTGGATATCTTTCCTGCTTTGTCAAAGATGAACTGACCATATAATTGTCAGCTCATTTCTAGGTTTTCTCTTCTGTTCCATTGATCTATGGTCTATTGTTGTGTCAGCTCCATACTATTATGATCACTACAGCTCTGTAATATAACTTGAAAAGTCCAGAATTGTGATGCCTTCAGCTTTGCTTTTCTTTTTCAAGACTGCTTTGGCTATTCGGGGACTTTTGTGGTTCCATATAAATTTTAGGACTGTTGGAAAATTCTAGCTCTGTGAAAAATATGTTGGTATTTTCTACTTTCAATGATAATTTAGAAAAGCAAAGATTTACCCATGTTTGCTCATCCTGTTCTTTTTCCTTCCTCATGGTTCCAAGGTTCCTTCTTTTATAGTCTCCTTTCTGTTCAGAGAACTTCCTTTAGCCATTCATTTAGGGTAGGTCTGATAGAATCAAATTATCTCAGTGTTCCCTCATCTGATAATTTTTCAATTTCTCCTTAAATACTGAAGTATATATTTTTTCTGGATATAGAATTCTGGACAGTTCTTTTTTTTTTTTACCCCCGACACTCAAAACACATTGTGCTATCTCTTTCTTGCCTTCATGGTTTCTAATGAGACACTGTCTTTCAAATTGATTTTCTGCTACAGGACTTGTTTATGTCTTGCTATCCTCAAGATTTGTCTTTGTATTTAGTTTTCAGAAGTTTAACTATATGATGTATTTTGGTGTGGAACTATTTGGGTTTATCCTATTCAGAGTTTACTCAATTTCTTCAATCTATAGGTTTGTCAAAATTGGGAAGTTTGCAACTACTATTTCTTCAAGTGTATCTTCAAGGCTGTCTTCTTTTCCTTATTTTTTTTTCTATCTTTCCAGGGCTCTGATGACACATGAATGTTAAATATTTTGTTCTAGATTCAGGGACCCCTGAAGTCCTGTTTTGTTTTTATATTATTTTGTATGTGTGTCTGTGTCTCTGTGGTCTGTGTTGTGCATGTGTTTACATGTCTGTGCATGCATATGCCTATTATGTCTCTGTTGTTTAAATCGGCATTTTATAGTCTCTCCTTTTTCTAGGTCGCTGATTCTTTCCTCAGTCTTCTCCATTCTGCCACTGAGCCCAGGTACTGAGTTTTTCAGTTGGTTATTGTCATTTTTCAGTTCTAATATTCCCAGTGGGGTCTTCTTATATCTTCTGTTTCTTTGTTTAGGTTTTCTAGTTCTTTTATAAAATTTCATACTTTTTGTCTCAAGAGTGCTAGTAATTGTTTACCATTTTTATGATGGTTGTTTAAAAATCTTTGGTAATTCTAGTATCTCTCTCATCTCAGTGTCGGAATCTAGTTTTTTCTTTTTTCATTGAGTTTAACATCTTCCTGTTTCTTGATATGAGTGATTTTCAACTGAATCTTGGATATCTTAGATATTATAAGACTCTAGGAAGTATTTAAACTCTGTGTTTGGCTTACTCAGACACCATTCCAGTAGGGAAATGGGAATGGAGAGCACTACCTCATTACTACCTGGTGGGGTAGAGGTTCAACTTCCTCATTTGGCTGCTCTTAATTACTGCTCAGCAGGGCTGGGTACTCTAGCTCTCCAGGTGATCTTCATTGTCACCATGGAGGGAGGGAGACTCATTAATACAACAGGAAACTGCTTATAAAGTAGTGAATTCCAATTCTATCTATGTGTCAGCAATTTCACAGAAGTACTAAAAAAGATACAATGAATAGAGGAGACAAAGACCCCAGTAAAAGTGGACCTCTGAAACAGATCACAGTTATGGAAGTAATACAGCAGGATAGAACAAATGCTACAATGGTAATCTAAGGTCTTAATTTTAATCCCAATTCTATTACTACCTAGCTTTGCAAATTGGTAAAGCCACTCAACTTTTCTGGCCTTGGCTTTATAAAGAAGAAAGAGTTTGCCAATTGGGCCATAATTTATTTTCCTGTTTTAATCCTCCATGACTAGCTATTTAAAATGAAAATTAAATAGGATAGCATGTCAAAAGTTCTACATACATACCCAATCAATTTTATTAATATAGTCCTTATTATAATTAGAGCAAATAACACCTTGAGGTGAAAATGATATAATGAAATTTTAAGGAAATATAGCCTCTTTGAGCTCATGAGAGTCATGCACACTTATAGCTGAAGAAGTAACTTGGACCTCTTTTCAAAGCCCAGACTTCCCTCTACCTGCAGCAGAATCACTTGGTGAATTTGTTAGAAATAGACTTCCTGAGCTCAAGCCCCAACCATTATGAATTTATTTTTTGAAGTGAAAACCAAAGAACCTAGGGTATTTTACACCCTAATAGTTGTGAACCACTGCTTTAGGCTTCAAAAAATTATTTTCAACACTCAAGAAGAAAAGAGAATATATCCAAAGAGAATAATGGGTCAAGGAATTTAAACTCTTGAAATCAATTAGAAATAATTATGTAGGGTGAATTAGAGTTTATACTTTTGAAATAATATTAACTATGCAGGGACTCTGGCAAGCTTATGTTTTAAGTAATCCAATAAATTTGGATGGGGATCAAATAAAAACACGTGACATAAAACTATAAGAAGACTAATATTTATAATGAATTCTAATTATGAGTATTTCAAAGGACCCCAAGGCCATCTATGTCTATGTGTAAGCCAAGAAAGGACAACTGAGCTTACTGACTGGCGCAAGTGGCAAAGGGTTATATCTTACAGATAGAATATTTTCAACAAATATCAGCTTTCATCTTCTCAATCAGAGAGAAAAACATCTGCAAATGATTATGGTCAAGACACACTTGGAATATTAAATATAATGCATTCACTCAAGAGGATAAGTTTCAAGAAATTTATACAAAGTGCCTTATGGGGCACCTGGGTGACTCAGTCAGTTAAGCATCTGATTGAGCCCCACATCCAAGCTTTCTGCTCCGTGTGGAGTCAGCTTCTCCATCTCCTTTTGCCTTACCCCAACTCCTGCTCTCTCTCTTGCTTGCTCACTCATTCTTTCTCTCTCAAATAAATCAATAAAATCTTCTAAAAATAAATAAATAGAATGCCTAATTGTACATATAATATTGTCATCTGGGTGAGCATATTTTTCTGATGAGATGTTCCATAACATTCATCAAATCCTCGAAAAAGTACTATGATGCCAAGAAGCTTAGCATGTTAGTTTGCATTTTTAGAGCATTATAGTTCAAAAGATGCATATAATAAGTTACTCTTTTTGTAAATTTTTCTATATGATTATTTTTTCTATAAGAAAAAATTCATTGAGCATCTATTGTCTACCTAATTACAGGAGTTACATGGACAAATAAAAAAGGTATTTGCTTTCAAGAAGCTCACATACTGGGGCGCCACCTTGGTGCCTCAGTCAGCTAACTGTCCAACTGTTGGTTTTGGCTCAGGTCATGAGCTCGGGGTCATGAGATCAAGTCCTGCATCATACGGCATGCTCAGTGTGGAGTCTGCTTCTCTCCCTCTCTCTCTGACCCTCTCCCTACTCCTACACACATACTCTCTCTCTCTATATATATAATAAATAAATAAATCTTTATTTAAAAAGAAAAGCATCTCACATACTGGAACCAGAGAACCAGAGAAATAAATTACATAAGAGTGATAATAATATTAATCCTTTGCTATTTTTAACACAGAAAAACAAGCAAATAAATGAATTAAGTTCTTTTTCTTGTCTAAGCCAATAATTTTGTTGAGGTTAGATGTTCTTCCTTCATTAAAGCCATTAATGGCTGCAATGTGTGCTTGGAATTCATATCTTATGTTTTATAAGAGGATGTCAGACTAGATTATGATGAGCATTAGCTTATGTTTATAATCAAGATGTAGGTTTTTCTGAAGATTCCAGTTGGCTAGAAGAGATATCACTGGTCTTAACTTTAGAATTCCTGGATTGATCTTACTTGCTGAGAACTTTAGATTGCCTCTGCGAGCTAACACGCATGCATGCAGGCACATGCTCCTGCCTGTAGGATTCTATTACCTTTCATTATATTAAGTTTTCTGAATAATGAGAATCAAGAATGAGCTTTTCAAAATATTGGAGATTTTTTAAAGGAGCCATACAGATTTTATTCCCTGGAGTTTAAAATATGTCTTTTTATCATATCCATTGCATTCTAGAAAAAAAGAAATACTCTGCTCACCATTACTCTTTGCATTATGTGCCAATGGCTAAGTCATATTTGAGATTAAAATTGCAAATAGATGATTATAAAATAAATAAATGCATAACATAAGCAGGCATGACGTTCTAAGGAAAGAAATTTGCATGCAAGGATGTGCCCTCGAACATAAGAATTCAGTTAGGGATGAAGTCCTGAAGCATATCTCATGACAGGATGAATCTATTAGTGTACTTAAGTATTTGCAGACCTTATTCGTTTCCAAATACTTTGCTAATGCCGGAAACAAGACAACTCCTGGCTTGTAAAACAGAACAAACCACCCTAAAACATCTGGCATACTTACACACTTCTCGCTGTCAAATACATAGCACAAATGTTTATTTGACTCAGAATCTTTGCATATGAAAGTGAATATCCTCTTGTCAGTTTTATCATCCGCACAAAATGATATTCTATGAAGCTGGCAATTGTGTTGGACTTCCTGCGAACACAAATGGAAATAAATAGTTGAAGTGATTTTTGTCCATTTTCTGACATACCAGCCTGTGTCAGTAACATGCAACTTATGACTTTAAAGGTGACACGATCATCTGTCAAACTTGGGTTTATAATTACATGCACCCAAACTTAAACAAGTACGTAATGGAGATGGACCTCCTGACTCAGATTAAAACTAAGGTAGTCATCTCAACAGGACTTAGGAAAACACAAACAAAGCACAAGAGGATCAGAGGTGCCTGGACCTTCTGAGTTACAAGGGGTTTTAAGAGACAATAACTTTAAACCCTGAAATTTTACTGAGAAGAACAACGAGGCCCCAAGAATGAAGATACTCCCAGAAGGTTATAGAACTAGCAGAACCGTTTTTAACCAGAACATTTTCATTTTCTCTTACTGCTACTCACTAGCATCACAGTTTTAGAGAATAACTTCATCTGCACAAGATTTCCTATGAGACACGCTTCCATTTCAGCCTGAGGTTTCATATTCAATTGTATTTTACGAGTCTTCATGAGGAAGGTGTGCATTTCGAGCATCTAAATGACTGAATCAACCCAACTCATCAGAAAGATAACTACTGAACTATATATATATATATATGTATGTATATATGTATTTACACTGTTACAGCTCTATATTTTTCATATATGGACATATACACATATGCATATATATCGCATGTCGATGTGCAGATCACAGCATATACACTCTGTAGTTATACCAACTCTCACTACATCTTTCCAGGTTCAGGGTTTTGAGGCGTCACCTTGATGAGATGTGGTCTATCGCTCTGATGCGCATTATTGCTCATCAGACTGAAAACACGTAAGTTACACTGATGCACGTTAAGAGAATCTGTTTATAGCCCGGTCTCCTTTCCCTGCACACAAACCAAATGGTGCATCGTCAACAGCAAGCACGGACGTTAGAACAAGGACGTATACTCCATGACTGCAGCGTCCGTGCCGTTACCAGATACCTGGATGCGTCTGTTTCAGCAGGAAGGAACGATGCCACAGAGCGGCTCCACCTGCTGAGGCCTCCGAGGGGGGCATCTCCCCTCCTTGCTTAGTGCTAAGATGCACCATCTCCACCTCCTATACTTCGTCCACTGACCAGTCTCTTCCTTGCTGACATATTTTTGGTTTTAATGTCCATACAGTCAAACAATACCCTTCAGCCACACGGTAGCTCCTAAACTCTAATGGCAGGTTCATTAATGGCACAATCATGTTCATGATACAGGGAGAAAATATCATTACTCTATAACATAGAAAAATGATTCATTTTTTTCCCCATTTGTAGGAAAGACTACAGGGAACATAAAAACACATCATTTCCACAGGCCGGTGGAGAAGGAACGCAGACCCTCCCTCGTTCACTCACCAACCGCCTGGGTCACAGCCTCTGGAAATGGCAGTGGGGAAGCTTCTTTATTTTTGTCTAGATTAGCAGGGGTATCTCCCTACAAAACAAGACTAGGATGCTAAAACCTACAAAACTTATAATCTTATTATTTTCATGAAATTTCTATTGTTGTGATAGATCTTTAAATTTTAAATTTTTGGCAAGACAGGACAGACGTGGAAACAGAATTCAGCACAGTGAGAGCACAATTCTGCCTCAACTGACAATATTTTATTGGAGTTGGAACAAAAAATTAGTAAGTCCCTAAATGATCTATACCACCTCTCTCCAGCACTGCATAGTCTTCATTTTAAGGACAAGTGAGAAAAACAGAAAGGAGAAAAGGCACAGAAAGAAAGACATTGGAGCTGAGATTGCTTCTCTCTTCTGTTTTCATCCGTCTAAATGGCATAGAAAATAGTCCATCTTCTATGAAGTCCATGTTGGATTCATAATGAATATTTAAATCCTGTCTCATACACGTACATTTTAGTATAAGTGAATTTATTTTAGGAGTATAAACTTTTTTAAATTACGACTAAATAAAAGAAATAAACCAAAATATAATGAGTGACAGATTTTGTCCAGCCTCACTTAGGTCTCCTCAAGCAGTGGTTCTTACAGACGTATCTGCCAACAGGGTGCATTGGAGTCACGTGCGGAGGTGCTTTGGGGTGTATTTTTTATAATATAAATGCTTAGTCTTGTGCTGCAGATTCTGAATCTGAAAGTCCTGAGGGGACTCCAGCAACCAGCACTCCCAGGACTCTCTTAGGGGCACTGGTGCTACGCAGAGCTCGTGAAACGTTTATTAGGTTATTTCATTTTTTTAGTGGATTCAAAAAATGGTACATTCTATATATGGGTAAAGAGTTCAGACTCTCCGTTTCATACTCAATATGTGGGTCAAGAGTCAGTCGCTCTCTATTTAAATGTAATATAACTGAATTTATTTATACATTTCAAAGATTTTAAAGCTCCAAGATTGCTCGTTGACTTGGTAGGGATGAAAAAAGAGATTTTTTTTTCCTATTAAAAGTTGGGAAAACTTATTTTTTTTTTAAGATTTTATTTATTTATTCATGAGAGACAGAGAGAGAGAGAGAGAGAGAGAGGCAGAGACACAGGCAGAGGAGAAGCAGGCTCCATGCAGGGAGCCCGATGCGGGACTCAATCCAGGGGCTCCAGGATTAGGCCCTGGGCCGAAGGCAGCACCAAACTGCTGAGCCACCCGGGCTGCCCAAAACTTATGGTTTTAAGGGAAAAATTCAATTGGGCTTCTTGAAAATCCGCTGTTAAGTATAGGAAATTGAGAACGTGGGACAGAGAAGAAAGGCTCCCGTGCTACTGATTTGCGTAAAAGGCGAACTATAATGCCCAAAGTCAACCGGCTGATCAGACTGAGGTGGGTCTCACTTGTCCCCTCACTAAGGTCTTGTAAATGGGATTTAGGTCGGGAAGGAAGGTACCTCTGACAGGCAGGGTTTAGAGAACAGAGTGACATGACTGGCAGCCGCCAAGGGGCAACTCCCCATCGTAGAGGGCTGGTCAAGGGCCTTCAGAGCACGCACCGGTAACACTGGGCCGCGTGTTAGCATTCCCATGGTCCGTTTCCGTCCCTCCTGCACATGCACACATGCACACGCACGCACACACACACACATGGGCCATCCTGCAGAATTTCTATTTTGTGCTCTTCCAAGGCTCCGGCGCTGTTAAACCATCAACTGCAAACACCAGAGACGTCCTCTCCAGGGGCCTTCGTCCCGTCTCCGCGTGGGCTGCAGGTGGCTGCCTCTCCCCGCGGCCTCACGGGGCCCCCCTCTGCGCCTGCACATCCCTGACGCCTCTTGTTTTACCGGGACACCAGTTCTGGTAGATGAAGGCCTCGTCAAGGCCTCGTGCAACCAGTTACCTTAAAAGCTCTATCTCCGAGTTCAGTCTCTCTGGGGCTTAGGGTTCCGACACAGGAACTCTGGGTAAAAACAGGTCCCTAAGAAGCCATCGTAATGAATGTGAAACCCCAATGAGTTATATTTAAGTTGTTTTCTTTGGATTTGCAGGAGAAAGGACTCTTAAGTACAAGGACTTGAGGTGCTCACTGTTTTATGCAGCCCCAGAACGTGGATGCGGAAGCCCGGCCACCCCGTACCCCCGGATGTGCTGCACTTGCACACAAGGCTTGGCCGTGGTGGTCCCACAGAGCAAGCCCGCTGGGATGGCCCCTTGCCCAGTCTGCCTGGGGTCCCCTTACGGGAAGGAACCCGGGCACACGCAGAGCCCCCGGGGTGTCCGTGTGCACAGAGGTGGCAAGAGGGCGGCCGTCTGCAGGCCGAGGAGAGGGGCTCGGAGGGGACCAACCCCACGGTCAGCACGGTCTGCCATTTCCAGCCTCCAGGACCCTGAGGACAGACCTCCTGTGCCTTGAGCCACCACGTCGGGGGCGTTGTATCAGGGCAGCCCCGGGGAAGGAGCACACGCTGATCACGTCCGCAGGCAGCAGGGGCAGTCGGGCACCTTCATAACAGGGCTTTGGCCGCCCCCGTCACGCTCGGGGATTGCACTTCACGCATCTCTTGCATTGCACACACGGAAAAGGTCCTCAACGCAAGGCCAAAGGCCGAGGACTTCCATCCCGAGCACACACTGGAGAACAGGCCACGTTGGAAGCTCTCCCAAAAGTCGGTTTTCCTCCTAAAGATCCTACAGAATTTTAAATTAATTGCCATTAACCGAGAACTAGCCAGTTCCAGTAGTTACCGCATCTCAGACACACACTGAAATAGGAACACGCCCTCAGTTAACGAAAGGTCACAGTGCCCGTGACGTTCCAAAGGAAGCCTTACCTTTGTCTTCGGTTCTAGAATTTTTACTCCATATATCGATATTTGCAGCTCAACTTTAGGGATTTTCTGGCCTTCAGATTTCTTGATATGTCTTGCGAACTACAAGTGAAGAATTATTCAGAAAACTGTAATTCCGCTTCTACGGAAAACGAACACAAACGTACATGTAATATATGTGCTGGGCTTTCATTAAGTAGATTATTACCCACTTTAAAGTGTTTTATAAACCTCACATAGCTTCAACATATGGAGTGATCACACTAATGCTCCATTACTGCCGCTAAGTTGAGACGGATATTCGGTAACGGTTAAAAAGGTATTTAATACTCCTTTCATTATGTTTAAGGGATTCATACCAATTAGTTAAAGAAGATAAGTAAAGATCGATGTATTTTTCTGCAGATCTTTTGCTTTGAATCCCTTCGGAGAGCCGGAGTTGGCGGTCGTTGCCGCTCCTGGATCTTCCTCCCTGGCGCGGCGCCCTGTCCCATCAAGTCCACGAAGGGCAGGACCCTCCCGCCGCACGAAAGCTGAGGCCAAGACTGAGCTAAGAGGCTGGGAACCAGGACCACGACTACAGGGACCTCAAGAACCGAAGTTCCCCCACACTTTCCGAGCAGCCTTTGTCGCACCTTCTTACTGAACTGGAAAGTGCACGCAAATGCACGTTAGGTTTTGTCATAAAATCAAAAAGAAAATCCCGACACTCACGCACTTTGTAAATGGACTTTCTCTTCCTCTCCCATCACTGCCGGACCCCGTGGTGGAAGACCTCGCAGGAGCCCAGTTAAACTTCAAGACGCCTCTTCCGTGCGGGTACACCCCCCCCCGACGTGTACACATGCACGTGCGTGATGCATGGAGCTGCTTGGGGCATGCGTGCACGGGACACACTTACACTACACATCACTCCCTGTCTGGTGAGCATCCTGATTTGGGCGACGCTACCGGCGATGCTGCTCTGTCCCCACCTCACTTCCTTCTACCTGCCCCCGCCACCTTTCTTTCTATAAAAATGGAAGGAAGGGGAGAAAAACTATGGAAAAAAATAGACTTTTTTACTCCTAGAGCCTCAAAATGTTATTCTCTACTATTATAACATGTTTTCTGCACATGGATCATCCCGACTTGACTTGAAATGGATCATATGCAAGGCAGGGTGGGTTCCAGGCGTCTTCTGTGTGTCCTATTTCTTTGCATTGTTCACCTCCTTGTACTCGCGGGCAGACGTGAGCACACAGGGTGCAGCTCGGTGCTGACGCACCCAGAGGTCCCGGCCTCTTCCCTCCCCGCGGCTTTGCAGCCATCAGGGCTTCGGGGTGCGCGCGCGGATGCCTCCAAGTGTCGCCTCGACGTCATGGGAAGGGCAGCACCTGTCTTGGGTCGCTGGGGAGGGATGATTCTGAGCCGCAACCTGTGCTGTTCTGATGGCAGGTGGCAGGCGGCTCTTGTGTATCTGCGCTCGAATCCCACATATCTGTGCCCGAGAATTCTCGTGTGTCTTTAAGAAACACAGTTTGTTTCAGATCTTCAAAAATTACTCCAGCTCTCTCCCAAAGAAAAGATTCACTTTGTTTATTTTCCCTTCATAATCTCCTTCCTGTATTGGCATAATGAAAACCATTTGGGGGTTTTCACATACGAAGGCTTGCAAAATAAATCAGCTGTTTCTATCTATGGGAGCGCCTCTGAACGAAGCCACTCCCATCCTGGCTGCAGCACGGGCTGGGCCGGGCCGGGCCCCGGGTGCCACCCTTTTCCAGAAGCAGGGGCTCTTGTGGCCTTTTCCACATCTGGGCACGACCATTCCTGGGATCTCTGTTAGCTCCCCAAAGTCAATCACAGAACAACCACCGTGTTAAATCTTATCGAGTGACTCCTTTTCTGCCAGGAAAAGGAAAAGAAAAAATAATGGAAGAAATGAAGACAGGAAAAAAGAGGGGGGTCCGGGTGGAGAAAAAAAAAAAAAAAAGAAGAGGAAGGAAGGAAAAGAAAACAATAGAATGAGATAAAGAAAAGGGAACAAAATATCCAGTCTAAGCCTTCCGAGACCTTTTTTTTCTTGCTTCCAATTGAGATGAAGAAATTGTGCTCAAAAAAGGATTTATAGGTCATCCACTGCAATACGTCGGTCATAAAATGGGGCTTGTCGCAGTCAGGCCGAGAATCTAGTTTTGCAGCAACCCACTAAATGACTTCTTTTGCACAACATATTTTCTACATTAAAAAAAAAAAAAACAAAAAAAAAACTTCCCAGTTCTACTTTCATGTGTGTCAAGGCTAATAAGGGGTATTGGCTTTGACTGTTGCACAGATGTTTCAAACAATTATGCTTGAGGTTGTATTTGCTCAATCTGTATTTTAAACAGAATATAATATCCTCGTTCCTATCCATTTCCCCCCTCCCCGAAATCTAAGATTTCTGTGTCATAGTTTGGAGGCCCCTCTAACTCAAAGCCTGATAGGCCTCTTAACCGAGTTCCAAAATACTTCTAATTACGTGCTGAAGACTGCTCCTCGTTCTTACTTCCACCATCGTGATCTCTCGTCTCCCTATTTACTCCTTGAGTTGTTAAGGCTTGAAGGGCCTTTTTACGAATTGCTTTCCATTTTTGCTTCAGTGGATTCATTTCTTGGTCATCTAGATAGCTAGCGATCGACCATCAACATTTATATATAATAATCCAATAAAAAATACTCAAAGGGGAGTGGGGGCAAAGCCTCAGCATCCTGAAAGATATCTGGATACAACAAACAAATAGACAGAAACAAGCCTTGAGCACCATAAAAAGGTGTGTGTGGGGGGGAGAATGAAGTATTACTTGAAATTCATAGTTAAGTATATGTCACCAGTGAGTAGAAGAGCGAATTTCAGCAAATTTCTTACAGGGAGCGCTCCTGGGTTTCAATGGCATAATCACGCAATTTCTATTTCTTTCTCGGAGGACTTTAAAAAGAAAAAAAATGAAATCTAACTATACTGCCGAGGGAATATACGTGACTAGGAAAGAGAACCAACGGATTTACCACCGTGAGCCAAGCACTCGGAGCCACTCTTCTTCTCCGTGGCTCTTATTAATCGTTAATTTACTTAAGCACATCCCTAGTGGCCCTATAGGGAATCAGCTGCGTAGGTACATAATGAAAGTAAGCGCCAAACACTTGATTGATTAAATAACTGGTTACCAAGACCAAAGCAGTGTGGTGCTACGTCGGGCGCCTGAGGTCGAGGGAAACGACCAAGAGGCACAAGGGCAGCAACAAGTCCCAGGGCCTCCTGGGCTGCGGGGCCTTCTCGTGACTGCGGTTTAGTTGGACGGGGCTGAGGGGTGTCCCCTCTGACAACGGGGTCCCGGAGGGCTGCCCTCTGCTGATCTCCCAAAACTAAGAGGATGGGGTCCCTGTATCGACATTCATCCACGTGTAAACCCCACGAGCAGATCATTTATAAAATATATCGAATCCTCTGACATCCGCACTAGTTGTATTAATAAAAATAAATAAAACACTATTAAAAATGAGATTCATTATTATAACAATTATAACAATATGAAATCTGAAAATAAAACTTTTAACACTTATAAAAACTACCTTATTTAAGAAAAATTTATAAAGTATAAATTTTCTACAAAGTGGCAGGAAAACTGTACGTAATAAAATCAAGATTCTAAGTTTTTTCTTGAAAAATTAATCGGACATCATTAATTAGGTGTTATTAATTAATTAATGACAATTAATTAATCAGATGTCATTAATTAGACACGGGAGCATGAAAAAATACATCATTGAAAACATTCTAAGTATTCCATTATCTTATATTAATCCCGAATTTTAAATTGTCAGAAAAACCAGTATATAAAATACTGAAAAGTTTTCAAAAACGAGGAAGTAAAATATTAACTCATGTGGCAAATAAAACCCAACACTGAACTAGAATAGATAGAGAGGCAGTCAGAATCCATATGTTTAAGAAAAATAAGCAGGAAATTGAAATGGGGGAGGTGCACACAAAATAGAGTGAAGGAGGAAAAAAAAGTGGGTTTTTTTGGTGGAACCATGGCACCACCTTCTGGCCATTTCTACACCAGAATTAAAAAGGAAACGGGTCTACTTTTCTAACATAAATGCAGATACTCTTGAAGGCTTTGAAGTGTAGCCTCTGACCTCTGACACCAAGAAATATGTGTATATAAAATAAAATCAGGTTAAAGAAAAAAACATTGCTTTATTTATTTCAATTTGTTTATAGATCATTACCCTGAAATACACTTTCCCGATGTACAGAATTTTTGCAATCAGCAGCCTAAAGATTACTCATTAGAGAAACATTTATTCTGGAAGACACTCGGAAAGCAAAAATTATGAAGTGAACATGCATTTTTAGACTATGCTGCATTCTTACTGCAGATCACGTTCCCTTATTAACGGAGTGCATTTCCAAATGGGAAACGACACAGGAACGGCAAAGACTCACAAAAATGCCTGAAAACTAGCCACTGTTTAAAAGCATTTCATCTCGAATATTCTCCGTTATATGTGGTCGCAATGTGACCTAATCCTTTTGGTTCAGGCTCTGAGGCGACTGAATAAAGAACCTCCTGGATACAAAGACGTATTTTAAGTATAAAGACCATTATTCTTCTCTAAAAATTCTGATTGCAGGTAAGCCGGACTCAGGCCGCGTTTGCAGGATCTTAAACATCTAAAGGGGAACCTCAAGTGTCGTTCATAAGCTTCGAGGCCTTTCCAACCAACAAGGGCAGGTCGGGGCCACCACCTGATGAGCGCTGCTGAGAAACGGTGGCCTCGCCCGCTTTTTTCCCAAATGGGAAAGGTAGCATCTTGGAGACTTTCGGCGTATTTGCTTGAAAGCATTTGTAAATCATGTAAATCGGGTAAAACGGGCAGGTAAACATATTATCCACTTCGCTTTCTTCCCCTAGAGTACACGCCACCCCACTTCTACTCTTATTCAATTTACACACTCCGTGGACTCCGTCTGATGCGACATTCTCAGAGCAAGAAGGTATTTTTTCACGTCTACAGTTTTGCCAGACACAAGCAACGGCCTGACCGTCTCGTAAAATAACTGGACGGTCTTTAAACCACGTACAGTTAGAGAAGGGTTGTTTCTGGAAAAAAAAAAAAAACAAAACTGTGGGAATAACTACAGAGAGTAACAATGAGTTGTGTAAAAAGAAAAAAAGTAGTGGTGTGTTGGGTTTTCTTAATGGGATAAAGAAGAGGCTTCGGCTGCAGGAATGTCCCGCATCCGAGTGCCTCGGGGAGAAGAGCGTCTCCGGGACGGGGCGCACCTGACACACCCGCGGAGACGGGCCACGGCTTCCAGGGAACGGTCTCGGGAAACGTGACTGTGAGCACACGGTGGCGTCTCTTGTGCTGTCTGGGTGTCCCGGTCCCATCCGCGCGGGGACAAAGCCACAACTCCTGGGCGCCCTAACCTAGGGTGCAGACCCCCGCCGGGCCCCACGGCCAACGGCACACCTGCACAGGTGTGCTGCCCGGGAGCTGGCCGGATGCCACCGCCAGCCGGACGCCGGGGCCCAGCCGTCGGGTGTGGGCCAGCTCCTCAGGGTCCCGCAGGCCCCCGCGGTCGCGGCCCGTGGGCGTGGGGGTCACGGGCAGACATGAACGCTGCCCCTCTGGAGCCATCCCTGTGGGTGCACACTCATCGCTGACTCTGGCCCCCTGGCCTGCGACGGTCCCGCACTTTTACGGGGACAAAGCCACTCCTGGCTGGCGGGACGGGCCCAGGGGCCACGTGGGCCGGGAGTGTCCTACCTTGAGCTTCCTCACGGCGTCCCGCACGACTTCGGTTCCTTTGGGCTGCTCCACCTCGGTGCTGCCGAGAAACTGAAAATGGCCAGACGTCAGATAAGGCGTCCCCGGGTCAGCTGGGAGCGCGAGACCGCCTCGCGGGACCCACGGGCAGGCGGGGGCGCAGCCCCGAGGCCCAGCCCGCAGAGCGCGTGCAGCTGACATCATCCGATGTTACATGAAAACGCAAGGACGCTACCTGACGACTCCTATCGTTGGAAGATTTTTTTAAGACATACTTTTCCTAAATATACGATTGACTGATTTTGTGTGAGATTTTATTTACTCGTGAGAGAGAGAGACGTGCTGAGCGGGCGGGAGGAGCAGACTCTGAGCACAGAACCCGGTGCGGGACTCGATCCCAGGACCCCAGGGTCATGACCTGAGCTGAAGGCAGACGCTCAACCGCTGGCTCACCCGGGGGCCCCCTAAATAGTTTACTTGAAGATTTTTATGGGAAAGAGAACTAAAGCGACTTTCATTACCTTAGGAGGAAAGGAGGAAAGTTGACCTCAAAATTTAAAACTTAAAACACGTTTACTAATTTGTAAATTATTCATTCATCTGTAAATTCAAAGCATATAAATGCCTTTTTTCGGTTACTTGGTTTAAATGTCATAGCATATTTTAAAATATCAATATTTTAAGATAATCTACGATTCAATACAGCTCATAATTTCAAATAAGCATTTTCCTTGTTTTTCCAACTATGACACTAACACAGTGTGAAAGCTTTTAAAACACAAATTTCTTTAAAACGAATGAAAACAAACAAACAAAAAAAACGAATGATTCCACCTATCAGGGCTATAAGCTAAACTGCATTATAAAAACAAACTTGATGATCTATGATTTCACGAAGTCTTACAATATCCCTGAAGGCTGTTGGCTCATACCTGATCCATACCCCCGACCCCCACCCCGACCGGTCAAAGAGAGAAAGGTTCCTAATAGTGACCCCACGGCAACAGGATCTCTATCGTGAAGAGATAAAAGACCTCCTAAACACAAGTCCAATCTCATGAAATATGTAAGAATCATCAGGAGCGAAATTTGGTATTTTATCCTATAAAATATTTCTACATAAACAGCAAACACTTAAATGCAGTAAGCGCCACACAGTACCAGTTGCAACACCCGAGTGCGTTCTGGATTCACTTCTTGTACGAATACGCGTGTGTGCGAGCGTGCACTTTGTATCAGGTAAAGCTGTAGGATTTTTTCTTTAAAGATATTACTTATCTATTCATTTATTCATGAGAGACACAGAGAGAGGCAGAGTCCCAGGCAGAGGGAGCAGCAGGCTCCACCCAGGGAGCCCGATGTGGGACTCGATCCCGGGACCCCGGGGTCACGGCCTGGGCTGAAGGCGGGTCCTCAAGCACTGGGCCCCCCGGGCTGCCCGCTGTAGGATCTTGTAATGTCCACCCCCAGCGTGGAAAGGAGCAAAATAGTAAAGTCGGGGTGTCCTCTTACATCACGCGGTGCTCCTTCCCTCGTTCTTGGAAAAGTGACAGTAGTGAGCACAGAAACCCGCGTCTGTTTTCCAGGAGGGGCCTGTCGTGGTCGCAGGAGCACGTTCACACCGCACAGAGGACCCTGCATCCTTGGGGCAGGTTGGGGGACCCACCTGGAAGAGCCGCGGATGACGCCTCGGCGGGGCCTTGGGAACCGGGACAGCAGCAACAGGCCAGGCCCGCGGGAGGCAGACACACTCGGGCCGCAAAATACGGGGGCAGGTGCTCCGTGCGGCGGGCCCACCACCCGGGCAGGTGCAGGTCCCCATCCTCGGGGGGAGGCAGGTGCACGGGTCCTTCCTCCCCTACAGCCCGGCCCCATGGCCCACTTGTGGCGCCACAGGCCCTGGGGACCCAGGTCGTGCCCCCGGGGGACCCGGGTCCCTGTGCCCCGCGGGGCTCACCGGGAAGGAGGGCCTGTGTCCTGATGTAGGCGGGCACCTGCCCCCGGCCTCGTCGGGGTCCCTGGGCCACCAGCCGGGCTGCCCTGGGGCGGGGGGGAGTGTGACCTCCCTGGACCCCGCTTGGCGGGAGGCGGCATCGCGGGCCCAAGACGGTCCTTGCAGGAGGAGCCTGCGGTGCCGAGGGGACCCAGGCAGGTGCGGTCCCCTAGCTCCGCTCATCCCGGCCCTGGCCTAGACCGCTGAGCGCGGCGGTGCTCCCAGAAACAGGGAAGGAGCACCTGTGGGCGGCTCCTGCACGGGAGGAGGCCCTGGGTTGGGAAGGGTGGCAGGAGCACTGCGAGTACCCGTGCGGGAGCACCCATCCCGGGAGGATGCCCCCGGGTCGGCGAGGGGCAGCAGGAGCACTGTGAGTACCTGGGGGGAGCACCCACCCTGGGAGGACGGCCCCGGGTTGGTGAGGGGCGGCAGGAGCACTGTGAGTACTCAAGGAGGAGCACCCATCCCGGGAGGAGCACCCATCCTGAGGAGGAGCACCCAGCCCGGGAGGAGCACCCAGCCCGGGGAGGAGCACCCATCCTGGGAGGAGCACCCATCCCGGGAGGAGCACCCATCTCGTAGAGGAGCACTATCCTGCGGAGGAGCACCCAGCCCACAGAGGTGCACCCATCCCAGGAGGAGCATCCACGGCGCCCCACGCAGCCCGATCAGGGCGCCCGGAGCCACGCAGCCCCAGGGCCCTTCATGCCCCCAAGGACCGGCCAGGCCGGGCTCCCCCACAGGACCGTGTCCACGTCGCAGGGCTGGTTTGCTGGAAGCGCAGGGACGAGGCCGGGCTGGGGCGAGGCTCCTGTGGGTCGGGGGGGCTCACGGGACACGTGGGCGGGGGGTGCGGGCCGGAGCCCCCGGGTGTCCCGGCGCACAGGGTCGGGGTCGCGGGTCCCGGGGTGGGGTGGCCCCTGGCGAGGGGCTTGGATGCTTGGAGGCTCAGCAGCACCCGGGCACCTCCACCTGTGCATGGGCGCTGACCCTGAGGCCACCACCGGGGGCACCCAGCGCACCCACCTTCCTGGCAGCTGGACCCAGACCCGGGCTCGTGCAGGGGCGGGGGGTGCTCACCCCGGAGCCCCCCCACCCCCCGGAGCGCACTCAGCGGCCCGCGGAGCATCACTGAGGCAGGTGCACCTTGAGGACCCGGGCTCCTTAGGTCACCCCACGAGGAAATCCATCCCAGCCCCCTCTGCTAGGCATGGACCTCGGTGAAAAACAAGAGTCTCCTCTTTCCTTTTTCTTTTTTTTAGCATTCTCTTAAAAGAAATGGGACATGGGCATGTTTAACATTTTAAGCAGTAAAAAAAGTCACGGCTTTTATGATTTAGCAACTTTGTCTTAGCTCCTCCCTGTGGCAGAAAGACAACGGGGAGGATGAGAGAGAGCAAGATGCCGGGGGTCCTGCTCTGGGGCAGGGAGCGCAGGCCTCAGGCTCGGGGCCCAGGCAGGCCTCGTGGCACTTCCTCCCACTGTTAAAAGTCTCAAATTTTATCAATTATTTTACTTCAAAGTCACAAATAGGCAACACTCATTTTGGGACATTTTTTTTTTTTTAAGATCAGGAATTAGGGACGCCTGGGGGGCCCAGTGGTTGAGCACCTGCCTGCAGCCCAGGTCGTGACCCCGGGGTCCCGGGATCGAGTCCCACGTCGGGCTCCCTGCGTGGAGCCTGCTTCTCCCTCTGCCTGGGTCTCTCATGAATAAATTAAAAAAATCTTAAAAAAATAAGATGAGGAATTAGATCTTACAAAAGCACAAGTACCTGTGTTTCACAATCAGGCGCCCGTGTTTTAAGACGCTACAACAGAACGTTTCCACTTTATTACGAAAAAACCCTGATCATCTTCATAGCGATGCAGTCACTGCAGGGAATTTAGAACTAGAGAAAAACGTATCCGTGAAAATAAGCATCAGCATTGACCTCCGAGCCAAGAGGGAACCATCGTGATCTTTTAAATTCACGTTACGATAAAAGTAATCAGCCAGTGACAATATTGGATAAACTCATGAAAACAAACAAGAACAACTTAAATTACCACGTATCACTGATTTACTTATTCATTGAGCATTATCGCGTGTGCGCATGTATTTAGACTTTCACTACCAGCTAAATAATTAAGAGTCGAGATTAAAGCATCAACTATGAAAAAAATAAATAAATAAAAAAAATTAAAAAAAAGTATCAACTATGACTCCGAAGCAGTGCGGACGGAGAAGGGAGACGGAAGGGACAAAAGGGGCTTTTCGAACGTATTAGACTGTAGATGATCTAAAAGCGTGCGGCGTGTCGCTCGTGTGTGCGCTGAACGGATGCCCACTCGGTGTGTATTTCCCACACGCTGGATCTTTTTTTTTTTTAATTTTTATTTATTTTATGATAGTCACACACAGAGAGAGAGAGAGAGAGAGAGAGGCAGAGACACAGGCAGAGGGAGAAGCAGGCTCCATGCACCGGGAGCCCGACGTGGGATTCGATTCCGGGTCTCCAGGATCGCGCCCTGGGCCAAAGGCAGGCGCCAAACTGCTGCGCCACCCAGGGATCCCCACACGCTGGATCTTTACAGAATCTTCTACAAATACTTTGGCAAATACCGAGCAGTTCTGAGAGGATACGGCTCACTGCTGTGCCCCCTCACAACCCGCGCGTCCCTCTGCTCAAGGCCCGAGGACCCGGCAGACGCGCCCTCGACGGGTACCTCGGAGGCTACGGTCTGTTGAAATGAGAAACGGGGCGTCATCAGGCTACGCAGACTTCCTAAGCTAAAATGCTATTGATATTTCTCACATTTGGCTTCATATTTTCCAAAACTTCCACAGTTATGTTTTTATTTAATTAAGATGATACCAACTTCTCTTTTAAGCTCATGTCATGGGGCGGCCTGGGTGGCTCCGTGGTTTAGCGCCTGCCTTCAGCACAGGGTGGGATCCTGGGGTCCCGGGATCGAGTCCCGCGTGGGCTCCCTGCACGGCGCCTGCTTCTCCCTCTGCCTGCGTGTCTGCCTCTCTCTCTCTCTGTATCTATGAATAAATAAATAAATAAAATCTTTAAAAAAAGAAAAAAGCTCATCTCATGTAATGTCCATATTCGTTTCTTCCAGGTCAATCACTGTCTTCCATCGTACCACAATGAGCATTTTGCAAGGACGTGTTTTCGAGTTTGAGGATTCCATCTTCATTTTCAAATATCATTTGAGATGGACTTTTTTCACATGAAAAGCCGCACAGTTTAGGACTTGCTGCTTTGCCAGTAGAGAGCAGCATTGCACACCACATGGACTCATGTATGCTCTGCTTTACTTGCTTCCTCAAACGTTCTTAAGATCACTCTATGAAGAATGTGGGTTTTTTAAAAAAAAATGTCAGATAAATGACAATTAGAATAATTAACTAAAGAGTTATTAAGTCTAATTGCTATGAAATTTGACACTATTTAACATATGAAAGGGCTAGTTGATAACAAATATACTACGGAACACATGCTTGTATCAAATTCAAAATATGCCAATTTTATGTAGATATGTTCTTATAATTATTTAAAAATATTAAAGGAAAATAATTTCCACTTTTTACAGGATAAAAGATTCATCTAAAATTAAAGTTAATAAATAATTGGTAGATAATGACCAATAGATATTCTAAATATAGAATAAAATAAGTGAGCATGTCTCTATCCTTATAACCAAGGTTGCAGGGGCCTCAAATAGGATTGGGCTAATTTTCTTGGCATTAACTTGACTGCGTATGTGTTTAAAAAAAAAAAAAGGTTTTAAACCTTCTAGCTACTCAACTGCACCCAGGAGATAAGCCATACGGGAGTAAGCCAATTTAATTTTATAGTCTTTATTTGGCTGACTTACCATGCCACTACGCCAAGCAATGCAGGAAAAAAATAGTTTTAAAAGGCACATCATAACATTCAATTGCTAACAAAGGGTCAGAATTCATCAGATTCCAACCCATTACTTAATCACCAAAACCATAATCTTGAAAAAAAAAAAAATTAAAATAGATCCACCAAAAAGAAAGGTCATACTTTAAATACTCTGAAGGTTATTCTTTAAAGGAGGGCCAGGAAATTTTGATGGAGAATTAAAAAAGAGATTGGGCTCAGCATTAAAAAAAAAAAAAAATCTACATTTCACATTTGATTTGATATGAGGTTCCTTATTCTATTACAGCCACTTTCCACGAAGCTATTTCTGTTCTTTCACACGGATGTTGAATGTGTGGTTTTCATAGGCTCCTGCTTTTAAAATAAGAGTTGTGAGTTGAAGGCCAAGCAAACGTCCTGGCTACAACGGGGGAGCCCAGTGTTCAGGGGTCTCCCGGGAGCTGGGCCTCCCACGGGCGGACATGCAGCCTCGGGTGTCGTCCGGTCCCAGACACAACTCTGAGGCCGACCCACCTGAGAAGGGACCCGGGGAAGAGGAGGGTGGGCCTTCAGCGGCTTGTTGCTCCTCAGGAATAACCCAGTCTACACCGTGAACCAACAGCGGGGCTCTGGAGACAGACAGGTGGTCCCTTGCGTGTTGTTGGGAGAGGACCAGTCCTGACCAGGGCCGTGCACCTGCATGGCTGTGCCTGGGGGGGGAGGGAGCTGCATCTGCACAGCTGTGCCCGGGAGGTTGGGGGCTGCACCTGCATGGCTATGCCCATGGGGAGGCTGCACCTGCACAGCTGTGACTGGGGGGGGGGCCTGCACCTGCACGGCTGTGTCCAGGAGGTGGGGGGCCTGCACCTGCACGGCTGTATCTGGGGCAGGGCGGGGGTGCTGCACCTGCACGGCTGTGCCTGGGGGGGGCCTGCACCTGCACAGCTGTGCCCAGGGGGTGGGGGGCCTGCACCTGCATGGTTGTGCCCGGGGGGGGGTCTGCACCTGCACGGCTGTGTCCAGGAGGTGGGGGGCCTGCACCTGCACGGCTGTATCTGGGGCAGGGCGGGGGTGCTGCACCTGCACGGCTGTGCCTGGGGGGGGCCTGCACCTGCACAGCTGTGCCCAGGGGGTGGGGGGCCTGCACCTGCACGGTTGTGCCCGGGGGGGGGGTCTGCACCTGCACGGCTGTGCCCAGGGGGTGGGGGGCCTGCACCTGCACGGTTGTGCCCGGGGGGGGGGTCTGCACCTGGATGGCTGTGCCCGGGGGGGGGGGGGGCTGCGCCTGCACGGCTGTGCCCAGGGGGTGGGGGGCCTGCACCTGCACGGTTGTGCCCGGGGGGGGGGGGGGGGTCTGCACCTGGATGGCTGTGCCCGGGGGGGGGGGGGGGGGGAGGGCGTCTGCACCTGCACGGCTGTGCCTGGGGTGGGGCATCCAACTCCCATTAGTGAGAGGCCTGAAGCCCAGGCCAGGACGCTCAGGTCAGGCCGCGTTCCCAGCCCTCCAGGTGTCACACCGCGGTCTTCCCTCGGCCCAGACAGAACAGGGACGGGACGGAGGGGAACAGGACACCTGCGTGTGTCACTCAACCACATCCTGCGGCTAATTAGCATCATGCCGCCCGTTCTTTCTACTGTGAACTACGCTTACACCCCGAAGGGGCCAAGAGGCTCCTTGGCTGGCTTCCCAGGGGTAACCTGAATGTCCAAATACTGTTTACGGAGACTCTCAGACACTCCACTCCATCCCTCACGAGACGGGGATACATTCCTAGCGCTTGTGTGAGAATTAAATGAGAAAATGCAACCAGCCCCGGGCGCAGAGTGAACGTTCACCGGATTTAGGCTCAGAGAGTAAAATAAAATAACAAAACGGCCACAGCAAGCAAATAAAAGGAGTCAACTCAACCAGGGCAGCTGTGAAGCAAGCAGGAAAAAACCCTATTTTTAAGCCGCTCGTGTCTGGAGTTGGGCTCTGGAGGCTGCCGCGATTCTCACCAGCACATACACGGGTGTAGTTTTGTTTTCTCAAAATTTCATTGGTTATTTTCAGACATTTATTCTTCTTAATTCTCGATGTAATTGTAATTTCACAGCAATTCCACTATATAAGACTTGAGACAAGTGAGGCTTCCAGGATACAAGATATGCCTGTTGGTGGGCGCTTTGTCTGTTTTCAGGAAGGCCGAGTATTTTTCTTCCTAAATATATGCCCCGTTGCTTTATAGTTTGGGGTTTAATTACGGCTTTTAAAATTCTATTTAGGGAAGCCGGGTGGCTCAGTGGTTTGGCGCCACCTTCAGCCCAGGGCGTGACCCCAGGGTCCCGGGATGGAGTCCTGCATCTCCCGGGCTCCCTGCATGGAGCCTGCTTCTCCCTCTGCCTATGTCTCTGCCTCTCTGTGTCTCTCATGAATAAATAAGTAAAATCTTAAAATAAAATAAAATAAAATACAAAATAAAATAATAAAATAAATAAAATAAAAAAATAAAATAAAATAAAATAAAATAAAATAAAATAAAATAAAATAAAATTCTATTTATAGCAAGTTATTGCAACTATAGGAAATGCCCTAGATCCAGGCAGCTTATCAAGGTATCTTCTCAAGCACAGCAGTTTTATTTATTGTCTAAAATTGGAGTCTCCCAGAATATAACTATCAATAAAGCGAAACACATTTCCTTTTCTTTCTCAATACTGTTACCGATGACATCGATTTTCTTTGCTTATGAAACCCTAGGGAATAACCGAAGGTGGTTAAGTACTCATTTCGTGTTCTTCATCTTCACAGAACTTCCCGGAGCTTCGGGCAGGGATGGTCATTCCGCCCGCCGTTGGGCGTCCACGCCGACGAAGCCAGGGCCCACATCTGCACACGGTGTCCCTGGACTCTTTCCGAAAAGAATGTATTTGCGGGGAGAAGCCGCTGCTATTCCAAGAATCCTCACATCTTTCCTGAGCTAAATGTCTCTCTCTCTCTCTCTCTCCCTTTTGGGAAAATCATGCTTTAAATGTTCTAGTCCTACTTCGGGTGAGGGTGTCTCCAGCGCCGCGGGGCCGGGTGGCTCCAAGGGGCCCGGCCTGGGCGACCCCATGCCCAGCCGCGGCGGCCCGGACGGTCACGGCGACGGCTGCCCGCCCCAGGCCCACGGCCCATGCTGTCCTCCCTGCTCCAAAACGGGACGGGAGCCCGGGCAGCCCCCGGCACCCCAAGTCGCCCCGGCTCCCTGCCCGGCGTCGCCACACCTGCTGGGTGTCGGGCCGGAGCCCAGGCCGCAGGCCCACGCCGGGCCCCGGACACCCCCGGAGGGCTCGGGCCACGACCCGCCTGGCCTCGTGCTGAGCCTGCGGAGCTCGACACCTGAGCCGCCCGGACCTGAGGGGCGTGAGCAAGGTCCCCGGAGCCACACGGGTGCCAGGGATCGTGCCTCGCACAGCAGGGCCCGGGCGGGGCGGGCGCCCTCGGCTAGACCCCCGACGGCCCGCGACAGCACGACCGGGGACCCCGCATCCTTTCAACAAGGTCAGGAGGGGGTTCCTTCTGGTCTTACAGACCCAACGTGATTCTGCCAATAGGGCCTGGCAGGGCGGCCGGGAGCGGGGTGCAGCTGAGGAGGGAGGCCGAGAAGTGCGGAGGCGCAAGCAGGTGCCACGGTGGGCAGCCCCGGCGGGTCCCACGCTGCACGCCCGCGCCCCGTCGGCTGCTGATGGGCACAGGCGCCCGGTCAGGTCGCGTGCTGAGGCCCAACTCCGTCCCGAGGATCCTAAGTGCAACAGCCACCTGCCTCCCCACCGCCACCCGCGCGTCCCGCTGCTGTGACAAGCAGCCACCTCCCTGTACTTCTAACCTCAATTGGATCATTTCTTTTATTTTTTTAAGCCCATGTTTTTTCCCTTTCTAAAAACGACTCTATTTATTTATTTTCTTGATACTTGAAATCAATGATCACTAATTAGCACCACTTAGTCTTCACCGTAACGCTTAATTGGCTTTGTCTGAACTCTGCCCTACGTTGATTTTATTTGATTTTCTTGGCCTTTTAAAAAAAATCAATCGTCGCATGTTCCTGGGCAGCTTTTGAGAGCATTTTTCGGCTGCCCTTTGAACGCTCTAATCCTGGTATCAACACAGACCTTTATGTCTTTATTGGACCACTTCTAAGGTTTAATAACCTGTTTAGTGACTATAATTTCAAATTATATTAAAAAAAAAACTTCCTTCACATAGACAGAATTACACTGCAGTACATCACCTTTATCAAGAAGAATTATACATTCCTATTCCCATGATATATTGGATTAATCCATCAAATACTTAAATTCGCTATTTTTAGACGACAGAACTGGCATTTCAGATGAACCTCTGCCCCATATGCATTTCACTACTAATATGACTAAAGTTCAAAGTAACCTACTTATTTTTAACAGATTTTTAAGCATTTTGTGCCATGCCGGTTCACTTCCTTGCCCATCAGGCTCAATATAAAATACATATATGGACCCGGGCCTCTGCCTGTTTTCCTTTTAAAAGTGACACATGCTATTAAAATGCACAAACAAGTGAAGCATGAGCAAGGACACGATATCATTGGAGTCATGGCACTTACTCGTCTCTCCTTTCAGGGCCAATCAAGTATAAATTTCAATATTATACATGTCCACAGAAGTCGTGGATGCCGCTACGAGCAAGAATCAGCACACACGCCTTTCTCCCTTTGCTCCAAAAATTTACATCCTGTTGCCGAACGTTCAAGTTGAAACAGCTGTACGAACCCAGGGGCCTCAGTCTATAAAGCCCCAGCAAAGTCCATAATGGGATTTTACTAAAGATTCTGAGAATTACTGCCACTTTAACATGGCTAATTCTTTTTTTTTAAGATTTCATTTATTTATTCATGAGAGACACAGAGAGAGAGACAGAGACACAGGCAGAGGGAGAAGCAGGCTCCACGCAGGGAGCCCGACCCGGGACTCGATCCCGGGACCCCAGGGTCATACCCCGAGCCAAAGGCAGACGCTCAACCACTGAGCCACCCAGGAGTCCCCCTAATGGAGTGTTAATGCAATGTTTCCTACAAATTTTAATCTCTAACATTTGATAAATAGTACCCTGTGTATCCACGCCTTTCCTTTTGTCTTTTTTTTTTTTTTTCCCTTTTGTCTTTTTTTAAAGCTGTATTGTTATGGGTATAATTGCTAATATGTGTATACATTTCATAATCCATTTTTAATTTCAGATTTCCACTTGTCAAATTCCCGGAATGGTAATGGAACCTTAAAATCATCGGAGGGACTGACATGATAAATGACATTTCCTTTTCACTTGTATTTACATAATTCCAAAGTAGGAGGAAAAGCCAAAAACTAATTAATTACTCTTATTTTCTATGATTTTCTTGGATCATCTGGAACAATGTGATTTCAAGGAGACTCTTTGGCTTTTCTTATAAAACAGTTTTAGCTCTCCTACTTGGTAAGTGAGACAAACCTACTGGATTCTAACCTATTAAGTAACAGGTGCCGGGCCAGCCGGGACTGTCTCAGTGTCTTGAGCATCCTCAGCATGACTCTATATAAAGAGGGATAGACCCAGGGATGGAGAGCCCGTGGGCCGCAAGCGCTCGGTGATAAAATCGTCACATCCCCGAGCGCGTGGACCCCTGTTGGGCGCTGTCCCCCTACGGCCTCCTCACCTGAGCGAGCAGCGGGTCTCGAGGACAGTGTGACAGCGGAGGCAGGGCCTCAGGTCTGCACGGAGACTTCCCGGGGATGTCTGCTCAGCCGCCAAGGTTGCTCACCTCATAACCAACTGGACGTCCCCTCCAAGGGGGGAACCATCCAGAGCCTGGACTCTTGCTCCTTCCAGGAAGCACTTTTATGGCAGCAAAGCCACAGGGGCTCTGGCGGAGGGGCGGACAGGCTGCTGCCCCTGCCCTGACGCTCCTCCTCCCATCCGCCTGCTGTGGCTGAGCAGTCCTCCCAGGCTGCGGGCAGGGTCCCTGGGGCACAGCTGACAGGTGGGGCTCTGGTGACTGAATCCCCCAGCTCCAGGACATGCCACCAAGGGCTTCAAAAAGGCCCTTCCCCAAGCTGTCTGTTGCATCAAACGCCACCTGGCTTCAAAGAAAGATTTAACCATGTTGGGACGCCTGGGGGCACCTGGGTTGAGCATCTGCCTTCAGCCCAGGGCATGACCTCAGGGTCCCGGGATCGAGTCCCACGTCAGGCTCCCTGCATGGAGCCTGCTTCTCCCTCTGCCTGTGTCTCTGCCTCTCTCTGTCTCTCTGTCTCTCTCTCGCTCTCGCCCTCACTCTCTGTGTCTCATGAGTGAATGAATAAAATCTTTAAAAACAAGACAAAAAAACTAAAAAAAAAAAAAAAACCCACCTCATTAGGAGCTAAGTATATTGCATACGACCTTTTCCCAGAAACTTCTAAATTTAATAAAGTAAAAAAATCTTACAGGTTACTATAATTATATTTGCTGTTAAATTAAGAACTCTGTGTGTACTACGTAGGCGTGTGCCGATCTCATTAACGAGGTCACGCAACAGGTCAACCACATGGTACAAAAAAAAAGTCTGAGGTCACCACAGAAGCATTCTGGTTCAGTGACTACAAATTGGTTAAAGTCTGAATCCTAGGGATCCCTGGGTGGCTCAGTGGTTTGGTGCCTGCCTTTGGCCCAGGGCGCGATCCTGGGGTCCTGGGATCGAGTCTCACTTCAGGCTCCCGGCATGGAGCCTGCTTCTGCCCCTCTCTCTCTCTCTCTCTCTCTCTCTCCGTCTATCATAAATAAATATTTAAAAAATCAAAAAAAAAAAAAAAGTCTGAATCCTACCCGGTTAAATGACCCAGTTTGTGAAGGTCAAGACCCAGCATTCAGGACATGCATCATAGAAATGATTCCAATGTCTATAATTTATCAGTTCTAAGTTCAATATATAAATAGCTGTATTGATTTGGGGCCGAATACTTAGCCTACCGGTTACGATTTTCTGTATGAAGAGAATTACCCGCCGCTAATTCCACTGCCAGTCTAGACTAGCACACCTGCATGCACTGGGTGAGTCAGGTACGGGCCAGACCCAATGATCGGCACGCTGTGTCCCTCTGTTTGAGAGTATTGACTGACAAGGGCATCACTACCTCACCAGGGCATCTGCTCCTACAGTGACCACCCTCTAAATGATAACATGCTTCCTCTTAGGGAGTTATTTTGGGGACAATGACAAGGAAGCAGGAGCTAGAATCCTGAAGGAGTGGAGGAGCGCCCCCGGGACTGTAGGTGACTTTGATCAGGAGAAAATAAGTGGCACAGTGTGATAATGGGACTCAAAGCGGGAGATTATAGGGAGAAAGGAAAGAGAAGGCCAACCAATTCATCTGCCAGGCCAGGTGTCCTGGGGAGAGTTGTGTGGAGAAAACATCCACCGTCTGCAGAAAGTGTTCAAGGATGGGAAGGGCAACTGGATTCAGTGTCTTCAGAAAAGAACGGGTTTTCCTCGGAGAAAGAAACAGCAAGGTTCAGAAGAAAGGTGGAAGACCAAGAGGATTATGGGAGATGACTGATCTTGGGTTCCTAGGGACCCAGGCGTAGTTCCTTCTTCAAAAACAAAATAAAACAACAAAAACCACCATTTTTTTTTTCATCTCACCCATTTAAAAAATCATTCTATGTCCCCAGGTGTATTTAAAGCGGCTTGTGAAAAGTCATAAAACAGAGGAAGATAAAATAAAATAGAAAAATGAAGCAGGGACGCCTGGGTGGCTCAGCGGTTGAGCGTTTGCCTTCAGCCCAGGGCATGACAGGTCCCGGGATCGAGTCCCCCATCGGGCTCCCTGCGTGGACCCTGTTTCTCCCTCTGCCTGGGTCTCTGCCTCTCTCTGTGTCTCATGAATAAATAAATAAAATCTTTTTTTAAAAAAAGAAAAGAAAAATGAAGCAAACAGAAAAGAAAGCAAGAATATGGAGTAGAAGTAGGTTGGCAGTCAAAAGCCACATAACCCTGTGAGCTTGCGAGGGGTGGATCATAAACGAGGCTACGAGCTCTTCAGCAGCAGCACAGAGAAACACAACCCGTCAGCCGTGTGACTCCGGGTTGACAAGATACAATGAACGTGCTTCGTGCGTATGATGGGACTTTGACGTGCAAGTGGATTAATATGGGATTTCACTGGCTGAAGTGCTGGATGGCTCATTCAATTTGAATTAGCCCACTGGACATTTGCTTTATTTTGACAGAAACCATGAATATGAAAAGCTTCACAGTTATTATTGACTTCATTTCAACCCATCGTATGCTTACCCTTGTCAAGTACTTGGGGAAACACCCGTCGCTCTCCATCAACATGGGATAAAACGTGAACTATGTCTGCCTCTACGTTCTGTCCCACAGAGCCGCCCGTCCCAGCGACTTTCTTTATAATTGTTGCCCAGACAATTTACTGAACCGTGACACACCTGCTGGATGTGAAATAGGCTTCAAGGCGCCGAGGGGTGAACAGGCCATCCAGGCAACTCCCCCCGTGCTCTAAAAATGATTGTCCTTCGTCCAGCTCCCATCTCCAGTAGATCCAACACGCTTTGAAACGTCCCAATGAGTTTCTAGAGTCTAGTTTTCAAATTGAGGATGTACGAATCGTGACATCTTATCCGTTTTCCTTTTCCGCGCATTCTTTTGAGAGCGTCCCTTATGGCCACGTTGTCAACGTTGGAAGTTAAGCGTCGTAACACTCCCTTCTACGGTCACCGCGGGGCAGTGACGGCTGAACTACGTCTGCTACGTAGCTCCGGATACAGGTAAATATGGATTGCTGAGAATCGATGTACATGTATATACGTATTACGTAGACTTTACACGCTATCATCAAGATAAACATGCTGGTGACATTACTACTTCGGGGATCTCAGGCATCAGCTGCGCGACTGTGTTCCCAGTCGCACGTCGAAAGGATTCCGTGAGCGCTATGATATTCAAACGCCTGGCAGCTGTGTCCGTGTCTAGTCGTAGTCATGTGAAAAGGAGACTTCCTAGGAAACCTCCACTAGACAACGCTTTAGAAGCCTCCTCAAGTCACGCTCCACTGGCATTCTGAAACGCTCGGAGATTAAGCGACGGCTAGAAATCACAGCGGAAGGGACGGTTTCTATCACGTATCATCAGCCTCCTACCACGTGTCATGCGCTGTGGAAATTATTGTGAATAAATCTCATGTAAGAGCCACAGCAATCAGAGAGGTTTGATAAATTTGTAGATTAAGGGCAGACGATTTTTAGCTTTAGTGACATAATATCCATTTCCATATAAATTAAAATCACAGACACTACCTTACAGACATCATAATTTACCCTGGCATATTCACACGTGCCGATAACAAATATGCAATAGTATCTTCATTAAAACTGAGCCCACGGGGGTCCCCGGGTGGCTCAGCGGTTTGGCGCCTGCCTTTGAAGGCCCAGGGCGTGATCCTGGAGACCCGGGATCAAGTCCCACATCGGGCTCCCGGCACGGAGCCTGCTTCTCCCTCTGCCTGTGTCTTTGCCTCTCTCTCTCTCTCTGTCTCTCATGAATAAATAAATAAAATATTTTAAAAAAAGAAAGAAAATAGAAACTGTGGCTCTGGGAAACTGGGCATACCAGGGGTGGAGACACAGAGCGAGTTCTAGACGGGAAATGGCAGCCTGGGCGAGGAGTAGAAGCAGCCTCCTGGCACATACGTTCTGGAAGAAGGCAGTGACCATGGGACACTCGTCCTTTTCTGTTCTGGGAGTTTCCCAGGAAGAAATTGCTAGAAACTACTTAGCAGAAGAGCAGGAGACTATTAAGCGAAAAGACACAGGGCCATCCTTTTCTCTAGCAACAAAACAAGACACATAAAGGCCTTTAACATCCATTTTGAGTTTATCTTTGTGTCTGGTGCAAGAGAGTGGTCCAGTTTCCTTCTTCTGCATGTGGATGTCCAATGTTCCCAGCACCATTTATTGAAGAGACTGTCTTTTCTCCATTGGGTGGTCTTTCCTCCTTTGTCGAATATTAGTTGACCATAAAGTCAGGGTCCACTTCTGGGTTCTCTATTCTGTTCCACTGATCCATGTGTCTGCTTTTGTGCCAGGACCACACTGTCTTGATGACCACAGCTTTGTAGGACAACCTGAGATCTGCCATTGTGATGCCCCCAGCTATGGTTTTATTTTTTAATATTCCCCCGGCTATTCGGGGTCTTTTCTGATTCCACACAAATCTTAAAATAATTTGTTCCAACTCTCTGAAGAAAGAAGCTGTGGTCTGTGTGTACAATGGAATATTCCTCAGCCATTAGAAACGACAAATACCCACCATTTGCTTCGACGTGGATGGACCTGGAGGGTATGATGCTGAGTGAAGTAAGTCAATCGGAGAAGGACAAACATTATATGGTCTCATTCATTTGGGGAATATAAAAAATAGTGAAAGAGAATAAAGGGGAAAGGAGAAAAAATGAGTGGGAAATATCAGAAAGGGAGACAGAACATGAAGACTCCTAACTCTGGGAAACGAACTAGGGGTGGTGGAAGGGGAGGTGGGCGGGGGGTGGGGGTGACTGGGTGACGGGCACTGAGGGGGACACTTGACGGGATGAGCACTGGGTATTATTCTGTATGTTAGCAAATTGAACACCAATAAAAATAAATTTATATATATATATATATAAAGAAAGGTCTTTGACAAGACACATTCCCTACTTAGAAAGACAATGAGCTTACACTCCAGTCCTAATACCTGGTGGCGTGCTGGGGTGAGCAGAAGCTCGGGCTCTAATCACGCTGTCTGAACTCGAGAGCTCCACTGATGATTAACTGCGTAACACGGGCAAGGCATTAAATTGCTCTAAACCTTAATCTTCTTACGTGTAAAATAAGGGCCATAGGGACGCCTGGGTGGCTCAGCGGTTTGGCGCCTGCCTTTGGCCCAGGGCATGATCTTGGAGTCCCGGGATCAAGTCCCATGTCGGGCTCCCTGCATGGAGCCTGCTTCTCCCTCTGCCTGTGTCTCTCATGAATAAATAAAATATATAAAAAAAATAAGGGCCATGATAATAACCAAAGTAGGGAGGTATACGAAAGGTCGCTCAACCACACTGCCTACCTCAGAGGAATGCTGCGGGGTCGAGGACACAGCACGTGCCCGACGAGCAGTGAGCAGTGCTAGTAGGGTTACTCTGATGCTGGGTGTGATGACCTGAGGGTCAGCGTACAGCAATGACCAGTCACCAACACGTACCCAATCTGATGGAAAATAGCGGGTAAAGGATGTGAATTTAAGAAAAGGGAAGTTGGGAAACACAGATGAGCCCCCCCTTGAGGGAGTGTGGAAAAAAGGGAAGAAAACAAGCAATCACTAAGGCAAACTACTTATAATTTTGACTCCATCAAATCCTGCTAATCATAGATGCACGTTCGGGAAATCTTGACACTACTATGTCCACGCTATGCAAACACCCAAGAGCAGCTCAAGGGAACTATTTCTGTTGCACTGGAAAGTTACCCCTTACGGTAGCACAGTCCATTTTATTTCAAGATCTTTCCCCCCCCAAAGATTTATTTATTCAGGCATCCCCACTATGAGAGATTACTCAGATGCCGCAATTTTCTTTTTTCGTCTCCTAAATCATCACCTTTGGATGATTTTGATGCTTATTAACACTGTCACAGCTGGCGTCCAAGAGCAGAGACCTGAAGCTAAGCCCACTTGATTCAGCTCTTTGTTATTAGCTTCCTATAAAGACCGGTAGGGAGCATGGTGGACATTATTGATTAAAATAGACTTTCTCTGTGTATTTTGCTTGTTTTGCTACTTATCCCCTCCAAGACAAAGAAGATACCCCTATCTTTCCCACGCTTCTCAAGTGCAAATGCAGGTTTCTGGGCTCATTCTGGATTAGCTAAATCAGAATAAGTGGACAGGGAATCTGCATTTTTAACAAACACACCAGTTTTAAGAAAAGCTGACCCATTCCTTTTTTTTTTTAAGATTTTATTTATTTATTATAGACATAGAGAGAGAGGCAGAGACACAGGCAGAGGGAGAAGCAGGCTCCGTGCACCGGGAGCCCGATGTGGGACTCCATCCCAGGTCTCCAGGATCGCGCCCTGGGCCAAAGGCAGGCGCCAAACCACTGCGCCACCCAGGGATCCCTGACCCATTCTAATTAAGCCCAAATAAGATTAATTCTGCATATTCAGTGAGGATGTTTCTTTGTGCCACAAATCATTGTGGTGGCTCTTAATCTGACCAAGGACCTGCATGTGCCCAATTTACTAAAATGTCTGTTTGCATTAGGATCATGCAGAAAGAAAGTGTACAGGTTTAAGGGGGAAAAAAAAAAGAATGGAGCAATACGGTCCCGAGGAGCAGCACTTGCGTGGATCAGCCCATCACCCTCAGAAGCAGCTTGATCTATTTTATTTACTTCTACGCAGAAGGTCACTTTGATGGAAGATTCAAAATAAAAGTTATATGTGTAATAAAATATCTTTATCATTGTAGACATACATGAGTAACTGGACAATATATTCCCCTACTCTTACTTTTCTGAAAATAGAGAAAGCAGCTCAGATAAGAAAAGAAATACAACTCAAATAGGTTGGAGCCCAACTGGACACTGCACGGAAGACCGGGTTGTGCCTTTTACATGATGGGACCTCAAGCAAGTCAGTGAAGCAAGCACTCTGGGGCTGGGCTTATTCCTATTTCTAAAACACGGCATGAAAAAAATAAAATAATAAAATAAAATAAAATAATAAATAAAATAAAATAATAAAATAAAATAATAAAATAAAATAAAATAATGAAATAAAATAAATAAAATAAAATAAAAATAAAATAAGTAAAATAAAATAAAATAAAAAATAAAATAAAATAAAATAAATAAAATAAAATAAAATAAAATAAAATAAAATAAAATAAAATAAAATAAAATAAAATAAAATAAATAAAAATAAAACACAGCATGAGCTCTGGCTACGGCCCCGGAATGTAAGGGCAGAGCCACGGCGTCTGCGAAGGCCCAGGAGCCCCTACGCCAAAGGACGCGTGGAACCGGCTCTGTCCGTGAGTCCTTCACAGGCGTCCTGGCACGAGACGGGGTGAGGTGCACACCCAGAAGGGCACTGACGGTCCTTGCTGCTTAATGCTCAGAGGGATTGACTCATCACTCACTCAAACGCGAAAAAAACCGCAGTGCTGTGCTTTCTCAGGTCTCAAGAAATCGCTTATTTTCAGGCCGCGATGCCGACCCCGAGACAGCCGGCTTGCTGAGCCCGAGCCATGTGCCATTGACGCGGGGGACGAGACAAACTCCGTCTCCTATGTGTCTGCATTTACGTGTGCTTCACGGACACCTGTAAACCATGTACGCTTGCACGCACGCACGCACACGCACCGACTTAACCCCAGCTCATTGTTATTTCAGAAGCCAATTAATCCCTGGATGAGAGAGAAAACGGAACAGAAGGAGAGGACTGTGTCGTTTCAGGCCGTATGGTGGGAAGAAGCCATAATGACCGCCGCGAGGCCACCTTCTCCGGGCGCTGGCCTTCACCTGGCCTCCTCCCAGCGCCCTGGGTGACTGAGACACGCTTTCCTTTGAGGGTGTCGCCACCTGAAGACAGCAGTTTGCCCTGACCCAAGTTCACAGCATGAGACAGGTTCCAAAACGATTATTTTTGTTTGTTGGCCTATTTATAAGAGGTTTCTGAAAGGAATTACCAGGACTCTTAAAATGCAGGACCAAGCATTAGTCTTCTCGCTGTTTAGTACTTACTGGGTGGTCGCAAAACACTGTGCTCTGTATCCTGGGCTTTTTTTTTTTTTTTTTTTTAAGATTTTATTTATCTATTCATGAGAGACACAGAGAGAGAGGCAGAGACACAGGCAGAGGGAGAAGCAGGCTCCACGCAGGGAGCCCGACGTGGGACTCGATCCCGTGACTCCAGGGTCACACCCTGGGCTGAAGGCAGATGCTCAACCGCTGAGCCACCCAGGGATCCTCATGTATTCTGGGCTTTTAACGATTTCTTGGCTATCTCCAGACTTCGTGTCCCCAACTTGGCACCTCATTATCCCCTACCTCAAATTCAGGCCCATCGCTACCTGCCTGTCACCCACGAATGCCAATGAGGAACCATCCTCATGACTCTATGTCTACTTTATTACATACACTCTACACTCCAGCCATATTGAACCCTTAGACTTTGTCAAACATGCCATTTTCCGGGATGTCTCTGGTAGGTCACGCGTGCACGACTGCCACGGCCACCTCATCGTCATCACAAAATCATTTCCCCTGGTCCTTGATCTCCACCAGGAGATCTTTCTTCCCCATCCCCATGGATGACCCTTGGGGAGTGTCAGCTTGAGCCAGCTCTATGCATATCTCCGGAAGTGAGGACATCTGGTATTTATTTCTGGCCAAGATAAGAACGAGGTCTTTGGAAGTCCAAATTCCTTCCACATATGTTGGTGATTCATAGTCTGGAGATGAGTTCTGGGTGGTTAACCAAGGGCCCCATAGGGCTGTGCTGGAAGCTTCTTGGGCTCCTGATGCTTTTGTGTGTATTCTTTCTCATGCTCTGGCATTTTCACTCCCTTTATTAAAGCCTTTTAGAGATGGGCATGAGATCACAGGGTCTCGCGTGTCTTTCCAATCACCCAGTGTTGTGTCATCCTTGGAGACTCCTCCATACAACTGTGGGGGAGGCATTTTAAGCACCTGGAGTCTGGCACCTCATGCATGCGAAAAAGAAGGAGGCTGAACCAGTCCACGAACAACTGTAAAGCAAACATTCATGTCTTTGGGTTGATCAGTTTTCTGAAATTACAGACTTGCTTCCTGGAACTAGATTAAAAGATGGCTATTTTATGCCCTCAAATCAAAGTCACTATGTATACAGTTCTATCCCTCACCTCATCATCGGGTGATTCATGGTCAATTGATGACGAAATCATTTAAATTGGTAACAGCTCATTATTATTATTATTTTTTAAACTATGATGATTTCCATTTTAGGTTGGTGGCCATCAGAGGAGCTAGTGTACTCACTTGGTTAATTAATGCCCTGCTGTTTGGATCATTTACTATTACGTCATGTGTGTTTCCATTTTTTCCAAGTTTTACTGCTCTGGAAGACATATAGAAAGATATTACTGGGCAGCCTGGGTGGCTCAGTGGCTTAGCACCACCTTCGGCCCAGGTCATGATCCTGGAGACCCGGGATCGAGTCCCACGTTGGGCTCCCTGCATGGAGCCTGCTTCTTTTTATTTATTTTCTTTTATTTTTATTTTTATTTTTATTTTTATTTTTATTTTTATTTTTATTTTTATTATTTATTATTTATTTATTTATTTATTTATTTATTTATTTATTTTGGAGCCTGCTTCTCCCTCTGCCTGTGTCTCTGCCTCTCTCTCTCTGTGCCTCTCATGAATAAATAAATATTAAAAAAAAGAAAGACATTACTTATGAAATTTGCTAAATAAATGTGAAAAGTAACATTCATTCAATTCATTATAAAAGTCTGAGCTAAAGTCATGCAAGTATCACTCACACAATGTTCGTAGATCTGTGCTCTGTACATCTCTATTGTAAAATTTTTCTTATTTTTCCAAAAAGAACAAGTGCTTCATTGATTATAATACCTGACTTCCTACGTCAACCTGCTGCTGCCATGCTCACATGCAAGCATACAAAGCCATCTGTAGAATTCTAGTTTCTTAAATTACTTAGCTGCTGTTTACTCCCTCTTTCTAAATACGTCTCAAAAATTAAATTGACTGACATGTTTCTCCTGACGATGCCTGAGCACATTCCGTCTGGCTCATTGTCCCCCAGCAGTCCCTGCAGCACGCTATAGAGTCTGAATATTTGCAAATGGAAGCAGCCCTCTGTCTGCAAGACTCGCTTTGTGTTCATTCCGTCATCTCGTCGCCCGGCAAAAGCCTGCGCGAGCAAGTCTGCAGCAACACGTTCCAATGAGCAATAAGACCAGCCACGTGGCCAGGTATGTGGTGCAGTGTGGCTGGCAAGCCTCGGGAAGAAATGCAAAACCTGATGGAGCTGGAGACCCACCTTTGACTGTCAGGATTACGCCTGGGGATCAGGTGAAGGCAGATCAAGGCCCCTCAGTGCTTGCTCGCTGCCCGGGACCCCCACAGAGCCTGCTGGAGTGGTTTGTGCTCCCGACCCCAGACCTCCCGGGACGTAATGAGCCAGGGCTGCCCCGTCTGGCCCCATCCCTGAGTTATTCGACCACAGATAAAATCTGCCTGAGAGACAGGGCACCGGTAGAGGGGAAGGTCGTGCAACGCGGCGTCTCGGAGCGGCGTGTTACCCAGACGTGCAAGGGATCCGCGACAACCTGCTAATGCCCGGCCGCATTCTACAGACCCCGTCCGTCAGCTGGTTGTGTGACACTGTGGCCGCCGTTTTCCGTGGTGACGGTGTTATAGCGAATCTTCCTTAATCTGCGTGTGATGGGAAGGGAGACGCAGGAGCGGGGCCACTTGGCGAGCACCGGCCGTGTCCCGGGCACCGGACACGTGTTACCCTTGTTCAACGGGCGTGAAGGCGGTACCAGCAGCGTATCGTTGACATCTCACAGATGGGAAAGCCGGTAGGCGCCGGGCTTGCCTCGTAGCTGTGGGCTCTGCTCTGCACCCGGTTCTGAGGCTCCCGTCCGCTCGCTTCTGGCGACAGCCCAGCCCCCGGCCCCGGAATGCTGGCCCTGCTGCGCGGGTGACAGCCCCAGGCCCGCGGCGTCCGTTTCTTCGGGGCAGCGAGTGTGTTGCCCTGGAGGAACAGGGGCCGCTCTTTCTGTTCTCTTCTCCTCCTGCGCTGCCTTTGCCAGGGCTGAGGACGTCATTCTCCGGTCACGAGGCGTTAGAGCCGTTGGCCGAGACCTCAGCCCGGCCCACCTGCTGGTCGTTACAATGTACTGATAAAGAACGAATCTCGGGCATCTATGCGCAAGGAAAAAAAAAAAAAAGGAAGACAACTTCGAGGGGGCAAGGGAGGTGGATTCGGATATTTACCCAACAGGAGGGTAAGTGGAGACGGTGCGCCAGGGACCAGTGTTCAGGGAAGGGGGAACCCAAGGTGACAGGCGGGCGTCCTCGAGTAGGACACCTCCCACGGAACCCCGACTGAGGCTTTTCTGAAAAGCTTTTAGAAGGGGAAACGCAAAATCCATTCCACATCAAGAGCTCAGGAATAGGAAAGAAATGGTAAAGGAGCGCTGGTGCCCTGAGCCCATTTCAATGCATAAGTAGGACTAACCGACTAGGGTGGTTATAGGGTCAGAACAAGGCGTAGACGCTGCAAGTCCTGGCGGGTGGGCGGGCGGCGGTGGGCTCGAGGGCCACCGACGCAGGCCAACTGCCCGGCGACTCGCCTGAACGCCTTCCCTTACCGCCCGGGCAACCCTACAGGGATTACTATCCCTTGCGGCGAAGGTACCCTCTGGGAGATGCCCAGCTCCTGTAATTCACTGCAATTTTGTCGTTTCTTTTGTTGAATCCAAGTAAAGTTCAAGCCTTGTTGTTGTGAAACAGCTCGCAGACTATAACCTCCTCCTTACAAAACTGACTCCTCCCAGCGGTCTCTTTGTTCCCAGCCTTGGTCTCTCTCCCTAACTAGTCCACTGTTTGGAGTTTAATGTCACAATTTCGCTGTGTAACGGGGGATATTAGCAGACCTAATCTCATCGGGCGTTTGTGAAGATTAAACGAGACGACAGACGGGAAACGCACGGGAAGTTATTGGCACGGGGCGGTTACATCCTGTGGCAGTCATTTTTCAGAATCTATGTGTCTATTCTTGTGTTTATTCAGAGAGAATCTGGGGTCCCTGGACTTCTGGTAGCCACAAGTTACCCCCGGATTATTTCTGCCCGAGATGATCGGAGCGTTCTGCTGATTTCTACACGTTAGTGGTTTTCTATACTGCTTACCTTTTAATGATTAGCACGTATCATGTTTACAAAATAATAAAGTTATTTCTTAGCAAATAATAGAGTAATAGCTAATAATATATAATAGCTTAGCTAATAACATATATTATATATTATAGCTATTATATATTATATTATATTGATATATTATGTAATATATACATATATTAATTATATATGTAATATATTATGTAATAGACATAATTAATATATATTATTGTGTAATGTATTACATTAATATAAACATTAATATAATATATTAATAATAGCTATTATATATTAATATTAGCTATTATTAGTATATTTAATTTAATTAGATATAATTTAATATATTAATATAAACATTAATATAATATATAATAGCTATTATTATATATTATATATTAATATTAGCTATTATTAACATATGTATTATAATTATATTATGTTAATTATATTTAATTATATTATATATTATAGTTATGTATTATATATTAATATTATATATTATATTATTTATATATGTAATATATTATGTAATACACATAATTAATATATATTATGTAATATATTATTACATTAATATAAACATTAATATACAATATTAGCTATTATTTGCTAATAATAGCTATTATATATTATATATTATATATTAGCTAAGCTATTACATATTAAATATAATAATCATATATAATTATATATAATATATCATTATAATATATATAATATACATTATATATAATAGCTTAGCTAATAATAGAGCACAGGCCTAAAATGTGAAGAAGCGCTTCTTCCATATTTTATCCGTGTTCCCTGTACTTTGAGATGCACCTTCTCTCGGGCCATGGTCCCATAAACTGGGTCATGGGTCAGATCGTTGGCTCCCCGTGGCCTTTCTCTTTACCGCTTTGCCATCGCAACCGGGCAGGTTGCAGAGAAGGAGCGCTCCGATCCTGGCTGCGACTGAGACTGAGACGGGACTCGTACTTTTTTTGAACATGATCTTCAAAGAAAAAGGAACCGCTCATTCCAGCAGGAAGGAAAAAGAGAAGATAATAAACACGTTCTTGGAAACTGAAGAAACAGGCACACAACAGGAGACCATTCTTAAGTGTAAAAATATGCATAATTGCTATGGAGATGAAGCTTCCCATAGTCCGTAAGATCAGAAAAAAGACAAAAATGACTGCAGTTGATTTAAATATATGTATGTACATATTTCTTAAGAGATGAAAGATTCCTTCTTCCAAACCTCTCCTAAAATGTAAGCACGCCGTCGGCTGCAGCCCTGGTTTTGTTAGCAGAGGCTCCTCTCTGAAGCGAACCACCTGCTTCTCCATCTCGCAGCCCCCGGATCAAAGGACAAAGAATTCTGGAGGCAACTTCCTTCTACCTAACATCTTTCCAGTCAATATTTGAAATGTAACCATATACCCACTAATAGGGCTGACCCGGTGTTTAAATCTGAATAATTTGAAAACCCTGGTATTTCCTGCTGTATTTCATCTCCCATAACAATCCCTCCTTCGTTCCCATTTTGCATTTCTCATAGGTCCTTTGTCCAAAAATGTCCACCTCTTTCCTAATTTACTTATATTTAGCTTATGTTTAGTTGAGTTACCAAAAACCAAAACTGCTGTTGAAATCAACTTGATAAAAACACTAATTTTCTTTTTTTTTCTTTTTCTTTCTTTTTTTTTTTTTTTTTACATTTTCAAACATTTTCTTTTCCCCCAAAACTACAATACTCCCTAGCTGTGCTGTTGGCCCACATCCCTAATTTTCATATTCCAGGCTTCGGAATGCTACTACTTGACCCCTCTGAGACCAGATCAGACTTTTCCTTTTTCACAAACATTCTTCAGCCATGAATAAACTCTCTTGTTGATGGACATCGGGCCGAACATCTCCATGTAGGAATGTGAAATGACAAATGTATCTAACTTGCAGAGAATTCCCCGTTTCCAGCTCGGTGCTCTCCCGTTGAAGAAGCCTATGAGGATAAGCAACATCATAGGCATTTTTCATCCTGGGATTATATTAATACTAATATTATTAAGCAAAGCAGAATAAGCAAAGCAGAATAAGAAAAGAGATTTTTTTTTTTTTTTTTTTGGCCTCTCTGTTGGGGAGGTAAATACACAGTCTCCTTTACCTCCCGTCTCTGCCAAGCTCCTGGCCGGTTGTCAATGAGGACATCCAAGAGATCAACCAACAGACAGGGCTATGGGGACAAACCGGTTTCACAATTAACATATATAAAGGGAGGACATGCATACATATTCTATTTTGTCTTTGGATTCATTCATCTGCTTGCTAAGTAGGTTTTCTCTTTAAAATTTCTCTAAAAAAAAAAAAAAATTAAAAAAAATTTCTCTAAAAAATGGAAAGAGAATTGGCTGTAGAATAAAAAAAAAATTCCTCTAAAAAATGGAAAGAAAATTGGCCATAGAATAAAAGACTTGATTTCTAGACTGAATTTTGCTACTGTCTTGTGTAAGTGTGATCCTCAATTTATTTTATCAAGAAAATGATGGAATTGGAAGATTCGAGGCCCTTTTTAACACTAAAAGTCTATGAATCCATAACAGATAGAATGTCTTTTTTTTTTTAAGAAAAAAAACACTGTAGTCCATACTGAAATGTTGTAAGGAATGATTAATATGGAGTTTTTAGTTTCTATTCAGTAGTTTCTAACAGCTACATGACACTTTTCAAAAGAATTCTCATATGTAAAGTAAGTTTACAATGATGATCGCTTTCAAAATTAAGTTAATTATATTAACATAATTAACTATGTTAATTATGTTAATAACTTAGACTTATTGTGGTGACCATGTTACAATAAACACAAATGTCTGATCGTTTTGTTGTGTACCTGAAACTAATATAATGTTGTATATGTCCTCATACCTCAATAAAAAAGTAGTAACGAATAAATAAAAATATTAATTACTATTTCAGTTACCCGGGAAAACCTAGAGGGAAAAAAAAACACAGCTAAGCATCTTTTCCAACAACCATACACTTTTCAGAAATTAGTTTTATAAGTTCATCTCCGGAACTGAGAAGCGAGGTGATGGTAGGTGCGTACTGTCCTTTCTGGTTTTCCATTTATTCTTGTATTTCATAAGCACATACCCAACTATAAAATCATCATCCAACAAATTTCCCAGTTACTATCTTCTTTGTTTTCACATTGTTTAGCGTGAAAAATCTGTAGCTTCCCAACCCTAAAGAAAACAATGGAAAAATACCATACTCCAGCGTCCTAATTTCCTTTTTAAACCACGCGCCGGTCGGTGTTGCTGTGATACACAAAGGGCCATTCCCGGACAGTACAGACGCAGAGTTATTACCCGTCTATCTGATGTAGCATATACCACTTTTTTAATTGGAAAGACGTCTCGAAACTACTTACAGGGGTGGATCTTTTTGCCCAAGTTTCGACGATTCCCACCGGGTTCGAGGCGAAGGCCTTCTTGGCTAATTTCCTTTAGTTTGGGCCCCGTGGCAGGTGCTTGTGCTTCTGTTGAGTCCTAAGCCGACGGGGACGGTCCAGAGGGGCCACGCATCACGCAGGCACCAGAACCATTTGAGAAGTCGTTAGCAAAATGGTTTAGTCGCATTAAACCCTTCCCTCACCACGACTCATTAGGCCTCATAATGTCGCAATTTTCTCTCTTCGCGAACGTTTTGCTTGGAAGACGCCATCGCGGTTTCGTGGGGTTGGGACGGGCTTCCTTCTCGGCTCTATTCAACTTTAAGGCCAAGGTGACCTTTGGGTTAACATCCGGCTCCAGGACGCAGCCGCTGAAACCTCGAGGTAAAAGGAAAGTAGGGCAACGGGGGCACCTTCCCCTGACGACGGATCCGCCTCCCGGGTGCACACCCGGCGGCGGGGACACCGGCTCGCGTCCGGGGGCTGCTTGTGCGGCGACGGGACAAGACGGGCCCGACAGGTGTTCTAGGAGC
Organism: Canis aureus; assembly: GCF_053574225.1. NCBI lineage: Eukaryota > Metazoa > Chordata > Mammalia > Carnivora > Canidae > Canis > Canis aureus. The sequence goes on from NC_135644.1 coordinate 662,460, forward strand.
GTTGTCCGTGGGCCGGACCCGGGGCGAAGGCCGGTGCTCTCCAGGTCGCGGGGGCCAGCCCGGGGTCACCGGGGGAGCTCGAGGCGCGGCCTGCGAGGCCAGGACAGCGGCTCCCTGGGCTCCGACCACTAGCCCCGCTGCCCGGATGCCAAGCCCGGGGTGGAAGTCTCCCGGTGCAGGGGGGGGGGGGGGAGAGCCTGGCCCCGAGGGCAGCCCCGGTGACCACAGGTGGCACTGGGGCCGGGGCGCTGTCCCATGTCACGCAGGGGCCTTGTCGTGGCTCTTGGCTGCTTTCTGTGGTTCCTAGAAGCCAAGTCCGAGCCTCCGGGCTATGGACATGGAGGCGGGGAGTGCGGGGGTTGGGGAGGCCTGGCACCTGCCGGCCACCCGCTCGGTCACCTGCGAGGCTCGGCGCCTCGAGACGTCACCGCAATGGGACAGCGTCTGTCTCGACCTCTCCTCGACACACTTACTTTATCTCATTGCTCATGACCCGCTTCCCGTCCTTCCGGAACCCTTTGCTCCTGGTTCTCCATCCCCAAGGGGAGTCCGGAGGCCTCAGGCCAAGCGGGGCCGCGGTCCCATCTGCTCTTGACCCACTCGCCCCCCAGGCGCGGCCCGCGGGTCCCTCACTGCACAGGCGGCCTGAGCGTGTGACGCCTCCTCAGGACCGTGTCCCCGATGCTGCCGCAAGCCGCGCATTTCGGGCGGGAAGCACGCCGGGATGATGGAGCGCTTGACAGCAGGACATTTCCAAGTAAGTGGCTTTTTTTTTTTTTTTTCATGAAACATCATGATTCTCCATTGTGAAAATGACCACTTCACACCGACGGAATGGTGAGTTTGCTAGAGGTTTTCCAAAGTCTCACGTTTATAGAAAAGCTGGCTCAGCAGGCTCTTCAACAGTTGGAACGAACGGAAAATTCTATGTCCTTCCTTGAGGGTGATCAATTTTTGTTTTCGTTTCTGCTTAATGTCCTAGATACAGCAGAGACAGGAAGCTGCCTACCGCCCGGCCCCCCTCCAGGCCTGTCCACAGGCCCGTCCACAGGCCCGTCCACACCAGCTCCCTCCGGGCCCCAGGCCCACCCCTGCCCCAGGCCCAGCCTTGCAGACTCAGGCCGCACCCCCTCCTGGCCTGGCGGGGTTTCCGCATCATGGAGCCGGAGCCCATAAGGACCGCAAGCCCCCCCCCCCCCCCCCCCCCCGCTCCCCGCAGTCCCGCTTGCTCTGCTCTGTGCTCAGGACCCTCCCTGCATTCGGGTACTTTCCGTGGCACCCCACCCACGGTCTCCCCAGGCACCTGCGGCCCTCTGTGCTCGTGCTCGCGTGGCCAGACCCTCCTCCTGTCGTGCAGCCACAGGTGTCCCCCCACTCCTCCAGCATGGGCCCCTGGGGATCGGAGCCCAGGCCCGCTCCTCCCAGCCTCGCACCCGCCTCCGTGTGGGCAGCTCCTCGGGACTCACACTTGCTCCTGGCTTGAGATCCACGTAGCCACACGACACACAGGCCAGATGGACGCTGCACCTCGGCCACATACAAATAAAAACCAGACTGTCATGCGTGTTAGCAGATCAAAATACAATGTTCTTCTCAGGTATTTCTCAGAAAGGGTGATGCTACCTTGCTTCTCACAGGTCAAGGCCAGGAGGGCAGGGTTTGACCTGTGGGGTTCACTAACCGCGTCCTATTCTCCTGGGTCGGGGTCCTCCACGGACATGGCCCGGCGCCCGGGACCACGAATGAGAGCACGGGTGAACCTGCGGTCACACTCCGCCCCAGCCTCCTCTCATGCGCCCATCGTGCTCACGTGCAAGCTGCGGAAAGGATTTCAGGATGCCGTATTCAATGACGGCGTGTGGCTACACTTACACGCGTATCACCTCTTCTATTAAAGGTTTGATGCCTTTTTTAAGCACCCCCCCCCCATTATGATTTTACGATTTAAACTGGTTAAATCGGGCAAAGTCTTTGGTCCTGTTTCAAGGCAGGTTGCCGTTTAAAGGCAGCGGCTCTCATACTCATGACCAGGAACCACAATTTTATGGAACAAACGGGTGTTTACCATATGCCTTCTAGAAATGTCTTTCCTTTTTTCTCTTCTGTTCTATTTCATTTTCAAATGCTCGCCTCCCGTGACTGGCTGCATTAATTCATGACCCGGTTTTTCTCATGGAGCATAACTTGCGGTTTGGAAACCTCAGTATAGGCCACACAGGATAACATGCAGAATGCCTGGTGAAGCTGTGCTAAAGCGGTCGCTGTTCATCTAGAAAAACCCAAAACTGATGAACCCTACACAGAATAATACTCTTGAAAACAACTTATTTTACATTCCCATAAGACGCTCTGAAATAAGCATACTGTACCAAATGTGAATTTTTTAAATGGGATTTTATATAAAATGAAAGAATGTGGAACTAACATATGTTCTTTAAAAATTAAAGAAATCTTAACACGAAAGCGGATAACTATTACTCTAAAACTAAGAACACCTAAGTGTAAATGTTATTACCTATTTCCCTAGTGAGAATTATGATTCTTGCACTGATCTGGTAAATTTATCAGATGAATCTCTTACCAGTGGTTCCAAAAAGTGAACAAAGTGATGGAAGTCTTAATGGGATGCTCAGTCCTCCTTTTAGCCAGGATGGACGTAGATACTTTTCTTTTTCCCCCACATATAAAATATTCCTCTGTTGCATCAGTTCCGTCCCTGCAAGAGTTAGCACATCTTTTTTTCCTACGATGATAGGTTTATCTCTTATCCTATAAAAACTTAGGACCACACTCTTGGCCCATTAAAGTAACTTCCTAAGAAGCTGGATATCATCCTCTCTCTCTTGATCCAGATCAACTCTCAGACATGTCGGATTTATCTTCATCATCCCACTTAATTGGGATTACTAACTGACCCCTCAAACTGCTTCTCCTGCCAGGCAACGCCTTCCCAATTTGTCCTGTTAGCCTCGTGCATCACTAGCACCGCGACGGCCCGCACTTCGTGTCGGCGTGGCAGCTTACGCCACCCGGTAACTCGACCAGATACTAAGCCAGGCGCTGCCATAAAGCCGACTTATGGGTACGATTGGCGTCTATCACCAGCTGAGTGTGTGTGTAAGAGGATACCCGGGATGGTATGAGTGGGCCTGATGCCATCGGGGTAAGGGCCTCGGGAAGAGGACTGCGGCGGCCCTGAGGAAGAAGTGCCACGTGTGGCTGGTCCCTGCTAGGCCCCCGCCCACCCTCCCTGATGGCCCATGCCATGCTCTCTGGTCTGGCCACGCCAGCCACAGCTGCAACCCGCTCATCGAAAGACGGGGGATCCGTGTGTGTGGACGCCTCACACCCCTGGCAGCTCTGCTATCATGCGGCCCCTTTGCTCATGAAATACTGTAGCATTACGAGTGCTTTATGCCCCAGCCTGCCTCTTGTCATACCCAGTCCACACCTCGACCTTAGGGATCCTACTCACAGTCACTTGCCCCTTGTTTGACCCTAGGAAATTCGACCTCGGTCCCATTTTCCATAAATCAGGAGTCACTCCATTCTCTGAATCTCCATAACTTTCATTTGAATGACACAGAACATGATCTGACTTTTATGTTGGTTATTTTTCCTCAATATTTCATTTATTTATTTGAGAGAGACAGAGAGAGAGGGGGAGAATGAGCAGGGGGAGGGGCAGGGGAATAGGGAGAAGCAGACTTCGTGCTGGGCAGGGGGCCTGACATGGGGCTCCTTCCCAGCCCCCCCAGGGTCATGACCCGAGCTGAGCCCCCAGGTGCCCCTACATTGGTTATTTTTGTGTATCTCCTTAAGACAATAAGGCCCGTGAGAATATAAGACGTGTCATAGGGTGCTGAGGCTTCCCCAATATTCTGACATTTCCGTAATGGCGCCTTCTACGTCTCAGCAATGCAGTAGATGAAGGAATAACTGAGTGTTACTATGTACATAAAAAAACAGCAGATCTTTGAAATCATGTAGACTTCAGTTTATTACTCTGTCTCCGTCTCGCAAATTCTGTGACAATAGACGGACTACTTAACTTTTCAGCCTTAGTTTTCTCTCACTTAAAGTATAATGTTTTCTCTCACGTAAAGATTAATAATCACCATACTGGATCACAGCAAATAATAAATGAGACCATGTACCCGGCACATATGAGGGCCCACTGAAATGTAAGTACTTTGTAATTACTTTGGAAAAGTTATTATGCATTAATTCGTCAAATATATAGAGTCTGTATTTTTTTAAGCACTTATGTGATCATAAGTGGAGGATCTTTTCTGTATATTTATTAACCTTCCGTATTTGTTTATTTTTTATTTTTTTTACCCTTTTGTTCTGTTAATATTTTTATTGTGTTTTTTAAAGTAAATGTTACACCTAACATGGGGCTTAAACTCATGACCCTGAGATCAACCACATGCTGTATGGGGAGCCAGCCAGGCGCCCCAAGACTCGATATCTTTGGTGGTTGTACTAAGGCACATCCTGTGGACATGGATTTGGTCTTCAAGTGTCATGTACTCTAAAGTGACAAACAAAATTTTCAAAAAAACTACAAAATTTTCAAAAATAACTACTAATGATGAGTTTATAACGTCCCACACAAAAAGAAGGAATTCAGAAAAAAAAAAATAATGTTCCTCAGATAGTTTCAATACCACTTAGCATACACGACATGTGTTACCACTCGGGAGGCCATATCAGAACGGACAAAACCAACCTGCTCTTCCATAATTTACTGACCCCCATCTGGGAAGAGGTTTTGTGCGCTCTACTTCACGTGGCATGTCTTATAGTTGTCTGCACTGTGGACTAGCCCAGGCAACTTTTCTTTTCTTTTCTCTTTTTTTCTTCCAGGCAACTTTTCTATGTAGACAAGCAGATCCCCATTGTTCACATTAACCCACAGAGTTAAGGACGGTTCTACTCAGAATCTCCCAATCCTTTATAAACGAGTTTTTCAAAATGAGACACTTCAATCATATGTAAAAATAAATAATACGTGGTGGTTTCCCTTAAAAGATATGATTCTAGTACGACCAATAATATTATCAAAAACTGAACATGCCCTTTAAAATAACAGTCATCTTCAAGATGAATTTTTTTTCTAAATAGTTTTCATATAGTTTCTCAATAGCTAATAGGAAGAATATCTGTGGAAGGTATTGATAATATTAGCTCAATTTTTCTCATTCAGCTAACCAAATTTTTCATGCTAAATCATGGCAATCAAACCATATGTTAACATTATGGGACAGTCCTAAGCATTGCCGTGATTTCGAGCATATGAGCTTTATACTGGAAATATTTTAGAGTATTTCTTTGCTAACGGAGCCAGCAAGAAAAATGGGACTTGCGATACTCTACAAAGTTCACAGCTGAGCCACAGCACTGGATGAACCACTAGGTGGTCTTTTAAATGCTTCTTTCTACTGATTCAGACTCAGACCAGCCCTCAAGAGGTTCTTTATTAAACAGCACTGACTTTCTGTTCAAAGTATGGTTTGTTTGTTTTTTTTTCCCTTTTTCCGGACATCATTCCTTGCACCTCATCTCATTATATCCCAGTATAGAGTTTGCTAATTAAGTTCTCTCATAAAAATAATTTTATCGTTTTGTTTTCCCCACACTTTGTCCAAAGCTCAGTTAAACCGAAGGCCAGTTAAATCTGACCCACTCGCTTGTTCCCCAACACAACTTTCTCTTTTGTGTCTTCCAAGTTTAGACTCAAAATCTATTTCAGGTTTTGCGCTCCCTCATTATACAATAACACTTTTCTTTAAAGATTTGTTTGTGAAGTGCATTCGTTCATTCACCCACTTTTCCAATGTCAACAATGAATCAAATCTTTAAGGATATGGAGCACAGATTGTTTCTATTTCTTTATGAAAATGAATAAAACTGAACCAAAGAGTCAAAAACTGTGTTTTTCTATGTTTTCTTAATAGTTTAAGTTTTGTCTCTCTTTTTGAATGAAAATTGCATTAATTACAATTGCAGCTCATTTCTCTCATGATCAGGTTAGTTTTAACACTTTTCTATGTAATGCAACATTAAAATGCTTTTAAAGGAAGTTAATTTGTTGATTGTTTTCTTTCCTACAGGCCATGATACTGCAAATAATTTCAAAGATAGCCAAAATCATTTGAAGAAAATACATGCACGACAGACAGAAATTATAAAGAATACTCTTTATAACTAAATAAAATAATTGCTTATTTGAAGTGATGGAGGAAGAAAAGACTTATTTGGAGAGGAAAATCACTTCCCACACTATAGATTACAAAATTACTTATGCAAACGTTTTTATAGGGATCATCTACGAGGAAATGCCATCAATAGGACTGCATAAGGAATCTCTTAGATCAACCACGAATTTAATAATAATACTATAACAAAATAAATTAAATATCATATAAACCATTTTACCTTTGCATTATAGGGAATGTAATGTTTTGATAAAGCTTCAGGCGTATGCATCCATGTTTTGTCTGCAATGAAGAATACACAAGGTTAAATTAAATTACACGTTCTCGGGGTGTCATACTCATTCATTAACATAAGGAGTCTGATATGGGTGGGAGCATTTCTAAATCGTGATTCTTTTGCTAAATGGAGAAAGAGTAACTATTCAGATAGGAGAACAGCATAGCTGGAAAGTGCTTATAAGAGTCTTTCTTGGCATAAAAGTCTCTAGCTTTTCCTTTAAAAAGTATTCACATAATAAAATGATACTAAGGTTTTAAAGAGTATAAAAAAAACTCAGTGTACTACAATTATATCAGTTATGTAATTATGTGACACATTTCTTCTTTCCTTTTATACTCTCATGATTTACAGTTTTTTTTTTAATTCCCTGATCAATATATAAATCCTAAATCTTTAAAATATTCCTTAGATAGTATAAGAGAATATTAAAAATAAAAGTAACTAAAATAATAGAAGATACTGAAAGTAATTTATATTGCATATCATTAGAAAAATATTTTTCATTCATATTTGAATTTTATTTATACATTCTACACACCTTCCAAAATATTTTATGGAATGTATAAGTGGGGAAAAAACAAAAAACATTGAACTAATCAAACTTGACCATTTTTTGGAAATTCCATTTGTTTGTAGTAAACTTTCATAGTCTTCAGAAACTGTTGTCTCCTTTAGCAGAGTTTTGTGAATATTTTATTTCTCATGCAATTTAAAAGTTTAGAATCAATATAACCAACAGAATAGAATCAACGACACATTTTACCATGAATAGTAGTAAATAAATACGTACTGAAAGGAAACAGATTACTAACAAAGTATTTTCAACATTCAATTCAGAACATTTGAAAATGATGTGAACAGGAACTGGTTTGATATCATTAATACGTTCCCAAACTGGAAGAATGTAAGACAGAGAGAAAAAGGCTTCTATTTCTGGAATGTCAATTATTTTACACCATTTGGAAAATAATGCACTATTTTTATATTAAATATCTTTATGGGGTACAATGCAATATTCATAAGAATTTCCAAGACAAAAATGAGGGATCAATAAACATCCCAAGCTTATGGTGCATTTCAGGGCTATTTCTGGCTACTCGAGTGGATAAGTGCTAGTTGTACTTGGGGCCAGTGTTCTGAGAAGCAATACATTCTAAGCTGCAAAAAGCAATACTGACATATTGCTATTGACGTTGATGTGCGAAATTTTTATTTCCTGTAAGGATTTTTATTTTAATTACAGTTTTCTTCTTATGACTGCCACTGACGAGCGATATGATTAATTCAAGAACAATTTGTACGTAGATTTAGGGTATAGTCTTGCCCTTCCATATTGAAAGAAACAAATTGCAATGCTATACACCAGAACAATAAAAACATCAAAACAATAAAGACAAAGATCTGCCTCTAAGAAACCTAAAAAGAAAAAAAAAATCCAATTTATTTTTTTTAACCCCCATAACTCATTTCTTCTCATGTCTCCTCTTCCAAGATACACAACCCTGCTCGGAAGGTTCTAACATCTACCTCTGAATATGACGGTCCATCCCAACCCTGGGGCAGAGGGACAATTGCTTTCTCCTGTAAGATACTCTGAGTTGAAAGCTGATGATACTACGTCTGTTAGAGTCTTGTACCGCAGTGACCCAGAAAGATGGCAGGAGTATCCAGGGGGCACCGATGACAGATTAAGGTAATCACAGTCCTAAGTGAGCAGTGGATAAGCCGCAGAGCTACAATGACAAAATACCTACATTCACATCATGGAGCCAGGATGGCTTCACCACCCACCTCGAGGACGGCAGTTCGCTTACGAGACCCGAGGGATTTCCACAACGCCTCCCTACTGGCATCCTAATGTATACTTCGGCAGAAGAAAAAACTGACAGAATTAAACTATCTTGGTCCTATAGCTGTGCCCGACCTTGAGGACGGAGTATGGACGACGGTCCCTGGTCGCTACCTGTGCCCACAAACGCAATCAGATAATGGAACACGGATACTCTGGAACACGTCCTTTTCCTTGAAATTAAACTGCCGTCACTAACTCAAGAGCAAACAGTCATGTGAAGGGGAATGCCAGCATTTCAAAATATTGGGCAAGCGTTAAGCCATTCTGACGGCTGGGTCAACACATCCAAGTGTTCAAAATGCACTTAGATGAAGAGCTCATCAAGAACGACGCAGTCACGTCGTCATTACTGTATCGCCAGAGCTTAAAGCGTCTACTTTGAGTACATCAAGTTCAAAACGAGATACTGTTGGGTGAACAGATGCATATAAATGGGTCATAAAAAAGGGAAATAATATTGAAATACCGAATTGCATGTGCTGTTCACTCTGGTTATGTCTACTCATCAGCGTGTCAACTGACAGGTTAAAAAATAGGAAGTGTAGTAAGTTGAATTATTTAATCACATTTACTCACATTCAATATTTTCTGCTTTTCTACTAAACTATTCAGTTTTATCCTCCAGTTCCATCCACGTCGAAGCAAATGGTGGGTATTTGTCGTTTCTAACTGGAGGGGATTATGCTGAGTGAAATAAGTCAATCGGAGAAGGACAAACATTATATGGTCTCATTCATTTGGGGAATATAAAAAATAGTGAAAGGGAATAAAGGGGAAAGGAGAAAAAATGAGTGGGAAATATCAGAGAGGGAGACAGAACGTGAGAGACTCCTAACTCTGGGAAACGAGCTAGCAGTGGTGGAAGGGGAGGAGGGCGGGGGGTGGGGGTGACGGGGTGACGGGCGCTGAGGGGGACACTTGACGGGATGAGCACTGGGTGTTATTCTATATGTTGGCAAATTGAACACCAATAAGAAAATAAATTTATAAAAAAAATTCCACATATAAGTGAAATAAAAAAATAAAAATAAAAAAATAAACTATTCAGTTTTGACGTAATGAATAGAAGATAGGATTTTCAAAATTCAAAGATAAAGCTAACGTAAGAAAAGGAGCTACAGAACAAATACATTCATTAAAATGTAACCGTGGTTATGAGGTCAGGCTAATTTTTACAGATGTCTTCAAAATAGTCCAAATAAAGCAATTCTAATACGTGCAGTCTTATTTTTTTAGAATTTGTAGCATTAAAGTACTTGCAAAGAAAATCAGTGGGGTCACCAGCCAATTCAAAGACTATCAGACAAAACACTAATTGGAAGGGTTGATGAAAGGGGAAAAAATATATATATATATATATTATATATATATTATATATATATATATGTTTGAGTTTAAGATAAGTTTCAAGTTCTACCTTGAAATTAGAATAAAATATTGATCAATAATTTCCCCCTGAGGATATTTAATCATTAGATTTGGGGGGAAGAAAAGAAATCACAAGAAATTTTTTTAAAGAGAAGGAGGCAAAGCAGAACAAGTGCTTCTGTTTCCTGATTCTCTAACCTTCCTGTTTCGAACCTTCCCCGTGGCCGCACTCCCGCCGTCATCTAAATAACCATCTAATTGCTGGTTACTTGGGATTTCTCAGTGAAAAAGTCCGACATCCTCTTCAACTAAAGGGAAATTAGAAATTGGGAGTTTTAACTTTAAAACCATGGGAATTGTAAGCAAATGGAAAGAGTCTAGACGTGTTTATTAGGGGCACCTGGGGGCTCAGGGGTTGAGCATCTGCCTTCGGCCCAGGGTGTGACCCTGGGTCCCGGGATCGAGTCCCACATCGGGCTCCCTGCAAGGAGCCTGCTTCTCCCTCTGCCTGTGTCTCTGCCTCTCTCTGTGGGTCTCTCATGAATGAATAAATAAAATAAAATTAAAATGAGTGTTTAAAAAAAAATAAGACGGTGGAGTGTCTGGGTGGCTCAGCCAGCTGAGCGACCAACTCTTGTTTCGGCCCAGGTCCTGACCTCAGGGTCACCAGACTGAGCCCTGCGTCGGGCTCCGCGCTCAGTGTGGGGTTGGCCTGTCCCTCTCCCTCTGCTCCTCTCTCAAATAAATCAATAACATCTTTAAAAAACATAAAAATAATATGATTAAAGTGATGAGTCGTTGATGTAAGACTTTTATCACTTCGTTAAAAATACTTCCACGTTAAAAAAAAAAAAAAAAAGAAATACTTCCACGTATCAGAGAATCACTTCTGGATTCTTTTCCTACTAGTAAAGGAGATTTTTCAAAGAAACATTATGTCCACTCCACGTTCAGTAGGTGTTTTAAATCTGAACCAAGCTATAGATGACAATAAATGCCATTTTTGCATTCCCCTTATTCAGAAAAAAAAAAAAAAAAAACCTAAAATAATAGAGTGCTAGTTTCCAGGAGCTGCCAGGAGCCTGACAGTCCACATTAGGGCCACCCGTCGCCCCACAGCCGAGCGTGCGCGGGTGTCTCACTCCGTAACAAGAACGTCTGAGCTTTGGGGAATCCCGCTGCGTGTCTGCTCGGCTTTGTGGGGATCGTGTCCCGCTTACATGGACGCCCCTGTAGTTACCCCGACTGGACCTTTCCTGAAGTCAGCCCCGTGATGGCAGCTCGGCAGGTGCACAGTGGGGAGGCCCCAAGGCCCCAAGGCCCGAAGCCGCCCCCCACCCCCAGCCTGTCTGCTGAGTCCTCAGGGTCCACACAGCGCGTCGGGCTTCGTGGAACCAACACAGCAGACGACCTTGTGGCCCTGGACTGTCCGTTATACGGACACGAGGAGGCAACGGGGGCCTCTGATCATCACGCGTGGACCCACATCCTCCCTGCCCAGCACGAAGGGGCGTCCCCCAAATATCAGGGGTGTATGAACGAGAACGGACGTGCAGGTCTCAGACCCACGCCTGTCAGCCTCCGGCGTGATCGCAGCGTGGGATGCAGCCCGGCTTCTGTGCCCCGTGGTCCCTGCTGCCGCTCGCTCTGAACCCAAAGAGCTTTGCTCACCCCCTTCGCTGACGGCACATCACACAGGACAAGCCCTGGCTCCCTCACCAAGCAACCGCTCCCAAACACACACGCACTGAAGCACGTAAATCTACCAGAGGCCTCCATCTGTGCTGAGCGTACCCCGAAATACCTGCTGAATGCCACGTCTCATTGCTCCTTAAAAATAAATAAATAAATAAATAAATAAATAAATAAATAAATAAATAAATAAAAATAAAAAATAAATTAAAAAAAAAAAAAGGTCATTTAACCAGCGGTGTCTTCTATTCGTATGCGGGCCTACTTGGATGCCTTTCCCATCGCTTTATTTACTTATTTATTTATTTTTTGGCATTTTACGCCACAGAGTAAAATGATCCAGGAAACGTAGCATCATCAACGTATCCCGAAACACGCGCATCAAACGGCTGCCGTCCCGTTAGGGTGACAACCAAAGGTCAAGCAGCAGGTGCGCGGGCGTGGGTCGCTGTATCCGGACTTCATCCCTGAGCCACAAGGTTTCACAAGAGGAAAGGCTGATTCCCCGGCTCCGCCTGATTTTCAGCGGCGCGGACTGACCCTCGGGTCCTTAAGCAGGTGCACTTACCTTTCTTCCTGCTGAAAGCACGGTTCATGATGACCAGCCACGCAGGCGTCCGGTTCAGTCACACTTTATGTCCTAAAAGGAATAACAACGTGCCAAAGCGTCAGTAAAGACATTTGGGCCCACCTCCTTCATGCACATGCATTTTAATCGCAAAGTCTTTTGAATTTATTTTTTTTCAATATTTATAAAGAATATTCTGAAATGCCCTAAGAGACTCTGGGTAAGAACACACGGGGGAACTCGAGACTCCGGCAGCACAGCGGGCAAGAACAATGCCTCAAAGAAATTTTCCACAAAGTTCATCGATCTTCTTGTCTCCCTCCTCCATACGTGCATTGTTCACTACATTTATCCGCAAATTTCGGGAGAAAGAGGAGGGACCCCCTTAGCTGACGGCTAAGGGATGCGGCACACCTTGGGGTCACTGTCAGCAGAGGTCTGTGACCCCGACGGTGGCCGTGTGCGTCCCCAGGAGGCACCGGGCCCGGGGCTGGGGAGCCGCTGGCCCGCCCGCTGGAGCCCACGCGAGCCCGGAGCTCGGGGTTGGCCTCGGGGCCGTTTGTCCCTCGTCCTGGCGAACGATGCACGCTCCCAGCACAGCCACCGCCATCCAGGCCTCCTGGGCTCCGTGCCAAAGCCTTGCCGCCTGCGTCCGCGGCCTCCCCCGGGGAAGCTGTCAAAGGGCCGCCGGCCACGTGCCTGGTGCTCCCCGCCACGTGCCAGGCTGACGCTCCTCCAGATCTTGAAGTACCATGTCTCTTTGGTCTAACGATTCCTTTTCCTGAAATCATTTTTTTCTTCTCACATTTTACTAGAATCAGTAGGAAGGAACCGAGCCCCTCTTCCGACACGCTGCTTCGAGATGTTCTCCACCGAGCGTCCGACGTCCTTCGCTGCGGTTCCGCTGTCCACGAACCGCTGGGACACAAGCACCACGCTGCCCGCTGTCCTCCTCCGAGTGGCCACGCAGCCAGCCCGCCACCACGCTGCGTTCTCCATCATTTACGGGTCCTCCAGAAGCCGCCCGCCTCTCCCTCCGAGCCGGCGCCTGAGCGGCCTGGAGCAGCCCGCCCAGCCGTCCGTGCCCCTGTGACCCGCACCCCAAGACGCCGCCAGCTTCCACCCGCTGCCCAGCGCCTGGGTCGCCTCCACATTTTTGGGTTCTGGCTGCTGCGGGCCCCGGCTTCTTGGTATCAGCCTCCGTGTGGCTCAGCGTGGCCCGCGTAGGGACGCCGTGACCGCATGACCGGGGCGAGGGGCTGCTGAGGGCCCTGCTCCGGCCTCCAGGGCACGACTCTGGCCGTGTCCTCACATGGCAGAGAGAGGAGGCTCTTATTTTTCCTCTTTTTATAAAGACACGGCCTCCCCCGGATGACCTCATCTAAACCTCATTACCTTACAAAGGCCCAGCTCAAAACGCCACTTTGGGGGATTTCAACGTGTGAACTTCCGGGCTCTATCAACCGTCAGACCGTAACACTCTCCATAAATCTACAGCAATAAGACCCAGCAGAGAGATCGATCTTTATCATAAAGTCATTTTTACAATGAAATTACTGGGATCTCTGTTCCGGCATTTCTACTCCCAATGAAACCAGTTAACGGAATTATGAAATATTATTACTAGGTATTGTTTTGTGCACTTACATAAGGACACAGTAATATCAGGCTCTTACTGACCTCATACTTTACTCACCTGCTCACGATACGCCATTAATAATGGCAGGTAGAGAATATATTTTAAAAATTAAAACACCAGAGTGAAAAAATAAATAAATAAATAAATAAATAAATAAATAAATAAATAAATAAGCAAAAAAAATCCCAAAACACCAGAGTGGTGGTGACGGCGTGACGGGCACTGAGGGGGGCACTTGATGGGATGGGCACTGGGTGTTATTCTAGATGTTGGCAAATTGAACACCATAAAAAATAAATTTACAAAAAAAATAAAAAATAAAATAAAATATAATATAATAAAAGGGGCTTTTAAATATAAAAAAAAAAATAAAACACCAAAGCGATCATGTCATTTATACTAATGATATAATATGGCTTCTTTTCTGTGATACAGAAAATACTATTCTGGAAGTAATGATTGAAATGACTTTATTTATTACAAATAATTAACTTATTCATTCAGAAACCCCTTATCAATCATGAGGGCCAGTCACTCTGCAAGGTAAACAAGGGAGTACAATTCGGACGAAATATACGCTGTCTTCTCCCAAAAGCTGCTTTTCACCTAGAACCTAAGAGAGATGGTTATTGATTGGTTGTATCCTGGAGGAAGAAGCGAAGATAAAAAAAAACTAGCAGAAAAGAAGCAAAACCAAAAAAATAAAGAAATAAAAAAATAATTAAAAAAAAGAAAAGAAACAAAACGCATCTGAACATGATGTACAATTTACCTGGAAAAATAAAATTACCATGAAATCTATTAATCAGCAGCTCAAATGCAGGAGTTCTCAGGTGGACACTTCCAACAGTAGCAGGTTGTGAAATATAAGGATGGAGTTTAACACCCTGAAATCTTAAATTTCATAAAATTGGGTGTATTTTATTTTTTTTAATTTATTTTTTTAAATTGGGTGTATTTTAAATAAAGAATATAATATAAACTCTTCCGGGGCATATAGACAGAAAGAAAATAAATAAATAAAACAACCCTGACATGATCATATAAAGGCCAGGAGGCCAGATAGGGAGGGTATGAAATGTGGCTACAATCCTATGGCTCTAAAACAGCAGGAGCAAAAAAATAAAAATAAAAATAATAAAAATAATAAAAATAAAAATAAATAAAAAAATAAAAAATAAAATAAAACAAAATAAAACAGCAGGAGCATTTTCACCTGCTCACAATACACGTAGATACAAATTTCAGGAGATATCAGATAAGCCGTTCTTATCATATAAATAAACACCAAAATTCCACCTTCCAAACAATTGTTTTTAGCATATGTATTTGATCCTTTGACATTTTACTCTTTCTTTGCAAAACAGATCTTAACGACCCCCCTCCCCCCTCCCCGCCTAGAAAATAAGCAGATGCTGGTTTTGCTCGCTATCCCCAGCTCAGACTGTAGCGCTAAGGCTAAATTAGCATCGATATACCATTTAATGTATTAATAACGTATGTTTTAATGTACTTTAGAGCTGAGGTAGTAAGATCTATATTGGTACCAACTTACTACGTGTGAAGTTTAAGAAATCTAAGTTCTGAATAAACTTTATTTCAATTTACGGTATTACATAAATCTTTCTTTTCAAACAAACTTTTGATAAACATTGTTTCGGTGGCCTCTTATACATGGATGCATAATTTCCTTATCGGTAAAAAAAATTATCTCTAAAAAAAAAATTTATCTCTAAATCCTAGCTACGTAATATACAGAGAGAATAATAAATGTCTTTTACTGATTTTTTTTCCATAAAATTGCATTCCAGAGTAAAAATTATATGAGGTCTAAAGTATGACTACTTGGGTTTTCTATTTTTTTTTTTAAGAGTATACCAAAGGCTGAAACAATTTGTGGGGCCATCAGTTCCGTGTGAGATTCCTCATTTAACTTTACTCTTCGAGGCTGACCCCTGAAGCGTGTGTCCCCGCGTGTGTCTGTCCGTGCTCTCCTGGTTTGACATGCCTGAGTGCTCCGGGGTTGACAGTGCTGCGTGGTGTGCTCTCAGCGCTCACACAGATTCCGTCCCTATCACCGCTCGGCCAAACTTCAGAAGCCCTCCCATATTACACAGAGCCCTGCAGGTCTGTGCAGACAATTCTACTCCTCTTTTTTCCCTTTGAGATGTTATGTATTTACTTGACAGGGAGCGAGCGCAAGCAGGGGGAGCAGGTGCGGGGCCTGGACCCCAGGGCCCCGGGGTCACGACCTGAGCCAAAGACAGACGCTCAACTGCGGAGCCACCCGGGCGTCCCAGGCCGAAGTCTTTTTTAAAAAAGTCTGGGGCCAACGATCATCTCTTTTAAGTGAATACAGTATAGACCCAGGTTTGAAGGCCGGCCACTGAGGTAAATCCACGGATATTCACACACCACTGGTTCAGGGGAAGTCGAGAGCGGCTTCTTAACGAACGGCAGTTTCCTGCTTTGCAACCCGCTGCCCAGGCTCTTCTTAAATAAATAAATAACATTGTTATGACTAAAGAAACTATATGTGGTGTAATACCGAGGCCCATAAAACGGCCACTTCTGAATTTCATTTTACCCTTATGAGTATATTTAAAATTGAATTTTCCTGGGAATTCTTTTAAGGTTAAAATTTTAAAGAACTTGGAAATTGATTAAAACATAATTCATAAAAAAAAAAAAAAAAAAAAAAAAAAAAAAAAAAAAAAAAAAAAAAACATAATTCATATTAAATGAATCCTAAATCGGTAAGATCCTGTTGTTCATTATTTTAGATTATTTCTGATCTCACGATGGAGTCTAATCACGCGGCTTAGTTCTAGGAAGGGAAATCAGGTAAAGTCAAAAAACAACAAACAACCACAGTTGCTTCTCCTGTAAATGTGTTTTTTTAATTCTCACTTCGTGGACTTATCAAAAACACGTAATTCAAGGAGGTAATCTTGAGGGATGCCTGGGGGGCTCAGCGGTGGAGCGTCTGCCTTTGGCTCAGGTCATGACCCCGGGGTCCCGGGATCGAGTCCCATATCGGGCTCCCTGCATGAAGCCTGCTTCTCCCTCTGCCTGCGTCTCTGTCTCTCTCTCTGTGACTCTCATGAATAGATAAATAAAATATTTTTAAAAAAAGAAGAAGAAGGTAACCATAAGGGAACATCAGGCAATTTTAGTGCCCCAGTAGCTGCTCAGAGTTGCTGAGTCCTCTAGAGTGGCTGAGTCCTGGAACTTCATTGCTTCCAATAGTTCGTGTAGCTTCCAAAATCCTACTCAGAGCACTCAGCTCATTTTTGGCTCTTCTTGATCTAATTAGTATCTATTGTAAAGGTTCTCTGTTTAAATCTCCAAATTAAAAAAATAATAATAAATAAATAAATAAATCTCCAAATTTTAAGGCACCTTACAATATTCTTCTTCATTGTATTTTGTGGCCATAATCTGCAAAGACTCGGCGTCTGTGTGTCAATACTACCTAAGGGTAGGCAGGAAAACTGACCGGTACACTAACTGAGATCCACATCACTAGGAGGAGGGACCACACGATGTGCTAAAGAGCACTTTAATATATTAATATTTATATATTAATAATTTACTAAGAAATAGCAACATGAATGTTCTCTGAAGTTTCTTGACGCGGGATATAGATGCTTATCATTATTTTTTCCTTATTTTATGAGACTGACCCATGTCTCATACTCTCATTAAACATCCTTTGTTCTTCCAATAGATACACGATGAGAGCACTTTGGTGACAAGCGTCAGAGAAGCGAAGGAAAAGGGGAAATAAATAGGACTCGGTCGCTGCCTTCAAGGTGCTTACGTCTTGGAGAGATGGGGATAACGGGCGCGGGCTCGGCAGGTAGGGAGCAGTCCGTCAAAGAGGCAGATGCACTGAGAGCTAGAGGGTGAAGCACAGATGACCGAGTCGTTCAAGGTGATGATCTCAGGGAGGCCGTGGGCAGGCGTCTCCCAGGTGAGCAAAGGTCGAAGGTGAGACAGGAAAGGAGGTTTGGGCAGAACAGGTACGCGGAGCTCGGCTGGGCACAGGGCTCCCTGCCAGGCGCTGCGGGCCTCAGAGCGGCACTGGCCCTCCTGCGCTTCTCGGGGAGACTTCGGCCAGGAGCCGGGAAGGCCAAGGGCACGTCCGGGCACCCTGCAACGCGGCCAGCCCTTCACGGCGGTCTACGTGCAAGAAAACCCTAATGTATAAGGTCCCGCATACGGGTCCGCGGAGCAGAATGAAATCTGAGTTTCCTCTGATGCCGGGAGTGAAGTCAAAAGAAGGGCTACAATCGTCAAAGAGATGGGCACATCCAACCTACGCCTTCTGGGCACAGAAGCTACCAAGTTCCAACCGCTGGGGTCCTGATAGTACTTTGTGCTGTAAGGGGACAAGCACATGCGACAGGCACCTGCCGGCGCCGGGCCCTCTGCCGTGCAGGGAGCATCGGCAATGACGGCCTCGTTACAGGTTGGCCCCGCTGCAGAGACCTTCTGCACGTGGGGCGGGGGTGGCGTCAGCACCCAGCCTCTGCGATCAGGGCCTCCCCGGGCGCTTCCAAGGTCAAAGGACAGCCCCGCGGCCCCGGTGGCCCCGTGCCCCCACACGGTCAGGGCCCGCGCCCCGCACCCCCGGCAGGCGTCGAGCTCGGCTTGGAGAGTTAGAGCCTGAGAGGGTCCCCTACACCCTCCTTCAGGGATCGATCAAGTCTCTCTCTCCCCGGGTTTCTTCATCACCTTCTGTCCCTCAGGGGAGCTCGGCTGCTCTCTGCGGGGCGCGGTCATCATCTGAGGAGACGGTGCCAGCAGAAGCATCTTTTCAGACCCCCAAAGCTCCGCATCGTGAAGCAGACGTGGGAGCGACACACCTGCCGTCCTGCGTGGAGACGGACCGCGTCCCGGGGTCAGCTCCCCTTGGAAGATCAGACTTTGAAGTGAATGCGGAAGTCCTGCTCAATTTTTCTCCATTTTTTTTTTAAAGTCACGACAAGACTTTCTTTCTCCTTATTTTGGTTCTACACGTAAGACCGCGTCCTTGCAGAGCCGCCGCTGTGGCCACCGGGCCGCGCACCCTCGTGCCGCTGCCCCAACCACCCGGGACCGTGAGCGGGGCCAGGTGCTGAGGTGACATTATCCTTGGCCAACCCATCCGAGGGCCTTTGAAAGACGAGAATAAAGCGGCTTGACTGCTCAACCAATGCTCTCAGAGGCTGACACTCCAGGCTTCATGGCCTTAGGACTAGAACTTGCAAGTGCCTCTCTCTGTGTGTCTCTCATAAATAAATAAATAAAATCTTAAAAAAAAAAAAAAAAGAAAACTAACTAAAAGACTAGAATTTGCAAGATGGACACTGAAGAATCAGCTGATCTCCCTAGAATTTGCAAGATGGACACTGAAGAGTCAGCTGATCTCTGAAAACAAAGCAACAATGTAAAAATTTTTAGTTCTGGTTGAAACTGTTTACCTCTTATTAGGGTTTCACTTTGTTGAAAAGAAACAGGCTCCAAATGGAGTCACTTCTGCTAAAGCCCAACCAAGACTTAATACCTCAACTAATTTGCAATTTTGGCCTCTCCCAGGAGTGGAATTTTAAGGCGATCCGCCTGGAATTTCCTGATCAGCATTAGTGAGGTCGTCCGCCTGGTGGGACCCCTGGCCCTCCCGGGGTTGGTGACCTGCCAGAAACAATGCTTTCTTCTGGGTTGCTGCAGAGCCCCTGTCCGGCGCCCCACTCGGGCCCACACGTCCCCCCTTCCCACGGCTCCGCAGAGCTCCCTTCCCTGGCTGCGGGGAGGGCCCGGCTCGCCAGCCTGCTTCATCTTAACATCTACCCCATAAGAGTTCTTCTTTTAACCACCTGAAAGGATCTCTCTATCTCTCTTTTTTTTTTTTTTTTTTCATTTTAGTCTTTTGCTTTGACGTCAGCGGTTTTGGGGTGGGTGTTTTTACAGTGAGCACAGTCTCTGTCTTTACCTTCTCACAAACAGTAATTATAAATGTGCCCGGACTCCCTGTTTTCATCATACTATAGGGTTTGGTTTGAAGGAAGTGTTGTAAGAAAGAGCAAAAAAAAAAAAAACGTCAGAGCCAGACACCATTTCTTTTGCTGGCTTTTCAAGCCGTCCTCACAAGAAGCCTGGAATGTTCTCCCTTGGTATGGGGAGTGTCTCGCGTGCCAGGGGGCTCCGGGACAGAGCTGGTGGACAGGAAATCTGGTCCTTGAAAACACAGCTTCTGAATATTTACCCTGGGAAACCAGCTTTCCTTACGGGGGAGCCCGGGCTGGATCCCGCCCCCAGTGCTGCTGGGCCACAGCTAAAAATAGCCCCAAGCCCGTCACCGGCACGGGCACCACAACCACGCAGGGCCTACTCTCAGATCCCGCCCTCCCTGTGGGTGTCCTCCAGCCTCGCCAGGCCAAGCCGCCCTCCAGAGGCCGCTTTATCTTCACCACCATCCTGACCGGGTTGACCTTTGCTCAGGCCCGTGATCTCAGAAAACAACAAAGGTCAAGGAAATCCCCCACCCCTCAGTGTTTTGGAAAAGGGCTCAGGGCAGAGACCCACCCTTCCCCAGTTGATGTAGATAAGATCCAGGGCTCTCCCCACGTTTACTCATGACAAGGCCAGGCAAACACCCTCCAAATTCCCATTCTTTGCTTCATGAAGGATTAGCTGAACTGTTTGTGGCACCGCTCCGACCCGTCTGGACAAAATCTCCGCTACTCGATTAGGGCCTCGTATCTTTAGCAAAACCCGTCTCTTTCCTCCAGGATCCTTAACTTTGACCTGCCCTGAGTTTACCAGATGCAGCCTTTCCTTCATAATCTTTCCTAAAACTTGGCTGACCCCAGGGTAAAGCTTCTCTGGTCACCGCCCCTAATCACAACCCCCCACTCATCTTTGTTTACTCTTCCCCATAAAAGAAAAGCCCTTTTTGGCCTCACCTTTGAGATGCCTCCAGATGCAAGGTTGCCAAACTCTCCCCATTACAACCTCCCTCCCTCCCCTGATTGCAGTAATCTTTTCAAACAAGCTCTCCTTACATAAGCCCAGATTTGCTTTTTATTTGACGCCCCATTTGATCAGATTAGAGAGATTTCTGGCAACTAACCTCAACCTAGTTCCCTGAACTAATTGAACTAATTTGAAAATTTTCCCTTTCAATATATCTACTCAGATGGAGCTAGAGCTCTCATTCTCTTGCACTAATGAATGCTCTCATGTCAGCATAAAATGAATGGCAAGAATGTCCTAGAAAAGTAAATGAATCTGAGTTTTAAGAATTTTATCCTTGCATCCATACGTAGCATCTAGTTAGTTAGTTATCTAGCAGCAGATACGTATAGTATCTGCTGACTTACAAAGCAAATTAACAAGCTCGGTCTTCTAAGACAATTTATATCCTATTCTAATACAAACTCGTCTTAGCTCCCAAAATCTTGTTCAACTGTACAACAATATAAAAAACCTTAAAGATATTTTCAGAATCAGGAAACTCTCTAAAGTTGCTCAGTAATCGATGAACAAAACCGTACTCTTATCTTGCTACACATACTGTACACAATTACAATAAATCGTACAAATGAAGGCCATGCACCTTTTCATCAAAGAAAACATTATAAACAAGCCAATAATGATAAAGGCCGTGATGATTTTCCGACATAGGAAATATTTCTTTTGTTGGACAGGAAAACGTCTATTGAAACAACGTTATGGGTTGAAACAATATAAATTAATGAACAATTTGATAAAGTCACGCATATTTTCAGACAAAAGTTCCGCCGAACTCAAGTAAACACAGTAACTGTACCAATGCCAAAAATAAAGAAAAAATTTACTCCAATACAGAACAGGCAATATTCTTTGGGTTAAATTTGTCAAAGCAACAAAAGTCTAAGAATAGAAGGGAATGAAGATAGTATTTGGATGAGGACAGGGGAAGAAATATCTGTAAATGAGAAAAGAGTAAGAAATCAGTGCTCGGGGAACCGGAAGGAAAACATCAGTCTCGTCCTTGTGCTTCTTACTCAACTACAGGTCCCAACACTTAGAACCAAGAGTCACCAAGGCCACTCAGCTCGGACTCTAAGACACACTGTGCTGCTTTCTTGGCGCACTTTCTGAAGGCCCTGAGGGAGATACTTTGCCGAGACCGGAACATTCCAACCAACAAACCAGAAAAGCCTCGATAGCAATGGGGGGCCCAGGGCACAACACCCCACTGCCTGTCCTGCCTCACGAAGGGCTGAGCGACACGGATGCCCGTGCTCCTTGCCGGTGCTCACCTGCCAACCACCCCCTGTAAAACAGCAGGTGTCCACCGTTGGGGGGGACACCAGTTGAGGCTCCCCGCTGCTGCCTTCTGAAGTCGATTTCTCCCTTTCTCCTCTCCAAACCCTCATTTCCTGCGTTATTGGCCCCTCTTCTGACGAGTTTGTCCCCGTCTGTTCAGCCAGGAGTCCCATGTCTGATGGGCCCAGGTGGCTGGGTGCCCTGGGCTGGAGCACTGGCCACAGCCGTGCACCAGGGGTTACGGACCCACTTTCCAAGTTAGCAGCTATGACAGATCAGTGGGTAATGGGGCCACAGTATAGGGCTAAGACTTTAAAAAACCCACAGTAAATGCGACTGAATGACAGAATGGTATGACCCGGAGATGAATTACTGAATTTGAAGATCAAATGGGGAAACTCTCCGAGGTGGCTACAAAACAAAGATACGTCAAAGAATTACTAAGAGGATAAAGGGTAGAAATAAAAGTGCCAAAATCTGGACACGGACATAGAGACGAAGAGAGAGGTCGGGCCAGACGTAAAAACAATTATGAAGAGAATGTTCACGAGTTAAAATAAATTATGAAAAGTGTTAAATTGAAAGTCTCAGATGCAGGCACATTATGCTAAATTTAAGAATATTAAATGCACAATGAAAATATATGACACTTCCAGGCAGAAAAGGATGGCCTATATGGCAACAAGAACCAAATCGATAATAAAACTCAAAATAGTAACACAGTATGCAAAAAACACGTAAGCAATATTCTCAAGGTGCTCTAAAAGAAAAGAATTTTGAACCACGAACGTCACATGGAGTAACCACAGTATAATGTGAGAGAGTAATAAAGACGCACAGTGCTGGGGGCCCTTGGCTGGCTTGGTCCATAAAGCACGCGACTCCATCTCAGGGTTGTGAGTTCGAGCCTCATGGTGGGTGTGGATGTTACTTAAAAAAATAAAATGTCAAAGACATACAATGCCTCAGAATTTTTACTACTGAAAAAGTACTTTTACTTTATTATACTGAAAAAAAAAATCCTGAAGGTAATCTGGGTAGGATTAAAATAGGAGAGAGAAATCCAGTTTCTTTTGTAAAAGAGAGAAGCTCTATAGCATTACCATAAATTTTACTACGGTATTTTATCGTAAAAACAATAATAGCTAATGTAGGACTAAAAAAGAAAAAAAGAAAAAATAGATGTATAGAAAGATACATGGATATATAAGCATAAAGAAAGAGTCAGACACACACATGTACAGCTGTAACAATCGGGAACTGAAAATCTCAATAAGCGTTTGCCACATAATGGAGCACAGAGCAAACAGCTGTGATGTGACATGACATGTAGTCTAGTACTGACCTACTGTGAGAAATTACATGTGTTGAAACTTAAGAATTAATGTGGGAACATAAGAATGGGAATGTGTCTTTTTTTTTTTTTTTTTTATTCATGAAAGATACAGAGGGAGGCAGAGACACAGGCAGAGGGAGAAGCAGGCTCCATGCAGGGAGCCCGACGTGGGACTCAATCCCAGGACCCTGGGGTCACGGCCTGGACCAAAGGCAGACACTCAACCACTGAGCCACCCAGGCATCCCTGAAATGTGTCTTAGGAGCAATTACAATTAACTATAATATATACACACTAAATTAGTCAAAAAAAATTTTTATCAATTGACAGTAGGAAATGAAAAAAATTAAAAACAAAGCATACTAAATAGAAAATATGCAATAAGACAGAAAAATACAAGTCTTCCCCTATTTTACATTTAACGTTGGGATCCAAATTAATTAATACCTTTATGAATAAGAAATAAAAGCTATGTAATATAAGGAAAACACAGGAAATAATAAGGATATTATTTTCACTTAGAGCAAGGAAAGGATTTTTTGAAAAATATGCAAAAATAACAATTTGATTGCATCATAATGAAAGATTTCATTTCAAAAAAGGCTGCCGCGGAAAAGATAATAGACAAAGATGAATTTGAGGGAAAAAAAGAGCTTATCTCTGTATATTTGATAAAGAAATAATATATATGAGAAGTAAAGAAGTAACAAAGATTTTCCCCAGGAACAGTAAGAAAAAGTGGGTAACCCTGGAGGAAAAGGGACAAACGATAACTGCCAATGCACAGAAGAGGCGGCCCGAGAGGCCAATAAGTGTATGGACAAATGCTCAAACTTAATAGTGATCACCAAGACACAAATTTAAGCCATATTACTTTAATTTGACTGGAAAAGTTAGAAAATTGTGAAGTGCCCAATACTGGTGAGGACGGGGGGGTTGTAACAAGGGTTCTCACCTTTACATACTCATTGAAATCACCAGGGAGAAACCAAGAACTATCAAGTGTCAAAGATTCACTCGGTCCATTTAAACCAGAATATGGGGTCCCGCCTTTGATATTTTTTAAGAACTCCTCGGGCGATTCTAATGCGTAAACAGAGTTGAGGAAAACTCAGCTGCTTTTCGTGAACCGTTGGTGATGGCGTAGAAATAGCACGACTCAGTTGAAAAAAATAATGCTTATTAACACACTGGATGTTCAGAGAGCCCACAACTCGGAACACCCCACTGGCGAGTACTCGTCCCGAAGGAATTCTCACAGGCCCACAAAGCGCTGGTGTGAGAAACCCCACCTTGTTTGCGGGGGCAAGAAACAAGCTCGTCGTCTATCGCCAGCAGGAAGCCAGGCAAAAAACATGGTAGGTGGACATCACGGGGCGCCACGCGGAATGGTTGACTGGAAATACTCCATCCCCACATCGCAGCGTAAGTGGATCTGAGAGACGGCGCTGACGCAACAAATATGCTGAGCCAGAGAGCCCCCGAATCAAGCAATGCTCATATACAAAACAACACCCACCTGAAAAAAATAAAAATAAAAAAATAAAAAAATAAAAAAATAAATAAATGAAATAAAAATAAAAATAAAAATAAAAATAAAAATAAATAAAAATGTAGGGGCGGTGGGTGGGGGCATGGGTGAGAGGCGAAGGGGGTCAAGAGGACGTGCCTAGAACTGCTCACCGGACCGTCCACCAGACATGGTGTGTTAGCCATGCTGGAATTAAAATTCAGAAAATACAAACAAAAAGTGACTACATGAAACACCTGGCTGTGGTGAAAAGTGGAAAAGGGGAAACGGGTGGCATAAGGGGAACAGCAGAGGCTCTGACAGCCCCAAGGAGTACAACTCTGTCCATACTTGGTGCCCACGATCAATACAGACATGTCGGCTCGAAGCCAGCCACCTGCCGTTGTGCGCTCAGCACACGGAGTCTCGTGGAGCCTTTACGGGGTCAAGTCAGGGCCCCGTCCCGGGTCCAGAGGAAGCAGAAGCTCCCCGAGACTGGAAACCCGCACTTCCACACCCGGGAGGCATCGGCACGGGCCTCCCGCCTATGGTTTCCCGTGACTGCTTGTTCGCGCCTGTGCAAATGTTCTTTCCTCCTGTCAGGTCCAATGCTAAGGAGAAAATCTTGCCCCTGATGTTCCTGACGTGACCAAGGTCACCCTTTCTCCTAGCCTCGTTTCTCCCCGTCTCACCGGTGGGCTGGCAAACGGCGATGGCCCGCTTGCCCACTGTGTCCATCCTTGGGCTCTGCAGTGTTACCGGACTTATATCTCAAAGGGAGAGCCGACCAGTCTAGTTGATGGATGGATTTTGAGAGTAAGAGAGCGACCTCAAGGACAACGGATACCTCCCCTCCACCCGCCCGCGCCGGCCCCTTTCACAGAGTAAATCCCCATGACACTTATGGAGCAGAGGACCCTTGGGGAAATCCCAAAGATTTCCTGTGGCGCCATGCTAGTTCTGGGATCTCCATCAGACCTCTAAGGAGAGGGGCTGAGTGGACGCTGGTACAGGAACCTGCTCCTAACAGGTAGCATCGGAACAGATACAACTTGTGAAGTAGCGAGTGTAGACCATGGGGTCCCGAGGAAGCGGGTGTGAACAGATAAGTGACTACGGAGCCCGAAGGCACGCCCAACTTTAGGAATCACTCAGAGTAAGACCATCAACTCTGAGCTAGTTAAGGGACAGCCACTGGGGTCAAAGAGAAAAGCGTGCAGTTTGGGCATCCGGCCGAGGACGTCCTCAATAGGAGATCGGTGACGCGGAGGTGCGCACAGGGAGCGCAAGCAAGCTGCCAGGCGACAGCACGGAGATGCCGGGCTTCTGCGAGGTCGTTCCGGGGGGTGAAGGGGCAGAGGCGGCCTGGCTGGTGCGGGTCCAGGACAAGGTGAGAAGGCGGTGGATGCGGGAACTGGGGACACTCAGGAGTTCGTGCATAAGCGGCCGCAAGCGATAGGGCAGGGCGGGGAGGTGACGCCAGCCCAGGAGGGAGGTTCCAGGGGGCCATGCACCTGCTTTCCCACGGACGGGAAGGACAACAGGACGGGGCAGTGGCAGGGACACACGGCAGCCCCCCACGATGCCCTCAGTGCACTGGCTCCCAAGGCCCGGCCCCACCCTGCTCGCTCGTCCTGGTGGATCCGCGTGGAAGGGTGTGACTGAGGTGGAGCCCGGGGACCCACCTGTGCCCCACGCAGGAAAGTGGCGGCTGGCGGTGGGGATGGGGAGCAGGGCTGCCGGGCTCACCGGGCTGAGGAGCAGCTGCCCCTGCAGTCACTGAACCTGCACACGTCTGCATGGTGGTCACATAAAAACATCTCTGAAATAGTCGACTGTCGTGAACGTTCACATGGATTATAGGAACGGGGGATGGTGGGAAGAGGAAACAGCTGTTTGATGTGGGTTCTAACACATGGACCGATCTCAAAGATAAACCTCGTTTCAACAATTGACCAAGACGCCCTCCTCCAGCTGACCCCGCGGCCCTCACCTCCACGACCTCCCCTCCTGGGGTCTGGGTGTGACCTCCCCCAGCTCACCCCGCAGCCCTCACCCATACGACGTCCCCTCCTGGGGTCTGTGGACGTAACAGGGACGAGGAGCCTCAGGTAAACTAAGAGCTTTTTTAAACTATGAGAATATTGGCCGAGTGTAGACACATTTTAAGTGCTGGGAACTGTTCGCTTCACTTATTTAACAGGCTCGCAAGCAAATAATCGTTATTCTGTGATAAATAAGCAGCACACCCGCCTTTGCCAAGAAATCCTGTCTTGGTGGAGGTGAAATCAGAACTTTCTTTTCAAGAGAAGCCAATTCAGAGTTTTCTCATGTTTCCCAATCCTTCCTTCCTTCCTTCTTCTCTCCTGTCCTCATCCTGTTGTCATCCCGCCGAGCGCGTGTGACGGGGACCGCTGGCCAGGTGAGGGGAAGGGCACCGAGTCCTCCGTGCGACAGGTGTCGTGGGGCTTAGACCAGAAGGGGCGGGGATGTCCGCAGGGAAGCAGCCCTTCAGGGAACGCGGGGGGCACCGCTGGCGGACGCACAGGCCGCGGCCGCGCCGCCCAGTCAGCAGAGGAGCGCAGGTGCGCGTCCTCCAAGCAGGTAAGGGGACGGACACCTGTCACTCCGGGAGGGGCGAGCGCTGGGGCTTCGGAGGCTAGCGACACGGGGCCCCGGGCTGGACCCCACCCGACCCAGGCAGGGCCGCTGCCCCGCTTCGGCGGGCCCCTCGCGGGCTACGGAGGAGCAGGTCCTGGCCGAACGTGCCCAGCGAGACGGAAAGCCTCTCTGGCTCTCAGAACGGGGCCATGTCCCCCCGCCCTCTATTTCTCCTGTACTAGGTAAAACATGCTGAATCCCAGAGAGTTAGAGGAGGCGGCGGGGCTCCCCTCGGCCTGTGGGATGACCTCATTTGAACACTCGAGGGAGATCTGCACAGGGACACACACACACACACGGGCTCACACTTACCCAGTGACTAGAAACATACTAGTTTAATGCCAATGGAGTCACTCCTCCACAGCCACCTGGTTTCCTCCATCTAGTTAGTCCAAGTTACTGCTATTCCGCTAATTCAAAATTTTGGCTAGAAACGGTTCAAAAACACAACCGTATGCGTATAAATTAACCGTATCATCGACATTTAATTTTATTAATTCAATTTTATTATTCATCACAAGCCAATAAATAATTCAATATTTTAAATCTTAAGATAAATAGTAATTAGACAAGAAATAAATGTGAATCTGAAAGTAGGGACTTTCCAATTTCTTTTTGTCCTATTCTATAAATCCTAAATCACTTTGTATAATATACTGCAGGGATATGGTGCGAGATTGCTAAAATGTCATTCTAAAAGGGGTGGATGAAAAAAAAAATAAAAATAAATAAATAAATAAATAAATAAATAAATAAATAAATAAAAGGGGTGGATGATTATAACGCAATACACATTTTTGGCATTTTCTTGTATCATTACCTTATTATTTATATGTTTCTAAATTATAATATTATTTTGGATAATCATCAATTGATGTATATTAACCTATAAGCCGTGCATACTGCAACACTGGTTAGATTCATACAATTAGCTGAAATCTAAAGATATACTATGAGAAAAGGGGAAGAAAAAGAAAGACAATCGGAATGAATAAAATCTGAATGAGTAAAAAAATATATATATATGAATAAATTCTATAGAGGCCGTTTAAGCTATTCCATCCTCTAATCTCCTTAAAGTTCGAGCGAAACCAATTTCTCACTGAATTTGCCAATAATGTGGCAATAATTCATTTTCGGGCACAGTCTCCTCGAACCCTTCCAATGCATTATTTCCAGGCACGATTCCAAGGCTCCAAGCCCTAGAGGAGCCGTGGGAATTGCTTTCCACTACTCTGCAT
Organism: Canis aureus; assembly: GCF_053574225.1. Taxonomy (NCBI): domain Eukaryota; kingdom Metazoa; phylum Chordata; class Mammalia; order Carnivora; family Canidae; genus Canis; species Canis aureus. Next base: position 691,129 of record NC_135644.1, read on the forward strand.
GAGCAGAAACGTATTCTCCTTTGGAAAATCTACACAAGCTATAACTATCTGAATTTCCTAGCTTGAGCGCGGTGCTGAACGCCCGATGCTGCGCTCATCAGCTCACAGAAGCGACGCTACCCCACGAGGCTCGCGCCGTCTGTTCTCTGATCCTATTATACGTTGGCTTCCTTAATATTGGTATTAGAAGTATATTGACCATCCAATTAGTGACTCATTTTATACGATTCCTCCAGGAAGAAAGCTACAGGGACGTACGGGGAGGCCAGCCAAGGCTGAGAATCACGAAGAGACATTTAATGGGGGGGAGGAGAGGGATCAAAGAAGGTCTGGATGAAGGAAGAGGGGAAAGCAGTGAGACCAAGTCCCTGCCTCGCCGTGAGCTTTACTACGGAACAAGAGCTCCTATGGGACTGACATATTTTTGCCAGTCGAATGCTCTGACTCTGCAAGGCCAGGAAAACCGGGTGGGGGGAGACCAGCACTCAATTTAAGGACAATATGCGATTCCACAAACATCTACCGTGTGCCTGCTCTGTGCTTTGTCTCCCCATCCAAGGAACCTTCAGCCTTGCTCTCGGCTCCCACGGCGATTCTCTGACGCAGGTAATGGTTCCTTCAATTTACGGACGCGCACACAGTGGTCCAGTCATAGCGTAGGTGATAAACATTCCCAAGGGGGCACGGCTGGTAAGAGATACGGGGACTCTCTAACCCTAGGTCTTCTTTTTTTTTTTTTTTTTTTTAAGATTTTATTTATTTATTCATGACAGACGCACAGAGAGAGAGAGAGAGAGAGAGGGAGACACAGGCAGAGGGAGAAGCAGGCTCCATGCAGGGAGCCCGACGTGGGACTCGATCCCGGGTCTCCAGGATCAGGCCCTGGGCTGAAGGCAGGTGCTAAACCGCTGAGCCACCCGGGGATCCCAAACCGTAGGTCTTCAAATGACAGGTTCGAGGGACTTTTACACTATTCCGCAAATACCAAACGCATCTTGTGATACGCTTCCAAAGGAAGACGAATTTGTCAAGTGACATGTTTGAGTTTTACGTGTACATGTGTATGACGTGGGAAATAGTTTTTTGGGGACTGTAGTAGAACTAAAGTTGAGATCACAGAACATGAAAAGAATATGGGTCCTGACTGATCGTAAGGGTTAAAGAGTCATTTAAATATCGGGGCGCCTGGGTGGCTCGGTCTGCTGAGCGCCCGAGTCTTGGTTTCAGCTCAGGTTGTGATCTCAGGGTCATGGGATTCATGCTCAGCACAGAGTCTCCTTAAGACTCTCCTTTCACTCTGTAGTAAGTAAATCCCTCTATAGTAAGTAAATCTTTTTTTTTTTAAGTTATTTAAATATTTCTTAAAATCAGGTAATGCTACTTTTACCCCTGCTGTCTTTTATCTATCTAAACTTTTTATCGCAAATCTCCTGGGATGCTTATAATGTTTTCCTTTGACCACTGTAAGAGGCCGATACCCACTATCTCAGAATCCAAAACATATCGTTCTGACTTTATTAGTTATTTCTAGACCCAACACAAACTACGCGCTCTAATATTTCAAATTACGTGTTCAATCTGGGCATGGTTTTTGTTTTGACCAGCATGAACTCTATATTCCTAGGGTAGTACCGATTACTGATACTTTGCCTTACCCTGAAAGAAATGAATTTAAAATTCTTTCTCCCAAATGAATTCTTAAGATTAATGGTAAAGGAGCAAGAAACATTTAAAGGGTTATACGGGGGATCCCTGGGTGGCTCGGCGGTTTGGCGCCTGCCTTCGGCCCAGGGTGTGATTCTGGGGTCCCGGGATCAAGTCTCGCATCGGGCTCCGGGCACGGAGCCTGCTTCTCCCTCCTCCTGTGTCTCTGCCTCTCTCTCTCTCTCTCTCTCTCTCTCTCTCATAAATAAATAAATAAATAAATAAATAAATAAATAAATAAATAAATCTTTTTAAAAAAAGGTCATATGGTCTATAGGAATGGAATAAATAAAGACAGCAGGTTAACAATAACTAGAATTCCTTGCCTCCGTCTGATTTTCAGGGAGCTCTGACGAGTTGATGGACCATATATGTGGCATCCAGCGTGTGCGTAGCAATGAATAATGCTTTACATGGAGCATCTCATTCATTTCGCCAAATAATACTCTCAGGGAGGTAGAAATTCAATATGGCCACATCCGGGCTAAGGTAGCCGAATGACACACCCAAATCTATGTGTTAATCAAGTGGTCGAGTCAAAATTTTTATCATAAGTTGGTGTGACCCTAACGGACGTGTGAACTTGCTACTAGATCGGGCTGGCTCATCTCGGATTCATTATTACAAGGTAAATCCCGTCTAAAACACCACTGGGTACAGGGAAAGTTCCGAAACAACTCTTACTCTCAAATCTGTTAAGCATCTAGCAAGAAATACCAACACATCATTTGGTAAAACCATGTTTGGTGCATACAAGTTAAAAAAAAGAAAAAAGACTTCTTTGTCTATACTCTGAAATATGATGTTTTAAAGTCCTGTCTGGTTGTCGGGCAGTAGGCCGAGAGGCTCCTAGAGGACAGAACATGCACCTTCGACCCACAAGCCGCTTGCGGCAGAGGACAGACACGTAGCCTGCCGCAGTCAGAAGAGCGGAATCCAAACCCCAAGTCCGGTAAGCAAGGCTGCTGACCTCACACCTCGCAAGCCGAAGTGCCATGTCCTATGCACATGGATGCGCCATCTGAGCAGCCAAACTTGGACTCAGCTCGTCCTCCTTAGGACGCTTTGGGGTTGCCATGGGCTGACTGAACTGGCTTGCGTCCTAGGGACTCATCATCCCCCAGGAAAAAATCTGGGGGCAAAGGGTTTCCGGGCTGGAAAATCCAACACATAGCTGTCATGAGGGATGGCGGTGCTTCGGTCTCTTCCGCTTTCCCGTCCTCAGTATGTTGGCTTTTGCCTTGAAGTTGTTCCTCACCGAACGTGGATGGACCTGGAGGGTATGATGCTGAGTGAAATAAGTCAATCAAAGAAGGACAAACATTATATGGCCTCATTCATTTGGGGAATATAAATAATAGTGAAAGGGAATAGAAGGGAAGGGAGAAGAAATGGGTGGGAAATATCAGAAAGGGAGACAGGACATGAGAGACTCCTAACTCTGGGAAACGAACTAGGGGTGATGGAAGGGGAGGAGGGCGGGGGGTGGGGGTGACTGGGTGACGGGCACCGGTGGGGGCACTTGACGGGATGAGCACTGGGTGTTATTCTGTATGTTGGCAAATTGAACACCAATAAAAAATAAATTTATTATTAAAAAAAATAAGTTGTTCCTCACCGTCACGAATGGCTATCCACATCTACCTCGACACACGCACATGCAGCTAAAAGAGTGTTTCACTTTATCACAGGGGGAAAAGTCCCCGCAAAACTTTTCTAGCCGCTCTCGAGGAGAGACGGGTCTCAACACCTAGGCCATGATTGAAGATGAGCACAGGACTGTGCATACGAGACGTCCGAACTTCATCAATGGGCTCGTTGCTAAGCACAGCCGGGGGAACGGCTGACGATGTGCAGATGTACTACATGAAAACTTGTCCTCAAAAACAAATGTAAAGATCTCAAATGACCATTCCGTGCGATAGAGGTTGGAGTTAGACCTTAACATGACCAGACAGGTTCAGTTTTGTCTTCCTGCCTTTCTCCACCCACCAATAAAATTCATCATGGGACTCATTTCAACTTCTAGGCTTAGCAATGATATAGAATAAGGAGAGAAAAGAATAGAAGAATAGAACATAAATAAAATGAAAACATCCTTGGTGATGCCAAGCCATACCCGCCTAAATGTCTTAAAACTGCGAGACTTCTATTTAAAATGGTAGTTGTGCTAATAATACACAGACCTGGAAAGAAGTCTACGGTAGGAAGAGAAAAGAATTACACAGAAGCCTCAACGATGCCTTTTTAAATTGCTAATCCTCTGTCTCTCAAAAACATAGTATTTATTTATTTATTTTTTATCAAAGTTAATGATCGCGACAGCATTTGGTACACGGTCACATGTCTAGTAGAGGCAGAGACCCAGCCCTTGCTTTGGCCACGCGTTCTCAGCTCTCAAGTCCCCTCGCATTCATCACCGCCGATTCACTCTCCCAATTCTTCACGATGAAACACATGCTCTATGCCTGCGTCTTCCTTGCCTGTGTTTAATGTCTTTTTAAAACAATTCTCTTTTTAAGATTTTATTTATGTATTCATGAGAGACAGAGAGAGAGGCAGAGACACAGGCAGAGGGAGAAGCAGGCTCCATGCAGGGAGCCCGACGCGGGACTCGATCCCGGGACCCCAGCATCACACCCTGGGCCGAAGCTGCACTAAACTGCTGTGAGCCACCCAGGGATCCCCTAAAACAAATCTTAATTCAGTTTTTTTTGTTGTTGTTATTGTTGTTTTCCTTTTTAAATTTTTATCCATTGAAGGACCTACATAGATGGCACGAGAGAGGAGCCTGAGGAAGGAATGGAAAATTGAAGGTACAGTGGAATAAACCTCAAGGTTTGTGCACCAGCCAAAGCAGAAGACAAGATAGGGGCTGGGATCCCTAAATAGGAATGTTAGGAGACTCGGAGTTCGCGCTCTGCATGAAGTGGAAACTACTAGAGAGTTATATTTTATCACAAATTTGACAAAACCATGAGACTCTTCACATCAGAAAAGTAGCAGGTGACTTAATCAGTTGGAGTCTGCTTTGAAATTCTTTCGTATCCTACGATTCTGGAATTCAAAACCCACTATTCATTAGACAAGATTCTTAAAAGAAATATTTTGTAGGATACTGTCAGCTGCAGGTAGGAAGGTACGGGATATTTTTGTAGCCTCTGTCCGCATCCTAGCAGCCAACACAGGGAGTATTTGCCAACCGGGAACGCACAACCTTGCAGTTTCAGTAAAAACGTATTGGCTGTTTCTGATGAAGCAAGCACCGAGGGCGGCCTTTGCCAGACGCTGGCCCGCTGGCTCAGCTACGTGCGGACTGTGCTGACGCTGGAGGGCAGCGGGCATATTCGTAAGTGACCGTCGCGTGGTGCGATCCCGGGTAGCCGCCTGGGCCTATGAGGTCGCAGTGATCCAGAAGTTCAAGAAAGGCAGGGATCACTCTTGGTTAGCTTATGGGGCAGCCAGCTCTCCCAATTAAAGAGGATGGAAAAAGTACTTTGACAAATACTGGTATCGGGCGTCGATCAAGGGAAGTGTGTTTTATCGATATTATTTTTTTTGTTTGTTTTATCGATATTAACCTGGCGGCAGAGAACAGGATCATTTGAATAAACAGAGTTTACGAGGCAAGGCGATCGAGGGCGGACTGCACTAGCCTGGGCCACAGGTGGTCAGGGCCTACACAGAACAGAGAATAGGGGAAGATATCGGGGCTGCCTGGGGACGCGAGGAGAGACCATGAAACGCCACAACTGATTTTTAAATGTCTTTCTAGAAGTATCTTTCAGGAAAGAAGAAAACATTTATTTGACTTTTCCTTTCTGAGAATAAGTCAATATGATTAGAATGACTTCCTAGTATACTTTGAATTTCATTCTCAGCTACGATTAGGACTAAAAACCCTCGCTGTTCTTAGTTTCAGCTAATATTAATGTTTTTCATTCAAGTTTGAATTTTATTTACACATGCTACACATCTTCCGAAATATTTCGTGGAACGTATAAGTGGGGAAAAAGACATTAAATTAATCAATCATTTTTTTTTTTCAACAAAAGAGAACTTTCAAAGAACCATATCCAGGTTAGTAATCTAAACTTTTAAAGCTATAAATGGATAAAATACCATTCTCAGTGAGAAATACTCTATTTTAATTCTATATTTGCTTTACACCTTAGGTTCTAGAGTCATAACCATCACAAACCTTTTTTTATTTTCTTATGGCAAAATGGTAGCCACTGTGTTTAACATTGATCCTTCACTCTTCATCTTATAAAATGTGCAGAATGTGACTAATAATTAATGTTAATGACTTTCTGTATGACCTAAGGACCCAATGCCTTACCTCCGTTTACCAAATGTGACTAAAAATTAGAAGCAAAGACCAAAATAACAATGAAAAGCAGCCACGTTACTTTATGGACAGAAAATGGTATTTACGTATGAAATCTCTATATTTTATTCACAAACATCAACGGTAAGAAAATTAATTTGGACATTTACTTCTAAATTTTAAATGCTGCCAACCATTGTTTTAATTCCAAATGTGTCCATTATTTTACTTTGCACCCAAAGAATTTAACCTCTGTAATTATTAACAGAATAATTTTACTGGCATTCTAAAATTAAAAGAACATTTTTATTAGTTGACATTTGACATTTTCACCTAGTTTTTAAAAAGGCTATTTTTCATGTTTTTGAAAACCAGCGATCTTAAACTGTCAACCCAGCGCTGTAAAGTCTAATTCAAAATGTTTGCTTCTTCAGTAAACAGAAGCCGTATTAGGTCGGTTGTGTTATTTTAAATGTACAAAGCTCTATTGGTCAGGGCTCTTCAAAATCCAAAAAAAGAAAAATCAATTCTAGCTTAAAGAAGCAAAGGAGGAACTTTATTGACTTATTTAACCAAACCACAGCTGATGGGAAGACAGCGGTGGCCAGCACTGGGCTCAGGGTCCCAGAGAGCTTCACGCTTCTCTCTTCTCCATCATTTGGCTTAACCTTGATAGAGAAACGGGGCCTTATCTAACAGGTTTTCCCTTTTAGCTACCTTTCTAGTAGATTCATGTGGGTGGACCATTGGGCCTGAATGCAAACACCCATTGCAGAGGTTCCCAGATGCCAGGTAGGGGGCCCAAGTCTGAGCAAGAGCTTGGAGGGTTCCCAGCGCCACGGAAAACCGGCAGGAGCACTCCCTGCATTTGGAGGAAAGCAAACCTTGGTTTCATTCCCAGCAACAGAATTCAGAGTGATTTAAGCTAAATATCAACCCTCCTGGGGCTCAGCGTCCCAAACTAAAGGTCATAATGACCACTTACTTTACAATTAGGATGCGATGAAAGAGCACGTAAGAGGCTCACGCGGGACATGACACCTAGCTACCGTTTATCCTACGTGTAGAAAACTGAATCAGAGAAATCTTGTGGTTTCTCCTAAACACAGGGATCTGGGAGGGTCAAACACTGGGGCAAGTATTTGCAAACATTAAAGTACGACGTTCATGTCAGTGGTACTATGTTCCTCTCCAGGCTTTGGTTGCGGGATGCTAACACGGTGCCCCCCTTGTCCCAGTAGGGCTCTCAATGCTACCTGGACGCGTCCGCTGTCCGGAAAGCAAACCAGGATGCAGGCCACTTCTTACACCTCCCGGTCCCTCTCCCTCCTCCTGCAGTTCCTAACACATGCCGAGCACAGGGTAAAGTCCCAATATACATCTGGGGACTGATTCGTAGGAATTTTTCTATCATCTTGCCATTACTAGAAATGAAGATTCCCAATGACGGTGCAAATGGAATCCCTAAAAGCGACACACTGACGTCTCTCGTGAAAGATAAATCCCGAGACTAGAAACGAATTGAGATAGACGGGAATAACGGTGACTAAATAAAGAAGTCCGGAAAAATTTAGGGGAGAGGACAGAGCCAGGATAAACCTGAAAGGATGAAGCTATTCTTTGTCTCTTCAGGAAAACCACAGAATAAAAAGTGTCAAGGCTGTGAAGCTAGAAGAGATACTGTAAGTCACCGCTTTTGTTCAAAATTTCAGCAAGCCTAACCTCAGACAAAAATTCAAAATGGGAGAGGAGTTGTGTTGGAGTCTCATGTAAAGTTATAAGAAAATAAAAAGAAGACAAGGAAAGAATTAGCACCCGTAGAAGCGAAGTATGCCAAAAAGCCTTGCCAACACATTAGATGAAAACTCTAGCCTAATTTTTCAAAATGAGCCAAGAGAACTCAAGAAAATAACCGAAGCTATGAAAAGACAACATCAACAAGAATTAGAAAGGCCCAAGAGATTAGGAGACGGAACTCAGGAAATTTAGAAATAAATGAAAAAGTAATTTCAGAAAGGAAAAGTAAGCCAGAAAAAATGCAAACACGATTGTCATGCTATGAAAAAAAAAAAAAGAAAAAGAAAAATAGGAAGCATTTTGAGGTTAAAAAATAAATAAATAAAGGGGATGGTCTCTTCTTGGGGGAAGAAAAAAAACACAAAAAAGAAAAGAAAAAAGGAAAGAGAAGGGGCACCTGGGTGGCTCAGTCCCTTAAGCATCAGCCTTGATTTCGGCTCAGGTCAGGATCTCAGGGTCATGAGGTCAAGCCCAGACCACATGGACCCTGCTTAAGAGTCTCTCTCCTTCTCCCTCCGCCCCTCCCCTTCCCCAAATACATAAACGAGGACACAAAGGGTCAGAGAGGAAGTCTCAAATGTAGAATGCAAAACAATAATCCAACAGAGGAGTCCTCAAATAAGAAAGCCAGCACAATGGGACACAATGAATAGGAAAATGAAAAAAAAATGGAAAAAAAAAGATTTAAAAATATGTATATATGAATAAAACATTGTATACTTGGGCAAAGTCTCCGAACTGATCAACAAGAACACATATTCTAGTCACATTCCAGTGAAATGTAAAGTGAAAAGAAGAAAAAAAAAATAACCACTTTGGGAACCTAAGCGAAAACTCCAAGGTGCTTGTGAAAAACAAAAAATTGAAATTGAAATGAAAGTCTAGACAACAACCTTTTTTTTTTTTTTTTGAGGGAGAGAAGGTGGGGAGGGGCAGAGAGAGAGACAGACAATCCTAAGTGACTCTGCGCCCAGGGGTGAGCCCCACACGGGGCTGGAGCTCACAAGTCCAAGCTCACAACCCCGACACTTAAACACCTAGGCCCGAGGCATCCCAGACGACCGCTCTTCGGCAGAGTCCCGCCAAAGAAAATAAGTGGAAACAAAGGATTTTATTTTTTTTATTTTATTTTTTTTAAAGATTTATTTATTTATTCATGATAGACATAGAGAGAGAGAGAGAGAGGCAGAGACAGCGGCAGAGGGAGAAGCAGGCTCCATGCCGGGAGCCCGACGTGGGACTCAATCCCGGGACTCCAGGACCGTGCCCTGGGCCAAAGGCAGGCGCCAAACCGCTGCGCCACCCAAGGATCCCTTGAAACAAAGGATTTTAAATGGAGTCCATAGTTGTGAAATAAGAACGTGCCCCCAACAGCTGGTTGTACGCCAAGAACCCCGGGAGCGTTCTAGTCGACCCTCCCTCACTACGCTCGGGCAGACCAACTCACTGGAGAGACGATGACGGAGCTGACAGCGGGCCTTCAACAGCACCACGGAAGGGCTCAGCAACAAAAAGACAAACCACCCAAATAAATAAGAGTCGATGGGGCACCCGGGGGGCTCAGGCCGTTGGGGTCCCACTCTGGATGGTGGCTCAGCTCGTCATCTCAGGGTTGCGGGATCAATCCCCCCAACCGGTCCCCGTGCTGGGCATGGAGCCTGCTTCAGATTCTCCCTCTCTCTCTGCCTCCTTCTCTTAAAAAAAAAAAAAAAAAAAAAAAAAAGGTCAAATGACCTCAATGGACATTTCTTCAAAGATCTACAAATAGCCAACAAGCACCCAAAGAGATGCTCAGCATCATCAATCACCAGGAAACGCAAACTAAAGACATTGTGAGACACCCACTCCTCACACCCACTCGAATCACCAATGCAATAATTAAAAAAAAAACAAACAACAACAACAACAACAAAAAACTAATAACAAGGGTTGGTGAGCGTAGAGAAACTGTGACCCTTGTCCACTGCTGGTGACAATGGTGCAACCACTGAGAAAACATGTCCTCAAAAGTTAAACATACAATAACCCCAGGACGCTGCAGCTGGGCCAAAAGGATTGAAAGCAGGTACTCAAGTACCTGGGACACGAAATGCTTCGCGTAGCCTTATATACAACAGCCAAATCCCGTCAGTGGGTGAACGATCCAGCAAAATATGGTATAAATACACGATGTAAGATTAGCCATTAAAAAGAATGAAGTATTGATATAGGCCAGCTACAGCAGGGAAGAACTTTTTTCTTTTTTAAAGATTTTATTTATTTATTCATGAGAGACAGAGAGGCAGAGACCCAGGCAGAGGGAGAAGCAGGCTCCATGCAGGGAGCCTGACGTGGGACTCGATCCCGGGACCCCGGGGTCACGCCCTGGGCCCAAGGCAGACGCTCAACTGCTGAGCCACCCGGGTGTCCCCAGGATATGATATTCTTAAAATGCAATCAGGTCATAATCATGGAATCTTTGGAAGAATCTACTGTTTTATTTAAAAATGCTGAAGAAGGACACCTGGGGGCTCAGTCAGCTGCAGTCTCAGGGTCCTAGGATCCAGCCCCTTGTTAGACCCCCTGCTCGGCGGGGAGCCTGCTTCTCCCGCTCCCCCTGCCCCTCCCCTGCTCATGCATGTGCATGCTCTCTCTCTCAAATCAATAAAATCTTTTAAAAATAAAATAAAATAATTTTTAAAAAGTGATGAAGACAGTATATTTGTGTAGCAGAAGAAATAGTACCTTAGGAATAGATAAAAACAGGTTCTGATTCTCAATATTATTATCTACGAGACCTAAAATCATATATTGAAAACCATATATTGTCTAGAATATAATTTAGTTCACTAAAAAAAAAAAAAAAAAAAAAAAAAAAACTTAGTTCACTAGTACCACAAATTAGGAATGGGCTGTTTCTACAAATACTTTTAATTATTTCAAATGAATAAAGACATTTGCTCACCTTTAAAACGGGATAAATAATATCATCCTGGGCTCTAGTGCTGCAGAAAAGTTAAGTACATCATGAACACAGTTTCTCAAAACGCCAGGGACCCTGCTTTACCCTCGGGCGCCGCGAAGGAACTGGAAGGGCCCAGGGAAAGCCGCGCTCCTCGGCGGCCTTGTGAAAAGCAGACGATTTAGGTCTAAAGATGAAGCCGTGCATCCAGCTGATTTGTGGACAACCCATCGTCTGGGGGGCGTTTCTCAGAAAAGAGGTCAAAGAGGTATTTGAGAAGCCCGGGAATCTGGAAACTGAAGCTGCTGAGAAACACAGCGTGTCACACCGGGTCACGCTGGCCCGGCCGTGAGGTAGGAGACCACACCGTGTCCCGCGAGCTGTGCGTCCTAGAAAAGGAAAAAGGTGCCTTCCGTAACAGTGGAGACCATTTCTTTTTAATGCGCCACATGAATTCTTTTCGAATCAAAATTCGTATTTGAAGTTGATTATAGATCAATAATAGTTCGTTGAAATTATCTATTTAATTTGAATGCTATTTATTTATTTGCATTCCCTTTCTAAGAGATTTATTTAACATTCCACATACGTAAGAGAGGTCGGTCATAGGGCATTTTTCTCTCTCAGACGTATTTCACGCAGCACAATGTTCTCAAGGTCCACTCATGTCACCTACGGCAAATTCCATTCCTTTTTGTGGCTGAATAATATTCCTTTGTGTGGGTCTATACACCACGTCTTCTTCATCCATCCATCCATCCATCAATGGACACCTAGGTTGTTCCTGTATCTTCACCGTTGTAAATGGTGCAGCTGTGGACGTGGGAGGGCACATATATTTTCAGATTAGTATTTTTATTTTCTTTGCATAAATACCCAGATTGTAGGGCAGCTCTATTTTTAATTTCTTGAGGCACCTCCATGCTGTTTTCCACCGTGGCTGCACCCACTTACGTTCCCATCACCAAGAGGACCTGTTCCTCCCATCCTCGCCAACATGTGTTATTTCCTATCTTTTTGATGGTAGCTATTTTAACAGGTAATGGGGCGATATTTCACTGAGGGTCTGACTTGCACTTCCCTAAGGATCAAGGATGTAGACCATCTGGTCATGCACTTGTTGGCCATTTTTATGTCTTCTTTGGAAAAATGTCTATTCAGAACCGCTGTCCAATTCTTAATCAGATTGTGTTTTTACACAGTTGTACCAGTTGTACCAGTTCTTTATATATTTAGGATGTTAACAGATATATCATTTGAAAATTTTTCTCCCATTCAGTAGTCTAGCTTTTCATTTTGTTGGTTTCCTTTGTTGTGTAGAAGTTTTTTAGTTTGCTACATTCCCACCTGCTTATTTTTGCTTGTGCTCCCTTCGGATTCATGTCCGATTCAAGCATCATCTCCAAGATCTATGTCAAGGAGCTTACTTGCCTATGTTTTCTTCTACGAGTTTTATGGTTTCAGGTCTAATGTTCAAGTCATTAATCCATTTTGAGTCAATTCTTGTGCATCGTTCAGTTTCATTCTCTTGCACGTGGCTGTCCCATTTTTCCATCCCATTTGTTGATGGGAAAACAGTCTTTTCCCCATTGCATGATCTTGGCTTCTTTGTCATAAATTAATTGACCCTATTTATGTGGGTTTATTTCTGGGCTCTCTATTGTTTCATTGATTTATAGGTCTCTTTTTAGGCCAATATCATATTATTTTAATTACTATAGGTTGGTAATAGAGTTTGAAATCAGGGAGCATAATGCTTCCGGCTTTGTTTTCTTTCTCAAAACTGCTTTGGGCTATTCAGGGTCTTTTGTGGTTACAGACTTTAGAATTGTTTGTTTTACCTCTGTGAAGAACACCACTGGAAGTTTGATAGGGATTTCATTGAATCCATATTGCTTTGGGTAGTACAGGCATTTTGACAATATTAATTCTTCCAATTCATGAACATGGAATACCTTTCCATTTATTTCTGTCTTCAATTTCTTTCACTCATGTCTTGTAGTTGTCAGTATATGTCTTTCACCTCCTCCATTAAATTTTTATTCCTAAGTATTTTATTCTTTTTGATGCAATTGTAAATGAGATTGTTTCCTTAATTTCTCTGATGGTTCATTATTGCTATATAGAAATGCAACAGATTTTTGCATATGATTTTATATCCTGCAACTTTACTGAGTTTATCTCCAACAGTTTTTTGATGAAGCCTTTAAGGTTCTCTATCTACAATATTGTGTCATCCGCAAATAGTGAGTTTTACTTCTTCCTTTCCAATAGGGATGCTTATTCCACCCTCTAATTGCTCTGGCTGGGAATTCCAATACTATATTGAATAAAAGTGGCAACAGGGGGGCATCTTTGTCTTGTTCCTGATCTTAGAGGAAAAGCTTTCAGCTTTCATCACTGGGTTCTTAGCTGTAGACTTGTCATATTTGGCCTCATCATACTGACATATGTTCCCCGTACACCTGCTTTGTTGAGTTGTTAATCATAAGTGGATGTTGCATTTTGTCAAATGTTTTTTCTGCATCTATTGAGATGATCATATGATGTGTATCCTCCGTTGTGTTAACAGGGTGTGTCACTTGGGTGAACTTATGAATGCTGAACCATCTTTGCATTCCTGGGGTAAGTCCCACTTGATCATGGCGCATGATCCTTTTAATCTATTATCAAATTTGGTTTACTCCTATTTTGTTGAAGATTTTTTTGCATCTATGTTCATCAGGGATATTGGCCTATAAATTTCTTTTCTTGTGATATCCCTTTCTGATCTGCATATCAGGGTAATGTTGGCCTCATAAATTTAGTTTGGAAGAATTCCCTCCTTTTCTGTTTTTGGTAGAGTTTAGAAGAACTGGTATTAGCTCTTCTTTGAATGTTTGTTAGAACTCACCAGTGAGGTCATCCGGTGCTGGACTTCTGTCTGTTGATAGGCTTTTGATTACAGATCCAATGTTCTTATGAGAAATCAGTCTGTTCAAGATTTCCTATTTCTTCATGATTCAGCCTTGGCTGGTCATATGCTTCTAGGAATGTAACCAACCATTTCCTCTAGGCTGTCCAATTTGTTGCATGACGTTGTCCATAGTAGCCTCTTATAATCCTTTGTGTTTCTATCACATCTATTATAACATTTCTCAAGTTTTATTTTATTTTATTTTTTTGAGTTCTGTTTTCCTCTTGGTAAGTCTAGCTAAAGGTCTGTCAATTTTGCCTATCTTTTTAAGGAACCAGCTTAGTTTCAGTGAATTTTTTAGTAGATGTGCACATATTTCAATTAAATTAATAAATATTTCACTTTCATAATATAAAGTGGGAAGCAATTTGCAAATAAATTTCTATTACTAAATTTCATGCTTGCCAGTTAATAAATAAAACACCTTGACTAAGACAATTTTAGTACAGGAGGAGATTGAAGGGTAGGGCTATCTTTTAGTTCCAAAAATGAAATGAGTTTATGAATTTATACATGTAAATTATACGTGTGTGTATGTGTGTGTGTGTGTGGTGTGGTATGGATGTGTATTATTTACATGCATATGAAAACATATACTGACATATGAACTTGTACAAGTATTGAATTTGTCTTTAGAAATTAACCAATCACTATACTTGAGTTTAAGTTTTAAAAGATAATCATCACTAATTAGCACATTAAATAAAACCTAATAAATTCTGTACTGAAGCATAAAAGGAATTTCAAGAATTCTGAGAGGAAGAAATATAATATTTAGAGGATATAGCATACAACATATAAAAAAGTAAACTTAAAAAGAAATGAAAAGTTCAAGAAAATAACAGTGCAACCTGAGGTTATTCACTGTTTATCTACATTGTGAACAAATTATTTAAAATTTTGAATTTCTTGACATAGAAGAAACACAAAAGCTATAAAGGAAGCTCAACACTTTTCTTTTCAATAAAAATAAATTAAAGAAGAGTTACTTAGCTCTACTTAAGGTGTTTTTCCATATGAAAGCAAGAAGTACCTAGGATTTTATTTCTAAAATTTGATGTTCCATTCTTTTACGTTGAGTTCTCCGTTCTTTGGAACTGTTTGTCCCTCTGCCTTGAAAGCTTTCTCCCATATTAAGCATGGATTTGAGTGCTCCACTCTCACAAAAATGGTCATTGCCTTAGGTATGTCTCTATACATTTTCCATCACACTATTTGAAATTATTCATTTATACATGCTTCCATCTACTAAACCAAAATATTCTCAAATGCCAAAAACTGTGCCTAATATATGATTTTAACCCAAAATATAACATACTGGATACTCAAAGAACACTTAATTGAATGATGAATGATAGAATGGGTAGATGGAAGTGCCAACAATGAAGGGTTGGTATTGATTACCCTTCACCTTTTTAATCTGAAATTCTAGTAAAAAAAAAAATGTACTAAAGAAAAGAAATCTAGTTTGGCATGTTGACATTTTATCATTGTATTAATTCATAAAACTGTCTCCAACACACGCACATCATAGTCACGCATGTACATGCATGTGCACACACACACACACAAACTCCATGTTAAAATACAGACTCCATTAGGTTGGACTCCACATACTTAAAATTTCATAATTTTTACAGGAGTAAGGTTGATTTAAATTTATTATTAATTCAAAATCAACATATTGGGGAAATATAAGCTCCTCTTTCAAGGAACAACTCTTTGTCAATAAGGAGGTGAAATTAGAAATTAAAATTATTATTTTAAGCAGTTGTTTCCATAAAGTCAAACTTCCATTAAACCACACTTTCATTAAGATTAGATTCACTGACCTTTTACGAGAATAGGGATTTTAAGTGGAGCATAAATAATTTTTTTCTAAATGATACCAAAATTAAACAAATATGAACCAATTCACTGGACATTGTAATAGTGATGTATTTTTTGCTATTTCTAACTACTGTATAGTTACCAGTGGAAAAAAAAACTGTTAAAATGTACCATCTTTCCTGCTAATAAAGGTCACCTGAGCTATTCCAATAATCTAGAGTGTGCAGAAAACGTCTGGCATACAAATAAGGGACAATGAAACTACTGAGTAATTCTAGCTAATAGCACTAGTTTGATAAAAAATGTAACATCACCATTTTTCATACTCTACGAATCCATGCTTTAAAATTTCCAGTGTTCCCAGTGAAACATTTCATAGTCAATTAAAAAGCAACGCTTCCTGCCATTAGAGATACAGGGAAAAAGAATTTCCTGTCGTCATGAGAAAGATGAGGTGGCAAAAACAAATTGATCCCGCTTTGATAAAACAATAAAAACAGAGCAACACTGCAAGGGGCTGGAGGGGGGAGATGAAAGGCAGAGGGAGGAACAAACCAAGGAACAGACTCTTAACTATGGAGAATAAGCTGATGGTTATAGACGGGGCGGGGGGTGAAATAGGTGATGGGGCTTACGGGGGCGCCTGCGCGGAGCACTGGGTGTTGTACGGAGGTGCTGGGTCACTACACTGTACACCTGAAACTAATATTGCATCAAACTAATAATTAGTATGTTAACTAACTGGAATTTAAATAAAAACTTAAAAAAAAAAAACCCCACAAAACAACCTTGCATTTGGGTAACACCACCTGCAATCTGATTGCGTGGATTCTCACCGTCCTGGTTTTACAACAGAGTTTGACCATTAAGGATCTTGATGTTTCCTGATGTAGACAAAGACTATTTTACAAGCACTCAAAACTTTCTCAGAAACAGAAATTATAATTTTTTTTTCAAAACCCCAATTTTCACCATTGTGATCTGGCATTTACTTAAGAAAGAATAAAGCCTACCAGACTTTAAAAACAAATGTTCAAATATATTTACCCAACTATATCTGATTAAATGCAGTAAGCGTTCTGTGTGCGTTTTGTTCACTTTTCAATCGAATACTGTATATTCGAGCGCTTGCTATCCTGTGGCTTGTCTTCATAAAGGGCAAACCCTGTCTCTGAATCATCACTGTCAGTCTCCCTCCTTCAGGATGTAGGACACAAAGCCCACAAATTGATGTAGGTGAATTAAAGTGGCGAGTGATGCCAATTTTCTGATTGTCAGGCCATCTCCTCCATCACAAGACTAAAAAGCGCCAGATTGTTAAGAACTGAAAGGACACACCAATTGGGTCCTGAGAGTGTCGAGCCTTGTGATTTGTTGTAATCAATCTGAGATAAGCTTAGGCTCTTGTCCTTGTGCTTCATTTATTCCAGTCACCTTAGTTAACCTCTGGTTGGCATTTCATTTTTTTAAAAAAACAGCCTCCTGGGTCTATGATTTAAATACCACAGAGTTCACTTATATTAGAATACACAATTCAATGTTTGTTTTTTAGAATATTTACAGAATTGTGCAACCATTATCAAAATCTAATTGTAGAACGTTTCTATCACCTCAAAAGGGGCCTATGACCCCCAACCAAAGGAAAAATAGAAGAAAAAGGGGAAAGAGAGGGAAAGGGGAAGGGGAAGGGGAAGAAGGGAAGAATAAAGGGAGGACAGATGCACAGAAAGAGTTTCGTTTTTTTTTCTTTTTTTGTTTAAGATTTTATTTATTTATTCATGAGACACACAGAGAGAGGCAGAGACACAGTCAGAGGGAGAAGCAGGTTCCATGCAGGGAACCGGATGCGGGAGTCGATCCTGGGACCCCGGGGTCATGACCTGGGCTGATGGCAGATGCTCAACCACTGAGCCACCCAGGCATCCCAAATGAGTTTCATCTTTTTTTTTTTTTTTTTTAAGATTTTATTTATTCATGAGACACAGAGAGAGACTGGGAGAGAGAGGCAGAGACACAGGCAGAGGTAGAAGCAGGCTCCATGCAAGAAGCCCGACGTGGGACTCGGTCCCAAGACTCCAGGATCAGGCCCTGGGCTGAAGGCGGCGCTTAACCGCTGAGCCACCCGGGATTCCCAGTGAGTTTCATCTTAAAGAAGAAAGCAATGCTTGCAAAACAAAACAGAAAATTCTGGAAAGATACATGTAATACAAATATTCACTCATTCATTCATGCATTTATTCATTCATTCATTTGAGAGACACTGAGGAGGAGGAGGAGGAGGAAGGGCAGAGGGGGAGGGAGAGAGTCCCACGCAGCCTCCACTCTAAGGAAGAAGCCCGATGGAGGCTCCACATCCCAACGCCAAGAGCACAACCTGAGCCTAAGTCGAGAGTCCGTTGCCTAACCTACTGAGCTACCCGGGCGCCCCTGCAATACAAATTCTAAAGTATTATTTCCCACGTTACTCTAAATGATTTACTTTCCTGCCTTTTCCATTATCAATTACTATTCATTATTAAGTAGTCACAGAATAGATAAAAGATTCCTACAAAAAAATTTTAAAAAAAGGACTCTGTGAATCAACAATGTTCCTGTAACGGCCCCGGGGCATCTTATTTAGTGTCAATGTTCTGCAAAACCATGGAAATGCCTCTGAACCGGAGGGGTTGGGCTCTTGTGAAGGAAGACACGGACTGGCCTCCAGCAAACGGGCATCACTTGAGCTCTCGTGCACCCCAGGCATCTACACCTTTCCCAAGGGCATGTCCCACACCCGTCTGTGCCTTCCTTCTGCAAACGCACATGCCTCGTCCTCTGGTTTGCTCCACACTCACACCCGACGGGGACACGTGTTAATAACATTTCATCCAGACTCGCGTTTCTTTGATATTTGCTAGGACAGCAGAGTAAGGGTCACACTCTCCAAATTACCATGGGACCCTTGAGAGCGGTCAATGTCCAGGAATTTCCATAAAGCTTTCCAGCATCTGGGCGACAATTCATAGACACGTATATACAGCCCTATAGTCCTCGGGGATAGAGTCGCCTTATTACGTAGATGAAACAGATTTTATCGAGCATCATTCTAGCGAGCCCAGAGACACAGAAACTGTCGTAGCCTCCACGCTATAATCTGGAGAAGAAAAAAAAAAAAGTCCCCCAAATGTGCCCTCTATGCTTATTAATTTCCTTAGATTTATCGTTTATCAGAGGCCCCAAAGGACCACGTGGAGAAAATTCCCAGGACCACCGTAGTCTATCGCAAGGAATTTCAGATATTTGTAAAGTAATTCTGGGGCTGCAAAATGAAACGAGTGAACTTTGCCTAAGTTCTTAAATACTGTTAAAAGTTCTCCTTAAACACTGCAATCCAAGGCTTATCCCACATGCTGATACATTTGCTCTTGGCGCAATATTATTCCGTAAAACTAAAAGTCATAGTTTGTTACAAAGGACCTGAAAGAGGCCCTTGAACACCACCCATTCACTGTTTGGATCCTGTTCCTAATTATAAGACAGCCATGCAAATTAATTCCACTTAAGAAATTGTGAATTACTCTAATCATCTGTGGTTGGTTTTTCCGAAAAGACCGGAACTATTTCTGTCATTTGTGCGATTAAAAAATCTACATGGACTCAAAAACACAGAAATTGAAATCACCTTCCCGTCACAAATATGATTTTAGAACAGCACAAAATTAGAAGCCCCTGACATATCATAAAAAGCCTTTTAATGATTAATAGCATTGAGTTCTCGGAGGATTGCCAAGCTACCGACATATTTAGCCTTTCAAGCCTCAGCATTATTTTGAACGCTCCGAGAGGGCAAGCATCTTCTCTTTGAAATCCTTCATGCAGCTCTTGCTAAACGGAGCTCTAAAAAACGCACAAATTATTAGTTTTCCCATGAAGATTGGTGGAGTGTCATGATTTAGAATAAGTGTCTCCCGGCTAGAGTCATACTCATGAGTCCTAAAAATGATTTGTCTAATGCTTACATGGCTGCAGCCAATATTTCAATTAAAAATGTATATTCATGCAGCTTCTTGGCAAAGAAAATGACAAAGATTTAAGTAGACCCAACAAAAGCTGGTCACCAAGTAGAAGCTCAGATCCCTGGGTGGCTCAGCGGTTAGCACCCGCCTTCAGCCCAGGGCATGACCCCGGGGTCCCGGGATCGAGTGCCGCATCGGGCTCCCTGCATAGAGCCTGCTTCTCCCTCTGCCTGTGTCTCTGCCTCTCTCTATGTCTATCATGAATGAATGAATGAATGAATAAATAAATAAATAAATAAATATTTTTAAAAAAAGACCAATCAATTCAATTAGAAAACATGAAGACAGTATTTACTTACTGTATTTAATGCATTAAAATAAATTTCACTTACATAATAAATAAAAATCATATAAATGACCCATTTATATAATACCACTTACCCCCACAAGGTTATTTTGACACTTGGTCCTAATTAGCGCCTACGGTGACCGCATAGATTTTTAAACTACGCGTTTCTCTCACTTTCAAAGTCGACATTTCAAAGTCCGAAGCATACCTAAAATGGATGAACGTGCGTCTCTCAAAAAATAACCCACCTTTGAAAGTAGCGACAAGGTTTCTTTCCTTCCTTGTAAAGTAGGCTCCGTGCCCAGGATGGAGCCCGACACGGGGCCTGAACTCACGACCCTGGGCTCAAGCCCTGAGCTGAGATCCAGAGTCGGACACCCGACGGGCGCAGCTCCCCGCGTGCTCCAAGGGGTCATCCTGGGGCGCTCGGGAGGCTCGGGCCATGGGGCTCCAGCTCTTGATTTCAGCCCAGGTCACGATCTCGGGATTGCCCGTGATCTCGGGGCTGCGAGCCCAAGTCCGGACGGAGCAGGGCTCCACGCTCAGCAGGGAGTTCGCTTCTCTCCGTCTCCCCCTCCGCCCCCTTTAAAGTAAGGAAATCTTTAAAAAGGATACATTTACTGCAAACTCCTGCTGCTGATGACACCGTATCACACGCATGAACAAGACAGGATTAAGGTGCGCAGCCTGGTGCTGCACACACGCTCCCAGGACAGACGGACATCGGGGAAAACGCGACTGCACAGAGAATGAGAAATCCCCGAAGGACAGCGCGCTGGCGGCTTGTTCTAGGGGAGCTCCGGTGCCTACGGGCCGATCCTAAGGGAGCGATGTTCGAGCTACAGCTTCAGAGACACAGGGGGGGTCTACGGAGAGGGAGGGACGCGGTGTCCGGGTGGGAAGGTGGGAAGGGGACCTGAACGCGGGCCAGCAGGGCTGAGACGCAGACCAGACAGACGGAGGCGCAGTAGATGCAGCGGACGGAGGTGAGGCCCTGAGGGAGCCCGTCGGGCCGGGCGAGCCCACCTCGGCCAGCGACCCAACGGGCCGGACGCGCTGGGTGTGCACGTGGACGGGCCTGTCGCCATCGCGGGCTCACCGCGGACACGCAGGCCAGAGCCGGAAGGAAGGCTGGGGCTCCAGCTCGGGCGACACACGGTGACACTGGAACCTGGGGACGGGGCTCAGCGTCCTCTGAAAGCAAGGGCGGGAGGCGGACAAGCGCGGGGCAGGATCAGTGCCAGCGGCAGGGGGGCGTCCACGTGGAGCCGGAGGACCCGTCGGGCCGGGAAGCCAGCGCCACCCTCCAGCAAGGAACAGATCCCCTACCCGACGGGCTGCGGTCTCAGATCCCCTGTTAAATCCCACTCACTGTGGGGGGCTCAGGCCTCCCCTGAACAGCACCAGCGCTGGGATCCTGCCCAACAGCTCACAGCGACCGGCGAACGATGTCAGGCGCTCCTGGTTAAATGTGGAATGGGAGCAGCCGGGCGGCCCCGCGGTTTAGCACCTGCCTCGGCCCAGGTCGTGACCCCGGGTCCCGGGATCGAGTCCCGCGTTGGGCTCCCTGCATGGAGCCTGCTTCCCCCCCTGCCTGGGTCTCTGCCTCTCTCTCTCTCTCTCTCTCTCTGTCTCTCTGTGTCTCTCATGAATAAATAAATAAAATCTTTTTAAAAATTAATAAAATAGACGTGGAATGGGGCTGATCGCCAGTAAAAGCAGGGAACTGTTATAAAACATCTGTTAAAGATGAAAAGGAATCCTATTTAATTAGGTTTTGCCAAATCGTTAAAAAATCTGGGACGCCCGGGTGGCTCCATGGGTGAGCGTCTGCCTTCAGCCCAGGGCGTGACCCCAGGGTCCCGGGATCGAGTCCGCTGTTGGGCTCCCCGCAGGGAGCCTGCTTCTCCCTCTGCCTGTGTCTCTGCCTCCCTCTCTCTGTGTCTCATGAATAAATAAATAAAATCTAAATAAATAAAAATAAATAGATAGATAGATAGATAGATAATAAATAAAACAAACATGGGTCATTACACCATTTGAAATTCCAATCTTCCCTACAATTTTAGCACTGAAACACTTGGCCACCTTATAATATAAAAATTAAGTACTGTGATTTTGAAAAGAATTATACCAGATAGGATAAAAAAAAAGAGCCTTTTCAAAAAGTGACTTGTCTTGTTTTAAAACTGTGATAATAACCTTCATCCTCGACCTCCATTCCCGATGGTTACGAGTCTCTCGCGAGTCAACTGTACAGTGGACTCTCAGGCCGAAGCACTGCTCATTACGCTGTGACGTGGCTACAGTGTCACCGGGGCCCGGGACAGGCTCCCACGCAGCTGATGTCACCGGGCCCGTGGGTCCAGGCGAGCCCCCCGCCCTACGTGGTTGACACCAGCTGGTCCTCAGCCCCGGTGCTCGGAGGGGCAGTGGGAGCCAGGGTCCCCTCGCTGTCCTTGGGTCACCTCGCGGGCCTGTGCCCTGATGCCACGTGCTCGGGCTCCGCATGCCCAGGGCGCCTCCAGCCCCGTGCCACCCCGGCCAGCCATCTCACTCATCCCAACACCCGGCTCCTGCGGGCCTGGAACCTGCCATTGGTGACGAAGGAGCCCCCTGGGGTCACCCCCCCCCCCGAACGGCCCTCCACCGTGCAAGGCTTGATGCTGCAGTTTCAAATCCGATAGACCGAATCTGACTCTGAGTCCTTTCCCCCAAATTTCTCATATTTTTTGGCTTCCTGGAGATTCTCTATTTTCCAGCACAGTTCTGGGCTGAATTATAGTCATTATTTGTTCTATCCAGGAATTTGAGGTTGTTGTAAGTAGGCTATTACTACATGTGCGAGGCTTATCATAAGGAACACAAAATCTATAATTTTCTCCCCAAAATATAATCTAATGTCAAGTATAAGTGTACATGATAAAACGGGGTGTCAAATGCTCTTTTAATAATCTCATTACTGGGGATCCCTGGATGACTCAGTGGTTTAGTGCCTCCCTTTGGTCCAGGGCGTGACCCCGGGGTCCCGGGATCGAGTCCCACGTCGGGCTCCCTGCATGGAGCCTGCTTCTCCCTCTGCCTGCATCTCTGCCTCTCTCGTGTCTCTCATGAATAAATAAACAAAATCTTTAAAAAAAATAATCTCATTACTCTGAAAACTCACCGTGCTGCCCGCGCTGGTGCTGACGCAGGGCACAGAAGTGTCTCGGGACGCTGTTTTCATACTCTCTACTAAAGGGGGTCTCCTTGGAATCTCTTTATAACGACACATGCTAGAAAACATGCAAGTAAAACTATAAAACTGAATATTAGGTAGAGGAACAGGGTTAAGGGATTTGAAATGGAGGAAAGATGAGGAGGGTGGGAGGTAGAAAAGCGTGGGGGACGATGAGATCGGCCGGCCCGGCGTGGAGCTGAAGGCCGGGCTGTCTCACAAGGCGACAGGGGAGCACTGACGAGGCGGTTTGATAGTTTTGGGTTAAAATACGTCCCCTTACGTTAACCCATGTCATCTTCTTGCGGTAGAGTGGCTAAAATAAGGAGTCCACGTGGGCTCCAACCCCATCTCTGCCCGGTGACCTTGGCGAATTCCCATTACCTCTTTGGGCCTAAGGCTTCCCATGTGTACACTGAGTTCTTTACCTAACAATTTCCACGTGAGGATTAGACATGCTCAGTAGTACGGACAGCCGGGCACACACCGGCACACACCGGCACACACCGGCACACACCGCAAGACGGCGAAGTACTGGCCATTGTTATTAAATGATCAATGCTGCTAAGGATCCTGTGGCAGATTTTTGATGACTCAGGAGTTTAGAAAACTCCACTTAAGAATGGGGGAAAAAAAGAAAAGGCCCATGAATTCCAAGCAGACATATTGCCCGTTGGAATCCCCGGTCTACAGTATTAACCGGGTCAAATTTTTTTTTTTTTTTTTTTTTTTTTTTTTTTTTTTTTCCGGGTCAAATTTTTCATAGGGCAAATCATCTAAAATATTCTTGGGTAAAAAAATAAAAAATAAATAAATAAATAAATTAAATTAAATATAAATAAAATAAAATTAAAATAAAATAAAATAAAATAAGTAATAAAATAAATAAAATAAAATAAAATAATAAAATAAAATAAAATAAAATAATAAAATAAAATAAAATAAAATAAAATAAAATAAAATAAAATAAAATATTCTTGGGAGACTCTAACTAAATATTATAAAAAATCAAAACTTGCTTTGAACAAGTCAAAATCCTACTGAAATAAATGAAATATAAGCTTATATTCCTTTTCTATCATAATTATTGTTACCTGTATCTTCTTATAAAATAATTAACCAGAAACTTATCTCTAGTGTATCTATTACTAAGTATATTCAAAACTATTTTTAAAAATAGTTAAAAAGAAAGAGGACCTGCTTAAATTATAGCCATTAACAAGTCAAAGTATAACTGAATTTTGAACTGTCCTTCAACAGCGAAATTTTTATATTTCATCCCAGGTTAGAATTAGCAAACACGTTTATTGATGAGTCAAGGCAAACAGTGCTATTTAAGCAATTGTCGAAATTTGAAAGGGAAGAATACTTCCCACACAAATGTCAAATAATTTTCCTTTCTGCGGGTACCAGCCAGCATTCAGCCTTTTATTAAAATTATTATGTGGCATTAATTACCCTGTGTTATCTCTCGGTAACTCCAAAAAAAGTAAATAGCCTGAAGATGGCTTTGAGAGTTTTAATTGCATCTTCCTATCATCCAGGATGTGTTAATGGAGTAGTTGTTTAATATTCCGAAACTGGGTGGGGGAAAAAAAAAGAACATGCAAAAACGTTCTGTTCTCGCAGCACGACCTTCGGGGATAATAAAGTAGATTTAATATTAAAGCTCTAACTTTGCATTCCAGAAATCTAAATACCACTCCAGTCTTACAGAAATTAGTAAAATCTGCACAGAAATGTTGTCTAATCATCTTACATAAGGTAACCTGGGATTACTGGCGACAACTTACATAAAAGAATCTATTCCTACGTTTTGTTAAAATTGCTCTTCACTCATACGGTTTTCAAAATTAAGTGAAAAATGCTTTCCTTGTGCATTTTTTTTCCTACTTTTTGTTCAAAAGTAGTAATTTTTCCCCTATACAACAATCCACATCCCCATATATATTTCAAGGTATTTTATGAAATACCTGGCTCGGGGGCTGGAATTCTTTACTCACTCACAACTCTTCTTCCTCCTAAAGTCAAAAGATACCCAATCCTTGAAATCACCTACTTATGTTTAGAAATACTGCCTTACAAGAATTCTATTTCGGGTGCTAAAATATACCTAAAGAACATATTTTTTCCCGATTATAAAAGCCATGTATGTTCATTAGACGCAGTATACTTTAAAAAAACAAGTTAAAAGTAAAAAAAAAAAAAAAAAAAAAAAATTAAAATTCACCCAGAAGGAGCCACTGCTAGCATTGAAACCCACTGGAGTATTTCATATTAATACCCACCATTTGCTTTGATGTGGATGGACCTGGAGGGTATTATGCTGAGTGACATAAGTCAATCGGAGAAGGACAAACATTATATGGTCTCGTTCATTTGGGGAATATGAGAATTAGTGAAAGGGAACAAAGGGAAAGAGAGAAAATGAGTGAAAATCTCAGAGAGGGTGACAAAACATGGGAGACACCTAACTGGGAAATGAACAAGGGGTAGTGGAAAGGGCGGGGGGTCGGGGTGACTGGGTGACGGGCACTGACGGGGGGCACTTGGCGGGATGAGCACTGGCGGGATAGCACTGTTATGCTATATGTTGGCAAACTGAACTCCAATAAAAAAAATTAAAAAAAAAAACAAACAAAATATAATAAAGGTCGCCAGGCCGTGTTGAGATCTTGCTGTAGAGACAGCTGCGTGTCCCAGTCTTGTTCTTTTCACTTTGGTTCTGTTCGCATTTTATAACGGGTTTTTCCTACGCCGTTGGATATCCCTTTATAACTGGAGTGTAACTGAGTATTATATTAGTTGTGGGGGTGCAACGAAGCGATTGGACGTACGTTATGGGAAGCTCACCGCGGCGGTGAGCGCAGCCACCATCTGTCACCATACAGTCATTTCAATATATTGCCTATATGCCCTGCCCCGTCATTATATCCTTGTGACTTCTTTCTTTATAACTGGAAGCCTGGATTTCTTAATCCCCTTCACTTATTCTGCCCCGGACCCACATCCCCTCCCCTCCAGCAACCACCAGTGAATTCTGTCTATCCCTCCATTCCCGTTTTGTTTTGTTCATTTAACGCCTTCTTAGATTCCACCTACAAATGAAAGCATAAGTTAATTTGTCTTTCTCTGTCTTACTTCACTTAACACCCTCCAGGTCCATCCATGTTGCAACAAATGGCACATAAATATTATTTCTAAATGTCACTATTTCACTGTGCCTAATATCCCTTTGTTGGATATAGGAATGATATTTTTTTTTCAGCTAACTCAACAACGTCAGGTACCATTTACGTGCTCGTATTTCCTTACCCCGCGGCACCTGTCCCATGTAGAAAATCGCTTCTTGAACGTACTCGTTTAGAAGCGCTACGGCATCAGAACTGAAAATATAGACTGAATCCATCATTTGTTCCCAAGTCTCCATCTGCCTTCCTGTCCCTCTCCATCTGTCTCTCTCTCCATCACATTTCCAATCTCAGCACCTACAGCCGTCACCCGTAGTCTTCAGACGCGAGCACCCTGGGCCATCATATTTGGTTCCTATTACCATCCTTTGTCTACAATCCACACGAAAGCAATTCCACATTTCGAGACACCAGGAGTACATTTACTTTCCTTCGTCCCTACTAGCTTCTCCTTCACCAAGCCTGTTATTTAAGACCCAGATGACCGCACAGTCGCCCAGCTAGCTCTCCTTCCCCCAGCATCGCTAGAACATTCCGCGTCTCTACACCACACCCCCAAAGTGGCGTCCGTAAAACAGACATGTGACGCGGCGGCTCACCTGCTTCACACGCTCGGACGGTGCCCAACTGCAGCAGGAGAACGTCAGATTCCTCACGTGCTCCCTCTTCGTGTGTCCCATTAACTCCCTCGCCATCATCTCTCCTGTCCACACCTTATCCGGCCCTGGGTAATTTTCGCTCCAGCTCTCCTGAACTGGTTTGAGTTCTAACGAACGATGCTTTTTCATAAATGCTTGCAGGGTCCCCCATACGTCCCATTCCTCCAGACTGAACAGTCACCCTTAGGTTAGGCATTGTGTCCTTTCAGTGACCCTCTCTAGCACACCCCAAGTACAGGCTCAGGGACCTGTACCCTCCTATGGTAGGTGAGGCAGCAGGTCTACAAAATTCATGTTCACTCGGAACTTCAGCATTGACCTTATTTGGAAGGAGGATCTTTACAGATGTAATCAGGAATGAAATCATTCTGGATTTAAGATGGACCCTGAATCCAATGACTGGAACATTTGTGAGAAGCAGAGAGAAGAGGACACAGACAGGGACACCTCATGAGGAAAGCCATGCAGAGAAGATGGAGCCAGAATGTAGTCATGCGGCAACGAGTCGAGGAAGCATCTAGAAGGAACAAAGAAGCATCTTCCTCCAGACTCTTTGGAGGGCATGGGACCCTGCCGGCACCTCGATCTCCGACTTCTGGGCTCTCGGGTTTCTGTTGGTTTAAGCTGCCCAGTTTGTGGCTCTTTGTTATGGGACCTAGGAAACCCACCTCTTATCTTACAATTATTACAATATATGAATTGCTGTATTTTGGTTCTCTCTGGACTAACTCCTTCGTAGTTTCAGGTTCACTGCTAAGTACAGCAATCGACATAAGACAGGCAATTAATAAACATGCGTAAAAGAGAATGACTTTTTCATAATAGTAGGTTTCTACTGAAACCTGAGCAACTCTATTATTTAATCTATGTTCATTTTCCCTGCAAAATCTTTATTATTTGAGATACTGTTGCTGTTGGAGTTTGCTGGCTTTCAAACGACGGTTCTGAAGAAGAGTTTTAGCGAACGTCTACTGCTTTTACTGCCCCATATCCGTTCCCCATCCTGGTCTCAAAACTCGGAAGTGCCTTTTGGGAACCTATCCTCTCGGCGAGTACAGCCTGCAGAGAACTGCCCATCAAGGGCCCGGGGTGCCGGCAGAGGGCAAACAATTCCGAGCCAGCCACGCAGGCCCTTTGTGCAGGCGGGCGAAGAGCACCACGCAGGATGGGCCGCGGGTGCTCCACGGGGACCCTCTGGCCATGGCCCAGGCAGTTCTGGCTCCGCTCTGAGCTGACAACTGTCTGGCTCAGTACCCTCTGACTCGGCCAACGGACTCCCAGCCCTTCAGCGGGCTGCCCTTTATGGCTCAAGGAATCCAGAACTAGTTTCCATTCCTTGCAATCTGGGAACAGTAAGGAACAGTAATCCCCGGGAGACACCCCCCCTCCCCGTGAATGCGGTCACCGCAGAGTGCAGGCTGCGGGCACGGGTCGACGTCCCATCAGAAAGTCCGGGCGAGGCCGTCAAGCCACCTGCCTGGTGGCCCGCACCACCTGAGCTTTGTGACTTGCCAACTTCGGTCCCTCAGGCATTTCCATTTCTTCACACACGGCACGTATTAGAGGGAATCCTAGTCTTCCTCACTTATTTTCATCTTTACATATAAAAATTATCCTTCTAAAAAATGCTTATTTTTCACTGAACTAGATTTTCTCAAAGCAAATCATGCTCTAAAAAGCAAATTAAAACATTTTATAAAGAATGTTACCTCTAAATAAGGACAGGCTTTGGTGTAATACATGACACCCTTAAAACAGGAATCATTAGTTTGCATTAAAAGGCCCATAGTTTACACTTTGCAGCATACAGACCAACATCCTTGATAAAGAATCGCTTTGCTAGCTTTCGCTATTTCATTCAAATAGCAATTAATTTATAAGGAAGTCATTCATTCCGATTATGATTACATAAATGTACAGAGCACTTTTCCCCTTAAACCTCGTCATTAAGTGGAAACTAATGTCATTAAAGATTAATTTTAAAATCATTAATTGTTGGAGGAGTGTCACGTACATATATTGATACACTGAACATAAATTTTAAACGTGCAGCCAAAGGTCAGTGGCAGCAAAAGGGTTTTCTTCAAATTCTTCAATGGCTTAATGGTTATTTTCTTTTGTATTCAAGTTCTGATAAAGCATAATGCATTTCCTGAAAAGGATCTGAAATAGCTCTCCACTGAAGGACCTCCCCAGAGACTCTCTTCAGACAAAGTGCTCTCCTCTTATTACAACAGAAAAGGGCAAAAGAAATTATACTTCTTGCTCCTTTCTGCTACTTTCTTCACGTTGCATTACATTTCTGTCATCTTCATTCTGCTCCTCTCTCTTGAATGGCTACACGTCGCTCCTCACGCTCTCCGCCTGGTAGACCATAATGTCCATGACGAGGCGGCTCTTTATACTCTGAAAACCTAGAAACTACGTTATGCTCACCGTGGAATCTTAGCCTCATTTATGATCCCAAACACTAACCTTTCCCTTTCTGTCCCACATGCTTGACTTTCTACTTCCGCACATTTACAGGGAACAGGCGTGAGCCTTCACCTACCCCTACGTTTCCCAGTCTTCCCGCATGATTAGTCCACCATTTCCCTTTCTCTTTCATTTGTTCCCATCTTAGGCTAATCTGTAAATTTAGCCATTTTATTGATGTCAGGCATCTTCTGTCTTCAACTGTCTTCAACAACATTAGTTGACAACAGATGAAAACCTGTTCCGGCCTAGTCATGATATTAGACATTCCGCTAGTTGCAAAAACAAACAAACACCTATTTCATTAGGGGAGAAAGAGAACACAAGACAAAGGCAAGCAAAAATACAAGAACGCAATATATTTGGTGAATTTTATGAAATTTTATTGATCTATATCAAGGAATGATTAAAGATGAAGCTTGAATTTTATAAAGTCAAGATTCAGATCACAAGGGTCTTCTATTTCCTGAGAATGTTACATAAAGGGAGCAGCATAATCCTATTTGGGTTTTCAAAAGCCTCTTTGCAGGGAAAGGTTTGAAGGGGGAAAGCTCAGAAACAGTCTGACAGCTTCGCAGCTATTCAGCTAGTTTAGAAAAAATAATAGAAGCCAGTAATCAGTGGAAGAGAGATTGCAGAGAAGGAGATAAATGAGAAAAATTTAAGGAATGAGATGAAAAAGACTGGCTAACCAACTCCAGGTAATGCATATTAATACAAAGAGGATTCAGATTGACTCTAAGTTTTCCAATTTGACTACTGAAACGGATAACAAAAAAAAAAAAGAAATGGATAACAAACGATCAGAGGGGTAGGATTCTAATCAGACAGGATTTCAAAGAATGTGGGATGACCTGTTGAAGTGTTTCCATCTCCACAGATACACCAAGCAAATGGAAGGATCTAGAAGTCTGATGGGACAGGGGCCTCCGAGCCGCCTCCTGACACTGATGCCCTTCCCCAATCCCCCGCCCTGAATGTGGGCTGGACCTACGTCTCACTTCTAAAGTACTGAAGACTCCGGAAGTAGTACTTTAGTAGTTTCCTGTGGCTGTTACAACGAATAACCACAACCTGGGTGACGTAAAACAACAGAAATTTATTGTGCCATAGTTTCGGAGGCCAGAACTGGAATCAAGGTGGGTCAGGAAGGCTACACTGCCCGTAGGGGTTCACAGGGAGAGTCTGTGCCTTGCCTCTTCCAGTCTCTGGTGGCTCCCGGTGGTACTACCTGACTTGTGGCGGCATCACGCCAGCCCTGCCTCTGTCTTCACGGGGCTTTCTCCTCTCCTAAGGCCACACGTCAGTAGATTATTACGGCTCATGTAGCTAATCCTTGTTTGCACTCAAGATCCTTAGTTTAAGTGCATCTTCGAAGACTCTTCCCAAATGTCACATTCACAGGTACCACACGTTATGACTTGACGTATGTTTCTGGGGGGCCATCACTCAACTCACTACACGTGGAATGACGCTTCCTACATTCAGTTGTGAAGTAATGTTTCCACGGTCATGCTCACTTGTGCTCTCTCTTGGATTGCTTGTCTAGTTTTCACATCACGAGGCAGCCCTATACAGAGCCCCCTCCCCATGGCAGAGTCTGGAAGTGGACTCTTCAGCCCCAGCTGAGCTCTGCAATGACCAGCTCCAGCTGACAGCATGACAGCAGCATCACGACAGACCTGGGGCCTGAGGCACCACTGCACCCGGGAACTATGAGCTAATGCGTAAGGATTGTTTTAAGCTGCTAGGTCTTAAAAAAGAAAAAAAAATAAACTGCTAGGTCTTGAAGAGATTTATCATCCAGCAGTAGAAAACTAATACGGAGTTCACAGAAATGTCAAGGCTAGCTAGGTCAACAATAATTAACACAAACCACAGAAATGATTCAATTTAGCATTTAAGAAATATTTATGGAGTATCCTCCATAAAACTAACATTGTGGTGGGTTTTATTTAGATCTAAGTCTATATCTGTAATGATAAGTGAGGAGCCCATCCTCAAGAATAGTAGAGTCTCCGGGAACGAAAGGCAAGACCACAATGCATGGTATGACGCAGGAATGTAAACTGGGTGAAGGAATACAGCACGCAGAGTAAAGATCTCATCCAGAGTAAGGATCAGAAGGATCTGATCCAGGTCCCAGAAGTCAGAAAAGACTTCCTAGAGAAGCTGAATTCTTAAATTCCACAAACTGACTGACCTAGCACTAGATACCATCAGCGTTCCCTTCCTTTCAACAATGCAAAATTTAAGACACTTCTACGTAGTAAGGACACTTTTCCTGTCCGTTCCACTAAGAGCCCTATAATAAATTTAGCTAACCTTTTAGGGCAAGAACATATATCCATTCCCACCGCTGGAAAGGCTGGAGCTAAATTATATATACAGTGGTTATTAAACTTTACTTCATATTTCATGTTTTATTTGGTGTAACTTGTTTTTTACCCTTATTGCACATTACCTTCATTTTAAGGAAACTCAAATCACTTTAAGTAATAAATAAATGAATCTTCAATTGTATATAAGGAATTGCAATGGAAGCTATAAATAAAAAAAAAAAAAAAAGTGAGAGAGGACAGAAAAATCCCCAGTGTCCGAAACCAAACCTATAATTTTACCAACAAAAACATCTCACTTTTCCCATATTTCCCCCATTTTTGTTAATTCCATCAACATGCCCTTCTTGCCTCACATAAAAGACCCTCCCCTTAACCTCCCAGCACTTAAGCACTGCCTTGGTTTTTATGGACATTACTCTCAGGCTAGATAAAATTTCTACTGCTTCTTGTTTGAATTCTTCCAATGTCTAGAAACATTGCTTCCTGGGTAAACTTCATCAGACTTGATGTCTTTGGGAAAATCCCATCAGTTGATAATCTAGCAGCTGCATCTCCGCATAATTACCAACTAGTCTGTTGAAAAATGTGATTCAATTAGGGGCACCTGGGTGGCTCGGTTAAGGGCCTGCCTTTGGCTCAGGTCATGGTCTCAAGGTCCTGAGATCCGACTCTGTGAGGCTCTCTGCTCAGCGGGGAGTCTGCTTCTCCCTCTCCCTCTGCCCCCCACCCCCATGTCCTGTGCTCTGTCTCTCTCTCTCTCTCTCCAATAAATAAATGAAACCATTTTACAAACTATGAGTCAAGCGTCACACTATCATGGTGTACTATATTCATTGGCTGGTCCTGCATGTCTCATCCCCTGCACTACGAGCTCCTCGGGAATGGAGATTATGTCTTCATCTTTTTTCTACAGTTGCTCAAGTTCCTCAAGTACCTGGCAAATAGCAAGATACTTAACAAATGCTGATGAAAAGGAAAGGAAAAGTCTAGGAATCATTCTCCTTCCTTTGGGTTTGCTCTCCCTGCACCAGTCTAACACACACGTCACTTCTGTATCAAGCTCCTTAAAAGACTGCATGGACCACCTCTTTCCCCTGCAATTGTTCCTTCATCACACGTGGCGAAATATAAACGCCGAAGGACAGAAATCCAAATACGCAACGTATGACCCATCACCCTGCGGTACCCACCTAATCTTCCCTATTTCCTGACCACCTGCCTCTCTTTCTCAGCTGTATATCTGCTCCACCTCGGCCTCCAGTTAGACGAGCACCCACCACACTTGTACCTACTCTAAAAAGTGCAACTCAACCGGTCTCTCATCCGTGAGCTGTTCTTGGCACCCAGCACGTTCTACTTTTACCTAAGGAACTGAAATACATTTCTCATCTTGCCACATTTTATTGAAAATTAAAAGGCGTAAGAAAATACTTCTAGACCTTCCTGCTCTTAATGTCCACCACCACCACCAATAATAATCAAACCATCATAGTGCTTAGGCTTATTTCAATAATAAACTTTCAATAAATACTAATTGAATACAATATATTTGCTATCATTTATAAAGAATTTATTTTTAAACAGTGTAGAAAGACCGTACATATACATGTGCTTTTGTACTTAGTTATGTAAGGGATATACTGGCTGAATATATGGGAGTAGAGGATGCCATTGCTTACAAGTAAAATTTAAAATATTAATTTTGAATTTTTTCTTCAACATAAACCAGGTTTTGTTTGGGAATTTCTTTGAATGAAAACGTGTTAAGTCATAGATCAACAAACACTTTCAAAAACGGTTAATGAAAACTGTAACTCATTACTACTTTCTGGAGATAAGTTCATAAATAATAAAAAGCCTTTGGAATAGTATAGCCATTGAGCCAGTGATGCTAATTTTACTAACTCTACCAATGCGAAATAAGTGATGCACATACCAACTTATCTATAAAGATATTACCTGAATAATAAACACAATCTAAGCAATATTTTAAAATCATTTGTCTATATAAACAGATACAAAGAAAAATATAAAACATTAATTCATATTCTCAAAATAAAATAGATTTGTTAGGAAAATAAGGAAATTCAACAAAGAAAGATTTCCCAGCTTTGTTTAAAGAGGAAAACCAACAAAACGTTAAACGATATAGAACAAAATGAACAAAATGATAATGACCCCGAGGTCAAGCAAAGCAAGAGTCGGGCACTTAACCGACTGAGCCACTCAGGCCACCCCCAAGAAGTTATTTTTAGAAAAACAGGCTCATTTGTGATTTTAATTTTATTACGCTTTTATGTATTTTATCATATTCTGCAATAAAACTAACTTTTTAAATATTTGGTACAAAATAAAAGCATTGTTTACAGTCTCCAATGTTTTTTCAAAACGGTGGGAAGAACGTAGGCAGTCACTTACCCTTACCTGGGAGTGCTCAGACACCGCTGAAAGAACACGCGGGTGCTTGACCTCGGATGGCTTCAATCATACAGTTGCCATCTGAGTCCTTCGATCACCTTCTCTCCCATGTGTAGCAGAGGAAATCACGTACGACTGAAAATAAAATTAAAATTGGCTTCAGTAGAGTCAACCAATAATTATGGGTTAAGTCCATTTCAATTCAGGGCTTGTGACACATATTCTAAAAATTCTAATTATGTTTCTTGTGAAAGTCCAAGAAAGTCACCTGACAGAAAAGCCAATGGCAAAGCATGTAATTTTTTTGAAAAGACAGAGTCACAGGTGGCCAGACAAGGTCAGCACCAACATCGCTAGTAATCAGTTAAGTGCTCGGGTCCTGGCATTCCCGGGAAGGCCCGCGGCTGGTGGACGGGCCCCTCCTCGCTTATCAGCTAATTAAACCAACCAACTGCACAGTCTGCCCCGATTAAGAAGATGAAACAGGATTTTAGAAAGCACTGATCTATTTAGACTCTCGTTCCACTTCCACTGCCATGGAGAAGCATTTAGGGAACTCATCCTTCTATTCATTCTCACGCTTTATGAGAACAAACGCAGCAGCTGATCAAGATTTTCACATCTTTTATTCCGACAGGGGAAAGGAAAGAGTCTTTCCAGACTCAACACAAATTATGCCTTCCTTTAATTTGGTCATTTCCAACGTAGCTCTGATATACATTTCAAATATTAGCAAAGATATTCACAGGGTAGTATCTCCTCTTGCCAAAACTGCTGTTCTGTTTTGCTTTGGCAAAAATACGAAAGCATAGCTCACTCTTTTGTTCGACTTCCCTCCAGAGGTTTGATACAGGCCGTTGGTAAAGCAAGATCTCTATTTTTTGACTTTCTCCAAGAAGAGACGAAAGACAGACGTCAAATATTTTATTTCTGCCCTTTTGTATCTAAGCCATCTAAATATTCTCAACACTACCTTTCCACCACTTTCTTTAGAAGTCCACCTATTCACGCCATTTCCATTCATTTTTTTTTTAAGATTTTGTTTATTCGTGAGAGAAGAGAGAGAGAAAGAGAGAGAGAGAGAGAGAGGCAGAGACACAGGCCGAGGGAGAGGCAGGCTCGATGCAGGGAGCCTGACACGGGACTCGATCCCGGGACCCCAGGGTCACCACCTGAGCTGAAGGCAGGCATCAAACTGCTGAGCCACCCAGGGATCCCTCCCATTCATTTTCTAACATTAGAAAGACAAGAAAGGGTCTTAGTTTGAGTGGCCCCAGGGGCAAACTCTAAAGTAATAATTCAAGTAAATAGGTCTGCTTGGGAGATGCTGAAGGAAAGGGTTTTTAGATCATCAATAACATCTACCACAACAGACAAGGACTGTAAAATTAGAATTAAAATATGAGCATGGAAAATAAAATAATAAAAAATACAATAAAATAAAATATAAAATAAAATATAAAAAAATAATAAAATAATAAAATAATAAAATAAAATAAAAATAAAATATAAAAAATAAATAAAATTAAAATAAAATAAAATAAAATAATAAAATAAAATAAAATAAAATATGAGCATGGTATATCTTAAGTCCAAGAATGGATATTTTATGATTTTAGTGAAAATAGGTCTATCAGCCCAGTGATGCTATGATTTAGTAAAATCACACGGTTCTCCCTTTGTGGTTACTGAGTCTTCGCTCTACACATGATATGATTCATTCTCTCTTCCCCCAAAACGTAAAGGCCCCATCACCACGTATCTGCAGCTTCAGAACTCAAGCAGGACACGGTAAAAGGTAACCAGGAAACTACGCCATGGTTTCCAAAGTGACTTAACTGGATCATTTTTCTTTTTTTGTCTTGGGGAGAAGGGAGAAAAGGGGGAGAGAAAATTAGTTCTTTTTTAGCATGACGATAATTTCTCTATTTATTTTGTGCAAATGTTGGTCTTAGGGGAATACATAGGAAAGAAATCATCCAAGATAACATAAGTAACCAGACTGTTCACAAAAGCCCCATTCCAAAATATTATAGGAAACTGAATATTTTCCGTAAAGCGGTTAATTCAACTTAACAACCCCACAGTTTGTGTTTCTGTCTCAGATTGACTGAAATCCAGGCTTGCTGTGGGAATGTTTTCAGTCTGGAATACTTTATGGAATGTCACAGAATAAAGAAGAGCGCTAAAATACCCACATCGAAAAACCAGAATGCACTTGTGCCTACTTCTGCCTTCCTCCTTGCAAGAAAATGACATTCTCTGAAGTGGATCTATGTTCCGTGCCCGAGACCATTAGACTTGTGCACATACAGAGCATTTTCAAATATTCTTACAAAAAAATGAGAGTCGTTCTTTTGAGTATATGTATATTGTAAAGTATGAACTCTTGCTTCCAATGTGAATGTCTCTTAAAATTTCAATATGAACGCAATACACTCGATTTCATATTATTTTGCCACCACCGATTACATATTGACGTGAAATCTGAAGATGTATACGAAATTACGTGAAGCCAACCGCTTCTTTACCAGAACCATCATTTCCCCCCCCAAACCGGTATTAGTTTAAGAGACTAAATTTATTAACACTGAAATATGACCAGACGCTTCCATTTGTTAATGCAGATGGTATCTTTAAATATTTCATACATACTAAAACCAACAAAAACCAACAAGCCAGGTGAAGATGTATTTCCACTTGTCATCAAATGAAATAGAAACCAGTATTACCAGGATCTTAAAACTGTTTCCAGGTCATTTTGCTCCCTATGCTTCTTTTTTATATCTAGCCCCAAGAATTCAGTGATATCTCGAACTAAGTTACAAAATGTCGCAAAAAACAGTTTTCCTAGATCTTCATCTTTTTTTTATTCCGTCTGGGCATCTAAATTCAAAATATACAAGATCAGATCCTCGGGCCTATGATTTTCCTTTTTTTCCTTTTGCCCCCCTTTGTCCTGTGATTTTAATTAAGTAAATGCTACAAGGTTTGTTCTAATTAGTCAAGCCGAAACCTGGCATTATGAGTCCCTGATTCCGCTTACCCATCGTCATGGAGTTAAATCAGAGTAACTTTAATTCTACTTGGTGCCCACACCGCCGCCTGGTTTCCCCCCCCCGGCTCCACGCTCCCCAGCCCAGGACCCCGAGGCATCGGCAGGACCAGTCCACGGGCAGCCGGGTGACCCCAGAAGAGGCCCAGGCGGGCCAGTGGGCATCGGCCCCCGAGTCCACGGCCTGGGGACCTTTCCTGGCTGCCGTCTAGTCGGTCGCTGTGGCCTGGTGCCCGGGACAGGACGTGCTGCCGGGAGGCCACATGGGGACACGGGGCCACCCTTTCCCGCCCCGTCCGCTCACCGGGCCCGCACTGCAGCGGTGCAGAGCCGGAGGGTGATCCTGAAGCTGCAGCACCCCAAGTGCACCGGGCACCCCGGGTGGGGCATGGGGGGGAAGGTCCACACCCTCCTCCATGAGGGCCAGCGGGGGGCGGGGGGGGGCTGTGCAGGCAGCAGGGGCACGAGCCGAGGACCAGGGCCCGGGGACGAACGTCCTAATGCAAAGGCTGCAGTCTGCGAGCCGTCACCTTAGAAGGTGTCATATCAGGGACCTGGGAAAGGCCACCATGGGCCCAGGGCCATCGTGAGCCAACAGGAGATGGGACGCCACCCGCCAGGTGGGGCAGGTGCCGGGGACACGATGGAAGAGTCGTATCAGGGACCTGGGAAAGGCCACTGTGGGCCCAGGGCCACCCTGAGCCACGGGGAGACGGCAAGCCACCCGCAGGCCGGGAGGGGGCAGGCCCGCAGGAAGGCCGCGGGAGACCTTGGCCGCGAGCAGGGCCACATGGCGAGGCCGCTGGACGCCGGGTGGCGAAGTCCGGGTTTCGCCCGAGGACGGCGGGGGTCGGGGCGTCGGGAGCGGCTCAGTCAGGTGGGCGCTGTGGGCGTCGGGGACCGTGGGGACAGGGACACGCGAACTGTGACTCGGGGGCCCAGGACCAGCGCGGCTCTGTGTGTGCAAAGGCCCAGGCTCTGCGCACCTGCCACGGAGAAGCGGGCCCTAGCCCCCGCCCCGGGACGTCCCCCCGAGCTGTCACCCTGCAGCGGGGCTCGGACCAGGGCTCCCTCCACAGGCACGAGGTCGCTCCGTGGGCATCGCGCGGTCCCCATGCCCGGCTCTATCCGGAGGGAAGACAGCGACAGAGGAGGACACGTGCCCAACTATTCCAGAATCAAGAACAACCTTAAATTCCAAAACAAATTCGACCTAGTTCTTCTCTCCGCCTTTGACGTCAAACTCTCAGGGACACTCTGAAGCTGTCACCAGCAGGAAACTGTCCTGATAGAAGAAGCAGGAGAACAATTATCAAGTCAGTCGCCCTTTCTGGTGAAATCGGCAGAAAACGCATCACTTAGTTCCTTCATGACATAAGGAAAGGCTGGTTTTCAGTTCCTTAATGCCAGTGACACATTTACCTACCAAATACCGTAAGTTGCTGTCATCTTGCATTAAGACCGTGGCCACGAGCAGTTAAAAAGGCATTAAAGCAGCTAAATCATCATCAAAGGTGCCAAGGAATTTTATTAATGGTTATCTCGGTCTGGTATATTTTATACATTTAATTCGTTTTTTTAACTAATCATCTTTACTTAGTTCTAATACTAGGATTATTTCTAAAATACTGCAAATATGGATTTCAACACCAAGTTCTTCAAAAATGGATTTTTTTCCAAATATTCTCCATATTTTAGGTTCCTTCTGTCCTTTGTTCCTTCTTCCCTCTTTTCTTCCTTATTTTCTCTGCACTCTTCCTTCCTTCATCTCAGAAAACAAAATCATGACTTACTATTCTTCACTGTAGTATTTTAATATATCACAACATATTCAGGAGACTGAAGAAAATATTTATATAACACCTTGCTAAAAGCCACCCTTAATTCTTGAAAAAACCTTACTACTAAAAACGTTGTAAAACCATATAAAGGTATTTCAGTGTTTGTGGAAATAGAGCACCTTTATTCAAAGGCTCTTATTATTAAGCATTTTGGTCAATAGCCACACAATAGAGGCTGCTCAAATGAAGGTAATCAAGAAACTATGGTTGATTCCTTAATAATAATAAAAAAAAAATTAGGGCAGCAAACATTCATTAACTTGGGTTACATAAAAAGTCATTAGTTTAATTTTTCCAGTCCTGTGGAGTTTAATTTTATTCATGTTAATATCTATGAAGTATGTAATGCATTTAAAGGCAAATTTCAGCGAGCTGTAATCCGGCGTTCCAACTTCCCACAGTTAAGGGCGGGGGTGAGGGGTGGGAAAGAGAGTTTTATTCATCCTTGTCTCTAAACTAACTGCAATATTACCAAAATTGGATATAATTAACTTAAATTATACAAACACTGCCCAATAAAATCTAGAAAACCTTCCGTATCAACATAATTCAGCACACACACAAAAAAGTATATAAATGCATCATCTACTCTTAACCAAACAATTACTATCTTACGGAAGAGGAAATTGAGATGCTCTCCTCACAAGTATTTTATGTCAATTGGTTCCGTTTCAAGGTCTTTCTTCGGCCAGTCCAACATTTTCAGTATCAAGATTTTGCCGTCATCCTTTATGCTGATCTATGAAATATCCGCGTCCCATCGGAACTGCTGTTCTTTTTGCTCCACGGTGTTTTCACATAACAGCACACATTTCACACCTCGTTTAATTCAGTGTATATACGTATACAAACACGTTGTGCTTTCCTGCCATCGCTTCCCCGGGGGAAAAGAAACCAAAAAACAAACCAAAAAACTGCATTCTCATGACTGTGTTAGGAGATCCTGGGTTCCCGACACTTCTTCCCTTCTTCCTGGCAGTTGTGTTTGACCGACGGTGGCCCCAGCGCTAGTTCCAAGACTGGCCAATGAGAGCACGGTCCCCCGAGTCATACTTAGTTATTCGGGAATGGAAATGTGCACTAAGGCTAAAATAAGGAGAATCAAGTCAACACCTTCTTCTAAAACGGCTGAGAAAGTTTCCAACCTTCAAAGGAATTCAACTCCGTGAAAAACAGAGCTGTGAGACAGAAACAAAGATCTGAGAGCCTGGGTTCAGCCTTGCCTGAAGCATCACTCTAGAACTTTAAATTACAACAACCATATTGGTTATTATATTATATATATTATTTATTATTATTATGTATATTATATATTATTATAAATATTATATATCATTATATATATTATATAACCATATTGTAATTTATTATATTTTGTTTTGCTTAACCGAATTCTAATTGGTTTTCTGTCAAGTTCAAGCAAAGGATCACTTGAATATATGCCATTTACTAACGTATAATATACGTTCATTGAATTTTCATTGGACTTTCTCTAAATTGAGCTAACAGCGTAAAATAATAATGAGCCAAAGGATGGAAAGATACATTGAAAAAATTTCCTACAGAATCGTTATTCAGCTACTCTTTTGGTGTTTTAAAGGTATCTGCTGTTGTGAGAAGCTAAAAAGGACATGGAAGGTCAGATGACTCTTCAGTAGGTTTTTAAGAATTAAGAGGACAGAGGGGCACCGGGGAGCCCAACTCTTGATTTTAGCTTGGGGTGCAATGTCAGGGTTGTGGGCCCAGGGCTCTGCGCTCAGTGGGGAATCTCTGGGAGATTCTCCCTCCCTCTCCCTCTGACCCTTCCCCCCACCCTCTCTCTCAAGTAAATAACTTTTTATTTTATTTTATTTATTTATTTGAGAGAGAGAGCATGAGTGGGGGACTGGATCCCAGGACCCTGGGATCACCACCTGAGCCCAAAGCAGATGCTTAAACAGCTGGGCCACCCAAGCACCCCACAAATATAAAAATAAACATTATATGGTCTCATTCATCTGGGGAACATAAAAAATAGTGACAGGGAATAAAGGGGAAAGGAGAAAAAATGAGTGGGAAATATCAGAAAGGGAGACAGAACACAAGCGACCCCTAACTCTGGGAAACGAACTAGGGGTGGGGGAAGGGGAGGTGGGTGGGGGTGGGGGTGACTGGGTGACGGGCACTGACGGGGGCACTTGATGGGATGAGCACTGGGTGTTATTCTATATGTTGGCAAATTGAACACCAATAAAAAATTAATTTATAAATAAAAAAATAAAGAATTAAAAAGGCAGAAATTACATAGTTTAAAATGTTTGTTTTCCTTTTATTTGCTTTGTTTTTGTTTTTGAGAATGTTTTCTTAAGGAATGATATAATATAAGGGCACCTGGGGGGCACCTGGGGGGCTCAGTCAGTTCAGCGTCTGTCTTTGGCTCAGGTCATGGTCCTGGGTCCTGGGGTCCAGCCCCACGTCGGGCTCCCTGCTCAGCGGGGTGCTCGCTCGATTGCTCTCTCTCAAATAAATAAACTCTTTAAAAAAATGATATAATATAGCCTTTCATTACATTTAGACTGGAGCATTATATTAAATCACATCTTAATTTCTATTGAAGACAGCATAAATGTGATTGATTTATGAAACCGGTGAATAAATGGATTCAGGCTGGATATGAACAACTTCACTAATGTGATATGCATTAGGTGACATGGAGCATTGATCAATTAAAAAATTACACAACATGAATAACAGCTCTTCATTCCCGATGAATCAATGTTACGTCCTACGTAAAAGCAAATACAGACCTGATTGGCAGCTGAATAGGATTATTCGTACCTGATTCTCCTCTAATAAGAAACTTTAGTATTTTTTTTTTTTTTTTTGGAGCTTCTCATAAAGACATCACCTAAGTAAACACGGTGCCTTACTAACTCATAGAAGTTTCCAGGGCAATTATTTATGTTGACACTGGAACCTTTCATAGCGTTTCCCTATCTGATAAGGATGTGGTGTCTCCTGTGTGGTATCGGAATGGACTATCAGAAATAAAGACTTGAACTATCAGCGTTTACAAAGCTGGAAAAATAAAAAAAATAATAATAATAAAAATAAAAATAAAAAAAAAACAAAGCTGGAAAAATAAACCAACTTTATTTTATAGGATACTCAACAAGGCTACGTCAGATACCCAGATCCACAATTCCACAATTTAGTTTTGAAGACTCAGTGCACAAGATATCACACGGCGCCGAGAAGTTCTCTCCAAATAAACGTCGACTACAAAGAAAAGTTTAGCGTACCCCAGCTCACTTTTCTTCCCGTTTCCTTCATTAAAACAAAACAAAGCAAAAAATTTCCTGTTTTCATAAGTGGGTTCCAATGTAATACACTATCTACATAAGCATCGTTCTCCAAAGGTTCCGGATCCTTCCCTAGAATTTCCTTCTCCGTGTCCCGCTCTCTTTAGACTTTAGCTCCATCTCAAACAGAATCCAATAAACCATAATCACTGAAGAAAGAGGCCGTACGTTATAATTATAACCCCACAGGATAGACTCTACGTTATCAAATGAAAACAGAAAATACTGAGCTATGGGCAGCCCGGGTGGCTCAGCGGTTTAGCGCCGCCTTCAGCCCAGGGCGTGATCCTGGAGACCAGGGATCGAGTCCCACGTCAGGCTCCCTGCATGGAGCCTGCTTCTCCCTCTGCCTGTGTCTCTGCCTCTCTCTCTCTGTGTCTCTTATGAATAAATAAATGAAATCTATAAAATAAAATTAAAATAAAATAAAATAAAATAAAATAAAATAAAATAAAATAAAATAAAATAAAATAAAATAATAAAATAAAATAAAATAAAATGAAATGAAATGAAATGAAATAAAATAAATAAATAAAATAAAAATAAAATAAAATAAAATAAAATAAAATAAAATAAAATAAAATAAAATAAAATAAAATAATAAAATAAAACCGAGCAAGCATTATATTGACCCAAGCTACGCACTTCCTTCTCTTCAGCCTCCGGTACACGTTCTCCTCATCCGTAGGGAGTTATTTCTCTCTCTACTAATAGAACAAAACATCCAGGAGATCTCTAGTTTTTCCGTTATTCTTCTCTTACTTTGTGATAAATGAAGATAGTTCCCTATCTGTGAGCAAAGAGGACTGCGATCCTTTGATTTGAACCTCATCTCCCCACGTTCCAGAACCCAACGACATGGTTCAGCATAAATAGACCAGGCCTTCCCTTTGCCCACAGATTTAGCAAGAGTACAAAGCGTGGAAATGTCATCAAAATTAGGTCGGGTCTAATTTTGTTGGACAAATATTTTATACGGAAGTTAGGTCACAGCGACCTGCAGAGCACCTGCCACGTGGTGCTAATGACACCTACGCATCCCCCCTCGGGGGGATTTTCAGAGGAGTCATCCGCCTATGGAAGCGCTTTCGGAGCCTGAAGTACGGCGCGGGCAGGGGGCCAGGTGACTGGGCAAAGGATGCGCTGCAGGAGAGGTTATAGCTTGTGCTAAAAAAGTAAATATCACAACCAAAGTCCCCTTTTCCAATACGAGACGTCAGAGTCCACGGCTGCAAGTGATGTTTCTGCAAAGTAAGGACTCACTCCTGAGCTGCCGAGCCACGAGGCCGTGTGACAGCCACTGAGCAGCGAGAAGAGGTGGCTGGCCCGAGGGCATCCTCCCGGTGACAGGGCAAGGCTCCGCCAGCCACAGCGGGCCTCCCCTCTGCAAAGTGCTCCCCAGGGAAGCACAAGGCCGCAGCAGGCCTCCCCTCTGCAAAGTCCTCCCCTGGGGAGCACAAGCCCACAGAGGGCTTCCCCTCTGCAAAGTCCTCCCCTGGGGAGCACAAGACCATAGTGGGCCTCCCCTCTGCAAAGTCCTCCCCAGGGGAGCACGAGGCAAGCCAGGCTCGATGCCTCTCTGCTGGGCATGGAACCGCTGTCAGACCAGCACAGGACGCTCTGCAGACCACGGAGACTTCGTTTCACCCAGGCGCGCAAGCTCATGTTACCCACAGCA
The DNA here is from genome assembly GCF_053574225.1 of Canis aureus. Classification (NCBI taxonomy): domain Eukaryota; kingdom Metazoa; phylum Chordata; class Mammalia; order Carnivora; family Canidae; genus Canis; species Canis aureus. Next base: position 735,248 of record NC_135644.1, read on the forward strand.
CATCCCCCCTGCCCCACCCCGTGTTCTAGAACCATTTTAGGGAAAAACAATGAAATGAAGGGAATCAAGGGCTTCCAGCCTCACAGACTGAAGCCAAGGGAAACAGTGACCTGGGGCCCCGGGTACGGATGTTCCTCTGTCTCTGGAGCATCCAGCACGCTGGTGTGTGACAACCATCCGCGATACTCTGACCCCGCGCCCACCCAGTCTCTGCCCAGTTCTACTCCTCCGAGGAACACTACTGACCCACTCGGGGCAGCGCTGGGGACACAGGTGACGCGACCACACCTCCCACCTGGCAGGAGGAGGCATGCCTGCGGACCTCAGCTGTCCCTTGTAGACACGAGGACAGGTGCATACTGCTAAGCACCTGCACCTAACTTGGTTCTTTATTTTTTTTTATGGCAAACTTGATTACTTATTTATTTTTAAGATTTACTGATTTATTCATGAGAGAGACAGAGAGAAAGAGAGAGAGAGAGGCAGAGACACAGGCAGATGGAGAAGCAGGCTCCATGCAGGGAGCCCGACATGGGACTCGATCCCGGGACCCTGGGGTCACGACCTGGGCCCAAGGCAGATGCTCAACCGCTGAGCCACCCAGGCGTCCGTGACTTAATTCTTAACGTCTAAACAATCTATTCAAATTAGTTCAGTGCTGATGGTGATGAATGTGCGATTTCCTCTTAATTTCTCAAAATGTTTCCACCGAGATAATGACATCAGATTTCCAAACAACGCTGTCCCAGATGCAGGGACCTTCGTTTACCAAAAAGAAAATCGATACTGAGAGACGAGTTATGAGCATCACAGCTAAGACCACAACTCAGGAATTCCGACTCTTTTTATTTCCTGTTCACGACTGGAGGAGAGCCTGCTAGTCTGCACGAGAAAATCCTGTGTATTATTTATCTTTTTGTTTTGTTCTGTTTTTTTGTTTTGTTCTGTTTTTTTGTTTTGTTTTGTTTGCTTTGTTTTTTTGTTTTGTTTTGTTTTTTCGTTTTGTTTTGTTTTTTTGTTTTGTTCTTTTTTTTTGTTTTGTTTTTGCCAACCATGCCGACTGGCGATACTGTTAAAGAAAAATCCCCACTTATTATGGCTAAAGCAAGCTCATGTGAGAAAACGATTCTACTTACGAATTTCTTATTGCCAAATGAAATAATGAAGTTTATTTTTTTTTCTATTAGTAACCTGCCAAGAAGACCTACTAGAGAAGAAAAGAGACACAGTGTGAAGTCTGAAAAATATATCAGATGCTTGTACACCAACGAAAATTGCTGCCTAATCAAGGAAACCGTTCTGTCCGACCTACTTCGGTCTTGCCAGCTGAATTCTAAGCACAGCAATCACGGGCTTACTGTACAGCTGAATTACATAAGGATTGCGTCACCATCGTTGTGCCTGATACACAGTAAATGCTCAGGAGATACTTGGGCAGGAAAGGAGACGGAATCCTAGAAGACAGAAAAAAATCTGAATAGGTCACCCAGTGCCAAAACTTTGGCAAACAACGACAGTAATAAAACACACACTCAGTTAATAGAAGTGCACATGCCCTGAAGGACTCCGGGGCTCACGTTTTAAGGCCCCTGATTCTGCTTGTTGCCCAGCGTGGCCTGCGCGGCCCGGAAGCAGCTCCTCAGGGACCTTGTGGAGAAGGGACGCACCCAGGACGGGAGCGATGCTCGTTCTTAACCCTGAAGGAGCCTCCCTACTCTGACATGTCACCATCGTCAGGGGAGCCTAACTCCCGGCCCAAGGTGCTTCTGCGTTTTCAAGTCCCACCTGCGGAATAAAATAACCCATAAAGTAGTAAATGACAATTAAGTTGAAAGGAAAATCTGCGAAGTAAACAAGGGGGGTGATGAAATACGCAAGGAGGTCGAGGGGACTGAGGGAGGAGCGCCGTCCCTCATTCATTCGCTGCTCTATCAAGGCGGCAGCCTGCGCCAGGCCAGGCTGGCTACTGCTGCACACCTTGGGCCAACGTGGCTTCTCAGCAAACCCAAACCAGCCACTCAGCTCAGCCTGCACCCCCCCTCCCCTCACTCACCTCCGTCCACTGGGCCCCCCAGTGGGTTGCCCTCGGGAGAGCCCTGCACCTGCTCCGCCCACCCTGTCCCCCATTGGGGTGCCCCCAGGAGAGCCCTGCACCTGCTCCCCTGCACCTGCTCCGTCCACTGCACCCCCCAGTGGGGCACCCCCAGAGAGCCCTGCACCTGCTCCGTCCACCCTGTCCCCCAGTGGGGTGCCCCCAGGAGAGCCCTGCACCTGCTCCATCCACTGCGCCCCCCAGTGGGGAGCCTACACAGCCAGGCCACCAGGGTCTTGCCCCCATTCCCGCTGTTGGAGGATAACCCGCCTCAGGCTCTCCACCTACTCCTTTCCCTCTGGGGAGACCAGACTGAGCACCCGAGCTAAGGCTGGATCATCAGGGGACCCCTAAACCCAGCCACCGCGGAACATCAGGCCACCAACACGCTCTCCGTCCTGAGCTCTGCAGCAGAAGGCCCTCGGCTACGGGGCATGGAGCAGACACCCGACGCCTGGGGGCAAGCAGGACACGACCCAGCCAGCCGCCCTGGACGGCTGCGATTACCCATGGCCTCACCAGCCTGGCCGCCCGCACTCGCAGGAGCCTTGGTCCTGCAGCCAAAGAACCACACACCGCCATCTCTTCTCTCTGGCCTCAACGGCCACCTGCAGGGCCCACGCTCCTGAAACTGCAGAGGAACGAAACTTCAAATACGACACACTCTGAGAATAGTATCTTCTTACTCCACCGAATTAATACACCCTCAAAAAATCATACGGACACCATGAGACGAAAAGAACAAGCCAGCCCCACAAATTTGTTGGGCATTGCAAGTGACTGAAAATCGTAGATTCCCCTAAAAAGAAGAGATGCTCTCCATGTAGGTACCCGTTCCCCTAAAGCTGATCCGAAACCAAACAGCAAACAAGCGCATCTGTGCTGTGATCTTTCCCTTTTTCATAAGAACAGTAAAGCGCACATGATTCATCTAGAGCTTTGGTCTTTTCTTTATTGAGCTTGGAACAGTGTGTACGTGTTTTTTTCTATAGCTTGAAGCGAAGTTAAATGTATTCATAGACTATCGGTAGAGCAGAAAAAATACTTTCTTTTCGATTTTATGGGTCCCCCAGCACCACAAAAGCCCAGCCATCTCCCCTAGATTACTGTGTTATATGTTAGAGTTCTTTTTCTTATATTATAAAACATTAAGTACAGAATTTTTGCTGTACTTACAAAGTCAGACCGCGTCGCTGGGAAGCAGGAGATGGAGATAAAGGAGAAGGAAGTTTGGAGGAATGAAGAGGGGGTGGGGAGAGGACGGAGGCAGCACAGCAAGGCCACCGTGGGGGGGTGGGGTAGTGGCAGGTGCACAGAGCAGACTGCACGGCAGGCAGCCAGGTGCACCCTCCAAGGCCAGGCAGCAGCGCCCCTGAGTGACCCGGGGCAGGGCCACCCCCAAACACAGCAGATGCTCGAGGGCCGACGCTGGACAGGGAGCACCCTGCCGCCAGGTCAAGATTTCACAGCAGCTCTTGGAAAACTGCAATAACCGACCCGCTGTGCGGAAGAGGACACGTCCACAACCTTCCACGCAGCACAAGCATGGGACGCATGACCCACAGGACCCATGGTGTCACCCTGTCCTCACGCCTGCCACTCCCAGGGCCGCAGCCAGGGAAACGCCGACATCGCTCAGCTCAGCCTGTGGCCCGCCTCCCCTCACTCACCTCTATCCACCGCACCCCCCAGTGGGGCACCCCCTGGAAAGCCCTGCATCTGCTCCCCTGCACCTGCCCCGTCCACCACACCCCCCCCAGGGGGGCACCCCCGGGAGAGCCCTGCACCTGCTCCACTGCACCTGCTCCATCCACTGTGCCCCCCCAGCGGGGCGCCCCCCCGGGGAGAGCCCTGCACCTGCTCCCCTGCACCTGCTCCATCTACCCCGCCCCCCAGCAGGGCACCCCCGGAAGAGCCTTGCATCTGCTCCCCTGCACCTGCTCCATCCGCCGCGCCCCCCCAGCAGGGCACCCCCCCCCCCCGGGGAGAGCCCTGCACCTGCTCCCCTGCACCTGCTCTGTCTGCCGCGCCCCCCCAGCAGGGCGCCCCCCCCCCGGGGAGAGCCCTGCACCTGCTCCCCTGCACCTGCTCTGTCTGCCGCGCCCCCCAGCGGGGCGCCCCCCCCCCCGGGGAGAGCCCTGCACCTGCTCCCCTGCACCTGCTCTGTCTGCCGCGCCCCCCAGCGGGGAGCCCCTGGGGAGAGCCCTGCACCTGCTCCCCTGCACCTGCTCCATCCACCCCGGCCCCCCAGCGGGGCACCCCGGGGAGAGCCCTGCATCTGCTCCCCTGCACCTGTTCTGTCCACCATGCCCCCCAGCGGGGCGCCCCCCCTACCCCCCAGGGAGAGCCCTGCACCTGCTCCCCTGCACCTGCTCCGTCCACCCCACCCCCCAAGCGGGTGCCCCGGCGAGAGCCCTGCACCTGCTCCCCTGCACCTGCTGCGTCTTCTCCATTCCACCGCTGGAGGCACCAAGAGCCCGGCCTTGGTCAGCCCACTACCTCCCTGACCTGCGCCGTCCTGGGACCTTGGCCTGGCCTGGGGCACCGACGGCCCCCAACGCCCATCATCACTGCATCACCCACCTGTGCACCCTCTTCCACCGCCTCCTTGAGGCTCTGCAGGGGATTTCCTATCCCGCCAGGGGTTCAGGCCTGCAGACACCCCACTGTGTGTCAGGGTCAGCCCCTCCCCGCCAGGGCCGTTGCTCCCCACAACTCCTGCCCAGGGCCCGCTCCCCAGTGCCCAACATCCCTGTGCCACACACCCAAGCCCAAAGGGCCCTCGGCATCTTTCTAGACCAGAAGCCCACATGGCGACCCAGGCACAGCCACGAGCGCCTCAATGTACCCAAGCCAAGTACATCTCATGATTACAGATCCTCACAAACAAAATGGACAAAAACAGTGTTTCCTAGAAGAAAAAAGATAGGCAATGATATCGATAGAAAAGATATTGAGCAATGGGAAGGGGGTTCAAAATGTAATGTTGCCATAGCTTCTGGGAAATTAAGAGAGGGAACAGGACTCAATAATTTCGACAGCTGATTGAGTCACCTGTCTTTACAATCCATGATGATGATGATGATGATGATGATGATTGGACAGAAACCTCTTCCTCCTGGGCACTGGTTTCCTTTTATGTATTCTATTCCCTTTAACTGGTTAGAAGTAACCGGTGATAATCTCTACAGGCTTCAAGTTTCATATATTTGGGGGGTGGGGGAAGCCACTGTGCAAAGAATGTTCATACTCTCCTGGCCCATATTACCTAGAAGCCTTCTAAGTCAGAAAATAGAGAAAGAAATGAGTGAAAAGATCCACGTTCCCTAATGTCCGGGGGCTTATGAAGGAAACACAACCATTTAATATCCCGGTACATGGCGAGGAGGGCTGAAGCTGCTCTTTTCGTGATAAGCCTGAAGTCAGCTCTACGAATCAAATTTAAGACTTTAGAAGAACGAGCAACAAACGATGAGCAGGTTTATTTCTAAGTCCCGCAGGCAACGACAAGGGAGTAAGCTTCACATCTGTTCAGTGTCAGAAAGGATCGTAAGTCTTCTACTGTTTTGTTTATAAACATGCTCAGGTGAGTAAACCAAGGGCAATTAATAACACTTGCAAAAATAAAAGTCAGCTACGTATGTGGGACCACGTTTCTCAAAACGAATTCTGAGAAACACTAATTCTATAAAATACGAAGTTACACACACACACACAGAAGAGCGCTATAGTTAAATATGCTTGGAAAACCGGGTAAATAGGTTCAAACAATGTTTCTACTGTGGTATTTCTCGCGTTTTTACTATATATTACGTATTGTGAAGCTCCCAGAGTATATCATGACATGATTCTTTATTTCATTTAATCCAGGAAACACTTTCTCATGAGGTATCTCCAGAGTTTTAGTCATGATACGCTCAGAAAAATGAGGAGATGGAGATGGTTTCACGATTAATGATTTTATTTCCAGAAAATGAGTCAATAATGACAACTAAGTAGTTGACAGAAATGAAGGAGGATCTGACAACTAGACAGGAGCTCACAAAATTAGGTTCATAAAGAAGCCATGAAATCATTTTTATTTTTTTAAAGTTGAGCTGATGGTATATAGCAGTATTCATATAGAACGTGCTGTCATTAGGAAGGAAACAATTAAATCTGGAAAGGCAGGCAGTCATGATGGAAACTAGGTTTTGTTCAAAGTCCCTTTGAATTAAGAAAAAAATTTTATTGAACATAAATGACATGTACATTTTCCTAAAAGAAATGTCTCCTCCCCCATTAGAACAGGGTAATTATCGGGCAGCCCGGGTGGCTCAGCCTGCCTGCAGCCTGGGCCATGATCCCTGGGGTCCCGGGATCGAGTCCCACGTCAGGCTCCCTACATGGAGCCTGCGTCTCCCTCTGCGTGAGTCTCTGCCTCTCTCTCTCTCTCTCTGTGTCTCTCATGAATAAATAAAATCTTAAAAAAAAAAACCTGGGTAATTATCACCACATACATACATCAAAGGCATGATAAGCACCAACCTGCTTTCTAAACCAAGTCATTAAAAGCTGCGCAGATTAGCGTCAATTTGCCCCAATATGTTTTTCTTCTCATTCAATTGATCTGCAAAAACGAACTACGTCGATTTGCTTTAGGTGTGAACATCTGACAAATCACAACAGACACCCAATGTGTGATGTCTTCTGTAGTGATATTAATGATAAAGTCAGAATGACCCTCACCAAATGCAAATAAGATCAAGTCACCTGATGGCTGCTGCTCACGCAGACCGAGCGGCCCTACGGGAGCTAGCCCATGCTCTCTCTCCCCCTCTCTCGGTCTCCATCATCTGTCTTCCCCTCCCGCCTTCCTTCCTCCTACATTCCATCCACAGAGGACTTCTTGCTCTGCCTCAAGCCATAGACATTTCCATCTCAGGCTCTTCGCCGGAGCCCCTTTCCTACACCTGCCCGGAGCTCACCTTCCCATCATTCAACCTTCTGCTCAAATGTCACCGCATCCAAGAGGTGTTCATCCCTGACCCCTACTGTAAGACTTCCGCGTTGCCACGCCCTCTTCTCTTACCCTGTTTTATTTTCCTTTTGAGCATTTATCAGTAGTTTAAATTTTCAGTTTTTTTCACTGCGTGTTTTCTTCACTAACATAAGAAACGAGGTCTTACCTTCTTTCCTTCCTTCCTACCAAAAAGCATGGTTTTCAAATCTCGTTGTATGTCAGAAACACCCGAAGAGCTTTGAAAATGCACAAGTGACTGGATGCTAACGTATTTCTAATTTAAGGGGCCTAAGGTCAGGCACAGGCATCAGTGTCTCTTGAAAGTAACCGGATAGAAAGTCATCTGGGATGTCATAGGCGAAGAGATGAGTGAATGACTCACGCAGATGAAGACACGGGCATCCGGGCATACACATTCACAGACCAGAACGCACTTGGAGTGGAGCACATAGTAATTAACCATTGATATCCAACGGTCACAACATTCGTGACACTTTACAACACTTTCAATTGCGAATTTGCGGGGAGTGGGGGGGATAATCAGGTTTTCAGGTCTATGCCACCATGGAAGAGGAGCTATATTCTACGATTGTGTTGAATGATCACAGCCTTCGGCGGCATGGCAACTACACTACTCATGATATATTAAATCCAAAACCGCTGTTTGAGATACTTAGCTCTGAATTTTTATAATCGGATAATAAAGTGAAATATCAACTTCCACAATAAAATTTCTAGAAGGCAGTTTGTGTTTTATTGCCCTGCATTACAGTATGTCATGCTGTCGTGTCCTTCCAGAAACAGCAGCCAAACGGTTTCTATTTAATCTCTTCCTCCAGCATCTCATCGGATAAGAGCACCGTCAAGGGTACGGGGATCAAGCGCTGTGCACGCCCTGACCTCAGCAAAAAGCAAAAGGCTCACCGCTGACTTGGTCAACATTAGTAATGAAATTAATCTTCCTCTTAAGACATCAGAATAAAGGCTTCACAGGTGGAAGCAGCTCTTCCTGCCGAAGGGCTTTCCACTACTTGAGACGTATGAGCTTTGGTGCCAGAAAAAAAGTGATTAAAAACCTTGGGATGCTTCTAGTAGTTTTTAGCTAGCTGTGGAAATTGTCATTGCTTGAAAATCAGTATGAAAGGAACCCTGATGCTCAATCAGGACTCTGTAAAGGCTATGCTAAGTAGACACAGACTTTTCAGGCAGTGATTGAAGATCTTTCTGCTTGAAAATTATTCACCGCTCAGAGTATTTTAGCCAGAATACATTCTTTTTAACCCTGAGTCACACTGTTTATAAGATCATAACCAGAGAACCTGGGAGTGAGCGGGGTAGCATCATCAAAGCGCCCCGGGAAGGTCCTCGCTACAGGACGGCGGTCAAAGAGAATTGGAGATCAAGAGGCAGAGAGCCCGGGGAAACAGCATTCCCAACACCCAGGACTTCACGTTCTCATTACAAAATGTCAACAAGCCTTGATAATCACGATGTTTTGAAGCCAACTACGGTCATAAAATATGGAACAATCACAAAATCAACAGTGAAAGCCTCTCTGGTTAGCTAGCCTCCAACTTTTCTCCTATTTACTAGCTCACGTTTTCCTCTCTGGGATAATGCCTCTAGCACATCGCCTTGCACAATTCCTGAAGTTTACCAGCGAAGGAACAGCTCCAGTTGAGCTCACTTTTCCAAGTCCCCTGCTATTAACATTAAGGTCATGTATAAAAGCAAAATCATTTCCTTTTAAAATTATAAAGAAGGGCAGCCCGGTTGGCTCAGTGGTTTAGCGCCGCCTTCAGCCCTGGAGAGCCGGGATCGAGTCCCACGTCAGGCTCCCTGCATGGAGCCTGCTTCTCCCTCTGCCTGTGTCTCTGCCTCTCTCTCACTCTCTGTGTCTCTCACGAATAAATAAATAATCTTTCAAAAATAAAAAAAATAATAAAATTATAAAGAAAAAGAACAGTTGACTCTTTTAGGTCTGTCACTTTTTTTTTCCTCGAGAAAGTTAAAGTTAATGGTAAATGAACATCATGTTTTAATGCATCCTGCTCTTATACCTGATGACGATCAAGGGACCATTTTTTACTCCAAAAAAAAAAAAAAAATACAATAATACAGCTTCTTCCATGGGATGAATTTGATCACATCCCAATTACAGGCTTTGGCTTTGCGGGCCGTAGAAGCAAGAAGCAAACACGGCAAAAGGAAATGCATTTGTTAACCCACCAGAGGAAAAAAGCATTCCAAAAGATTGGCTTAGCTGTATAGATACTGTGACTTAGTGGATAATAGCTTATTTCAGGGTTCTTACCCTCATTTTAAGGCCTGTTAAACACAATCATAGCCCAATTCATTTCTCTTTCATAGCATGGATCACCCGAGAGCTTAATTAGCGATCATGACTGCATCTGTTTGGGTCACCGCTATGTCTCCAACATTTGGTACAGAGCCTGACATAAAAGTGGAACTCACTACTGTCTGTTCCAGGAATAAATTAATGTTAAAACTAGATAAGGCAGTGGGAGCAGGGTAGGAGAGTACACTCTGATGCTCTGATGCGCGTATCTGACAGTTGTATGTATTTCTGTGTCATCCAAATTCAATTTAAAATACTAAACTTCTGGGATCCCTGGGTGGCGCAGCGGTTTGGCACCTGCCTTTGGCCCAGGGCGTGATCCTGGGGACCCAAGATCGAATCCCACGTCAGGCTCCCGGTGCATGGAGCCTGCTTCTCCCTCTGCCTGTGTCTCTGCCTCTCTCTCTCTCCTTATGTGACTATCATAAATAAATAAAAATTAAAAAAATAAAAATAAAAAATAAAATAAAATACTAAACTTCTCTATGGAAAAATTATAATTGATAAGCCTTCTAATATCTATATAATCGTCTTATAATTATCTCGGCATTGTTTAAATCAAAAGGAATTTTGGGTTTTCTTCTCAAAATAAAAAGAATCTGGAAGCTAATAGAATGGAATTGACTCCATTACTCACTACATAATCAAGATGCTAGACTGATTACAAATTTTTAATGTGCCAATTACTACATTTTTTCTGACTCGGAATGGATGGCCAATATTTGTACTTTTAAACTAATCAGTATCCACAAAGGACAGTCTCAAACGTAATCAGCATTTGAAATAAGCTTATTTTTCTTTAATTTTCTTCATATGTAAGACATCATGCAAGAATTAGGCAGTCTTAAATTTCATAATGTACAAATTCTGACATCATTAAATATGTCTCCTTAAAATTAGTCTTTTACTTTTTACAATGACTTTTAAGGAAATAAAAAATTATTGAAAAAACAGCTATGGAACAGATACACACATTATTTTTTTTAATTTATTTGCGACTTTATAGCTTTTCTCCCCTATTTTTTCTAAGTATCCTATGATTATTGTTGAAGATGAACATGGTATTTCTATCCTTTTTTCAATCAGCTCAAAAAAATACTAATATTCATTCACTCTAAATTTAGTTTTCAGTGGAAAATTACTTATTAGGCAATCAGGCACATTTGAGGATATTTTAGTTTTCAAACTTCATGTTTTTTGGTATCTGAGTGGTTCACAGGACACACAGATGCATTCTAAGAAGTCCCCTGGTCGCCTAAAAATATGAGCAATATTAGACATGTACACGTATCTCTGATGATCCCCTCAAAAGGGCCTATGACCCCTGTATGTTGAGAATTGCCAGTTAGCATTTATCGCTTCTTCAGCGCACAAGCTGATGTGAATCTGTGAATCGCCTAAATACACACACGCACCTTTTTTTATTTTCCTTACTCAGTATAAAGCTATTGCTCAAACGCACGGATGTGCATCCAGATGAACTTCTTCCCAAGAGCCAGTTGCACCCAAAGTTCATCTAACGCACCTTGGTTTCAGTCCCCAATGCTGCAGGCTGCGTTTCTCATGGAACGATGAGCCCAAGAGTGTATGACTCTTTCTGGGGTGAAAAATTAAAGGCACACACGCAGAAAACTAGCAACGTGGTTGTTAAAAGGCCTTAAAAACATGTCCTTTAGTTTCTAACTTAAGACCGATAAATAAACATATGCAAAGCAACTGTCAAGTACAGTAATAAAAGTGGCAGAATAAAGTGGAAAAAAAATAAAAAAAAAAAAGAACCATACAGGAAAACCCTCATTTGCCATCTTGACCTCCCAGAGGAAGGGGCCATGTAACTGCTCCACTACTACACTGCCCGAGGTCGGGGACGTCTCCCTTTGTGGGACAACACAGATCTCATCAGTTGATTAACAATCCTGAGAGAACCAAGCCGAAAACAAAGCAAAGCGCATCTTTTGCACAATCGAGATTAACCGGGTGTTTCGACAAAGAAGGAAGAAAGGAAGAGAGGGAAGGAGGAAGGAAGAGGAAAGGAAAAGAAAAAAAAAAAAAAGGAAAGGAAACACTATTTTCTATCCATGTAAATAACAATATAAAAATAAGGCCCATTTTATGATGATTTTTTAGAGGGAGTACGCGTACCCCCGCGAGTGGCGGGGCAGGGGCAGAGGGCGAGGGCGAGGGAATCCCAAGCAGCTCCACGGCCAGTGCAAACCCTCCCCAGGGCTTGATCGGAGGACCCTGAGATCGTGACCTGAGGCAAAATCAAGAGTCGCCGCTTGACCCACGGAGCCACCCAGGTGCCCCAGAGGAAGATTTCTTAGGACTAAAATAATGTGTCTTTTCCTTTTTTAAGGCTTTTTATCGTAGTAAAATATATGTAACATAAAATTTACCACCTTAAGAAAAATTTACCATCTTGAACCATTTCTAAGCACACAGTTCCATAGTCAGTGCACTCACACGCACGGCTGTGCAAGCAACCACCCGGCCCTTTTCCTCTCACAAAATTGGAACTCCATAGTGTAGTAGACATCAACCCCCCATTGCCAGCCCCTCACAAAAATGGTGCATTTTCAAGAGATGGGAGAGTATAAACTCACTGAGGAAATGGGTTTTCTAAAATACATTTTGTATTTGGTCAAAGTACTCACGACATAGAGGTCTTTCCTACAATACGTGTTGGCCGTCGATAACACCTCCTCATACGTAGCAGAGACATCACCTGATTCAAAAGTGTGGCACCGGGGCCCACCCGGGGGCTCAGTCAGTTACTATCTCACTCTTGATTTCAGCTCAGGTCGTGATCTCAGGGTCGTGAGATCGAGCCCCTCATTGGGCTCCACACTCAGCAAGGAGTCTGCTGGAGATGCTCTCTCCCTCGCCCTCTGCTCGTCCCCCTGCCTCTCTCTCTCTCTCTCTCTCTCTCTAAAAGACATGAATCTTAAAAAAAAAAAAAAAAGAAATCGCAGCACTAGGTACCTACAGGGTCTGGTTTAAATGTCAGTGAGTGGCCTTGCAAGCTAGCGAATCTCCGCATCTCATCTTCTTCACCTGTAACGTTGGAAGGCCACCACCATGGCCGTCACTACGAGTAAAGCGTCTCAGGAGAGTTCCTGGCGTTATTCGCCACTACGGACTGCAGTTTTCCTGACCCCCACCAAGTCCTTTCCTAAAACAATTCACTAAGAGACCTAGTAAAGTACTTCCACCTGGTAAACGGGGAACGTTTGATACTGCGGCCCTACTCCCATCGCCCCACGCATCTTGCCAGGTTAAACAGCTTCCTCTAAGACTTCGCACTCAAAAGTAACTTGTCTCGTGTTTCTGCTAAAAACCTTAGCAATCAGTCGAAAGGGGGATAAAAGGTTTTATTTAACTGGTTTTATTTAAAGTAGAAATGCATTCCGTAAGTACTACATCAGTGTTCTATTTTGTGGCTTACCAAATTCCTTCACCTCTATTTTAGATTGTTTTCTTGGAAATTCAATCTGTAATTACTGCAGAATGCTGGCACTCATAGGCTTCACATTTTCCTATTTCAGTTCCTCAACAGTGAAGCTGGCGATGGAAGATATGCTCTCAAATTGAAATTTTACTGAAACATGAATTTGAACGTATTACATGTACTGTGACCACGTAGTTTCCTACTGAAACTGGGACACTTCTGAGAGCGAAGGGAGGGCTGCAGAGACAGAGTAGCAAGACGGCGGCACAAACCCAGATGCGGCCCAGCCAGTAGGGACGCCGTGTGGGTAGTCGAGGGGGATTTTGCTAGTAGAAAAGGCAAGCTGCCTTCTTCTCCCAAAGCCTTCATTTCTCCTCATGCAGCTTGGAATGTCATCAACACAAAGTAAGCATTTGCTGAATAAATACAGGAATGAAGACCTGAACGATGTACAGGAGCCTCGCGTGAGACCGGGAGGGCATGGGACGTCCTTACCGGGTACACCCGGCTCCTGCAGCAGGACTGCGCTTGGGCGTGGAAATCGGGTGTGACGCGGTCACACGAGGCCAACGGGAACCGTGGTTGCTTATTATGAATTAGAACACAGTCCTGCAAATTTTTAATACAAATGTTTGATCTCCTTTTTCTGACTAATCAAGAGCGCCTCTGGAATTAGCTCATGCTCCTCTACTGTAAGGGATACGTCACTATAAGACGCAAAACCTTCTATTTCTTAACATGGGTTGGATCACGCTATTGGAGATTTGGTCAAGGTAATAAAGACTGCAACCCTCCAAGGTTACTCCTAAGACGCGGTGGCATGGTACGAAGAACACAGGGTTGGGGTCAGAAGGTGTGTGTTTCAAATCTAGCTCTGTCCTCGTGGCTTTGGGACCTTGAGCATTTCACAGGCCCTCACCTCATATTTTTAGCTGGAAGTATCAGTAATTTTTACCCTCCCCTCCCCCCTTCATCCTGCCATAATCAATCTTTTACCGAATCTTATCTTTGGTCCCCCAGAAGTTCTCTCCTCATTTCGTTTCTTTCCTATTTTTATTAAAATCACTTTTTTTCACTTTATATCTATCTTACCACAAAATGCATCTTATTAGTCTTTACTTTTATAGTCTTCCTCGAACTGTATGGTCCATCATCCTCATTATTTGTTTTTTAAGAGTTAAATATGACTTCTCCAAAAATTGTCCCTACACTCTGACTTTACCCACAGGAGTCGCCATGTAAAATAACTTCCCCTTGACCCAGTCTTTGTGAAATCCCGTCCATTCTTCAAAAGAAAGAGGCCATGTCCTGTCGTTTGCACAGTCTTGTCATTTACCTCCGTGTGCAGTACCAGCTTCATTTTACTACTATCCACGGAATTTGTGGTGAGTATTACATTTTCTTTGGAGGTATTTCAAGCATATTGAAACTTGGCTTCTCTATGAAATTAAGTTTGTACACGGAGCTCATTTAGTTATGACCTCCACGATGCCTAGCACATTCCTGGGAATGATGTTACAGTCAATGAATGTTCGCTGACAACCGTATCGATGAAATGAGGACAGTTTGCTTTCCTGGTTCACCCGCTGTTGCACTGAAAATACAGACTGAAGCAGATGTCCAGTTGTAGATTCTTGTGATTTTTAAAAGCTTGTTACAACTAAATAGTATTAACGTATTATACGTTAAAGAGAACATTTTCAAAAGGAAAGGAAAAGAGGGAAAAGGCATCCAGATCGAAAGGTGTTATGGACTGAATGTTGTGTCACCCCAAAGTGCATATGCTGAAGCCCTTGCCCCCACTGTGATGGCTTTAGGAGGTGGGGCCTTTGGGAAGCAATGGAGTTTAGACAAGATCATGGGGTGGGCCCCATAATGATGATGATGATGTTCTTACAAAGACAACTTAACTAATGTCTTTATAAGAAGAAGGGATCAGATCTTGCTCCTCCAAGTGAAGACACGACAAGAAGGCAGCCCAATACACGCCAGGAAGAGGCCTCTCTCCAGAGACCACATCTGCCAACACCTTGGATCTTCCAGCTTCTAGAACAGTGAAAAATAAATGTTTAAGCCACCCAGTCTGTGGTACTTTGATATCATGGCCTGAGCAGACCAATATGGAAAGGAAGATGTGTAACTGTCTCTGTTTACAGATGACAAGATCTTATATATAGAAAATCCAATGGAAACAACCAAAAACCTTTGAAAACTGATACACAGTTTCATTAAGATAAATATACAAAGATTAATTAGTCAGAAGATCTGACTAATGGAAAGATACTCCATGCTTATACGTTGGATGTCCCAAAGTGATCTACAAATTTAATAAAATTCCTATCAAAATTCCAGCTGCCTTTTCTGTAGAAATTGAGAAGCTGTTGCCAAAATTCATACAGAAATATGAGACCCAGGGTAGCCAAAACAATCTTGCAAAAGAAGAAAAAAGTTAAGAAGACTCAGATTTTTTAATTTCAAATTTTACTACAAAGCTACAATAGTGAAGACAGTGTGGTGCTGACATGAGGCTAGACACATAGATCAATGGAGTAAAACAGAAAATCCATAAATAAATCCTGATATTTACAGTCAATTGATTTTCTGCAAGGACGCGAAGACAAAGAAATGGGGAAAGAAGAGTCTTTCCAACAAATAGCGCTGGTAAAATTGGCTATCTCTGTGTAAAAGAATAGATCATAGATCTTAATGTAACATCTAAAACTATAAAACCACTAGAAGAAAACACAAGAGTAAATTTAACTCAGACAATGGTCTCTTAGATACGACACTAAAAGTGAAACCAATAAAAATATACATACACCCTGGCTTTCATTAAAATTAAAAACTCTTAGACTTCAAAGGACAACATCAAGAAAGTGAAAGGACAACCTACAAAACGGCAGAAAGTACTTGCAAAAAAATACATTTGCTAAGAGGATAACTCAACGATACAAAGCAACTCCGTTAAAACCTGGGCAAAGCATCTGAATAGACACTTCTCCAGAGCAAATGTACACGTGATCAGTAAACACCCGAAAAGATGCTCAACATCATTAGCCTCCAGAGAAATGCAAATCCAGGCCACAAAGAGATACCTCCGCATGCCCCTTAGGACGGCCAAATACGCCAGACGTAGGGAAGTGTCGAAAAATGTGAAGAGAAACCAGGACCCCGTGAGGGCTGTGAACGGGCGCAGGCCCCTTGGGAAACAGTCTGTCAAGTCTTCAAAATATTAGACGCACAGTTACCATACGATCCAGTAATTCCACGCTGAGGTGTGTGCCCCCTGAAACTTAAAACACGGGCTCACGATGGGATTATTAAAAATAGACAAAAAAATGGAAACAACCTAAAAGCTCACTGATAGACAAACGCGTTGTGTCACATTAGAACGATGCATATGTAGAGCCTTCCTTCCTCTCAAATGTGGAAGTCTCAAAAAACAAAATTTGGAATGCATTCTGCATTAATTTTTTAAGATGAAATATGAACAAATTTTATCTTCTTTTTTTAAGATTTTATTTATTTATTCATGATAGTCATAGAGAGAGAGAGAGGCAGAGACACAGGCAGAGGGAGAAGCAGGCTCCCTGCAGGGAGCCCGACGCGGATTCAATCCGGGGACTCCAGGATCGTGCCCTGGGCCAAAGGCAGGTGCCAAACTGCTGAGCCACCCAGGGATCCCCTAAGTTTTCTTTTTTAGATAGATTTTAAGACTTGTCTTTTTGGTTTATCAGAAAGCTTTAGTTACTTTCATCTACTATTGAGAAAAAGGTGTTAATTTTCAATATTTGCAAAACTGGTTCATATGTAGGCAACTTGCATTAGATTATTTACTGTTATGTTACTACTGAGGAAGTGGAGTGGTGGGTACCTGGGACATCTCTCTATTTTTTTTTTAAGATCTTATTTATTTATTTGAGAGAGTGCAAGAGCCAGGGCACAGGTCGGGGGGCGGGGCAGGTGGTAGGCAGGGGCAGAGGGAGAAGCAGACTCCGAGCTGAGCAGGGAGCCCGACGCGGGGCTCCATCCCAGGACCTGGGGTTGCGACCTGAGCCCACAGCAGATACTTAACCAACGGAGCCCCCCAGGTGCTCCCTTCTATTTTTGCAACTCCCATGACTCTATGTTTTCAAAATAAAATTTTGATTTTGTACTGTGATGTTCTGCTTGCTTGCTTCAGATATGGCTGGAAAACGAGTTCAAGGCCATGCTTTTATCTAAGACCTCCTCCTTTTACCCAGCTCAGTGGGACAAGAGTGATGCTTACGCAAGCGCGTGTTTGACCTACACGGACCATGGAATGATCCGAGCACCACAGGACACTGAAACCGCGAAGCACCCGGCAGTCACTGAGCGGATCACGTGCGTCGCTGCAGGCTGTTCGTTGACAGAAGCGGCCCGGGCCTAGCACCTGCCACAGTGCACATTCACACGTCCAGGCACCGGCTGGCTCAGTCGGTGGAGCACTCAATTCTCCATCTCAGGGTTATAAGTTTGAGCCCCATGTTGGGTGTACAGAGTCCTTAAAAATAAAATCTTAAAAAAAAAAAAAAAAAAAAAGAATCCCATGTTTAACCAGATAACTTCGTGGCATCATGGGTAGAGTACAGCAGTAGAAGCCGATTACTGCCTCATACTGTGGTTAGCATTTTTTTTCGAGGACCTTCAAATAATGGAAAAACAGTTATAACACTGACATATCTCCGTACCAGTGAATAGTCTCATTAAAATAAATGTCCTAGGGGACCCCTGGATGGCTCAGTGGTTCAGCACCTGCCTTCGGCCCAGGGTGTAATCCTGGAGTCCCGGGATCGAGTCCCGCGTCAGGCTCCAGACATGGAGCCTGCTTCTCCCTCTGCCTGTGTCTCTGCCTCTCTCTCTCTCTCTCTCGTCTATCATGAATAAATAAAATCTTTAAAAAAAATAAAATAAGTATCCTAAAGAACGCATTTGTCAACTATTGTATAGATTCATCAAACACCAGTCCAATGTTTCATGGTAAATCACTTCGACATTGAATTTTACCTCCTTTGATACCTATTGCATCTAGAATATTTCCAAAGAAAAAACAGATACTGGCTGCCATTGATAACAAGTCCGCCAATCCCCTTCAATAGATAATGCCTGATAGATAGTAGATAATCCACGTTCTCATGGTCTAATTGAATAAACATAAACCCTGTGAGAAGAACCAATCACTGACCAGACACTGAAATCACACGTGTGTCAATTTTTAAGACGATTACAGCACATTAGGCCACTAACTTTTTTGAAGATACCCGGACAACCATATAATGTAACACACTGATTCTGACTGAAATCAACTTAAAAAGGAGGTGATTAGACTTAAGTATCTCTATGCGATGACAGCCTATGTATGATGACAGCCCAAACCCAGGCCTATGGGTGCCTCAGCATCAGGAAATCATAAAGTTAAGGACAACCGATAAGGAATAGCCAAGGAGGTGTTAAGCGATAGACAATCAGTAATTTTCTTCCTTTGTTTCTACCTTTTTTCTAATAAAGTAGCTCCCAGGTCCTCATGGAGGGCTCCAATCACATTGTTTTAAAGACTGATTGATTGATTGATTGATGAGACAGAAAGAGAGAGAGAGAGGAGAGGCAGAGCAGGGAATCTTAAAGCAGACTCCCCCCAACCCGGAGCCTGGAGTCTTCCCGGGACTAGATCTCACCACCCGTGAGATGGTGACCTGAGCTGAAACCAAGAGTCAGATGCTCCACCCATTGGGCCTGAACCCCTTCGGCCTTGGTGCTGCTTGACTACAATCAATTTTTACTCAAATAAAGCCTAAATATTTAAACGTGCCTCAGTTTACCTCTTCACGGGACAATTGGTTGAGTTAGAGGTTAGAGGATGTTAGAGCCACAGAGGGAAAAAGGAAAGAAAAAATGAGTGTAAAGAGCCTAACAAAGCTGCACGGCGTTACAGAGGGGTCACCTGTCCTGGTGTCTGTCCACCTGGGCTTGGGCTTGACTCCTGCCACTCACCCGTCCTGTGCCCTTGGAGAAGTCACTTAACCTCTTCTCGACGGATCAACCACAAACTCTGGGTAAAAGCAACCCTTACAGTGTAGGATGGGAGTGGACGTAAAGTCTAAGAACTCTAAACGTGAGTTTCCTAATTCCACGTCTGGCTCGTAATGAGCTCTCGATATGCCAGCTATCATTACGAACTTGTCTGGGCCTCAATTGCCTTATTTATATCCCAGTATCCCAACAGCCACACCTCCTCTGCTACTGGATCAGCTACATTGTGCATCGAGAGCAATAGGGCCCTACCGAGTTTGTAAACTGTAAAGAACACGCTCTCCACAAATGGGAAAGAGTCTTAAATATCATGATTTACCTAACACCGACTATGGAACATGAAGCTTATTGTTTAAAAACAAAAAGAAAAGAAAATAAAAGAAAAGAAACCAACTCTATAAACCTGCTCTTGATTGGCTGTTTTTTTTTTTTAACTCTATGAATTGCCCTCATTAGAATTTTGTATATATTGAGTCTGGGGGCCAGTCCATGATGACCCTGATGAGCATTTGGTGGAAGCCGTGCTGGACTCATCGGGAAGTCCCTTTAACCCGGAGATTTCTGTGATGCCCCAGAAAGAAAGCTCTTTTTGGGGCTCAAGCCAACTGTCCTATTTGAACACAACCAAGGGTTACATGGCTTTGATGCCCAACCGCAGAAGCCCGATGGGGCATGACTGGCCCCGGGGCCAAGAGCACGGGGCTCGCTCTGTGTTCGGTGCCAATGTCCACGCGGTTCACGCAGGGAGGTGGGTTAAATCGTGACTCTCCAAAACACAGGCCCCACGAAGGCTGTGCCGAGGAACAAGCTCAAGGTGAGGATGACCCCTATTCCCAGGATGCGCTTTCGCCAGAAGTTTCAAAGAGCAAGAATGAGAGGCGACAGTCCTGTTGGCGTCGCCTCGCTTGGTGAGCCACGGGGTGACCAACTCGGGTGGTATCGGGGCCACCCTGCTCGCACTAAGAGCCGGGGGACAGGCAGGGGCACTGCTCCAGGGACACAGGCGAGGACCCGGACGGTCCACCTTCTGTCGCCTCCCAAGAGTCTCCGCTGCTTTGCTGGCTGCTTTGTCTTTGGCTGCAAATGAGACCCTCGGTCCAGGCCTCCCTCCCCACGCGCAGCCTTCACGCCCGAGGCCACGGCAGCCGCCCGCCTGCGCCTCCCTGCCCGCTTCTTTCCTCTCCAGATAGTCCCCACACAGCTGCTGCAGGGCCAGATGCCTCGGCCGAGGGGGCCAGGTTCCCTGCGGGTTGGGGACGCCGTGAAATGCAGGGGCTCTCGGGGGCCGTTGGCCAGTGTCCTGCTGGGACAGGGGGCGACTGGCCGCCCTGCGAGGTGCCCAGGAGGTGACAGGACGCTGACCTCGGGGCAGCGCCGACCTACGCGGCAGGTGCAACGCGGCCAGGACATGTGCCCCCCTCCAGCGCCCCGCCAGTGGGAGGGTTGGGACGACAGCAGGGACACTTGGCCAGCAGTCCTCGAACCCAGGCCCTGCGCAGGGCCCTGCATGCAGCTGCTCCTCGTGAAAGGAGGCCCTAATCGCTCTTACAGTGACCAAGTCGTCCTTTTTAAAAAAGTATCTGACCTCCTTCTGCAAGATGTTCCTTCAGAGAAGCGGCCCTTGAGCCCATGTGTACCCATGTCCAGACACGACACCGTGCCCCATGCGCAGCCTTAAAGTGTCCCGGAGCCACCCGTCGCCGCCGGGCCTGCCTCACCCTGCGATGGCCACCCAGGAACAGGCCACCCCAGCCACACCGTACGTGACCAGCCCCAGAGGTGGCCCCGCAGCCTGACACCAAGGCACACGCCAGGGCTCAGCAGCTTCCCCAGCCCAGGGACCGACAGAAGCGCCCACTCACCCCGTCGCCCCCACAGGTGGCCCAGCCCCAGGGGCCTTTGTGAAGCTCCTGCCCTCGAGGTGACGGGAGCCTTTGCAGCACTTTTGAGGTTCAACGAGACCAACCGGGTTTGAAGACAGGGTTCTCTTCACCAGCTCACCACTCACCAATGGACGGATGGGCGCACACGAGCCTAGGCCACAGCGGATGCCGCAGAGCCGGCTGCCCACCTGGGCCCCAGAGCCTGCCCCCGTCCAGCGGCGGCTCCCTCCCACGGGGTCCCTGGCTGCTCCTCGGCAGGAAAACTGTCAGCTACCCAACGAGCCCCCACTCCTCCTCCTCCCTTCCCAGGGAGCCACAGCCGGGTCAAGCATTTGCTGTCCGCGTCCCACGGCGAGTTGGCCAAGCGCCGTAGGAGCCCGAGCCGGAACGACCACGGTTTAGTGAGAGTCTGGCCGTTTAGCGAGAGTCTGGCCGTCAGGGGCCCACAGGTAGCCCTACCCCCTCCCTCCCTCCTGGTGAAGTCATCGCCGGGAGGATCCAGCAGGAAGAAAAGCCTCTCGGAGCTCCCGTTAGCAGCCTCACCCTCAAGGAAAGGCCTCACGTGGAAAGTCTGGCAAATAAGTACATTTGTAGGAGCTTTAAGGTAAAATAGTTTAAGTGCACGGGCACCTTGTGTGACTGTGACTTTAACCATCTCTTGCTAAAACCTTACCAACGATGCTTCCAGTCACTGTTCAGGTGGCACCTCCTCCTGACATGACCCTAAACTGCTTCTGAGTGAACCTGGCGTTTCTAAGTTCCCGTCACAAGTACCTACTGATGGCCTTAAAGTGTACAAATCACCTCTCATCCTCGGTTCCCTCTTTTTCTCATCTCTGAACGTTTGCCCCAAATTTGATGCCCACTTATCCTCAGGGGTTCCCAGACACCCCCGCCCTGCCCATCCCCACCCCCACCCCAATTATTATACCAATCTGCATGCAGCGGTCGTCTCCATATCCATTTCTCTACAATTTCTTTTTTTCCCCTTTCTGCTCTGCAGAGGTGCAGAACTTATAAAATGCTTCACAGAACGGAATCCAATTTTCTTAATGCCCAGTTTAGTGTATCTTTGGCTTTTCTTGCTTGGATGCCCCCAATTTTGGTCAATCATCAAATATCATTATTACCGTCTTTGCTATGTCAACCTTTTGAATTTGTCATCTCCTCATTGGATCTGGTGCTAATATTCTGGTCCATGATGTCATAAGTGCTTCAGGATGGGAATCAGGAGATAGATAGATAGATAGATAGATAGATAGATAGATAGATTTATTTATTTATTTATTTATTTATTTATTTATTTATTTATATTTTTTAAGGAGATTAGGAGATCTCGTTGAAATATTAAATACCTTTTCACCATGAAGAATCTCTTAAAAGTAATTTCAAATATCAACGTTCCAAGTAATGAGTGACTAAGTGTGCATATTCAATAGCATGTCCCGGGAGTAACTGAAAGATGATGATCAGCGTGTATTTTTACTAGTGAATCGGCAAAAAGAACATGAAATCTGACTCTAAAATCTTTGTGAGATAGATTTGATTTTAGACAGTATGTGTAAAATAGCATTCTTACGTAAAATATACTTAAAACTAAGTACTCTGTGAGCCAAAATGGACAGAAGCTAAAGGTTGTACTGTCCTTGTACTATTTTACCTGTTTCTTTAACACAAGTGTTCAAAATAGATTGTGGGTCAGACAGTGGCCCCCCGAAAAGATGTGTCCTAACATCTAATAGTGTAAATTGATTACTATGAATAGGGTCTTTGTAGACGTAATCAACTAAGTCAAAAATCTCAGAGGAGGTCATCCCGGATATAGGGTGGGCCCTGAACCAATGGCCAGCATCGTGATTAAAGAAAGGAGAGGAAAAAAAAAAAAAAAGAAAAAAAGAAAGGAAAGGAAATCTGACCCCAGAGGGATGCAGGGAGAAAGCCAGGTGAAGGTGCAGACGCACAGACCGCAAACGACGGACTGCCATCAGCCACCAGAAGCTGGGGTAGAGACAGGACATCAGTCCGCTCAGAGCTTCTAGAAGGAACCCACCTGCCAACGCATTGATTTTGGACTTCTGGCCACCAGAACTATGAGAAAATAAATTTCTGTTGTTTTAAGCCATCAAGTATATGTTATTTTTTATGGCAGTCCTGGGACCCACAATGTACGGTGATTTGTACGCATTTATAGATTTTCATTTAAATCCTTTCCACTTCCAAATTGGACTTTTTGGACTATTAAATTAAAACCCCATGTATATCTGCTTAAATAGCTGGATAAAACTGCAAAACAAAGAAGTATGAAAACAAAATTTTTTTTTTAAAAAAAGCCTGACTTGAGGGGATCCCTGGGTGGCTCAGCAGTTTAGCACCTACCTTCAGCCCAGGGCGTGATCCTGGAGACCCGGGATCGAGTCCCGCATCGGACTCCCCGCATGGAGCCTGCTTCTCCCTCTGCCTGTGTCTCTGCCTCTCTCTCTCTCTCTGTGTGTCTATCATAAATCAATCAATCAATCAATCAATCTTAAAAAAAAATCCTATTAAAAAAAAAAACCTGACTCAGAATAATTGCTGTAAAAAATCAATACTGTTTAGCAAAGACCGTAGGTCCTGGAGTTAGAATGGCAATCTCTATTCTTAGTTCTATTATTTTTTTTTTTTAGTCATATGAACTTGGCCAAGATATTTAACCTCTGAGCCAAATGACCTACTTAATCTGTATAACAAAAGATAATAGTACTCGTTACTATGTTAGTTGTGAGAGAGAAATACGATCATTTATGATAAAAATTTTGGCACAGTTCTTTCTTTCTTTTTTTTTTTTTAAAGACCTTATTTACTTACTCATGAGACACACAGAGAGAGGCAGAGACACAGGCAGGGGGAGAAGCAGGCTCCATGCAGGGAGCCCGACGCGGGACTCGATCCCGGGACCCTGAGGTCACGCCCTGGGCCCAAGGTAGATGCTCAACCACTGAGCCCCCGAGGCATCCCAAAATGTTGCACATTTCTAGGCAAACGGTGAGCTCTGATTTTGTTCCACCACTTCCCATGGGACTAGCTTCTAAAGGAAACCCATCTTCTCTCTTGGCCTCCATGACCCTCCCTGGTTCTGAGACAAAAAGCAATTATGCAAATCTGTCCAGGTCTTTCTAGGTTAACCAACATCGAGTGACACTTGAAAAAAAAAAATCCTTCTATAATTAATACTCAACATGTGAACAGTATTTCAGAGTCGAGTCCACCAGGAATACTTGGTGCATTCATTTCCGGATCAAATCCTAATCCTACCGAAAAAGTATTTGTTCTTTTATCTACGTATTCGTCTTACAAATAAGGACACGTGAGGTCAGAGAAGTCTAGTGAATGCCTAAGTCAGAGGGTTATATTAATCCAGTACACAAGGGGGTTTTGTCAGCTTTTCATTATGAAAAAAATCAAACCTGTAGGAAGTAAACAGAATAATGCAGTAAGTCATCAGGTCCCCATTACCGAGCTAAAACGCTTCTTTACAAGATTTACTTTCAATTCCTCATAACGTCCTTCGTGGGACAACACACGACATCTCCGGGCGTACTATGTAACTTAAAATGTGCATTATGTCTTAAGAAAGGAGAGGGAAAAGGGACAACCGGAAAAGACAATCCACGATGAGAACTTTCCACCCAAAACGCTCTGTCTGTAAACCAAAACGGCACCGAGACCATCCCCACGTGGTATCACTCAAGTTACCAGAAATATGTCACCGTAGGTTTATCGACAAGGCGTGAACGAAGTAGGAAGTCTCTGAAAATTCAACAGCAAAGGTGAAGCCTAAATATGCATAAGCCTAATGGTTATATCTGACAGAAAGACACTTTTGAGTCAGAAAAATCTACTTTTCAATGGACAGACAAAGCAAACTACTTTTTAAAGTGTATATTAATATCACTGGAGATAAAATCTTTAAATTAAAAAAAAAAAAAGCAAAACGGGGTGCCTCCATCCCTCCTCTGCATCACAATGAACAGGTCCCAGTCAACAGGTGAACTGTTTCTAAGAACCAATCACCCTTTTACCCAGAAGTGGGTTGGGAGACGGATTCCTTGCTCGTCATCGCCGTGAGGAGCGCCTCCGACAGACACGGCCGTAAGAAAGAGAAAACAGATGGTTATAAATACAAGAACTTCCAACAGATGAAACCGGCAGGAGTCGGCAGAGATTCAGAGCTCCCGGTCCGGGGTGGAGACGGCCGGAGACGCAGAAAATGGAAAGGCACCCTGGAGCGGCAGCGCGGATGGAACAGGCGGGGGTGGGATCACCGCAAGCTCTTCGCACCTTACTTTCGTGCAGCAATCAAGAACCGCTTAAAACCGAGGAGCCCGTTCTCAGATGCGGCACAGTAGACCTCATCGACGGCGGCCTGCGTGTATTATGGAAAGAACAGCTACTAAAGAGACACCACAGAGGCATGCGGGTCTAGGACGGTGGTTAACAATTAGACACTTGTTTGGCTTTCCGACAACACGCGGGCTCTCGGGGGAGAGACGGTGTCCAGGGCTACGTGGTCCTTACCCACCCCGTGTCTCAGAGCAGGGAGGGATGGGAAGTCCAGTCGACAAGGTATCTTTGTACTGCATCCTGCTCTTTAAGGTAGAAAGGGGCCAATAAGACGTTTCCAGAAGGGTATAATTGAATAATTAGCCTGACTTCCCGTAAGGGCTTAGAATAAAATAGTCGGCTTCTATAACAGCGACGAGTTTACAAATATTAATTTCACAAATAAAACTATGGAAAACAGGGTTTTGACCTAACGAGAGTTTCTATCTCCGGGTCATTTTTTTTAAAAGATTTATTTACTTATTTATTATTTATGATAGACACAGAATGAGAGAGAGAGAGAGAGAGAGAGAGAGAGAGAGAGAGAGACAGGAGGAGGGAGAAGCAGGCTCCATGCAGGGAGCCCGATGCGGGACTCGATCCCAGGACTCCAGGATCACGCCTGGGCCAAAGGTAGGTGCCAAACGGCTGAGCCACCCGGGGATCCCCCTATCTCCGGGTCATTTTTGGGGCCACTAATTAGCCCAGGAATTTAGAGTTGGCAGTGAATCGACGTAATGCTTCTGAGACACAGGGAGTAAATGTCCATGACCCTCACGTTCAAGTTCAGGGCGTTGCAACCACCCCCCCGACTCCACCCCCCGACTTGCAAGCAAGTAAAATGTGCTCTTGTTAGTCGAAGCACAAAGAAACGTCCAGAAGGGTGTTAGAGATCCAGGGCCAGGGAATGGGGCCGCGACTGTGTGAGGGAGAGGGAGGGATGGAGAGGGACGCGCAGACTCTGAGCGGAGGCCAAAGCCCCACGCGGGGCTCCACGCCCGGACCCTGAGATCCTGACCTGAGCTGAAATGAAGAGCGGGATGTTTAAGTGGGCGCCCCAGGACCGCGGGTCTTGTCGGTTCTTTGTGCTTCTGCACCGTCAGCACTTAGAGCCTCCCAGGTGCTGGCTGCGTAACAAACGAATCCCGGATACAGTTAACAGGTCCACTTGATGCATGCGGAGCCGGAGAAGATCGGGATCTACAGACAAGCACGCGGCCTCAGGTGTCTGATCCGCAGCCTCACCCTTCCACCGGGAGCAGTGACGCTGCTCCTCAAGCCCGGGGGTGGGGGGAGGGGGGCAGCAGATGGGGAAGGAGCAGGAGCTGATGACACGTCTGAGTCCTGACCCGTCCTGCAAATCTACTACAGGGAGGCTTTCAGAGGAGGATGCGGGAGCACCCGTCACACAGGGCCCGTTTCCCTACCACCCAGCACGCAGAGGCATCTCCCCGTCAGAAGCTGGCACAACTGCCACCCCCGTCTCCGTGCACGTGATCGTCCCAACGTGCAAAGAGACAGGAGCCTCCACGTGATCTAGTCAGAGCCTCGTGGGCCACGAGGTCGCAGGCAGCGCGCTGCTGGGGGGGTGTGCCCGGGGGGCCGCAGCCCCATGCAGGCCCGGCCTGCCCCTCCAGCACCGCCCTGGCGCTGCACCCAAGGGCAAGCCCGCTCCTGCTTCCACGTCTCTCACGTGCTTCAGAGCGTTCGCTGAATCCAGCTTCGGGGAACGTGGCCCTTGCCCCCACCCCCAAGGCATCGCTGCCTGCAAGGACAGGCCCCCCAGACTGGGCCACCGACCCCTCTGCGGGGCGGGCGGCTTTGGAGGCGGCGTGAGGGAGCAGTGGCCCAGCCCAGGGGCAAAGGAAGGGCGCCCAGCGCAGCCAAGGGCCCCCTCGGGTCCCCACGAGCCGAGGAGCCCGGCCGGGGCCACGAGCGTCAACAGTCCCGGGAACAGAGCATTTCAGAGACGCGGCTGCGCCCAGCCCCACCGCAGCTGATGCCGTGCACGACCCGTGTCCCCTCACCCCTTTGCTGTCTGTCCTCCCCGGTCCGGCACGACCCTCAGTTTCCCATTAGGGTTCACAGGGTCATAGGGTTCATAGAGAGATTCATACGTGCGTAGTCCAGACTATGCTCACATCAAAGCTCAGTTCCATGTTACTGTTTCTTGCATTTTTTTTTTTAATTCCCTCTATTAGTGACTTTTCTTAAAGGTATTGTCCTGCGGCCTGGAATGCCTCCAAGTCCCCTTCCTTCAGCAATTGTCACCTAATTCCTCTAAGCGGCGTTTTTCATTTCCTCCCAAGAGGCGACAGCACTTCCTACGTTACTTCCATTACAGCTCTTAGCAAATTGCCTTATTTTTTTTTTTAATTTTTTTTTTTTTTTTAGCAAATTGCCTTTAATCTGTTTCTCTCTTGCAAGACTGAGCTTCTGGACAAAAGGGTTTGATCTTTGTATCCCAAACATGATCCTTTTTTTTTTTTTACCCCCTAATGAACGTTTTTTAACTGTAGAAGAGCCGTGGCGCTATGGAAGAGTCGCAAAGGTGGTACAAATAGCTCCCTGGGGATCTTTTCAAAAATCAGACCCTATATAGCAGGTTTGGGGAAATCCTGATATTATGGATTTTCTGACAAGCGTCTACCCCGTGAAAACGCAGCTGGTCTGGGGACCCGGCGGCGACAAGCTACGACACAGGGACAGACACGCGGGGACAAAGATGCTGAGCCCTGGCTTCAGGTGAGTCACTCGGGAACGGTCTGTTTTAAGGTGCCAAAGGCAGGGCCCAGCCCCGAGAGGCCGACCTAGGCCACCGGCCTGACCCCCGGGAGGCTGCACTCGCAAAGCTTTGGCGCGGCCAGCGTGGAAAGCCACCGGCCCTCCCGGCTGTCGCACATTCCGTCCTCGCAGGCCCGTTTCCTCCTCTGCAAAACCGACTGGCGGGTGCGGCAGGAGGCCCGTGGGGCTGGGGGGCTGGGGGGCCGGGGGAGCGGCCGCCTCAAGCTCAGCGCCTCCTCGACTCGGTGCCTGGGGACCCGGCCAACCCTGGGCTCGTCCCTCCCCGGACGGCCCACAGCCCCAGGGGTCAAGGGAACACGGGAGGGCAGGGGGCCGGGCGGCGGGGCCCAGTCTGGAGGGGACGGGGACGCTCTGTGTGGGGCCAGGCTGGTGGCCCGAGCTGCGCACTGCAGGCCAGGAGGGGCCGATCCCGGGTGCGGGGCCCGTGGACAGCACATGGCCTCCAACAGCTGCTCCCAGGCCAGAGGGCCCGGCTCCCACCAAGACTCGAGGGACTGTGGGGTCACAGCACCCCGAGCACAGGGACCTCGTGGACGTCGGGCCGCCCTGCTGCGTCTAACGTGGCCCCTCCCCGCTCTTGAGGATTGGAAGTAAGCACTTCCCACGGATGCCCAGGGGCAGGGCTCCCACGCGGCCACTGTGCTGCCCTGGGGGGTGGGGGGCAGCAGGTGCCAGCACCAGAGACGGAGCTGCACAGCTCATGGCCGCGCAGCCGCCCGGTGACTATCCCTTTGGGGTCAGAAAAAAAATTGCAAACAGAATTAACCCAGCTTAACCTGAACCGGTTGCTAATGATTCAGGAACAGATGCGCACCTCTGCCCCAAATGCTGTCACTTGTTGAAGAGCTGGATTAGGACCAACGCTCAAGACCCAAATTACACGGGCCGCCGGGAACCCAGAGGGTGAGCATCTGCCTTGGGCCCAGGCCGTGACCCCGGGGTCCTGGGATCGAGTCCTGCGTCGGGCTCCCTGCATGGAGCCTGCTTCTCCCTCAGCCTGGGTCCTTGCGCCTCTCTCTCTGAGTCTCTCATGAATAAATAAAATCTTTTTTTTTAAAAAAAGGAAATATTTGAATTACATGAAATTCTCCATGGCTGTTATCTCTGTTTTCTTATCTCGAAACCTTTGAATTCTATGCCTTAAGAACTACTGAGCAGGCGTATCTGCAGACACACATAAATATGGAAAAATACTCACCGACTTGTAGTAAAGTAGACTTTTACATTTTGCTTCCATTTCCATACCTTAATTTTTTTTTTTTTTTTATAAAAGCATATGTTACTTTTAGAAATACACAATAAGCCTGCCTTAAACACACAGGGCGTCTGTCAGCAATCTGTTTCTCAGAGTAGGTACAAGAGAATCACGTCTGCATATCGACAGGCTGGATCCCCTGCATTAGCAGCCTCCCCTCACGCTGGAAAAATCATTTAAGCTCATTTGGAGTCGATTCCTTTATGTAAAATTATGTAAAATCATTTAAGCTCGTTTGGAGTCGATCCCTTTATGTAAAATCAAACTCTGAATTGCAGGATGTACCTTAGAGATCATCTGCAGACCCCGTTCTTGTTTGGGAAATATGCACGGATCCCGGCCGTTCCAACCCAGCAGCCGGCAGCTCATCACCACTTGCGCCGCGACCGTCTGCCGTCCCGAGGACCCAGCATTTCAGGAAACTTCTCCGCGCTCTCTGGCAGCCCTCCCCTTCCCACATGGCTCGTTCTTGGCACGACCTTCTGGATTTCCTAAAGGCATGATCTCCCTCACAGTCATCCCCAGGCTCACAAAGACAAAGGGTGAAACAGCCTCCAAACGAAAAATTATGAAACCACATACACTGAAGAATTTCCAGGCCACAGCAATCTCCCGAGACCCAGAAAGGCTGGGATTAAATATAGAGATGGGCACATGGAACACAAGTGTCCAGATGGTGAATTCAGATATTTTATTGTCTTTTATACATGCCATGGACTTTTTTGCTCCTTCCAAACCATGAGAGCAGGAATATTCTAAGTTGAAAACAACCTTTAGGGGCCTCTCCTCTGCTGCCCTGCCCACCGCTCCCTTGCAGTGTATTCAATAAACCCTACCTCCTTTAAAAAAATAAATTAAAAAAAATAATAAATAAATAAATGAATGATTGAATGAATAAATAAATAAAATAAAATAAAATAAAATGAATGAATGAATAAAATAAATAAAATAAAATAAATGAATAAAATAAAATAAAATGAATGAATGAATGAAAATAAAATAAAATGAATGAATGAATGAATAAAATAAAATAAAATAAAATAAATGAATGAATGAATAAAATAAAACAAAATAAAATAAAAAATAAAATAAATGAATGAATAAAAATAAATAAATAAATAAATAAAAAAATAAATAAATAAATAAAAAGGAAGAAAGGAAGGAAGAAAAGAACCTCTAGGACTGGTATCTTTCCATCTTCTGCAAAAATGGTGCTAGACCCCAAACCACCCAGCCACCTTCTGCGACATACGCAGTCATGCCAGGCTCCTCCCTCTCGTTATCCCACTCACACGGCCAGTCAGGATGTCCCAGTTATTCCAACCCCTTAACAATTTTCGCCTCTAACATACTTGGCTCGTCCCAGAATCGCCTTCCGACGGCCTCGGCAGCTCCAGCCACCCCCTCCAATCTCCCTACCACACCTGCTGTCCCCAGTATAAAGCGGATCACGTTACTTGCCTCGATTCCCCGATTCTTCGAAAATGGCATACCAGGCGGCGCACGACGGGACTCCCTCTTACCTGTGCAAATCACCGCTTGCAATTCTCTGTCAGGGGCAGCCAGTCCTCTAGCCGTATCAAGTCACCTAGAGTTCCTCGTTTATAAAGCGCCAGATCACGTGTCTGTGGCTTTGCATGTGCTTCCCAAGGAAAAATCTCCACCCTCCCAGGCCATCTGCTTAGATAAGACTGTTCCTCACTTTTCAAGACTCCCTTCATTCAACAACTCTCAAGCGAAGCCAGCTCTCTCCACTTCCCGAGGACAGGAGGCCTTGGCTTCCTCCGCTGGGGTAGGAATTTGTGCAGAAGTTTTGTTTATCAGCCTTAGTGAGTGGCAAGGCCCTAGAACACAAATGTTGGTTGAAAGAACACACAAGTGGCTTAGGAAATGTGGGCTGGACGATGAGAGGACTACCGATGTGGACAGCATCCTCCGGTTAGAGATAAGACCAGTCAGCATGTGTTGCAAAGGACCTTTATCCTAAAGTGCTCTGAAAGAACCAGGAGCAATAAAAATGTTGCCAGACTAGAAAGGTCTCTTTTCATCCTTGCAAGTCTCCATTTCTACAAAAACCACCTTTATGATAAGGAGTGGGGGGTGATAACTACTCATTAAAATCTACTGTTTTGGGAGGTGCCTGGGTGGCTCAGTCAATGAAGGGTCTGCCTTGAGCTCAGGCCGTGATCTCGGGGTCGTGGGATGGAGCCCCACATCCGGGCGGGCTCCCTGCTTGTCCCGCTGCCCTGCTCCCTGCACTCGAACACAGGGCTCAATCTCAAGACCGTGAGACCACAATCTCAGCTGAAACCAAGAGTCAGATGTTTAACCGACTGCACCACCCGGGCGCTCCTAAAATTTACTGTCTTTAATGATAAAAGTACTACACAGTTATTGTGAAAATATGAAATGTAAAGAGAAGTAACAGTATGAACTGGCCACAATCCCAGTGAGCAGAAATAATTGACCATTGATAACATTTTTGGGAGATCCTCCTAAATGGAATTTTTGTTTAAAGATTATATTTATTTATTCATGAGACACAGAGAGAGAGAGGGGCAGAGACCCAGGCAGAGGGAGAAGCAGGCTCCATGCAGGGAGCCCAACGCGGGACTCGATCCCGGGTTCCAGGATCACGCCCTGGGCTGAAGGCGGCGCTAAACCGCTGAGCATCCAGGGATCCCCCTAAATTGATTTTTTTTTTAAAGATTTATTCATTCGCCCTAGAGAGAGAGGAAGAGGGGGATAAAGGGAGGCACAGAGGGAGAGAGAGGGAATGCTGAAGCAGACTGCCCTGAGAGTGGAGCCCGAGGGCTTGATTCCAGGGCCCTGAGATCATGACTTGAGCCGAAATCAAGACTCGACAGCTTAACCAACTGAGCCACCCAAGTGCCCCTGAATTGATCTTTTTTTTATACCAAGATTATACTGCATGCAACAACAGAATCGTATTATACCAACTATGTTATAACTGAATTTACCATCTCATAATATTCTGTGTTGAATTACAGTAATAATCTATAATTACAATCCCATGAAATGATCATTAAAAATGTATATTGGGCAGCCCGGGTGGTGCAGCAGTTTAGCGCCTGCCTTCAGCCCAGGGCGTGATCCTGGAGTCCCGGGATCGAGTCCCACGTCGGGCTCCCTGCATGGAGCCTGCTTCTCCCTCTGCCTGTGTCTCTGCCTGCCCCCCCCCCCCCCGTCTCTCATGAATAAATAAATAAAAATTAAAAAAAAATTTAAAAATTAAAAATGTAGATTGCTGGGCTTCATCTCGATCTGTTGAAAACATTCTTGTATGAAGAATCCTGGAATAGTCATCTTAACCCTCTCAGTGACTCTCGTGTGCAGTACACTTTGAGAGCCACTAACCACCGCGTTTTCAGATCACTATGGTAAAATGACAGAAAAGTGAAGGTTTCAGGGGTATTTACTTTGGCAGCACATAAGAAAGCATGGGGGCTGCTGCAGACCGGGATGGGTGACCGCCCCAGCTGATGAGCCCACGGCGCTCTGCAAATAGATTCTGAATAACTGGTCTCAGGGACGTGGTGGTCATTGTGTATCAGGAAAGAGGTTGAAGGAGATCGTTTCTAAGGTCTGTCTCAACCGTAAGATCCTAAGACTGTAATTAAGACTCTTTGGGCTAAATTATACTTCAGAGACAAAAACGAACAGTTACCTGGGAAGACAGTTACGGAACTGGCTGGGCCTGTTTGGGGGCAGTGGTTTAGAGGGAAGACAGCTCTCCACGCTGACAAAAACTGTGCATCTCATGAATAGAATTTTTTTTTTCCCAGAAAAGATTAACGACTGTTTTCCTAAGACTTTTCAGCTGCTGCTCCCGTGGCTCAAAACGTCTTCCTCGGTAATGAGCAAGGCACGGGGAGGCTGGGTGGGGAGAGCCAGACAGGGGGCTGCAGGGCCAGGCCCCCTGAGACCCCGAAAATGCTGAGAGGTAGGGAGACCAGAGACCACCCTGCCCGAGGGGTCTGTTCATGGCCGTCACCTTGTGACCAACGAAGAATGGCCAGACCCCAAGGAGAAGCAAGACACTGAAGATGTTATCACCGTCCTCACTCAAACAGGACGTCGCAAGAACGACAAGGCCACAGGCCACAAAGAAAAGCATGTGGGTGGAGGCGCACGTTGGCCACCCCGTCGGGAGCCCTCACTGCTGAGAGCCCCGTGTGTGACCTCGCCGAGGTGACTTCCATCCCTCTGCTCGCTGTCCTGTGTCCCCGAGATCCAGTCTCCGGCCCCGTGAGACGAGAGCCCTGCTGTGGCGCTGCAGCCCCGCTACCTCGGAAGAGGTTAACGTGAAAGGCCTCGGCGGAGAGGGAAGGCCGGGGCACCTGGCTGGCTCAGTCGGAAGGCACGGGACAATTGATCCTGGGGTCGTGAATTCAAGTCCCATACTGGAGATGACATTAAAATAGTACTGATGAAATCTTTTTTTTTTTTAATTTTTTTTTTATTTATTTATGATAGTCACACAGAGAGAGAGAGAGAGAGAGGCAGAGACAAAGGCAGAGAGAGAAGCAGGCTCCATGCACCGGGAGCCCGACGTGGGATTCGATCCCGGGTCTCCAGGATGGCGCCCTGGGCCAAAAGCAGGCGCCAAACCGCTGCGGCACCCAGGGATCCCAGTACTGATGAAATCAGAAAGAAGAAAAGAAAAGAAAAGAAAAGAAAAGAAGAAAAGAAAAGAAAAGAAAAGAAAAGAAAAGAAAAGAAAAGAAAAGAAAAGAAAAGAAAAGAAAAGAGAAAAGAAAAGAAAAGAAAAGAAAGAAAAGAAAAGAAAGGAAAAGAACAAAAAGAAAAAGAGAAGGACCCCGTGGTTCTCTAGAACTACGGTAATGCCAGTAATCTGATTTAACCTTTTTTATTTTTAAGCAAAAAACCTACACAGGCCAAGTCTACAGAAGTTAAACCCAGAGAGCGGTAAGGGCTGTAAATCGGCGTGGCTGGTTGGTGACAAAATAACTACCCTGGGAGACCACACTTCTCACTCCCGCTCCAGTGTTTTGGATATGCAAGATTTCTTTATGACTACAAACTGCCTTGTATGCAAAATCCTAAAATGTTAGAGAGAAATCACGGAGGGCCAAATGTTTGAAATCTTTACATATGAAAATGCCATATTGTAAACAAATGGCTTAAAATCGTTGCATCTTAAAAGTAGATTGACATTTCAAGGATAGCTGCAATAATGCTCCTTATGTTCTCTTCCCAGAGTTATAATTTAATTCCCCGCTTGGCAGGAAATTCAGTGATTACTCTCACTTTCTGACATTTAAAAAAAAAAAAATGCCTTCCAAAAAGACAAATAATATTTTCAAACATAGTCTTTGTGTTATACACACTTTATATGTCTACCTAGGAGTTGACACACACACATCCCGGTATTTTAGCGGTTATGCACGTTTATAGGTGCTATGTTATACATACTCTCATTATAGAATGTATAAGCTCTTTATTTGTTCTAAAATATCATTTCGAATCTTAATAATATTGTTTTTACAGATGAACATGTGGGGAGGGGGGAGAAAAAAGAGAGAAGGAAACAAACCATAAGAGATCCTTAAAGACCAAAGGCAGGGGTGATGGCGTCAAGTGGGTGAGGGATGGGCTAGATGGGCGTGGGGGTTACGGAGGACACTATGTTGAGCACTGGGTGCTGCATGTCAGTGATTAATCGCTGAACTCTACTCCTGAAACCAATATCGCACTGTATGTTACCAGAATTTAAATTTTGAATTTAAATAAATTGAATTTAAATAGAGACATTGAATTTAAATAAAAATAGAAAGGAAAAAAATTTATATAATGTTGTTTTTAAAAGTTAACTAGACTGATCCAAGCACTCTATATTTACGATGGAAATTGTATTTACAAATACCCAACTAAGGAATCTGAGGATCAACAACCCAGGTAATTTCCGTAGGTCTCAACTTTAAACGCCATCCATAGGTCAATGGCTCCTAAGCGTGTACCCCTGCCTAGACGTTTCCCATAAACTGCCCGTTCAATGCATCTACTTTGATGCTTCTCAAACTTAACAGGTCCAAAATCAAATTCTTAATCCTCCTCCCTAAACTCTAGGGAGCACCTAATGGGCATCTTCATACCAGAAATGATAGGTCCATAAAAATATATTTAAAAAAAAAGGGGGGTGGGGGGCCACCTGGCTGGCTCAGCCAGTAGAGCATGCAACTCTCGATCTTGGGATTGTGAGTTCATGCCCCATGTTGGTTGTAGAGATGACTTTAAAAATAAATAAAAATTTAGAAAAAAAATGTAAAAATGATAGGTCTATCCATCCAGTTTGTTGAACTTTGGCATGATTACGATCTCTTGTAATATAGCCTACATCCATCACCACTTTCTGTCCTTGTATTCCGAAACACACCCAGAATCCCAGCGTCTTTCACTACCCTCGCCACCACCATTACTGTTGCCTTTCTCAGTAGTGCCCGATCTGTCCTTCCTGCGTCTACATTTGCTTCCGCACAGTCTATTCTCCAAACAGTAGCCGGAGCGACACATTACAAGCCCGTCATCACCTCCAATGACTTCCAATCTCACTCTGAAAATAGGCCCTTATACGCACTCTGTGGTCTCCCACCTCACTCTACTATCCCTCGGACTTAACTTCCCACACTCTCCCACCTGCTTACTTCACTCATTCCCACCACCCAGCCCACTTTGCTGTCCATTCAACACTCCGAGAAAGGAGTTTTTTCTACGCAAAAGGTTCTTTCCCTACACGTCTCTGTGGCATTTTCCTCATGTCCGTCATACGTCACTGACGAGGTCAAAGCATCACAGAGGTATTACTTGACTAGCATCTGTCTCAGCCAGGATCCTTAAAGGAAATGTGTACCACACTAAAGGGGCTACAAGAATAAACAAACGGAAGTGACACGTGTCTCTCCCTCAGCATTCTTCCCAGGCGGCCCATTAATATGGTCCAGGTTGATCTGCCTCCCAGGGCAGGGAGCGGACGGAGACAGGTAGGCAACGGACCTGGAGGAGACAGCAAACTGTCACTTCATTCCATCTCTCCCCAGCACTCAAATACTTGTTGAATGAATTAATATGGCACAGTGGTGACTGATCACCGAATGAGGCTTTAAACACACCCTAGAAACCACATTTTCTTAAAAACAAAACAAAACACTCCTCTGATTGTAAGTCACACAAGGAGTCAGGAGACACTAAGGTCATCCAAAGCAGAGACAAAGGAGACTTCCATGAGCTTGATATGGTGGGTAAACTGTGAGGCCTCTTGCATGCCTCAGACTCCGCCTTGGAGAACTTGAGGTTATCTATCACTCTCACCAAAACAGGGAAATGTCAAAGAAAAGACGCAAGACCATCCGTGGGCATTGCCCTGAGGGTCCCTCCCGACACCCTAAAGCCTTACAGCTGACTCATGATGTCTGGTGTGTATCACAGATGTTTCTAATAACAGAAACAATGGGACCAGAAGTCATACATATGCTGTATTCTGAAAGCTAAGAGGGTATTAAATGTTTAAATATCCGTCCTACATACTGGTATCCGCCCTGAATAAATCAAGCAAGGCTTCTCGTGAGACATTCCATCCCCCTGGCAGGGGTTCACGAAAGGAAAGCTCTTTGAGGAACAAACATTAGTAGAACCTCTGACTCCCTGGTTTTCTGAATTATTTGTGACATCTGCGCATTTGTGTGCAACGGTAAGAAAAGCGTTACTTCTTTCGTTAGAGTTTCCCAGATTCCCCAAAGATGGTGCAGTCAGAGGATAAGATGAGGCAACGGGACGGAGCAACATCTATTTTACATTTAAAAACCGAAGAATTCATGTTGGTGGAGATTTATTAACAAGTAATGTATTTGGGGACTGTAGTAGCCCCTCCCAGACCATCGCCAAAGAAAAGGGGGAAAAAATCAGAGTAACACATCATTAGGAGAAAGAGTGAAAAATATGAGAAGATACCCTTAAAAGAGATCTTTCGTACCTGCTCTCAGGTTCATTAAGAGAAGAATCTCATTCACTGATGAATCCTATCTGTCTTCATTTTCCTGAAAGGGAAGATGGTACTAAACAAGGTCGATAGAAGATAGAAATAGACTGGGTTGCTATGGTTTCTGAAATGTACTCTAATCCTAACCCTACAAATATACTCTTATATACTCGAGTACCACTCTCACAATCTATTTTCATCCCATGATACACCTTTTTCCCCTGAAAGGGAATCAGTTATGTTACTATACTCGATCTCTATTTTAAGAAGTTACAAAAATAATCTCCGAAAAGGGTCTTTCGGTTCCTGGGGAAAACCTGTTTGCTATTGGGCCCCCATTCCACATGCTTTCAATTCAGGGGCAGATCCAAGTATCACAAACTTTGAAGCTCATACAATGGGGGGCAGAGGAGCCCTTTCAGGAATTACATTTCAAGGGCACCTGGGTGGCTCAGTGGGTTAAGCATGTGGCTCTTGATTTCAGCTCAAGTCATGATCTCAAGGTCGTGGGATCAAGCCCCACATGGGGCTCTGAGCTCGGCATCGATCCTGCTTGGGGTTCTCTCTCTCTCTCCCTCTGTCCTCCCCCCGCCCCCGCCCCTGCTCACACGGCTCTTTCTCTAAGTAAGTAAATAGATAAATATATAAATTTCAAAATACTGAAAGTAAATAATTTGTCAGTTATCACAAAAATCACAAAATCCAGAAAACTTGCCTGTGTTTTCAAATAATCACTAGATATGCTTTGGCACCATTTCTTCGGTGTACTTTTTATACTTCTTTTGTTTTGCTTTGACTCATTCGTTTTGTTTGCCTCTTCCTAGTTCAGATATCTTATAATCTGTTCCGTGGAGAGACCAGAAAAATAACTCAACCTTTCCCCTATGAGGGTCAAAGTTCTGCCGTTGTTTGCCCTGCCCACGTGTCTACCGCAGGTGCTGGGGGCACGTGCACATCACGAGATGAGGCTCGGCAGCGGCAGGTTCTGGAGGTCACCCCTTCACACATCGAGGAAGCACGCGTGAGCCTGTGACACGGCCATTGTCCAGCATCGGCCGCTGGACAGCACGACTTCTGATGGCTCACGCCGACAGCCCCACCGCTCCCCAGCTCAGCAGGCCGGCGGCCAGATGCCAGACAGAGCTGCTGGTGGCCGTGGTCACCTCCTCGTATGACGGTTGCTGTGTCGGAGGGGCCTGTGAGTGCACACGGACAGCCTTGGGGTGTATTAGTGCAGAACGACTGCTGGCCTCACATGTGAGCCTGTGCGCACGGCCGGGTGAGGGCAGGGCCCCAAGCTGGTGGCCTGAAGCTGGTGGCCTGAAGCCTCACAGCCGAAGCTGATGGCCTGAAGCTGTCAGCCCAAACCTGGCAGCCCGAAGCCCCACAGCCCGAAGCTGGAGGCCCAAAGCTGGTGTCCCAAAGCGGCAGCGGGCAGCCAATGTGGCCCCAGCTCTGGCACTGAAGGTATGGTTCTTGCGCAGTCCCAGGAAAGCCACAGGCCATGGGGATGCCGAGCAGCGGTCTGCTCCTGGCAAGGCTCTTGCAGGTCACGGGAAGATCCCCGGGCTCAAGCCGTGGGCCTGGTCCACCCGGACCAGCTGCAACAGTCCTTCCTGCGAGTCCTCTGGATGGAGTCCACGCCCTTCCACACCCGGGTTCCTGGCCGTTCTTCACGCACCTCCTGCACACATGCACACACGCGACGGAACCGGCCTTGCACAAGAGCTCATCTGCCCTGCTCACCTGCCCTGCTCACTTGCCCTGCTCACCTGCTGGGGTGCACCTGCCCCGCTCACCTGCCCAGGTGCACTTGGGCACACCTAGCCGATGCCACAGGTTCAAGCAGTAGGCCACCGGCGGCCAGTGGAGCCCCGAGCAGGATCTGCCTCAGTTTCCAGCAGTCAGCACACCTTCGCTGCCACCGGAGCCAGGGAGCAGCTGCGCCCTGAGCGTGGACAGCATTGCACGTTGCACGTCCTGCTGCTCCCTGCAGCGGTGGGGACACAGACAGTAGCGGGGGAGCCTGCCCTAGCCACTGGGCAGTCCAGGATGTGTGCAGGGCAAGAGCCAGGCAGGTTTGTGCTCTGACTACAGTCTACCTTTAAAAATGAAGCAGTGGGGGATCCCTGGGTGGCGCAGCGGTTTGGCGCCTGCCTTTGGCCCAGGGCACCATCCTGGAGACCCGGGATTGAGTCCCATGTTGGGCTCCCAGTGCATGGAGCCTGCTTCTCCCTCTGCCTGTGTCTCTGCCTCTTTCTCTCTCTCTCTTTGTGACTATCATAAATAAATTTTAAAAAAATTTTTAAAAAATTAAAAAAAAAAAGTGAAGCAGGGACTCCGCTAAGCAGCGAGGCCAGCGGGTGCCGGCGCCCAGCAGTCTGTCCAGGCCGGCGGCGCAGAGGTGTCCCATCCTCCCCGTGCCACGCTGCCTCCATCTATCAGCCAAAACCCCTCTGGGTACACCAGGCAACAAGCACATACCGGCCCCACTGTCCTCAGACTTCCCCAGGGGCCCGAGAAATCGAGCACAAAAAAATTTCACAAAAATAAAAATTACTAGGGCGCCTGGGGGGCTCAGTGGGTGAGCGCCTGCCTTCGGCTCAGGGGTGGCCCCGGAATCGAGTCCCACGTCGGGCTCCCTGCGTGGAGCCTGCTTCTCCCTCTGCCTGTGACTCTCATGAATAAATAAATAAAATCTTTAAAATGAATAAATACATAAATAAAAAGGAGGAGAAGAGAAGCTGAGCGCAGAGTGGACCCGGCAGAGCGCCCGGGGCTGGTGGGCAGGGCCCCTCGGGAAGCCGGAGCTCCGCACAGGCGCCGCGGGGTGGGGGTGGGGTGGGGGTGGGCGGGGCGAGGGAGGGAGGAGGGAGGGAAGGGGGAGGGGATGGGGTGGAGGGGGGGGCGGAGGGGGGAGGGAGGGAGGGAGGCCCTGCCTCCCGCAGCACTACGCCCCCTGCCCACCTGCGAACCCCCCCCCCCACCCCCGCAGCTCCTCCCATCCCTGCTTCACCCCTGCGCAAGCGCATGCAGGAGCCGCACCCAAGGTGGAGCCCCTCCCTTCAGGTGTCCCTACCTGGGCATGGTGACTGGCACAGCCTGGGGGTCCCCCTCCCGCCGGGCCCCCCCAACGCCCCCCCACGCCCCCTGCCCCCACCCCACGGCCCAGTCCCACGCACACCTGCCCGACTCGGTTCCATTCTGGGACGACCCGGGGTCTGCGGGCACCGCTATGTAAATAAATAAGTGAATGAAAATGATGGAGCAGAAGCATTTTCGGTCACATTGCGGGAAATTCCTATTTATGATCTGAAGACTCTGCAAATCAAAGGGTGACTTTAATGATTCACAAATTATTTCCCTCAAATCAGTGTCTCCCGAAATGTGGAAGGTGATGCAACAGATGACCTTAGGCACTCCTGCGTGACCTCCTCTGTTAACCGGCTTTGTTTTGCTATTTATGTTAATATGCATCGAAAAAACCCAACAGGATGCTTCCCTTTTAAATACGTTTAAGTTTTTAAAAAGCTCTATTTGGATAAAAATATTAAAAGCTGCACAAATGGTTCTCAAATATTTCCAGTGATACTATAAAGACATCATGAAAAAAAAAAAAAAACAAAAACCCTGTTCTAGCAGGACACTGCACAACGAGATTTTAATATCCAAGAACTTTAGTGGCATATTATTGTCAGAATATTACTTTTTTATAATTTTTACTTGATCTCAAGTTCACAGAGACGCAAGTGTACTACTTAAGTCAGAATTAGTGGTAAATGATAATATTGGTATCTAGAATGTGATTTATATTCGTTTGAAAGCAAAGAAAATACTTCATCTTCTATTGGATCTGCCATTTTCAAGTCTTTAAAACTGGATTAGGAAACAAATTATAAAAGCAGAATCAGAAATTAAGAGATTTCTGTCATGGAGGTATTGAAAATAACAAAATAACACAGTAAAACTAATACAAAGCTTGGATCTCACCTCCAAATCTTATCTTCAAAAAAAGTATTGTTTCTATAAATGAACAATAAGGAAGTGAGTTAAACACATGTTAGGAGAAGCTGGAAATAATTCTTTTAAAATAGCCAATAGTACAAATTTGTTTTAAAATCAACAGGAAATTAAACAAGAATATATACCAAGCGTGGAAATAAGACTATTAGGCCTAAAAATACAGGAAACCCTGTTTAAAGAACCTTAAATTTCATTGTGAAGGACAGCTTTTTTTTTTTTTCTTGGCCCTTTTTTGGTAGAGGCATCAAAATGTTAAGTTTCAAAGATAAATGTGCCTGAAAACAATTCCCAGATATTACATAGGAGCGGATTTTTACTATTAAAACACTTTCACTGACTTTAGCAAATTTTAGGTAAAATGTCAAAATCTTAGTTTGTTATTTCCACTTAAATTGAATATTATGTTCACATATTTGAAGATGGTTTTATATGAGAAAAATCCATTCATATTTAGACTAATGAGGCAGCATCTATTCTGTAGCCTGTTTTGTTTAGTTTAACACTTTCCGGAAACATGTTCACATGTGGCACTGCAGTAGCCTGAATGCATTTCTTTTTTAAAATACAAAGAAGTGGGATCCCTGGGTGGCGCAGCGGTTTGGCGCCTGCCTTTGACCCAGGGCACGATCCTGGAGACCCAGGATCGAATCCCACGTCGGGCTCCCGGTGCATGGAGCCTGCTTCTCCCTCTGCCTGTGTCTCTGCCTCTCTCTCTCTCTCTCTGTGACTATCATAAATAAATAAATAAATAAAAATTAAAAAAAGAAAAAAATAATAATAAAATAAAATAAAATACAAAGAAGTGGTAAATGAACTTTTCTCAAGACGTAAGAAAGGTTAAGGTCTGATTTCAGGTTTCTGATGTCATAGATATGTGAGGGCATTTCAGGTTGGAGAGGCCTTTTCATCAGCAAGTATTTTCACATTTTTTCTACCTAATATGTAGCGTACATATACATCTGCCATTAATGAATTAAAGTCAATGACACAGATACGGAGTGAAGGCTTGACTGTGTCATACTTATTGCAATTTTAGTGACCTCAAAACATGTTATGGACTGGTTTAGGGTTAGCTACCTATCTCTGCAAGATATATGCCAGAAAAATGTTTGTTTGGTTTTCTTAAGATTTATTTATTCATGAGAGACACAGAGAGAGGCAGAGACACAGGCAGAGGGAGAAGCAGGCTCCCTTCAGGGAGCCCAACGCGGGACTTGATTCCAGGACTCTGGGGTCATGACCTGGGCTGAAGGTAGACACCCAACTGCTGAGCCACCCATGTCCCTCAACAGGGTGATTTTACACTCCCAGGGGACACCTGGGGATGGTTTTGCTTCCCTAGGGGACATCTTATCAACCAGAGATGCTTTTGCCCACCCTCCTCTCCACCCCCAATGACCACCAGAGGACATTTAGCAACATCTGGAGATATTTTGAATCATCACCACGGGGGGGGGGGGGGGGGAGCATGGTGCTGGCATCTAGTAGACAGAGACCAGGGATGCTGCTAAACATCCCACACTGCACAGAAGAGCCTCGTCCCCCCGACTGGACAACAAAGAATCATTGGGCCCTACGTGTCTTAACTGCCAAGGCTGAGAAAATTTGGTCGTAAACACATCACCATGAAATATGCTCTAAAATGCTAGGGTCAAAGACAGGAGAAGGTAGGAAAAGCACAGAAGGTCACATAAGAGAGAGGGAAGATAAGATAGAAGAGAAAGATCAGAATCAAGGAAAAATACAAAGTATTTTTGAGAATTCCCTACAGCTAATATAAGAAATGCAAATATGGAGTCAAACCAGTAATGATCACAAACCCACAATGAGAATGTGTGCAAACCTGACAAGCATTTTATAGAAGAAAAAACGACGCTTTTTTCTTAAGCTACACTTCTGGCTTGTTGATGAATGAACTGCCTTCCATACGATTAGTTTACTCTCTAATGAACATGTTTCCCGTTCCTCCTGGATGCCAGGCCCCGAAAATGCTAGAGTGACTGAGCGAGACTCATGCTGGGCAGCAGTGCTACTTGGATAGATTGTCCAAATAAGAGTGACCTTGAACTCAGAAATCAGATCTCCTTAACTCCAAATATGTTCATCTCTTCCAACACAAGGTAAAAGAATACATATTGTGCCATTTTTTAGTGTTTAACAGCAAGGCGTGTATGTTTGTAATAGATAATGTGTTTGTGTTGTAATGATGCATACTAAACTACTAACAGGTTTTATCTCATGGGGGGCATGGAGGTAAGGAGGGCAGGAATGTAAACAGTCCTATTTTGCTCTCTAGATCTTGGGACTATGTGCTTCTTTCATAATGGGAAATGTATTCAGTTATAATTACTTTTTTTTTTAAAGAACGAATTTTCCCAAAAGCAAAATGCAAAAATTCTATAAGCTGCAAATATTTAATACAATATCTTGCTTTATACGAGATACAAATTGTTTAGAAGTCGCAGCAACGGCTTTAATCATACCCCTAAAAAAAGGAATTTGCTAAAGAAATCCTAGAGTTTATTTTACAGGTTTAAAAACTTTTTAGAAAACAAATATCACTCATCAATCAAGTGATGAATTTCCATGTATGGAGTTTATTGAAAGAAAAGAACACCTGAATGCCATGAGCACACCATCTTTACTAGTGGGGATTTCAATGGACACTTTTATGTTGATGCCATCTGGAAATTAACCAACAGATACCATGAGAGCATTTTTAGGAATGTATACATTCTCCTAAGAGTTGATTTTAAAAAAGCTTACTGGGGTGCTATGGTGGCTTAGTGGGTTAAGCGTCCTCCTCTTGACCTCAGCTCAGGTCATGATCTCAGTGTCCTGGGATCGAGCCCTACATTAGTGCTCCACAGGGAGTCTGCTTGGGATTCTCTCTCTCCCTCTCTTTCTACCCCCCCCCATAAATAAATCTTCAAAAAAAATGTTTACTACCTCTAAAATGGACTCAATACACATTTTACAACTTTTATGAGGGTTACTCTAACTTATTATAATAGTATATATATAGGAATAGTCAATGAACAA
Source organism: Canis aureus (assembly GCF_053574225.1). Classification (NCBI taxonomy): domain Eukaryota; kingdom Metazoa; phylum Chordata; class Mammalia; order Carnivora; family Canidae; genus Canis; species Canis aureus. The sequence continues at coordinate 779,584 of NC_135644.1, forward strand.
TTAAATGCTTTGAATTTTCTCTAAGCTGTTTTATTTAATCATGAGCAGGAATAACTGCACTTTCTATTTTATGATTGATTTTTCTCATTTATGAACATCATTTTATGGACAAAATAATGAATTAGAAGGAAATGAGGTATTTCACCCCCTAAAATTTGGCAGATATCATAAATTTTTTTTCTCACTCTTCAATTAGGGTAATTTACAATAAATAGACAAGTGACATTTTGGCTGATGCTGAAGACTAGCTTGCCAAGGTGTAAAAAATGAACAATAAAAAATGGAAATGAAAACACTGTGATCATAAAACCAATCTCCTTATGGAGCTATAATTTCATTTATAGAAAAATATTTCTTATTCCATCTAATGTCATTTTCTATGTGATATCACACCATAATATAAAAATAATAACATTTCTGCTAATGGCTTATTGCATATTTTTAAATATATTATAAGTGTGTCTTTATAAAAACATACTGTTTGCTTTAGTCATATTCGTATATGATTAGGCACGTTATTATAAATTATAAATAAAATAAGCATCCTCAACTTTTCAAGTAGAGTTATCTGTTAACACGGCATCAACTAATAAATCAAAAATGTATTCCTGGGGGCACCTGGGTGGCTCAGTCAGTTAAGCGTCTGCCTTTGACTCAGGTCATGACCCCGGGGTCCTGGATCCAGCCCCACATAGGGCTCCCTCCTCAGCGGGGAGCCTGCTCCCCCTCCTCCCCCTGCCTGCCTTCCCTTTCCTTGTGCTCATGTACTCTCTATCAAATGAATAAATAAAATCTTATTTTATTTATTGATTAAAATGAATTATTATATTAAAATGAATAAATAAAATCTTAAAAAATGTATTCCTATTTCTTATACTTTATTAGTAAGGGGCACTTTCCAATACATAAACATCTTGATAGGTTATACCCAAATGTGTACCCAAATAAACTTGAAATAATGTAAAAGAGATAAAAATAAACCTGTGTAATTATTTCAACTAATCCACGCAAACCAAGTTACTATTAAATTATGCCAGTTATATTTCTCTTCAGTTATGGCTTCCTAGAATTTGTTTCCCACATCACCGCCTGACATACCCGTTGACTACATCACGTCAACTATATTTTGCTTCCAGAGTAGTCTTTAAAAGTACAAATCCTATTTCATTCAATCTCAAAATATTCCAGTCCAAATCAAGAAGAAATGTTTTCTTAAGGACTGAAATCCTCCTGTGGGTATAATCATGTTTAGAATCTAAATAATTAGGAAAAGGAGGTCATGAAAATCCCATTGTTGGTTCACCCGTTGGCTCTTTTTCTCAATTCTTTATTTTTCTGGCAGAATTGTGGGCGGCCACGGACTGGCTGGAGTAACTGGACCAAACCAAGCCCGGACTTGCGTCCCTCATTCACTCAAAAGGCTCAGGGGAGCCTAAAGGGTGAATAGTTGGTTGACGCTTGAGAAAGTGCTTGAGCAATGGTTTTCAGAGCTCGCTCGTACGTGATCGCCCACACAGAATTAGTTTATAGAAATCCAGTTTGATTTGGGAAAATAAAAATGTTTCAGGATACAACTACATTCAACGGAGAGATAGATGCAGGCTCATAATGTTTGTCACGGATGCTTTTCTAATATTACGATGACTGCCTACTGACCAGTTTTCATTAATGTCGCAAAACTCATTTTGTCAAAATTGGTTCCCTCTACTCATATTTACTTCCAGGTACTCTTACTTTAATGATTGGTCAACTCTGATGGTGCGAGCATCAGAAAGGTTCGAAGTGAAGTCACGGGCAACAGGTATGTCCAGAGCACGGTCACGGTCCGTTTAACGCCTCTGTGGAAACCAAGGGCAGAGATATGCTTGGAGAATCGGGGACAACCTAGGGAGACCGGTAATACCTTGCCTTTGGGCCAAGGATCGAGGTTCACGTCGCCAAAGCTATGAAACCCTCACTCGGTTTCTGGGACGGAGCCCATCCGTACGAACGTGGAAGCTGTAACTCCAACATGACGCGGAAGCCCTGCTCAGCTAAACCGGCCGATTCTAGAAACGCCGGTCTCAGATTCGGTGCTATTTGGTCTTTTTGGACTTTTTACAATGAAGCGCTTGGCAAGCCAGTCCTTTCCCTTCCATACCCTGTGCAATGCTTTAGGTCTCTCACCTATTCAGTTTAGACCTCTGTTGTCTACCTCCTGGGCAGGGAAGATTCAACTTTGGAAAGGAGACATTGGGTTCATCACATTTAGGTTCTCCTCAGTCTCTTTTGCTGCCTTTTCCTATTCTGATTCCCCTCAACGATCAAGCAAGTGCTCTCAAAGCTGACCTGATGGCGCCAACGATTACCCATGTGGGCAGCTTTCAAATATGTATCTACATCCCAGGATGGATCCTTATTTCCAAATAACATACCCAAATTACTACAGCGCATGTTCCCCCACAATGGTCTCCAGGCACTTCACCCTCAAAAATTCCAAAATGGAAACCTTAGTCTTTCCCTCGATTCACATTCTCTGTCCCATATGTCCTTGTCTTGGTGAAAAGTAGCGCCAGCTAGTCAATCAGTCAAAGCCTGCACATGATTCTCTTTATTCCTTCTTCCTGGAACGTTTAGACCCAGTCAGTCAGCATTCTATCAACAAACACTCTATCAACAACATTCTATCACTCCAGCTCTTTCTTCTCCAACTCCACCGTTATCTCCTACATCCACATGATCTCTCATCCAGACAATTTTAAACACTGCCTAAGTCAGTTCCATATGGCTATTTCCTACTTCTGCATTCCATCTTGCCCCAAAGCTGTGCGGTTTCATAAATGCAAAGTTTATCATGTTCCTTAACGCCTTTTCCTTTACTCCATTCTCTTTGAGAACCTTGAAGGACTCCACAGGGTTCACAGTGATGGTACTTTACACAGGCACTTATATACTTAGAAAAATGTAAAAAAATAAAATAAAAATCAAAAAAAAAAGAAAAAGAAAAATGTAACATCAAGCCAAGGAATAAACCAAGTCACGGGATTACTACCTCATAATCCTGGAGGATCGGTATTGCCTCAATGCAATTAAAATACATTAGTTTAAAACAAAGTTTACAGAGTAGAAGGTCAGATTCAAATGAATCTGAGACTTCCAAGAAATTCCACTTGCAACAGGCAAATGAAGCTTTCGCCAGCACTTGTCTGACACTGGAAGGCTTTGGAGGAATCTAGCACAGTAGCTGGCCCAGAAGAATCGTCTGAAAAGTGTTTTGAATGAAGGCCTGCAGGATTAAATGTAGAAACACCTAGCTTTAAACCACTCAGCACACTATTTTTGGCTCTCCCTTATTTCACAAATATCATTCCAGCAGGCAGATCATCCCACTGAAATTCCAATTGGACCTCAGAAATCCTGCGCTGCGGCGTCTCGAGCTACAAGCAAACTACGGCATATCCTTCGATAGTAGCCCTGACTCACAGCTCTTCAGCCTTTCTCTCGATAGGTTCGGTAGCAAAACATCACCACCGAAAGATCAAGTTAGATCCACTCTCAGAAGCTTCTTTCCGGCCCTGACTTGGAATCTGAAGACAACGTAATTCCTCCCCAACGTAGAGACCATATGTGACGTTCCATCTCCCAGAATACGAGACTGAAAAAGAAAAAGAGTGCCCCTGGGTTCAAACTGTGGAAAGGAACGGTGTCTAAAACGAACAACGTAGTGCTAGGAACTTTGACTATTTGTTGCTTTTCTCAGAATCTCAGGATCCTTCTGGTGATCTGTTAGGAGGAGACGAAGGAGATCCAGAGTTGCCTGCTCTCCAAACCCTACAACACACAACTGGGCGAATTCAAGATGGTGGGGCCCCGGGCAGAGGCACACAAAGCTGCGTGAAAATCTGCCGTATCACTGAAGAATTTTGCTTTTACACTTCTCGGTGATGCATGTGGGGTTCGCATTACTATCTTCATTTTGCATTCAAGAAAGTGATCTCCCCAGGATCCCTAAACCAGGAAATGATGGACCCACAGGCAAGACGACACAGAATAGGAAAACACGTGGTAAGGGGCCAGGTTTACCTGTATTTCGGGAAGTCTTTGATAATTCCTCTGGGGTCTTCCTCCACGGCTTCCTACAAACTTCACCCTTTGCTTCATCTTTTCTTGCAAAAGCTCACTACTTTAGATGTACTGAAGTCCACACATAAAAGCAAAACAAAGCCCTGGTACATTTTTGCTTTGTGAGTTTGTCATTTTTGTTTTTCCTTACATAGTTCTTTGTTTTCAAATTTTTAAACCAGGAGGCATTTCTTTGAAAAGTATTAGGGGGCAAAAATGGTCAAGAGCTGAGTTTTGTAAGGTTTGAATCTTAATACCCTAGAGAAGGGAATTCATATCGAAAAGACTGCTCTGTGATCATTGTTTTCACGTGCAAAGTCACAAAACAAAATGTGCTCTTAGCCCTTGATGGGAGTGATGCATTTTAAGTACCGGACCTGAAAAATAGATTGCAACCTTGAGACCCAAGTGACTTTAATGCCTGTGGAGACACCAAGAAAAGCATCAGAGACACAGCCTCTTCTCAGACCTAAAATAAGTGGAGTCCAGGCACATGCGGGTGCTAACATGTATCCGGAAAATAATGACCTAAGTGATCCAACTCATAGGCCTCTCGTCATCACTGACACAGCTATTCGGTCAAAATGGACTAAATCTGAAGAGTGCTCAGAAACACAAAGCAGAGGGGCACAGATGGGTGCCAATCAGTGTATAATGCACTCAGCCTTCCTCAGGCATCTGTCTCCTGGAGAAAAGTTGTGACTCTGCCAGAAACCACTGCCAAATGATTTATGTTTCTCTGATTACTTATTTTCCATTCAGATGTCAACAATCCACAGCATTGCACACTCATCTTTAATAGTAACATGATTTGAAATGATGAAATTAGATCTCCAGGATTCTCCTCCTCAAGTCCTTCCTGCCTCCACCTTAGTGCATGATCTAAATCAGTTACTGCACATCTGCATATTATGTGAAAAAAGTCCAATTACATACCAGTGTGTTGGACGCGATCCCAGGTGTATTTTAAAAACTAAGAAACATGTCATTAAAATGGCCAGGTCATTTTTGTTCCTTTCTACGCTTCAGCATTCTTCAACTTGTTTTGACAGCATGCACTAATTGTGCCAGTCTTGACCTATATATGCTAAAAATGTAAAGAGTTTTCTCCCACGAAATTTCAAGATTAAAGATTTCTTATTTGGTTCACATTAATATTTTATATTACAAATTTTCCACAATGGTATTTCATTTGTGTATAAAAAAATAATAACCAAAAAATAAAATAAAATAAAAAATAAAAAATAATAATAATAACCAAAAATTACTCTACAAAGAGATGATCTCAGTACAAATTACAGAATGTTTTCAACTAGGTAGTTTCTTTTCCTTTTTTTCTTTTTTTTTTTTTCAGAAAATACACAACTTTTTGATAGCGACGTGGTCAAAAACACTCTTTCTGCACCCCCTCTAGTTTTTATCTTTTCTAAATCTCAAGTGACACACCGCGCTGAAGTTACTCCATTTGTACTTGTAGTTTAGGATGCATTCATTTACATAAAATAGTGTAACAGTTAATTAGAATGAAAACAGCATATAATTTACCATTAGGTTAAATACAGCAGCACAAAATTATACTTTCCTCGCCATTTACTGACCTCCTACAAAATGGCAGCCAACGTGCTACGTGAAACAGTCATGTATTTAATCCTCTCAAGAAACTGAGAAATTACCATATGTACCACTTTTCAGGTTAAGAAAGAGAAACCATCTGCAATTAATTTGTCTGCTGAAGAGCATCCAGACTGTAAATATCAAATCCCATCTCCAAAGAAGTCAAAGGCCAAGCTCTTTCTAGAACATAGAAATCTCTGTAATGCATTATACTGATCATGCAAAACCACAATGAATAGCGGTGCAAATGTGTTTAAAGCACCAGTGCTTCAACATCAAGTGCTAGTTGAGTATACGGTACGCGAAAAGCAGCACAAAACTGGAACAAAAATATCTGCTATCGGTAAACCCACCTGCGCAATAAAGTCTCATCACCCTCTCAAACTGAACTCACTATATTCCTGGGTGCTATGAACTGAACTGTACCCCACCCCAAGATGCCTGTGCTGAACACCTAATTCCCAATGTGATGTTACCTGAAGATGGGACCTTTGGGACATAATTTAGATGAAGTCATGAGGGTGAGGCCCTCATGATGGGATTAGTGCCCCTCCAAAGGCACAGGCACCTTCCCTAGCGTGCTCCTCCACCCCCTCTGGCCCCTCCTTCCTTCCTTCCCTCCCTCATCCAATACAGCGGCCCTCGGTTTGATTCTTACACCCAATCATCTTCTCTCCTCATCCTTCAGGCAAGCATCCCACTGGCCTTATCATTCAGAACTTTTACAACTGACATCAACTATTCCGACCACGGTCTCCAATAACGCATAGATCTTTCTCCCTTTCTTGGCCCCCACTCCTTCCCCTATCGATCTGTCCCCTCCCTCTCTCATGTCCCTTCCCTTCTAATAGTTCAATGTTTGGTCCATTTTTTTAACCACCTTCTGGCACATGATTCAAAGCTTTGGTACTACATTAACCTCCCACGGTACACTTGGGAAAAAAAATATCGATTGTCTTCCTTATACTCACCTATATTTAAGAAGAGTATGAGAGGGGGGAAAAATCATACAGCTATAATAAATACAACTACAATAAATTTCAAGCGGTCTTCAATATTGCGTGGAATTCCTATGTGCTATCCCGGTTTGCACGCTTTCCTCTTCTCCACAGTGACACGTGTAAAAGTACGTCTACATTCTCACACATCTGCAGCTGTAAAGAGCTGAGGAAGGCCTACCCCCTTCAGAGAGTACCTACTCTTTAGCTCACCACAGTACCAACCACCCAACGTGATTTCAGTATACACATACTCGTTGGTCTCTACAGACCCTATTTGCCAAAACTGCTCTAAGTGTAATGGAATGTCTCTTGGAAGAATTAATATCGTCAAAATATCCATCCTTCTCAAAGCAACTTATAGGTTCAATGCAAACCCTATTAAGAAAAACACCAATGACATTTTCCACAGAAGAAGAACAGACAATCCCACAATCTGTATGGAACCAAAGAAGACCCCAAACAGCCAAAGCAATCTCTTGAGAAAGAACAAGGCTGGAGGCATCATGCTCCCTGATTCCAAACTCTGGGACGAATCTGTAGTAATTAAAACAGCATGGTATTGGTATCAAAGCAGACACACAGATCAATGGAACAGAAAAGAGAGCTCAGAAATAAACCCACACATATATGGCTAATTAATTTTCAACAGAGGTGCCAAAAATATACAACGGGGAGAGCTTCAGCCCAGCAAAGGGAACTATCAACAAAAGGAAAAGGCAACCTACCAAACAGAAGAAAATATTTGCAAATCACATACCTGATAAGGGGCTAGGGGCAAAAATATATTTTTAAAAACTCATAAGACTCTATAGCAAAAAAAAAAAAAAAAAAAAAAAAAAAAAAATCCGGGTAAGAAAAATGTGCAGAAAATCTGAATAGATTTTTTTTTTTTTTTTCCTTAAAAACACAGAGGTGGCCAACAGGTCCAAGGAAGGATGCTCTGTATCACTCATTGTCAGGTAAACACAACTCAAGACCACAGTGAGATATCGTCTCACACCTGTCAGAATGGCCAGTATCAAAAAGATAAGAAATAACAAGCGTTGGTGGGGACATGGAGGAAAAGAAACCCTTGGGCACTGTTGAGGGGGATGGAAACTGAAGCAGCAGTATGGAGGTTGCTGAAAAAAATTAAAAATAGAACTACCCTGAGATCTAGGAATTCCACTTCTGGGTATTTGTCCAAAGAAAACAACAACACTGACTTGAAAAGGTGACACACGCACCACGGTCACTGCAGCATCGTTCACAACAGGCGAACTATGGAAAATCCCAGGTGTCCATTGATGGGTCAATGTGGTACATGTATTCACTGGAATATTATGCTAACTAGTATGATCGTATAAAAAAGAATGGAATGTTGCCATTGTGACAACATCAATGGGCTTTGATGGCACTTCGCTAAGTGAAATAAGTCAGACAGAGCAGGTCCGATCTCTCTCACATGTAGAATCTAGAACTAAACAAATAACCAAGCTCATAGATCCAGAGAAAGAACCGGTCATTGCCATGGGGGGCGGGGATATGGTGGAGAAACAAGCAAACCGCTCGTTTTGCTTGCTTTTTAAAATTTAAATAAATTGAATTTTTAAAATTCAATTGCTTTTTAAAATTTAAATAAATTGAATTTTTTTTTTTTTTTTAAAGTATAAGGAAGTCCCCCCGCCCCATCTTAAAGAAACCCTTTGTGTAGTGGAACCCAAGTCTCTTTCCGGTGTCTATACTAGCTCTCCTATTCCACGGAGAGGGATGTGCCATGACCCCCAGATGTGCCACTTTGGCATGTGGATTATGTGGAGCTGAAGGCAATGAAGACCCAGCAGACTCAAGACAAACTTTTACTTCTCCCTCAACTACCTAAAAAAGTGTAGAAGGGGGACTGGCCCCAAAACAGAACTATTATCAGAGATGACTCTTTATCTGAAAGACCTTTCTGTATGTCGAGTGAGCATCTAATTGCCAAACCTCTGTTCCTCTTACTGTCCTGTGAATGACCCCCCTCCCCTATGGAGACCCGGGTTCCCATCCCATTCTCCATTCTTCAGCTCAGTATGGCATATAAACCTCAACTGACCGACGTGTCCTAAGGTCTCATATTTTTTAAGGGGACTCCCGTAATTACGTTATTAAATGTTTTTTTTTTTCTCCTGTTAATTTGTTTTATGTCAATTTAATTAATAGACTAACTAGCCAAGACAACCCAAAGAGTAGACAATGTTCCTCCCCTACCTCACTGACGGGATCATGCCACGAAAGAACTGCCTTCAGGTGCTGTTTTATTTTATTTTATTTTTTCAGGTGCTGTTTTAAACACTCTACTTCCCAACTAACTCACCACACACACAATCCCATCAAAATGGTTCTCACCACAATCGCCGACTTGATGCCAAGTACATTAGGCACACAACAGACACTTTCATCCGTGTCTTTTCTTTTTATTATTGATTTTCTAGACTATTTAACACTGTTGATCATCCCCTCCTGAAATCTTGTTTGTTTTGAATCTTTACTTTTATAACATCATAGTCTCTTGGGTTTTTTCCTCCTCCCTGGTAAATCCTTAGGGTTGTTTGTAGGCTGTGTTTTCTTTTCTTTTCTTTTCTTTCTTTCTTTCTTTTTTTTTTTTTTAAGCTGTGTTTTCTACCCTGGTTAAAATATTAGTGTCTCTTTGAGCCATGTCATAAAGTTTCTTCCCACTATATAAACTATAAACATTTGGAAGATCCTTTCTAAGCTAAAAACTCCTATTTGTAACCTGAAATCTGAATGCGTATACATCTATATGTATATATATTGTCAAGGAACAAGAATTCCTGTACCCTCAAAGGTCCTTCTAGCTGGACTAAAAATCAAATTGGCAGGAGACAGATTAACAGGAGAAATTTAAATTTAATAGTCTATGTAGGGGGAATCCATGCAGCCGTGTAAATTCCAAAGATAGTCCAGTAGGATGAGGGACTAAGGCCATCCCGGACTAAGGAGGAGCAGGTAGGGATCTGGGACTTAAAGGAAGGGTGGTAAGAGGAGCAGATGTCTGATAATTAGATGTCTGTCCTTCTATACATGTGGGCCATTTAGACAAAATTTATCTCTGTTAACAACCCATATTCTAGGAAAGATCTTCAATTTAGATTCCTCTTTGTAGCTAAGAGAGGGGAAAAATGTCTCTTGAGCCCGTAGAGTCTCCACCGCCTTCAACTCAGAATAATCTTCATGCCAAAGTGGCCATTTTGGGGTGGCCCCAATAATACAGACACATTTATACCCTATATACACCCACATCACAAGCCCACAGCAAACTTCTTCACTACAAATGTGTGTGTGTGTGGCTGTACGACTACCGGATATCCGTAACGAGAGGACTCAGACACGTCAGAATGTGTCCAAAGTGGAAACCATTATTTTCCTTCAACAATTCTATTCCCACCTCTATTTATTCTGTTGAAGAAGTGGAACACCCAGGTTGCCAAAACTAGAATTGAAGGGGAGCAGAATTTGCCACCCCAAAATACGCCTCTGGCATAAGGATCATCTTGAGCTGGCTATTTTTAAGAAACAGCAGATGTGAGAGAGCTCTGAAAACCAAATAGAATTACTCTTTTGCAAGGGACATTTGCATTTATAAGGAAAGTCTCCGTTGGTACAAAGGTGTCTCCCTCTCACAGCAGGAAGAGAAGGATGATCAACTCTCTAGAAACTCTTCCAATGGAGAAGACGTTGACTTAAATCTGTGTTTAATAGCCATACCCTGTTTACTGTGCTTTTCCTGGAAACTTCCTGTCACTGGATCCCTACCCTCCCGATATCTTCTTATCTTCTGATGGAGATGGCATTTAAGGTGATGGCTTCGGCCACTTTGGGGAGTTACTCAGTTTTTCTGGGTATCTCCCATGTACAGGAGGTGTACATGTCATTAAACTTTTGGGTTTTTTTCCTATTAATCTGTGTTTTTTTTTTTCTCTTGTTAATTGGTCTCACCCAAAAACCTAGAAAGGTAGAAATAACATTATTTTACTCGCCATCAGGACCAACATTTATACCATCCTGTTGCCTACCTCACACAATCATTGACAAATCATTAAAATGTACAGATTTTTTTTTTCTTTTAAACATGATCTTATAAACTTGTGTCTCATTACCATCTCTAGACGAGACTAACGTCTTCCCTTGCCTTGGCTTATTGGCAGAGCATTTATTGAAATATAAAATGCAGAGGACATCTTGTCACTGCAAGATGACTGTTACAATATTTCAGGATTTTTAATTGTTCTTTGAAGTACGAAGTTTGGATTAGAAAGCCCCACAAAATCTCTGCCCCCCAGCTTCATCTCCAACAACTCTAGTCCTTCTTTCCCTTCCTCTCTGTCCTCTAGCTCTACTTCAAGGCTTCTAGATCTGTGGCTGGACTCTATAGTCACTCCTTGTATAAGAGTCCCACGTGCGTGAAACACTCTCCCCTCCCACTGCTGCCTACAGAGGTGTCTCCCCCTTAACATGTATGTCAAAGCGCCTATGAGTGGCTCCAAGCATTCGAGAGAACCTTATAATACCCAAGCTCTAAAATACCATGAGCGGCCAAAGGTCTAACAGTATTTCACACACACACACAAAAAAAACCCCAAGCTCTAAAATATCACAAGCAGCTAAAGGTCTAACAGTATTTCACCAAAAAATAAAAAATAAAAAAATAAAAAATAAAAAATACCCAAGCTCTAAAATATCACAAGCGGCTAAAGGTCTAACAGTATTTCACCAAAACAAAACAAAACAAAAAAACAAACAAACAAAAAAAACCTCCAAAAAAATCAAATATTAAAATTAGGAGAACTTTGAATGTGATATTCTGATTAAGAAATTTTTGGGTTCTTTTTTTTCCCAACTATTTAAAAATAAAACTTGGACTACCTTAAGGGACAAAATGTTCTTTGAGGTTCTCTAGTCCCTCCTCTCAGTGAAGGAAAATGTTGTCAAATACCTAAGTGAAAAGTATTTGTCGTGTTATTAGAAACTATTAATATTAATGATTTTACATCTTAGGCTGTATTTACCCAAACCTTATCATTTTGACAAAACCAGGGGAAAATGGGATTAACAAAAGGTCAGATATTCTCACTCAACACGTTAACCCTCCAGTCGCATCAAATCGAGCAAAAGCCGAAGCAGTAGGCAGACACAATTTAGTCAATGGGTTAATCTTTATGCCACGTAGGATACAATGAACCAGTGCCCTGTCGCAGTAGAGTTGGAAGTTGCCAGGTCAGAGAGTGGGAACGAAGCAGCTCATCGAGCTGAGCCGGGGGAAAACGGGGGGTAATCGGGGAAAACGGGGGATAATCGGGCCATCAGCCAGGTGTCTAGCTGGTCACGTCCCGTAAAGGCATCACACGCACACCAGTGAGACCTACCAGGGCTGGCGAGTCCTCCAGGACCACGGGTGCTCCTCAACCGCACCCTCCCTCCGGGGGTCTGGCAATTAAGAGGCCGCACTTCCCATCCAACTACTTCCCCGGTCCACTGTGTGCGAGGAACCGTAGACACGTTTTGTGATCATTTAAAAATCATAAAAAACACAGCACAAATGCTTAGGACATAGCACGCCCCAAATGCTGTTGGTAGGGAAGGAGAAATATTTCTTTACCTTTCTAGGCTCTTGACTGAGACTCTGTAACGCAGAAGAGATTTTATTTATAAACATATAAACCTATTTAATGTAAGTTTTGCATGACATGGGGCCTGCTTAAGAAAACGAAGACCTGAAGAAATGGCTAAACCTGTTTTTATGCTAAGTTTAAAGAAGAGTTACAGTCTTGGAAAGATACGGTAGGAGAAAGATTACGAGCTAAGTATAGTAAACTGGGGGAACTCAGCAAGATGACCCAGGTTCCTCCCGGCGTCCCTTTGCCTTCAGAGATAAGGATGTTCTTTCCTTCTGGAATACAGAGGATGATATCCTGAGGATTTTACGAGCTGCTTCAGAGGAAGGTCAGGAAGTCCTCCCTTCACATGCCGCTTCTCAAATTCTTTCAGCTTGAAACATTCAACACATCAAGGTGCCATATTTTGAGGTAGCACACCCTGAGCCCTGTGGTATTCTCAGTATCATTTCTCTCTTATTCAAAAAATATGACTTTCGGTGTAGACTCACTGACAGGTGTAAGAAAGTAAGTTTAGAGAAGAGTGCGCATGCGGGTCCCACAAAGATCCCACTAGACGGAGACCATTTAAGGGAAGGAAAACTGTTTCCACTTCATCTGATTATTTTATGAGTAGAAGCTGGAATGTGAGTTATCTCGACACTTTTCCTCATTTTATATCTGCTGTGAACCAAGTTATATTTTCTATCAAAACTCTCAAAGTAAATAAGAAGAGTCCTTTTTACACTCATTGCCATACCAAGAATGATTGATTCACATTCAAAAAGACGCAAGAATGTGGTTCCCTTTTAAGCCAAGAAAAGGTCAGAGGGCAAAGGGATGCCCCCCACCCCCCCAGGACAATCCCCGAACAAGGGCTCAAAAGAACAATAATCCTCTGAGAATGGCAGCACTTTGTAGGATCCGGTCCCTGTGGCCCAGCTTTGAATGAAGGTCATGATCTCACCCAGGAAGCATCTCAAGCATGTTTACTGCATTTTTATGCAAAAGCTACTGCCCGTCTCCATCACAGTAGGCCTCCTTACTCTGGAGATCTCCCTCAGTAACTATTCTTCTGAGGTCTTTTATCCAAGCTACTGCCGCCCATGTTTCCTTCCAACCCAACGTCCATTGTCCAGCCCTCAACCTGCACCAGGAGAGGGCTCTAAGACCACGGCCTGTCCTTCCTTGAGGCCCTGACCCCACTGCCGCTCTGCTTTACCGCAGGCTCCCAACAAATGAAGATTTCCACCTGCCCTTTCACCAACTGCTCTTCTCCATCTGTGCTGTCCATACAACCCTTCCCTGTTTCTCGCACCCCTCATCCCAGCTAAACTGCTCCTTGTGAACTCGCTTACCCCGTGACACGGTTAGATCATTCCTGGTTTTGCTTGCCTGCCCCTCCTGCTGAAGCCGACGGTTAACCACCACTCCCGCAGGGCGGCGTTAGTGCCCCAAAGTGTATTTCACTACTGCTTTGGTCAATTCTCAGCTCTGGGCAATTCCTATCAGCTTGAAAGCAAAAAGGCAAAGACTCAGATATAATCGCCATACTTTGATAGAGCACATTACAAAAACCAATATGCAAAATGTTAAATCATCAAAAAAAAATAATAACTCAAGAACATGGTGGCGGAAAATAATTAAATTGCTAATGTGTCAGTGAACTAGACGTTCATAAAACTAGTTCCTACTTAAAAGTGTATCGTAGGTCTGCATTTTCTTAAACCTCTATGAACGGATCTGTACTTCAAAATTTTCTTTAATTTTACTCCTATCAGCTTTATTTTTTAATATTTAAATAGTTATGTTAGCTTTAACATGGCTCCAAGCTTTAAATTATTCAGATGAGGCACTGAGTTTCCTTCAATGATTCTTTTTTTTTCTTTTTAAAGATTTTTTAAATTTATTCATGAGAGACAGAAAAAGGGAGGCAGAGACACAGGCAGAGGGGGAAGCAGGCCCCATGCAGGGACCCGACACAGGACTCGATCCCGGGGCACCCCAGGATCAAGCCCTGGGCTGAAGGCGGCGCTAAACCGCTGAGCCACCCAGGCGCCCCATCCTTCAATGGTTCTTCATGTACATTTAATGTTTCCGATACACTAAAGAAACCAAACAAAGTGGTGTAATGTTATGAAATGACTAGACTGCAAGTTCCTATTTCAAGTTTTTTTTTGAATAATGTATTTCTGAGATATATGTAGAATTTACTCATCTCAGAATAAATTTATTTAAGATAACTAATCTATTTACTATATTAAAGACATAATAATATTGCAAGATTTAATAAAACATTTTTTAATAAAACATTTTTTATAGAGTAATACCAATAACCCTATCCAGAGTTCACAAAATTCAAGTAGTCTATCCATTTTCTTTAATAGCCTAAATTATTACTTCTAAAATGTTTATTTCAAATTAAGATACCACTTAATAACTGTTCTAATTAAGACACTTTCTAAGTAACTAAAAATTCTAGTTCAAATTCATTTGAAACATTGAGAACTTCATTATCTCACATAACAGTAAATCCAGAAATATGGTCGGTTGACTTATGGACCCAACAATGCCATTAAGCACTTAGGTTCCTTACGGGGGTTTTTTCTGCTATCAATAATGCATTTGTTTTGCCCTCAAGCCAGATTGCCTAGTGGACAAAAGATGACAATTTAAACATCTATTCCAGAAAGAACCAATATCAAGAGCTGGCACATGCCTTCTCACCCAATGTCTCCTCGCTAAGCATAAAGACATTTCTTCTACCCTACTTCTCTCCGGTTCTGTTAGTTCCCGTAATTGACGACGACTGGGATAAGGAAAAGGGGTCCCTCAATCACCAATCACAAAGGGAACAATGCCCCATGATTATTAGCTTAGGTCAACTGAAATTTCACTTTTTTAGGAATGAACTGCCTTCCCTGGAGTCACGTGGGGCAGAGTGGATGACTGAATAAGTTAATTATTTGAATGACCAACCAATAGCGTCTGCCACAAGGAAGGAGATAGGACTCTCGGAAGTGAAAATATGCTCATGGATCAATGTGCAGGAAATGGAAAGCAGAATTAACTCAAGGTAAAGGGTCACACGTGGCTTAAACTAATCCGCGTCATTCCAAGGGAACCTGAGGATCCAACACAGAAATGACGTAAACAAGTGGCCATGATAACTTGATGTTTACCAGTAGAACAGACACAACGTGGAGTCAAAAACAAGAAATAGGCTGAAAGACCAGCATCCCTGATTGTGATCTTGAAGTTACTGTCAGATTTCAAATACAAAACAATTACATTGCACCCACCCCTTGGGATTTTAAGGTGATTTATGAATGTGAGGCTCTAAGTAGTAATTATCTCAAATTAGTAAGTTTAAAGAGACTGTTTTTGTCATTTATTTCAAAGAAATTGAATCATCAGGTTCAAATATCAATACAAAAGACTAATTTTATAAATGGAAGTACCTCCAGAGAAATGTCAAGCCAAGCAAAATGAAGAAAGGGAATATAGTGCAATAAATTACCTGATATATGCTTCAATTGTAGGTCCCCTTCATAACACAGGGATTTACTATTCTTTTATGAATTCTACATTCTTATTTTCCAAAACTTAATGGCGCACATTTAAATTTTTCACCAATAGTGGTCATGAATAATACACATCTTATAACCAAATATATAATGTTAAGTAACTCAGTGACACATAGAAGAAACCACTTCCATATATTTGTAAGTTATTAATTTTGCCCTTAGTATTCCCAGGAAATGGCTAATGTCAGCGTAATTACTTATTACCAACTAGAACATACTGAGAACTGTTTAACATATCTCTTCTCCCTTGTAAAACATACCTATTCTCTCCTGGAACTTAAAGTGTAGTGGAGGAGACAAAACATTTATATATGAAAAATAAACCAGCACCACAAGGCAAAATTCCCAGCTAAATCACAACTGTTCCAAATATAGTTAATGCTATAAAGTGTAAAAGATAAATCTGTTTTTTAAATTTACATGTTCTGAAATGAAATATAAATCCTTCTTTGTTGAACTGTCACTAAGCAAGATAACCAAAAACTGCACACATGCTTCTTGAATAAAGCAACTAATCTAGAAAATAAGCATCATTTATTAGAAATATACTTTCAGAAATATTTAGGATATCTCTGTATAACTAACACATAAAACTGAGTTAAATAATTTATTTTAACCTCATTAAATGGCAGCAAAACCAACTGGCACCTCTGAAAAAAAAAATCAGTATAGGTGTCCAGGGATTCTTAACCTGTTTTGTGCCATAAATCCATTTGGCAGACTAGATAGGTCTATGAACCCCTTCTCAAAAGGTGTTTCTAGATGCTAAAGTAAAATAGAAATTATGTAAAAGAAATAGACTTAAAATACTCATAATAAAGATGCATTAAAGATATATTTAAAAAACTTAGATATAATAAAGATATATTAAAACAACTTCAAACATAGCTACATGTCTATAGATATACCCATATATGAGAAAATAATCCCAAGAAGCAGATGCAATTATTATCTCAATTTTGAACTAGTTGTAAACATAAAAATATTTCAAAATATGTGCAGCCTAAGCAATTAGACATGACAATAAATAGATGCAACTTCTGGAAAGCTACAGGTACTATTAAGGTGTGTGTGTATGTGTGGTGTTCACGAGAGAAATGATGTTGTTGTTCCTATTCAAGTTCAGGGACACCCTAGAGTATGAAATGGAGAGCACGCTCAGCTCCCTGTGACTCCAATTGCACGTTAGTTAGATCTGGAGAGATGGGGAAAGAAAGGAAAATAAGATAGCAATTCTTCAAGATAATTTATCCAGTTAAAGTTCTTGAACTTCCACAGGTAATCACGAATGACTAAGGTCATCATGAAGACAGAAAGGAAAAACATCTCTACAGTTCCAAAATCCCTAATTCGCTCTGTTAAACCACTTCCATGGTTCCCTATTTCCTGCCTGTGCCACTCCATCCCTCTTTAAGGGCCCGCCCCGCCTTTGCCTGAAAACTTATCTGACAATTATCTCCACACTTTGTTTTCAGATACTGCTGCCCCTAATGCTGACGAAGAACCCCACCCCTACTCCGTCAACATCCTCGTCCTTACTAGGGAGTTCCACAAAAACAAACAAAAATTAGATTACAGAGAACACCACGCACCTTGACCTTTTTAAAATACATTACAAAGCACTCTTCTTAAAACTTTTTTCAGTATTTAACCGACTATGTTTTAACTCACTCGGGTGGAAATCTGGGTAAATTAACCAATTTGCTGTTCAAATTTCACTCTAAAATATAGCACTCTCTTGATGGTTGTAAACAGCTATGAGAGAAGGAGAGAGGCTAAAATCAAGTTTCTTCTCTTATATCAAATTTTAATTACTTTAGATTTGGAGATTTGCTACCACGGCACAGATGGTTCTGTTTGCTTTTTAGCTAAAGCGCTGTCTGAGATCAATATTACCTCATTTACAAACTAAGTGAGAAAGTTAGCTCAGCTATCATGTCATGAAATATTATATAACCATTTGACAATGTTATGTAGCCAAATCCTTAACGATTCAGTTAGTAGGTTATTTATGCTCCGTAGTTCCTTCTGCCCAACCTCCGGACAAGCTGGTTTCAGTCACTTCAGTTACCACCATTTCTACAATCATTCAATCTGCTTTTTGTTGGCCGCTCGGGCACAGTTTATTAAGCTCCTTGGAATTCTTAGAGGACTTGCGGTTGAAATTTCGGGAAACAAGTCAACTGTAACACCTGATAATCCTAAGAGAAAGCTATACGATACCAGGAAAACACCACATTTATACCCAATGCTCACTTCACCACACCTTCTAACTATTCCAAGCAGGGAATTCGCCTTCTTCCAGTAGTTAACTAACTGCACACGCGCCCGTGTTCTACTTAAAAAAAAGTAGAAAAGGTCTCCACGATTATGTCACCGTCAGAGCCATTAACCAAGAATGTGGGTAGAAGATCTTTCCCACTACTTTTTTTTTTTTTTTTTTTTAATTTACGATAGTCACACAGAGAGAGAGAGGTAGAGACATAGGCAGAGGGAGAAGCAGGCTCCATGCACCGGGAGCCGGACGTGGGATTCGATCCCGGGTCTCCAGGATCACGCCCTGAGCCAAAGGCAGGCGCTAAACCGCTGCGCCACCCAGGGATCCCTCCCACTACTTTTCTCTACCTCTATAGATATAAATAAAAGCCTGAAAACTCCTTCAAAATTTGGGGGGGGGGGGGGAGGAATTCAAGCATTGCTAGCCACAGTTATCTAAAAAAGGGTTTTAAACTAATGGTTAAAATTGGCCTAGAAACATCAATTAATTGAAGTTCCTTTTCCCTATAAAAATATACCTAGCATAAATAGAGAAATCTCAAAGCATATATACAATTATATGTCATAAATACTTCATAGAGATATAAATACATGTATAGAGATTCAGTCTATATATACACACAGATACAAAGAGGCATTAGTCACCTAAGTCTTGGACATTTCTAGGATATATTCTGAACTTCCTCTTCAGAAAGTATATGATAAAAACAATATGTAGATATATTTATATAATGTTAATATCAAAAAAATAAACGTAAGATTACAGCCTCTATTACTATCTAGATCGTTCTCTTAGGTGTACTCTAGAAAACATACAGTGTCATCCAAAACTTTTTAAAAAAGTTATAATCACGATTGTTACGTAACTACTTTACTCATCCTATGCGACCTGCCTTTCCAACACTATCCTTAAGTGCACCATATGGAAAGATGAAACGAATTCCAAATTTACCATAGGACATCATTTCAATGAGGGCAGGAAATGGGCATTTATTTCTTTGTACAGTATTTGTGTCACTTAACTGTCTTCTCATAAAAAATAATCATGGGTGTAAGTATCATTAGAGCAGCTGAGAACTTTTAGTCTAAAAGAAACACAAAACTAGCAACTAACAGAGCCTAAAAACAGTATTAAGCACCTTCTAAGCCTAAAACCATGACTTTCCGTCATTATCCTTAAAATAAAGGCCTGATTTGAATTTTGTATCTCCATTGCTTGAAAGCAGAGAGATTTCTCTGCTCAAAATTTACACCAATTTTCCTCTTCCAATATGAATATATTTAAGTCCCATAGGGACGAGTTTAAGTTTCTTGATCTGTAAACGTGTTAAGGCAAAGCACTATTAGATCCAGTAACCTCTGATACGTTTAGGGACCAGGGCTCAGGTAACCTTACGGTTGACTCCTGTAGTAACTACTTTTGTACTTATTATATTCAAATAAAATAACTTTTTTGTCCTTTGAAGTTTTAGAAAACTAACTTTACAGAACGAATCACAAACAAAATGCTCTGCTAAGTGAACTCTAAATAAAAATTATCTAATATTCAGCAGTGGAGATTAAAGAATTTCAAGATTTTTAATATAAAATCAAATGCAAAATTGGATATTTTCCACTAAAATTATTACTCTAATTTATCGAGCATTCACTTGTCCTTAGATTATTCCAAAAAAAAAGTACCTATTTAATACATTGACCCTTTCACCTGAAAAAATAAACATCCATGCATACGATATAGCACATTAAGCTATAAAAATAGGTAGTTTATGTTGCTAATTGACATGTCAAACTAAAAATGAAATATTTCACAATTATCGTGTGTGGAACAAGGAAGGACATACGTTATAGGTAGTAAACGGACAATAAATTATATGTTGGTAAAATGCTGGTAGAAAGTAAAATAACAAAAATCACAGTGCTAAGAAGTTCAGAGCTAAGATCTGAAACCAAGCCTGCGGTCTCCTCGGACATAAAAAATATGCAGCAAATATTAATTGAATTAATTAATGAAAGGCTCCTAAATCTACCCTCTCACCTCTTAAAAGGAAACCGTTTGGCCTTTGGGAAAAGAAAAGTTTGCTTGCACACCATAAATGCAATTTTAGTCCTCAAGTGTTATTTCCGAGAAAGGAGCCAGATCCTGCAAATATATCTGGTAACTTCTCATAAAGGCAAAATTGAGCTGGACTTAAAAAAAAAAAAAAAAAAAAAATAACTGGCCCTGACTATAAATATAAACCAAGAGAAAAATAATTCGCTGATTGTGTTTTTCTGTCTGAGAGAATGACTCAGCTGTAACCATCACAGAATCTCACCCAATATTCTCAAAGATTAAAATCTGATTAAACTAAAGCTAGGATCCAAATGCAAAAGTAGTAACTTTTCTAGGAAATGCAGCCCAGTCGCTGTAACGTGTCTACTAGATACAATTACCGTTTTACCCCCATCCTTTCCACTGAATCCACTAAGAAACTCTGTGACCTTTATATTTCTAAAACTATTAACATAATTTCATCTCTTTAATGCTCACAGTAAACTCGTAATTATGTAAAAAAACAAAGTTTCTTTGCTTTGCAAGTTTAGAAACTGAAGTCCCAGGGGAGGCCCTGCCGAGGGGATTCACAGGGGTCTCAGGGCAGGCGCGTGGGCCGCATCTCAGACTCGCCGCTCCCGTGGAGACAGAACCAAACTAGGGCTTGGTGCAAATCAACCCCCAAACCCAGGAGGGTAAAAACCAAAGTCCCGGAAAAGGAAGGAAGGAAAGCAGGAAAGAAGGGAGGGAGGGCGGGGACACAAACTCCACGCAGAGGAGCGCCCGCGGAGCAGGCCTGATGCGGAGCTGGGGCAGGAGCGCCCAGGCCCGGGGTCCACGCGGGTCACGCGCGCTCACCCGACTTGCTCGCCTTCAGGAGGGGGCGCTTCCCACACGGGCTGCGCCTCGCGGCACCACCCAAATCGGTGCCACCTGAGAAAACCTAATCGTCGGATTCCGTTCAGGTGGAAACCGGCTGCTCAGGGCGCAGAGCGCAGGTCCTGGCTTCCTGCCCGCGGGGCGCACTGGGGGCGGGGGCGGGGCCGGGTCCCCGCGGGGGCGCAAGGAGCTGCGGGGTGCAGGGAGGAGTTTCGGGGTGCAAGGAGGAGCTGCGGGGCGCAAGGAGGAGCTGCGGGGCGCAAGGAGCTGCAGGGTGCAAGGAGGAGCTGTGGGGCGCAAGGAGGAGCTGCGGGGCGCAAGGAGGAGCTGCGGGGCGCAAGGAGCTGCGGGGTGCAAGGAGCTGCGGGGCGCAAGGAGCTTAGGGGTGCAAGGAGGAGCTGCAGGGCGCAAGGAGCTGCAGGGTGCAAGGAGGAGCGGGGCACCAGGAGCTGCGGGGTGCAAGGAGAAGTTTCCGGGTGCGAGGAGCTGCGGGGTGCAAGGAGTTTCGGGGTGCAAGGAGGAGCTGCGGGGCGCAAGGAGCTGCGGGGTGCAAACAGCTGCGGGGTGCAAGGAGCTGCAGGGTGCAAGGAGCTGCAGGGTGCAAGGAGTTTCGGGGTGCAAGGAGGAGCTGCGGGGCGCAAGGAGCTGCAGGGTGTAAGGAGGAGCGGGGCACAAGGAGCTGCGGGGTGCAAGGAGGAGTTTCGGGGTGCGAGGAGCTGCGGGGTGCAAGGAGTTTCGGGGTGCAAGGAGCTGCAGGGTGCAAGGAGGAGCGGGGTGCAAGGAGCTGCGGGGCGCAAGGAGCTGCAGGGTGCAAGGAGGAGCGGGGCACAAGGAGCTGCGGGGTGCAAGGAGTTTCGGGGCGCAAGGAGCTGCAGGGGCGCACGTCAGTGCAGCGCACAGCCCCCGCCCCCCGGGCCTCCACGGGAGGGCCCCCCCCAGCACTTGTCTCCCCTCCTAGGTCACGCCCCCTGCTTGCTGCCTCTGGCTTTTTTTTTTTTTTTTTTCCTTTTCCTTTTTGGCCAAGAGGCCTGAGCTCAGGCACCCCAAAACTTCTCCCGGCAAAGCAGCCCCTTGTTTAAGCCCCAGGGCCCGACGGTCCGTCCCCCACCAGCCCGCCAGCTCCGCAGGCCCTTCCAGGCGGGCCTGGCGCCCGGGGCGGGCCCCCCCTCTCCGCCGGCGGGGCTAGCGGCTGCCCGAGAGGGCGCACGGGGGTCAGGGCGCCCCCAGAACCAGCGGGTGGACCCAGACCCAGAACACCCCGGAAGCTGTCGTTCCCTTGTCCCTGCCACGTCCCTCTTCTTAGGAGCAGGTCCTTCAAGGACCGTAATAGGCGCTTCCCAGGGGGGTGGCCCCAGCCCCGCAGCCCCGCAGCCCGCTGCTCAGCCCGGCCGTCGGCGCCCGGGAAGGGGGTGCGCACCCTGCCCCGCCCCGGGGCGCCCCCGGCACCTGCGCCTCCCCCCGCGCCCGCACCCCGTAGGGCGTCCTCGAAGGGCAGCCCTGCCCGGGGCCTCCCGCGGGACCTAAGAGCTCGGGGTGTGCATCCTCCGCCCCCCCACGGGGACCTGGGAGCTCGGGGTGTGCATCCTCCCCACCCCCCGCGGGACCAGAGAGCCTGGGGTGTGCATCCTCCGCCCCCCCACGGGGACCTGGGAGCTCGGGGTGTGCATCCTCCCCCCCCCCCCGCGGGACCAGAGAGCCTGGGGTGTGCATCCTCCGCCCCCCACGGGGACCTGGGAACTCAGGGTGCCCGCCCCGCCTCCCGACAGAACCTGGGAGCCCGGGGTGTCCACACCCCCGCGGACCTGGAGCCCGGGTGTCCGCCCCCTGAGTGTGGGCCCCCCCACCCCTGCCTAGGGGACCCCGAGCCCGGCCCAGGCAGCTCCCGCCGGCCCGCCCCGGGGCGCACAGTCCCTCCGGGGGCAACAAAAGGGACGCTGGGCTGCGCGGAGTTTCGCTCGGGGTCTCCTCGCTCGGACCCCGCGGAGACGCCCCGGCCCCGCCCCGCCCCGCCCCGCCCCGGGGGTCCGCGCCCCCGACCCGCGCCGCTCCCCGCGCGGCCGCAACAGGTCCTCGCCGCGGTGCCGGCCACGGGCCTCCCGCCGCCTCCCCCCGCTGGGCGCCCTCCTCCGGGACCCTGCCCTCCCCCGGACCCTGCGCCCTCCGCCCCCGGACCCCTGCCCAACTCCCGGGGGCGCTGCCCTCCCCCGGACCCCTGCGCCCTCTCCCCGGACCCCTGCCCTCCCCCCCGGACCCCTGCCCAACTCCCGGGGGCGCTGCCCTCCCCCCGGACCCCTGCGCTCTCCTCCCCAGGGCCCCGCGCCCTCTCCCCGGACCCCTGCCGTCCCCCGGAGCCCCCCGCGCTCTCCCTCCCGGGCCCCCGCCCCCCGGCCCCCGCGCCCTCCCCGCGGCGGGTCCCCGGGGCCGCTCCCTACCTGCCGGAGGCCGGGCTTGCGCGGGAGGACGGCCGGGGCGCGCGGTCCCCGCAGACCTGCGGGATCCGCGCAGTGGGGTCGGCTCCGGGCGGGCCGAGCCGCGCGACCTCCTCCTCCGCCGCCTCCTCCGCCGCCTCCGCCGCCGCCGTGCCCGCGGCCCACTCGGAAACTTTCCCGGCGAAGAGTCGCCGCGGCCGCGGGAGCTGGGCCGGGCCGTGCGCCCCGGGACCCGCCGAGGCGGCCGTGGCGGCGCCGGGTGGAGGCCGGGCCTGCGGGCGGCTCGGCTGGGGCCGCGGGGCTCCCCCTCTCGGCCGAGGGGCCCCAGCGTCGCGGGCCGGCGCCCCCCTCCCCGCCCCGCCCCGCGCCCCGCCCCGCCCCGCCCCTCCCCGCCCCGCCCCCTCTCCCCGCCGCTCCGGGGCTGCGCTGGCGGCGGGACGGGGTGCGGCGCGGAGAGCCCGCCGGGGACCTCGAGGCCGCCCCGCCCGGACCGACGGACCCAGGCCCCCGCCCCTCGCGCCCCTCCCGGCCCCGCGCGCCTCGGCGGAGCACCTGCGCCTTCCCTTTCTCTTCGGCGTTTTGTCTTGATTTAAATCCAGTTTGCAAACCCACAGGGGAAGCCCCAGCGCTCGCCCGGCAAGTGCCTCGCGGCCACCCGCACCCGCACCCCTGCACCCCGCACACCCCATCACTCCGCACCCCGTTCCCTGCGCACCCCGTCACCCCCACAGCCCTGCACCCCGTCCCCCGCACCCCACAACCTCATCTCCCGCCCCCCGCACCCTGCACCCCGCGCTCCCGCGCCCCCTTCACAACCTTCCTCAGCGCAGCCTCGCCGCGGCGCTCCCCCCCCCCCGGGGTACCTGCGTAGACGTAGACTTGCTCGCCCCCCCACGTTCCCAGGCCCCCCCGAGCGGCCCACAAAGGGGGGGAGGAGGGCGCCGCTGCTCCCCGCCCGCCTTGGCCGCGCTCCTCGGCGCCTCGGAATCGATCTCCCCCGGGTGGAGGGGCGCACAGCACCCCCGACCCCGTGAGGCCCCGTGAGGTCGTGGGTGCAAGGGGGGGGCATCCTACAGTCCTGTAGGGGCTCCTTTGGGTGCAGCGGCGCACAGCATCCCCGAACCCGGGAGACCCCGGGAGGCCCCGTGAGGCCCCGTGAGGTCGTGGGTGCAAGGGGGAGCATCCTACAGTCGTGTAGGGGCTCCTTTGGGTGCAGCAGCGCACAGCACCCCCGACCCCGTGAGGCCCCGTGAGGTCGTGGGTGCAAGGGGGGGCATCCTACAGTCCTGTAGGGGCTCCTTTGGGTGCAGCGGCGCACAGCATCCCCGAACCCGGGAGACCCCGGGAGGCCCCGTGAGGCCCCGTGAGGTCGTGGGTGCAAGGGGGAGCATCCTACAGTCGTGTAGGGGCTCCTTTGGGTGCAGCAGCGCACAGCACCCCCGACCCCGTGAGGCCCCGTGAGGTCGTGGGTGCAAGGGGGGGCATCCTACAGTCCTGTAGGGGCTCCTTTGGGTGCAGCAGCGCACAGCACCCCCGACCCCGTGAGGCCCCGTGAGGTCGTGGGTGCAAGGGGGGGCATCCTACAGTCCTGTAGGGGCTCCTTTGGGTGCAGCGGCGCACAGCATCCCCGAACCCGGGAGACCCCGGGAGGCCCCGTGAGGTCGTGGGTGCAAGGGGGGGCATCCTACAGTCCTGTAGGGGCTCCTTTGGGTGCAGCAGCGCACAGCATCCCCGACCCCGTGAGGCCGTGGGTGCGAGGGGGGGGGCGAGGGGGGCATCCCACAAGCCGTCCTGCACGGATGAGGGCCTGGACCGCGAGCGCCGGCTGCCCAGACCCCACTCCACTAATTGTCATTTCGAATGTGAAAGCATGGGGGGGGTCCCCGGGTAGGGCGAGCCAACAGGTGCTGCTGTGGCTGCGGCTGACAATCGGCGGGGCCGGACCCCCGGGTCCCCCCCCACAGGGTCCTGCAGTGACACGGGGTCACCGCACACGAACCGGGCCCAGGGCGGCGCCGGGGCACCCGGGAAGCACGGTTCTTCCCTCCCACGGTATTTAACTGCACTTAGGATAAGGTGGTCCTGGAACTTTCCCCCAAAGACCTTGTTAACCGAATCAATTTCCTTCTCCCCGATGCTTTCTCCATTAAAAAAAAAAAGAAAGAAAAAAGAAAAAAAAAAAGATAGAGTTTGCAGTTTTCCAAATGGAAACTAAATTTAGGGATCACCTAGCTCTTGTCAGACTCGCTTATTTTAAATACAAGGTCACTGAAGTCCTAGAACCTTAACTGACTTACCCCATATCCCGGGATTAGGAAGTGCTGGAATCAGGCCTCCTGCTACTTGCTCAGGGTCCTCCTCTAACTAGGTTTTCCCTTCAACCACAGCAGTCAAGCACACGGTGCAATCATTTTATTAAGACCTTTGGTCTAAGGACGCTGCTACTTTTTCTGTAAATAGCCTTAATTGAAATCATCTGTGAATAATTGTAAGTAAACAATTAATTTACAACCGCTAGAAAAAATATAAGGATCGTGAACACCAGTGCTAGCCCAGTACTTGGGAGCAGAGAGGCTGACGCCCATCCAGATCCATGCTGATCTCGCGTCGTTATGAATATACAAATCTTTTTTTTTTTTAAGATTTTATTGATTCATTAGACAGAGAGGCAGAGAGAGAAGCAGGCTCCAAGCAGGGAGCCCCACATGGGACTCGATCCTGGGTCTCCGGGATCACACCCTTAAGGCAGGTGCTTAACCCCTGAGCCACTGGGGCTGCCCACAAATCCCTGTCTTACCACGTCATAGGAACAGGGTGAGAGCAAGCCCCAGACTCCCTGGAACACGCAGCCGAGCGCGAGCGCCTGCGGCCCTATTTGGGGGAGAACCCCATCAGCCTTCAGTATGTTCCAGCTTCACCTGAACAAGCGCAGGGCCTGCGAACGGACTGCAGAGGCCACACATGACAAGCGCCATCCATCCTATGACTTAATGGAACATCTCAGAATATGCACTTTCTTATTCATTCACTTCTGATGGCTTTAAAGACAAGTTTTTCCAGACCCTTTCTCACCTTATTCAATGTCTAAAGTCCTGTGGACTTTCACGCGACCCCGGGTTCTCAGAGGTAAGACTCCTCCTGAGTACACATCCTCTACTCCAGCTTCACTCACCTTCGCCACTGAAATAATCCCGGGAACACACCACCTTTTAGCCTTCTCTGTGCGCCCTTTCCATGAGGCTTGCAAGTTGCCAAAAAATCTATATATAATAACATAAAGTGCATCCACCACGGATGGATGAATGGGGATGCGTGGATCCCCGTAAGGGCCTCTTCCCGGGAAATCATTGCAGGCCGCGCCAGCCGAGACACGCCTTCCTATCCTCTCCCGATGTTTAAATTCTCCAAACTTGCTATTGCTTTGTAGTTTTCGTAACCTGGCTTTTGATAGGAACCGTCTTACGAAATGGCTTAGAGGTATAAACACCTCAAGGACATCAGAACCAAGTTCTCAAGTCCCCGAGCCTGACCCCGAGCCTGACCCCGAGCCGGGGAAGGCATCGATGGTCCGAAGGTCCGATTCCACCCAGACGCTCACATTTCCATTTAAAGATTCTTCGCATTTGTCACTGTGCACAGAGACTCAGCCCCTTTCCGGTATTTTTTTAATTAATTTTCTGGCTCAAGCCAGTTGGAAGTTTCTCTTAGCTTAACTGAAAGAACCTTGACTAGGACCAAAAAAAAAAAAAAAAAAAAATACTACCTGTTTTCCTGATTTTTTTTTTATTTGGAGAATAACAATTTTATTTTTGATTATTACAAAACTGCACCAAACCGGGATGCCTGGGTGGCACTGGCAGTCAAGCATCCAAGTCCGGGTGATCTCAGGGGGTTGAGCTGGAGCTCCAAGCACCCCACACTCCGCCTGGAGAGCCCTTTGCAGTCCCGGCCCCCGCCCTACTTGCATGTACGTGGGTTCTCTCTCTCTCTCTCTCTCTCTCTCTCAAATAAATAAGTCTTTTTAAGACATACACAAAAACATGCTGGTTGTTTAGCTGTACATTACTGCAAACCCATCATTTAGAGTATTTGACAAAAAAAAAATTTTTTTAAGAAAATAAAAGCCAAGACATAATTCAAAATTTCAGTTGTGTGAATTGAAAAGGGAGCATATTTCTTTTTTGTTATGCAAAACAGCCAAACTGTATTCATCGAGTTCCTGGGGGATCTGGGTTCCGGAATTAACGCCTTACATTTACTTTCTCCCTTCCATCATTTTATCTCTTACTGTGTTCTTGTCATCCCGATTAAGAATATGAAACTCATTGCCAAAAAAAAAAAAAAAAAAAAATAGAAAGAAAAGAATAGGGCCGGCACAAAAAAAGAAAGAAGGAACTGTCACCTGTATCTTCACCACCAGGGGTGCCCATCGCTGACGTCCGCGGGCGCCCTCCCGGTTAGGGCCCTGGGCGAGGCTCCTCTCCGAAGCCTGGGCCCGGAATGCATGGAGAGCTAGAGCCGACGTCCAGGACGGAGCCGCAGTCCTCCCTGTCCGACCGCCAGACCCGTGGTTTGAGTTGGCAGCTTTAAGAATGCACAATCGAAACAGTGGCTCCTGGTTGTCCCCTTGGCAAGGGAGTCTAGTGTTGTTTGTGTGTGTGTGTGTGTGTGAGAGAGAGAGAGAGCGAGAAGCAGGCCAAGACAGGGAGAGAGGAAGGGTAGCTGCAGCCTGTGTGCACCCCGAGGGCCTTCCAAGGTCACCCCCGAGCTACGGCCCGTGACCCCTTTTCCGGGCACAGCTGAGGGCGACACAGGAGGACTGTCTCAGCAAGGAACGGGGCGTCCGGGGAGGCCTGTGGCACCCTGGTCTCCTTGTCCCCCGCGGGGCGGCGCAGGCCTGGCCCTGCCTGTGCGTGTCACTAACTGGGTTTTCCCATTATGAGCACATGACGGCCATCCGCTCGCTTCCTGGGTGAGGCTCAGGTCACGATCACTGAGTGAGACGTGGACGTGTAAGGCCACATCGGGGTTTTTTAAAAATTCTGTCATGTTGAGCCCACTCTGTTCGATGTGTCGGACGGTGGATGGCCTTCGGCCCCCAGGCATCCCCTCTGCGGCGGCTGTCTCTCCCCTGCGAGGGGTAGCTGTCTTCTCAGGAGTCACCCCCAAACTACGGGCACATCTCCTTCCCCAAGGAACTCCCAGGTCACCCGCAGACCATGGCTGGCGCCCCCGTTGGGGTGATGGGCGTCTCTTATCTTCATGATTCCCTCTGAGGCTCAAGCTGCGGGGGGCAGGCCTGAGCATCCCTCCGGCCGGGCCCTGTGTCCCTGCCGTCCAGGAGCAACCCTCGCTTCCCTCTCCAGGGTACACAGCGTGCTCAGGCCTCATCTCGGTGGGCCCAGCCTCAGCCCTGCCAGGGCCATGCCCGCAGGAGGCCGGTCCTCACCACCTGGGCTGCAGCCTGGGCTGTGCAGGTAGACGGGGGTGTCCCCACCCCGCCTCCAGTCGCTCTTCATGCTTTGTAATGCATGCCAGTGCTCCGGTGTAATCACTCCACGTGGGCTGCTCTGGTCTCCAAGCAGCTTAAAGCTTCCAAACTATCGAAGTGAAAATTTCGCTCAATAACTGAATTCTTATCATTTCGCTGACTTTCACAGTTAATAAAGCTGCGTATGTTTTCATACGGTGAGTAAGCCATCTGTATTTTCTTTCCTGAACTGGCTTTCTGAATATTGTATTCATTTTCCTCTTTTCCCAATGGACTTGTATATGTTTCTTTTTCTTACTGATTTTTAAGGGCTCTTTAATATTATGTATTAATTAATACAGAGATTAATATGTATTAATCTCTAGCAAAAAAAAAAAGGTGTTTCCTTAAACTTAATTTCAATAATTAAATAATTTTGTTGATTCTTTTGGACTATGTAGAATTTTTTTTAATGTAGTCTTGGGGATCCCTGGGTGGCTCAGCAGTTAAGCACCCGCCTTCAGCCCAGGGCGTGATCCTGGGGTGCCGGGATCGAGTCCCACGTCGGGCTCCCTGCATGGGCCTGCTTCTCGCTCTGCCTGTGTCTCTGACTCTGTGTGTGTGTGTGTGTGTGTGTCTCATGAATAAATAAATAAAAATAAAACAAATAAATAAATGTAGCCTCGTATGATTTCGGGGGTGGGGCGCTGGTAATGCTTGTAGAGGCCTTCTACCCAAACTACTCACCTATATTTTCTTCTAGTGTTTCGCAATCTTATGTTTTGCTTTTTCCACACCCCACTGGTTTGGTTTGGTGTGAAATCTAAGATAAGGCTTTTATTCTCCGCCGCCCCCACCCCAGGATAATGACCTCGCTGTCTAACACTTTTTAATGAATGATTCATTCTTTCTCCAGTGATTTTAGAAGTGATCCTTATCATACACTAATTGAAACACGAAACGGTGTTTGCTCACGGCTAACTCCCGGGTGCGGTCAAACAGTGTGCACAAGGCGGTGAGAGCCCGGGAAGGCCCAGGTGGACCGAAAGCCAGCCAGGGCCCTATGCCTGCCCCGCCGGTGAGCCCACGAGCCTAGACAGGGGCATCTTTTCTACCTACGACACATCCTCAGCTTCTAACCAAGCACCTGCCGAGCGTCCTTGGAAGGGGGCCCGAGCTTCTCTAATGGCTGCAAAGGCAGCGTACAGGAGAGCAGCACCCTTTCCCTTTTATCTCTTGGTATATTCCTGCAATAAATGAGGATGAATTACCCCAGCCTATAATTGTCTAAAATATCTGGGAGGCAAGTTCTTCTTCATTATTTTCTCTTTAAAAATTCTATCAGTAAATAAATAAATAAATAAAAAGTAAATAAATAAATAAAATAGATTTAAAAAATAAAAATTCTATCAGTATTCTCTCAAGTGTGGTTTTCCACATCCCCTTGGGAATCAGCTTGTTAAACTTCCCCACGGCGTCTTTGTCTTCCCTACTTTTGACCCCGACCCTCTTCTGTCAGAATTAGTGTAAATGGATAGGTAGACAGGTGCATAGCAATTTACTTGACTCCGTTCTTTTTTTTTTTTTTTTTTTATTTATGATAGTCACACAGAGAGAGAGAGAGAGAGAGAGGCAGAGACACAGGCAGAGGGAGAAGCAGGCTCCATGCACCGGGAGCCCGACGTGGGATTCGATCCCGGGTCTCCAGGATCGCGCCCTGGGCCAAAGGCAGGCGCCAAACCGCTGCGCCACCCAGGGATCCCCTGTGTTTTGCTTCTGATCTGAAGCAGAAGGCGCCCTGCCTCCCTGAGCCGGCTCCTGCCCCCCGCGTGGACCATCCCTACCCTCCGGCCACACACTGCCCGTCAGGTTCCCCACTTATTCCCCACTGAAGAGCGAAGCGATCCGTATTCCACGAGAACCACGGGATACAAGTAACACTTAGGATGTAGCAGCCCAACTGTACAGCAGAAATGAGGGAAAACACAGACCTCAATCCGGGTCCAGTTTCCACTTCTAGTTCCAGTTCACGAGCACTCGCGACTGTAACGAGTCTTAGACGAAAGCCAGTTGTGACCAAGAGAGAAAACCTTGGACGTGCTTCATGGAAAGGCCCAGCCTAATGACCAGGAGTCGCCTCCTGACGATACGCTCCCCTGCCCCGGTGTCTGCAGGCCTGGAAAGTTTGCTCAAAGCAGTTTTATTTGCATGAAAAACTGCCGAGTCCAGAAAATACTTTGCCTGCTTGAAGACTCACATCCCCTAAAATGCAAAAATAGAACAGAATTGTATTGCAAATACAAGTATGCTACTTTTTTTCCCCAATGAGATTGGAAACAAATGATACATTCTACATGGTCTGAAAAAAATATCTTCTGGCAAAGAAGACTTTCTTTGAAAATTATGATTTGCTGTCTTTCACTAGAATATTTTAAGTTCCCTTCAAAATACTATATCAGAATTGACCCAGACCTGATGACAGAGCCTGACGGAAAAGCCAAGCCAACAAGCCGCCCATGTGCTTGGGCCCGACATAACGCGATTTGGGGAAATGTCATCAGGTTTTCAGATGCAAAGGGGACGCTGGCTCCTGTGACAGTCCCACAACGACAGACTTTCTCTCACGGAGCCCCTTTGTCGTTACACGGGTAGAATCGTTCTCACGGAGGCTCTTCTGCCAGAGGCCATCGATGGCCGGCAGGGATTGCTGGAACAGAGCCGCGGCGAGTTGGTTCTGCTCAACAGTCGCCAGCCCGGCCACCCGAGAGCACACGCAGATGAGCAGATGAGGTGCCATCAGTTCAGGGGAAACTGGCTGGTTTTCAAAGGGTAGGACTGCACCGGCCCATTGCCCAATTGCAAAAATGAAACCCTCTAGGAGCAATTTCAAAATTACGCAACTCCTTCACGTCCCCTGACGGTGCGGGTAAGGCTCGTCCATTTGCCACATAGAAATAAGTTGCCGAAGACTTTTAGATGAACGCCACGATCTATACAATGCCTGCTTGCAAGTCCATACACTGTACAAGTGAAGAACGTAATAAACTAATTAAGAAAATTAAATAGTTTTCATTAAAAATTGTTTGGTGCCATGAGTTGGGAGGAGAACTAATGAAGCATAAGGGAATGACTGTATAGATGGTTCTTGAAGTTCAGACAAAGCTGTCATGGCTCAGATTTTTATTTACTGAATTCCATTTTAGATATATATATTTTTTTATAAAGGTGAGCTTTGGGCTGTTGATTTTTGAAGGAAGAGGCACAGCGTAGAGTTTTAAAACACGGGCTGGGCATCGTACAATCCTGGGTTCAAATCGGTTGGGGTCATGACCTGGGCCCAAGGCAGCCCCCGACCCGGCGAGCCCGCCAGGCGCCCCTCTCACTGGAAGCTTAAGCCAGGGTCGAGTGCTACCAGCTTCCAGGCAGGTACTTATTTTTATCCCTTAACTCACCTACGGAATTTACCCAGATACGGCCCGTTTTTTCTCTCGGTGAATCTTTTCCGTCCCAGAATTCCACAGAATGGTTGCGTCTCTCTCGTGTCCCCTTACCTGTGACGGGCCCCCGGTCTCTCCTTAGCCTTCATAACCTTGACTATGTTGAAGGCTGGGGGTTGAATGTTTCATAGGACGTCCCTCCAATAGCCCGTCCATTGTCTCCTCACGGTGATACTGGGCTCAGGAACTACTGGGAAGAGGCCACCGAGGTGGCGTTTCCTCCCTGCAGCACATTGCAGGTGCATGAGGTCCACGCGAGCTCCCACTGGGGCTGCTCATGGGGCCAAGGTGACGTCTGCCCATTTTTCCCGCGGTGAGACCACCCTTTTTCTCTTTCTGGTTAATAAACATCTGGACAGCAGTACTGGGAGCCGGTACAGACATCCTGTTTCCCCCTAAGCTCTTGCCCGAGAGCTCCCCATGCTTTAGCAGATCTTGTCCGCAGCCCTGACTCCTGTAGACTTGCAGGGGTGACTTTTCTCCTGCCCTCACAATTTTTATGACTATTAATTGGGGCTCTTTTGTAAGGCTCCCGCCGGGGAGCAGGGATGATGCAGACAGGACGGCTCCGGGATGCCGTCGGGGCTCATGCAGCGCGGGCCTCTAATGCCGGTTGCTGAGCTGGTGCAGAAGTGACAGCGAGTAAGCACGGTCTTTGGCCTAGGAGCTCACAGTCCAGCAGATGGGAATGAGTGAATGCAGGTTGGGCACTAAAATAAAAATGAAAAAAAAATGAAAAAAAATGAAAAAATGAAAATAAAATAAAATAAAATAAAATAAAAATGAAGTCCTTAGTGTTGGGGGCAGGGTGTAGGCTTGTTGTCATACTTGGAGCTGGGTTTCGGAGGGCGATTGGTTGTGCAGCAGGCGGGCAAGAGGAGGAAGGCATTCCTGGCAGAGAGAGGGTCATGTTCAAAGGCTGAGAAGCTCGAAATAGATAAACGCAGAGAAGTTTAAAGAGCTTACGCGTTGGTGAGTATTCAGGGGCCGTCCTGAGCTTATAATCTTCACGACAGGAGCTCTCGAAGTCTTAGAATAAGATGATTTTGTCTTAGAAAATGTACTCTGGTGACCATTGAGAGAAAATATTGAAGCTGTGTGAAAGTGGAAGGAGGGAGACCGATGAACAGGGCTTGAGTTCCCTTTTAAGGGAGCTTAATATGATTGGGGACCTGAGCAGCTAAATGCAAGAGGGCACAGAAATGACAAATTGTGGAGTGATGGAATTCTTTAATGCATCAGGAAAAGGCACCAGTCATAGAGTCTTACAGCTTTGGTAAGTAAATCTTTGATAATACACAGGAAATTAAAATGATGTGGGTGTCTCCAGGGACCTACTTATTTTTATGTATTTATTTCTCTCGAAGGAAGGCAGACGGCCACATGCAGCACCTCATTCGGTTGCATCTGGAGTCTTGGAAGCTTGACGAAACTACAATCTCCTACAGACGGACCTTGAGATCTTGCTTAGAATTTCTAGCAAGGAAGCATGGCTGCTCCTATATTCTTGACAGAAGCGTGGGTCTCCTCTATCCCAGGTCATCCTCTTGGACGCAGCACCCACTTTGGAAAGGACGCACGTGGAGCGGTGAGGGGGGAAGGGAAAACCTGCCTGGCAGCCAAATCAGCAGACTCAGCCCCGGTGACCTAATGAGGTGACAAATGTCACAGCCAGATCACCCTCACATCCTTAGGACCTATTTAATCTGTATTCCTAAAGTTACCTTTTAATTATTTTAGTAATTATTTTATTTTATTTTTATTTTTTTATCTTTATAAATTTATTTATTTTTTGGTGTTCAATTTGCCAACATACAGAATAACACCCAGTGCTCATCCCGTCAAGTGCCCCCCTCAGTGCCCGTCACCCATTCACCACCACCCCCCGCCCTCCTCCCCTTCCACCACCCCTAGTTCGTTTCCCAGAGTCAGGAGTCTTTACGTTCTGTTTCCCTTTCTGATATTTCCCACTCATTTTTTCTCCTTTCCCCTTTATTCCCTTCCACTATTTTTTATATTCCCCAAATGAACGAGACCATATAATGTTTGTCCTTCTCCGATTGACTTATTTCACTCAGCATCATACCTTCCATATTTTAGTAATTATTTTAATTATTTTAAGCTCATGTTTGAGCTCAGCTATTGAAAAAAAAATTTAAAGTCGTGGAAAATAAGCCAAGTGAAGGAATTTCAGGAAAGTTAGATAAGAGTAAGAAGCTCATGAGAAAAGGTAAACAGTAAAGGAACATTCTGATTATTACTCAACAACTTGGACTCTAGATAACACAATAGAGGCTGATGAGATATTGAAGAGAAATGGATAGTTAAGGGCAGCCTAGACTACATGCTTCCAACAAACTGGCAACGGGCTGGCTTTCGAGTTTACATGGAGATGCCATGAGTACCAAAAATATTAGCCTATATATTTTAGAAAGATCTATGAGAAACTGCATGTATTAGTCAGAGTCCTGGAAGGAAACAATTAGCTCGTTCAAACCAGATAATTTGAAAAAGGTTGAACAAAGAGGCTCATTATAAAGGTGTGGCAGGGTTTAAGGAGTAGTTACCCTCCGGGCATCTGGTGGGCTCAGTCAGTGGTGCTGCAGCTCTTGATCTTGGAGTTGTGAGTTCCAGCCCCTCACTGGGTGTGGAGATTACTTAGAAATAAAATGTTCAGGAAGAATGGGGGGGAGGAAGGAAGGAAGGAAGGAAGGAAGGAAGGAAGGAAGGAAGGAAGGAAGGAAGGAAAGAAGGGAGGGTGGGTTAACCTCATATACTTTGAGAATACTCTGGGAAGCCATTCCTACCCCTAGACCTAAAGAGGTAAGATGAAGGAAAGGGAATGGTTACTAGGACCTAGAGAGGATAATTATATGGAAAAGTTGTGACCTTCAGTAAAGGGCCAGAGCCAAATGGACACCGGGCGGGCGGGAAGAGAACGGGGAATAAACGTGCGGTATCCCTTTCCTCCCACATTCCCATCCCTGGTGATTCCCATTGGCCAACTGAAGGCGACGGAGCAACCGAATGCAGCTCCGAAAGGTCAGTCTTCTAAGGAGCAGAGCAGGATGAAAAAAAGGTGGAGGGTAAATCTGGAGGGTTCAGATGAGGATATCAAGACACCTAAATTAATATTTTATAAGATGCAAAAGAGAGTTATCTTTATTTACATGGGGCTTGACCTGAATGTAACTCTCTTTAATGATAGAGAAGTTTTAATCAATATGAATAGTTTTGGTTTATTAAATTTGAGGCAGCATAAAACTTAGCATGTGGAATATTCTTTATATTTTACAGTCCTGGGAAACAGAAGGAACATGAAAAAATACAGAAAATCACACATATACTTGAGGAAGCGTTTGTATGTCAAATTTATGTGATGGAAGAATGAAATAAAATACAAAATGGGTATAATGGGTATAGTTTATAAGCTTAAAAACTTCAGCTGTTTGGTGGGCATCATGAAATCCAATTTGACATTAAAATAAATATGAAAATCTACAAAAGATTTAGAAAGATCATTTGCATAATGCCCAAACATCAGAAACTACTTAAATGCCTTTAGGAAAAACATAATGTGTTTTTATGACACTAACACTTAAAATTTCTTCAAGTGAAGTATATCATGAGGAAATCTGGCTTTTTTTGTGTGTGTCTCTGTTAGCACAATACTTGTATTTTCACACGAATCATTGAAACAAATTGTCTCATCATCGACTTCACATAATGTTTAAAAGTGCAAGTCAGTTACAATTTCAGTAAGTCAAGAGTATTATAATTTATTATTTCAACTAGTAAGAAAAAAAAGTTCCCTTTTTGCAGATCTTTAAAACAAGAAAATATTTAAATACACCCTTAAAAATAAAGCCTTAATTTAGTTTTACAAATTTGGTGGAGTTTTTTTTTCAAAATACCTTGTTTTGTATCATTTAAAAGAAATATTAGTTTCTGTTAGCTAGGTGCTGGTCAAAAAGTTCCTTACAAATTTGGGGGCACCTGGGTGGTTCAGGTGGTTAAGCATCTGGCTCTTGATTTCGGCTCAGGTCATGATCTAGGGTTGTGCGGTTGAGCCCTGTGCTGGGCTCCATGTTCAGCAGGGAGGCTGCTTGAAATTCTCTTTTCTCTCTCTCTTTGCCCCTCCTGTTTCTCTCTCTCTCTCTAACTAAATAAATAAAACAGAAAGAAAGAAAGAAAGAAAGAAAGAAAGAAAGAAAGAAAGAAAGAAAGAAAGAAAGAAAGAAAGAAAAAAGAAAGAAAGAAAGAAAGAAAGAAAGAAAAAAAAAGAAAGAAAGAAAAAAAAAGAAAGAGAAAGAAAGAAAGAGAAAGAAAGAAAGAAAGAAAGAAAGAAAGAAAGAAAGAAAGAAAGAAAGAAAGAAGCATAGAAACTTAGAAGGAGAACATGAAGAATATTTCTTGGAGAAATGGGAGGAAGAAAAAACAAAGATGGAGATATTTATATGAAGATTTAAACGTATGCTTAAAGAATATATTCAGAGGATGTCTTGCTTTAGAATGTTAGGTGCTTAAAGGAGTGGAGGGATTTTTACAACCAAAGATATTAACCAATGAATTATTTAACAAAGATTTTTCTTCTTGGAAGATTTTATAACTGTAACCAATATATGTCCCCTACCCTTAAATATTAAATACTGAATAATGGATGAAATGCCACTCAATGGTTAATTTAAAGTTGGACAATTTTAGGATGCATATTATTAATACAGAACTAGCTCACAGTAAAAAAAAAAAAAATATGTAGGGGCGCCTGGCTGGCTCAGTCGGTGATACGTCTGACTATTGGTTTCAGCTCAGGTCATGACCTTGTGGTTGTGGGACGGAGCCCCGCATCGAGCTCTGCACTCAGTGTGGAGTCTGCTTCAGATTCCCCCTCTCGCTCACATAATACGTACATGCATACATACGTACGTGAATAAAATCTTAAAAAAAAAGCAAGCATGCAAAAAATATATATTTCAATGGAAAAAGAGTTAAAGTTTTTATAATAGATTAAAATGATGCTATAGAGCAAAAGCTTTTAATGCTGTATTTTTTAGCAATTAAAATAGATCAAGTGTTTAGTTGAAATGACCTAAAATCCTATGCTTTGGCTCACCAGGGCTGAATTTTTGTGTATGACCTGAAACGATGTAATTTTATGTTTATTATGAGGAGCCAATTGCCCCCAGGACCACCAAGTCGCCTCTTCCCTGGTTTGTCATTTCACGTTGCTCAGATTCTACAGCGTCGTAGTTAGGGACCCGCTTCCATGTACTTCATTCTGTTTCACTGTTTAAACATTTGAGCATCCGGACCACACTATTTTTTTTTAATTTTATTTATTTATTCATGAGAGACACAGAGAGAGGCAGAGACACAGGCAGACACAGACACAGCATCCGGACCACACTATTTTTTTTTAATTTTATTTATTTATTCATGAGAGACACAGAGAGAGGCAGAGACACAGGCAGAGACACAAGCAGGTTCCATGCAGGGAGCCTGATGCGGGACTCAATCCTGGGGCCCTGGGGTCATGCGCTGAGAAGGCAGACGCTCAACCACTGAGCCACCCAGGCGTCCCATGGACCACACTATTTTTAAGTAGCCTCCATGCCCAGGTGGGGCTTGAGCTCACAACCCTGAGACCAGGAGTAGCACGCTCCCCCCCACGCCAGCACGGACCCCACAGATCCACAGTGAGTCTTTGTATCTCTAAGGGAAACTCACCTCTTCTCGTTCTTTTACTCCTCTTTCCCTTGTTTATTCTTCTCTTTTTTTCTCCTTCTATACCTCTTATTTTATCTTTCCCACTTATTTACTTAAAAAACATTTGTCTTGTCTGGATTAGAATAAGTTTGTCAGTAACACGGAAAACAGTTTTATCCTCCTGTTGTCCTTTATCTCTTTTCTCTTTTTCCGGGACTCTTTTCTTTTTGCTTGTACATTAGACTTTTTCCATGTAAACACTTTCTCATATATTCAGCATTCTCTTTTAATTAACTAATTAGCTCTTGTCTCTCCATGTCTAAACTTGCTGTTGAACAAAACATCTACTTTTAAATAGCAATTTCTATATTTTTCACTGCAGAGTTTTTCTTTTATTCTTCAACTCTGCTCTTTTCTGTTTATAGTTCCTGTTTTTCATTCTGTCTTATATTTCTCCTTTTATTTTTTTTACATTTTCACTTAATGGAATTAAATGTACCTTTCTTAGAGATCCCAACTGTAGGCGGGCGTTGGTGGTATAGTGGTGAGCATAGCTGCCTTCCAACTGTATTTTGCCAGTTTCCTCTGACCTAAGATATTTCTTATTCTTATCAGTGATAAAACTGAAACTCATGGTGGTTGAGGTTGATATCCAGGTTCCATATTTTTCTGACCCTTCTGGGACACCTGTCACTTTCCATACTGTATCTGAGTCTCTATTTCCAGTACCTGGACTAATAGGTT
Organism: Canis aureus; assembly: GCF_053574225.1. NCBI lineage: Eukaryota > Metazoa > Chordata > Mammalia > Carnivora > Canidae > Canis > Canis aureus. The sequence continues at coordinate 818,554 of NC_135644.1, forward strand.
ATTAAGTAAAGGTATTTATATATTTGTTAATTGTCTAATGATTCTTTGAATATAATAATTTGGATTTCTGACTTTACACACAGTGCCCAAGAAAACAGTTAACTTCTGTTTAACTGGAGATGTTTAACTTCTCCAGTCTCAGTCTTGGCTAAGCTCTTCTCCTGATGGAACCACTGTAGGGACTGCAGTATGCCCAGGAGCCAAGGTCAAAGTCTCTAGTATGATGATACACCTCAGTGTCTTCAAAATAATAATACAGGTTTGATTCATTGCACTCGCAGCTGAAATAGATAATTTATTTCAATTATGCAACAAAATGCTTAGAGTCAGTGTAAAATGCATTAACTTTAGAAAAATATCACTTAAGACACACTTTCAATTGATACAAGCCACAAACTGTTTTCATAAATAATTTGCCAAGGATTTTACTATTTCAATTGTCCTCTATACTTTAAATACCAAACATCGTGGTATATATGATAATTCTGTATGTATGATACAATAGGTAAGTAAATACCAACATTGGAGACGGCTTATGGGAATTCAAAGAACTACAATAATTCTGTAAGGTACTTTACTCTTTTCCAAATGAAAATAAACATTACAATTTTGTTTTTGATAAGAAAAGATATATTTGCAATTGTGAAAATTTTTATTTATTTATTTATTTATTTATTTATTTATTTATTTATTTTAAGGTTTTATTTATTTATCCATGAGACACAGAGAGAGAGAGAGAGGGAGAGGTAGAGACACAGGCAGAGGGAGAAGCAGGCTCCATGCAGGGAGCCAGATGCGGGACTCGATCCCGGGTCTCCAGGATTGGGCTCTGGGCTGAAGGCAGGTGCTAGACCACTGAGCCACCCGGGCTGCCTGTCAAAATTTTTAAACTCATGTTTCCATTCCTTGTACTATATGTTTCCCTGTAGCTTCAATTTAACACATTTTTAAAAATTTTGACAATAAATTCTCCTGTTAGATTAATTAATCCCAAATCAAGAAATATGAGACTAAACCATGAAAATATGTAACATCCTTGAGAAAAAAATGGTATTATTACTTAAAGGATATCTGAAAATTTGGAAACATTTTGGATATTAATTTTTTTGTGGAAAGATACCTGGGTGGCTCAGTGATTGAGCATCTACCTTTGGTCCAGGGCATGACCCCGGGTCCTGGGATCGAGTTCCACATTGGGTTCCTTCTCCCTCTGCCTGTGTCTCTGCTTCTCTCTGTGTCTCTCATGAATAAATAAATAAAATCTTTAAAAAAAATTTTTGTAGATATATTAGTGTAAGGTATGTAGATATTAGTGAATTCTTCATTAATTCAAATACTACTCTAACAGCACTTGTTTATTTTCCTCTTGGTCTTAATATTTCTTGGAACAAATAGTTGTTCTCTATTAATAGTATTATATAATGTTTCCTAAACAGTGGTAAAAATAAAAATCTGTTCCCTATGCTATATATTTAAAATCATTTTTATAAACTGTATATGACAGAAATTCTGAGCCTACTAAAAGCTTGAATCAAACCATGAGAACTAACAGTGTTAGAAATGCCATCTCAGAAAACAGAAAATTGTTTACAAAAGCTCTCAGAAATAATGTAAAAACAACTTCAAAAACAATATGTAGAATCTCCATATGTAAATGAAAAGATACTAACATCAAAGTCAGGAAACTCTTGGGACACCTGAGTGGCTCAGTCAGTTAAGCATGATTTCTGCTCAGGTCATGATCTCAAGGTTGTGGGATCCAGCCTGTGTTGGGCTCCTCATTGGGCATGAAGCCTTCTTAAGATTCTCTCTCTGCCTCTCCCTTTGACCCTGCCCCCCAAGCTCTCAAAAAAAAAAAAAAAAAAAAAAAAAAAAGTCAGCACACTGTTTGAATAGGAAACTCCATTTCTAAGAAATCTCCAGCAGTGGAGAAATTGAGAGCACACACACATTTAGCAGCTGTTTTATGGTAGGTTAAATTGTGTTTCCAGAAAAAAGTAAAATCTCATTTTAAACATAATAAAATGGCAAGTCAACAAATAAGATTGTCTATGAAGTCCTTGGTTTGTTTGAAAAGACATAAAAAAAAAAAAACATATAGGGACACCTGGGGGGCTCTGTGGTTGAGCATCTGCCTTCAGCACAGACCCTGAGGACCCAGGATCAAGTCCCACATCAGGCTCCCTGCAGGGAGCCTACTTCTCCCTCTGCCTGTGTCTCTGCCTCTCTCTCTGAGTCTCTCATGAATAAATAAATAAAATCTTAAAAAAAAAATAAATGTATAGAAAATGCTTTTTGAGAAAAGTCTTACAAAATTGATTCTTTTGAACAAAGTTGGAAATAGAAAAGGTCATCTTGTATTTTTAGCTACAATATATGTATAGAGGTTAAAAATATAGGTAACAAAAATCATCTTTTCTTGGTAGTGAGCAAATGCTACCTCTACTATTACTAGCACTGGGACTTTGGGAGATGAGAGAGAAGGCAACGTTTGAAGCAATAATGGCTGATACTTTTCTAAAACTGATTTGAAAAGCTTGCTGAACTAATTCAGAATACATGCAAATAAAGCACATTTAGACAATTATATTAACATTAATGAAAAACAAATATCAAGATACATCTTAAAACTAGTTAGAAAAGGTGCATAACCTTTAAAAGAGCAAGGGAAAGACTTACAGATGACTTTGTAATGAAATTATGAAAACCACCATGGAATGGAATGAGGTTTTAATAGCTCTGGGGAGGGGAAAAAAAGTCCAACCGAGAATCCTATACTAGTAAAAAAAATTCTTCCAAAATTTAAGGAAAAATATGTTTTTTTTCCTAGAAAAAGAGAATCCAAAAAAAACCCTTTCATCAGCAGACCCATAATCCATACATACGTGTATATATATATATACACATATATATATACACACATATATATATATACATACTAAAATAAATTGTTTTTCCTCTTTTCTTAAGTAAACCCAGTTTATGATACATGAGTTAGTCTAATAAACTTTGAACCTGTGAGTTTAGGTGGAGCAATCTTCTCATTGGTGAGGTTACCCTGAGAATTTCTTCATCTACCATAGGATGACATTTATTTCATTCTCTGTGATCTTGTTTTTCATAGGCTAATGAGTATTTATTTGTTTGCAGTGTATTAATTTGCTATAACCTGACTCTTCCTTTAGGATGAACTTGTGGTAAGCAATAGTGTAAAAGAGTTAATTTGAAATCTGTGGCAATGGGTATCGTCGTATTCATCTTCGGATCTCTAACAGCACATTGTCTAATGCACAGTATTATTCTCTATTTGATAAATATGTGAATGATTAAATGAATTGATGACTTTGTAATAGAGACTGGAGGTGGAAAAGAATAGAAAACATAGCCCATTTTCTGAGTGGTTATAACCTAATTAAGATGGTAAGACTTTTGCACAAAATATGCTAAATTGTTTAGCATACTTTTAGGCCCTAAAGGTCAGTAAAAAAATGTGTAAAATAAAACATAAGTCTTTTGGGATTTGGGGAAAAATACTGTAGGAAAAGAAGAAACAAGCAAGTTGGTCTTAAATAAAATCTTACTGTTATGCAGCCTCATTCAGCTTTCTTCTGAGTGATATAGAAAACTAAGAAGTTTTTGGGCATTTTCTCTGTCCTTAAGGCATTTACTATTTCCTATACACATCAAGCGGTTACCCTTTGGGTGGGTTTGTGTTTTTGCCTACTTAGCATGCTGTCCTTCTGGGACACCCCAAATTTTCTTAAGAAATAAATTAATCCCATAGAGCACCGGCTTTGACACACTGTGAAGACGAGCACTTCAGTTAATACTCCAGCTTTTTCAGAAGTCAGAATTTATACCTATAGGCTCAAAGAGTATAAACAGAGCAAAGGATAATGTAAGAAATCCAGCTAGTAGCTCTTCAGAGAGCGCGGCTTCCCGAGGCCCCTGGGTCCTTGCTGGTGACTGTGCTCCGGCCCGGCAGTTGCATCCTCATGGTCTCTGCGGCCCGCGTGGTCCCAGGAAGCCAGAGGGAGCAGCCGTCCACCCTTCTTAAATGTCTCAACGTGTCTCCCTGACTCTCCAGCAATTTCATGATTGTTAAACGCTGCTTTTAATAAATGTCACTTGGATCTCGCATCCAGATTCTTTTTCCAGTGCTAGCTCTAGATATTTCTGAGGCATAGAAAACAACATAAACTTCCTTTTCATACCGAACTTACACGTTGGGAGTGTCTGTTGCTTGAAACCAAGAGAATCCTGATGCAAAAAAGGCAGTCGTGGTGGTAGAGGAGCTCAAGGACCTTCCTTCCGGAGCTTCTCCTGCCTCATCGTCCTTCTGTCTCTGTCTGGCTGGCGATAGAAAACCACCTGCATCGCCCAGACACATGCTGTTTGGGTGCTTCACAGATTTCGATCCTTGCTGCTAAGAGTTTAGGCCAAGACCAGCACAAAGCCCATCGTCAACGTTTTCTCAGGAGGTTTCAGGGATGATCCCCGTTCCCATCTCCTGACCTCCTGCACGCAGACTTCATCATTTCTTTCGGTACCAACGCTTTGCCTTTCACCTGCCACTTGTGCCCCTGTGATACTACATTCCAGCTATTCCCTAATGTCCGGTCCTTCCCCTGACTGAGGCCGTCCTGAGGCTGTAATCCATCTGGTTCACTTAGGTATCTACGGGTTCCTAATATGGCGAAAGGAAAGTGAAAGTGAAATATTGAATATAAATATGAAAATAAATAAATAAATAAATAAATAAATAAATAAATAAATAAATATGAAAATATCAGAGAGGAAGAAAAAATAAACTGAACACAGCAATGCACTGGGCATAACTACTCCAAAAGTATTTTCTCAAGTAAATATCTATATCTTGAGGAACTGCATTTTTTTAAATTGTTTTGGGTTTTCCCTCATCAGATTGTATATAATGAAATCTGAAAATTCAGAGGCAGTCTGAAGCATTCTCACACCAAAAATTTTCTTTATTCCATTAGGTTATTAAAACGAAACACGTGCTTTGTGAAATATCTATTCTAAGCTATCCCAATATTTCTCTTTTGAAATTTACACAAGAGGATCAAAAAATAAAGTGAATATACAATGGAGAAAAATACACAATAACCATATCATAAACAATCAAATAGACTGTATTCAGAGTTGAAAACTATGAACTGTTTTTAAAATCCAACTGAGGGGAGTCGTCAGCATGCCTGGCCCTAGGACTCACCCCGCCACAGGAGAGAGCAACGGCAACAGGACCCAATAACGAGCAAACAAACGAAAACAGTGCATTAAGAAAAATCCACTTTTTTTGGATAAATATATGTAATTATCTTTGGTTTACTCTGACGGCTTCGGTCTACTCCGGCTCTGAGGTCTTAGGCTACCTACTGGACAAGTGGCCTAGGGGGTCCTTCTAATGAAGGAACAGACATAGGTCATGATGTTAAAAGGTGGGAATCCTGATGCGTGATCTGGAACACTCTCCTAAGCCAACAAGTGTGCGAATTTAAACCGTACTTCCTTCTAGTGAGACAACTTTTGGGGTCATCTACTGAAATATATATTAGATGCGAATTTCTTAAAGGAAAATGAAAAATTCTAGCTATTTGACTCCAAATAGGAAAGGGTATGCTGAATGGGAAGTCCTCATGAAATACACACAATTTTGCTCCGGCGTGGTGGGCTGGCGTGAGTCGGTGTGTGGGCCCCGTGACAAAGTGCCAAGGACCATGCTGTTAATCAGCAGAAATGCCTTTGTTTTCGTTCTGATGTCTGGGAAGTCCTGGATCAGGACACCACCCCACTCTGCTCCCACTAGGAGCTCTCCTTGTTTGCAGAACACCTTCGTGCTATTTACACACAGGCGGGCGTCCTGGTGCTTGCAGGCGAATACAGAGGAGAGGTGGGGGGGAAAGCGAGGGAGGGAGAGGCAGAGAGAGAGCGACAGAAAGAGAGACAGAGAGGAAAAAAAATCATTCTTCTCCCTCTTCCTAGAAGGCTACTAATCCCATCATGAGCCTGCCGTCCTGGTGGCCTAATCTAACCCTAATTATTCACAAAGGCCAAATCTCCAAATCCTATCCTATGGGGAGGGCAGGGCTTCACCATTAGAATTTGGAAGGGACACAGCCATTCGGTCTATAACAGATGGCTACGGAAAATTTCATTTCATTGATTTTACAACCCAATAAAAATCATATTCATTTTTTACAGCCCTTCAGAAGACGCACACTGTAAATTCCTGAAAGTGGCAACTTTCGTTTTGTTCGCTGCTATGTCCTTAGCACCTACCACGATTCATGGACAAGGTAGATGCTCATCAAATATTTTGCTAAATGGGGATTCCTGGGGGGCTCAGTGGCTTAGCACCGGCCTTCAGCCCAGGTCGTGACTCCGGGGTCCCGAGATCGAGTCCCACGTCGGGCTCCCTGCATGGAGCCTGCTTCTCTCTCTGCCTGGGTCTCTGCCCCTCTCTCTCTCTCTCTGTTTCTCATGAATAAATAAATAAAATCTTAAAAAAAAAAAAAAGGCAAAGTTATAAGCCCAGTGCTTGAAAGACCAAAAACAGTGTCAGGTACTACATTTTTTTTTTTTTTTAATGATAATCCATTTGTGCTTGCTGCTTAGGGGGACTCAAAGCAACATAAACAGTACTTCTTGGCACAAAAGCCGTAGGATTTCACCCAGTGAAAGTGTCCTACTTAGCCTGGAGTACCCGTCTCCTAGACTTTAAGCACATCAATTTTTTGGTCACATTTGTTTCAGGTTTGTCATCAAAAGGGGAGAAAGAGAGAAAGAACAGGTGAGCGGGCCCATCGCCCAGGCCAATCCCTGCATCTCCCCTTCTGGGGGCACAAATCCCAATTACATATATTTATACTACTATTTATTCTGATTTGAAAATTTACATAAAAAATTCATAACAACTGTGAATAAACCGTTAGAAGTTTCTTTTTTTTCCTTTAATATGCTTAGATATATATATCCATCATGACATGTTTAAAACTTGCTCATTTTTTCATTTAAACTGTGCATAATATGCTTTATAGAAGCTTGTATATCTAGATTCTAATCTTTGGTTGGTCGTTTTGCAAATATCTTCCTCCAGAATGTGTTACAGTTTTGGCTAAAAAGTTTTAATGGAAAAAGAAAACCTTCTTCTTACATATTATTTTGTCTGTATTTAGGAGGAAAGGAGAACAATCTAGAACAGTAGATAATGCCTCTGAAACATTTTTTTATAAGCTAAGTCAGCGATTTTGCATGTTATACATCGTCCCATTCACAGACATTTCACAAAGAGAAACCTTGGAAAAATGCTTTAATTTGCATATATCACACGTTTTCTTTTTTTAGTGCTTGATTAATGACTGCAAAAAAGCCTGAACTCATTTTAGGCAGAGAACATTGGTAAAGAGAAAAGACAAAAGGAAGTCTGAGAAATAAGTACTTAGAATGGAGATTCCAAGAGTAAAGGAATTCTTTAAAAAAAACCTGTTATTTCTTTTCCGTGGTATTCACAAGTGGGGGTTCAGTATGTGCATTTTATTATTCATCCGCTCATTCATTCAGCCTTTTTATTTGCTTAATTAATTAGTGAAAGTCATCAGCGAGAATCGAGATTCAAGGTGAAAACTTTTTTGACTTGAGTGGAGAGGAATGTTGTGCAGCTGAATGGGAAAAAAATTGTAGCTGTTTGTATCCTTTTTTTTTTTTTTTTTAAGTCTGTTAGACTTTCCCCCCCCTAGATTCCAGGGTCAGGTCCAATGTCTTTCTTATGGAATTGCAGGTATTATATTAAGTATTGACAAGTCATTTATATTCATTTATATTCTGGCAAACTGTGACATTAATCCTACTTTTTCTAACAAGTAGAGATTTCCAGGAATCACCTGTGAAGCCTCCTGTGCCTGGACTATCTTTATGGCCAGAGAACTTCCCTTTCCATCACCCCGGACTAGTTTTCTTCAGTTTATCACGCTGTGATGATTTCCCGTCCGTCAATTCATTCACTTACACACATTTACCTCTTTATTATCTTGTCCCTTTAGTAAAACCTGAGCTACGTGAGGAACAAGCTTTGTGTGTCCCGCTCGGCGCAGATACACCTGTGGCCTCCAGCGGCGGGGACGCGAACAGGAATGTTAATAACCTTGGTGGCTTTAGTGGATTCAAACATGAAACCTGTCTTTAAAAAGTTGTGTATTTATGCTCAAATTTTTGAGTAATTGGCATTAACGAGAAACCATATAAAATTCAATGATTTTTTTTTTTTTTTTGAGAGTGAACATGGGCAAGCAGGGGGGCAGAGGGACAGGGAAAGAGAACAGTAAGCAGGCTCCTCAGGGCCTGAGACCATGATCTGGGCCAAAATCCAGAGTTGGACACTTAGCTGAGCCACCCCGGTGCCCCTAAAGTTCAATAATTAAGATTTTTACATTTATTTTTTATTTTTTGGCAGTTTGACAAAAATGAGATGTTTCTCTTTCTTAATGGTAATGTTTATCACTGTAGAGCAGCGCGCTACTAAGCCATGATGGGTCCTTTCTGGAAAATATGACATGGGGAGGGCAGCCCGGGTGGCTCAGCGGTTTAGCGCCGCCTCCAGCCCAGGGCCTGATCCTGGAGACTCGGGATCGAGTCCCACGTCGGGCTCCCTGCATGGAGCCTGCTTCTCCCCCTGCCTGGGTCTCTGCCTCTCTCTCTCCGTCTCTATGAATAAATAAATAAAAATCTTAAAAAAAAGAAAGAAAGAAAATATGACACTATGCACGTATCTGTGAAGTTTAAATCAACTAATTTTTTAAGAGAGCCATTTATGATATATTTCCACTTACAAAATTATCACGAATGTTTACCACTTAGCAAAATATACCTCCATATGTCACCTCTCCATATGTCTGTGCGGTGATATATTGTATCGCACATAGTATGTGATCTCGCATCTCAGATTCCAGCCCGAACATCAGTCAGCGGGAGTACGTGGATCCACACACGCAGGTGCAGGTGCAGGTGTGCTCCGGTGGGGCAAGTACAGGTGTGTGGCCTGGGGAGCAAGTACAGGTGTGCAGGGCTGGCAGGGTGAGTACAGGTGTGCGGCTGGCAGGGCGAGTACAGGTATGCAGGGCTGACGGGGCAAGTACACGTGTGCAGGGCCAGGGGGCGAGTACAGGTGTGCGGCCTGGGGAACGAGTACAGGTGTGTAGGGCCAGGGAGTGAGTACAGGTGTGCAGCCTGGGGAGTGAGTACAGGTGTGCGGCCTGGGGAACGAGTACAGGTGTGTAGGGCCAGGGAGCGAGTATAGGTGTGCAGGACCAGCGGGGCGAGTACAGGTGTGTGGCCTGGGGAGCGAGTACAGGTCGCAGGGCAGGCCTCCAGGGAGGACCCTGCCGCCCGGGCTGAAGCTCCTGTTCGTGGGCAGGGATTCCTTTGTCGTCAGGGGGAGGGTGTCTCACCCTGGCCCGTGGCCTCGCCCCGACTGCGACATCCTCCCTGGGACGCCGCTCACCCACATGAGCCACTACCAGCTGTGGCCCGCACAATCCTTCCCCACAACATCCACCTGAGAGTTGGACGGACTGATGGGGCCGGAGCCCAACCACGCTGGCAGATCCTAAAGCTCTTAAACTACGTGATCCTGTCGCACACATGATGTCACACGTTACATCCGACGGAGCAGAGATCCCGGCAACCTGCCCCCAAGCCCTCCAGCTGCCGCTCTGCTGCCCCCAGGACCACTCTTCCTACCACGAGCTCCGCCGACGGCTTGGATGGCTTCTAGGTGAGACACGACATTTCCCTTCCGTGTGTTCGCGCATCTTTCTCCTTCTCTATCTGTGCCTTTATACCCACATGTAAAGTGCAGGCTTGTTGTTTGATTTTTTAAGATTTCATTCCTTCTAATGTAATTCCATTTATTATTTATCTGTCCCTGCCACCTCGCTATTTTGGATTTCCGTTTTCTTACTGATGGAAATTCCTTGACTGGTTCTCATAGATAAGCAGCAATCTCCATACTGAGAACAAGGGGAAAAAAAACAAAAAATAAAAAACAAAAAAACAAAACAAAACAAAAAACAACAAAAAACAGATGCAAACTTATTTCTTCCGTGACCACGTACTTGGCCAACCTCCCCTGGACCCTCCGGTCCGATACCATCGTGCTGGACTCTCTCCCGCCCCTTTCCCCTATTCTGTTCGGACATTCGGAACCACTTTGCCTTTTCCTTCTCTGCTTCTAATTCTACTCCTGGGGTTTATTAAGGAAGTCAAATATTTTGGTTTTCACAGGTTGTATAGTTTCTCTTGGAACATATGCTTTCTGCTTTAAGGTGTTTCTGTCGGTTTTGTTTTTAACGGAGATTGAGAAGCATCTGTGCACTGATGGGGGGCGGGGGGGAGGTACAAAGGGAGCGAAAGAATCTTTTTTTTTTTAATTTTAGGATTTATTTTTATTTAGGGGCACCTGGGTGGCTCAGTCAGTGCAATGTGGGCCTTTGGCTCGGCGCACGTGGGATCAGCCCTGTGCAGGCTCCCTGGTCGGGGGGAACCTGCCTCTCTCATCCCTGAGCCCCTGTCCTCAACCCCCGACCCAGTGCGCTCCCTCTCTTTCTCTTTCAAATTCGTTTATCGACGGTTGGGGGGCAGAGGGGGAGAGAGAGAGTGTCAAGCAGACTCCATGCCGAGCACGGAGCCTGACCCAGGACTCCATCCCATGACCCCAAGATCATGACCTGAGCGAAACCAAGGCTCAGATGCTTGACCGCCTGAGCCACCCGGCCGCCACGGAGTGAGAGAACCTTCAGCAGGTTCCATGGCCAGGGCAGAGCCGGAGCTGGGCCCAGATCTCATGACCCTGGGATTGTGATCAGAGTCGGAATCAAGAGTTGGATGCTTAACTGATTGGGCCCTGCTGTTTTAAGATTCATTTATTTATTTATTTATTTATTTATTTATTTATTTATTTTAAATTTTATTTATGTATTTTTTATTTATTTTTATTTTTTTAAATTTTTTTTTTAAGATTCTTTCAAATTAAAAACTTCTATTCCATATTCCTAGACAGGCTAGCATCATCCATATGTAGGGTTATTGCTAATCCTTGCTTCCTTGGTATTTACCTTATCTTGAATTCTTTGCCTTAATTATATTTTTTTAAGGTATTTTTCTCAGATGATGGATGTGGAAAGACGTCCACAGGTATCTTCCTCTCTGCTAGCAGGACGACGCCTGCTCTTCTCAGGCCATCGCCCTCTTCTCTCAGTTGTCTGAGTATTAATCCAATGCTCTCTAGCAGGTCAGAAGCTGGATACATAGGATTCTTTGTAAGTGATTTGTTCTTTTTATCAAGAAGTCTGTAAAATTTTCTCATGATTTTTTTTTTTTGAGTCCAACAACTTCTCCTAGGATCTGCCTTGATATAAATCTTTCATTATCAATTCTACTTGCAACTTGATGAGGCATTTATTAATCAACAGCTTAAATGTTGCTTTAAGGTAAGAGAAAAATGCTTTTACTATTTGTTTAATCACTGCCTCTTCTCTATGCGATTTCTTTCTCTTCTGCAACTGTTACTCTTTACGTGTTATATAAGCTACTCTCTCCGTCCTTTACGTCCCTTTGCTCACATTTTCCATTTGTTAGTGCTTTTGTGTTGCTAGCTGTGTCTCCCCCCAGATCTTCTATGTGAGGTTTCCACGGTGCCCGCACCCCAATTTATCTGCAGATCTTTTGAGTGCAAGGTTCTATGGTATTTCCAGCGATTCTTTTGCATATACATGCGTCCTTAGAATTTCTTCCTCCAAGGTGGTGTTGCCCCGTGTTCTACGGCCTTGCCCCGTACTGCAGCTCGCTCTACCCAGCTCTGGCTGTGGGGTACGGTCACCGGGGGGCCTTCCCGGCAATGGGAACCCATGTGAGGCCCTTTCCTGTGAGTGCTCTTTGGATCCACCCCCAGCCAAGAAAGGAAAAGGGAGCAGAACTGCCTAGAGCAAAGAGTTGAGCTACCATTACAGACCCAACAGAACCTTCGGTTTCCGGGCAGAAACTCTGGAGCTGAGGCGGCCCATTCTGAGTGGGGGTCAGGGAGCCATGTCTCTTGTACTTTTGCCTTGATTAGTAACTGGAGGAGAGCTGCTCCCCAGCCAAGGCACGACTTTGTGTTTGGTGAATGCTGACGCCTCAGCCGGGGAACCGCTGATCTTCTCTAGCATACTTTATTATTTTACCATGATTATTTTAATTGTGGGCCTCCCACGCTGTAATTTCACAAGGTTAGCAGGATTAATTTACTTATTTTTTCCATTGGAGCCACTCATGCATTAGGAGTGTCTGACATCCGATCTCCAGTTTAGGTTAAAATAAAATAGTGGCCCCTATGAATGAATGCATCATGAATCAATACATGAATATCGAGAAGCTCAGATAATTTCAGGCTGCTCTCTTCCTAGAGCCTCTGATCTTTCATGCTTTGTAAGAATTTTCCTTAATCTTCACTGTGGTCCTGGTACAGTTTAAAATATCCAACGGCGAGCCTTGACTTATCCCAGAAGTCTCAGAGAAAAGTCAGGTGTGACCTCACAGGGGGAGGAGTCCCATCATCCTGTGCTCCCCAGACCTGCTGCTGGGTCCTGATCAAAAAAAGCTTTTAGATAAAAATAAATAAATAAATAAATAAATAAATAAATAAATAAATAAATAAATAATCCAAGGGCTCAGCGAAGGAGTGGAACCTCCACGATTCGAATCCAAGTATGTGGGCCCCAAGCTTATATGTCGTTTGTTTGTCAATTTTTATTTTCCCATGAACGTCCCTTCCAAATGGAAAAGATCACCATCTGGAAAATACTGGACCTGGACAAGACAGTCTGTCCTGTGCGCAGCTGAGCTCCTGTCCTGTGAAGATTAATCCCGCAACTGCAGTAAGGAAGACAGAGACTTTCCTTTTATTTATAATATTTTAAAGTCCTTAATTCCTGCCTTTCCTCCTCAGCGGGGAGACATTCATTATCTTGCCCTTTAAAAATGTGTGTGCAGAAGAATTATTGGAAGAAACCTTCCGAGTCCTTTGCCCTTTGAGAGTTTCTCTCCATCATTCTCTTTACGGAGTCATGAGGATCACTGTGGAACATAATCCCAGTCCTGTAGCAAAATTCATCATTCATGGTGCTAATTCGTCTCACTAAAGGCTTCACCAGCAGCCAGCAAGGACAGCCGAGTACTTCACAAAGTACTTTTCATAAGTGAGAAATATTAATATGTAGTAATTTTTAAAAAAATGTGAGGACATTTGTTACTTGCGAAGAGACTGTCCTTAAATCTGAAAGAAATCCTGTCTTTGATTCTTCCAGAAGAGAAATTTTTCACCGTAAATCACATTTTATATTATATATTATCACTAATGCAATGTATTACATATTAATAGCATATATTCCATATTTATGTTATCTTTTACATTGCAGGAAATTACGTGGGATTTTGCTTTGTTATTTTTTAAAAGAAAACAGCTTTTTGAGGCATAATTGACATAAACTGCATGAAGTGTACAGGTTGATGAGTTTATGACACGTATGCTACCGGCAAAGTCGTCGCCGTCATCAGTATAATACGCACATGCATCGTCCGCTGGGGGCTATTATAAGCCTTTTCAATCTCCCCTTCCATTTCTCACCCTCTTCCCCCATCTTCAAGGATCCACTGAGCTGTTTTCTGTCACTGTACATTAGTTTCATTTCTTAGAATGTAAAATAAATGAAGTCCCTTCATAGGTTCCCTTTTTTTCTGGCTTCTCTCACTAAGAACGCTGGTCGTGGTTTTGTGAATACCAGTGGGCCGTTCCTTTTAAGAGCCAAACAGCATCCCTTAGCGGAGATATCACCGCTATTTGATTGTTCATTCAATTATTGGGGGAATATTTATTTTTCAGCCTTTGGCTACTAAACCAAGCTGCTATGAACATCTATGCGCTAGTTTTTGTATGGGTAGGAGGGTAAATAGCTAGGCGTGGGATGGCTGGGTCAGAGGTAGGTGAGTATGTACCTTCTTTTTTTTTTTTTTTTTTTTTTTTTTTTTGAGTATGTACCTTCTTAAGAACCTGCCAAACGTTTTCTAGAGTGGTTGCAGCATTTTACCTTCTTGCCAGAAGCATATGAGGGTCCTGGTTGTTCCACCTTCTTGTCAACACTTGCTGTGCTCAGTCTCTAATTTTAGCTTCTAACTGGTTTGTAGTTACATATACCTGAGGCTTTAATTTGCACTTTCCTGATGACTAAGAACATTGAGCCTTTCCATGGTCTTCATTTCCATCCATGCACTTCCTTTGGCAAAATGTTCAGATATTTTGCTCGTTATTTTTACGAGGTGGTGTGTTTTCTCGTTATTAAACTTTGAAAGTCCTTTACATGTTCCTATTTTTGTCTTTTTGGTGTTCCTAGCTCTACTTAGCACGTGTACTCTATCCCTTAGCTTCTCATACAGATGGAATACAGTCACGGTAATTATCTTTAGGTACTTGGCTGCTAACTCCATCATCCATCATTCGGGATCGGTCTGTGTTGATTAGTTTGTTCTTTCCATTATGAGTTAGATTTTCATGTCCCTCTGCATGCCAGATTGGACGCCCAACAGGCATTTTGCCTTATTGGATGGTAGATATTTATTTGTTCCTTATAACTATTCTTGAACATGGTTCTGGGAAATGATTACATCATTTAGAAACCATGTGATCACTAGAGTCTTGTGTTTAAGCAGCGCTAGCCTTTACCAAAGCAACATTTGGTAGGTTAATTTTGCGCTGCCAATGAGATAGAACCCTTTTGAGTGCGATAAAGCCATCTTACTATGGATTTTAAGGTTTTTCCACTGCGGCTGTTGGGAAAAGGAACTATTGCTGGCTTTGTGTGGGCTCCCAGGGATTAGTCCTTCTAATCTTTTTAGACTGTTGTTTCACTGGCTTTAGATAGTTTCCCACATGCACGTGATGATCAATACTCCTCTGATACTCCAATGGGTGATACTGCAAGGCTCTGAAGCTCCCTCCCTGGGAAGATTGCTCCTCCCGTTCCCGGCCCTAAGGTGTTTAGCCACCTTTACCTCCCTGGACTTCTAATTCAGTTCTGCTCACACCAGGGAGATCATTAAATCTGTCCGGAGTCTCCATTCCTGGCATCAAGGCCCAGCAAGTCCTTCCAAGAAGTGAGGTAGGGCAATTATAAGCCTCATCTTATTGGTGTCCTGTCTGCCTGGGATCACTGTTTTTAGCTGCTGGATTTCCAATGCTTTAAAACTCATTTGTCTATGATCTTTGAATTTTTTTTTTCTATAAAGAGGGTACATTTTGTTCATGTCACTCCATCTTAGCTAAAATCTGAAGTGTGGTTACTGCGTCTGACTTGTATTGAATGCTTCCAATTCCAAAGGTAAATTTCAAACAACGCTACTACACTGTTCAAGGAAACACAAAACAAAGCATACATTCCCCTAAGAAGTTGAAAATTCATGCTTCTGTTATGAACCTCTCCTTCCTTTTTAGGAGGTCATTGTAGTCGACTGTGGTGACACAAAGTCTAAGAGTTCCGGTTTATCCTCCATAGTTGGTCACGATTCATTTACAAACAGCAGGATTTGGGGGATTTTGCTTTTCCTTTGATGCTTCTGTTAGAGATGTAAAGAGAAAAAAAGAAAAAAAAAAAAAAAAAGCAGAGAGCCTCTGTGCTGCAACGCGCCTCACTTTCAACCCCGTAAGACCAGCGACAATTTACACCATTCAGTGTGTCTCAGGTCACATTTGCAATCAATGAAACTTGCAGGGCCTTTTAGTTATAGTTAGAAACTGTCATTCTATTGTGTTTTTTAAGACTTTAAGTAATTTCGGGCAGCCCAGGTGGCTCAGTGGTTTAGCACCACCTTCGGCCCAGGGTGTGATCCTGGAGTCCTGGGATCGAGTCCCACGTCAGGCTCCCTGCATGGAGCCTGCTTCTCCCTCTGCCTCTCTCTATCTCTGTGTGTGTGTGTGTGTGTCTCTCATGAATAAATAAATAAAATCTTAAAAAAAAGAAAAAAAAAAGACTTTAAGTAATCTCTACACCCAACATGGGGCTAGAACTCACAACTGGGGGAATGAGAGTGGGATGCTCCCCCGACTGAGCCAGCCAGGCGCCCCTGGGAACCACTGTTCTCCATCCTCCGTGTTTCTGCTCACACTCCTCTAAGATTTCATTTACTTTTTAATTTTTGATGATAAGTGGTTTGCTAAGCCGTAGGCGTGGTTTTCAATGTCTCACATAGACTGAGGCATCTAGTCTTCAAAACAATCCTTGGAGATAGATTTTCACTTTTCCCCTTTTTATTAAATGAGAAATTAAAGCAAAACAGAGTCTCCCTCAGACAGGAAGAAGCAGAGCTGTCATCCAACGCTGCTGTCCTACTACTGTCTCCAGTTGAGAGATCAGAATTCTCTATTACTTTGCTTTTGATAATTTAGGATTTGACATGAAAGTTTCATTAGACCCACTGACCCATATTTGTTTTATGCTAATGCTGGGCAAAGGTATAAAAATTCTTATACAATTTCAGAATTTTGAGTCGTTACAACTAATTTTATCCAGTGCATTCATTTTACAGATGAAGACATGAAAATTTCATCCTATTGTTCCAAGCAACTAGCCAGTTGGGACAACATTGACTATTATTACATGAATTATTCTAGACATTTTAAATGAAATTGTTTTGTGGCCTAATAAGGAACAAACTATCATTTGGATAAAGGGGTGCCCATACTCCTTGTCTCCGCTTGCCTAATTTTCTCAAGTGGTTATTTGAGAGAATATCTTTTTCCACTCCATTTCGTTTTCTAGCTTTCACTCCATTTAACTGAAACGGTAGATTAAGGAACATAAATAAGGAGATTCATATCATTTCGTTGTTTTATCACCTATGAAGAAATGCCGCTAGCGCGGGACAGAGCCTGGTGAGTAGCCGGTTAACGGAGCTAACGAGTGAGTCACAGGCCAAACAGCACCACTAGAGCCACCGCACTTCCAGTGTGTGCGCGAGGGGGGGCCGCGCAGGTGCCAGGTGGGGGCCTCCACGGAGCAGAGCCCCAAGCCCGGCCCGAACCCGCGGCCCAGCTCCCGGCCACCTCGGCACAGCCGGGGAGCGCTGCCCACCCTGGCCTTGCAGCGGGGCCCCCTTCCCTTCATCAGCTCCCCGGGAAAGAATAGTCTGCTAATTATCCTTGGTCAGCAGACCTCAGTGGGGGTGGGGTCAGGAAGGTGAAGCTTGACTCCAAATTACCGACTTGCAGTGAGGAATACACCTGCCAACTCCCTGACACCTTCCCGCTGTCTGTCCTGCTCCCTTGGGGCGCCCGAGACCACCGGCCCCATCCTCGTAGGTGGCCTGCACCTGCAGGTCAGCTGTGGGTCGGCTCACCTCCGTGGTTTCCTGCTCCCCCCGCCAGCCTCCCCCGGTGTGAACACAGCCCGAGCGGCTCTAGAGACCGAGTCGGTGTGGACGGGGAGGTCTACACTGCAGTCACCAGCAACTCCGTGTCTCGCTGGCTCCTCGCTATGGTCACTGCTGTCACATCGCACGGCCCTTGGGGTCAGCATCGCCCCCATCCCAAGGGCTTCTCACTGGGACCCACGATACCGCCCCTCTGGGACACAAGTCAAATGTCCAAGTGGCAGAGAGAAGAAGCACCGAGAAGCTCCCCCGGCCTTACACTGGCCGCCCGCCCTCTGGGCACCTGCCCGAGTCCCGGGCCATGCGCACCCCACCTGCTCAGGGAGGCCTGGTCCCGAGCCCGCAAGGCCGCCGGGCCTCTGCACACCTGAAGCTTCCAGGGACGAGTCACGGCCAAGGGACTTCCGTCTGCTTCCTTAAACGATTCCCTGCAGGGTTTTCTGTTTTGTCCTTGTGTGCTTCCATCTGTCCCTTCCCAGAGGCAGATCCCTTTAGCCGAAGTTCATCAGGCCGTCCCGTCAACAGCTGGTGCCCACCTGCCGCGGGCATCGGACGGCCGTCGGCTCACGGACTCAGAGGGACATCGGTGAACCATGGTTGTGCCCGGAGCTCGCGAATCCCATGTCCCTGAAATAGAACCACGTGTCCCGCGGTGCACGCCCTCCAGGGAATAGCTACACGCTCAGGTGCCGTCCTGCTGTCACCTGCCCGACACCCCGCAGCACACAGGCGCGCGGCGGCCCCACCAGGAGCATCAGGAAAGCTGTCAGGGTCGGTCTGGGCAACCATAGGTCCTGACCTGCCCCAACGTCTGTGTAGGGCTCTCCGGAGGAGGAGAGACGGCCGGAGGGAGTTTGTCTGCCTTACGCCTTTCATCGCTGAAATAAAGGTGTCATGGTCACAGGGAGGTTGTGGAAAGACCCGGAACTGCATAGGGCGTGTCATGGACAGCCGTCCTCAGAGGACGAGGATCCCCTGTGCCTTCCCAAAAACTAGTGCGCGCACTGTATTTTCTTGTAGGATTAATTACTGCAGATTCGATCGCACAGACTTACGACCGAGTCTACATCATTTAAGAAAGATACACGTCTGACGTGGAATTTGCTTTAAAAGTGTTCGGTTCAATTATATTTTATGATTAACAGGATCATAATAGTAAACACTACGATCTTACATCTTGACATCCTATCGAAATACAGAAAGACAGGGAGAAAAATAATAGTTTCTGTGAGGTTGTAGAAGTTCATATTAAACCATTACGATTCTGCATTCTAAACAGTATTGTAAAAAGAGATGAATAGAGGGGATCCCGGTGGGGCTCAGCGGTTGAGCATCGGCCCAGGGCGTGACCCCGGGGTCCCGGGATCGAGTCCCACATCGGGCTCTTGCATGGAGCCTGCTTCTCCCTCTGCCTGTGCCTCTGCCTCTCTCTGTGTCTCTCGTGGATAAATAAATAAAATCTTATAAAAAGAGATGAATAGATTTTTTTTATTTTTTAGATGAATGGATTTTTAAAGATTATTACAACAGGCACACATTGGATACTTATTTCGTATATAAAAATAAATATTATCTAGGTAGAAATGATATATGTTGAGGTGAAGAAATTCGAATTAATTACGTGAAGTGAACTACTTTAGTAAAGGAATGTGTTTAGATTTAGACGTAAGCAGAGTCAAAGCCTTGACGAGAGGAAGGGGGCAAATCTCCCACCTGCTCAGCGATGCCTGAAATTGAGCTGCAGAAAGGGAATTCATTTCACTTAGGGTCTTAAATGCCTGTTAAAGTGTGTGTGTGTGTGTGTGTGTGTGTGTGTGTGTGTGTGTGTTTTACCACAATAAGAATCAGCTCTTTTATTTTTTATTTTTTTATTTTATTTTTTTCAGCTCTTTTAGATTGCAGATGACCTGAAGGTAGGGACAGACTATCACCATAACCACACTCAGATTTTCTTCAAGAGAAATTTAAATACGGGCGAGCCGCGTCGGTGGGAGCCGAGGATCCGGCCTCAGAGCGTGATGCTGCCACTGGAAGGCGTCGGCAGCTCCCGGGCGTCAGGGTGACGCGGGTCCTCCCGCAGTGGCCGCCGTTTCCAGCCATTTCAGGGACTCGTCTTAATGAGAGGAGTTTCGGGTTCACGAGGATTTCCTCGTGGCCACGCTGCCCTCCTCTCCTTAGAGACCATTGTCTTCCTGCTTCTGGCGGGAGGAGTTCAAAGTCCCCTGAGAGGATAAGGACACATTTGCATAACACCTGCCAGGGCTTAGGGACAAAGGGGATAGGGACCCTTTTCTTTCACAGGAGGGTGGCAGGATGCCCGCTCCCTGCGCGGCTCTCGGAGGCCAAGGGACCAGGAGCCCCCTAAGGAGCCAGGCCAGGCCAGGGGAGAGGAATCCGGGCCCAGGACCAAGGGGGCCGCGTGCCTAGGGTCGGCCCCTTCCCACCCGGCCGCAGGGAGAGCTCCCCAGGTGGTGCCTCGGCGGATGTCCTGGGCCCTGAGCACCCTAAGGGGGCGGTGAATGGGTCCACCTTCCCGTCAACGTGTTCACACATCAGAGACACAACAAAAATAAAAGTTGCGCGGACTGTGACAAGAGGAGTTTAAGGTTTGTATCAGTGGTAGCGTCGTCACGTCGTCATGAAAAATTCACACGCGAAGTTTTACAAAATAATGCAAGAAACAGCTGACTGCCCAGTTCGTGATTTTGACAAATGTTAACGTGATGCCAGACTTGCTTTGGATTTTCTTCTTTTTGACCTTAAGGTGAATTAGAACTCGCCTGCGTAGTCCGGCCGGAACTGTTATGTGGAGCCTGATGTTTATTATCCTGGTGTACGTATTGCCTCTATTACACATACGTACCCGTAAAAATATGTTTTTTTTATATATTGTAAGATGGCATATAAGTGATACTGAACTGCTATATTCACGCGTGACTTTTGAGTTCATGGTTGTGATTCAACTTACATCCGTGTTAGTAGATGAAGCTACTGCAAAGTTGTCTATTTTATGGCTACTTGATGCTCTTGTTGATGGACGTTAAGTGGTTTCTGAATATCTCCCTTTAGGCTTTTGAGAGAGTATTAACAAGGGGCCAGGATGAAGGGCTCTGGGGCCGGCCGAGCTCCTTGGAAACCCTGCTCCACCGCTCCTCAGCTCGATGAACCTGGCAAATTCCTTGCTCTCCGTGGGTCTCGAGCTCGTCGACTATAAGAGGGAATACAACCAGCCTCCACCTCAGAAGGTTTCTGTGAAACCTAAAAAGAGTGAAAATAGATCCAATATTTAGTAGATGCCACATAATAATGTTACCTATTGTTATTATGCAATGATTAAAAAATCTTTCCGGCACACGTGTCTTGTGTGTGTCTCCAGGACACATCCCGGGGAGTGGAAATGCTGGATCTTGCAATATCCTCCCGGTTTACAATATCCTGCAAACGTTACAAGATCCCTCCTGCAAGGTTGCTTTCTGGAAGAGACCGTACAAGTTCATGCTTTCCTCAGCAGTGCGCGAGGATTCCTTCACCTCCACTTCCCCCCCAACACCAGGCATTGGAACAGCGCGTCCCGGCTGGTGAGTGTGAAATGGCACCTTCTTGCGGTCTTGTTTTTCAAGTCCTTCATTACCGGGGAGATGAACAGCTTTCCATCTGTTTCTCGCCTATGTGGGTTTCTCCTTTTGTGGCTTCCCTGTTCCTGGTCATTATTGTTGTCACTTTAGTTTTAATTAGAGTGCTTTTCTTTATCTTATTGATTTGTAAGTAACCTTAATATTTCCGAATATTAATAATGCGTAGACTTTTCCCATTTTATGAAATTATTTATCGTACTAACATTTTAAATTTCAGTGTAGTTAAACTTATCAATTTTTTTTTTGGCCATTATTCGTTTCATGCCTGTTCTAATAAACTCATTTTTACGTGGGTCACAAATACAGACTGTTATCCTTACTTTTAGACATGATACAAGCTGTTCTTTATCTTAAGGGGTTTACTCACCTGAAATCTGAGGTTTGATATATGAGACGATAGAGATAATAGCATTATTTTGTTCCATACAGATTACCACTTTTTCCAGCACTATTTACAAAATTATCCATCATTTTACTTTTACTGAAATTCTACTTATCAGATACCTGTACTCTGTTTCATTATTTGTCTATCTCTGCAATAATACCCACACAATCTCAAACACTAAGGTTTAAAATATCCTTATTTTCTGGTTGGGTTAATTCTTTCACTTTTTGTTCTTCTTAAATTTTTTTTTCTTTTCATGGCTTTTTGCCCTTCAACATATGTTTTAAGTCACTCCTTATTGAAAGACCTGTTGAGAGTGTGGCTAGAAATACACTAAATTTATGGATTAATTTGGGTTGAAAGGATACCTGTCTGACATTGATTAGTCTTGTTAAAAAAAAAATCAAACCAAGTAAATTTGAAAATCTAACTGGCTTTATTAAATGATTTATAAATCACAAAGCTCCACCAAATTTCTGTTCTAAACAAAAGAAAGGCTTTTAAAGGCAGAGAGAAGGCATTAATAAAAAGACAAAAAGGATTTATTAGTAAGAAATGCATTGTTTGGCAAGGTTGCCCTCCTTGGGGAGCGAGGAGGGCAACCAGGAAATTTCCTACTATTGATCAGAAATTCCATGTTGATCGGTTAAAGGTTTCATTCCTGTGGGATTGAAACTACAGTTACGGTAAGTATTAACAGTCCCTAATTAACGAGTAAATAAAAAGACAGTTATTTCGGTCTTATTTTTTGTTCAACATACTCCTAGGTATCTCACCATGTTTCCTGCTAGTATAAATATTATATATATTTTTAAGTTGCACTCTTAAGTGTAATGTTAGTGGCACATGGAGCACAATTCATTTTTATAGTAACCTTATTGAACCACCGTATGAGTTCTTTTGCTTTTTTATCCATTCACTCAACAGATCCATGTGGAATACCAACTCTGTTCCAGGCAGTGTTACAGATACTGGGAGTACAACACGGGGAAAATCAGAGAAAAACTATTGCCTTTATGGAGCTTAACATTCTAGTGGTTGTAAAAAAGCAAAATAAATGAATAAAACATATAGAACATTAAGTAGTGAAATGTGCTAAAGAGAAACAAAATAGAGCAAGACAAAAAAATGATGATGTGGAGTGTGTCTGTTGGGGCGGGGGGGCTAGGATTGGTCAAGGAAGGCTTTCTTATTAAGGTTGCCAGATGGTCATTTTTAATACTTTTCACTTTGTCTTGAATTTTCTTTGTCATGAATCTCTCCGGGTCTGTGGGTAGGGAGCTTGGAAATTACCGCTCCGTCTGAACCACAAGCGAAAAGCCGAACAAATGGAAAAATCAACCACTCTTCCTGCATCTGTGATAGCCGGCGGATCCAGGACAAATCCCAGGACTGGAGAGGCAGACAGGCCATCCCAGCTTAGGCGGACCGGAGACTCACCCTCTGAAGCTCCTCAGAAACCAGCGACGGGGGAGGAAAGCCTGACCTGGAATTCACGAATTCCCAGTAGCTCGGTGGGGACAGCTTTGAGACACGAAAGCTCCAGGCTGACCCAGGCATGGAGACGGGGGTCAGGATATTGTGAGATCTGCCACGGGGATCTCAGCCAGGGGTCCACATAAGTACCAGACAAAAATCCCCTTCTGGGTACTGCAAGGGAAGGGAAAGGAACCATTTTGTAATAACCTGGAGTATCTGTTCTCCCTAACAGTCGGCCCCAAGGAAAACTACTTAATGAGAGCCTAAGAGCCCTAATGGGCTCTTAATTGGAGCCTAGCTGACCTACAGGGAAAGAAATGCCCAGTCCAGCCCAATCTGCCACCTAAGGAATGGGGGTGAGGGGAAACTGAGAGACTCTTGTGAAGCTCGCAGTCCAGAGGCCTAGGCTCCTTGAAAGGCCAAGACCTAAGCACAGCCCCGAGAAGGCCTCTCCTCCCCACTTTTCCATATTACTACAGGCCTATTCACAGCAGTTCCCTTTATCTAGTGCACCATGACCTGCCATCAAGACAAAATGACAAGGTAAACCAAGAGAGAAAAAAAAAACACAATCTGAAGGGACAGAGCAAGCATCACATCCAGACATGGGAGGAATTTTGGAATTATCAGTCCAGAATTTAAAACATGAAGGAAGAAATAATGCCAGTTCTCTGTGATTTCTAACGGAAATCAGAAGCAGAGAAGTATACTTCTTAACTCATTCTCTGAGGTCGCCATTACCCTAATACCAAAACTATGCGAAGAGAAAACTGCAGAGTATATCTCTCATGAATATAGATGCAGAAATCCTCAAGAAGATATTAACAAAGGAAATCCAACAATATTCACAAGAATTATACATCATGACCAAGTGAAATTTATACCATTTGTGCAAGGCTGGTTTAATATTCAAAGGTCAGTTAATGTATTGCATCACATCAATAGGCTGAAAACAAAGAATCATATTAATAGATGCAGAAAAAGCATTTGACAAAACCCAACATGTATTCATGATAAAAGCTCTCTGTAAGTCAAAGAAGGTGGGAACTTTCCCAACTTGATAAAGAATATCAACAAAAAACCTACAGCTAACATGATACTTAACACTTAGCCAACACCAAACCGCACATTTGTAGGCAACACAGTATTGAAGGAGAAGAACAAAGATGAAAGACTGACATTGTCCAACTTTAAGACTTACTGTAAAGTTCTAGTAATGAAGATAGTGTGGTTTTGGAAAATAGATCAATGGTACAAAATAGAGAGGCCAGACGTGAACTCCTATAAATAGAGTTAACTGTTCTTTGACAAAGGAGCAAAGGTAATACAACGGAACAAAGATGGTCTTTTCAGCAAATGCTGCTGGACCACCTAACTAGACATCTACCTACAAAAAAAAAAAAAAAAAAAAAAAAAAAAAAAAAGATTAAATAACAGACCTCAATGTTTTCACAAAAACTAATCCCAAAATGGATTAAAGTGTAAGTGTAAAATGCAAGACTATAAAACTAGAAGGTAACATAGGAGGAAATCTTAGATGGCCTTAAGTACGGCAGGGACTTTTTAGAAAGGCATGGTCTATGAAAAAAACGATTGATAAGCTGGACTTCATCACAGTGGAGTCTTCTGCTTTGTGAAGAGAATGCGATGACACAGAGTGGGAAAACATATCTGCCAAAGACGCACCTGATAAAAAGGATTGTTATCCAAAAATATGCAAAGAACTCTTAAAACTCTATAACAAGAAAATAACCCGATTAAAACGTGGGCCAAAGACCTGAACAGACACATCAGCAAAGAGGATACACAGATGGTGAAGAGGCATATGACAAGATGCTACGCATCACGTGACATTGGGAAATGCAAACTGAACAATGCCAAGACCCCATTACATACCCTGGAAGAGCCCAAATCGGGAACAGCGAGGATGGGGAGCAACACCAGCTGTCACACACTGTTGCGGGTCTGCAGAGGCCACCTGGTTGTTCCTTACAGAGCTAATGCATCTCACTACGTGATGCAGCGGGAGGGCTTCTTGGTATTGACCTAAAAGAATCAAAAACAGGTCCACACCAAGCCCTGCACATGGATGTTTCCAGCAGCTTCATTCATAGTTGCTAAAACTGGGAAGCAACTGAGAAGTCCTTTAACAAGTGAACAGATAAAGGGATGGCGGTATATCCAGACAGCGGAATATTTTTTAGCGCTGAAGAAAAACTGAGCCACCAAAGCAAGACATCACGTGGAGGAGACTTCAATGCATATGATTACATGGAAGGAGCTCATCTTAAGAGGCTACATGCTGTGGAGTTCCAACTACATGGCATTCCGGAAAAGGCAAAACTATAGAAAAAATAAAGAGATCACTGGTTGCCACGGGTCAAAGTGGGAGGAAGGATGGATAAGGGGAGCACGAGCATTTTTAAGGCAATGGAATTGCTCTGTATGACACCGCAACGATGGGTACATGTCATTCATTATATGTTTGTCCAAACCTCTAGAATGTACAGAACCAAAAGTGACTCAGACTATGGACTTTGGGGGATTGTGATGTGT
The DNA here is from genome assembly GCF_053574225.1 of Canis aureus. NCBI lineage: Eukaryota > Metazoa > Chordata > Mammalia > Carnivora > Canidae > Canis > Canis aureus. Next base: position 844,081 of record NC_135644.1, read on the forward strand.
CGATGTCAATCTTAACTGTGGGGGCAGGGCTCTATAAGAAATCTCTCTAAGCTCCTTTCCCTTGTGCTGTGGACCTTAAAGTCCTCTAAAAGAAATAAGGTCTTACTAAAAGAAAGATCTCTGCACCTAATCCTAATACTTGTTTGCCCTTGTCCCTCATGTCATTTCAAAAAGTAGTTGCTATAGTGGACACTGCTTTCTTATTCTTATTTAAAGAGAATAAAAAATAAATGCCCATTAAGTTTCCCATTGACGACAGCCTTCTCTGAAGTCCCTTTACAGTGCTAAAGAAGTCCTATTCCCTTTTCGCTAGGAAATTTTTTACTTGTCTCTATTAGAGGAGAAACATGCTTCTCGAGTTTATTAAAGTTTTAATCTAACTCATTTATTCTGACTCATAATATGATCTTTCTCTAATTTCCAAGGGAAAAAAAAAAGCACGTTAATGTTTTTCTCTGAAATTCATATCTTCTTGCATCTTGGAGATTACACAAAAACGACCATTTAATCTTTTTTTTTCCCCATTGCTCGGTTTTGATTGCTAATATTTTATTCTAAAAAAAATCAAGCTATGTTCGCAAATAAATTGGCCTTTTATGATGTCTTAGTCAAATTCTGGCATTGAGGTCATTGCCATCTCATAAAATGAGTTTGGAGCTGTTCTTTTTTTTCTTTTTTTGTGCCATTTAGCATTCAGTTGCCGAGCGGGATCTGATTTGCCTACAACACTCACTGCGCCTGATATTTTTGTTTATTTGGGTATTAGGTAGAGTTTTACCAACCTCTTAGGTTCCATTCATGGATGCATCTGGATTCAGCTCTCCTGTTTCTTACTTACTTTGTACCTTCTTCCCACCATGTTGGCAGTAATGGAAACAGGGCGACTCCCAGGAAGGCCTTCCCTCCCCTGATGGGACTTTCTGATCCTTTCCCTCCAGAACCTTGGGGGAAAGAAAATCCCCTTAAAATGAGAGCCTCAAAGTTCTTGACACAATTCTGGGCAGACAGGGAGGTAAGGGGGAAAAGGGTTTTGGGAGTTCTCGCTCATTTTGCACCCAGGGGAGGGAAGTACCTGGTGGGAGCCCGCCCGGCCGGGCCCCAGGGAGTCGGTGGGACCCGCTGCCCCCGATTCCCCTCGCTCCTCCCTGTCCCTGCCTGTCCCTGCCCGCGGCCCTTCAACCCCGCGGGGCCGCAGGTGTCACGGTGGCCGCACCTGCTGCGGGGCCGAGGGGAGGGGGAGGCCTTGGGAGGAGGGGGGCGGGGAGGGGAGGGAAGGGGAAGCCTTGGGAGTAGAGGGGCGGGGAGGGGGAGGGGAGGCCTTGGGAGGAGGGGGAGGGGAGGGAAGGGGAGGCCTTGGGAGGAGGGGGACAGGGAGGGGAGGGAAGGGGAGGCCTTGGGCAGAAGGGGGTGGGGAGGGGAGGGAAGGGGAGGCCTTGGGAGGAAGGGGGTGGGGAGGGGAGGGAAGGGGAGGCCTTGGGAGGAGGCGGGTGGGGAGGGAAGGGGAGGCCTTGGGCAGAAGGGGGTGGGGAGGGGAGGGAAGGGGAGGCCTTGGGAGGAAGGGGGTGGGGAGGGGAGGGAAGGGGAGGCCTTGGGAGGAGAGGGGCGGGGAGGGGAGGGAAGGGGAAGCCTTGGGAGTAGAGGGGCGGGGAGGGGGAGGGGAGGCCTTGGGAGGAGGGGGCGGGGAGGGAAGGGGAGGCCTTGGGAGGAGGGGCACAGGGAGGGGAGGGAAGGGGAAGCCTTGGGCAGAAGGGGGTGGGGAGGGGAGGGAAGGGGAGGCCTTGGGAGGAAGGGGGTGGGGAGGGGAGGGAAGGGGAGGCCTTGGGAGGAGAGGGGCGGGGAGGGGGAGGGGGAGGCCTTGGGAGGAGGGGGGCGGGGAGGGGAGGGGGAGGCCTTGGGAGGAGGGGGGCGGGGAGGGGGAGGAGGAGGCCTTGGGAGGAGGGCGGCGGGGAGGGGAGGGGGAGGCCTTGGGAGGAGGGGAGTGGAGAGGGGGAGGGAAGGGGAGGCCTTGGGAGGAGGCGGGTGGGGAGGGAAGGGGAGGCCTTGGGAGGAGGGCGGCGGGGAGGGGAGGGGGAGGCCTTGGGGGTGGGAGGGGTGGAGGAGGTGTGTGGGGGGTCAGGAAGGGGCGTGCCCCCGGGGTCCTGGGATCGAGCCCCACATCAGGTTCCCTGCATGGAGCCTTCTCCTCCCTCTGCCTGTGTCTCTGCCTCTGTGTCTCTCATGAATAAACAAAATCTTAAAAAAAAATGTTGTTTTTTTTTTTTTTTTGATAGAACAACCTCCAAAGTCTAGTCACACCTTAGATTCCTTGATTTCAGTTTAACTGGACTATGCAAAAAAAGAAAAAAAAAAGAAAAACAATTCATCTTTTGCTCTTAGAAGATTGTACACAATACAAGGAACCACCACCCAAGCCCTGGGCCTAAAGAAACAAAATCACAGGAAAACCATGCTTGGACTGCTGTAAGTTATTTCTGCAACAAAGAAATGTAACCTTTTCTTGAAAAAGTACTTAACACTTTTTAAGACTAGTCCTATAGATTCAGAAAGATTACAAATATGTAAAATGTGGATGTTGATACATTAGAATATTTTCTATGTATGAGAATAAATTTTACGTATTAGAATATTTTTCCTTTAGGTGCTTATATTTTATCACATAAAACGTGAATCATTTTCTGCCTGTATTAGACACACGCACACATTTACACACATTTACATTAAATCTGGAACACCAAGATCTGTGACTTGGAATAATAAGGTTTACTTGATGGGAAGAGCACTGGGTGTTATTCTATATGTTGACAAATTGAACAGCAATGAAAAATAAATTTATTAAATTAAAAAAAAAAAAGGAATAATAAGGTTTACGCGAGTGACCATTTGACCTGAGAAGTCATCACTAGACACTTCCAACTGAGGGGAGGGGAAAAAAAATCTGAAATGACAAGAAGCCAAATTAGTTTATAACACGTAAGCGATGAACGTGAGGTTTCCCAAGTGGAGGGGACAGGCTTCTGAGAACGTGGAAGGCCGAGTCCTCGTCCCAGAGGGCCCCTGTCCCTCTGAGGTTTATTGGAAGAACTGGCGGGTTAGGGAAGCTCACTGCCCTGCGAGGTGGCGCTGCTCTTCCTTTGGAGGCAGGACTGCTCGTGGCCCTCCCACTTCCACCTCCTCGCCTCATTTCTCCCGCATACCACCACTTAGCATAGTGTCTAGATCCACGTGGTCTCAACTCCAACCGCTCCCGCACAGGAAACAGTCTTTCCAACGTATCTGAACAAAAACTGCGAACCCAAAGATCGTTTTTGTGGTGCTGACGGTGCATTTGTCCTGGCAATCTAGGATCATTCCTACTAGATGGCCTCAGTGGTGGCAACACCGTGTCCCTTGAAGATCAATATGACCTAAAAAAAAAAATCTATGTCATTAATACCCATGTCTGTTGAACAAGGTTAATGGTTAAGCCGCAACATTAAAAAAAAAGTTGGTTGTAATGAAGGAAAAAGCGCTTGTTTTGGGGTCATCGATGCGGCAACTCTTGTCTGGCTGTTAGGACCAGCGAAGCGTTAGGGGTCACGTCCCACCGCCCAACACCGAGTGAGGCCTGCTCCCATGAGGCTGGAGAGCAGGAACATTCTGCGAAACCGTGACACATTTTCTTCAGAGACACCGTCCTTCCAAGTGGCGTTTGAAGGGCGGCCTGGGCGGGCCCGGTGGCCTCCTGTCCCACCTGGGCTGAGCCTCAAGGCCTGGGTGCCAGGCAGGCCGCGGCCTAGCGGCCCTAGGCCCACGATCCACAGCTGGCAGCCAGGCTCAGTGACCCGGGCACTGCCCCCACGACCCCAGTGGGCCCGTCTCACCTCCCGGGGCGCAGGGTGGCCTGCGGGGCCTGGAGGTCAGGTGGCCCGGGGCCTCCTTCTGCAGTCAGTCTGGAGGAATGCCCAGCGGACCGGCGGGAAATGGGCCACTTTGAAGTTTTCTTTGGAGTGATTGAGAATTTATGCATTTCCATACAGCAAATGAACATATGTATTGACCTGGAGAATAAAATAATTTACTCGATTGCTTTTGTATTGCATCATCAATCTATTCGGTGAACACCTGCAACTCACTGTTTTTTTTTTAATTTTTTGTTAAATATTTTATTTATTTATTCATGAAAGAACAGAAAGAGAGGCAGAGACACAGGCAGAGGGAGAAGCAGGCTCCATGCAGGGAGCCCGATGCGGGACTCGATCCTGGAACCCAGGGGTCACGCCCTGAGCGGAAGGCAGACGCTGAACTGCTGAGCCCCCGGGCGCCCCTTTGGTGCTGCTGATACAGAACGGTGACACCACATGCCACGGGTGCCGTGTACCCGAGGGAATTACATTTTGGGGCATCTGTCTCTAAGACAATCTCCTCGAGTCGTGTGTGAGGCTCTAGCTTCTGTTTTCCGTGCGTCGGAGTATCTGAGCTTCAGGAGGCCAGAAAAGCAGGTCTCTAGGGTCCCAGGTCCAGTAGCTGGGGGTAGGCTCTACTTTCCATCAAGATCTAAAAGGTGGAGAATTTTCTAAATATAGCAAAGGCAGTCCACATGCTGGGCAGCCGAAAATACTAGAAACAGTACATTTTAAAGCGAACCCGAAAAGAAGTCGAACAAAATTGACGACTACTACGGACGGAGCAATATTTCACCTTCAATCGTAGTATATCCCTAGACTGATTTGTTTTTAGGAGAAATCATTCAGAGTCAGGACCCACTTACCACAGTGGTAATGGGGAAGTACAGTCGATCCTTGAACAAGGACTTGGGGGCACTGACTCCCTTTGCAGTAAAAAATTCCTGCATGATGTGACTCCCCCACAGCAATGCTAGTAGCCTACGGTTGACTGGAAGCCTGACGGTTGCAGTCAGTTAGTATCTCGGGGCGCCGGGGGGCTCAGCGGTTGAGCATCTGCCTTGGGCTCAGGGGGTGACCCCGGGGTCCCGGGATCGAGTCCCGCGTCGGGCTCCCTGCAGGGAGCCTGCTTCTCCCTCGGCCTGTGTCTCTGCCTCTCTCTGGGTCTGATGAATAAATAAAGAAAGAAAAAAATCAACACGTATTTCGTGTATACCACATATCACATATTGTATTCTTACAATAAAGTAAGCTAGAGAGAAGAAAATATGAAGAAAGCCATAAGGAAGTATATTGTAACGTATTTATTTTTAAAAAAGCCAGGTGTAGTGGACCCGCCCAGTTCAAACTTGTGTTATTCCAGGGCCAGTTGCGTATGCGTCAGCTGTGGTGATATCATGAATACTGTGGCTCTGAAGTCGAAATCTTATCGAAATGATTAAAACCACTCACTTCTGTGGAGAAGTGTTCATAGAACAGGAAGTGGGTGAAATGTTCATGTAGATAAAAATTACAGCAGATTTTGTATCCTGTGATCTTACGTGTTGCTGAGCGTGGGATGATGTCCATAAACAGAAGAAAAATACTCGCCCTCGGCCTTTGTGCAGTTTTTTTACACTTGTGAAGATTTCCACGTTCATTCTTTCTTTGTGCATCTCCATCAAAGTGCATTTATTTTTATTTTTTATTTTTTAAGATTTTATTTTTTATTATTTATTTATTATTATTATTTTTTTTTAAACAGGCTCCATGCAGGGAGCCCGATGTGGGACTAGATCCCCAGACCTGGGATCACGCCCTGAGCTGAAGGCAGATGCTCAACCACTGAGCCGCCCAGGCATCCCAGGATTTTATTTTTAAGTAGTCCCTACACCCAATATGAGACTCAAATTCACAGCCTCTGAGATCAGGAATCACGTGCTCTACGCACTGGGCCAGCAGGCGCCTTTGAGCTGAGCCCTATGGCACAAGGTTTCCATTCCATAGATGGAGACAGGAAGCCCACAACTTGTTCTTTTTGCCTTATTAAAGTAAATTAGCTTTCCTTTTGCTACATTTACCTTTGGGTGAGCCCAGACAGGAGTTTAATTAATCTGAAATTTTTTCTTAATATCACTCAGTCCAGGGTGTTTAGAGAAAGCTGTAGGCATGAAGCTTATTTAAGTTAATTTGCATTTGCTGACATCTCAGTTAAGAAGATGCATGAATGGGAAGAAAAATGAAGCTATTTCTAAAATGGGTTTGGGGTTTCCTGCACGTAAGCTGACCCTGACATTCAGCATTCTCTTGGGTCGTTGGCTGTGTGTCGGGATATTTCTCTAACCGGTAGGGCTGGATGGGCGGGACGATCCAGTGGGCCAGGTCCGGTGGGCAAGGGGTGTCATGCCAATGTGATTCCCGTTCCCTCAGTGACGTGTCCTGCGGTTACTCCGACAGTCGAGCGTGGCTTGTTTTTTTGGCTAATAGACATTTTCAGACTTCTGCTTCCCTGTGAGTTTATCTAATACAGAACTTCAGAACTTCAGAACTCTGCTTCCCTGTGAGTTTATCTAATACACTGTTCAATATTTGGAAAAGCCAAACAAATCTACAAAGTCTGCAATAGAAAAGCCGGTGCGGACAAGTAGCAAATTCCTCAAGTGAAGACGTTGCTCTGAAGGTCAAATGACTGAATTGTCCCATGTTTCCTCTTCTCTACGCCTCTCAAGGTTAAACCAGGATTAGAGAATAAGAAAGAGCATTTCTTCTTCAAACTCAGTTAACATCTACTTTGGTTTAGAATTCTTTGTTGCACCTCCGCACTTCAACGGTCCAGTCTATGGGACATTGCGGTGGGGCCAATGTAGACGAGCCTTCGTGGGAGCGGGAGGGAGTGGGTGTGTGTCCCAGCAAACTCGAGTCCATGCTCTGCCCATCTCGTAGGGCGTCCCCAAGCCATGAGTCGTCACGCGTTTGTTCCATCTGGCCGTTCGGTGCTGCCTTCTCTGAAGCCCTGGGCTCTTTCCAACTACGACGTGTAGATACTGATCACTTGGAACAATTACAACTTCTATTGTGAGAGCCGTGAAGGTTCTCTTCCTAGATCTTTCTCCGTTAAAAGGAAACTTTCCTGGGGTATTTTAGATTCTGATGTGATTCTTAATGACTTTTGGAATCTTTGCTCATTTAATTAGGTCAAATGTCTTCCAATACACACACATAAAAACTTAATTGTTGGGGACCATGGCGGTGAAGTTTTCCGTTTGAAGGATTCTTAACAAATATTTAAGCAGATATTCCTTCAGGACAAAAAGGTGAAAAGGATCATTGTCAAATAAGAACGTGTCCTAAGTGTTCATCACAAAGCAGCTGGGTAAGGAGGTGCTGGAGCTCAACAAGAATGCAACGGGCCTTTGGGGGCGTTGGTTAGATGACGCAGATGTACTAAGAACTGTGGGGTGGAGAATGCAGAATAGTAAAGTCACCTAACAGCCCTTTTAACTTCTGAGTTTGGTGTTGAACCTGGATATTCAGTTGTTTACAGCAGATGAAATGAACAACAACAACAGCAACAACAAACAAGTATTAGTCGTATTTGCAAAGGCTAAACCGGGGAAATCTGTGAGAAAAAAACCACCGTGTGCGCCCTTGCCTTGACCAAGGGATTGCAGCAAGGATAGGAGTTCCCAGAAGAGCGATTGCTGGCCTTAGATCTCTCTTCAGAGATATCTCTCTCTAAAGGTCTCTTTAGAGATCAGAGACGATGATCTCTTTAGAGATCAGAGGTGATGCCTCTGACACGTGCCGAGATCTCTAAAGAGATCAGAATCTAAAGATCTCTCTTTAGAGAGACCGTGTTCTTTCTCCTCCAGCGCTTTTTATTCCTCATTTGCTGCCCCTTTTTCTTCATTCAGTGATTCATCACTTCCATGTAGCACGCAGGGCTCACCATACCAAGTGCCCCTCACTACCGTCCTCCATCTAGCCCATCCCCCCAACTCTCCATAGCCCTGGTTGTTCTCCACCATTGAGTTTCTTATGGTTTGTTTCCCCCCTTTGGTTCCCCTTCCCCTACGATCCCCTGTTCACCTTCCCACCAGTGGGGTAAGAGGCTCGCCTTTGCCGCATCCTCACCAGCACCTGCTGTTTCCTGTGTTCATTTTGGCCCTTCTACCAGTGTCAAGTGTATCTCATGGGAGTTTTGATTTGCATTTTCCCTGATGATGAATGACGAGCGTCTTTCCATGCATTCACTGCCTTTTTGATGACCAAGTTCCCATTAGCTATTTTACTAGAAGAGAAATTTAAAAATAGTTTGCCATGTCATATTCTCAAATGGATAAATCCCGATGGCTCAATTTACTAAATAAGGTGAGGTGTGAGTTCAATGCTTAACAGTAACTCTTTAAGCTCTAGTTAAACATATGTGCATAAGAAATTTTTTTTAGTAATAAAAAATATTCTGTGAAAATGAGAAAAAAAATTTTTTTCGACTTTGCCGTCTACTGTTCATCGTTTTCAAAATTAGAAGTCAAATGTTTTCACTGAGTTGGTAGAAGGAGCTAACTATACCTGATCCCAAGTGCTGCCTTAGTGGAAATAAAACAGACATGTTCCTGCCGCTCCAGGTATGAAAATGAACAAGCAATTGCTTCAAGTAAATACAAAAAAAAGTAGACGATTATAACTGTGTTACTACTTAAAACCAGACTTCTCGGGGCCTGGGAGCTCGCAGTGCTGCCCCTGGAGGTGCTGCGGGTGCTGAAGGAAGCAGCCCCCACCCCAGGCACAGGGGAAGGCCCAGGAGGTGCAGATGAGGCCTGAGGCTACGGGCAGTCCTCCACGGGGTGAGAAGATGGGGCCCAGGACCGCCAGGAGGGAACAGGGACCGAGGCCTGGGCGGTAGCAGGCTGTGGGGGGTGGCCCGGCCTGCCTGCTGCACGAGGGGTTCCTGCGCTCTGCTGCGGGTGCCCGGTGCCCACACAGGAGGGAGGCAGGGCCTGCTGACACCTGGGGAGGCACAGTTCACAGGAGGGAAGAGATCCGGACCCGAGGAGGACCCTGAGGAGCTGGGAGCTGCCCAAGGCTACTCCATGGTTAGCGGATGACCACGTGGTTGTCAGACTGGAGACAAGAGGAAGGTTGACTTTGCAGATGAAAAATCAAAGGTTAAGTTTTGGATTTATTACTGTGCGATGCTCTGACACATGCCAAGTAGGTGATTCTACTTTTTCTCTTACTGCCCATTCTTCACTTTTTCTATTTTCTCCACATTAATTTTGCTGTTGTTTTATATATTCACTGTTTATATCTTAGTTTTTTTTTTAAGTAACATTTTCACATACTTGCAATCCTTTGTACTTCTTTCATGCTCTTTCCTTATGATCGTTGCCTTCTAGAAACCCACCTTCCCTCATTCTGTATGGTGTATAGGGTTTTTTTTTTTTTTTTGTCTTAAGTATGATATATTCAAAAAATCTCACTTTTTGAAATATTTTTAATGTGTTAAATCGGAAATGGCGCTAGGCTGTTGCAGGAGGGGGTATCTCTGATGAACTATGCCTGCTGTGAACAAAAAGTCGAGAACTGTGGAATGCAGACCCCGCATCTCACTATCTTCTTTCCTGACTTTGTTCAGATAAGCAAACAAATGAACTTGTGTGACAACTGAACCGAGGGCTTGGTCCTCTAGAGCGTGACCCTGGTGTCATCTGTATTCAGAGACACTGGGGCGAACTGAGCATGCGGAAGGCCTGTCTAGGTCTTGACGTCTAAGAAGCGGAGATCAGGAGTCTTCAAGGGGATAATTCTATGAATGCTCACTCTATTCTTATCTCTGATAGAGGTTGATGGGCAGTATCAAGACTTGCTAGTGCTTAAAAAAAAAAAAACAATTTAGATATCTGAGTTTAATACATTTTATTAACTTTCCCATGAGACTGATCTCTGACTGTTCTTCCAGGAAAGCAATGTCCTTGTAGAAGGTCTGGACTGATTTACTAAAGATATGTGACGTTTTATTATCTCTTCAACAATAATGAAGGATGGGAAATGCAGGGGCAGAGAAATGTAGGTGCCACAGGTCTGGTCTTTAAACTTTGAATCAAAATGTCAAGTACTCAAGATGTCAATACCTCCATATGCAAATGAGCCTCTTAGGCTCAATATGGTCAAGTGTTTAGCAATGTAAAAAAAAAAAAAAGAAGAAGAAGAGGGATCCCTGGGTGGCGCAGTGGTTTAGCCCCTGCCTTTGGCCCAGGGCGCGATCCTGGAGACCCAGGATCGAATTCCACATCGGGCTCCCTGCATGGAGCCTGCTTCTGCCTCTGCCTGTATCTCTGTCTCTCTCTCTCTCACTGTGTGCCTATCATAAATAATAATAATAAAAAAAGAAGATTAAAAAAAAGAAGGCTGGTCCTAAATGCAGTCTAGTGAGGGCTACGCAACAACGCGGTCCAATGGAGAATTTCCTTCGGTCAGGATTGATAAATTAACTCCGGCTGGGTTTTCATGTAGGTGGAGGAGCCTAAGGAGTCATGAGAAAGTACCGGCCCTATCTCTGGGCAGTCTTGATATTTACCTTTATGCAGGGATAGGAAATTCTGCATTTGAAGTAGATTCACAGTGATTTTCTTAATTTCCATAATTAAATATCAACTATGATAACAACACGCCTGGTATTTAGAATATACAGACTTTTTTTCTCAATCAATAACAGTGACTAGCTCAACTTCAGACACTATTCTCATATTAGGTAATAGTCGGTTACTCTCAGTCATCTGGCTAGGATAATTAAACATTATTCAGGAAACAGTCGAAGGGTGGTTTTCAAAATTGCACCCTATGGGGTTTCTCCAGAGAGCTTTCAGGCTAATCTTAAGAAGCTTCCTAGGTGGATGAGGAACCACCAGTAATCCTTAATCTTTGCAAAACAAAACAAAAAACAAAACAAAACAAAACAAAACAAAAAGGAAGTCACCTTTGATACCTTTCAAGGAGCCCTTGTACTAGCATTCATTTGGAGAACATATTTCCCCCCTCAAAAATGAGGTTTGTAAATCACTGTTCTAAGGATCATCTGAGGTATCATCTTTCCCTACAGACTCTTTAAGGTCTATTCCTGAATCACACTGGATGAATATCCTTTAGCAGAGACAGAGAGGTAGAGAGATAGAGAGACAGAGAGATTTGCCTCCCCAAATGCTCGTTTCTGGCTTCAGGCTGCGTCTTAACTATTGCCGATCAAAGTAATCCCATCTGCTCGGCTACAGTTCTTGACTTAGGAATTGGTATATGATCCCTTTCAATGGCATGAATGAAAAGAGGGCTCAATAAAAGTTTCTAGAAAGGGAGTTTATAGCTGTCCTGGAGGATGATGAGAATCCAATTCTGGATGTCCATGAGAAAGCATCTCATCAAGATTCCAACTGGCAGGTGTCCTTGGGATATAAGGACTAGATTGAGAACGGAGCTAGTGTGGTGGAGGAGCGAACAAAAAGGTGGAAAGAATTCATGACCTCGGTTACAATGTTTACCTTTGGATTGAACAGCCCTAAAATCTGATGTCCCTCTGACCTCCATTTATGTAAACCATTATATGTTCTTTTGGTTAATAGACTTTCTCTTTTTCTGCAGCTTGTAGCTGAAATCATCCGGACGTATATGTACCCCGGAGAAAGGAGGTAACTTGTACAAAGGCAACACGGTGGTGAGAATACACTTGGCATGTTCAGAGAGCAGCGAGGATGTGACCAGGAAGACGTGAAAGAATAAAGTTGAACTCAAGTTGTTTTGGGTACTGGTGAAAAAGAGGCTGGGGCTGCAGACGCAGACGGGCTAGGGCGATGAGAACTCAGTTCAAAGGAGCTGAGGTCTTAAAGAGTCAACGTTCTAGAATAATGCCGAGATTCAGGGATATGGCAATTCTGTTTTTCAGGCGAGAATTTCTCGATGACCTTACAAGCCTGATGAGGATGGAGGCTAATGGTGGCCCTGGGGAATGAAGCCGTGACTCATATTGCGGAACGGCTTATGGGATGTGGAACATTAGGAGTAGCTTCCAGGGTAAGGATCATTCCAAGGGGAGATTTATACTTTAGTTGAGGCCAAAGAGTGGAGACCAAGAGAGGATTATGTGAAAAATTTGAGTTCGGAAGAGAGCTTAGTGAACATGGAATGTGGTTTCCAGAGAGCAGAATAGAAAATGTTTTCAGAAAAGACAGGACTTGGGTAAGTCAGAGAAGAGAAGGGGCAAAGCTCTCAAATATATGTAGTAAAGGAAATACTATCAGTGGGGCACAAACAGGGTCAAAGGGATGCGAGGCATGGAAAAAGCAGCTGACTTTGAAATATTACGTGATGCTGCCATTTCAGCGTGAGCAGAGCTTTTTGTTGGTCTTGGGCATGAGAAGACTAGCAAACGGGTTTTCAAAGAGAAATTAATGAAGAGATTGTTATGAAAAATCCAAAGAAATCCCTTTGTCAATAGTGCAGTAAGCTGAATTAGTTTCTCGAGCCCCTTCTTTGTGCAGAAGCAGCAGGAGTCTCAATAGATGGGCAAACTCAGGATAATTAAGCTCCTAAGGGAACGAGAATCTTGAGAAGCATCAGCCCCCCCATAGGATTTGAGCCTTTGGGTTCTCTGTGTGGAGCATACAATACATTTTTTAAGGGCAGATTATATTCTTTTGAAATAGGTAAGATAACCAAGGAGGTAAAATAAGCTTTTCAGACAACCATCAATCCTTGAACAAAACTTTGTTTTCCTTTCTTGGTTATTTTACGTGCATGGCCAGTGGAGAGAATCTCTCAGCATAATCTGAAAATGTTTGCCTTTAAAGAAGTTTGCAAATAAATATTCCTCCCTCTGTAAAAAAAGTGTGTTTTAAAACTGCTTAAAGAACTTGCTTATTTCTTTACATTCATGAAACTGAAGGGTTACAGGGAAAAAAAAAGACTCAAAATTAGTTTACTAAGTGAAAAAATACATATATTTTATTGTAAACTCATAACTAAGAAAGACTATAAACTGCTATAATCAAAAGATGCACATAAGGCGGATCGAGTAACTAAGGTTTTTGAATATAAATATAAGACTTGGGGATTTTAACACCCGACAATATATTTTTCAGAATAGTTTTGTAAATAAAAGAAATAGGTAGCATAATGAAGAAAACAGCTTTATATAATGAAGGTATTTCTGGAAAGTTTTGTTTCTTTCTATATATTCCAATAGTTTTTAATCATGATTATGTTGTTCTCATTATCTCAAATATTTTTTCTCTGTGAAAATATCAAACATTTATGAGTTTCTCCAAGCTTAAAATTTTTCTGACTTAAATGCATCAACATAACTTTTTTAAACTGTAGATGTGTTATATGCAGAATGTGTTATATGCTGTAGCTATTTCTTTAGTTCTGGGAAGAACTAGTTTGCTTATTTATTGGGAAATAATAGCAACTTGCTATTGATACATATGATATATACCAAAAAAAAAAAAAACCAAACAACTGCAAAAACACACACAAAAAAACTAATGCTCAAGTTGTATGTGTATTCATTAAATTATTTTGAGTTTGCCACTGATTTCTTACTGTTCAGAGCTATTTTACAGTTATATGCACAACAGCTTACATAGAATCTGCATATATTCCTTTAGAAGCACCAAAAGGAATGATCCAGAATCATTCATTGATACTTTCTTTGTATCCTATTGCTGTTTTTGGTTAAACTCGACAATGGTCTAGGATACTACTTCTGCTAATAGTGGCAAATGCCTCTGATTCCAAGTAATTCTCTGATCCACTGATCAGATCTAACTTTTGAGAAAAGTTAGTTTAGCTGGGTTTATAGGATTTGGGTTCTCAGGATAAGTGGTTCTTTCAGTGCCTCTACACGCTTCTGTAAGCGCCTAGTAGAATAATGGATTTCCGAGGGTTGCTCTATAAACATTTGTTAATGTTTCCAAACAATGTATCTCTGGAACTTAAAGCTTCTATTCATAAAGAATTTGATAAAAATTAATTATTATGACATGTTCAATAAGTTAAGAGTGTTTAGCTTAAAGATTTTATGGAAAGTTCTTTTAGTTGAATATTATTTGAAGCAAGAGTATTGCATATTGTTGCTTGAAATATTAATAATAATAATAATAATAACAATGTACGAATTGAAGCCCTTTGGTGTTATTTGTGAGGTAAAATCTCAGTGACAGTGTTTAGGGAAATCAAATAATTGAAATGAGATTTGGACTATGTTTTGGATCATGGGGCATTTTTTCGATGAATAAGGAGGAATGAAACCTCTTGGGCAGAGTTGCATGGTGGTGACAAGTGGAAAGCCAGTAACGATGAGCGGTTGATTGTTATAAAAGTAGCAAGTCCATTAAAAAAAAATTACAGGAAGAGATAGGAATTCATCTGTGTTTTAGAAATAGAAATGCATCTAAATGCATCTGTCTGGATGAGCCTCTCTGTTTCTGTCGTAGGCTTTAATGTTTTTTCCTCACTTTTTTGGCATGAATCACTTTGCTAATCTTTTTTTTTTTTTGTCTTTTTCCAACTCTGTCTCATTATTTTATTCATTAATTCCAAAATTATTGGCTTCGTCCTTTTTGTCGACATTCCTCCAAACCCTGGCGCTCTAGAGGTGCAAGTCTTCACGGAGTTCTTGTCCTACGTTCACTGTAACGTTCAACTCAGTCAACTAGGCGGACATTTGCTGGTCTCTCCTACGCATGAGACATTATCCCGATGGAAACACGTATGTAGCACCATCTGTGACCTTACGAAGCTCATATTCAGGTTGCAGAGACTAAGCTTTAAAAACACATAAAAAAAATAAAAATAAAAATAAAAACACATAAAGCGTGGCGCATTAAGTGGTAAGACGGGTGTTTAACTTACCAGAGTTCTGAGGAAAGATCTCACTTTATGCCACTGAGAGCAAGGTAGAGAGAAACTGTATTTCACATCGATGTTTCCTTTCCTATCATGGATGATCATGGATATGTGTCCAACAGAGCCCTAGTGCTTTGTGGTCTTTTTGCTGCTGTAATTTCTGCACAGTGGTTCAGCTAATCTCAAGTTGAGTTAGGGACCAACGGGGCTGGGCAGGGCTCGGTAGGGGGCCACGGAAGCAGGCTCACAGAGCCCCCCAAAATGCTGAAGTGTAAGGAAACCTGACATAAGGGACCAGGCCAGACCACCCAGCGCCAAGGTGTGGGTGGGGAGGGTGTCTTGGTATCACAGCTACTCGTGAGCAACAAAGAATAACCAGACCCTAAAGACGTAAGCCGTCAGAGATGTTATGACTGGTCCCTGCTCAGTGGTGAGGTTAATGGAGATGTTAAAAGGATTTAGGTTCCCTGATTAGGCTCTCGATAAAAGCCCAACCCTACAAGCCCTCAGCGGCACCCCTGCCGGGACCCCTCTCACTCCTCTCTGTATCTTTACTTAATAAATTCTATCCCTTTACTCACTCTCCTGCATCCGCGAGATTCATTCTTCGACTCCGTGAGGCAAAAAACTTGCTCTCCGTTATCAAAGTTCTCTCTCCTTACCATTGACAGGCCTAATAGTCCTAAATGAAAAACAGTGGTGACATATGTTGAGTGGTGAAGGAAAATGGAGAAATGGGTATCTGGGGGAGAAGCATTATGTATTCATTCATTCATTCATTCATTCATTCAATATTTATTGAGCGCATACGCCATCAGGCCCTGTTCCAGGTTCTGGGCAAATAGCAATATACACAGTGAGCAAAAATCTACCCTCAAAGAAGTCATATTTCTAGTGGGTAGAACAGTTAGCAAACATGTAAAACAGCATATCAAATAGGATAAGGGCTATGGGGAAAAACAAAGGACAGAAGAGACATAAGGAGCCTGAGGGTTGGGGTGGGCCTACTGTGTACAGTGTGATTGGGAAAGTCCTCGTAGATAAGGTGACGTTTGTGCAAAAGCTTAAAGGTAGCAAGGAAGTGAGCCAGGCACGTATCTGGGGGAGTCACATTGCCCATTAGAGAAGATTAGGTGCAAAAATAGTGAGGAGTGACCGTGCCCGGCGTGTTCATGGGCCTGCAAAGTCTTGTCGCAGGAGTGCAGAAGAGGGTTGTTTTTTTTTAATGAACTTATAGAAAAACAGAATCGGATGTAAGGGGGGTTACAAGCGCACGGGCGGTTCACAGCGGGGGAAGAGGCCGGACTATGACTGGTGGGAGGTCATTCATCATCTCTGGGTCAACGTAATGAGGACCCAGAATCAGGTTTGAGTTGTAGGTCGGGGATCTGCCCTTCACCAAGTCAGTAATTCAGTCTAGAGCAAAGTTAACCCAATTGTCCGATTTTTAGAGAGAAGACGGCCGGAAAGAGCTTCAGGGTCAGGAAGTGTGTTGGGTTTCTCCTCCCATCCAGCCTCCGGCTCGCTCTGAATCTGGAGCTGCTGGATCCGACTCTCTGGGATTCTCTTCTGTTCCTCCTTTCAAATGAAGGGATGTTACCTGGTGGCATCTAAGCCTTCAACCCTCGGGGATCAAGGGTAGGCAAGGGGCCTGCGGCTGCGGACGGGCTGCACGGGGCGGAGGGCACGGCGGCTTTGTGCTCCATTCGTGCTCTTTTAAAAAGTTCATGGCACTTTTCATAAAATAATTTTCCCTGTTCATTCCCCATCACGGAGGCAGGGCCCGTGATGCAACCGCAGAGTGGCAGGTCGCAGGCGGGCCTCTGGGACCCTGTCCCCCGGCACCTGCAGCATCAGCCCTGCCGCCCCCCAGCACCTGCAGCATCAGCCCTCCCACCTCTCAGCACCTGCAGCATCAGCCCCGCTGCCCCCCAGCACCTGCAGCATCAGCCCCGCCGCCCCCCAGCACCCGCAGCATCAGCGCTGCTGCCCTCCCCCCACCCGGCACCTGCAGCATCAGCCCCGCCACCCCCAGCACCTGCAGCATCAGCCCCCCTGGGCGCCCACAGGTCCCGGCCCCCGGGCCTTCCCGGGTCGGGCACACCTGCCAGCAGGACACTCTGTGCAGTCGTGTCCCCAGCGCACTCTTCGGTGCAGGCAAGGGCACCCATGCTCCCAGCTGCCAACAGGGGCTCATCGCTTACCTGCTCAGTCTTTAGTTTTTGTGCCTACAGATTATCAATGTTCATTATCACATATATTTTTTTAAATTTTATTCAGTTCACTTTATTTTTTTAAGTAGGTTTTAACACGGGGCTTGGATTCATGACCCTGAGGTCAAGACCTGGGCGGAGATTAAGGGTCAGATGTTTCACCGACTGAGCCGCCCAGGCACCAACACTAAGAGTTGTTACAAGATTTATTAAAAGCAAAGCAACAGATTGCGAGACTTATGGAAGAAATAAATGCTAACTAAAAAAACGAAGTGTGAAACCTTATAAATAGAAAATTAATTGCTCTAGGAACAGAAATCATCAAATCAAATAAAAGTGGCTTTTTAAGAGAAGAGAACATTTATCAGCTTTGGGAGACAAAAAAAAAATAATAATAATAAATAAATAAAAATAACCCAACACAGAGAAACAGAGGGTTGAGGAGGAAAATACCTGAACAAATGGAAGGAACTGTGCGTCTATGGGTTAAGGCGTTGACTGAATATATTACCAGAAACTATAAATGAAATGAGGCACTGAGGTTCCTAAGGCCGACGGACGCCGCTCAAGGCAGAGGACCCGGGAGCTCAGTCCGGGTCGAGAGACACGCACGTCGGGGCAGAGTGTCCCAGGGGCCACCCCGTCGGCCTGAGGAGCCCCTGGGGCCTGGCCTCCCCCCCTTGGGGCCTCCCCCTCCTCGGGGCCTGGCCTCCCCCCTCCTCAAACATCCTCTTCCTCCATGTGTCACAGCTTAGTCTCCATCCTCTTCCTCCATGTCACAGCTGAGTCTCTATCAGTATCCCCTTGTGTCACAACTTAGTCTCTACCATCGTTCCCTGTGTCATAGCTTAGTCTCCATCCTCGTCCCCCTAGGTGACCCGCTAAGAGATGAACCCATCCAACGTTGGCCCACTTCCAAGGATTCCTGAACCCGGGCATGTCGCTGGGAGCCACCTGGAAGCCACGTCATGGGAGACGGGACAAGTGCTGTCCCCTCGGGCTCTGCGGCAGCCCCCACCTGTGTGTCCCAGGAAGCCTATCCCTCACCTGGGCTGTCACCTGGGGCGGGGATGGCCGTGCAAGTGCTGTGAGGTCAAGTCCCTCCAGGGCTGATGCCACCTTCTGGAAGGTGTGGCTTCGGGCCTGGAGCACGTTGACGGGACCGCTCCACACGTGACTGGACAGGCCTGGATGTCCTTGGGGACCAAGAAGCTCCCAGTGAGCATCACAGAGCCAGGGGAGGAAGCCACTTTTTCCCCATTTTCTCCTCCTTCTGCTCCTCCAACTAAGAACGTTCTTCCTTTCAGTTTTCAAGCTGCTATTGTTCCTGGATGGCATCGTCTTAAAGGATGATCTCAACGTGACTGATGAGTCAGAGGAAACGTATTCTTTCAGTATATTTGCACCACACTGGACGAAAAAATTTCCCTCCGCAACTAAACTTTGTCAAAATCATAAAGAGACAACGACTGAGCAATTAAATGGTTTTCCCCCTGGTGCCGAAGGCTCCATTAATCACCCTCTCCATCCACTGGCAAAGCATTCCAAGCCATGCAGAGTCACTTTCTTCATTTATTACCTGTGCCTAGTATCCATCCTGACTCTACGCCCCACCCCTATCATGATATACCCTGGGAAGTCTCCAAGATTCATAGATGTGTGCGCCCGCGAGTGCGTGTTTGTATAGACGTGTGGAGAGAAAGAAGGTGGAGGAAGAGAAAGAGGTGTTTATGGTCATTTGTTATTGATTTATATAAAGTTATAGGCTTCCTCACCAACTACAGCACTGGGAATACAAATTTTCTAATTACTTATTTTCAAATTAATCAGACAAGAATGACAGTTTTGATTGGAAAATATAAAAATAGTACCTGCGCATATAAAAACAATACAGCGTTCACGGATGGGATATTTCATTCTACAGAGATGTCAGTTCTTTCGAATCGATTCCGTAAGATGACACGATCCTAATAACAATTGTATCAAACGTTCCGGTTGATGATGGCAGAGTTAAGTTCCGTGTAAGAAATCACGCGGAGCGCCTGGGGGGTACAGTTGCTTGTGTCTGACCCTTGATTTTGGCTCAGGTCGTGCTCTCAGGGTCCTGACCCCTCAGAGGCAGGCTCTGTGCTCAGTGTGGAGTTGGCTTAAGACTCTCCCTCTGCCCCTTCCTCCCCCTGTTCAAATAAATAAATCTTAAAAAAGAAATTATGAGTTATAAATACATTCATTTGCATTGAATTTTTTTTATTGCCAATCCTTAGGCCTACAGCTACCACCTTGGTTACCATCGTCCTGCCACATATATTTCAGTAAGACTGTTCTACGTTGAATTGTGTCCTGCCCACCCTCCCCCCCCCCCACACACACCAGTCCCTCAGAAGACATATTGAAATCCTATTCCCTGGTAGAGCAGAAGTCACCTTATTTGAGAATTTTTTTTTTTTCCGGCTTCGTTGAGATATAATTGACCTGTAACACCGTGGACGGTGTACAATGTGATGATCTGACACACGTAATTACCAATTTGTCAGATGACAAAGGATAAAGATGGTTTAAGTGATGCAAGTTCTTGATGTAAGTGACATGAAGGCGAAGAGCAGTTTACAATCACATCTGAGTGTTTGAATATAGACAAGAGACCGACTAGTCCTCCTCTGTCTCCGACATGAAACAAGTAAGTAGACGCTGGCCGAGAGATGACGGCTGAAGTTCAGATTCGTGTCCACCTGCCTGTAAATAAGCCTGCTGCTTGGGCCGGACCCACGGGCCCGGCTGAGGAATCCGAGTTCCTCAGAGTTCCTTTCCCTCACAGTTGTGCAGATCTCCATATCCGGCCCACATGAGTGCCTCCCTTTAAACAATTTTTGCATCACTATTCCGGAGAAATTGAGGACAAATAAATTGAAATTAAAAAAAAAAATTATTTATTTATTTATTTGAGAGAGAGAGAGAGAGCGTGAGCGAGCACAGGCGCGTGCACAACAGAGGGACAGGGAGAGAATCTCAAGCAGACTCCGCGTGGAGCACGAGCCAGACCGGCGGCCCAGCCTCACTGCCTTGAGGTCCCGACTCGAGCCAAAATCAACGGTCAGATGCTTAACCCACTCGGCCGCCCGGGCAGCCCCATAAGTTGAATTTTAAAGAATGGTCCGATTCAATCACAAATGCACCAGGTGACCTTGCTTTTCATGACTTCACATCCCTTATAATGTAAATATCTGCACCCTAGTAATGTGCTTTCTGATTCTTAAATCCATGTGCCAGGCTTTGGAGTGTGCTGCACCTGACACAAGTATGTCCACTCAAGAGGCTAAATGAGGATTAGCAACAAGAATTGGGACGAGAAAAAATGCACATGTTTTGTTCCTTTACTCAGAAAATGCACCCTGGCTCCCAAATGCCATATGATAAGAACGGTGTTTGAACCAACAGTGTTGGGACAAATGTGAGCTCAGGGGATGCACATAATAATGAGAAAGAGAGGGAGAAAGACACACTTAACCGTCCTCTATCAAACGCTCATCGGCGTCTAGGGATACACCTGGGGAAATTAACTGAACTCCTCAGCAAATTTAGAAATATTAGGTCTATTATGAAGCCAGGTCTACACAGATATAATTATTTCTATCCTTAGGTATAAATGAATCCTTGCCTAATAGTTTCATAAGAAAACATTTTGTTCAACGTCAAGCCTTTCATAAAGAGATATTTTCAAGTGGAGATAATGAGAGTTTTTTTTTTCTCTCTCTCTCTTTTTTTTTGTATTTTTTTTTTTTGGACTTTAAAAATGCAATGCACATTTCTGAAGTAAATTCTCAGTGCTCTACCAAGAGAGTATTATATTTAAAAATCTATACCGAGCAGAAAATAT
This sequence comes from Canis aureus, assembly GCF_053574225.1. Taxonomy (NCBI): domain Eukaryota; kingdom Metazoa; phylum Chordata; class Mammalia; order Carnivora; family Canidae; genus Canis; species Canis aureus. Next base: position 864,927 of record NC_135644.1, read on the forward strand.
AACAGCTCTAAGGAGTATGCAAAGTGTGCATGCTCTCTTTTGAATCTTAATTTTATAAAGGGAAATGGATGCCATTGCTCAGTCACCTAAATAACTATTTCTATTATTCATGTTAACAGGGTGGTCGTGATAAAATTATAGCATTTGGAGCAATGCTCGCATGTCAAATGCATGGAATATTCAGTCTGTGTGTTAAGACACGCGTATGGTAAGACTTTCTAGTGGGCGTAGCTGAACGTTCCCCGGTGCAGTATCATCAGCCACGGCATTTTCTTTATGGCTTACAGAACGCATGTGGAAACTGGTCTTTGTCTTATTCTCAAAATCTTAGTAAGTAGAGGAATTAGACCAAGAAACCTGAATCACCGACTCAAAACGTAGTCATGCCCCCATCCAGACGAGTTCCTAACACCTTGGGGCCCAGTGTGGTATCCATGGAACGAGCCTGTGGTTCTTGGGTGGTTGACCTGGAGGTGACCAAGACGGTCATGGTACTCCCCTTCGCTTGACTCAATTCGAGGTGGGCTCCCTTCCGACTTGGGGCACGGACCTCCCTTCTAGAGCATCTTATTCACAAAACCCGCAGTTGTATATTGTTTCTTTCTCCCTGAAGTTCCGCAACCCAGGTGTTCCTCTCCTCAAGGACCTGGTGGCTCGCTCTTTGACACGTGAACATCAAGGGGGCTGGCATCCCTAGCTCCTGGCCTCCGGATGGGTAGGTGGCCGGACATTATCAGGTCATCATGAAGACACGAGGAAGGTGTGCTTTCCCCCCCGGGAAGGCCGATTACCATCTACAAGCCAACCAGCTCACCTACCCCACTCTTCACCTGCCCCCCCAGTCTCTTGTCGAAGTGGAGTGGAGCTCATGCTGCATGTGTTCCCCCTCCTGGACGGCCGCAGCCGTGACCACAGTCGTCCTTCCCTGCTCAACTTGCTCTCGTGCCATGTTTGTTGCGCTCTCTCCGTGACCATCCTCACATCCACCGCATCCAGCGAGTCCTCATCTTGTTAGATGAGTCTAAGCGCTTAAGACACCATGATCCTCGCCTCTTCGTCCTGCCATAGTCTCCAGCAACCATTTTGCTCATAGATTGGCCAAGGAGCGCTGATGGGAAAAAAAAAATCACAAAACAACGTGATTAAGTCCACTTTGAAGGCCTGCCTTCTAGTTTCCAGTGAGTTCTCACTGTATGGACAACCTCATTCCGTAGCTCTGCTCAAAACCTGCTGCTTATCTGAGGTGTCGCACGGTGACCTAGTATTATTAACGCTCCGTTTAATATTATGAAATGATCTTCATGAATAGGGTGACCTACTTACGCATAGAGTTTTTAAAAATCAAAAGACCGTAACATAAATGAAACATAAGCTACGACATAAAAAAATTACATGCATTGTGTTTAATAAAAGATCGTGACAACTTACCCTAAAAGGCCTAAGGAAATAGCCAGCCCTTCGCACCGGTGTTTACGATTACTGTGACTGCACAGCCACAGCCGCAGACTGATGCCCACGCGTTGCAGACTCACCTAGACTCACGTCGCCGTTGGTGACATTATCTTCTGTACACGAGATCCTTGATGGAGCTTTGACCAAAGCAAGTGTCGCCCCAACTCACATCTTCCTTGCACTCTTGGAAAATTAAGTGGCGGAAATATGTTTTTGGGTAAAAGCAGAGATGAAGTCTGGGCTCCACTGCGTGTAAATAAGATGTCCACCTACTAGAATATCTGGCAGGTAATTTTAAACTCTGCAAAGCTCCATCCAACTCGTTTTTCTAAGAAACGATGTCGCGTCTTGCAGTGTGTCCGGCCGCTCGGGCCCCCGTGCCCCCGGAGCCACTCCGGACAACCGTGCGGTAGGGACAGCCGAACAGTCCCAAACAGCTCCCACTTGCACATGGAAGGACACGGCCTGATAACGGTCACTAATATCAATATTTTACAAGGTGTCCTTTACATTTTAATTACCAGAATGGGTGGTTTTCAATTCAAGTGTGGCTCGTTAGCCTTTGAAGGACCTTCATTAAAGGCCCAGCCTCAGCCACAGGTCTGGTCCGGTGCCTGAGAGCCAGGCCCGCCCTGGAGGACTCCTGGGCCCAGAGGGAGGCCAGAAATGGAGCTTCACTGGTCAAGTGAGCCTGTGCCTGGTGGGCGACGGGGGACCATCACGCACACGCGCCCGCTGGCAGGTGTCAGAGTCGGGGCGCCCAGCGGGCGCGAGGCAGCACCCCCCTCCGAAAGCTCCTAGACCCTGGTCTCTTCTAACCCGGCCAGCCAGTTCTCCCTTGACCGGAGCAGAGCGCCCTGCCGAGGGTGCTGGGGGAGGACAACCCTAACTCCCACCTGCCGCAGGTCGCTACCCGCTGCCACACTGCCTTGGATCACTTTAGGGGATTCCTATTCTTGGAAGTTCTAACAAAAAACATAACAAAAAAATATACTGACACCCGGAGCACCGTCAGGGGATGCTGATGACTCGTCTGGTGCATGGTTTGAACCCTGGAATGTCTGAAAGGGCTCTGAGCCGCGGAGGTCGTCCTGCCGCCCTCCCCGACGGCAGCTGGGCCAAAACGCTGCCTTTTCGTACAAGTCTTGGTCTCGCTCCATTTGTTTCTTTTTGTTTTTACTATTTAAGTAATGTTGCACCTATTTGTTGGGGAACAGGGAACATCCAGGAAGAATGCTTCCGTCTCCCTTTCTCTGTCTTCACACCGACGCACCTGCCTGTTACTGGGACGTCTCCTCCCTGCCAGGGTGCACCCTTTTGTTCCATTCCCTTGGACCCAGGCCCTCCTACGTTTCCGGTTTTTCTCTCCTATTTTATTTTTTATAGAGAAGGAGCGTGAGAGAGAGAGAGAGAGCGCGCAGGGGGAGGGGAAGAGAGAGAGAGAGAATCTTAAGCAGGCTCAGGCCCAGTGTGGAGCCCGGCTTGGGGCTCGACCTCACCACCTGAGCTGAAATCAAGAGTGGGAGGCCTCACCAACCGGGCCACCCCGACCTCCTCGCCTACCTTTTCTAGCCTAGTACTCCCTGAAGTTCGGTTCCCAGTATTAGTACCGCTTGGGAGCTTCTTAGAAATTCAGAATCCCATGGACCAAATAGAAGTGGAGGAGAAACTCACCTTTTATCAGATTTCTATTCAAAGAGTAGCTGGGTAAGAGTCCTCTTAGTTACGTTACTGTAGGGCCAGAGTATGCCTATTGCTTAATGAAAAATCGGCTTAGATGTTTTGGCTCATCTTAAATTCCTCGGTTTACAGTCGATCACTGAGCTGTATGTGTAAATGATTAACATTGATTAAAAGATTATAACACAAAGCAATGGCTCTCTTCCATCTTTCTCCGCCTCAGCGCCGTGCAGCAGAGGCACTTTTAAACTATTCTCTTAGTTCTTTTCCTCGTTGCGTTGCTTATATGTCTCAGCACAACCCTTATGACTTTTTTTCCTTAATTCATAAACAATTTACTACCTAGTAATTTCCTAATAAATTATATAAAGATTGAGCTACTTACCTCCTCTTCCCCCTCCCACATATGAGGCTGTTATTAGTCTTTTTAACAATTGATTGCACCCAAGATCTAAATATGCTCGCTCTACTATTGCTTTTTCTATCAACTTTTGCCTGTACGTCTTGTTTTTGTGTTTCTTATTTTTGAAGTTTGGGAGACCTTCTGGTCCCCTCACTTTGCTTTCCATTCATCCTTCTTTTTTGCCAATATGGACAATATACCAAAGTGTAACATGTGTACTGGGTCCTACAAGAGAATTAACTTTCCAATATATTGTAAGTAGGTTGATTTTAAAAGTTGAGAAATCCATTAATAACATTAATCTAAATATATATAGATCTCCTCAAAACTTTGTCATGTGTGGGTTATATTTCCTTCCCTACGTTTTCAGCATCCCAATGACTCAGGTGGTATAACTAAATAGTGTATTCCTTTTTTTATTATTTTTTTAAATAATTTATTTATGATAGTCACACACACACACAGAGAGAGAGAGAGAGAGAGAGGCAGAGACACAGGCAGAGGGAGAAGCAGGCTCCATGCACCGGGAGCCCGACGTGGGACTCGATCCCGGGTCTCCAGGATCGCGCCCTGGGCCAAAGGCAGGCGCCAAACCGCTGCGCCACCCAGGGATCCCAAATAGTGTATTCCTAGTATCAAGGTCAAAGGTAGTTTCCTTTCCTGAATACCATCCATTGCCATAGTCACGACACAATCTAGTTGTAATAGATTTTAGTTTTTAGTAAACCAAAAGATAGATAAATTGATTGATTATTTATGGGGTGCAGGGAGAGAGTCTCAAGCAGACTGTGCTCAGCATGAGCCCGATTCAGAGCTCGGTTTCACGACCCTGAGGTCACCACCTGAGCGGAAACCAAGAGTCAGACCTGACTTCCCCACCCACGTACCCTACTTTTCCCCCATTTCTTAGATCGTTTTCTTCTGTCTTTCCTAAGCTACCTGCCACTTTCTGTCTTTCTCCGTCTCTGGCCCTTTCCCTCCTCCCCCATTAGTACATCTGAGTACTTTGAAGGTCACATCCTTGCTTGAATTCTGGCCCAGTGTTTACCAGCCTCATTTAGGACTTTGCCTTCCCTTCAGTGATGCGGGTGGCAGGCTACAGGCTACGTATCTATGTCTACACACTTCCCGTAGTTGAGGGCGCCGGGGAAGACTTGCTGGCCCTACTTGCAGGTGTTTCTTCTGGGAAACCCCAATATGTTCTCAGGTAAGGAGAAGGCAGCCACGCGAGGACGGGATCAGGGAATGGAGTTATGCTTCTGCGAGCCAAGGAATGCCCGGGGCCACCGGACGCTGGAACAGGCCCAAGGAAAGACCCTCCCTCGGAAGTACTGGCCTTACCAACACCTTCATTTTGGATTTCTAAACTTCAGAACATTTAGATCATAAAGATCTATTATTTTAAGCCACTCAGTTTGCAGTCCTTTTTTTTCTGGCACCCCTAGGAAGCTAAATGCAATGTTGAATTATTTTAAAGCAGCAATGTAGTCACACAAAGAGGCGTGTTTTCTGTAGTCTGATATCTTCAGTTACTAACAATTGTGTTTTCCTACCTATCTCCATTGAGCTTTACGGAGAATTAACTACATGCTCCTTATTTATTCCTTCATATGTAACTAAAGCATGTCTTGATTATCTTTGTCTCTAAGGTGATAAATCAAGGTCTCAGAGTTGAAAGGAATTTGAAATCTGTAAGGGGGGATGATAGAAATAATTCTGGGGAGGATATTGAATAAGAATTTGATTCATTATAATTAAAATTAAATGTGGTAAAATATATACAAGTTGGTGTCAGTGAAACTTTTATTTATCCTATCTGTATAATTAGTACACGTCTTAAAAATGACACCATTAGGGCAGACTTTCCTTTCATAATGTAACACCTTAAATAGTGCCATATTGTTAAAATTACTCACTTAAAGCTTTATTCCCAACAATTGTGAAGCACATTGACAACGACTAAAAAAAAAAAAAAAAAAAAGAAAAAAAAAGAAAGAAAGAAAGAAAGAAAGAGCATTAAGGATTCTGAATAACTTATACATCAGATATGTTTCAGTGGACCCAAATTATTCCTTCAATAATGTCACTTCCAGTGCTTTATAAGTAGGGAAGAAAGGGTTTTGCTATACTTAGTAAAGCTGAAGTTTGGATGGAAAGGACCTTCTACTTGAAACGTATAACTTGGGTCCCACACAGCAGAAAAAAATACTTTGAGAGCTACCAATATACATGTTATAACCAATGTAAAGATATAGTTGATAGAGGACATAGGTATTGGACCTTCACCGTGGTTACGTGAATCAACCAAACAATGTCTTTGTCGTAGTGAGGTTTGAAGGCTCTTTCACCACTGATCATGGTTGATCAGGAAAGTAACTTATTTTATTTTTATTATTATTACTTTTTAAAGATTTTATTTATTTGAGTGAGAGAGAGAGAGAGAGCGCACGAGATGGGGAGGAGGGCACAGAGGGAGAGGGAGAGACTAGCAGGAGCCTGAAGAGGGCCTCACTAGGTCATCCAGGTGCCCCAGGGCATTAATTTTTAAGTAACCTCTCTCTTCTACTTTGTGCTAGTCGCAAAGAAAGCATTACATGTTGAAGCCCTAAACATTAAGAGTTAGTTCTCAGAATTTCACTGAACAAATCATGATCAATTACAGCTCCTAGCCACATTAGGCATAAAAAGGGAAATGTTCTGATAGTAATTAAACATAAATAGAAATGATGATAGCATTCTCCAGAAGGTTATAATGAAAATTAAAAACTAATAAGGAAGAGAAAGCATTTTTGGTTTATTTACCACACTTCCCAGAGGAACCAAAATCATCCTAAGAATAATTGTCATTTTCTTTTTTGAAAAATGAGGCATAGTATAGAAAGCTGAGCCCGTCATACCAAAGTTTTAATAACTTCTACTAGAATGTACAATTAGCAAAACTTCCAACTTATCATTTTGATATTATTCCAAAAATAAATATATTAATTTAAATGAATTAATGTTAATTATTTTGAGTTTTGTAGAACTTTCAGGGAGTATAGTAATATACATGCAATTTCATCACATTGTCTTTGTTAAGAAATGCTGTACACTGATTTATTTGCACTCTAATTAGCTTTGGGAAAAATAGAATATAAAGTGTTATAAAAATCCATATTTGCTGTAACAGAATTTTAAATAAATGTGGCCATAGAGAAGTTCTTCATCTTCTATTATGACTTACCCAGATATTAGTGAATTTAGTTTTCCTTTAATACCTACATCTTTCAAAATTTGTTTTAAAAGTCAGAAATGTTTGATTTAGTCATAATTTCTCATTGTTCTTATGCATTATATGTATTACTGTCCCAAAACCTTGAAGAGAGACATATTCTGATGAAATAGATCTTATTCCTAAGATACATATATATATACATATATATAATTCATTTTTATTTCTCATATATCCAAGTTTTTATTAATATATATTTTTAATTCACATATAAATGTTTTTATATTTTCAAGCAGCTGTAGGAAATTAACAAAATTGAGGAAAAATAACCAACAAAATACAATCCTCATTTACTTAAGACATTTTTTTGGTAATATACAAAGCATGTTTAAATAAATGTAAAAAGTGAACAAAATTATAAAAGTTGATATTCTTTTTTCTGTAAAGTTTGGTAGAATTCACCCAGTGAAACTATCTGGCACAGGTGGTGCTTTCTGTTATAAAAATTTATTAAATGTTAATTCAATTTCTTTAATAGTTTAGGCCAATTTAGGTTATTTCTTCTTGTGTGAATTTTATAGATTGTGTCTTTCAAAGAATTGATCTATCTCATCCAGATGGACATAGAATTGTTCATAGTATTTCATTATTTTTTAATGTCCGCAGGATCAGTTGTGATGGCCCTCTTTTGTTTTTGATATTAGTAACTGTGCCACCTCTCTTTTTTTCTTAGTTAGCCTGGCTAGAGATTTATCAATTTAATTGATCTTTTCAAATAATCACCTTTTGGTTTAATTTATTGATTAATTTCCTATTTTCTATGTCACTGATTTCTGCTCTAATTTTTATTACTTCTTTTTTTCTGCTTACTTTGGACTTAATTCATTCTTCTGTTTCAGGCTTTCTAAGGTAGAAACTCAGATCACTGATTATGATATTTCTTCTTTTCTAATATATGCATTCAAAGTTTCCCTGATTTTGCTGCATCCTATAAGTTTTGATAAGTTGTATTTTCACTTAGTACAAAATATTTCTAGGACAGACACTAGCTGGTATCATTGAGTCTACTCCCAAATATATTCTCTGCAAAGATAAATGCATTTTCTTTTCACATTTGTCTGACTTTATTGACTTGTATTCTCTTACCTCTTCATTATCTCACTGAAAATTTAATTGCTATTTTCAATCTAAATGTTCTTCTAACTTGTCTTTGTGAAGAAAGACAGAATTGAGGCATGATATAGGTCAATGAGGTCAAGATACAACAAGAGAAAACAGAGTTTGAGAAAATTGTTAAAGAGAATTTATAAAATAAGTTTTCTAGTGTAGTGAATGAAAATTCCATTTATAATTTCTTGCTTTCTAAGAAGAATGGATGCTATTAACGTTAGAGACTTAGCACAGCAATGTGGGGGGTATGGGCATGTAAATAAAAGGTATTAGCTAGAGAACAACTGTTTGTAATAAATGAGAGAGAACTTTTTGTAATGTAGGATTCTCAAAAAAAAAAAAAGTGGAGAATGAAGAAAACAGGAGAAAGCAAGGCTACACCCTACATGAGTGAAAGTGAAGTAAGCTAGAGCTAGGCTTCTTGGTGGTAGCATGACTACAAAGAAAGAGAATTTCTACAAAGGATTTCAAGGATCTGGCTGTGGACTTTTGACATATTTTATCAACTTATCAATACAAAATTACCAAATTATCAATAAATTGCTTACTAATATATTTGTACAGTAGGATTGAAGGAAGGGGACATGACAGGGCTGCTGACAGCTGAGTCACTCATTTGTACCAAAAAACAATTTAAAAAAGAGTAGTCCCATATTTTGGCCAAGGTATATCATTACAGGAAGTGTGTAGATGAGAGTTCTGCTTTCTGCAAAAACGGATTAAGTGATCTCTACAAACCATGTACGTTTAATCAAATTAATTCACATTTGGATTACACTTTGTTGTTTCATTGTTCTATGGCACCCTTTGATAGTTCTTCATTTTAAATGTATTTCTCAAGTTGGGTAGAACAAGCATCCAACCATAAATATATGACTGCTGAGAAGCTCTCTCTCTATTTGTATGTATTACAGAAGACATTTATTGTAGGTTTTCAACTACTTTGATACGTACATTTTTAGCTTACTCAGTACAGCTGAAAACCATCCAAAGAATTTTTTTCTGAAAGGAGGTATTTTTACATAAGAAGTACAGCCATAACTGGACCATGTTCCTCATTTTCCTCTCCATTTGTCTATTGACTAATTAGCCTTCTGAACTAGAACCCTCCATTTTCTGAGGAACTTAAGATTGCTGAGGCAGATACTGTGTCTAGGTTCCCCCAGGCCATTTGTACTTCTTTTCTCCTGTTTTTTTTTTTTTTTTTTTTTTTTTTTTTTTTTTTTTACTGGATTGGCTGGGAAACTAAATGATTTGCCTCTCAGTTTCCATCACAGCTGTGGGTGTCCATGTGACAGTTTTGGCCAGTGGTATGTAGACACAAATCCTGGGAGCTTTTCTTCCCAAATAAAAAGAGAAAGGTCCACAAAGTAAGGCCTCCTGTACTTTCCTTCCCACTTTTTATGTATTATGTAGATATTACATCTAAAGGAGCAAAAGCCATCTGGCGACCTCAATGTTTTTGATGACAGCAGGCTCCAAAATGCAGAATAAATAGCTACAGTAAACCAACAACAAGAACCGTTTGTCTGTGAAATTACCCAATCTTATGTCTCCATGATGTTATGTAATATTTAATGGTTAAATTAAAACCTTTGCGTCTGACAATTCCAGAAACTATTATAATCCTAATATCAAGGATAGAGTTATCTTGCCTATGTATTATATTTTAACTTATTTTTTTTTATAAATATTTTATTTATTTGCTTGAGAGAGAGCAAGAGAGAGAGAGCACGAGTGGGGAGAGGGGCAGAGGGAGAAAGAGAGCAGGGAGCCTGACGTGGACCTCGATCCCAGGATCCCAGGACCATGACCTGAGCCAAAAGTAGACGCTCAACTGACTGAACTACCCGGGCACCAGTCTTGCCCATGTATTTTAAAACAAAACTATTTTTTTTTTTTAGCTTTGGAGTAATTTCCCTTAAGTTCAAATATTTCTAATTCAAAGGCTTCTGAATTTAGTAATTCTTCGTTATCGTACTAGGTGGGTGGGCCTGAAATGGTAAAATGGGTGAACTATACAAACTCTGAGACCTCACAGTCAGATGAACAAAGGGTTATTGGCTAACTTAAGGGTAGTCAGTCGACTGATTGTCCAACAGTCTATGTAATTTTCCTTATTGGAAATTTAACTAAAATTATGAAAGTTCCCCAATTTATCCCAGCTTCTGGGTTTTCTCAGTCCGTGTTGTTCAGCTTTGATGAAATTGCATATTCCTATGTGAATGGTGAGATTCTTTCAGTTACAAATAACTTACGTAAGAATATGAATCCATTGTGGAATACCTGGGTCTATCCGGGATTCCAGTCCAGTGAATAGTTGGGTAACCAGACATGGAAGAAGCAAGATTTTATGAAAATTCCCCTACCACCTCGCCATCGATGGAACGCAGCTCCCATGGACTGTGCGACTTTGTTTTAAATTCCTAGTGTTTAGGGGAAACTCTGATTACCTCAGTTGTCTCCTGTGCTGGTCCGTGTTTTCGTGCCCTATCGCCACACCTAGGGCGGCAGTTACAGGACAGCACAAGGACTGTGGGAGTGACTCTGATGTTAAAGGTCAAGTTTTGGTTCTTTGTAGGCGAAAGAGTCAAAATGCCCCTGTGTACTAAATCTGAAGTGGTAAAAATACTTCTTTGTGTTTGTTAAGGAACGATGCAACCTAGAGCTTCTCCAGCCTATCGCTTCGATGCCCAAATTCATCGTCCACACTTGTGCAACCGCAATCTCCCGAGAGATCCAGAGCATATTATGAGCGTCTGAACATTTGGCTCCACGTGAGGTAGCTAATACGAGGCTCGTACATCTGGACACTTTTGCCACGAGCCAGGTTTGCGTAAGAGTCACTTTCACTTGTTCGAACGGGTAATAACCAGATTCCAGAGCATTCTTCTTAGAATGACAGAATGAGAGAATTATCTACAAATCTCCCCAGAGCTCTAATCATCTTTTATTTCATAACCCTTGTTAATTCCCTGATCAAATTCCTACAAAATCCTCCTTCTAATTAAGCAGGCCCCAACACTTACATTCTCGAAAATCCTACCAAGCTCGCTCTTGCACATTTACTGGCATGACCTGCTCCAGGTCTGTATGTATCACGAGGCCTACATATTTCCTGAATTGCAAACACAAACACTTCCTTAGCTACTAGGAAGAACATTTAGTGTGATCTGAAAATAAAACATGGAATGCACCAGCATGCTTAAAGGAGTTGTGTTTTTTTAAATTTTATTTTTATTTTTTCTGTATCTGAAGAACATAAGATTAGGCTAAATATATTTTTGCTTCGTGATAATGTTAGTGATATTTCATGCTTCATTATCTCATTAAAACATCTCTTCAGTGCTTTAAACTATTAATCCTCTTTCGAGAGTAATGTAAGCAGAAATATAAACTTTAGGAAAAATAATCTAAGGGTCAAGCATAGGTATAGAGGGAAAATTCATTTTACTTTATTACTGGTTATATTTTAAAATGTCAAGTGTTGCTTTGGCTACTTATAAAGGGCAAGCCAGAAAAAGTGTCATCCAGAGTGAAGAAATCTAGAAATGGCCACGTAAATACAACACTATTACACACCACACGCACAAAATAGATATAACCAGGGTTGCTTTAAATTGAATCAAAGTTTTTGACATGTTTTTAGTGAAAGAGGACTAAGCTGACTTCACAGTTATTGCTAAGACAATAAAGTGGACACTTTCACATGACGATCTTGGACTTCGGTGTGATGATGTTTAGAAGAGCGATATATTCACTAATTTTTCATTAATATAAATAGAGAACAAGTGTTCCCTGTTCCATTAAGAGGAATTTGATTTTTGAAAGGCTGCCAAGTAGCAGAATAATGAGTAGAATGATTAGACGAAGCTAATAAAGTAATTTAAAAGCAATTCCTTCGTGTTGTGGTTTACTTTAAAATAATGTGTGGGGTAAATGAATTGATAGAAACGCAATCAACGGTTCCCAGTGATATGACATTCTTACATTAATTCACTGTACAGGCCTGCTCCAGTTCGGAAGTTTATAAGCTGGTATATTGCTGCTATACCTATAGCAAAATTGAGAGATAGTTTCAAGTTAATCTAATCTCAGTATTTCTTTAAAACTGACGAAAGCAGTTAGAATTTAACGTCATTTGTGTAAATAGATATTCTTTATTCTTCATAGAGGGATTGGTCATTCAAGCGGCATGATATTGGAGAAGTTGAAAGGTTCCTGGGTCCCCAAAGCTCCTGAAGGCTGTCCCAAGTCCTGGGGCGCTTACAGTTGTAATTTGATTGGGTCGAAGTGCTGGAGACAGAGGAAGCGAGTGTGGGGAGAACCAACACTGGTTGGACACTGCGCTGCGCATCTCAGAGCCCACGGTCGTGGACTAGGTCAGCCACGAAGCATTTGCCCAAGAAAATCTGTTCAAGCAAAATAGTAAGACACAGAGAGTTTAGTAGCCCTTCCAGGCGGGTGCTAAGGGACCGTGATAGGGTACGAGGTGGGGAAATTCTATCCCGACGAGCAGTGATTGAGAGGAGAGGAAGGGCATCCCGGAGATACCAAGGTCATTCCTTCCAAACCCTTGAGAACTAAGCACTTACCAGGTGAGTGAGGCCAGCGTTTAGGTGAGGGTTTCCCAGTGTGAGTTCTAATAGACTGTGTTTACTCTTCCAGGGTGGTCTTTAATGGTTGAATAGATTAGAAAAACAACGAAGTAAATGAAGGCAAATAGGCTTCACAGATAATTTAATAAACTAATAGATCATCATCTCCAAAATGGACCGCTATTTTATTCCAGACTAAACTAATCAATGAAAACCTTTGTCCTGTAATATCCCTCTTCGCCAATATTCTATGCACCGTACTTTGGGACATGTTGTCCTAGGCCTATAAATGACAAGTGCGTTGTATGATATCCTGATTCCTCCTTTTTGGCAAAGCAAGAGTTCCTGGTATAAAGACGAAGGTAAGATTGCATGAAATTTTAGTTTTGGAGGTATTTCTATAAGAGAATATGAAATCTTTTGTAATATTACTTTCTCTTATTTAGACATTTACAGACAACAGTTTGTAGAGCTTTGATTTCATATGAGATTCAAACTCTCAATGATAATTAATTTGCAGTAATAAGATTACTCATTTCTATTTGAACTGATTAAATGAAAATCTCTTGATTAAGATTATAAACCCTAATAGATTCAAGTATTAGATATAAATCTGTTTATTCTGATTTGCTTCTAAGAAATTAGTTGCTACTGAGAGAAGAAAAAGTGTTGTGGGTTTTTTTTAACAACATACTTGTTACGGTTAAGCAAAACTTGCTAACTGAATTTTGTCATCAATGTTATTTGTGTTTTTTTTTGGTACAGACTTGCTTGAAGTGACTATAAAATCAAACAATTGAGAGAATGTTTACACTGTTGTTTTCTTTCCATAATTTATTTTATTTACCTTTTTAAAAAAAGAAAACAAATAATGTATTGTTATATATACATTGCTATATGTTGTTAGAAATTTGGTATCCTTTCTAGTCTATCCATAATAGCACACTTTAAAAAGGTCATAAAACTAAGAAAAAGGCATACAGACCAAAAAGGAAGAAATCTCTATTTGAAGATGACATGATTGTCTACGTCGAAAATTCAAAGAAATCTACAAAACAAAAACGACAGCCAAACAATAAACAACCTCCTAGGACTAATAAGTGAGTTTGGGCAAAGTTGAAGGATAAAAGACCAACACACAAAATTCTATCCATTTCTAGATACTAATACTGCACGTGTGTAGAACATTTACAATTATGCCAATAAAAATGAAACGTTTAGGTATAAACATAATAAAATATGTAATAGTATCCTTATACAGATAATTACAAAATACTGATGAAAGTAGGTTTTTTCTTTTTTAAATAAAAACCCTAAATAAATGGAGAGACATATCGTATTCATGATTTGGAATATGCAACATAGTAAAGATGTCACTTCTCCCAAAATTGATCTATAAGTTTAATATGGTTCTTATCAAAATTCTAGTAATTGTTTTTAGGTAGAGATAAAATTATCTGAAATGGATGTAGAAAGGCAAACAAACTAGAATAGTTAAAAAACAATTTTGAAAAAAAAAAAAAGATGATAACGTATCCGACCACTGAATACTATTCAGCAAAAAAGAAAACTACTGATCCTTGTAACACCTGGGATGGAAGTCAAGGGAATTATGCTGCGTGGACATAGTCAATCTCAAAAGATGACATTATCTCTGATTTCACCAACACTGTATTCTTGAGATGTCGATCATAGAAATGGGGAGCAAATTAGAGGCTGACAAGGGTCAAAACCAGGGGAGGAAGGAGGTGGCTGTGGCACTGGAATTCTTAGGATGGAACCATTCTGTCTCTTGGTCACACACCTCCACAATGTGTGACAAAACTAGGGAGAACTAACTATATACACAGACGCACTAATGATGGCACATAAAACTCCTGGAATCTGGGTAAGTTCAAGGGACCGCATCAGCGTTCATTTCCTGGTGGTGATACTGTGCTCCCGTTACGCAAGATGTTACCACGGGGGGCAAGCGAGGTCATAGCTTGGGGCATTCTCTCTGTAATCTCTGTTTACGATTAAATGCAAATCTAATATTAACTTAAAAGTGAGAGTTACATAATAAAAGATATGGTTAACAGAATGCATTTGTAAAAGTTGAGGTCAAGTCTTTATTACTTCAGTTAAAGGGCCCTTTAAGAGAAGATTATATTAGGAAAATATTTTGTATAAAACAAATTCTGTTATGGCAATGGGAAGCGTCATCTTTTTCTGGAATAGACCACGATACATCCCATTGTTAGGATTAGATTACATGCGAATTTTAGCCTATCTTTAGAAATTTAATATGATTTAGTATTTTCCCATATTGATAGACCGCCCTAAAATGATTTTTCAAAGGTGTAATTAACATGTATGTAGCAACACGCATAGAACCAAAATAATCAGAATTTACGTGGTATCCAAGTTGTCACCACTTTAACAAGTGCTTTAAGGAACACCATTGTTCATGTATTTTATTTATGGTGCAGATTTGTTAAATAAAATAATTATTTGGAATATTGTTTTGAATTTTGGGATGTTTTCTTATGCTTTACAAATACTTTAATATGAAGAAAACATTTCAGGGGCACCTGGGTGGCTCGGTCGGTGAAGTGGTTAAGCGTCTACCTTCAGCTTGGGTCACGATCTCGGGGGTCCTGGGTTTGAGACTCGCATCCGGCTCTCTGCTCAACAGGGAGTGTGCTGCTCCCTCTCCCTCTCCTTCTGTGCTCTCTCTCTGTCTCGTTCTCTCTTTAATAAATAAAATCTTTGAAAAGAACATTTCAAATTTGTTTTTCGGACCACACAATTGATGACTCTGGTTAGAACTACATCAAAGTCACTTTTTTTTGCCGACTAAATTGTCTAGGCCGTGGCTGATTCACGAGATAGTGAACAACGAATGAACAAAGGCCCTGCTCTCTATCTCATTCGGTTCTATATTCTCAGATGGCTAACTTTTGTCTTTATTCTTTAATTTCTCAAGTTTATGGCAACATCCCGGTTCATTACTTCCATTAGCTTCGTCACAGGTTGTCTACTGCGCGTGTATATGGCCATTGTTAGGTTCTTTCAGCTACTAGCTTGGAATCCAAAGCTGATCCTTAAAAATACCTTTGAAAAGACGACAAATAACAAAACTCTGAATATGAATGCGTTTCACCACCAAATGTCTTTTTGATTTCTCAGATTTTTCCAGCCTTCAGAATATTTTCACATATACAAAGACTGCCTAGAAAATACAATTACACGTTGCCAGCAGATGATGTTAGTATTTAGAAAGATAAATTACTGCAGAAAATGTTAATGACATACTTTCATCGGTAAAATGTGGCAAGATGATAGATGCAAATATAAATCTGGAAAGATTTTCTTTCAAGATTCTCAGAAAGGGAATTAATTTCCCCCACTTTAGTTCCCTTCTTTCTCTTTTTACTATCATCATTTTGATTCAGGGCTTGTTTTTGCACAGGAGAGAGCAATGGGCTCTTGTTTGCCTTCCCCTTCCATTTATTCCATCCCGCATAGGACTGTAAGTTTAGCCTTTCTAAAATAAAATTCTAATGATTTCACCCACTTGCTAAAAACCAACAAAACAGAAATAACTGCCAATAACTCTTCATTGCCTACAGTTCAAACTCGTCCGTTTGTATTTTAAGGCGCTCGGTGATCCGACTTCCACCTGCTTCTGCAGATTCATCTCTTGCTCTCCTTCTCCACGGATGCTGCGCTGTAGTGCGTCTGGACACCTGGATGGTTCCTTAACACACCACGTGTGTTCTTGCTCCTGTACCTCTCCTCACTCTTTTTTACTTTTTCTTAATATCTTGACTTCCACTGTTCTTTAAAAGCCACCTCACGCGTAAAGCTTTCCGTGTGCCAGCCTATCAGTTACGATCACTTATTGCTTTCCTGGATCGCCATTTAGTTTAGCTCATTCCACCTTTAACAAACTGAAATAACAAGGAATATTATATATTAAATATTATGTGTGCAATATGTTAATATTACATATTTTATTTAATACACATTTATGTATTTGATATATTGTACATGTAATATTTAGTTATATTTAGTTATTTTCCTTCCTTCCTTCGTTCCTTCCCTCGTTCCTTCCTTCCTATCTCTGGTTCCTGGCTCCTGAGATCTGTGTAATTTCCTGAGTGGTAGGAGTATCTAACACTGAGCTCCCAAATCCCTTGGAATTTCCTGGATGATAGAAATGTGTTTTTATCCCAATGGGGTTACTCTTGGTGAGCTTCATGGTGGGGTGGTGCTGCTGGCCACCAGAAAGACCAAGCTACGCAATTACAAGCTTGGAAGTTTCAGTCCAAACCCCAGAGAAGGGAAAGAGGCTGGAAACAGAGTTAATTGATCATGCCTGAGTGATAAAACCTCCATAAAAATCCCGATTGTACGGGCTTGGGGGCTTCTGGGTTAGTGAACATATAGAGGTAGATAGGAAAGTGGTGCATCTACAGGGACTTGTGGAAGCTCCACACTTTGCCCTCTGCATCTCTTGCATCTTGCTCTTCCTGAGTTATCTCTGCTCATAATAAACTGGTGACCTAATAAGTAAGATGTTTTCTTGAGCTCCGTGAGCTCTTCTAGCACATGAACTGAACCTCAGGAGGGGTTCATGGAAACCTCCATTTACAGCCAGTTGGTGAGAACCACAGGGAACAACCCGCCCTTGCGACTGGTACCGGAGGTGGGGTGAGGGGTGATCTCCTGGAACAGAGGCCTTAACATGGGGCTCGAATATTAAGTGCAGGTAGATAGTGTTGACCCTGAACAGAACTGGGGGTGCCCAGCAGGTATCGCAGAATTGCTTGTGTGACTGCGTTTGCAGTACACGCCATAGCAACAACAAAAACCAAATCATTAAATTATACGAATTATAAAAATTTCTTTTTGGCTCTCTCTAACCACTGTACCCAAGGCACCTTGAAGTCCTGATCTGTGCTTTACTTCGTTTTGACCCTGACTTGGGCCACCCCACCCTCCACAAAATTACCATATCATTTTGCACAAAATATATGTATATAGGTTTGCTATAAAACAGAATCACCAAAAATATTTTAAATTGGACTATTTCAGTTTCCTCAGAATTAAAGCTACTATTTTTTTTTTATTATATTAGTTCACTAAGTTCAAGACATGTTGTGATTTTTAGAATTTGGTAGGTAATATGTCTCTGAACAGAGCAACGCGGCCTTGGGTTCACACTGGCATTTGGATTTGGCAAACCTGGAGATGCCACGATGTACTTTTCTACCTGCTAGTCCAGCTGAGGGTTTGATGTTGGATTTTTAAGCTGAGCCAGACAGTAGGGGAAATAATTACCGATCTTCTGATACTGTAGAGATTTAGGTCAAATGGGAAACTTGCCTTAAAAAGTCAGATTAGTTTCAGTCATGTCAACATGAGCTATCTTGAATGTCTGCTTTGGAGACATTACATCATCATCATCATCATCATCAACATTAATACAAGTCACTGAAACATCGTACTACATTTTAAAAGGTGGTATCAGCAGTGTAATGGTCAAAATGTTGACCCTGGACTAGAAGTAGCAGGAAATAATAATTGTAGCTTGTGTTTAATGTCCATCACTGATCCTAAAACCCGGAGCTGAAATTCTTTGAAAGAATATCAAAGTGGGTACAAAGACTGATATTTTCACAGCTCCAAATGGCTATTTTACCCTGCAGGAAATACAACTTTTAAATGTAAGTGAAATGATTGTTTATCTCAGAATTTCCCCCTAATTTTTTTTCTTTAAAACATTTAGATTTTCTGTAGTTTTTAAATAAAAAGGGGCTAGAGATGCGGCACAGTAGTTTGGTGATGATGATACCTTTAGGATCAAACAAACAAACAAACACCAGGACGAGTAGCCGCCTGTTCCATGGAGATGAGCTGAGTGACGTCCCTGACACTTGTGAGAACCAGCTGTAACAGTCCCCAGATCCCGCAGAGCCCCTTAGGAAGAGCTTTCGGGGTTCACAGCGAAGGACACAGTCTGCCTAGATGGAGGGTTTAGGATTTCCCGAACCTACTATCTTCCTGGTCATTGCACCCACCTGCTTGAGTCAGAGGAGTGATGTTCTGCTGAACCCAAGCATCCCCCGGAGGCACCTGCTGCCCTGCCTTGCGTGACCCCCGGAGTCACAGTGCAGAAGCATCGCGGCCTAACCCGGGGGTCAGGGAGGCGATTCCAGATGTTGGGCTAGAAGCAAGCTGCTTCACATCGCTAGGCCTTTCCGATCGACACACCAGACCAACATTCAGTTGTGACTCTGTGTTGGAGCCAGGACTCTCCCCGAATCCCATGCAAGGAATTCATCTGTTTTTCTTTCCTTTCCCCGTGTCTTCTTCACTCACGTGTAGTCGTCTTCCTCCTTTATGTGTCCTGAATAAATTACTGTGAATACTTGTTCAGTCTTCAACACTTCCTGCCGAAGAGGTCCTCTAGTCCAGAAACCCGGAGTCCCTTGCTCCTTATCTAAGCACAGTTACATGATCCAACACACGCTCAACCGGTGCTGTTAGGGATCCTGATGGCTCGAGGTACCCTCAGCATACTGAGCCACGTCGAAGACTGAGTTATTGCTCTCTGTTGGATGTTAAGGTCATTCCTTTCCTCGTTATTATACATTTACTTACTATTAGGTGGCAGGCACTGTGCCAGATTCAGGGGAAACGAGGACAATGACAAACCCTTATTTCCCGGGAGCTTTCCCTCTCAAAGAGGGTGCTGAGTACGTTAAAGGAGTCTGTGTAAGGGAGAATGAGGCCAAAGGACAGAGTTTGTTTTGAGAGCATCTAGGAGAAACAAACAAATAGAGCCAGCTTTTTTTTTTAATGTAGTCTTCTTCTCATGCTTTAAATTTTCATGTTTATTTCACAACTTTCGGATGTGAAGAAATCTGCACTAGCTTTATGGTGGCACTTATGAGGAGTGGAAAGGACACAAGGAAACCAGTGCTTCACATGTGGGGATATGCAGACTGGAATAAATACATTTTATGAACCGTACCTCGGTCTGAAATATTGAGAAAGCTGAGGGAGGGAGTTATTAACACTAGAGAAGCCCTAAATATTTAAGACGCAGTGCCTGTTAGCTCACCATGGAAGGCTACTAGACGCTCCCTCTCCTCCCAGTCACTGTTCTCCCGAAGAGAGAGAGTAGAGGTGATTAGTCATAAGGTATATTACAGCCAGGCAACAAACACATCTTCTATATTGCTTCTGCCTCACTATAGAAAAATTTCCCTTAATTCCAGAATGATCATGATCTTCAGATTTAGAGCTTCTTACGTACACAGGTTACAAGCTGACAGATTCTCCAATCTCTGACTCCATATCCTAATTAGTACTGGATTCTTATCCTCTAGGAGATCATACTCATTTTTTTTAAAGATTTTATTTATTTACTGATGAGAGACAGAGAGAGAGAAAGAGAGAGAGAGAGAGAGAGAGAGAGAGAGGCAGAGACACAGGCAGAGGGAGAAGCAGGCTCCATGCAGGGAGCCTGATGCGGGACTCAATCCCAGGACCCCAGGCTCACACCCTGGGCCTAAGGAAGGTGCTAAACCACTAGGCCACCCAGGGATCCCCGGAGATCATACTCTTGAAGAAGTTGACAGGTATGTTAATAAAGAAGTCCGTATGGAAAAGAGTGAAGCCAAATAAATGAGTTTCTTAGAAACAAATAAATACTGCCATTCTGATAAATCTCCTTACATCGACATATTTCTTTTTCTTCAGACAAGTTGAATACAACTGATTGTGTCTATGATATACTCCATCCATTTCTAGAATTGATTGAGCTACAGAATCATTTATTATGACAATTAGGCTAAAAAGTGGTGATAACTGAGGCTGCTGTGGTCTCTCCGATGAAAGCTTTGTCCTCACCTGTTGGGTCTCTGCACTTTAGGGTGGAGCATTGCCACCGTGGCTCATTGCATTTGATAGCTTATATTCTTGATTTTACTCTTCAAGTTGTCAAAGTTCTAGATGTGCCTTATTTTCTGTGCCCAGGTTTTATGACAGTCACACGTGTTGCATTGACAGTGTTCTCATTTTACCTATGTCTACTCTATGCGTGTGGGCTGCATATCTGCCATAGCGAACCTGCTTGAGTTTAGAGTGCATTTTGTGTTTTCCTGATATTCTTCGGCCTGATTTAAAATTGATACGCTGATTTAAAAGTAGGCACTGGAATAAGTGTTATTTGAGTGACATGGAAAGTTGTGACTTCCAAATTGCTTTAAGTGGTCATTAGGCCGATTCCAGCTTCTGCCTCTATGCCATGTCTCAACTTGAACAAATCCCCACAATTCTCTAGATTTTGGGTTTTGCCTATTAAAATAGAAGGGTCTAGATTATCTATACATTAACTTTTAGTAGCAAACATATGCTCTAAATTCTACTGCAAACCATATCATGATGCTGTGGGGCAAATAACAAAGTACTGGGTAGAAGCATCAGTAGCTTTCCTGCAGACGTAACAGCTGGAGAGCTCTGACCATCATCAGAGGCCCGGGTAAAGGATAAGACGTAAAGCTCAGTGTGGGCGCCTGGGGGGCTCAGTCGGTTAAGATCTTTGGTTCAGGCCACGACCCCGGGGTCCTGGGACTGAGCCCCACATCGGGCTCTCTGCTTGGCGGGAGCCTGCTGGTCCCTCTGCTCATACCTCTGCCTACTTGTGCTCTCTCTCTCTCTCTGTCAAATATATAAATATAATCTTAAAGCAAACAAAGATCAGTCTGAATATAGATATAAAGAAGGCACAAAAATAAATTTAACAACCTTCTCGTTGCTGTTTTAACTCTTGGGGATGGTTCCTTGGGTGGAGATTTCCACCACGACAGCCCCGTAGTGGTAGGAGTGTTCCACAGGTCGAGCCTCGGTCCCTAGATGTCAACAGTTCTCTCAGCTTTACCTTTCTGCTGCCTACTCAGTGATCATTCCAGAATAACCACATTCTGTTCCCAGCCTTAGTGTTAGGAAATTCAGTAAGTGCTTGACCTTGCAAAGCTCATGTGTGGAAGGAGATTTATTGAAAACTTAAAATGTGGTAGTTATTGTTCTCTCTTGATGCCAAATTAGAAAACAAATCTAAAAGTCACACCTAAATTATGAAAAGTAATGAATATACTACAGAGTATTGATAGTAGGTATTAAATGTATAGCAATTTTTTTTTCCAGTTGGATCACACAAGTAGCTCACTAGAGACTCCTTACTGTCGGAAGCAAAATCTTCAAATGTAAGGCCAAAGTGCTTTTATTAAGTGAAAATAAATCCAGTCATAATCACAGATTAGGTGCGAAGTCAGAGAAGAGAAGAATTATTTACTTAGCGATCAAATTATCTCCTGGGCTTAATTATAGTGATTCGTGTACAGGACATCCATACACGTGACTCAGAAAAGATTTCCACATAAATTCAAAAACCGTACAATTCTACGAACACTTTTATCGGTCTACTTTATCCCTAACTGGGGAAGGGACATAAATTCTCTTTCCAGGTGGTGCCAATTGCTGATCGTTGGTGTTTGATGTTTATCTTGCGGAGAAAGGAAAAGATGGCATGAGGCATGAACAATAACTGGTTTCTTTAAAGAAAATGTAGCGTTTACTTCTCCATTAGTGTGGTGATGAGATGGGAATGACAATCGAGGGGGAGAGAAGAAAAATAATGGATTACTGTGTGGCTTCATGTTTTCAAGAGAATGTTTACCAAGACGTGTTTCTAGAATCAAAAACCTTTCAGTCGGTCTCTTTATATTTAGAAAAATTTTTACCAATGTTTTTTGCCGGTAATACTTTGACTCAAGCTCACTTAAAAGCTGTTTGTTCCACTTTTAGGGGGCACGAAGAGCAGGATAAGCAGAGCCAACCACGCGAAGCAGGGCCTTCCTACAAAACAGCCCTTTCGAGACTCTACTTCTCTTGACAGACTTTGCCTCATTTCTACTCTTTTTACAGAAATAATCATTGAAAAGGAAGTTGCTTGTTATAGCCTTACGTTTATTTCTTATAATTCTCTACTACGTTTCTCCCTTCCTAGGGTCTGAGCACGATCTTAAGTGACCAGTGACCATGTTGTTAAATCTACAGTCAATTCTCAGTCCCATATAACTTAGACTTTCGGCTTCATGTACACAGTTAACAAGTATGGTTTTTTTTTTTTTTTCATTTCACTTTCAGGCTCACATATTTGCTTCTTCTCTTCTTTAGCTCACTGGCTAAGTTTGCTGCTGCTTCTCATTTTCCTAATCTCTAAAGCTTTAGTCCTTTATTCAGTGCTTTTGTGAATGCCTAGAAATCCATGGCTTTAAATACGCCGTGTATCCTGATGGCTCCCAAACTTACAGCTCTAGCCAGAAGCTCCCCCCGAAGTCCAGTTACTCCCAAGCTGTCAACTGGGTACCTGTACTTGCATGCTTGGTAGCTGCCCCAACCTGCTGTGTCAAAAACTAAGATTCAGAATGACGCGCTCTCCACACCTGCCTGTATCCCAGGCTTCTTCATAGTAGTAGGTGACAACTCTCTCTTCAGTTTGCTCGGGATGAAGACCCCGTAGTCATCTCACCCTTCCTTGATGTGCCACATCTGATGCATTAACGTTTCTGGTTAGCTCTGCCTTCAACATCCATCCCGAGTTCACTGCTTCTTACCATTTCCATTGGTATCACCTCGTCCAAGTACTGATCGCATCTCGCCTCGGTGACGGCGACGTCCTATTAACTAACCCGTCACTCTGATTTTATGCCTGTCCTCCCAAAGTCTATTTTCAACTCAGAAACCAGAGCGAGGCTTTAACACTGTCAGTTCGTGTTACTCGTTTCTTCAAAACCCTCCACAGTCATTCGACCTGTCAGATAAGAAACCCAGTTCTTACGAGGACCAGGAATGCCTCCTCACCTCTTTGACCTCATCGCTCACAGGTCCGTCCCCTTCTTACTTGGCTCCGTGTAAATAGGTCTTCCTGCTGCTTCTTGAATAAACCAGTTAAGCTTCCGCCTTTGCATTCCTTATTTCAATTTGTATTTGCAATTCCAGCTGCCTGAAATGCTCTTCTTTCGGGTGGGCGATAATTTGTTTCAGACAATCTCTTCGATTCGTTTTCCAATATCATCCCCTCAGCGTCCTTCGCTGGGCATCGTGTCTAAAGTTGCAACCTCTTCTGCAGCCA
This sequence comes from Canis aureus, assembly GCF_053574225.1. Lineage (NCBI taxonomy): Eukaryota > Metazoa > Chordata > Mammalia > Carnivora > Canidae > Canis > Canis aureus. The sequence goes on from NC_135644.1 coordinate 888,632, forward strand.
CCGCCGTCTCTAGTTGGATTTTCTGTTTTGTCTCTTTAATTGCTTTTGGATATGTGGAGATATATCTATCTGTACCTCTATATATTATTGATCTTGTTTATTTATTGTGTGTTCCCACTTCTAGAATATACCTGCAATGAGAGTTTTCATTTATTTATTTTCCATAACTGCATCTCCAGGGCTAGAAGAGCACCTGCTAACTTGTATTCTGAATAGGTGTTCAATGAATGAATGAATGTAAAGTAGATGCTGTTATTTTTTACTTTATGAATGAGGCATGATAATACACTCATTTACTTATAGTTTTTTGGCTAGTCTCCTCTAGGATGTAAGAGTTGAGTGTCTTCTAGGTTACAACAATACCTCTTATAGAGTGGCCTTCACTTCAAAGAACCAGGGACAGAGACTCGTTTACATTTCTGATGTATCATAAGAAAATGCGGACATGCACAACCATTGGGATATAGTTTTTGGAGGATTTATAGATGCTCTGAAACCCCTTGTTACTGTTCATGCTAGTACATGGAGCAAAAACGCACAATTCCTACTTTATATCTTTTTTTTTTTAAAAAGATTTTATTTATTTATTCATGAGAGACCCAGAGAGAGAGGCAGAGACACAGGCAGAGGGAGATGCAGGCTCCCTGCGGGGAGCCCGATGTGGGACTCAATCCCGGGACTCTGGGGTCACGCCCTGGGCTGAAGGCAGACGCTCCACCGCTGAGCCCCCCGGGTATCTCCGTACTTAATATCTTGTGCGGCATCTGAAGGGTCTGGCATCACATGAGAACCTGAAAATAAAATGTTCATAATGGCTTATAACTGAATACAGGGTAAAAACAAATAATAGTACATTTGTGATACAAGGAAATCCTCCTTTTCAAAAACAGAGAGAGGAGAATCATGTTTGCCTTGTGTGAATGCTAAAACCATTGTGTTAGTCTTTCTCTTCGTTAGGATAGCTCAATAAAACTTTCTTCTAAAAACACTGAGATTTATCTCTGTCCCTCCTTTCACCTAATAAATATAGTTGAATCCACAGAATGTTACAGATACATCCACTTGGAAGTATTATTATTGTTTAAATATGAGATACAGATCGAGAAGTACTTTGTAATTTTTAGCAGCGATTACAATTTTTGCTATTTTCGTTCGGAATAGAAAAACGGCAGTCACAAACTTACCAAATTAAAGTAGTTCGATGAAGAAAATGCATGAGAAATGTGTGAACTGGATTAGATTTATTTTATAATGGTTTTATCCTGTGAATTTCTGACCATTATAAAATAAATCTAATCCAGTTCACACATTTCTCATGCATTTTCTTCATCGAACTACTTTAATTTGGTAAGTTTGTAACTTAAATGTGAAAATGGTAAAAAATTAGATTTTAGATAGTTTCACATAATTTTTTACTGAAACATGAAATTTAGTCAACTAAGATAGTAAAACTTCCCTCCCTGGACCATCCGTGCTTTCTGCTTCGTTTAAACTCATGCAAAGAGATGCCAGCGTGTGACAAAACTACTGTCCTGGATCCCGTTGAAGACATCTTCCTGCAGGGGCTCTGGGTCAGCTGCGTCCCTGGGGCGTTTAGCTCCCTGTCACTGCCACGGCTCTCCTCGCTGACGGTACCTTGTCTCGGGGCGGCCGGGTGCTCGCCACCCTCACAGCCCGTGTGAACTACTGTCCTATTCCACAGGCTGGGACCTGCGGCTCAGTTACCCCTGGACACTTGTCCAGAGTTGTGTAGCCGGGGCTGGCGCAGCTGAGATGGGGACGCTCATGTCCCTCTTCCGTCCTCCCGCCCCAACCTCTGGCCTATCTCCAGGGATATGTCTATTGTTTTTCTCTGTAAGGGGATCCTGTTGCAAAGGATTTTGTCTTCTAAAGGGCTTTCTGGGCATGGTGCTTTCCCCATTTGGCATTAATCAAACACACAGGAGAGCCGACAGGACACCTGACAGGCAGGAGCTGGAGCACTGCAATGACTTGATTCCTACAACTGGTTACCACAGGCCGGGCCTGTCATGACTGGGTTCAAGATGAATCTCAATTTTTAACATTCCAGAACACTGTGAATAAATGTGCCCTTGTACATTTGCGTAATTATAAGTACATTCCAAGTGTCGTGACAGCATTTCTAATTTAAGCACAATGCCGTCTATGTTTGGTGCCGCGTTTCTGAGTCGGATGCTCTTGCACATTTCCCAGAATGAATTTCAGAGCCTTGGCTTGGGAACCTGTCCTCATGTATTTTTCTAGTCATGTTATGCCAACAATGAAAGTTTTAACTCATCAGGAAAATATGTTGTGCTGTTGGAGGGGCAGAGAGGCAAGGATGGGCGTGGATACACCATGACACAATCACTAACTTTTTCTTCTCTAAGGAAGTCCTTGTTTAACATTGAAGATGCATCAATGGAAAGTGAGACGGAAAAAGAACAGCTCTTCCTTTTATTCTTTCTCTTCACACCCCATTTCCTCTGCGTTCAGAAAGAAAAGGGAAAATACAGTTCCAAGGAAAACATACAGTCTTATTCTGAAACATTTTGTGTGGGCTCAATTTGTGAAAACTATGACCAATAGCTGGGAATGCTTCATAGTGGGGTATTACCAGTCTGTTGAATTAATTCATCATGAGGTTTGAGGATGGATTAACTTTCCGTAGAAAAAGAGAGCTTAAAGAAATCATTGGTTAGTGCATAACCCAGAAGAGGGAAGGCCGTAGCACCAACGCTCCCGTAGGCGGATACCTGCTGACAAACTACCGACGGGGCGGGGGGGGTCACTGGTCTCCAGGCAAAGACGGTCACGGGCAAGACCAGACCATTAGCTCTTGGCCCTACATGCACATGAGAATCACCTGCAGAAGTTTTGAACCCACCAAATAGCCTCTTGTTGGCCAGAAAATCAGCTTCTGGGGCTTGGTCCCAAAGCATCAGTATCTTTTAAAATCTCTATGGGCTTCAGAAACGCAGTCACATTGGAGAATCACTGGTTGGGACAAAGGATCCTTTATTTTGGCTGAGTTTTTCTCTCTTCATCACATTATTCTCTATAATCTATAATCACATTATTTTCTTCAGAGCCAAACTTCACAGAATGTTTGTTTGTTTGTTTGTTTATTTATTCATGAGAGACACAGAGAGAGAGGAGACACAGGCAGAGGGAGAAGCCGGCTCCCTGCGGGAGGCCTGATGCAGGACTCAATCCCAGGACCCCGGGGTCCAGGCCTGAGCCAAACATAGACGCTCAACCGCTGAGCCACCAAGGCGTCCCTTCACAGACTTTTTAGACAAGAAAACATAGGAATGAATGATTCAGTTTCCCGAGTTCTAGTGTTTGCAATTCTTGATGGCAGCCTTCCTATTCAGACCCGCTGCCCTGGCCTTGCCCGGGCCTTCACCACCTCACCCTGGATTACCATTCGTCTCCTTCTTCCTGTGATGCATCAATATTTCATGTTCCTATTTTCTTTTTTATTTCCAAACTAATTTATTTCTCAGAGTCCAAAACTTTGTGAGCCCTGGCCCAGAAATTTCCCCTGGTCCTGATGGAGATCCAAGCTTCTTAAACCTCAAACTCAAATTCAAAGTACTGTGGGTCGAAGTAGTGGATGTGGACGTAACCATCTTCACCACCGCTGCTATAGCTCTTGCCATCGGGATGGAAGGCAACGCTGTTGATGAGTCTGAAGTGACCCTTGACTCTTCCAAACTCTTCTTCAAAGGCCAAGTGGAAGAACCTGGCTTCAAACTTGCCAATCCTGGTAGAGGTGGTGGTTACAGTGGCTTCCTGACCACCACCCAGCACCACACAGTCGTAGTTGGGAGAGAGGGCATCTGAGTTGACTGGACGCTCTGTCCGGAAAGTCTTCTGGTGTTCAAGAGTTGGGGGGTCAAAGTGGACCACACTCGGGTCCACTTTCATGCCACCGTTGTACTCATCAAGAACCAGCACTGCTTCTAATATGTCCCCTGCAACAGCGTCCCTGCTCTCCAAACCTGGGCTTCTATATTTAGACCCCGTACAGTTGCTCTGGTGTCATACGCTGAGCTCCCGCATCCTGCTGATTCGTGTCATGGAGGACTTGCTTTGTGTCTTCACCTCTCCATCACCTGGGCAGGTCTATCGTCCCCACGTGTTTCTCCTTTCCCAAGCCCTCTTGTCCATCCCGTGTTGTCCACTTAGCAGCATCACGGCAGCCCCGCTGAGTGTCCCCCTTCCTGAACGATCTCTACAGACCGCCTTACGAGGACTAGAGCGCCGTCATTTCCCAACAGCTTCCCCAGTATTATATGCTTCAACAATGAGTTAATATTTTTTGGTGGCAAGAAACCAAGTTGTGTATGTTTTGTCGTGTCCTCTACGGCATCTCTGGACTCCAAAACTCAGTGAATGCTCTGTAAATACTTAATGTGAGTAAATATAATGCTTGCCCTCTCGTACCTCATCTCCCTTATTCGTGCAACTTTTCAGGGTCGGAAGCGTAACATTTTAATGAGGAATCCCTCTGTGTGTGCACCATTCTCTGCTTCTATGACGGCTTTTGCCACATTACGTTTTAATGGCCTACATACCTGCCTCCCGTACTTACTATATTGCACCCTTCTTGTAGGCGGGAGCCAAGTCTTATTTGTTCTCTAGGACTGTGAAGGGTTGCTCTTCCCCTTAGCATCTCATACATCTTCTATCATGACACTGCATCACAAGATGGCACTTTAATAGCTGTATAAACCCATGCAGTGTGACCCAAGGGTTCTCAGCCAAGAGTAACTTTGACTGCTGGAGGACGTTTGGCAATGTCTAGAGACCTTCTTGGTTGTCATAAGTGAGGAACTATTGGCAGGTAGTAGGTAGAGACCAGGGATGCTGTTAAACATCCTTTAACGCACAGGACAGAGTCTTTCCCACCAACAAAGGATTTTCTGGCCCCAAATGTCAGTAGTGAAAGGTTCAGAAACGCTGATGTGGCCTTGGCATGACAGACACTGGTTCACAGGTGTATGGCTCAGCGCTATTACTGCCAATCACAGTTATGCAGGAACACTTGTGAAGTTGAGTGATGAGGGCTAAGCAGGCCAAACGGCCCTGAAGAATGACGCACCAGGCCCATTTCATCCGCCCGTCCCTCCACCCATCCACCTGCTCACTCGTCCATAGGTGTTTATTGATCATGGCCTGTGTGTCAGGCGTGGCACCATGTTACAGGTCCACCTGGAGACAAGGGGCACCCAGGGTTCTTGTATGTAGGAATAAATGCAGATCAATACAAAGGCGATTTTGCCTGTCTGTGTCCTGATAACAGAAGTGCTGGGTTTTATGAAGGCCAGAATCAAAGACAGTCATCGAATCCAGATATGAGGGTCAAGAAAAGAAGCTTTCTAGCCAAGATGTGCAGAATGAATAAAAGTCAACAGGAAGAAAAGGTAGACAAAAAACCCCAAAGTGGCCAGAGGCTAAAGACAACATTCCGTACTTCCAGAATTATGAGCGATTAGGAATGGCTGACCTACAGAGCGCAACGAAGTCCCCAAAAGTGATGGGTCTGGAACAATAAATATGAATCATGTTAAGACGTTCGAACTTCTGATAACATTATAGGATTTTTAAACTGAGTTATAAAAGAACATAACGTAAGATATTACTGTTATTTTTGTTATTACTGTGAATGTTATTCTTACTCCTTGAAAAAGTTGAAGGGAGGACAAGAAAATTGAAAATAAAGCAAAAATCCTCAATAGGGTTTATTTTAAAATAAAAAGTTCAAGTATTCCTAAATGGTAGCAAGTGTCATTTTACTTTTAGTCCTATTTCGTCCCTACGCCTGCACCTTACACAGTTTTATGTCAGCCCTTAAAGAAAACCGGAGCTACCTAAATGTGCTTTATTGGGCAAATGGTGCTCGACTGTGAGACTTTCCATAGTCACAACCGCCGTGAAAACACCCACAATGGGAAAATGGAAGGTATGATAACCTAATCTAATTTGGTTATATGTTTTCAAGAGGGAGGAAAACGTTTTTATTTATTTATTTATTTATTTTTAATTTATTTTTTTAATTTATTTTTTTTAGGAAAATCTTTTTTATTTATTTTTATTTTTTTAAATTTATTTTTATTTATTTATTTCTTTTTTAAGGAAAATCTTTTTTAAAATGGAGGCAAGTCCTCCAGGATTCAGGTGGCAAAGTGAAAAGCTGGGGGCAGAAACTCCTTATGAGGCTCTCTTGAGTCCTCCCAGGTGCCTGTGAACTGGAAGCCACAAGATGAAAAATGTCCTGCTATTTGTTTTGGGGGCGGCTTTATTTTCATTTCAGTTCTGGCCTCCTGGAAGTTGACTTAAACATCCTTGGCGGTTCTAACCATCTATTGGTCTCCCTCCTCTCTGACTCCTATGCTCAGAAGGATGAAAATATAATTAAACTGTTGGCACTGCACTTCACAGTTTATCAGAGGCTGCATTATTCTTTAAGGATTTTATTCATTTATTTATTTTAGAGAGAGAGGGGAGTGGAGGGAGGGCGGAGGGAGGGGGAGAGAGAATATCTCAAGCAGACTCTGCTGAGCGGAGTCCTATGTGGGGCTCCATCTCATGACCGGGGATTATGACCTGAGCCGAAATCAAGAGTTGGACACTCACGGGACTGAGCCCCCAGGCCCCCCTCCACTGCGTTACTATGCGCCGTCTTACAGAATATCGGACGCTTGATTTTCACCAGGCTTCACTGAATCACCATATTACTTTCTTTGGTTAAAGAACTCGACAGGGTGAACAAGAGAAAAAATGGAATCCGTGCCATTCAAATAATCAGCAACTGGTCGGACCTCCTTACCCTTACCCGAATATTCAGTCTTAAAAATTATAGCTTATTGGAGTTTTAATCATATGTGTTCTAAAACACATAGTGATATTTAATCATGAAAATAGCTTTTTTCTTTTTGCGTAATCTTTTGGCCTTCGCGATTGGCATTGTTTTAAAACCAAGAGCTCAGAACAAATACATCTTCTATGTTTTCGTGAATAAGCTGATCTATCAGTCACGCATGTTTAAGGCAATACATGCCAGTAGGTAAGGTCTGTATGCTATCTGTTAAAAGCAAAATGCATTATTTTGGTTTCAGGTAAAAAAAAAATACTTGTGAAGATAATTAAAGTGAATTCATTATGTGGTGGCATTTTCCTACTGAAGTAGAAATCATTTTCTGATTATTTATTCGGAAACTATAACAGAAACATATTGTCTTGAAAAATAATGGCATAGGTAAAAGCAGTAACACGCGAGATCGTCATTAAAAAGGCAAATAGAATCAGCAGCAGAGGAAGAGTGAAAAGACATTCGCTGTGTTTGGCACAACCCGTGAGCAGCAGGAGCTGCTGACACACCTCTCCAAAAGGAGGTTTATGTAATAAATTTGGAGGATGAAAGGACGTACAACAAAGGAGTTAGCTCCAGGCTGTACGGAAATTTCACACACGGGCCTTAATATCACCTGCGTACAATTGCAGTGTCCTTTCCAAAATATGTAATTTTTTCTTCCAAATTTTTGAGGATAAAATACTTCACCTTCAGAATACATAGTTTCCCCTTCTAAGTATTGGTTTTCAATCAACTTTATGCTGCAGAACCGTTTTTAATTTACAGAAAATTCGTAATGTTAGTACCTGGATTTCGTAGACGCCCTAGACTACTGACGCCCTCGTTAACATTTTATATTAGTTGCTACATTTGCGACAGTTAATCATACCAACACGTTATTGGTAAAGTCTATACTTGAGTCGGATTTCCTGAGTTTTCAACATAAGGTCCTCTTGCAGTTCCAGAACCCCAGGCACCATGGATACCACGTGACGTTTGGTTGTCACGTTCCCTGAAGTGTCACTTTCCCCGTGAGCACTTGTGCTTCCCTTGCTTGGGAAGACGTTGGCAGCTGTAAGAGCCCCACGGGTGGCGCCTCAAGTGTAAGAGCGCCACGGGGGCTTTCCTGTGGGCAGGTTGGGGCCACGGTGGGAGGCAGGCAGGCAGGCTGCGGGGGTGCTCACGAGCGATGCGAGCCCCGGTGACCCGGTGACCTGGTGACACGGGGTTTGGTGGCCTCCTCTACTCATTGCCTTACGAAGAGCTGGTCATGCACCTTGACCGCCTTGGGCGAAAACACCACCTGGGGCGCGTCCCTCGCAGGCCAAGGCTCTTTCTGCTGATTACCTGCACCCAGAGGTGCAGGGCTCAGCGGAGGCCAAGGCCACAGCCCATCTTGATCAGGCTCCTTCCAGCCACCATCAGCCCCACCACATTTCTGTTCTTTGCCATGAGGGCCTACAGGTGAGACCCCAGCTCCCTGCCTGCCAGCCCTGGACCCACTGGGAGGGCAGGACCTCTCTCCCCAGGTCTGAGAGTATGGGGCTCTGCTTCGGCGCTGCCCCATGAGGCCATGGTCTCCTTGCTCAGTGTATGTTGTTTTGTTTTTAACAACTGGACTTTGCACACCTGAAGGTCATTTGGTCTGTAAAAATAAATAAATAAAAAATAAATAATAAATAAAAAGACGTCAATCATCAGCTCCTGGGCACATTCTGGGAGCTCCCCTGAAAACAGTCCTGGGCAGCCTGACAAGATGGTGAACAGTGGCACCATAGTTTCTGGGGGTAATACTGTTATCAAGAATTTTGCAAAATAAATAAATAAATAAAATAAATAAATTAATTAAAAAAAAAAGAATTTTGCAGCAGTCTTTCAACACACACCGGTGCCCAATCACACAGTTCTTGCCAACGTGAACATAAGAGCCAATCTGAGCTGCGTTGACCACACGATCTTCCTCAATAAAAACATGGTCCCCGGTATGTAAAGGGAAGAATGCGACACCTTTGCTGGATTTCTTGAATGGTGGCCTATGGCATTCTGACTTTTCCCAACACAGTGGCGTCCAACCCTTACAGTGGGAAGTGCGGCTTCCGTCCTGCCCACTGTACACGGCCCAGGACTCACGCTGATGCGGATTCGATCCTTTCTCATCTTAGCAGCAGGGATCCACGAATCGTTACTTAACACTGTGGCTCATAATCTAATACCACTTCATTTATTTTTTTGCTCCCATGGTTTCAGCTTTGGCCCCTGGTAGCTCTTTCAACTGGCTTCTGAGTCCCTTTGGCATGACTCCATCATTGTGGAGTTCTTTTTTTCTTTTTTAAGCACTTCTTTTCTTTTTTTTTTAAGTATTTTCTGATACTACAAGATGTTACAGGCTCATCTCTGTGTTTCCTGTCCATTCCTAGAATAAGCCATTTCTCTAAAGATTCTGGTTCCCTTTACTCACGGAGGGTGTTAGAAACCAAGACCTAGGCACCAGGTGTGCTCATTGCTTCTGGGGTGCCAATGCTTCTAGGCTCTTCCAGGTGATAGCAATGGAATACACGTGCATATTCTATTCATCTCTGTGTATACACGTATCTATAAGTATTTCTATGTGTAACTCTCTTTATCTGTATTGAGACATGAGTCTGTGCTAAGTTCTCCGACTCTAATCCATTACCACGTGGATAATTTTACCCTAGTCCACTTGTTCATCAGTGATGTCCCAGTCAGAGGTAATAAACCTGGCTCATACCATCTACCATCCTTTTGCTGGAACTTTCAAATCTAGTATGTAGTATTGGAGCTGTTAACCCGCACCCCTGTTAGGATCAACCTTTTCAACTAGACTATAATTTTTATGTACTGGTTCTTTTGCCTTTCTTCTTATAGATTCTGCTCCTTACCAGAGTTACTTAGGACTTTCTATCTTTACCCCCTTCACTGAGGTTGTTTCCTATAGTTTTAATAAGGCTACGTTGTGCAGTTATGTTCTATATTCCATGCTAGGATTCCCTACTCTCCGAATTTTTATTTATTTATTTATTTATTTATTTATTTATTTATTTAAATTTTTATTTATTTATGATAGGCACACAGTGAGAGAGAGAGAGGCAGAGACACAGGCAGAGGGAAAAGCAGGCTCCATGTACCAGGAGCCCGACGTGGGATTGGATCCTGGGTCTCCAGGATCGCGCCCTGGGCCAAAGGCAGGCGCTAAACCGCTGCGCCACCCGGGGATCCCTGAATTTTCATTTATTAATTATTTTTTAAAAATTTGCATAGAGGTTTACTCTGTGCTCTAAAGCCATAAGGATTTTGAAAAAGGGGGTAGTATCATATGCATATGATGAAGGTGTCATACAGCGTAGTTTTACTGCCTTAAAAATCTGCTGTGCTTCATCTGTCCATTTTCCTCCTTCTTGCCATCTGATCTCCTGGCAACCAAGATCTCTTTACTGTCTACAATTTTTACCTATTCCAGAACATCACATACTAGGCCGTCAAGCCAGCCTCTGATCTGGCTTCCTTACTCAGCAATATTCATTTAAGATTTATCCATATTTTTTTCTGTGCCTTGGTAGCTAATTTCTTTTTATTGCTGAATAACATTCCACCGTGTGAACGAACCACAACCCATCCACTCACCTATCGAAGGGCATCTTGCTTGCTTCCTGTTTCTGGTAATTAGGACTAAAGCTGCTATAAACATTCACGCGGAGATTTCTGCGGAGACGTAAAGCTTCAGATCAGTTTGGTAAATACCTCGGAGCACAGCTGCTAAATATTATGATAAAATTATGGCTACTTGTGTAAGAAACACCCAAACTGCCTCTACAAGGGCCTGGACCGTTTTGCATTCCAGTCAGCAGCAAATAAGTTTCTGTTGCTTTCATCTTAACACTTACAGCATGTTTTGCAAATATCTACCCCCAATTTATGTTTTTTTTTCCTTCTCTGAACAATGGCATTTATATATAGAACTTTTTAATTTGATTAAAAGTCCAACTTATCAATTTTTTTCTTTTTGGATTATATTTTTGAGATTTTGATATTAATTGATACTTTTACACCAGTTTACTAAAAACATATTCTAGATTTTATTATTCATTGAGATTTTCCTTGGGGCCTAAGGATCTATTCTAGAAACACTCTATTTGTTTATGAAAAGAAGTAGCACCTTCTCCTGGCTTTCCTTTTACCCGTCTGACCTTTTTTAATCGTCTCCTGTGATGCTGGGGCTCAAACCTCGACATACTTATCTTTGCATTTTACTTTTCATTTCATCCATTCTGATAAGCTCTCAAAGCCTTGCATATGTTTGCTTCCAAATTTATTTATCTAGTGAAGATACTTCTTCATTTTTGGTCTCGTATATCCCGCTGTTTACTTACATTATCACACATATGACCTACAAACATCTCAAATTTTCCACACTCAGTACTGAATTTTTGATATCCATTTACTACCATCACCTTAACCCCACTCAGTTGCTTGGGCCAGAAATCTTGGGACTGTCCTCCACCATTTATTTGTCCCTCTTCTGAACTCTGACTTGAAATCCCTCAGTAATTTTTTAACTTTAATCCATCCCCTGCTCTGATTCTCACTCCTATTACCCAATCTAAGTTGCCACCACCTCTCTGGGAACAGCCACGTGTTTCCTGGTTTCCCTGCTTCCATTTTCACTCTCCTCTCCCATTTTTCATATGTAACCTCAACTTCATACCTCTCAAGGACTTCTTATTTTGGTCAGGAAATGGTTCAAATCCTTTACATGTTCTCTCAGGCTTTACCTGTAACTACTTACCTGAAGCCACTTTTTCTCTTTCCTCATTACACTCTAGTCTCCTCTCAATTTTCAGTTTGCCCTCCTGCTCTTTTTTTCTTTAAAGCTTTGACACATATACTTTGGTTTATCTTGAATGTCCTTTTGGCCACGTTTATTTGGCCGGCTACTAATTATTCTTTAGGATACAGCTTATTGCAATATTTTGGAAGAAAACTTCCTTGACTTAACAATATAAAACAAATGTCTCTCCTTTGTGTCCATTCACCCCGCTTTGGCATTTTCCTGGATATTTTCTTCTACACTCCCACAGGAGGATTTTCACATTCAATTACACACAAAAAACGCTGATAAAAAGGTATACATCCTCTTTTAGAGATTTTCATCTTCCACTTCGAAGACGGTGCCCTCACCTTGTTGTCGGCTTACTTATTTCAATTAAGAGTGAGGGATTCTTAGTACTAAGGAATGAAATTCTTTCTCCTTTTTGTTTCAACGTGGTTAAAACTTTGATCACTGAAAATAACAGATGCTTTTGGGTGTGTTATCCAAGGTGACCTTTGTGTATTAAAAATATTAAGATAAAATATTCAATCGGGATACACAGTTAACTTTGGTTGGGGACTTTATATATTAAGTTTAATGCTTAAAAACAAAATATTGCTTTGACTGGACAGTTTATATCACCAAAAGCAGAAGGAAGTCATTACTTTCTTAGCTTTCAGGTTCATCTGCAGTTAACAGATTTTAACAATAAGAAGAAGAACATCTTTATTCTTCCAATGAGTATTATTAGTCTTATTCGTCTAATGAATCTTGGTCTTCTGATTTCAACTTTGTGACCATCATTTTCCCCCTTACTTCTATATGAGAAGGCTATGCCCCATGCAGCTGCCAGAGGATGGGGTATATATTGAAGCCTGAGCGACCACAGCTCATCATACCCGTCAAATTCAAGTCTGATAAATGTTATCCCCCTCGTTCTACCTCACATTCATGTTTTGTGTCCAGTTTTTTTTTCTTTTTTAAGATTTTATTTATTTATTCATGAGACACACACACACACACAAAGAGGCAGAGACACAAGCATAGGGAGAAGCAGGCTCCACGTGGGGTGGGGAGCTGGACGTGGGACTTGATCCCGGGTCTCCAGGATTAGGCTCTGGGCTGAAGGCGGTGCTAAACTGCTGGGCCACCCAGGGATCCCTATGTGTCCAGCTCTCCATAGCATGTGTTTGTACTTCAGATTTGAGGGGGTGATCAATTGTTTGTACTTCAGATTTGAGGGGGTTGATCAATTGTCAACTTCAACTACACATGATGAAGATCAATTCCCGCCACATCTTTCCTTGACTTTCTCCAACTTGTACAATATCTAACCAGATGGAAGGGTATCATTTTGCTACCAGCTCAGGCAAGGACACAAAGTGATTCTCAGTGCACCTCCCTTTTGATTGTCATATACATTTGATTCAACATCCTACTGCTTCTTCATATAGTTCCCCAGACACTCCCTGCCCCGTCATCCTCAGCACTGCCCTAGATGTCATTTCTTGTAAAACAATTTCTGAAATGGTCACTTCACTAGAGATTTTTATAATACTCTTCACCTCACCCACTGAGCCCCCGCCCTAGCAGTTCACCTTTGTTTCTACTGCCACAGGTGTTCCAGACCGGGTTATTTTGAACACATCAACTCTTAGCTCCTGGAAGTTTATTTCCGTCTTCCTATTCCACTATAAATCAAGTCCCAGGTCCTCATTCTATAACCATATCCTCCTAATAAGCATTCCTCTCCTCTTTCTTTTTTTTAAAGATCCAAACAATTTCCTGAACTTCTTCCCAGGAAGCCTAATGTCAATTTTTCTTTATTCCCATTTTTTATTTTTTTTCCTTCTCTCAAAGTAATGTCATATGCCTAGAGATATTCTTTTAAAGACTACCAAAATTTCTGATTATCATTCTCTTTCACCTTAAATAATGTTTACTATGACTTCAGTTCAGAAAATCTTCTGGATAGATCATAAAGGAGTTAATAATTTTTGCTTAGTTTATTATGGGCAAGGACATTTTATAAGGTTATTTCTCTCATCTTTTTCCATTTGTTTATATTTACCATTTATTCTTGAAATGTGTTATCCTATATTTTCATATAATTTATTTTGCTGTTCTCTTTTATATGATGGCCACATATCTTTGCTCTCCTTATCCTTTAAATATGTATTAGTAAGACTGTTCAGTTTGAGGTAACAGAAAACACTTCTAAATTAAGTCCCATATGAAATTGTTGATGGATATAGTGTGATTCTTGGAAACAACACACCTGGAAAATCAGAATTGGGATTTTAGCAGATACAAGGGGAGGAAAACACAAGACACAGCTACCTTCATAACCCAATACATGTTTGGTCAGAATAATTGGACAGCCACAGGAGGATCTGCAAGTGGACTCTCCCTGACTCCACCGAGTTGCTTCTAAACTTGCCCAAACCTTCACCTTACCGCTAAGATCCCGAGTATAAGCACCAATTACTTGAGCAGAGGTTCTGTATAATTGAGTACAACTTCAGTCGCATGGGGTTAAAGAGAGACAGTATGTGACTCCTTGGCTTTTTGTCTTGGAATTCAAAACATATTCCTCTCAAATTGGAAGAATATTCAAATCCTGTTGGTTAAAGTTTCAGACATGCATACATTATAGTAGCTCTCTATATTTTTGTCACTATTTTAGATTGTAGTCTAAGGAATAGGAAACACATTTGTATTATTTTTATATGCTACCATCCTGATTGCTAGGCATGATTTTATGTTTTTGAACAATGCTAATAATGTGATTCGTGCTTCAGTATGAATGCCTCCTTTTACAAGGTAAGGGAAAATTTCCTCTGTGATGTAGCATTTAACAGTGTTACATGCACTAAAATAATGAAATAAGCTTGCTTTTTTAAATATAGCATGTGTGGATGCTGATTTGAAGCATTCGGCTTCAAATATTTGTCTTACTTTTGGTCCCTGATTGATTAGAAACTCAAAATAGAATGTGTGAGTTTATGTGTCTTGTATATTAACTTAATTACCTGGTTTTAATGGGCAATCTGCTAGGCTTTATTGGCAGGGTATATCAGAACTTTTAATGAGTCACATCTTGTATCAAGCCACACTTTAAAAAGAAAGAAACCACATAATTAAATCAGGTTTAGTCCATTTAAACACATTGGACTGATTAGACACTTTGTTTTAATTTTCTGGGAAAAGATAGGAAGTTTTAAATTGTATTAGTTATTTACTTTGCGCTTTTATCCATTTGAAGTATAAATCCATTTGGGCTATGGAAAAGGAACCTAATATGTCTTTGTTTTTCAGCAAAATAAATGTTTGCACCAGATGGAAACTGAGAGCATATATACATGTATGTGCATTATTAAAATACTGAGATAATTGGCTCCTCAGATTTAATTTAATTTAATTCCAAATTATGTATATTTATATGTTCATTACATTCTCAAAGGGACCCTGGCCCGAAAGAGATCCAGAATCACACTTTAGTGACTTATTTTATATTTGTTTCTTACTACTTCATAAAATACATTTTAACAAAGTATCAAGTTAACCAGTTATTGAAAAATATTTTGTATTTGTACGTAAACATATAAACTACTATCCCTATAATATTATTGTATTCATTAATCTTCTTTAAATTTATTTGGTGAAAGATGAAGTAAAAATGGAATCTTCATCTTAACTCATGAGTAAACTAGATATATACACCCAGTAGGAATATCTTGATAAATTATAAACTCAATAAATTCTCAAATTATATGTAATGGGTTAAAATGCTAATAATAAAGTGTCAACTTAAGAGGGTGTGGATTCTATAAATCTCATAATGTAAATAAAAAAATGGAGGAAATGTTCTTCAGAATTTAAACATTATTGCCTAATTAAGCAAAGTCTTCATTTACACTATTGACAAACAACTGAAATCTTGGTATACACCTCTGTTACACACGCATCAGCCAACATTGGCACCGGAACTGCGCTGAGCTTAATTGTTAATATTTTGGTGGCGAACGGCTGCCTGAACACTTGAGATCGATGGGCCTGGACACGGATAGAGAACAAAACTGCCAGTTCCACACTGGAGTGGTTCTGCCCATTTTGCTGTTAGGGGACGACCTCCCCACAACAGCAGAGGATACAAACGACTTATTGTTCCAAAACCACTGCTCTAAAATTAAACTCATTGCTTCCTTTGTAAGCCTTTGGGTATAGCAAATATGACTGTTCTTTATACATGATTCATGGATCTATATGAATAGATATATTGATCTAAAGATGATTCGCATATCTTTTTTTTTTCTTTTTTATGATTCACATATCTTAAAAGCCATCTCTTCCCTGGTTCTGTTGGTCAGTATCGAGTCATAAGTTTATATGTATATGACGACTGACTGTAATCTTTACTGAATTATTTGACTGTGTTTGCCATTGAGACACAAATTCCAATTAAATATTGTTTTTTCTCCTCCAGATTACCTCTCAGTTCTCTAGCTAGTTACAGATTATAAAAGTTGGAAAAATGATTGTATTTTTCATTAAAAAATTTTTTTTAAGATTTTTTCTTTACTTATTCATGAGACAGATCGAGAGAGAGAGAGAGAGAGAGAGAGAGGCAGAGACAGAGGCAGAGGGAGAAGCAGGCTCCATGCAGGGGCCTGACGTGGGACTCGATCCCGGGTCTCCAGGATCAGGCTCTGGGCTGAAGGTGGCGCTAAACTGTTGAGCCACCCGGGCTGCCTGGAAAAATAATTTTAAAAAAAGTCCCCAAACCACACACACACACACACACACACACACACACTGAATGGTATTTGTAACTGTAATTAATATTGAAAAATTCACAATAGTCTACAGGAATGATTTGTGATTCACTCAGTCTAGTGGAGAGTGTGGTGGGGAGCAGGGCGTCTAGCTGTGTGTTCATAGAGTTCAGACGTTTTTGGTGGCAGCAGTGGGCATCCAGCTGGAAAATGGTCAAATCCTGACTAATCTGTGACTTGGCTCTTGCAATGGGCTTGTATTACAGGCTTGCTGTCAATTGCCTCAGTTTCCCTATGCCATTCTCACTTTTCTGTTTAGGTTAACTGCAGTCAGAGTGTATTGCTTGCTTATGTTAGATGAATTGATAATGGGATTTTCACTTTTAAATAATTAAATATATCCTGTACCGGATGGGAGATTTCTCTCCTATAGGCCACTACTATTCAGTTGTTCAAGATTTTATCCATTCTAAGTTTTGTCACATAAGAATTCATTTCTTAAAATCAACCAATGGTTTGATGTGAAGAAGAGTTTGTATTCTATACCTGTGAGAGGTAAAAAGTCAGGTGGGTCTGTAGACAATGAGATGCCTTCACAATATTTGGTTATCTAAATAAAAAGTTAACTTCTTTTTCAAGAAGTACCAAAAATATGTTCTGTATTCCAAAATAAGAAGTGGTCAGAATCAACATGTTGACCACTACAGGGTTAGTTATGCAATAAAGAATCTTCCTAACGATTAGGACAGCTTGCAATTTGTATTTTTAATACAGCTTGGCCATTTTATTTCCTCCTTTTAAAAGATGCATGGTGGGTTCCCTGGGTGGCTCAGCGGTTGAGCGTCTGCCTTTGGCTCAGGGTGTGACATTGGGGTCCTGGGATCGAGTCCTGCATCGGGCTCCCTGCATGGAGCCTGCTTCTCCCTCTGCCTGTGTCTCTGCCTCGCTCTGTGTCTCTCATGAATAAACAAATAAAATCTTTTAAAAAAATTAAAAATTAAAAATGGATGGTTTCACCTAAAACCAATATTTCCTTGTATGTTAATCACCTAAAACCAGTATTTCCTTGTATGTTAATGAACTGGAATTTAAATAAAAACAACAAAAAAATAAAGGATGGATGGCATTAGGAACTAAGCATTTGTTACAAACAAACACCTCCTGAGACAGGAGACTTGCATACCATTACATATAAAGTGTAATGAGCATTATACAATTTCAACGACTACATTAGAGTTAATACTCTTCTTTAACTATGTTCAAGTAATTAATCTTTTTAACTAGTAAGTTGGACATTTTATTCCAATTATTCATTGAATTTAAACAACAGCACATCTCCTATAAAAGTTATTGTAATGGGAGCCCAATGGGGTGGAATATTAGAATTTGCCAGGATTCGTTGTGCATATTAACTCTTATCTTCATCTAATAAAGAAGAAAGAACATTTAAACTCCTACGAGAGAGGTTAATGGCCAGATGAGTGTTGAATTTCCATTTTCAGATCAGCAATTTTCAAGTTGGGGGAAAAAAAAAAGAATTGCAAAGATCTAATCACACTCTTTAATATTAAACATACCTCCTACAAATAGTGAAAGTACTGTACTTGGCAATATTTCCTAATTCAAAGCTGGGTTTTCCACTGGAAAGAGTTAAATTAAACAAATATTTGATATGTGTTATCCCCAGGCAGGAGGAGCAAAGAAGAATATGGATGAGAGAGAAAGCTTACAATGGTGAGACAATAGAGGACAATCCCAGAGGAGAAAAAATAATAGTTGTGCTTTAGTTGTGCCAGGAATGGTAGTGAGTGGGGTCTGCAGATAAGTTTGGATTGGAGGTTTTATTTAATCTAAGCCTTGATGGAATTAGAAAATAATTGACCTTTAACACTTTATAGTGCCTATTAGGGGTTGGTATTATTCTACGCGCTATATGTATGGTCATTTAATGCTTAGAATAGTCCTATGAAGTTGGTCCTTTTAGGGAACTTGTTTGGAGGTCCTTGCAGAGGAGTGCAGCTTCTCACATACCCTTGACCCAAGAACCATTCTCTCTTATCAGGGAAGTCCATCCTCTCCCATCGAGTACACGTGTCCTGGAGGGATGCATGCGGAGTGTAAGGGAAGAAGGGGACGTCGGCCTCGCCAGTCAGAGCAGACGAATGAAGCCATGATCAATCCCGTCCATAGACAAGGACACCGAGGGTGGAAGATATTGCAGCCAGATCACTCTCACATCCCAGATCGATCTTATTAGAATCACCAGGATATAGATGAAGAAATTAAGGTAACGAAAGATTAAGAACCTTGCCCAAGAATACACAGCCTGCAACAGCTAGCCGGGCCGACTGAACCCAGCCCTAGCGCCTGTCCTTCCACGTTATATTCTCAGATCCCCTGCTCTGCCCACAGGCCTGCTAAGCTGGATCTTACAGGTCATGTCTCTTAATCATAAGATGCTGCCTCTTTTCCGTGTTCTCAGAGAGCAAATATTTTGTGCGAATCATCAAGCTGAGCCAGTGAGTTTGAGCTAAGAAATACAGTAAGAAGAGGCCAGTGAGCGATGGAGATTGAAGCTCAACTGTCATGATCTGGAGAAAAATCTGAAGGGACCACGATGGCTATGACTAGAAAATAAAAATGGAATCTGATGGACAGAGAAGAGTTCAGGGAAGACAGCAGACCCATGGGAGAGCCGGTGACACCATGAAAGAGGGAGAATGGTTTATCCCATTCCGGCTAACGTGTATTCTTATTAAACAAGGGAGAAGTTGAGTGTGTATGTGTTTCTGTTTGGATTTTAACATTGATTGTATCATTTGGGAGTCACTGAGAATTTTCAAACCGAGGGGTGAAATGGTCGGACAGATGGAAAGCACGGGAAGGAAGGTCGCGGCCAATGTAAGAGATGGAAATGGGAGAGCTTAAGGTAGTCATCGCAGAAACCTGTGACTGTTGTTGAGGGAAAGTGTAGTGTCATTAAGAATGGATCGGAAAGGGGCCCCTGGGGGGCTCAGTTGGTTAAGCATCTGCCTCCGGCTTAGGTCGTGATCTCAGGGTCTTGGGATCGAGCCCTGGATCCGGCTCCCTGCTCAGGGAGGAGTCTGCCTCTCTCTCCCTCTGCTCCTCCCTCCTGGCCTCTGTGTTCTCTCTCTCTCTCTCAAATGAATAAATAAAATCTTAAAAAAAAAATGGATCAGAAAATTATAGAGAAAAACCTGAAATTTTTCATATGCTAATTTATTTCATTTATATATTTTTAAAGACACAATACTTTTGGTGTATTGTTCCTAAAGATCTTCTGAATCGTCTAAAGATCATCTATTTTCCCAAATATATGTTTCACGCTTTATAAATTGGGGGTGAATACATTTTATTTTCTCCGTGATGGCCATGTCTCACAGTGCCACCATGAGGTAGGTCATCATGTGGAATTCCCCAAATTCTACTGCACAGGTAGCTACTCCTTATAGTTAAAAACAAACTCAGTTCTCAGGATCTGAGAGAGATCCCCACTGTTCTCAGGGTCAACATGGTCCGTAAAGCCCTGACATCAGAGCCTCACTGCCTCACTCATAACTTTTTTATAGATACGATGATAATTTGGGCTAGTCTCTATATTTACATGCACACTAATTATTTTAAACTTAGGAATTACCCCCCATTGCTTCCTTTCCTAGTCACCACATCTCACACATGCTCACACATACATGCACTCACTACCGTGTGTGTGCATATTTGTTTAAGGATGCATTCTAATCTCCCAAAAAAGGATTGAAGGTAATTTTACCCTGAGATATAGGAGATAGTCATCATGTATTTTGAATAAGTATAGAATCTAGATTCTGGAAGCAGTTGACGGTGGAGAAGCACACATTTTGGAGGTGACACAGAGGATGATGATGAAAATGTAGTGGGAATACATATTGCTGTAGTTTAGGTTTCCCAAGTAAACCAAGAGCACAAACGGGTGATGTGAAAAGCAAATCCGAATAACACCAGGTGTCCCCGGTGGTGGATTTCAGCACGATGAAGGCCAGGGAAAATTCCAGCTCTGGCTACCGCCCAGCGGCTTCTGCCTCACTGGCCGTGCGCTTGGTAGAGCTGACGAAGGGACGCGGTGGGTGTTCCAAAGGTGGTAGGGAGCACGGATGACAGACTTCTCCGGAGGCAGATACCCAGAAGAGCTGAAATAGAAATATTCGAATTTCAGGGTCATGATTATCTAAAATAAAAATTTTAAAGAAATTCAAATGTCATACACTGAGGGCATTAGGATGTTGTTTGTTTAACAGGTTGCATGAATCTTCTGCCTGTATTTTGATTGAGATAAGCATGTCTGATACCTATAGTTTTGTTTCATGAGTACTAATACGATTAGATTTTAATGTTTATTTATGCCCTCTAAAAACCATATGGGGAATATCTTTCTAAAGGTCATCCTTTGAATTTTTAAAGCTCTATAACTTTCAGTATTGCTTTAGGGCTTTCTCCACATTTGTCATCTAAATCTTAGCTGCGCAACCATTTGTCATTTATATATACATACACATGATACCAATTTGATTAATGATCTTCTCATTCTTATTCTGCAGCCCTAATGGACAAAATAGGGTGTTGACAAGTGTCCTGAGGTAGGTATGAGACATGCCAATTGCATTTCTTTAAGGCCAATGGAACATTTTCAGTCAAAGAACTTTCTGGTATTCTAAATGTCGACTATTTTTAATGCTTAATCTTTCAAAGTGTTTCAACTGTGAGGATGGTGAAATAATGATAATTACTGCAGTTGTTTTTGTTGACCCAGACTCCGACATTAAATCTATGTATGTCCAACCTCTTCAGGGAATGTGATCAGAGCATTTATCATCAAGTAAGCAAGGTCATTATTTGAAAAACCAACTAATGTGTAGTTAGATTCTCTTTTTCTCATTGCTAACTTTAATTTTGTCAGGAAACCACATTCATTTTTGATGTTTTTTGACAATAATCCTGATTATAATATAGTCTTGAAGAACTTTATATCTGAATGGAGTTTTCAATAGCTTATTAGCTACATACCACAGAAACCTTATGAGGTCAGTATAATTATCTGCCATTTTATGGTAAGCTTATTAGAAAATATTCTCCAAAGTAGCATTACCCTCAAAGTAGCACTGTTATTTTAATATTCATTTTGATAGTAATAGCAGAATCTGTGTTTAATATTATATCCGCAGGCATACTGTACTTAATACATCTTATTGCCTGACACTTTTTTCATTTAGTTCCCATAGTTTCATGCAACTGGAAAAAATGGAAATGGAACTGCAAATGGAAAACAATAAAGACTAAAAGATAAATATATGAACTTCAACATTAGATATGAGTCCATAAAGGAAATTAGGAAAGAGAAGGCTGTGAAAATATGGTCAATCTGGAATAATTTTAGCTAGAAATTATTCATATGCAGTTATTTAACTCATTTTTTTATTGCCTCAAAATATATGGGAAGGTAACTATTTTTTAAAATCTGTATTATATAAATCAATATGAACTAATTAATAATATTATGAAATTCACACTAAAAACCTCTTTATTGTATGATAAATTTTTTCAAATTTATCCTGCCCCTTGCCACTCTTATACAATTATCTAACATGGGCAGAGCCTAGTTGCTTTGGTCTTCCATTTTTGTTTTTTCAAGTATTATCCATTCTGAAAAATGTGGGTATAACATATATGTGATACTTTTCTTCAGTCTGACTAGGAATACCTATATTTATACACGTACATATATTCATCCTAGATTTCAAAGGTATATCCATTTTTATTTTACATGAAGTCTTATATATCTGCACGTGTATGATCATTTATGTAATATACAATCTAACCAAAGTCTTTACTACAGCTAAACTAGCTCAAATGAATAAATCTTTCTCTCTTTATATAACTTTTCCCTATCAAAAAGCATTTCGAAAACCCATCTATTTTCTTGCCTGAAAGTAATTTCCAATGTTCTCAGTAGAGAACTACATATACTCTTTCTCTACAAGTAATCCAATTATTTTTCTAGTTTTCTAACGTTTACAGTTTTTCATTACTGAAACCTACCCCTTTTTATTTAAATTACTGAACACTTGCTGGGAGCAGTTCAGGCCTGAGTCCTTGCAAGATTCCCACCAACAGATGCCACTGGAAAAGTCTACATTTCTTGGACCATCTCTGGCCTAGAACGGATTGGGCCAGAAACAATTATAGGGGGAAAAAAAAGGATGGTCATCTATATACCGAAAATTTCATTAGAATTAAAATATGAAAAAAACCCCGAGTAATTTATGATCTTCATTGTAATTTAGAGTCATCTTATGATCTGTTGCCATTTGTCTTCTATTTCAATGCTTTTGCAATGTCTGAAGGAAAACAGTTTTGAACCAAATTATCTGGATGTTACTTTCCATTATTGCTGTGGGTGGGTAGACAGATAATTATCTGAGGTCACTGTATTTGATTTATAAACTGCAGGAAGAATGCTTAGATGCTTTTCTCATCTTGTCATTTTGAGAATTCAATGAGTTAATTAATATATGTTAAAGTGTTCTAAACAAGGGGTGAAACATGTAAAGTATTATTTTAATGACTTCTGAATTCAGCAGCAGTACCTATCTATAATTACATCAATCAAGATAATTGCTGCCAAGCATATAATGTAATAATGGGAAATGGACATGGTTAATAGTATAGAAATTATTTAAAAATACAAAAAAGTAATAAAACAGCCCATTATTAACAAGTAGCAGACTTGTTGCCTCAAACAAGTAATGAAAGTAAGTATATATTTAAAGGAAGTTGAATAAATTTAGATTGGTCAGTGTACGATGGGAAGGGTTTAGAAAAGAAAATTTTATATCTGATTTTGGAAATAAGAAAAAATAAGCATAAATATGTGACCTTACCTAAAATTAAATCTTGTTACTTAATCAAAGTAGCAATTAAAATTTTAACTAGGACAGCATAGACTCTTCCTTTTTCATCTAGCCATTGCTATGACTTATAATATACTGGTATTATTGAGCAACTACATATCTCTGAAAAGTTAATACAAGGCAAGTATTCTATTTTCCAAACTGTGTATTTTTTAAATGATTCTTTTCTTTTTTTAAATTTTTATCCATTTATGATAGGCACACAGTGAGAGAGAGAGAGAGGCAGAGACACAGGCAGAGGGAGAAGCAGGCTCCAAGCACCGGGAGCCCGACGTGGGATTCGACCCCAGGTCTCCAGGATCGCGCCCCGGGCCAAAGGCAGGTGCTAAACCGCTGTGCCACCCAGGGATCCCTAAATGATTATTTTCACCTTCATATAAATGAATATTCATAGCCATCATAAAATTTCATTAATATATTTCAGGTAATAGGATAGAGACCGCTCCCTCATAAAAAGCAACAACCTGATAACAGCCATATGGTTAACTAATCAATAGTTGTTGGTCATTTATTTTGAGTCATCCTCATTAACTGTGCTTAACCCCACGATTTCATGAATGACTATGTAAAATTAAGTATAAGGCATTATTCTTTTCATCCCTATGAAATTTGGATTTTAAGCATATCTGGACTCAGAAGAACCAATTCATGACTTATGCTAACAATGGCACATCAGGTTCTTGACTTGACGCTTATTCTCCGCTGTACATGCAAAAGCAAAAACAGATAAATAAAACATGAACATATCTAAAAGACATACCAGCCTCAAAAATAAGTTACGTATCTCTGTGAGCCAATAAGAGAACCAGAAATGCAAAGGAGCAAGTGAGGCTGAAGAGTCTGGGTCTGGAAGCCAACAGAAGTACATCCATAGTTTGGCCCCTTTGAGATAAAAGGCATTAAAATATTTAACAAAACATGAGAATTGAAAGTAATCAAAACCAGGAATGCTGCTTTACAGCTTAGGTAGGAGGTAGCTGGCACTTTTCCACTTATAAAATAAGACTGCAAAAACATGCTAGTTCTGTGTTTTTGCTTAAGTTTTTAAGTCTCCTCTATACCCAGCATGGGGCTCGAACCCATAACCCCAAGATCAAGAATCCCATGCTCTATTGACTGAGCCAGCCAGGAGCCCCAACATGCTAGTCATTTGATCTTCTGCCCAAGGTTCTGGTGGCTCGTGTGACAGACGGGGAAGGGAGCATTCAGCCCGGAGTCTATAACTTGAGCCAAGCGCTGCCCTGAAGACTTAATCCACAGTATCTCTAACATCACCTTGGGGCAGGAACCCATAAAGCACAATCATTAGATCTGGTTGTGAACTACAGTGACTCAGGGATAATTATAGACAATTAGGAAAAAAAAAATGCCCACTAGGCAAAAAGAAATGTAGAGTGAGGGTGGGAAAGAAAATAAAATAGAATTTATTTATTCCCATTGAAAAATCAAATTACATTTTTATGTTAATCAAAATGTACATGAAACTACAGACAAAAATATTAAAATTAAGAGCCACATGATGAGTAATTAAAGCATGCTAACTTACAGTGTTCAGGAGAATAAAAATGATTACTTTAGGCCTTGACAGAAAACTTATAGTTAAGAATCTATGTCAAAAAGCAACAATAGAAAGAATGGCTTCCAAATATCACAGGGAAAAAAAGGAAAATATACAGAACTGTTACCATGTCAATAGTAGACAAGAAAGTCTACTTAACTTTCTACTTGAAAGTCTGCAAGAAAAAATAATTAAGAGGATAACAAATAATCAAACAAATTACAAAATAAGGTTAAGATAATTAAGCCTACGTATATTAGTAATCACTTGAGTAACTGTATTTCACTTACCTATAAAGTTAGGAATAAATGGATTTGAAAACACTAAATAAAGTCCTGTACTACGCTTCTTACAAAGCACACATATAAAATAAAATTATACAGAAATGTAAAATTAAAGGAACAGAAAAAAGATACCAATTATCTAATAACCTAAAGATAATTGGTGGTTAAGCATGGAGTCTGGAAATAGGTATACCTATATATGATAATTGATATATAATAATAATATAGTGAAAATGATGATAACGATTGATGATGATGATAGTGGTAGGTGTTCTTGTGTGCATATCATGTGCCAGGCTTTATTAAAGCCTTATATATTTTAGCTGATTTAGTTCCCATGACAAAGGTAAGGAGTATAAAAGCTTCTATAAATTCTATGTTTTAGATGGTTATCAATGGGCACCTTTGTTTTTAGACCTTTAGCATTTAAAATCTGAAAAGAAAACTTGACAGTTTGTAAAAAAAAAACTGGTCTATGAATATGAACAGAAAATATATGCATGAGAGGAAAATCAAGAAGCTGATAAACTTATGAAAAGGAACCCATTTCTCCACCCTAATCAACACAACAGCTTATTGCTTCATGCTCATCAGTTTGGCAAGAACTATAAAGTCTGAAAATACACTAGTTAGCAAGGATGGAAAGAAACATAGACTTTTACACAAAGTTGATAGAAGAATAAATTGGTACTGCTGCTCTGGAAAGGTTGCAGACTAAATTCACCTTATACTCTACCAAGCAATCCCACTTCCAAGAAGACACCCTAGAGAAATGCTTCCCACACACCAACAGGGAAACGCATAGAATTTCTCACAGATCAATGCTTTTATTTGGGAATTATTAGAATTAATTTGATGTAGATAAGTCTCAAATGCATAATAATGATATGGGAAAAGAATTAAGGAAAGATGAAGTTCAATGCCGTTTACAAAAGTATAAAAATATGCAAGGTAATGCTATGTATTGTTCTAGAATCCCTATGTATTAAAAGTATAAAATCATGAATTGCAATAATGAAACAGAAATTCAGGTTAGTGAATACTTCTGGGGAAAGAAGGAAGAGAGCAAATCCAAGACATTTGTGCCGGGAGCTTTGATTTTATCTGTAATGCTTCATTTTTAAAAAACATATGAAGCAAAGACATGAAAACATTAAATTACACTAAAGCTGAGCAATGGCTCCATAGATATTTGGTGTATCATTCTGCCTATCGTATGGCCCATTTGAAGTGTTTTAAAAAACCTTATGTAGTATTGTGATATAATACTCTATAATACGTAACGAATGTAACAATATGATATATTAAATGTAATAAAGCAATACTTTCATAATCCTTACTTATAGCTATGCTCAAATGCACTTCCTTTCTCCCAGTTGTCTCAGTACCCTTTGTGATTAGCTTATCTCATAGCATATGGTTATAATTTAATATATGTTTGCTGAGTAAAACAATATTAAAATTCCTCCATATACAGAGCGTATAATTGTCCACCAGAAAAACTGCAGTGGGTAAAACCAAACACAAATACAGAAACTTGGGATGTATTGATAAACCATCATGCATGCAAAGGTTTTACTTTTTTAGTGCTCTTCTTAGATATAATGTACTCCAAATGTCCTTGGAAATGTTCACATATTTTAAAAGTGAGACACATTAGTTTGGATCGAATTTAAGATGACTACTATATATATAATTAATTATATATATATAATTAATTAATTATATATATATAATTAATTTTAAGAGATATGTGACAGAGCAATCTTGGCACATACTTTTTTCAAAAGTTAGCTCAATAATCCATGGATCTTTTACTACAAGCTACGAGCAAAGGAGAAACCGCTTAACTCTACCTGAAATGCAAGGAATTAACATTAGGAATTAGCACAGTCTAAACAGCTGCTGTTTATAAATATAAATCCAACGGAGAGGTTTAGAGAACATACTTCAACCAAAAGAACAACTTAAGTCATATTAATTATGCAATATAAATAGTTCTAAAATTTCAAAATTTTACTAAAATTAGGGCATTTTCATATTATGACAGTGACTGGGGAAACAGCTATCAAGATGAATTCCAATTATCACTAGGAGTTATATATAATCTTTTTCTCCTTCCTTCTCCTATTGGCCTGGAAAGGAATCTACTTTATTTTGGCCGTAATTTAATGTTATCATTATGGTCCTTTGACTGATAGTTGACCTGCAGCCAAGGTAGGGATTTTACTGTGAGCCAAAGGGGCAGGTCTCACAAAGGAGAATGTGGTTGTTTTTAGCACGCAGTCAGCTTACATGCCCTAGAGTCAGAGACGCTGCTCTCGTTTAGGTTTGGATGGATTGTAAGAGAATGGAGATGGGGACACCTTACCCGCAGGGATCCAAAGATGGTATAATAGGAAGAGATTGGGAGAAGACATTAACTGTAATTTTTGTCATTTGTAAGAAAACACAATTAGACCATGACTAATTTCAAAATGAATTAAAATGACTCACCATACTAAATTATATAAATGACAGGAGCTGAAAAAAAGGCAACCTGGCAAGTCTATTGGTTTTTCCCTCAGATCAAACCTGGATCGCC
Organism: Canis aureus; assembly: GCF_053574225.1. NCBI lineage: Eukaryota > Metazoa > Chordata > Mammalia > Carnivora > Canidae > Canis > Canis aureus. Next base: position 916,488 of record NC_135644.1, read on the forward strand.
TCACAACTGAGGAAGAAGCACCTGTGTCTGAGGAACACAGACTGCAGGAAGCCCCGCGGGATACAGAAGGTGTCTGGTCTGGGGGCCCAGGGTAGGAGAGTCCTGGGTGTCGCAGTTCACAAATAGGGCGGGGAAAGCATTGTAGGTATGCGCTTTTCTCTCCGCAACATAATTCTGGGCAGGTTATAGTCTTTCAATGAGTAATCTGAGACAAAATAAATAAGCATATACCATTGTATTTATATATACATAAAAAAATAAGATAAAAATTAAAAAGTAATAATCTAGCGCCACAAGAACTGGAGGGTTACTAATATTTAAAATCAGCAAAATAAATTTCTTCAAAAAATAGGTTATATTGATAATACAGATTAGGTAAAAGTAATTACAAAGAATGAAAACTACGTGGTAAAGGACTATTTCCAAAGAGAATTGACTTACAGCAGAACTAGTGGGAAGGGCCATTTTTATTTTTAAAATTAAGGGAGTATTTTCACTGCCAAGTTCCTTGGGCAAATTTTCAATGTATTGCAACACTAAAAGTGGAAGAGCTGGTTTTGACATGATTTTTCTAAAGATGTGCCGTTACTATTTTATCACCTTGTTCATAAACATCCACAAGTATTTGAGCTCCCCTCCCCAACTTCCTGTTTTTTGTTTTTGTTTATTTGTTAGGAGTGTGTCCTAGGGAACCTTTTAGGATGTATCCTAAAAAGTTTTAGGATGAATTATGGCAAAATATCCCAAAATGGTAGATTAGCTAATCTGTCAGAAGGAGTACTTTAATATTACACTTTGATAAAATCTTTCAAAACTCATGATTTAATTTTCATTTCATTCATACTAAATTGTTTTTTCTGGTAATAATTAGTTGTTTGTTTTTTATCCTGAGTCTTGATTTTTTTAATAGTAAATCAAACCACCAACGTACTGGTGGACACTAGTTTTGCGTACCTCACATAGGGTATTAATCTAAAATAATCTGTAAATCATTCAGACATTATAGAAGCAAGGGTGAGGCTAATTCACGCACTATGGCGTATAGTCAGGGAATTTTATCGAGTTTGGGTCTTGAAATAACATGATACAGGCTTTGTCGATACATTAGCACCACAGGATCTAGGTTGAGACCGTACATGCCAGAACAAAGGACCTATTTGTGGAGTTAAGGCAAGATCAATGAGCATAGTGAGGAGCTTATTCTATTTTGAGCTATTTTCTTGATGAGAGAGCGAGGCTAGACACAGTAGTGGCATAATTACATCTAAAATCTGCATGCTTATGAAAAATATTATATTGATTGATTCTTCTTTTTTTTTTTTTAGAAAGAACCCTAATATGATATTAAGGTGATAATCAAATGTAGAATATGGATAACCTAGAGGGTAAGGTCTTATTTTTCATGAAAATAAATTAGACTACATTTTGAGATTATCTTAAATGTTTCTAGAATAAATAGTGTAAGGCAACTGAATTTGCCTTTCAGGAAAAGATAAAAAAATAATTGTAATGCCAAGGATTGCCTGTCTTGGCTTTTCCAATCTAAGGAGATCATTCATTTTATAGTAGATGCAATAGAGGAATCCTAGAACTATAATGATTTCAGAGAGATTTTCCAAAAATTATCAATTTGAATGAAATGCTTCACCTGATCACAAACGCAGCAGTTTTCATTGTGAGCTAGAGGCTTTCCAAATGGAAGAGCCTGGAAACTGAATCCAAAGACTTTTCAAAATCTGTTATGAGAGAATTCGTTTTAATTATTTTGAATTGCTCACAAAAATTCTCGCAGTTATTCTTAAATCACCATGTCCAGTTTCATAATATTTTCTTTTCTTCCTGATATGTAAATGTATTTCATAGAGGTTTAAGCAAGATGAAATTTAGGGAAACATGGATACATCTGGGAATTAATTTCCTCTTGTGGAAGAATCTAATTCAACACTATCCCAGGTAAACTTGAGTTCCTCCGTTAATTTACTAAAGGATGCTGTGTCCATTAGAGTAAGAGCAGAATCGGTGCCCAGGTAACGGAAATAAACTGTAGAGTTTCCAAACCTCTGGCCGAGTCGACTGCTTCCAGCTGACTTACACCGTGTGACACAAACTTACCAGGGTAGAAAGATCGGATGCGTGAGAAGAATTTGTTAGTCTTACAAGGGACTTTGCATGTTTCAACGAAGGCCGGTAGAAGATGATGGTGTCTCCATGACAACCTCTGTTTTAGGCAAAGATGATATTAAAAATATTTCACATAAGATCCAGCTGACTCCTCAATCCCATTTACAGTTGCACCCAAAGCATAAGATACCTAGGAATAGACCTAACCAAAGAGGTAAAAGATCTCTACCCTAAAGACTACAGAACACTTCTGAAAGAAATGGAAGAAGATGTAAAGAGATGAAAAAATATTCCATGCTTGTGGGTTGGAAGAATTAATATTGTGAAAACAAAAAAAAATAATAATAATATTGTGAAAACGTCAATGCTACCCAGGGCCATTTACACGTTCAATGCCATCCCTATCAAAATACCATGGACTTTCTTCAGAGAGTTGGAACAAATCATCTTAAGATTTGTGTGGAGTCAGAAAAGACCCCGAATAGCCAGGGGAATATTAAAAAAGAAAACCAGAGCCGGGGGCATCACAATGCCAGATCTCAGGTTGTCCTACAAAGCTGTGGTCATCAAGACAGTGTGGTCCTGGCACAAAAGCAGACACATGGATCAGTGGAACAGAATAGAGAACCCAGAAGTGGACCCTCAACTTTATGGTCAACTAATATTCGACAAAGGAGGAAAGACTCTCCACTGGAAGAAAGACAGTCTCTTCAATAAATGGTGCTGGGAAAATTGGACATCCACATGCAGAAGAATGAAACTAGACCACTCCCTTTCACCATACACAAAGATAAACTCAAAATGGATGAAAGATCTAAATGTGAGACAAGATTCCATCAAAATCCTGGAGGAGAACACAGGCAACGCCCTTTTTGAACTTGGCCACAGCAACTTCTTGCAAGATACATCCATGAAGGCAAAAGAAACAAAAGCAAAACTGAACTATTGGGACTTCATCAAGATAAGAAGCTTCTGCACAGCAAAGGATACAGTCAACAAAACCAAAAGACAACCTACAGAATGGGAGAAGATATTTGCAAATGACGTATCAGATAAAGGGCTAGTTTCCAAGATCTATAAAGAACTTATTAAACTCAACAGCAAAGAAACAAACAATCCAATCATGAAATGGGCAAAAGACATGAACAGAAATCTCACAGAAGAAGACATAGACATGGCCAACATGCACATGAGAAAATGCTCTGCATCACTTGCCATCAGGGAAATACAAATCAAAACCACAATGAGATACCACCTCACACCAGTGAGAATGGGAAAAATTAACAAGGCAGGAAACAACAAATGTTGGAGAGGATGTGGAGAAAAGGGAACCCTCCTGCACTGTTGGTGGGAATGTGAACTGGTGCAGCCACTGTGGAAAACTGTGTGGAGGTTCCTCAAACAGTTAAAAATAGACCTGCCCTACGACCCAGCAATTGCACTGTTGGGGATTTACCCCAAAGATACAAATGCAATGAAACGCTGGGACACCTGCACCCCGATGTTTATAGCAGCAATGGCCATGATAGCCAAACTGTGGAAGGAGCCTCGGTGTCCAACGAAAGATGAATGGATAAAGAAGATGTGGTTTATGTATACAATGGAATATTACTCAGCTATTAGAAATGACAAATACCCACCATTTGCTTCAACGTGGATGGAACTGGAGGGTATTATGCTGAGTGAAGTAAGTCAGTCGGAGAAGGACAAACATTATATGTTCTCATTCATTTGGGGAATATAAATAATAGTGAAAGGGAAAATAAGGGAAGGGAGAAGAAATGTGTGGGAAATATCAGAAAGGGAGACAGAACATAAAGACTGCAAACTCTGGGAAACGAACTAGGGGTGGTAGAAGGGGAGGAGGGCGGGGGGTGGGAGTGAATGGGTGACGGGCACTGGGTGTTATTCTGTATGTTAGTAAATTGAACACCAATAAAAAAATTAAAAAAAAAAAAAAAAAAAAAAAAAAAAAAAGAAACAAACAATCCAATCATGAAATGGGCAAAAGACATGAAGAGAAATGTCACAGAGGAAGACATAGACATGGCCAACACGCACATGAGAACATGCTCCGCATCACTGGCCATCAGGGAAATACAAATCAAAACCACAATGAGATCCCACCTCACACCAGTGAGAATGGGGAAGATTAACAAGGCAGGAAACAACAAATGTTGGAGAGGATGTGGAGAAAGGGGAACCCTCTTACACTGTTGGTGGGAATGTGAACTGGTGCAGCCACTCGGGAAACTGTGTGGAGGTTCCTCAAACAGTTAAAAATAGACCTGCCCTATGACCCAGCAATTGCACTGTTGGGGATTTACCCCAAAGATTCGGATGCAATGAAACGCCGGGACACCTGCACCCCGATGTTTCTAGCAGCAATGGCCACGATAGCCAAACTGTGGAAGGAGCCTCGGTGTCCATCGACAGATGATGGATAGAGAAGCTGTGGTCTATGGATACAGTGGGATGTTCCTCAGCCATTAGAAACGACAAATACCCACCATGTGCTTCGATGTGGATGGACCTGGAGGGTATGATGCTGAGTGAAGTCAGTCAATCGGAGAAGCACAATCATCACATGGTCTCACTCATTCGGGGAATATAAGAAATAGTGAAAGGGATTATAAGGGAAAGGAGGGGAACTGAGTGGGGAAAATCAGAGAGGGAGACCAACCATGAGAGACTCCTAACTCTGGGAAATGAAGTCACGGGAGGGGGCGCAGGTGGGGGATGGGGTGACTGGGTGACAGGCACTGAGGGGGGCTCTTGATGGGATGAGCACTGGGTGTTATACTGTATGTTGGCAAATCGAACTTCTATAAAAAAATATACAAAAAAAAAAAAAAAAAAGATCCAGCTGACTCGGACAGCCCCCAGTGAGCTGGGCCCGGCGCCCACCATTAGCCGGGCTGGGGGACCAGGCCCTGCAGCGAGACGCTGGCTCACTTTCCTCCATCAGCTACTGAAAGCTTAAAACTAGCATATTTTTGAGAGAGAGTTCCAGAGACAACCTATCCGTTCTCTTCATGAGTTTTCCTTTCAAGGCAGGTAATCAGCGTGGACCCGGAGCCCCACAGACTCCAAGAATCACAGGAGGTGATGTGGGACCCCCAGGTAATCTAGGCTCTGCGGGTCACACGGCTCCCTTCCAGAAGCTACGGTGTGTTTGCAGCTGGGAGGAAGACACGTGTGTGTCTGGGCCCAGGGCCTCAGCTCCAGATGCAGGAGACGTAATGACATACTTTGCCCGCTGCAGAGAGCTCAGCTTCTTACCCCCTTTCTGTGGAGAGTCAAGGATACAACTTACGGATGTTTCTGGAGCTTCTGACTCGCTGGGGGGACAGATCATGGAAGAGCCTGCCTCCTGGCTGGGCCCCTCTGGGGCTGGATCTTTTGAAGCAGCTACTGCCGACTTGCTCGCTGCTCTTCCCCGTCCTCTGGCTCTTGCACTAAGTGATGCTTCTTCAAGAGGAGAAGAACCCAGACCCCCCAGGCTCCACCCCATGCATTAGAACTCGTGGGAATGAAGGCGAGACCTGAGGTCAGCAGATTGCAGAGCAGGTTGGTCCCCGTGCTCACGTCTGCAGGCCGCAGGCCCCTGGCGCTGTATTTCTCGTTCAGCTCAGCAGGACTGCTCGAGCCGAGGCCTGCGCGGGGGTGACCTGAGCGGGAAGAAGCACGATAGGGTTGTGACCACATCTCTTTTCAAATGAGACATTGGGGGATCTCTGCCCTTCCTATCTTCATCTTCTCCTTTCAGCCCAGATAATAATATAACCCTGGTCTGTGCCGGTGCACATGCAGGGCTTTTTACCTTTAATCTAAAATTACTCTTCATGCAATGACTGACTAGTGTCATAGGGAAGGCACTTTCGGAATTTACTGCGATATTCTTTGATTCATCAACTTCGAGCTGTGACATTGATCGATGTTTATAAAATTCCTAAGCCTCCACTGGCAACTATGATTATTATCTTAGAGCATATAATCAAAGAAGTGTGGGTGAAATTATGTGGGAAGGAAAAAAAAAATTCTTGACTTCTTTAAAAGAAATGTGTTAATAATAGCAATTATAAATTCAAAGGAAACATTTGAGCAAATAGAACTCCTGATCTGATGTTTTTATTTTTTTTATTTATTTTTTATTTTAATTTTTATTATTTTTTTGATCTGATGTTTTTAAACCGAATGTTGCCTCAGTTATTTATTTATTTTTGCTTGCTAGTTCGCCAGGTTGGCTCCCTGGAGGTATTTTATTTTATTTTATTTTATTTTATTTTATTTTATTTTATTTATTTTATTTTATTTTATTTTATTTTATTTTATTTTATTTTTCCCTGGAGGTATTTTAGTTAGTGCTAGTTAATTTTTCCACCGACTCTGACTACCATTGCACATGGCAATTGCAGTGAAACTACAGGCTAGTTTTAAGGATCCAGTCATTTTATAGTTTTAGAAGTTCTGAGATACGGCATTGAGACATTAACTCATCTTAAATCATCAATCATCTTAAAAGTTGATAGTCATGCTCATGGTAGCCTTAATAGACTTTGTCCTTTTAAAGACGCGCTCGCGATCATATACTTTCTAGACGTTAACAGCCCAGCTCTCAGATAAATACATTGACAGGGGAGTTTCAAGAGCCATAACATTTTAAGGCCCGGATTATCACCCAAACACACTAAATTCTGCACTCAGTTAGGTCATTTGTTTTCCTGTCCAATCATTCCAGAATTCAAAGCCAAGTAGCTGAACACATGGCAACACAGTCATACAATCACAGTCCCTGAGGACATTCCTAAAACAGTTCGGGAAAAGCCTATTTGCTGAAAGTGGAACAAAGCATAATTATATTGAATTTTAAAACGGGTAGACCGTAAACGTGAAGGTTTCTATTCACTTCCAAACTGTCGCCGAAGTGCACTGGGGTTCCAGTCCCCGGGGGAGGGCTGGCCCTCAGGGATTACGGCCGGGACCTGCTGCTTAGTTGAGACCACACTTGAGATGGACTTTGGTTGCAAACTCCCTGCACCCCAAGTCCTCAGTTGAAAATACTGTGGCAACTCTAGAAGGTCCTGCGGGGAACGGGGCACAGCTGTGAGCCCTGCATCTGCTGGGGCTTCCGTCCCCCCCAAGCTGTCACACTAGTCTGCACATCACAGAGAGATCCCGGATTCACTTCACGTCATAAGCACTTGACTTCGTTCATTTCAAGTCATAAGCGTGTTTCCCATCTCCTCCTCCACTTTACTTACTCTAGGATTCTGATTAGTTCTGGGAAGGGAGAAAGAGCTATCTTTTTAATTTTTTAGATTTTTTTTTTTTTTTTTTTTTTAAGAAAAGAGCTCTCTTAAATTACCAGCCTCTGGGACTTTTCTAAGAGTTAACACCTACTAAATAGTTAAACCCTATGAACCATGAGCCCTGGCTGCTGGAGCTAACCCAGAGTCCTGTAGTGTGGAGGCGGAGGGCATTCAGGTGACTGGTGGTAGGACTTTTACAAAACTCCTTGTGAAACAACCAGAGTAACAAAACGGGAGGATGGGCGTGCCCGACTGACTACCAGGCCTTTCACGTATATTAGATCACAGAACAACCTATGGTATCCGTGCAGACTTACACATACAGGGGAAGAGTTAAAAAAATGAAAAAAAAAAAAGAAAAATAATACTCAAGGAATTTATATCTCATAATTTAAGAACTGAGCATTATTTCAAGTAAAAACTATTAGAATCATTCTATGTGATAAATACAGAGAAGCTTTATTTCAGATATATGACATTAGAAGAGCAGATTTTATGGCTAGAAGGATCTATTCTTGAAAATGTACCGATTTTCTCAATATTGTACCACAATATTTCACAACGTTCAAGATTTGTAGCTCATCCATTTTTTAGGGCTTGCTAATACTTATGTGGATTCATTGAGGAGATAATAGAGTAGACCCGTAAGGGAAGTAGGCTTGAAGAGAAGTCCTAGTAGAAAAGGCAAGGAATTCGGATTATTCAGTTGGAGGAACCGAGACTACAGTATGAATTAGGAAGTAAACAAAGATTCCTTCTACGAGGTGACAGCGATCATATGACTCCACTGGGAATTCAACAAGAAGCCAAGCCTTGGTTAAGAACCTGGGTACAGCGAAAGTCAGTAGAGTCACGATATACTCCTCACGGTCAGTAATGTGGGGCATTTGGTCATATCTCCGAGAGCGATTTCTTTTAAACATAAGAACAGATTCCTGAGAATGACTGGACTACTTTCGGGTCAGAACTAACACATTCATCAATGATTAGGATGTTTTCAGTGGCCAATAGGTAAAAACCTGATCTGAACCTGCTTAAATTATTTACTGGTTCATGTAAGTGAAGTAGGTCATGCAAGACCCAGTATCGCCAAGGGCTCCATTTCTGTCTCTGTCATTTACCTCACTGGTGATCCCAGGCTTCTAGGGCTTCCACTTTTCTTCAGTATATTCAGGATAGAAGAAAGACTGAATTTGTCCACAATCCACAGAAAATCTTTAGGTTTCAGTCTGATCGAAGCAGCTTAGGTCAGATGCCTCCACTGAACCAATCACTAGGAATAGGAAAAGAAGTGCTGGTTGGCTTCACTCAGGACCCTCACTCTTGACATGGAGCTGAGAAGACTTGGCTTCGCTGGAAGCACACCGTCATCGCTCAAAAATCTGGAGCTTTTGGGGAAGTGTTCAGTAGATGCCGAGAAAGCGCTAACGGATGCTCCACCCAGGTTCCTTCGTGCAGAAATAAACTTCAGTTTATCTTTGGCAATTTTAGGAAAATTCTATCTAAATTAAATTTTAAAAAGAAAAATGAACCCCCTCTCTTGCTACAAAAGTATATTAATATGCTCCAGGATATCTTATGACCCAATATACGGAGTATATAGTAATATAGTCCAAAGCTGTAACGAGGTAAGGGATAGAGTGGAAAAAACCCTAGAGATGTTATCAGGAGAACGGGGGTCCAGCTTTGCCTCCCTCACACTTAGTAGTTAAAACCCTGCAAATCGCCTACTTTTTCAGATTATTGGTTTCTCATTCTAAAATGGATATCAGACTTTACCTTTTTCTCCTTGGTAGAGTTTTGTATTTATAAGAAGAGATGATACATAAGAAATGTTTTGTAAAGTAGGTAATGTTACGTAAAATAAAGGAATACTGTTCTAAACATTAGATTTTTACCAAAATGTCTGGTCTAAAAATTGGCCCAAAATGGACATTTTTAAGAGCTTGCTGCATTAATTTAGAGCTTGTCAAGGTTTTATTGCCTGTAAGTTCTTGGAGATGTTTGCTTCCATAAATGGACTCCACATGTAGGTTACTCAATTTATTATGTTGCCGTTAGTCTTATTTCATAAATTTGTAATTATTAAAGTATTCTTGAAAAGTATGCACTAAATCTCCTTTTTACAGGGGATTTTAGTACCTATTATTGCACCTTGTTTTTTTTTTTTTTTTCCTGTTAGGTTTGAAATATTAGCACAATGGGAAAGGATGGATGTGGGATGTGTGTTCAATAAAGGTTCTTCCATAACTCAGAGCTCAAGAATGGGATCAATGTCATTGTCTAACTGAAAATCAAGCTGAAATAATTCAAGGGAAGGTAATGAGCCGTCTTAGATTGCTATTCAAATACAAACTATCTAGTTTGATAAAGCTGCATCATTTGTATTAAATCATAAGATAATTCTGTTCTTTCAAATACTAATTTTAGGAAAATATTGCTTTTTGATCCTTCTGGGCATTAAACATATTTCATTGTATTAATTTAAAGGATTATTTTTAGAATTGCTATTGTCAGTTGCTAAAAAGGCTCAAGCTCACGTACTTCCCGTTGTCACCACACCTAACCCAGTGAATTCAGATGCAGTTAAAGTATAAATCTTTAATATTATGCAGTTATTTTAAAATGTCAGAAATTTTTATGTTCCCACCTGACAACCGCCACTCAGCACTGGCTTACTTCAAAGACACTCACGCTAAGACGTACCCACTCATGGTGTACTTAAAGTCTAGTGTGTAAGAGGTCTTGCACCGAATGAATGTGGAAATTAAATTTCATAAGAAATCATTTATGCTTTTATGGTTTTAGAATCGGGCAAGAAAGAGAATTATTTTCAAGATACGTGATGTGTGTGGTAGGTAGGTACTGAGGAAGCACCTGCCAGACACTGAGGCAGAGGACATCATCCCCATCCTCAAACAGGAAGGAGGCCGGGTGGCCCAGTAGGTTAGCCACCTGCCTTGGGCTCAGGTCATGGTCCTGGGGGGACCTCTGGGACCGGGCACCTCGTCGGGGGCTGAGCAGGGGGCCCGCTTCTCCCTCTGCCTCTGCGCCCCGCCACCCCCACCCCACTTGTGTGCTCTCTCTCTCTCTCTCTCTCAAATAAGTAAATAAAATCTTAAAAAAACCAAACCAAACCAGGAGCTAGAGCTCTTGCGAGTGCAGACATTGGGCTGGGAGGTTTACACGCAGAAACCAAGTGGCAGGTGCACGCTCAGCTGAGGGCAGGGAGTCATGAGCAGCCTGCAAGGGCAGGAGGACAGTGCTCGCTCCTGCATCTGCCTGCAGAGGTCTTGGCTTGTCCTGCATCATGACGAAAATTCTCCAGAATTGTTGGCAACATTAAGAAGCAGGAAAATTATGGTCTTCCAGTCTCCTGTGAAAAAGTGAAGGTTTACCCCTGCTCCACATGCAGATCACATGTTACACCTGATACGTAATCCAAGGAACAACTACTTAGAGTAAACTGAGTATTAGTGATATTAGTAATGGGTAATAATTATTACAGTTACATAGTAACATGTAATCAGTAAAAATATATAATCAGTAGTATGCTTAGCTCTACATAATTCATACCGTATTTTCAACCCATACTAAGGACCATAGTTTCGGACATTTCCCTGGGAGAACTAGGTAATTCAGTGAATTCTGTGAAGGTAAGGGTAGGGCCAGGGAGAAGAATAAGGGAAGATCACAAGAGAAGGAAAACCTGAAGACTGAAATTAGATCATCACTGAAATTCTATTCTTCTCTCCATTTAAAATCTTTTTGGAAAAAAAAAAATCTTTTTGGACTGGGCCACATCAGTTTAATAAAACTAAATTTAGCTTCCTCTTTGTCCAAGAGGAATAGATATTTAGAACCAACCAAAGTGAGCTTCGTGTTTGCATATATTTGGACAGTAGTGACTCAGAATCACCGTATCTTGTTTGCATGTGTGTGAAATGCATTTTAGGTACGTAGCTGTCTACCTGCCCACCCCCCACCGCCCGCATTGATCTGATTGCCCAGGAATCTACCCACATCTATCATCCTGGATACCTGTCTCAAGTACCTGAGGTGGCCTAGATTGTCTACTGACAGGCAGTCATCACCCATGTTACCAAACGTTTTAAATGTAAACAAAAATAGGGTAGATAAACTTCATGCCCATCAGCACTTCATCAATAACTATGGGGACATCTACATTTCTGTATCAGTTGAATCAGTACAGAGTTTTATACCCTGAATAGTCATCGTTTAGTCACTTATATTGACGTTCAGGTTCTCAGATTTGTTTATGATGGGATATAATTATTTGAGAAATGATAGTAATGTTCAGGGCTTCGAATGCCTGGATACCCTTTGATTTCCACTGGAGCAACTCAGACATAATCTTTTAAATTTCCGTTCACTAAATCAAAAGTATTTCTATGACAGTGTGTGACATGTTTCTCTTATTTCTAAGACACAAATACTTCTATTCTGTACTTACTTTTAAGCCTTTACTGTCACTAGGGAGGTTATTGTCATCCTATGAAATAAGGTAGAATTATATAAAATTAGCATTATGTGTTCATTTAGATCTAAAAAATGCTTTATGGGGACGCCTGGGAGGCTCATCAGTTGAGCGTCTGCCTTTGGCCCAGGTCGTGACCCCAGGGTCCTGGGATCGAGTTCCTCATCAGGCTCCCCACATGGAGTCTGCTTCTCCCTCTGCCTGTGTCTCTGCCTCTCTCTCTCTGCATCTCTCATGAATAAATAAATAAAATCTTTAAAAAAATTATAAAAATTAAAAATGCTACATGGTTTTATATGGTTCAATAAAATGCCTATTAAAAGTTTATCCCCCCCAAAAAATAAAAAAATAAAAATAATAAAAAATAATAAATAAATAAATAAATAAATAAATAAATAAATAAATAAAAGTTTATCCCCACTTTAAAATTCACAAGAATGTCATAACTTATATGAATTTTCTCCTGGTTACCCTGATATAAACATGACATAATTTACCAATGGGAAGTACCAAACCTTCAAGGAACTTAAAGTTTCAAAGTTCAGACCGAGACGAGCTAGTTGTTGCTATAACACATGATTATACTTTGGTTCTGGTGGTCTAGATAACGTGGAGAGATATGACTTCAGACTAGACTTACTTTATTAGACAAAGGGATTAGATTGACAAATATGTAATAAACTAAGACCTAAAAATGCAAACCAACCTCAAAATAGTCTAATTACTTTGTCATAAGAATAACAAATACTGGTTCTCAAAGATGAAATTAGGAAACATATTTTGTATGTATAGATAAAAAACTTTTCTCCCCTACAAACAAGCATATAATATATGGAATTCTAAAAGAGTGGTTTAAGTTTATTTTAACCCTAGAAGATTTAGAGGGAAGGCTTGGTTTTCTTTAAGTTCAGAGTAGTCAATAGGGTTTCCTCCAAAGAAGATCCAAGTGTTTGGAATCCAAGTTCAAAAGACTGCCTGCATGAAGTTGTTGTATTAAAAGGGCATATGATGATAGATTTTTGAATATTTTAAACAGTCAACATCCTTTCTCACATATACATAGTCACACTTTCACTTCCCAGAAGTCACTGATCACCTGTTATATTAACAGGGAATAAAGAAAGGAGAAATAAAGCTAACAAATAACTCCTCCATTTATCAATGGCTGGGTTACAAACCTGCCCAAAATTTAGTGGCTAAAACCAAAAAAAAAAAAAAAAAATCTTTATTTTATTCGTGAATTTTCAATTTGAGCAGGATTCTGTAGGCAGATCCCATTGCTACTCCATTCCGTGTCACTTGCGGCAGCTTGAAGGCTGAGGACCAGAGTCAGGGGGAGGTATTAGCATTTACTCATACAACTGGGAATTGATGCTGTTGACTAGCGCTCTAACTGGACCCTTGGCCAAAACATTTACACATTGTCTTTCCAAGCGACTTTCCATGCTTACAAAATGGGGGCTGGGGTCCAAGGAGGAACATGAAAAGGATGGGACAGGCATAAACTATTGCCTTTCTAAGGTAGGATTTAAAGACACGGAAGTGCAAATCTCCCACATTCTTTCAGTTGGAAGCAATGAATTAAGGTCAACTGATAATCTAGGGGTGGGAACTTAGATTCCATTCTGAGAGGAGAAGTATCAGAATTTATGGATTGTAGCTGTTTTTAACAACACTACTGAGGTAGGGCCAAAAAAAAATGTGTATGTCAAAATGCAATTTGATAAGTCTTAACATATATGCACATCTATGAAGCCATCGCTACGGTCAACATGAAAATAATAACTATACGCCATAAAAGTTTTGTTGTGCTCTTTGTAATTCCTCCCACCTAACCATCCTCACTCTTTATATGTAGACGTTCATCTGCTTTCTGTCATATGAGTTAGTTTGCATCTTCTAGAACTTCATAAAAACATGAAATTACGCAATACGTGCTTTGTTTTCTGACTTATTTCACTCAGCATAACTATTTTGAGACTGATCCGTGCCATTATGTGTATCAACACTTGCTTTTTTTAATTGCTGAGCAGTATTCCATTGGTTGGATATACCACAGCTAGTATATCCATTCACCTACTGATGAACTTTTGTATTAAGTCCATGTTTTGGGATGTTATGAACAGTTCTATGAACATTTATGCACAAGTCTTTGTATGGACATATGTTATGATTTCTCTTGGAAAAATACCCAGGAATGGGATGACTAGATCATATGGTAAATCTATATTTACCTTTCTGAAAAAGGTGCTGAACTGTTTTCCAAAGCAGTTGTACTACTGCCATTTTTAGCTCTGATAGGTAAAGAGCTTAAAAGTTGTCACTCCCTCCCTTACAAGAAAATGCTGGGAATAAACATCAACCATTTTTGGCTCCATCCATCTGAGAGTGGAGGCTGCAGAGGAGGTCATCGCTCTGAAATTTAGAGGCAGAGATGAATTCAGAGAGATACACTATCCAAGATTTGTCTACATGAGGCAGAAGACCCTCCGTGCTATCCCATGGTAGAACCACCTACTTAGCTAGTAACTTTGACAAATTGCTGGAGACAACTGGAGTTGTCCAGTCGTCCAAGTTGCTGGAGTTGTCCAGCAACAAATTGCTGGAGTACAGACAACTGTGAGAAAGGGAAAGAGTATAGGAAGTCCCCCATACTTTCATGAACTTTATGTCCAGGAAGTCCAGGGGGGATTCTCACGGTGAGGAATTGGGGCAAATCTCCTGGCTCTGGAAAGAGGAAGGGAAGGACAGCCATTGTGCAAACCAGCTTGGTCCTTCTACTTAACAAAGGCCTACTTTCCAGAGGAAAGGATGTTACCAGAAGGCTTACCACACCATTTTACTAAAAGCTCATTCCAGCTGGCTGACCAAATTCCACCCACTCCAATCTACTCTAGCCTTCTGTCCCACCGAGGAGAAAATTTAAAAAAAAAAAAATCAATAGGGAAGAGGGTTTCAAGGAAATTGATTGAGAATGCTGCACCAGGAAAAGAAGTATGGGGAAGGGGGGGGGGATCTATATCTCTGGACTAGGAGCAAACACTCTCAGCAAGAACTTACTCTGAGATATAGGCTCATTAAAACTGAAATTTAAAAAAAATTATAGAACATCCCCTCCTCTTGTCACCACTCTAAAATGCCTTAAATATACCATTGGAAAGAGCTGAAAGATGCAGACTTGCTCTGAGGAACAGCACAAGGGTAAACCCCAAACCCAAAGCCAGGACAAAAATGAGGACACTTTAAGAATTTGAAAATTCAGGAGTGATCCCAGGATTGAGTCCCGTCCCATGTCGGGCTCCCTGCATGAAGCCTGCTTCTCCCTCTGCCTGTGTCTCTGCCTCTCTCTGTGTCCCTCATGAATAAATAAATAAATAAAATATTTTTTAATAAATTGAAAACTTCAGTTACCTACAGCTACAGCAAACATTAAGCACAACACATCTCCCAGCCAGAGAAATACCAGGCAAGCCAGAGGAGTGAACTAAAGTGAAGTTTGAAGAGTCACAACACTCACCAGAACCAGACGCAGATATGACACAGATATGCAGACAAGTAATTTAAAGTAACTATGTTTGATATAATTAGAACTCTAACGAAAAAGTTGAAAACATTTAAGATCAGATGGATAATGACAGCACAGATATGGAAACCATAGGAACAACAACAACAACAAAACAAGGCAAATGACAGAAATAAAAACACAGCAAAAAAAATAAATGATTACCTTGAATATACTTATCAGCAGACTTGCTGCACCTGAGAAAAGAATTAATGAACTTCAAGATACTTTAACAGAAACTTCCAAAACTGAAACAAGGAAGAAAAAAAATTAAACAAAAAACTCAGAGCATCCAAGAACTATGAGATAATTTCAAAAGTTATAATTTATGCAAAACTAGAATGTCAAAAGGAGAAGAAAGAACAGATAAGAAGAGATATTTAAAGTAACAATGGCTGAGAAAAATTTAAAACTAGTGGTAGACACCAAACTACAGATCTAGAAAGTTCAGAGAAAACAATGTAGGTTAAATATCAAACCAAACCAAACCCAAAGCCCTCACGCTTAGGGATAATTTATTCAAACTGCAAAAACTGAAAGCAAAGAAAAACTCTTAAAGAAAATCATCTCACCAATAGAAGAACAAAAATAATAATTATAGCAGACTTCTCATCAGAACTGAAGCACAAAGAAGAGAGTGGGGAGAAATCTTTATAAAATATTAGAAGAAAAAAACAGCTTGCCAACATTAATTCTACATCTGATGAGCGTATTCTTCAAAAGTCAAGGTGAAATAAAGATTGCTCTAGACACACAAAGACTGAGGGAACGTATTACCAGGAGGTCTTCCCTGAAAGAAATGTTAACAGAAGTTCTTTAGGCAAAATCATCTCATCATCATCATAATCATCATCATCATCATCATCATACAGGCCACGCACTTTGATCTACATAAAGAAAGGAAGAGCACCAGAGAATAAATATAAAATAAAATCATTTATTCTTTCTTCAATCTTTATTGATCTATAACACATCTGTCTAATGAACCTTAGGGAAATGAAAAAAAAAAAAAAGACAGAGAGGGAGGTAAACCATCGGAGACTCTTAATCCAGAGAACAAATCGAGGGTTGATGGAGGGCAGGTGGGCAGGGGAGGGGCTAGATGGGTGACGGGCATTGAGGGGGGCACCTGCGAGGAGCACCAGGTGTTGTAAGTAGGTGGTGAATCACTACATTCTACTCCTGAAGTCAATCTAGAATTTTTCTTTTTTTTAGATTTATTTTATTTATTTGAGAGAGACAGAGAGGGAAGGAGTGTGAGCAGGGGGAGGGGCAGAGGGAGAAGAGAGAGAGAGAGAATCCCAAGCCGACTCCACACTAATCATGGAGCCCAAAGTGGGCCTCAATCTCATGACCTGAACTGAAACCAACAGTCAGACACCGAACCAACTGAGCTACCCAGGAGCCCCTAACTAACTAGAATTTAAATAAAAACTTACAAAAAAAAAAAAAAAAAAAAACAGCTGCTTGTTAGAAGCAATGACAGTAGCAATTTATTGGGTAAGTGTAGTACATGGAGAAGTGAAAAGAGAAATGTCACAGGGACAAGAGGGAGGGCTGGAAAGTTCCCAGACGACACAGTGGGTGGCACAGGGTAATTAGAAGGTGGACTCAAGTCACGTAAAACTGCACAGGCCCTGGGGTGACCGCATGAAGGCCTTCTCAGAGGGAGCATACGTGGAACACCAAGAAAGGATAAAATTGAAGCATTTTTATAAAACTCTCAATTACAACAGAAAGCACCAAAGAGAGGGAAAATGACCGAAAGCAGTCGTACTGTTTTACACCCTCATCAGCGAGGTGTGAGGGCCCATCGAGCCACGTCCTGCACAGCCGGTCACATCTCCCAGTGTGCAGCAGCTCGGGTGCCCTCCCCTCGGGGACAGGGATGCTCAGCGTGGCTCCAGGCCCACGTTGGCCATTCTACAGCTGCTTTGGGGAAACAGGTATTTAGAAGCTTCACCCATTTTCAGCCTTAAGTAACTCCCCACCTCCCCCGCCCTACTGTTGTGTTAGGGACCTTCTTTATGGACTGTGGACATGCGCTCTTTTTCAGAGTCCGAATTCCAAATACATTCCCCGAATCTGTCACTTGCATTTTCCATTTATTAATAATGTCTTTCGAAGAATAGAAGTGTGTACTTTTAAAGTCCAATCCATCCGTGTTTTTCTTTATGCATAGCATTTTTGGGTTGCACCTCAGTCATCTTGGCCAAATCAACGCCACAAATGATTTGTTCTTTGAGCACATTTATGAACCCAACTCTGTTCCCTCATCAATTTGTCTATCCTGAAACCGAACCGTAGCGTCTCATCACTAACTGCAGAGTATGTCCTGTAGTCAGGCTGTATGGTTTTCTTTTTCTTTTTCTTTTTCTTTTTCTTTTTCTTTTTCTTTTTCTTTTTCTTTTTCTTTTTCTTTTTCTTTTTCTTTTTCTTTTTTTTTCTTTTTCTTCTTTTTCTTTTTCTTTCTTTTTCCTTTTCTTTTTTCTTCTTTTTCTTTTTCTTCTTTTTCTTTTCCTTTTCCTTTTCCTTTTTCTTTTCTTTTCTCTTTTATTTTTATTTTTATTTTTTTTAAGTAGTTTTAGTTCTAGCGATTTTTTATTTTTGGCTTGTTTTTGTTTGTTCGTTTTTTTGCCATTGGAATTTGACATTCAGCTTCTCAATTTCCATTAAAAAATATTTTATTTATTTATTTGAGAGACACACAGAGAGGCAGAGACACAAGCAGAGGGAGAAGCAGGCTCCCTGTGGGGGGCCTGATGTGGGACTCGATCCTGGGACCCCAGGGTCACACCCTGAGCCAAAGGCAGGCGCTCAACCACTGAACCACCCAGGCGTCCCCAATTTCCATTTTTTAAAAGTCTGCTGGGATTTTGGGATCATGTTGCACTGAAATCCTAGGTCAATTTGGGGGAAGATTAACTCTATAACAATACTGATTCCTGAACGCTGTAGATACTTCTTTTTGTAGATTCCATAGGATTTTCTAGATAGAAGATCATGTCATTTGGGAATAGTGTTTTTTTCTTTCTTTCCCACTAACATGGCTTTATTCCTTCTTCTTGTCCTAACTACACTGATTGGAACCTCTAATATACTGTTGAATAAAAGACAAGAGAGGTGACGTCTTTACTTTGTTCTTGATGTTAGGGGAAGACATCCATCTTTACTATTATTTTTTAGACTCAGCAATCCCATACAACACCCGACGCTCATCACAGCAAGTGTCCTTTTGAATCTCCATCACCTATTTGACCCATCGCCCCACAGCAGGCATTCATCTTTTACCATTAAGTATAATGTTACCTAATAGTTGCATAGATTTTTTTAAAAAATCAAATAAGAAAAAAAATAAAAAAATAAAAAATCAAATAAGAATGTTCCCTTCAATTATCAGTTAACTAAGAGCTTTTCATCAGGGTTGTGGGATTTTTGTTAAATGTTTTTTCAGCATTTATTGAGATGTCCGGATGCCTTGTCTGCTTTAGTCTATTACTGTAATAAATTACATGGATAGAGGTTCTAATATTAAGCTGAGCTTGTATTGCTTGGTTAAAACTCACTTGGTCATGATGTATTACCCCTTTTAGGTATTGTCGGATTTGATTTGCTAAATTGTTGTTGCAAGATCTCCCCATCTATGTTATGAGAAAAATTTTATTTTTTCTCCTGGCATTAGGGTAAAATCAATGTTAGCCTCATATTATAAGTTGGAAAATGGTTCCTACTTTCCCATTTTTTGGTTTTGGCATTATTTCTCTCTTAAATAACACATTCAATTTCCTCATAAAGCCATCTGGGCTCAAAATGGCTTTCGTGACAATTAAGTCTTTTTGAAATGGCTTTGATAGTTTGTGTCTTTGAAGAAATCTGTCTATGCCACCGAAGTTTCAAATATATTGACATAACATTGTACATAATTTTCATTATGACCATTTTAATAGCCTACACATATGTCGTGGCATCCCCTCTTTCACATCTTACATTGCTCATTTATGTCTTCTGTCTTTTTTTTCCTAGTGTTTGTTTAAAGGTTTATCAATTTTATCTTCTCAAAGAACCAGACCATGGTTTCATTGATTTTCTCTACTGATTCTTGTTTGATTCTATCCTTATCTACTTACTTGAGTTTTATTTCCTCAATTTTTCTTTTTTCCAGTTTCTTTACATGAAAGGTCATTGATTTAAGCTCTGGGCTTATTTTTCAGGGAGATCTAGCCTAGCTTTCAGCAGTTTATACCAGACATTCAACATTTATACAAAATGGGGTTCTCCAGAGAGACAGAATCAGTAGGAGGTAGAGAGAGAAGGAGAGGGGGAGAGAGGTCATAGGAATTGGCTCACATGATTAAGGAGAAGGAGGATTCTCACGGTCTGCTGTCTGCAAGCTGGAGAACCAGGAAAGCTGCTGATATAACTTAGTCTGTGTCCAAAGGCCTGAGAAGTAGGAGCACTGATGTCGAGAGCAGAACATGGATGTCCCAACTCAAGCAAAGAGTAAATTCACTTTCCCTCTAACTTTTTGTTCTGATCGGGCCCTCAAAGTGTTGGATGATCCCCATCTGCTTTGGTGAGGAAGACCTTTACTGAATCTCCTGATTCAAATACTAATCTCTTCCAGAAATAACCGTATAGACACACCTAGGAATAATGTTTTACCAGCTATCTGGGCAGCCCTGACCTTAGTACAGTTGACACATAAAGTTAACAACTTCCGCGTACCATTTAGCTCTTTCTGGGGGTGGGTACAGAGTCCTATTCTATCTGGAACTGTCATTTAATTTTGTATTGTTTCCCTCCTCATAAGTGAGGTAAAGCATGCACAGCCCTGGGTGAAAAAAAGCTGAGAATTTTGCATCATCTGCTTTTTAGTTTACCTATGGCTGGGTTTCCTCTCACTAAAATATAATACACCCCTAGAAAGGCCCCAAAGCACTAAATGAGATATATCGAGACTGTATCCCCAAAGCTTCAGTGCATTTACATTTAGTTTTAACTTTATTTGAAAAAAATCTGATCCCTTCTAGTAGTGGAAATCTATTAAAATCACCATTTTTTTTTTTTTTACAAAAGATTTTATTTATTCATTTGATAGAGAAAGAGCAGAAGCAGGGTGAGCACAGGAGGAGGGAGCGGGAGAAGCAGGCTCCCCGCTGAGCAGAGAGGACGGGGATTAGGACCTGAGCCCACAGGAGACACTTAACGGACCCTGCCCCCTCCAGGGGCCCCTAAAATCATGACTTAAAACACATTAATTATCCCTCTCTCGTCACAGCTCTGGTATTTGTTTCATTGAGTACTCCCTCTTTTAAGTTTATGATTATTTTAAAATACTAAACAAAATTTATCCCGGGACTAATGACCACATCTACTTCTTGTTTGATGACTGTGACAACTGAATACTCATGTTTAATTAATATTGTCCCACTACTGAACAGGAGCCATCAATGCTCTAGTACATATCTGTATGGCATGTAGAACTTCCAGAGGAAAAAATGATACGTAACTGGCATGAAGAGTCCAAACACAGATGGACCAACCCAAATTTTCCCTTTCCTCAGCTGTTTTGGCATCATGTAAAAATAGCTTCTCTTAAAAAGAATTTGATGTTATTACAATGTAATTTCAAACCTGCTGATACAACAGGGATTGATATTTATATTCTTCACAGTCATGTCTATAAAAAGTAGTAAAATGTTGATTAAATTGAAATTTTACTTCAGCTGGCTTTATTGCGATAAAAAGGCACTGTATTTCTTCTTATTTCTTTGCCTAATCCACTTGCTGAAAATATAAATTCCCTAGGAAAGTATAACCTAGGCCACACTATTAAAATAGTAAGTAAATCAAAAGTAGAACATGGAGAGTTTATTTGAAGATAAAATATTGCAGATAATGTGATAAAATACTTGTCCTGAAAGTTATTTTGCTAAGGCATGAATAACCTAGAATGAGGAAATATCTGTTCTTAAGATTTTGTATGCTTGCATGAGAAATATAATTTTTTAAAATATTTGTTCTACAGAAAAAAGTTTTATCTATGGACTCTATTAATATATGGTTAAACGCTTATGATTGACTGATCAAAAGCTCAGAAAGTATCAAATATGTCCAATGTCATTCCTTTTTTTTCCCCAAGATTTTATTTATTTATTCATGAGAGACACAGAGAAAGAGGGAGAGGCAGAGACACAGGCAGAGGGAGAAGCAGGCTCCATGCAGGGAGCCCAACATGGGACTCGATCCAGGACCCCAGGGTCACAGCCTGAGCCAAAGGTAGATGCCTAACCACTGGACCACCCAGGAGTCCCTCCAATCTCATTCCTAAGTATCAAACTAGGAAATGCTGGCAGATGTTTGTTTTCACAGGCATATTTTCACTGTTAACACCTTTAAAAAAAAAGAGGTAAAGATAATTTGGTTCCTTATATAGTTGATAATTGGAAAATGATGGCAGTAAGTTCTTTGTTTTATAAACCACCTGTATGTTGCCCATATTATCATACATTAGTGGGTTGGAAAAAAAATAAAAAATACTTTAAGCATTGACAGTGGCTTTTCTTATAGTGACAATTTCATGACTATTTTATTTTTGTCCTGTTTGAAAATAAATTTTTGAATGAGAAGGAGAGAATAACCAGACAAGGAAATGACTAGATTTGGATAGGAAAGATAAGATAGCTGAGAAAACTAAGAGAAAACAGAAAAAAAATGGTGTTCCAAGGTTTAAAAAATACTGAAAGGACATAAGACAAAAGAAATATAATAGAGCCTATAACTTGTAAGTGATCAGTGTGACAGTTGGCCAGCATGTTTTCCAGAAAATTTAAAAAAAAAAGGGTAATACAAACTTAAAAAAAAAATCTAAAAGCCCAGGAACAACATGTCCTTAATGAAAGTGACACCTCAGCAGCCATATGTAGAAATATGCAGCTTTTCTTCATAATTTAAAACCCAAGACTTCACAGGCTGACATTTAAAAGTAGAATCTTCTGGTAGAGGGATGGATGAGGGATAGCCACAACTATGTCCTCAGTTTCCCTTCTTCTTTGAGTTTCTTTTTATTAAGGCCGCTATCGAGTAGACCTCAGTGTAGGTGTCCTCTTCAGCACTTAGGCTTTTCCCTTTTCGTGCTTACCCCAGGGGAGCCCAAAACTTCCCTGGAAAGCAAAATTCTAAATCAATCAATCATCAATCAATCAATCAATCAATCAATATAAAGCAAAATAAAATTGAGTAAAATGGTTAAATAGGCTCAGAAGGTAATCTTGGTGTAGACAAAGGCTGCAAACTGGCCGACGCATGGTCCTCCTGTGTTCGGGAGACAACAGGGTTGGGGTGATGGATCCCTGGTCTTCGACGTGTCAAAGTGTCCGGTGAACATTGAGTAGGAAGTAGGTGGGGCTCCTTTTGGGAAGGTCGGGGTGAGGTGGGGGGCCGGGCGGCTGCAGGCAGGAGCTTCCCCCTCCCTGGGGCCGTGCCCCCTCCAAGCTCTGCACAGTCACCCACGGGTCTTCCTGGGGCCACCACCATACAGGAACTGGCTTCTCAGGTGGGGGGGTGCTTCCTGAAGCATCAGTGTGGCCTGCCTGGTGGTAACCGGGTGCCCTTCTCACCCAGCAGCACCTGTGCCCTTAGGAAGTTGCGTGACACTGCCTGGGCTGATGAGCAGTAGAGCTGGGGCCCGGTCACCCTCACCTGGGGTCCGGTCACCCTCACCTGGGACCCCGGTCACCCTCACCCGTGGCCCCAGTCACCCTCACCTGCAGACCAGCCATCCTCACCTGAAGCCCTGGTCACTCTCACCTGGACCCCGGTCACCATCACCTGCAGCCTTGGTCACCCTCACTTGGGGACCCAGCCACCCTCACCTGGGGTCCAGTCACCCTCACCTGGGACCCCGGTCACCCTCACCTGTGGCCCCGGTCACCCTCACCTGCAGACCAGCTGTCCTCACCTGAAGCCCCGGTCACCCTCACCTGGGGAGGGTGGATCTGGGGACTGGATCCCTGGGGCCCTGTGTCTCATGAATAGATAAATAAAATCTTTAAAATCTAAAAAAAAAAAAAAAAAAAAAGGAGCGCACAGAAGGCCGGGCAGCGGCTCCCTCCTGAGCCTGGGGACACGCGGGTGGCGATGGCAGGTGGTTTCCTGGAGCGCCGCGCTGGGAGGGAAGGCTTCCAGAAACAGCAGGGCAGAGGCTTTCCTACTAGTAAGTGTTTCCTGGGAGAATAAGGCTCAGGTAAAGTCTAACACTCCGAGTTTCGGCCTGTGAGTTCTAGATCCCCGAGCCCCGATACACATTTATTTCTGCCTCTACTTCCCCGGGTGCTGCTGCTTTTACAGAACCGAGTCACACCGGCAGTTTTGGACATTTCTGAGTGGGGAGAAGTTAATAGGGAAGTGAATTTGATGGGAACCCATTTGGCTTGATCTATAATTTGCAGGAATATGAGGCCATCTGCTTTATGTTCATGTTTACGTCAGTAAATTTGTCATTTTATGCCTTTCGTTTGCCTTATTTATGTAGCTGAAATGTCAGAGTTTTACTAATCACGATTAGGGAATATCGCCACCCAGGAAGATCGGGCCCTTGGTTGAAATGGAGCAGTAGCTTGCTTAGGGAATGGCTTGATAGGCTGGATTAAATTTGACCTGTTTATAGGATGTTGACCACGTAGAAATGCAAGGTTCCAGGGTCTGGCCGTCCTGACACTTTCTGGGGCAGCGTGACCAGCCGTCTCGTCTACTAGCTCAGCACAACTGTCCCATCCAGCTCTGCACCCTGCCATCCCGCCCCGAGGAACGTCCTTCTGTTCCAGGGGAAATTTCAAATAAAAATTCCACTTGAGTGTTTTTTTTTTTTTCCCTCTCAATAAATGCTTGTCCCACCCTGGACTAGTTGCCAAGCAATATTACGATTGTTTTACAGTCAGTGGGAAGTAAATCAACGGTACTTTTCCATTTGCAATATGCGCCTCCCTGAGAAAGGAGGTTGTTAGGCAACAGATGACGTACGGGAGGAGCAGGAAAAAGCCTTTATAGTTAAGAATTCACACCAAATACCACTCCAAATTCTATATTGAGTCAATGTTTTAAACTTTTGTTTTGAAATAATTTTAGATTCAAATACGGTTGCGAGAAGAGTACAGAGTTCCTGTGCGCCTCCCAGCTACGTGCCACCAACGATAGCATCTTACAAAACCCTAGCACGGCCACCAAAATCAGGAAATTGAAATCGGCACAAAATTACAAACTACAGACTTTATTAAGATGTCACCAGCTTTTACACGCACCTCCTTTTTTCTCTTTGCATTTTGTTTTTGCTGCACAAAAAATTCTGTAAAATTTCACCCCATGTATCGGTTTGTGTGACCTCCGCTGAAGTCAGGATAGAAAACCGTCCTGGCGCTCTCAAGAGTGTCTTTCAGTCCGAACTTTTGGGGTTTTTTTCTTGATACCTTTTATTTTTTTGACAAAATTTCCGTTTTTGCTTCTAGCTTCTTGTCATAGCTTTGTGTTTTACTGATTCCTATTTAAAATCACTGTCAGATAATCGCAACATTTGATATATCTTGTATTTCCTGTCGATTTTCTTTTCTCATTCAAACTGATATTTCTGGTTGCCAATATGACGAATCTTTTTGGAATATAGTCTGGGAATTTTAAGCCCTGTTATAAGACTTTCTCTGTTTATATCCCCTATTCCAGGATCTAACGGAGGCACTGAGGTTCAGGAGGCATGGCCCAGGCTCACCTTGCGGGCTGTGGCTTCAGTGCCGGGACGTCGGAACCTTGGCAGTGCTGCCCTGGTCTGCTCCGTCTGTGTGCTTCTCAGCGAATGACCAATCCGAGACCCCAGCAATATTCTGCACCACAGACGGGTTTTCGAGTGTTTTGCTTTGAGATGCTAATTGGTTTGGTGCCCAGGTCACTGGGAAATGTGCCCAGAACGCCATACACAGGGTCTCCTTCTGCAGCTGCCTCCCTCGTCCGGTGCACGACCTCCTCTTTCTACTTGGGTGGAGGTTGGATGCTTCATCTTCGCTGTCATCCACCTGGAGCAAGCAGGGGACGGTCAACAGGACTCCCAGTCTTGGCAGAGAGATGAAAGGGTGCGCTTCTTTGATGATGCTTCCTTAATTTAGGATGGGGATTAGCCATGAAGCTTAATCTCAGCTTCTGTAGCCTCAAGGGTCGGTGTGGAAGGAGGGGAAGGCCCTATCGCTCATGGATGGCCATTGGGGCGCTGACACAGGCCCCACAATGCGGGCTGGGAAGGGCGGTGTGGGCCTCCTAGGGTAGGGCAGAGACGGAAGGCAGCGCCCATCCGTGGTCCCTGTGGCACCCGTGGGCAACCAGCAAGGCACAGCTCTTATCTTCTTATCCCAGACCTGGGGGGGAGTCAGAGGAGTTGCAGGATCGCCCTTCACTCACCTTTGTATAAAGAGGCTGTGCTTTCTTGGGGCTTTAAAAAAATTCTCTTTGCCTTGGCGCTCCTGGTCCATGGGTTCGCCCATCAACTAGCCTAGGATTTGCAGGAGGCGAAACAAACAAAAACCCGAATTCACTTTCGGGTATTCCTCAAGTCATAAAACTTCTAGTTTGCCTTTTCTTTGCTTTTAGATTTCTCTGGTATTTATTTATTTTGTCCAGATTTTTAGCTATAATTGGTGGGAAGAATAAAGAAGAATGTACTAACTCTTTCTCTAGAATGGAGAGACCACCGCTTAATCAACTTGAAGCCCAGATATTTAGTCTAGGCTGATTTTCGGTTTTTCAGTATTTGCTAAATATGTTCTGAGTGCTATCAACTCTCCTGGAGAGTTATAAAGGAAGTCGAAGATTAGCCCCAGACCTCTATGACCATCAAACTGAGTCAAATTCAGTCAAAATATATGAAAACTTTCTGTTCGCCAGAGACATTTCTGAGCTAGGGTTAAACATCATAGTCTAGCTGGGGACATTGAAACACGTGATCCCATTACAAATGGGTAAATAATATATTATGAAATGTTTTAAAAGCTTACTGAAACACTGAATATTTTTCAGTGTTTTTTTAGTGAATATTCTTCAATATTCAATATTTTTCAGTGTATATCTCACTGAATATATTTCTCTTTTTTATTTCTTTTTTATTTTTTTTTATTTCTCTTTTTGTATATGTACAGTAGCACTACTGTCTTGTGATCATTGAGTTGGTTTTGGAAGGTAGGCAGGAGTTCGGTAGCCTGTTTGGGAGAGGAGACAAAGAACAAAGACGCCAATTTTCATACAAGAAGTCTTCCAAAGCCACACGACCAATGAAACCTATACAGACACATAACCATCAGATGTGGGAAAGGGAAAGGACAAAGAGTGGGAGAAATGAGGGGCAACGTGTTGTGATTTAGTTGCGGGGAGCAGCATGTTAGCTGCCAAGATCAGCCACAGACGAAGGCAAACCCTGTGCATTTGAGTCATGGGAGCAATGTGGGGAGAGCCACAGGACGGTCCTACAACAGGATGGGTGTGTGCTCCTATCTTGAGAATGGCTGCAAGCGAGGAGCTCCTTGTTAGTCGTCTGAATGTTAAAGGTGCTCCAGGAGGTACAACAGACTGTAGCTTACAAATGACAGGAGTTTCTTTCTCCAAGTTCTGGGGCCTCAAGTCCACGGAGATGGGGTGTCAACGTGGTTACTTCTGGTGAACTCCCTCTGCTGAGCTTCAGACTGTAGACTTCTCCCCGAACACTCACATGGGCGGAAAAAGTGTTAAAACGCTCCCCAGGGTCACTCACATAAGGGCGCTAATCCCACTCAAAAGGGTTCCACCCTCATGATCTAATCTCCTGAAGCTCTACCTCCTAATGTCACCATGCGGGAAGCTAACATTTTATTTTATTTTATTTATTTACTTATTTTTTTTAGGAAGTTAACATTTTAATATATGAACATTGGGGGGAGGGGGGCATAATATTCAGTCTGTTACAATAGGAAAGAGAAGTAGAGAGCTGCTAAAATTAAATGTCAGCATCGTCTCTGTATAATGCAGTGCTCACTAGTACAAAGGAATAAGGAAAAAGAAAAGAATGCTAAAGAAGGCCACGGAACCTGATTATTAAAATCACTCCTACAGAATGACTCTGAGGTGACAGGACCATCTGTTAATACCAGGAAGAGAAAATATGATTATAAAAATTCTTGATGAAGTATTGTTTCTTTTTTAATTTTTTTATTTTTTCCTTTTTAATTTTAAAAAAACAGCATTTATTTAATTTCTAAATGACTTGACTATTAAAATTAAAAAAATATTTATTTAATTTCTAAATGACTTGACTATTAAAATTAAAAAATCATTTACTTGATTTCTAAGTGACTTGACTATTAAAATTAAAAAATCATTTAATTTATTTAATTTCTAAGTGACTTGACTATTTCCCTTCAAAAAGCAACAATTTATTTTTGAAAATGTCATGCCAATTTTAGACTCTGATCATTTTTGATATTAGATCAATCGTAATGGAAGGAAGGGCAAAATCAACTTTTAAGAATTGCTTTCATACTACATTGACTTATATAATGAAATTAATTTTGAAATAGTTGAGTTATCTGATTTTAAAGAAACCACAGTATTAAGATTAAAGATGCGGAAAATTAAATTCCTCCTTAGTGTGATGACATGACTTACAATCTCTTCAGTAGGTAACAGCGATCAAACGAGTCCATTGAAATCACGCGTTGGTTTCTTAATATTTCATTAACTGATGGCATATTAGGAACCCTGACCCTATTAGGTTTAGGAAGGCCAAACCTGCTACTCCAAAGATGGGGAGACTGAAAATAGTAAGGCATAATTGTCTTACTTCCACCTGCCACCCAAAATGTCACAGAAAGACAGTGGGCCTTGGAAGGGAGAGGGCCTCTCTAGGGCTTTTGCAGGAACCTGTGCTCTGCTGAGGGCAGGGGGCCTGCGAGGCCATGGAACGGGCATGTTACGATGCGAGGGCATTTGGCCGTAGCCACGCTGACCAGACTCCAGACTCGTAGGGGCTTAAAGGCCAAGGAGATTATTTATTTATTTATTTATTTATTTATTTATTGAGATTATTTATTTTACGTCACAAGATGTCTAGAGGTAAATCCTCAAGGGTTGGCAGGACAGCTCACGAGTAGCCACAGGGATCACCTCCCATCTTCCGGCACGTTCCTGCCATCCTCTTGGTCTGAAGATGCCTGCTGAGTCTTTAATAACTGCATCCACTGTCAGAGAGAAGAGACTTTGAATTGCTTGTGAACAGAACCAAAGCACCCAGTTCTGTGGAGATGGAAAGGATCTTGCCACATGGTCGATTCAGCAAAAGCTGATCAAGAAGATGGGACTCCAATAAATGCGGGGCCCTGGAATCCTCAATGCGCTTTGCATTACAAGACTGAACTGAACGGCCGCGTCCCCGGGAATAGGCTTTATTTTCTTGGGCCTTTCCTCCCCCTTCTTCTGGCCCAACAACTGTTTAGACTAATCTCTTCTTTCAGTTGACTCATTACTCAGACATCTCCTCTCTTCTCGTAGTTTTAGTATCTGATTGCAGTTCACTATGAAATTTGCCTTCTGTCTAGCTCAGAAAGTTTGATTGCTTGTATCTCCCAGCTTTTGTAGTATTTTGTCTCTTTGTCTCTGTGTATTTGTGGCCTTAAACCTCTCTGTGTGGCTTTCTTAGGTTGCAGTTATGGCCTCTAGTAGCTCCAAGGTTCACATCTTTTCAGCTTCGCCAATGGAAATGACCCAACTCTTATTTTTTTTAAATTCTCTATCTGAAATATCCTAGAGAAAGAGTGTTGATGGGTCTAGGTCATTTGCTTACCTCAGAAAACATGGGTAGTGAGATTAATTCCACTGTGAAATTTGTGTGAGTGAATGTTCAATCATTTCCCTAAAGAAAGAGTAGGGGGCTGCTTTTTTTTTTTTTTTTTTAAGATTTATTTATTTGAGGGGAGAGAAAGAGAATTTTAAGAAGGCTCCATGTCCAGCAGGGAGCCCGATTCAGGGCCTGATCTCACAACCTGAGATCATGACCTGAACTGAAATCAAGACTCGGATGCTTAATTGACTGAACCATCCAGGTGCCCCAGAGTAGGGGGTTTCTTAGAAGAATAGGGAGAAGAAGTCCTGATAGGATGAAAATTACCATATAGGTTCTATTTATTTACCTTTCCATGCTTAAAAATGCTACACAATAACTTTTTTTAAAGATTTATTTGTTTAGAGAAAGCATGCACGTGCATGCACAGGTGGGCGCGGGGCAGAGGGAAGGAACCTCTAGTGGCCTCTGCACTGAGCCTAGAGCCTGACACGGGGCTCGAGCTCATGACCCTGGGTCATGGCCCAAGCTGCAACCAAGAGTTGGACACTTAGCCACTTGGGCCACCCAGGCGCCCTTACCCAATACGTTTTTGTGGTATGGTCTGGAGTTCTTTTAAGCAGTTCATAAATTATTTAAAATTTCAAAAGAGAATCCTCCTTTCCCCTTTTTCTACAGGTTTTTATTTAAATTGCAATTAGGTAGCACACAGGGCCATATTACTTCCAGGTGTAGAATTTGGCGAGTCAACACTGACATGCAACACCCAGTGCTCATCACCACAGCGCGCTCCGTGATGCCTGTCGCCCACGCAAGCCGTCCCCACACACCTCCCCCTGGTAACCATCAGCTTGTTCTCCTTAGGGGAAAGCCTGTTTCTTGGTGGGCATCTCTATTTTTCTCTCCTATGATCATTTCTTTGCTTGTTTGTTTTTTAGTTCCACATGTGAGTGAAATCACGTGGTATTTGTGTTTCTCTGACTTAGAGAAACCCTCTTTTCTCTCTCTCTCTTTTTAAACCCTCTTTTCTCTTACATCAGATTGCAGGTTGTCTGCTGCCGAGCACAGCTGAGTTGAAAGATAATAGGAACGCATTTGGTCTAACCGACGGCGAACACAAGTATCAAGCAGTGTGCGTATCTTCTCAGGTGCTGTTCTTCTAGAGTGGACTCCAAGACTTCTAATGAGAAAAGAAAAACTATTAAACATATTTTACACTGACGAAAATTGTGAGGTAAAATACTACCTTCTGTCCAACAAATACTGAACCTGAATACGCCCGTTAGAACCTTCTACGTTCATTACCACACTCTACCAAGAGTTATGGTTCCAGTTGGACAGTCACATTTGGGACCGGGACTGTAATTTAGCAAAACATACTCCCACTTAGATTCAGTTCAATCTCATTATCTCTGAGAACAGGGCGTCATTGCAGTTTGACTGAGCAAGTGATGTCTGGTGGCTTCCAGCCCAGGTGGGCAGTTAGTAATAAAGGCGGTGACTTGCTGTTGGAAGCATAAGTGAAAGGTAGGCCAGATGCAGAAGAACAGTAGCGCCTTTGTCTAAAGGCAATAAGAGCCTCGAGCTGCGTAAGATGATCGTTAACACCGCTTCTACGTCTGTTACATCACTTCACTCTTGCATTGCCAGGGAGGCATTAATTATCCTCTTCATTTTAAGAAGAGAATTGTTACCAGAGATATTCACAGAACTTGTTCAAGTTCTCCAGACAGTAAGGTCTTCCGACCCTAGTTCAGCTCCATTTTTACATCACCACCCGTCCTTTGGACACAAGGGGAGATGTTCCAGGTCAGTTCTATAACAACGACGTGGAGGGACTTTACTTAAGATGCAACATGTTCATCTTTACGACAAAATCAGAAGATGGTGATTCATTCGTTCCTTCTACAGTGAATGTATTACAGCTTTATGTCCAGCGATTTGAACGATGCGCAATACACACAGTGGGTAAGATGAGAGAGGTCTGTGACAGACGGACAAACGAACGAGCACAGAGTCAAGCAGGCATCACGCTCCACTCCTGACACAGTGACCTGTTGAAGACCTGGCTTCAAAACCCTTACGAATTAGGAGGAGACACAGACACATCCATAAGCAAGTGCCACGCAAGGTGAGGGATACAAGGTACAGGACATACTAGATGTTTCGAGAGCATCTAAGTAGTGGAGAGGCTGACAACTCTCCAGCTCCGGGTGTGAGGCCGGCCCTGGAGGACTGACAGGACGCTTGCCACAGGGAGAGGGAGAGAAGGCCTCAAGCTCAGAGGTGAAGGTGTGAGGACACGTGAGGCTGGGTTGGCAAGACGTGAGGCTGGGTGTCCCTGGCAGCACATGCAGGCCACCTTCTGCACCCCAGGCTGGTACCCGGGGGGCACTGGGAGGGCCTCCTGAAGCAGCGGGGCCGCAGGGCAGATGTTTTTTGGTGTCTGGCTTGTGAGAGAATGAATTCCGAGCCTGAGCAGAGGTGATGGGGTGCACACGGATTCTGGGGAGGCCAGGCCCCAGGTGCCAGGGTGTGAGTCTGAGAGCTCAGAGAAAAGCCATACATGCAAAATTATATATGCAAGCAAACCTTTATTTGTAAGTAGAAAAAGGATCACGAGAGAGGCCTAACTTTCAAAGAACGACAAATGTCACAAAATTCATAAAATCCAGCAAAGTCGCCAACTCTATGAATTCCTTTCCTGACACAGCTCTGATGCACACACGTTAACATCTTACAGATATTATATGTAGTGGGTGTAGACCCTTCTGGATGTGTGCTCTTCAGTATCTTCTCATGACTGCAATTTCATAATAGTATTTTCTGTGGAAAGACGTGGAGGAAATTAAGAACGTTTCCATCACAGCCGATCAATCCTTTTTTAAATTGATAGTCGGGAGGCAAAAGAATTGTGGCCTTCCACGTAGTCGTAACTGCTGCTGATAGCACTGCTGCGGATTGTGCCCTAAAGACGGGAATTCTGATCAACTTTATTTCAAGCATTTTTTTTTCTTTTATCAAATTAAGGAAGAAAAAAATGTGGCAGGTTTATAATCCTTGTGTGTGCCACCCTATGAATCATAGTTCTAACCCCAAATAACTTCTGTTTGGATTAGGCATTTACGGGAACCAAATAGTCTCGTAGATTTAGGTTCGAAAATTAGAATAATTTCATGTACATCAGCTTCTGGTTCTGTGCGTGTTACACCACACTGCTCTGCATTCTGGCAGTCGTAGGTGCCACAGGACACCTGCTCGGGGGGGACAGGGCCTCTGGCCTTCCTGCTGGGGCACCAGGTGTGTGGGCCTAGTGGGTGGAAGGAGCCCCTGGGAGCCATGCCCACAGCACGGAGGCCGCAGTCACTCGCAGCGGCGATGGCACAGCAGCTGATGGATCCCAGTGAAGCACGACCCCAAGTATCGGCAATGCAACTGCCTCTTTGCTGGATTCCAAACAAGCTCCGTGGGCGCCCTGGCACTGCTCAGCATGGGTGGGCGTGCGTGTGACGAGGGGAAATCACTGTGGGCACAGCCATCCTCACTGACGGCGAGGACACCTTTGGAAGAATTAGAACCTATGAATGATGAGCCCCTCCCAGGATGCTGGAAGAAAGAGGCCCCCGAGCTCACACTGCATTCCTGGGGAGCCCACCTCTGGGAACTGCTTGGATATGAAGAATGAGACAGGCAGGACTCATGGGAGGCCCGTGGATTTTCCTGGCTTGTAATCCTGGTTTGATGATAGTAGGATACACAGGAAAAAGTAGGTGAGCCAGTTTTCCAGATTGGGTGGCCCCTCATCCTGGGATAAAGTCCCTCTTAGCACTGAAAATCCCTCATCCTAGAGATACCTCCCCTGGAGGTGAAAATCTTATTTTTTGGGTGAGGAAGTTAGGGAGACAATAGCGACCTGAGAAGGAATCCAAAAAAAGGCCCTACGGAGAGAGAAAAATTGCTGTTCGTGTTAAATGAAGGTAGCAGAGCCTGTCTGCCTCCATACTTGTTGCTATTTTTACCTCTGGCTACTGATGTTTGCATATTACTGTCATGGACCCTCCTTTGTGGGGTCCCTCCAGGTGACCCCGAGGTGCGGTGTACTCGCAAGCGTCAGCAGTCTGTCCTTGACTTGCCCAGGTATCAGTTGCGCTTCATGTTGAGATGCTGTCCCCGGGAATAAATGAGGGTCCCCCCAGTGAGGACAGAGGCTGTGCACTTGGAGCTGGTCCTGGCGTGAGCATCAGCCACCATCACTTGTGTTTGGCAGGAAGTCGGAAAGCAGGAGTCCTGAGAGGCTTCAGGGGCAGGGACCGGCCCCCGGTGCACCTGTCGCAGGTGTGGGTCCAAGGGAGCTAGAGGAGATCTGGGCCTCTGTGGGGTGCGACGCCCATGGGCTCCTCTGGCTTGTCTGGAGGTGGGAGCCAGGGAAGGCCAGGGGCCAGACAGCGAGGCCAGGTCCTGGCCACTCAGAGTGGTGGCAGCCGGGGTGTCGTGGGACTCGTGGGCCGCTGGTGGTGGACACGGCTGGTCGGGGTTCCCTCGACACCCCTGGCGTGGCCTTTGGCTGAGTGTGGTCAGTCTTCTGCTCGCTGATTAGCCTTGGGACCATTCTGGCTGTGTTTTCCAAGAATTTCCAACAATTTCCATAGTGACGATAGCAGTCATAATGATGATGATGATGTCAGCGTGACGTGGACAGCAGCGAGACCTGAAGGCTCAGCGACTTTGTTATTTTGAGGGCGGGACACGTTCAGCTGCATCAGGAAGGCAGTTGATGGAGGCACAGTCCTTGGCACCACGTGCGGAGGGTACCGGGGTCGGCCTGGGGGACGGGCTGCTGACGCACAGACACTGAATCCCACGATGTCTCCCTCCTGGAACAGGAAGGATGGGCTACCCTTGAGTTTCTCAAGGTTGCCTGTGGGTCGTCACAAAAACTCACACGAGGAGAAGGACTCATTTTGAGAAGTGAGGCTGCTTCAGGATGCAAACGGGTGCTCCCAGGAAGGAGGCCGTGGGGTTCAGTGGGGCCTCCCAATCTCTCCACTGAGGCTGCAGCTTCCCTGGACTTAAAACTTGACTCAGCACATGCAGGCCACGTCCGTGCTGTCCAGTGATTGTCCCTGAGCCAAAGTTACCTTGTGAGGCTCCCAGTGTACCTGGAACTGTCGGAAGCGACACGATGGACACGGGGAGCAGGTCTCTGAGAGCTCTGCAGACGTGCAGAGGCCTTCACATCCAGACCTGCGGTCTGCGGCCCACAGCCACCACGGCCACCGTGGCCAGGGAGCCGCCCACACGCCCTCCAGGCCGGGCCTGCTGTCCCGGGTGAGTAAGATCCCAGGTTACCCGAGGTCAGGCCGTCGGGACACCTGAGCCACAGCAGGAGTCAGTGTCCCGTGGCTTTGGGGAGAGCAGGAGACCTGACACGTCCCGCTCGGGTTCCCTGCGACAGAAGAGCCCGCGTGGGCTCTAAACCCCAGGGCAGCTCAGAGGAGCCTTACGGGGAGAAGGGAACAAAAAAACAGCTGGCTTTTTTTTGCAGGAGAAAAAGACACATGCCTGAGTTATTCTTGAATTAACTGTAAGTTGTGTCTGTTTAATTAGTCGGTATTTATTTTCTTCTTTTAACATGTCCCACATTTTAGCCTGTTAAGAACTCATAAAAACCTAGCCTTCGACATTTAAATATCCAATCAGAGGTTTAAAGAGGAGTGAAATTAAATTGCAACGTAAGAGGAGAGGAAGAAAATGATAAACTACGAACATACTGTTGTATTTTCTTCATAAGTATCTAATTATTTAAAAATAAAAATAAATTACTTTATTATTTTGTTGTTTGCTTCCAATTGCAATTGTCAACTGGCTCTATTACCGTTCTGTTTAAACCATAGCATTGATATACTAGAACAGTAAGTAATGAGTAAAAATCTATCAGGCTGTTTTGATTCATAAATAATTCTTGAACTCTGGACATTCATAGAAGTCTATGTAAAAATTTCTTTTTTTTAAATTTTTGATAATATCAATTGGAAAAATGAGATTATATTTAGAGAATCCTGAATTTCTATGCCTTTGAATACATGATTCTGAGTAATAGAAGTAACAAAGGTCAGAGTAAATATAGCCTCATTAAAACCATATAAACCACTACAGTACATACAATAATAAATTTGTTTTTCCTTAGAGCATGTTAAATGTTACTTTATATTCTAACTTCTGAACTTTCAGTTTTAATTTTCATACACTAGAGATCATTACTTTCACTCAAATAGTAACTTTAATATCTCAATGTTTCAGCTTAAGATAATAAAGATTTTTCTTTGCAGTCAACGTTCTAAGGCTAATTTTATTCTATGTGTGATTTTTTATTAAGTCATTTATGTCATCTATTTTATTATTATCTCTGATACACTTTTTTTTTAAAGATTTTATTTATTTATTCATGAGAGACACAGAGAGGCAGAGACACAGGCAGAGGGAGAAGCAGGCTCCATGCCGGAAGCCAACGTGGGACTCGATCATGGGACTCCAGGACCATGCTCTGGACCAAAGGCAAGCACTAAACTGCTGAGCCACTCAGGGATCTCTGACTCAATGACATTTAATGCATGTTCATTTTTCATTCTTTCAGTTATTTATTTATTATTCAGGATACATTCCTAAAGTTTTGTTAGCCCGTAGAGCCAAGTCTCAACCCCAAGTAGGCTTTTCTTTTTTCATTCCCCCCCCCGCCCTTTTTTTTCCAGCATCACTCAAGTATTTAGCTTGCATGTAGTTATTTCCCCCCTGGCTCTTCTATAGAAAGGGTAGCACCTTCTACAACACCTTAGTTTTTATTTCTCTGAAATACATATAAATTATTACTGGATAATTGGAAGCTAGTGATAAGCATTGATATTCCTAGGTGTTTCTCAATAGTGAATTGGGCCTAGGATTCTCTTTCTATTCCCTTCCTAAATGTTATTTGAGAATGTTTTGGTTCTTTTCATGTTGTCAGTCAGTTTAACACAGTCTTATGTGGATAATTGATTTAATTGATGAGTAAAACTCATCATTCTTCAATCCCAAATGGGATCTTCATGAAAGTTATGCCAAGATTTATGGGATCTTAAGTCTTCTTCAGAATATACTTCCATTGTGATATTATCTTTTTTACCTTCCCAACCATTTCTACCACCTCATTCCCGTTTTTTTGGGGGGTGGGCTCTGAAATTGATGAATTTCCACCTTGTAGATTCCTCAAAACTCTTAGATCCTCCTTTGCAAGTCTCTGGATGGAGAATGAAGTCTCTACCTTAGCTCTTCAAATGTCCTCTGATCTGTATGTCATCTACTCTGCACTTCTGAAAGCCTTCATGGCTTTAGTTCTGGAAGCTCCACCCTCTCTTCTGAACTACTTCACTCTTGTGTGCAGTTTTTCCATTTCTAATCAGTGTTAAACTCAAGGTTAGGGCCATGCTATCCATGAAGCCATGTGCCTTAATATATTAGCAGAAACTAGAATTACTAGTTGTCAGCATGCTCTGATGACAGACCTATTTGTCTTTTCTATGACAAACTGTTTTCCCCTGAAGGAGGAAGTATCCACATCTTGTTTTTAAAGCTCATGCCAACTCAAATCATTCAATCTTTCTTCAACAAACATTTTTGAGCTCCTTCTTTATTCAGGTCCTGTGTTTGGTGATCAGGTCTTAACATGAAAACCAAACGAAACAAAATACAGTCCCTAATCACAAAGTTTTCTCAATCCAATTCATTAATTTGTCTTCTAGGTGAGAGTGTTCTAGAAGCAATCATAGTTGCCACATTTAGAAGACATGAACCCAGAAAGCTTCAGGAGATATTTGAATGGAGTCGCTTTAGTTTGGTGACGTAGTGAAAGGTCATTTCAGGACATCTTGTGCAAATACACGGCAGGGTGAGAGGCCACGCTTCTTAAAAGGGTCTGTAAATCACTCAGTGAGCTGAAGGGAAAGGTATGTTTGAAAAGTGTTAGGAAATATCAAAATGAGATGTTTATAGAAGCTGAACACGGAGGACAGAAGGCAATAATGTACTTGGAAGGAATTTACTTGAAGAATTACCATATATATTTTTGCTTTTGTACTTACTCTACTTCATTCATCTTTGCCAAAAATCGCATCCCCTGTCTCATTCCTCTTCCACAGTCTGATAACCTAATTTACCCTGTAGAAGTCCTGACTGGAAATGGCTAATGTGTTCTCTCTTCAAGTACCAATTACTGCATAGTTGTAGCTCCTGGAAACGTCCATGTTTTAGCACATTCACAAAATGTACACCCGAGGGTGAAATTTTAGCCACTTAGCTAAGTGTGTATGAGAAATTGTTTTAAGCATTAGGTTTTTGCCAGCCCGGGAAATAGTTTCTGCTTCCTATTTCTGTCAGTTTCACGCCTGAAAACATAACATATACTTGAAGGTTGCAGCCAATTTGTAACAAGATTTATTCATCCCACCCTCGTAGACCAAGACTTCGATGATCAGTTGTGAAACTTAGAAGGTCCATATTACTTATAGATTTAATAAAAATAGATTTAATAAAATGTTATGATGTTTAGTTGAATTTATGTATATTTGATAGTTTGTATCTTCTAAGGATTTGGTCCCTTTTGCCTAAGTTATTGAATTTGTAGTTACAGTTATTTATAGTGCTTTACTATGTTTTTAATGTCTATGTACTTTGTAGTCCTGATACCTCCCTTTCTTACCTCATATCGTCATTTGTGTTTTCTTTCCTTATTTTTTTACTAGCCTGGCTAGAAATTTGTCAATTTTATCTTTTCAAAGAAAGTTTTTAGATTCTTTGATATTTCCTATTCTTTCGTTCTTTATACAGTGGTAATAATAGTTCTTTGACACTAGAAAGACTAATACTCAAGAATTTAAGGGTGTGAGTCAAATGTGTTCATGCTCTCAAATGAAGTATGCAGTAAGGATCATGTGTATGTACATAATCACACATGAGAATGCATGAGAGTAGAGTCGCCAATGCATGCACTTAACTTACTATAGACTGCAGCACTTTGTCTGGTTTAATCCACATTCAATTTTTAATTTGTTCATTTATTCTTTTGTTCTGCAATTATTTACGGAAAACCTACCATGGCCCTGACACCTGCGATGGTCTGGGACTGTGCAGCAAACAAGGAGCCAATCCATGAACACATGAAGCCTAAATCAGAGTATGAGATATAAACTATAAACTAAAAAGTAAACGTCAGATAATAACAAGTGGTGTGAGAAAACAAAAGGAAGAACGTCAACAGGTGGTGCTGGGGGAGGGCTATTATATATCGGCTGGTACTGGGAGGTCTTTTGAGACTATGTGAGCTGAAGAAGAAAAATTGAGCCACGTAGACCAATGGATAAGAATACCTCGGGAGGAGGAAACTGAAGTGAAGAAAGCCTTGTGTGTTTAAGGAACAGCAGAGTGGTAGCTCTAAAAAATGTACTAACATTTATGAAGATGAAAGAGGAATAATTAACAAAAAACATCATAACAGAGTAAATCCATCGTGGAAGCCCAAGCTCTTAGAATTCAGTACCCATTCTGTACTTACTCTAGAGACAAGAAAGCTGTTAAAACTCTGGCCTCTGCCGGATACAGAGCTGGATGTTGAGGTCAAGCTAGTAGGAACCCTAGTCTCACCATCTACGTCGTCTCCTTCCATTATCCATGATGGACTAAACAGTTATCTCAAAAGTAGGACCATTTGGAAGTCCTGGTTCCTGCAGAGAGACTTTCACTTTGCTTTTCCTTTTACTCTAGCTGTTTGGTCATCCTCAGATTCTCACATGCATACACATTACTATACACAATCGTGCACGCAAAACTAAGTGAGAAAGACAGCATGTGAGGATACCTCCCTTCCAAAAAGTAATTTTTGCAACATGTAATTATTGGAATATATCCTGTCTTTAGAATATTACTCTTAAATAAGTGGTGACACCATAACAGTTAATTGAAAAGGAACCCACTTCCTCTGAGATAGTGTAGAAATGCATTGCTTACAAAAACTTCAGAATACGTATTCAAATTAGGTGAGCAATATAATTTTCAAGTCAATGATGTAAGCATATCTTTAATGTCATGTCTTAATTCCTAAGTAACATTTTATTTTTTTAAAGATTTTATCTACATCTTCATGAGGGACACAGAGAGAGGCAGAGACAGGAAGAAGCAGGCTCCCCGCAAGGAGCTCGACTTGGGACTCAATGCTGGGACCCCAGGATCATGCCCTGAGCAGAAGGCAGACACAAACGCTGAGCCACCCAGGTGTCCCTCTAAGTAACATTTTAATATCTAAATATTTTTTTAAAAAAGGAAAGACAACAAGTAATAATTGGTCAGTGAGTTTTGCAATTGTTTATAAGTTTACAGCAATTGAAAATTTGATAAAAAGACATGAATTTTCCCTCTTGTTGAATTCTATTTAAACCAAAAATACAAAGGGTGGCTCAGTCGGTTAGGCGTCTGCCTTCAGCTCAGGTCCTGATCCTGAGTCCTGGGAGAGAAACCCGTTGAGGGCTCCTTGCTCAGCAGGGAGTGTGCTTCTCCCTTTCCCTCTGCCGGACGCTCCCCCTGCTTGTGCTCACTCTCTGTCAAAAAATCAATAAAATCTTAACGAAAAAATAAGCCAGAAATACAATAACTTGGTAATACTACATAAATGGGATGACACAATGCTCTGCTTTCTCTGTCTACAGGCAATTTAATTTGACTGCAAAGAACAGTCAAGCGTAGATTCTTTCACTGGTATTTCTTAGAATGGGCTACTTTGCAGAGTAAAGAATAGTCCAGAAGTCTGCCCCACTTTCCTGAGCCCTGTATCTCAGTCTTAGTCTTTGGTGGTGAAGCATGTTTTGCCCCCAGTGGATATTTCTTCTAGTAGATGGTTTACTGAGGGCCCACCATTGTACACGGACCACTGCACTGCATACTAAGAACATCTCTAATTTCCAGGAGCTTATAGTCTAGTGTCTGATAACAGGAAGACAGTTGCTCAGTGGCATATATACGGACAGGTGTAGTACGTTGGACCAATAAAATAATTATGTGTTTTTTCCTTTTAGATAACTAGTGGAGGTGTTGATTCCATACGTTTCCATCTTTGGATCTGTAGAAGGATTATTACTGAGAAGAAAAGGAAATGTAAAATACAAAAATGTTTTCATGTTTTCTGGCCATGGTTTGCTTTGCCCTAATCTAGACGTTGATTTCTGACAGGAAGACAACGTGCCCAGTCTGTGAATTCTCTAGTGGCAGTGGCATCACGAATCTTTACAACTTCTGCATAGTTAGTACACGGCAGTAGGTGCTGAGTGATTGGGGATTGTCACTAACATCCTTCACGGTTCTCCAGAGACCTACTAGATAGTGTGGACCTGGAGATTCACACGTATATTGTGTATCTACCGCTCTCAGAGCATCCCTACGAAGGAAGGATTGAGAAGTTGAATTGATTATCTTCTCACTTGTGGTTATTTACGCTTTCACCAAGTTACATGACTTTTCTATCTCATTGTAATTTCTATTGTTCAGAGGCAAAGTTTGTTAGAATTGGTCCTACATAGATCAAGAATCCACAGTTGAAATGTATACTAATGACCTCTAGGTAACAGTCCTTCAGCTCCTGTGACTGTGATAATACTCCTACCAAACATTATGAAAATACTATTTCAGATCCATTTATATTGATCAGAATATCCAGTAGAATGAACTCCAAAACCAACTGAAAGACATAGTCTAGAAATGAACAATAAGCTAAGCTTTCAGTTGAGTTTAATAAAATGAAATCTCTGTAAATATGGAGATGGGACAGTAGCATTTTCTAATAGTTTACAGCTGATGTTATGCATTATATACCCAATAACTGCCTTTTCTTTCCATAAATGAAACTTTCACTTTTGTATTAATAATTATAATACTAAATAAGATTCTTGTTAATTTCCAGGTGTATTTTTTTAGTATTAGTGTTTGGTTATAATACAGGCTTTTAAGAAGCATATGTTTGAGAATTTCTGATTAGTGAAGGAAAAAAATAATCTTGAACTTGGTTATTTATGAATATAGAAAGAAAACACATACACATATACATACATGCATGAAAACATGATGCTCATCATGTATGGTACACTTATGCACACTTGGATTTTTTTATATATTGGCATTTCTTTCACATTCTCAGTCATTGGTCATGAGGTCAAAGGTCTTCATCATTCAATCAAAGATTTAATTCAAAATTGGATTTTCAGAGACCAGAATGAGTTATGTCTCAAATATTTGATTTAGTGTTAATGTTTTATCTTTGTTGTTGTTTTATTTCTTTTGATAAACAGAATAAATCAATTTTTTAAAAAAATCAAAATGAGTAACATGACACAATTATTCATTTGCTTATTTTTTTCTCCTGTGTTTGCAATATAGAGTACTGGTAAAGAATTTATTACACAAAGAATAAATACTGATTCTGAAACTAATCCTTCATGTAAACCATCAAAACATAAGAATGCCCAACATTTATACATGAAGTCTTGCATTGAACAAATGTATACCTGCAAATTACTCTAATTTAGTTTTTAAAGCAATAAATCATGATTCTATAAAAATATATTTTTTATAAAATAGAATAATACATATTCTATTTGCATATACATATTTACAGTTTTAAATGCACCTGGTCTTGGAAAGAGTTCAATTTTTGTTTATAGTGTCTTGCATTTCTCCATATAAATTAATAATGATCAGACTGTTGTGACACTTTTCAAATTCTAAATGATTTTCAACTATTAATAAATCTTAACAGTGCTATGATGTAATTAAATATTGAGGCATGTGATTAAGAAGGCTCATGAACCACTTACTTTCTGGGAATCTACAGAAATTTACTCTTACATGATGATGAGGTGTTATAGTAACGAAAAAGAGACATTGCATGATGTAATTTTTTTTGAATGCATATTACCAAAAATGTAAAGATATTCATCAGGTGTCTGTTTCTTGTCTTTGGCATCAATAAAAATAGAAGGAATATGTCTAACGTTTTGGTAAGTAATATATATTTTATGCCTCTAATTTTTCAGGATCTGAGTTGATTTGAAAGCAGAGTTCTGCTTTTTGAGAAACTAGAAAAATAGCATATCTCTTAGTATAGTTCTCTGGAATATCAATCATTTCTATAGCACTCTGTGCAGGACTTGGAAAAAGACGAAATATTAGCATTCCTAGAAGTTCCTAAAATGCAACAATTCTGGGTGGTTGATTGAAAAGACATGTGCATTATTTAGATAAAATCAGGCAGATGGAAATGTAGTTTTTTTTTTATCTCTTTGATTGGGATTATAAAAAATTTTAAAGCCTGATAAATTTTAGTGCTGATGGAATATTATCCATAATCTATGCTTATAAAAACTATAAAAAGGTAGAACTAAGATTATTTTCTTTCAGTTTTGCCTATACTCAAAGAACATGAGGGCTCTGGTTTGGAAGATGGTGAGAGCAAGGTCACACTATTTTGAATATGCCACTGGGAATTAAAAAAATTACTTGATAAGGCTGCTGAAAAATTACTTCATTTTAAGCAAATTGCATTTTTATGTTCTTACCAGATGAGTTTGTAAAGGGAAATTTCGTATTTTCAACTCAACAGACTAGCATGACATTTAATTTTTTTAAATAAATGTGAGAAAATAAGAACATATACTGACAAAGTATGTGATTAGTTTACCTGAACTTCTCTGTCGCACTTGTGTTGTGTTAGTTAGTCTGCCTCACGGAGAAATAAATAAACACCAAGCTTGGGGAGGCCCATTTGTGGAATGCCAACATTGAGGAGCTTTGCAACAGATCCTCAACAAAACCACCCTAACCAGTGCAAATTACTCCACCAACCATTTAAAGTATCTGGAAATTGTCTTCAGGACATACAACAACAGCAAAAGAAACATTTATTCTGGAGAATCTATAAAAACTCAGTAAGAGCAGTAAGAGTATGTGGCGCTTGCGTCCGCGTCAGACACAAGTAGGATCTGTGCTCCCAAGTCCTGCACTCAGTGTAATAGAAGTTCCACTGTAGGAGTGAGAGGCCAGAGAGGGGGGGAGGGGAAGGGGGAGGGAGAGGGAAAGAGGGGGGAGGGAGAGGGAGAGAGGGGAGAGGGAGAGGAGTGGGGGGAGGGAGAGAGGAGGGAGGGAAAGAGGGGGAGGGAGAGGGAGAGAGAGAGAGGGACCAGGAAGGGAGGAGAGGGAGAGGGAGAGAGAGGGGAGAGGGAGAGGAGTGGAAGGAAGGAGAGGCGGGCGGAGGGAGAGGAGGGGGGCAGGGAGGGAGAGGAGGGGGAGAAGGAGAGAGAGGGGAGGGGGAGAAGGAGAGAGAGGGGAGGAGGAGAGGGAGAGGAAGGAGAAGGAGAGGAGTGGAAGGAAGGAGAGGCGGGCAGAGGGAGAGGAGGGGGGCAGGGGAGGGAGAGGAGGGGGAGAAGGAGAGAGAGGGGAGGGGGAGACGGAGAGAGAGGGGAGGGGGAGAGGGAGAGGAAGGAGAGGGAGAGGAGTGGAGGGAGGGAGACGGGGAGAGAGGGAGAGGGAGGGAGAGAGAGGGGAGAGAGGAGGCGGAGGGAGAGGGGGAGGCAGAGGCAAAGGGAGAGGGAGAGGAGGAGGGGCAGGGGAGGGGGAGGAAGAGGGAGAGGGAGGGACAGGGGAGAGGGAGGGAGAGGGGTGGAGGGAGGGAGAGAGAGAGGGGGAGGGAGAGGGGCAGGGGGAGGGAGGGGGAGGGCTCGGTCCCTGTCGTTCCCAGGCACAGGCTGCTGTTCTGTACTAGTTTCCCGGGGCTGCTGCCAGAAACCACCACACACCAGGTGGCTTAAAATAAGAGAACTTGCTTGTGTCGCTGTGGGCTGAAGCTCGGGCTGGCAGCACAGTGGCTCTGGC
The DNA here is from genome assembly GCF_053574225.1 of Canis aureus. Lineage (NCBI taxonomy): Eukaryota > Metazoa > Chordata > Mammalia > Carnivora > Canidae > Canis > Canis aureus. The sequence goes on from NC_135644.1 coordinate 960,764, forward strand.
CCCCGGGGCTCTAGGGGAGGGGCCCCTCCTTGCTGCCCCCTGGAGCTCCCCGTGCTCCTTGACCTGCGGCTACATGTCTTCCATCTCCCTTCCGATGGTCACGCTGTTTCCTCCTCTGTGCATCACTTCTATGGATACATGTCATTGGATTTGGGCTCATTCGGATAATCAGGATGAACTTTTCACCTTCCTCGATGGCTACTCGTGCCTGTACCTGAGGAGCAGTGTCACATGACTTCCTACCACAGAATTTTGGAGGTTCGACCACATTCTCTCCCTTGGTTTTGTCCCGTCGTCTCAGGGCAAGCTGGAAGCGCTTCTACCGATGCATCCTCAAGCCTCGTGGGCCCCTGCACATGTCGGGGGGCTGCGGAGCACTGGACGGGAAAGGCCATGTCATGGGGTGCAGTGCTGGGCAGGAGAGGCCATGTCATGGGGTTCAGAGCACTGGACAGGAAAGGCTGTGTTGTGGGGTGTGGAGCCTTGGACAAGAGAGGCCATGATGTGGGGTGTGGAGCGCTGGACGGGAAAGGCCCTCTGCAGATTTTTCCTGAATTATCCCATCTCTGTCCCCCCGGATGCCCCTTGGGTTACCCCGTCCATATTCCTGGCTCTCACTGGGATGCTTGAGCGCGTGTGCAGAGTCGCACATCTGCTTTCTTCACCGAAGGCTCGTCTGGCCCCACGCGTGGCCTTCTGTCTGGAGCACGCGTTCCTAGCAGTGAATTTGATACTCGGGTCTTCTGTAGTTTGGATACGCTGAGAATTTTCCAGATTCTCGAAAGCTGGCTCCTTCCTCCTCACCTCTGGCCCCTCAGCTTGTCCTGTATGGTGCTGCTTGCGACGGAGGAACCCAGGCCTCCCCTGGCTCGTCTGCTGGGCTGCCCTGGGCTCAGGCCCAAGCACCCTCATGGGGGATCAGGTGCCACCGAGCGGCAAGCTTGGTGGCCTGGTGTCCGGGACCGTCCAGCAGAGGTGGCCTGCCCTCCAGCTCCAGGCCACAGTGCCCTGCTGAGCCCTCAGTGGGGGCCTAGCCCCAGCCCCATTACCACGACTCAGCCCTGGCAACCCGAGGACGGTGACACCGCCCTGACTGGCCACCTAGTAAGTCCCGAGGTTCCAACTCAGGGGACGCGCCACTCACTGGCCCCCCACCTGGGATTCCCCAGGATCGACCCTGTCCTGAGCCAAGGAACCAGAGTGGTGGCTCCTCGGTGACCCGGACTCAACGAACCAAGAATGAGCTCACTTGGTCCTGCAGAGGGCTGGCAGGAGGTGCAAAATTACCAATAAGGGAACAATCTAGGTGGATTTCTGACTTATCGTGTCATTTTTATAAGCAGATTTAAATGTCATTATTCATTGAAATGCTTGGTAAGTTACACGCGTATACACAAGCGTAGCGACGTGCAAGCGTTAGGCTGTACATGGAACGATGTGGCTCAGCACACAGCCCTTACGCATCATACGTGATTACGTGTGTGTTACATATGGTAACATGGGCGATCAAGTCCCTACTCTGCACGCCTCCAAACAGATAATCTGAAGCCTACATTGAATTAAGCTTAATTAATGGAAAAATACTTTTAATTACTTGAGTCAGGGCATATCAGATGTGAATTATCTGAAATAGGATTTTTTTTAGCAGTTTTTCTTAAGATTAATCTGTAAACTCAATAAACCCTCTCAGTCTTATATCTAGGAGTTTTTTTTTTTTTTAAAGAGCAATGATTTTGTTTCCCTTATTTCACTTTTAAATACATCAATAGCGTTTCATTAAAAATTGGAAATAAAGGGCTCCTGGGTGGCTTAGTCGGTTGAGCACCCAACTTCTCGTTTCCACTCAGGCGATAATCTCAGAGCTGTTAGGTCAGGCTCGACCCGAGGCTCTGGAGCTGCTTAGGATTCTCCCTCTCCCTCTGCCTCTCCTCTCCAAAAAAGAAAAAAACAAGGTGAAAAATGATCTTTCCGAAGCAAAGTGAGTCCATCATCTTATTCCTTAGAGACAGGCAGTTGGAAGCATTGGATAATCTTCTAGACTTTCCACGTATACTACTTGCATTTGGCACTTCTTCATAAAAATCAAATCATATTTTCGCCTGCTTTCTTCAATTTACTTTTTTGATTAATTATCATTATTTTTTTGAGAGACAGAGAGATGGACGTGCATGGGTACAAGAGTGGGGCGTGGGGGGGCGGCGTGGGGAGAGGGAGAGAGAGAATCTCAAGTAGGCTCCACGCCCAGCTGGGAGCCCTCACGGGGCTCGATCTCACCGCCCTGAGCATATGCCCCTAAGCTGAACCACCTGGGCCGCTCAGGTGCTCCCAGGGTGCTTACCTGTTGGTTCTTAGGTCATCGTCCTGCGGGAGTGTGCAGTCGCTTGCTACCTACGTCCAAGGGCAGGAGAGCATGCTGCTGGTTGTGAGCACATCCCCCCCGCCCCCGGCTCCCTGAGGTCCCCAGAGCCCAGCAAATGCCCGGGCCTGGCTCCCTGGGTTCCCTGGAGGGCCGCCTCCTTGCAAGAACGGGAGCACCTGCCGTGTTTCAGGAGGGTTCTTGAGGTCCCGGCCGGGACAGGGCCTCTGTGGCCTCTGCTCACTATCATGGTGACAGTGTTGAGCCTGGGCCAGTCCCAGGGTCCTGCTGCTCTGCTGGGTGCCCCGTCGGCCGCCCTTCCCCGACCCACCCCCGGGGGCTCGGGCTGCCAGGGCCCGCTTGGTCCGAGTGGGGGCCACGACCCTCGGGTGATCTTGGGGCAGTGCTTTCCCCTGGGGCCTTTCCTCTCTTAAAGGTCCTAGGAGAGTTGTTGATTTTCAGTCTTTTCAGCTTTTTCCGTATTGTTGGACACAGTGGTGACTTCCAAGCTCTTCACCTGTGGAACCGGGAAGCCTCTCTGACATATCTTTCTTTGGTTTGCTAAGACTCTTCAGTTTGTAATTTAAAAAAATAAATTTGGAAATATTTGGCTATATTTTTTTTTTCAAATACTTGGTTCTTTTCGAGTTTCTTTCTTTTCTCTTCTGGGACATACAGAATTGAACTCTTGGTATTCTTATGCATGTCCCCGAGACGCTCTTCATGGTTTCCTAATTTTTTTTCTCCCTGTTTTTTAGATGGAATCAATATTGATTCAATAATATTGAATCTGGGCAGTCCTGGTGGCTCAGCAGTTTAGCGCCAGCCTTGGAATCAGGATGTGATCCTGGAGACCCGGGATCGGGTCCCGCGTCGGGCTCCCCGCGTGGAGCCTGCTTCTCCCTCTGCCTGTGTCTCTGCCTCTCTCTCTCTCTGTATCTCTCATGAATAAGTAAATAAAATAAAAATCTTTAAAAAAATAATATTGAATCTATAGTCAGACTTACCAACCCACAGTTTGTCATCTCTGGTCTGCTCAAAAGCCCTCTGATTAATTTTTATATTTCAGTAATTATAAATTTTAGTTCTGGAATTCCCATTTTGTTCTTCTTTATGGCTTCCATTTCTCTGCTCAGATTCCTATTTCTTCCTTCACCACAAGTATATTTCCTGAGCATATTTATCATAATGGCTTGAAAATTTCTGCCTGTTGCTGAATCTGAAACCCTGAGCGACTAGTATCTCTTCACTGCTTTTCTCTTGAGTATTATCCACATTTTCCTCTTCCTTTGTGTGGTCAATAATTTTCAATTGTATCCTGAACCCATAGACACTGGATGTGATAGAGACAATAGATTCTATTATGTTTCTCAGAAGATTATTGATTTTTTTTTTTATTTGCTTGTTTTTGTTTCTCGCAGGCAGTTAACTTGGCTGAACCCTATCTCTAACCCTGTGTCCTTTTGATGAATAACACTGAAATCTGTTCAGCTTTTTTGGCTTGGCTGGGTTCCTGGTAGACTGGCCCACACATGCATAGTTTAGGGGTCAGTCAGAGATCTGGGCAGAGTGTATATCCAGAACACGGGACTTTCCCTCTCTGTTTCTCTCCTTTTCTTTATTTCTTCCTTTTCTTTCTAACTGCCGTGGTCACCCTAAAAACTCTGTCCTGTTTTCTCCTGCTAGAAACCCTGTGGATTCCCTCTCTGAATCTTAGCCCCACCAGTGGGCAGTGACTGGTGCTTGTTTTCAGGTGGAGAGATATACAAAAGGCGACCTCATTCATTGCTGCTCCTTTATTCCAAACGTCAACTCTCTTCGTTTATTATTAGGTGATACACAAAGAAGACTGCAGAAGACGAGACAATGAAACTAATTATTCTGCATGAATTTCAAGAGAAAACGATGTGAGATACGAATATTGGTCAAGATGAAGCAGTTTTGTAGATTAAGAGACTTTAGGCAAGGGTAAAACATATAAATTAGTTATTTAGAGGGAAATGGATAGGATTTATGCGCCATGCCATAGTTATAGGGTTGTCCCAATTTATGGAATAAAAAAAGCACTTGAATGTCATGAGAACTACATACAATTAATCACATACAATTTTAATGTATACAGAATATAATTTTTATTTTTTTATTTTATTTTTTATTTTTTAAAGATTTTATTTATTCATTCATGAGAGACACACACACACAGAGAGGCAGAGACACAGGCTGAGGGAGAAGCAGGCTCCATGCAGGGACCCCGATGTGGGACTCGATCCCGGGACTCCAGGATCATGCCCTGAGCTGAAGGCAGGCGCTAAACCGCTGAGCCCCCCAGGGATCCCCCAGGAATATAATTTTTAGAGCATAAAGTGAGCATTTGCCAATTTTTCTTCAAGGCAGTTTCCTAGGAATCACATATACTCACATTTTATTCTATTTGGTTGTATATTTTTAATAAATCAAAAAATATTTTGCATGCACGCACCCTCAGAAAAAAATAAGTCAACACTACTTTTTTACTTTATCAGCAATAACTGTCAACCCCAGGTACCATATTTATCGAAGGTCAGCTTCATGGGATTGAATGAGAAAATAGCCGTTTATTGTTTTTGCCCCAGAGACCTTCATTCAGCTGAACTAACGGGACTTTAACAGTGTGAGGATAGAGACCGTTAAGCAGACGGTGATTTGGTGCTAATTTCTGTGAAGCCCGGGGATGGGAAGAAGGAAGGAGGACCGCAGGGCAACGGATCCCAGTGTCTGCTCCTCCCGAGAGCTGGCCTGCTCGCTCTCAGCCAGCGGGGGCCCCGTGTCTACCATACATCACCCCCTCATAAGGCTTCATATTGTACTAGAGCCTATTAATAAAGGTGCTGAGATTTCTGCGGCAAGGGAATCCATTCAGTGGTGTTTCATCTGCTGTTCCCTAAACATATTTGACTACAAATGTCTTGTCCACATATGAAGGGGTGATGATAAAAGTCGTTCTCTAGGAACAGACTGCTGGCTCAGAGGGGCAACTGGTCATTCAGTGTGTTAATGAGATCTGACTCCCTGGGATTCGGCATGTAAAGTGGGAAGGAGCCCAACTCCAGTAGGTTGATGGCCTGGACTTTGAGCAAAAACTCTCTTAATTTGGATGTTTCCGAGTGCTTGACCTATGAAAACCCACTGAGGTGTCCCAAGGAAAGAGAAAATTTGCCACTAAAGCACCTTACTAATATCTGATGATATTAGCATCAGCTATTAGTTGATGATATTAGATATTAGCGTTCTAGATGTGGGTCTCTTTTTCCCCCATTCTGCAGGTCTGGGCCTAGGTACGTAAGGATGTGTTTGGCAGACAAAGGCGGAGTGTGTGTCGAGGGCAACTTGAGAGTTGAGCTGCGGCACATTAACACTGGGTTTTCGTGGATGGATGTGGATGTCTGATGTCAACCGAGTGGATGGGCCTCTCAGAAGTACTGTTTGGACCCTTACAGTGGACCATCAGTTCATTCTAGGAAATCTCACCCAGAGAGAATCCTTTTCATCCCTGTGGCCATAAATCTGGTTAATCCACCTTAGGTATCCCTATTTGTACTCATAAAAAGATGACCCTTAATATCCAAGGAAGTCAGACTCGGTGGATCCTATGAATAATTCTAAAAATAAGTTCTCTTATTAATAATAAGAGATAATCATTCTCTTACTGATACTTGCTCTCCCTTCTTGATGTTATGGATGCACAACCATTGCTCACAATTCTCCTCCCCCCTTGTTTACCCTGGCAAATGTTCTAAAGGACTCAGCTCTGTATCCCCTCTAATGTAAAACATTCATCAACACCCACACTAACAGAATTAACTAATTATTCCTTTTTGCTTCCTTAGCACATTCCTTATTTGTTCATAGCGTATTGGAGTTGTTTGTTCATTTACTGTGACATTCTTGCGGGCTGGTTTCTGATGTTTCAGTTTGGTCTTGCTTACAGTCGTATTTAGGCCGTGTCCAGTACCTAGTGGTACTCGATGTGCTCAGTAAACATTAGTCGGCTGAATAAAAAATAAACATGAGAGTTCTTTCTTTCTTTTTCTTTCTTTCTTTCTTTCTTTCTTTCTTTCTTTCTTTCTTTCTTTCTTTCTTCTTTCTTTTCTTTTTCTTTCTTCTTTCTTCCTTTTCTGTTTCTTTAATGTTCCCTAACTCTTGTCCAGGTCTAGGTTGTATGAATTTCAGTTCCTTCTTCCAAGATACATTTTTCCAATTATGTACCAAAGGGACAACAATCTTGGCCTCCTCTTTAAAAAAAAAAAAAAACAGTACATTCACAGAGGTCATAAAACGAGTATGTATCATTTTTGGATGCTTCCTACATGAGGGACTACTTGCTTCATTTTTGCTGAATATAGATTATCCAGAATAAAAAGAAAATGATTACTTGGGACTAACAGAAAGTTATTTTAAGTGCGACAGAAATTACCACATTATTTTTTTCCTTATCTTTTCTACCTTTGGGTCACAATATTTTCAACTGAGGCAATATTTCTGACAGCGCCTGTTTGTTTTTACAATCTACAACAGAATGTCATATTTTAAGAAGATAAATTCTTTGGGTATGGTTCCAATCAATTCCAGGAACACTGCTAACTGGCACAGAGCAGTTGGCAGCAGCCTGCTGTCAGTTCCGGGCATCCCGTGCACCTACCCAGCTCTTCCACTGTGGAAATTGGCGATTACATGGCAAAACAATGGAAGTGAATGATAAACCAAATATCAGTACTTACATATTAAAATACATATATACTGTATACACTCTCAGTGTATTTTGTTCAGGATTTGAGACAGCGACAGGTTTAATGAGCTGATGTTACTGTAGCTACCTAAAGAGTGAAACGGTTTCCTGATGTAGACTCTTGACTCTTACTTAAGTTGATCCATAATTGTTAAGAAACACTTTTAAAGAGGAGGGACAGGTATCACTAGAATGTTTAAATGTAATGAAAAATGATGAAAATTTATAAAGTGGTTGGGCACTTAGATAGGCAACAAATGCTACTATCCCCAACCCTCTCACAGATGAAATACAGTGTTTGAGTCTTGGGGAATTTAAAAACAAGCAAAAACATTCAACAAGTTAGTATTAAATCAGTGTTTTTTTAAAGTAATCATTCTTAAAGTAAGAACTGATACCCATCTCTTCATTTTCTATTACATTGCATGGAATTGAGCAAATACCATTATGAGTAAAATCTCACACCTTAGTGAATGATGCTTATTTTAGCACATATCTAGGTTGATACGTGTGAATGAATTTAAAATCTTACTTTAGAATTGCTAATACATTAGAAAAAACTCACCTTTTGCTATTTACTTACATAGAATTTTTAGCATCTTCATAGGAAATCAATAATTTAAAGAAATTCTGAAATTTGATGAATCCATATACTTTCTGATTCTGGGTATGTTCTATGTCTTGAAGGTCTGTGTCAACATAATTGTGTATGATCTAATTACGAGGTAAGTAAAAAGACTGACCACTAGCAATATGGAACTTAATATCTAAAAGAAAAATTCATCAAGTAAATCAATGAGGAAGTAACTATTATTTCAATACATTTTAATGATCGCATGTTTTATTAATTTATGTATCACTCATTAGCAAGGAAGAGTTTCATAAATGAGAGATGCTTCTGGGGTTGATAAAAAAGATAGAAGAATCAGATAAAAGAGATTTTTGAAGAATACATAACAAAGACTGAGGAAATTTAAGCTTCCTCAATGTAACTGAGGTTGTCTTATACTATTGTATCTGTGTATAAAATTTTGAGAGCACATTGAGCTGTGAGGCATATTAGCTTTAGAATAAAAATATCTGGGTTCCAGGCCCAATCTTTTAGTGACAAACTTCTTAGTTTTCTCTCATTAAAAGTGGGTATGTTGACACCAAAAGTAAAGGCAATAAAAGCAAAAGAAAGCGAGTGAAACGACATCAAACTAAAAAGCTTCTGCACAGAAAAAGAGACCATCAACAAAATGAAAAGGGCAACTTACTAAATGGGTGAAAATATTCTCAAATCATGTATCTGACAAAAGGATAATATCCAAAATATATATTAAAAAAAGAACCTCATACAACTCAACAGCAAAAACACAAACAATCTGATTTAAAAAGTGAAATGAGAATCTGAACATTTTCCCAACCAAACAGATGTCCGACAAGTACAGGAAAAGAGGTTCCACATCACTCACCATCAGGGAGAAGAAGTTGAAACTGCAATGAGATATCACCTCCCAGCTGTCAGAGTGGCTACTACAAACAGGTATAAATAAAAAATAAAAAATAGAAGTGTTGGCAATGAGGTGAAGATGGCCAAAACATGGAAGCAATCAAATATGCATCAATGGATGGACAAAGATGTGGTGTGTGGTGTGCATGGCACATACACATATGAACGTTATTCAGCCATAAAGAAGAATGACATCTTGCCATTTGTGGGAAGATGGATGAACCCTGAAGGCATTATGCCTAGTGAAATAAATCAGACAGAAAAAGATCTCATATGATCTCACTTCTAGGTGGAATCTTAAATAAGCAATAAAACTGAGCTCCTGGGTACAGAGAACAGAAGAAGACTGGTGGTTGCCTGAGATGAGGTTGGGAGTGGGCAAAATGGGGTCAAAAGGTACAAATTTCCAATTATAAAATGAATAAATCATGGGGCTGTAATGCACAGTAGGGTGACTGTAGTTAAGGATATTTGTATTTAATATTTGAAAGTAGCATGAAGAGTCAATCTTCAAAGTTCTCATCATGAGAAAAAAATTTGTAAAAATATATGGTGATGGATGTTAACTGGATTTATCGTGGTGGTCATTTTGCAATATATACCAAATTGAATCATTACATTGTATGCCTGCAACTGATATAATCTTATGTCAGTTATACTTCAATTTAAAAAAAAATCAAAATCAAGTTTAAAAATAGGTGTGATAATGACTGTTCTATCTAAGCACCTCATATAGCTATTAAGAGGAGAGCACATGAAAGTCAGGGAAATGTTAAAAGCATCACAAAACAATGCAGCTTTCCACAGTAGGAGGAGAACGCAGGTATTTGGAATTCTGAAAACAACTCTGCTTATGAACTTCTATACACTTACCTTACGTGAACTTTGGGGTTTGACTTTCCAAAACTTATTTTTACCTGCTTTTCAGAATATTGTTGCACTTCTGTTCTAAAAACAAATACTGGTAATGTCCTCAATGAATCATTCTTAAAAATAGCACTTCCTTGTACTTTAGTTTTCTTATATGGTTCTCTTGCAATTACAAAGAAAAGATTTCAGTAGGAATTTCATTTTGCTACGAGTTTTTGTTTTCTCTCTGCGGTTGTCATTTAAAAAAATATTAATTTGTTTATTAGAGAGAGAGAGAGAGAGAGAGAGCACAGCCAGGGAGAGAGGCAGGCTCCTGGTCGACAGGAAGGCTGTGGCGACGCTGGACCCCAGGACCCTGGGACATGACCTGAGCTGGGGGCAGATGCTTAACCCACCGGGCCACCGAGGCGCCCCTGCTGTTGTCATGTTAAGCAGTACTTACTTCTATCTCTGGGATTTTTCTTGCGTTTTGAACTGCGGTCTGAGTTTTCCAAACAGAAGATGCATTCCTTTTTTATCTCAAGAAACATGTTAGCCTATTGCATGTAATGAAGAACAATTGCTAACTCTTATTAATATATGCCTGGACTAACTTTTGCTGAATCTGTTATAGGGTTGGCATTGGCACAGACCTTGAAGCTCTCAGGTCTTTTGGGACCTGGTGTGATGTAATAAATCAGCTGCGTGTTAGATAATATAAGGTACGTGGGAATGAAGTCCCCCAGCTCTTAATCGATTATTTATGGTGCCTGCTAGGTACAGAGGACAGTTTAATTCATTTAACCACGAGGCTCTTTTCCTGACTAGAAGATTTATTTTTAACACCTTTAAAAAGGGTGAAAATAGGTATCCAGTTGATAATACCAAAATCACAATAGCCTACAGCAAGGGATATAAAGGTTTCTTCTCAAAGTTTATTTCCACTAACAAAATACTAAAAGTTTACCAAAGTAAATTCTTTAAATTTAAAGAAATACGATGAATAAATAATATAGTGATCCTTGGGGAAAAAAAACAGGAAACAATATGTGGCATTTTTTCATAGTTAAAATGCTTTCTGCCTTTTTTCAAGGCAGCTGGGAAGATGGTGGAAATGAGAGTGAGCGTGCCTACCAAAGACAGCCAACCGTCTTTCAAGAGAAGACCATGGTCCTGCTTGGAGAAACTGGCCAGGAGAAGCCCCCTTGACACGACAAAAGCATCAGTCTGGGCTTTCAGAGGCCCAAGGAGGCCAGGGAAGGCCGCCATATTGACAAAAAATGCCCATCCTGGAAATGTCTCCGTCTGAAGGTGGATCTGTCTGGCGTGGCCACCAAGATGACGATGCAGAAGACCACTGTCGTCCAGGGAGGCTACCTCCACTGTATCTGAAGGTACAGCCACAGGAACATGTCCCTGCACCCACCCCCTGCTTCAAGGATGCCCAGACCACTCAGGGACTGTCACAGGGGCAAGTGCTGGCCCTTGAGCAAGACTGTGTGCTTCCTTGTGCTCAAAGTCAAGAAGACGCCAAGAAGTGGTTCCAGAAGTTCTGAGATGAAGCTTCTGACCACACCTTCAAAGGAAATCAAGCTTTTTCCCATTAAAAAAAAAAAAAGTTTTCCAAATGAAGCCCTTAAGATAGATTCGAGAGCTTCCGGGAGACATCCCAACTTCTGTTCTCCGACCAATTTTATAACATTGGTTTCTGTGTTTGGTATTGCAGTCCACAATCCGGAAGGCAGAGAGGGTACAGTGAAAGTAGGGCATGGTAGGGAAGTGAATCTCTGCCTGCACGTAAATTAGCCCCAATTAAATTAGCCGTAAATTAGAAGTTCAATGTGGTCCTCTTGGCTTCTTTTCCAGCTAGCATGTTCCATTGACTGCACACACAATAGCCCCAAATCACAGCCTGATTAATAATCTCCACGTTGTATCTATTCAATCACGGATGGTAGCAGTACATAAAATGTCAACCATTCCTTGTTTTCGAGTACGCTGAATAATACAAATATTCTCATACTTGTGGTGATTAGTGACATCAGAAGAAAAACAGACACAGGTCCATCATTTAATCAAGAGTCCCAGAGCAGTACTTTAAGTTTTTTATTAACAAAGATTCTACGTTATTTAGTGTGTGCTATTGGTTTTCAATATTGGAAAAAAATATTACAATTGACTTCTACGTCTGCTATGTTAAATATAAGGAGTCTATCGAAAGTCTTCCCTAACCAACACATTTGAGCCATTATACTAAATTCTCAACAGCAGTCTTTTAGAAAAGAAAAGAGGACTATCTATTAAGGTAAGTGGAGAAAAAGAGAATAGCAAAAATAAAGAGGAAAGAAATATTATTTTCTATTTTTTCAATCTTTTTGTCATCAGAATATGTTCACAGCATTTTTTTTTTTTTAATGATCTCGTTTGTTGAATTTGTCCCTGGGGTATATATCAGTTTGATCATGCCCCCACATTCCTCTCCACTCAACAGTTGGAGGTGAGGTCAATAATAATACTTACCAATCTGGCCAAATGTTAATGTAGGAACAATTGTAAGATTCAAGGTAGGGCAAGTCCAGTCTTTCTGTGGGGTGTTTCTGATGGGACTAGCAGCAAGAATTCTCTCTTCTCTGTGGGCATCAGTACGAAGTGTATTTCCAAGAGTTTCCTCGGGGCCAAGTCTCCTATCATGTGAGAGAACCCGGGAAGTGGAGTGGAACGAGTCCTGGAGGACCAAGCCCCCAGTTCTAATCTGTAGAGCCTTGGAGATGCCTTGTTCCTACATCCCTTCATTTAATTCTCAGAGATATTCTAGATCCTTCCAATCTACCCCAGGTTTAGCTTTAACTATGTTGATTAGGATTTCCTTCACTTGGAACTGAAAATCTCTGCCTTAAGTTGCATGTTTTCAAGGGAATGTCAGAGGATACTGTAGCCGCTCGTTCTACAACCCTCTTTCCACTCTTCCTCAATGACTCCTCTCTACCAAATCTTATATTGAAATTGGGGATCTCCATTCCACGGGCTTATTTATACCTATGATGTGGGTGTTATTGGGATTCCCCATTTACCTTTATCGGCCTCTGCTATTCAACGATGTAATCTGTGAGTGTGTGGGCATGCACGTGTACTGTGTTTACTGTAAATTCTGGATCTCTCCAGTAGACCCAGGAGGATTAGTTTTCTCAACTTTTCTATGTGACTTCTCCTGTTCAATTTCCAAATCTGTGTGATAATCACTCATCTTTTTCCCTGGTAGATCTCCTAAATTCTTTTGCAACTAGGTTATAATGTTTAACTTACAAAGAAAATTAAGAGGTGTTCCCAAGTTTCCTCCCTTGAAGGAAAATTATTTTTCCATATAGTTGAAGCATGACTGACTTTTTAAAAAGTTACTTTAGCCCTGTGGAGAAAATCTTTATTTATAATATTCACTTTACATCTATATCTTTTCAAATATCTATATAAATACTACCTTATCTGCTACCACCTGAAATTTATAATTTATTCACAAAACATTTTTCATAACTTATGTCTTCTCTAGATTTGTATTTTTCCATGCTTTGTCTGCTTTTTTCCAAAAGTGAAAAAAGAAACAAACAAAACAAAACAAAACAAAACAAAAAAAAACCAAAACACCAAAAACAAAAACAAACCATATGGAGTCTGAAGCTAATATACAATTAGACATAAAATTAAAGCAATACAAAAAGTAAAATATCCCCCAAATCTAAACATGTAGTTAAACCCTTAATATTCAGATGAATATCTTATCTTCAAAATTAAACTTTTATTCTGAGATCATTGTAGATTGATACGCAATTCTGAGAAATAACATGAGGAGATCGCTTGTGTCCTTGACCCAGTTTTCCCCAGTAGTAGCATCTTATAAAGCAAATGATCAAAGTGGCATTTCCAATCAGTGAAAAAAGAGACCTATTTAATATGTGGTGCTAAAGTAACTGGTTAATCAGAAAAAAAATAATAATATAGCTACGCTTTGTTTATTACTCAAAAATAAACTACATACAGAGCATATGGGACTGTAAAACTGTATTTCTAGAAGAACTAGAAGAAATATGGAGATGGGAAATGCCTGTCAAAAGTGAAATAAATGCCCCCAAATAAGACATAAGACTGAAGAATTTTCCTACATGGAAGATACAAACATCTTCAGCAGATCCTCTGTAAGTCCAGATCTCTGCAAGACTGAGAGCAAGGGGAAAAGGGGAAATTGATCCCATGCTGGAGGGAAAGAAACTAAATGCTCCATCTCCAGAGTAAGGAGTTACCGGGTCTTAGCCACATCCTCCTGTCCTTCTGTCCTGTGGGGTCTGCTGGGAAGTGTGCCCACCCAAGGGCAGCTTCGCCCCATCCAGGAGCCATCAGGGCCCAGGGCCTAGCCACCCTGAGCGAAATCCCCTGGGGGGCTGCGTATCACACAGCTGCAGGGGGTTCCGTGCAGGTGTTAACCAGCCGACCCATCACCTGTACACTGCAATAAATAGCTTAGCACTACTAAATCCAGGAAATACAGAAGTGCGAGTGACACAAGTAAGAAGGAAAATGGAGTAGCTGGCCCCAGAAGGAAATAGCCTTTACTTGATGCCCTAAAACTACATGATCGGATTCTCAGAGGTGATGATTAAGAAAATACTGCTTCGAGGAATAATAAGTTGTTACGTGCAAGATTAGGAACGGTAATATCCTAATAATGATGTTACAGTAAAGGAGTAATCTAAGAACATGAACTTCATACCTGAAAACAACGGTATTGCCAGGATAAAAATAGCTCCAGGGAAAACTGAGAGAATTTAGATATTAACTAACACCTAGAATTATAGTCTTTGAGAATAGTAGAGACCAAGGCCTCTCTGTAATATCTGTTTTTTCAACCACTGTACAAAATGCCCCCCGAAGCTCCTTCAAAAGTTAAAAAGAAAAAAAAAAAAGGCTCTATCCTCAAATAGCACCAACACCTAAAAGAGGAGACGTGTGACTGAGATTTCATCCGAAGGGGTAGGCTGAGTAGCTCTAAAATTTATTTAATAGGAATATCAGAAGGAAAGGATGGAGAGAAAGACAATGAAAAACAAAATTTTTCCAACATTAAAAAAATAGCCCTGAATGCCAAGAGAAAATAATAAAGCAGAGCTTACACATTCAAATAAAAATGAAACAGACTATACATTCTCAGAACAACAACAACAACAAAAAACCCTATAGATTAAAAGTTCACAAAAATCTTAAATTTTTCCAACTAAACGCAGTTCCTGACCAAAGAGCAAAACTCTAGTACTGGACCTCTCCGTGACAAGAAGACAAAGGAGTCACGTGGTAAGAAGTCAACAGAGTGATGACGGCAATCTGAAATGCAAGAATATGTTTCTAGAGATTAGTCTCCTAGGAAATAATAAGACTGTAACAACCTGGTGTTTATGATATAAATTGGAGTATTTGTAAATTAATTATATATACCCTGTATGTGTAACACTCTCCAGGCTGATCAGTTTATAAAAGGCTTTTCAACCGCTGATGTGAAGAAAATACAACTTTTTAGCTTGTTAAGCAGCCATTGTGAGTAATGACCTTCCCCGAATTCATCCAGAACCCCTTCTCCCATCCCCTTGTCCAAATAACACACAGATCGTCACATCTCATTACTGTCACGTAGGGTAGCTGTTTTTAGTATGTATGATTGAGGAATTAGTAAGAACGGGGGCCTCTCCACTGTTCTGGAAACCTCACCCAATCAAGAGTTAGGCTTCAAGGTCACCGGGTCGGGGCAGCCGGCTCCACGGTAAGAGCATCCAAAAGGACTTTTGTCAAGATAAGGGTGGACGGAGATCCCTTGGTGGTCTCCCGCATTATCCTGATCAACTGGAAGTCCAGAGGGGCACCAGACAGATTTACTACTTAGGAAAAGAGGTAAATCACAGACGGCACACGTACCTTCTCTTTCAGGAAGACCTCCTTCAAACGATACAAACCTCCAGTTACAAAATACATCAGTTCTGGGGGCCTAACGTACAGCCTGGTGATTACAGTTAGTAATAGGGCGCTGCACATTTGACAGTTGCTGAGGGACCAGATCTCAAAAATTCTCATCACAAGAAAGAAATCGTAACATGTATGGGGATGCATGTTAACTAGACCTACTGTGGTGGTGATCTGATGATATATGGAAATATCAAATTCTTATGTTATGTAAACTAATATAATGTTAGTGTATATATATAACTAATACACTATTATATGTCTGTTATACGTCAACGAGAAAAAGATCTTCCCTACGCCCCAGGCTGCATCTCGGGAATGAGAATCGCCCAGTGAAACAGATACATCCGATTTCTGGTAAGAATCCCAACCGATGAAGTAATGACATATTTAAAAGACTTAGAAGGCAATTTGGGAAGACTGAGTTAAGGATTTATTATTATTATTGTTACAGGGTTTTTTTTTTTATGGATTGTTGATTTTTTTTTAACTTCTAGAGAGGACACCACCCCTACCCCAAGCAGGTGACATATGCCTCAATACTAGTAACGTGGCTTTTCCTTGGTATGAAAACCAACGACAAAGCCCGCACTGTCTGGACACTGCCCTATCACCCCCGCCTTCGCATCTTTCAGTGCTGCCCTCCAGAGGTCAGGGCACAATACGAACTAAAGAACAACGCCGTCAATATTGATGCTTATTCCCACCTGATTTTCTACCCTTTTTAGATGTGGTCTGTGTATACAATGGGATATCCCTCAGCTATTATACCCACCATGTGCTTCGACGTGGATGGACCTGGAGGGTCTGATGCTGAGTGAAATAAGTCAATTGGAGAAGGACAAACATTATATGGTCTCATTGATTTGGGGAATATAAAAAGTAGTGAAAGGGAATAGAAGGGAAGGGAGAAGAAATGGGTAGGAAATATCAGAAAGGGAGACAGGACATGAGAGACTCCTAACTCTGGGAAACGAACTTGGGGTGGTGGAAGGGGAGGAGGGCGGGGGGTGGTGGTGAATGGGTGACGGGCACTGAGGGGGGCACTTGATGGGATGAGCACTGGGTGTTATGCTATATGTTAGCAAATTGAACACCAATAAAAAATAAATTCATAAAAAAAAGAAACAGACAAACAAAAGATTCAGACACCTTCACACCTACACCCAGCTCTCTGCCGACACCTTCAGCTAATAATATGAGCATCCGACTTATTTCACATCAAAATATAAAACCCTTAATATAGTCTATTGAGATATGACATATTATATGATATTGATAAAATATTTAAATAGAATATATTTTTAAAAACTTTCTTATCTCTCTTGTGTTTCATATATATATATATATATATATATATATATATATATACTTTTATTCTATGTAATCTTCTTAGAGTTGAATACAATTATTGCTAAGATAACTCAAAAAGCTTGGCCTAAGTCTTCCCTGAGGTCTCCTTGTAGCTCTATCAGGGATCAGACGGCAGATTACTCTGCAACAGACAACCTCGTCCATAACTTTTTTGCCCACTTGCCCAGCTGGAGTTGCTAATACCTAAATATTAGGTATGCTAATACCTAAATATTAGGTATTTAGATATTAATAAATACCTAAACCGACTGGCAACCACCTTTCAGGCAGGTTATGTCACTTTCATTACATCATTATTTTGTAGATGAATTTTTTAAGTGTTTTACAGTCCTCAAGTCTACTTTGCGCTACTATTCCTATTGCTCACAATTTTTTTTTTATAACTGAACACTAACGTTGCTGAACGTCTATGTTTTTCTAGCATCGATTTTTCAAAACCTTAAATAAATGTAAAAGTGACAGAGCAGGCAAGATGAACTGAGACACTTTTATAGGTTATATACCTCAATTTGCTTTCCAGGCAAAGGCAAAAAAAAAAAAAAACAAAAAACAAAACAAAACAAAACAAAAAAACCAAAAAACCAAAAAACAACCCAAGACACCAAATTAGTAATGATTCACCTCTAGATACCATATCTTACTTCCTAGTTTGAAAATAACATTGCTCCCTATTATTATCCCTTTGTTACTGTACTACTAAATATAAAATCTGTTTTTATACACGTTTTCTTCCTTGTGGCTTCAATAATTTTAGCCCAAGACATGACAACCTAACGAAATACAATGACTGTTGCACTGAACTCTTGTGGGCCAGGATTCATTCTTCACATGTTGCCTTTGAGTGTTTATTCTCTCTCAAGAGAGTGGGGCTCTAGGAACAAATGAGAACGGCGTGGTGTGATGGGAGAGTGGGTGGGGGATCTGGTGAGTAAACGAGCTCTGACAATTGAGGGCAGTGAGCACCACGAGGGAGGAAAGTGTGGTGGGAAGAGCGCATGTGGGGAGGAAACGAACCCAGGGCGGTTACCAGTTTCCTTGGGAGCTATTTCTAAGTATTTACAGAACACAGGGTTACTAAATCAGTCACATGTTAAGTTGCTCACGTATTTCCTTATTCGGGCGAGTATCATGGGCAGAAGCCAGAAGGCAAAGCAAAGAATTTTAAAAACCGAAGAGTTGATGAAAAGGAGGATGCCATATTTAAGATTTCCCAGGAGCTGGAAGAAATGAGGCAAGGTGGCTAATTGTACGAGGGGTGAAGGCCCCGAAGGAGTTGAGAATGACAAATCAGGCTTTCTAGCTTAGGCCGCGTAACACACGGCCTGGTGACTGGGATTTATTTGCACAGAGGAGTTTGGGGGCCTAAGAATGGAAAGGACGATAGGTTGAGGGTTAAGGTCCCCGGCCTTGAGGCGTCTGGGGCCATCAAGGGGAGCTGCCCAGGGGTCGGAGGAACAGGAGGTTTGGGAACTCAGCGACAGCATGAGGATGGACATGGACAGCAGAATCCTGAGCAGAAGCACAGCCGTCATATTTGGAGCCACGGGAGCGAAGGGAGTTGTTCCAGGAGAATATGAGGATGGGAAAGGTGAGTTTGGACTAAAGATGAAGGGAACCACGTGAGAGAAGAAACCTGCAAACGCACATTATGGAAGATGGCCAGAAAAACAGGGACACGCACGAAAAAAGTCTAAACCTGGCTGTGCTTCTAAAACCAACGTATCCTAAACTGTTCACTTCACTCCTTGGTCTCGTTTTTTGTCTTTTTAAAATAACAAAGAAGCCCACATGTTAAATTTTATTAATTGTATGACACTTTAAAAAAGAAAATAGTGCATGTTATAGGCTGAACTGCGTCCTCCCCAAATCGCTAGGTTGAGGTCGCAACGCCCAGTACTTCAGAACCCATACAGGCTTGAGGCCTGGAAGTGTTTTCTGGGTTCCACCGGCTTGAGCTACTGCTCAGGGCCTGAGACGGAGCTGTTGCCCGGGGTTGCAGACACAGGGGCTGCTCCGGGCCTTGAGACAGCAGAGCCAGCAAAAGATCAGTCCTGATGAGCCTCAATATCTAACACAATCTGCCCTGCTAGCTGCCCTAGTCTTGCTTGGGGCTAGGCACCCCTTCTTCTATCTGATTCTCCCTTTCGGAATAAGGGTATCTACCCTGTATCTGCACCGCCATTACAGTTGGGAAGCAGAGAGCTGACCTGGTTTCATAGGTTCACAGCTAGAGGGAAAATGTACCTGCAGGTGCATCTCACTTCAATGTCGTCCACACTTGATTTAGGTTATAGTTGGAGATCGTGGACTGAGACATGAAGCTGTGATGGGCTAAGACTTTTGGGCTGTTTCAGTGGGAATGAGTGTGTTCTCCATGTGAGAAGGTCGAGCATTTTGGGGGATTCAAAAGGTCGAGGGTTATGGGCTGAATGTTTCCCGTGAGATTTATATGTTGAAGTCCTAACCCCTAGTGCCTGAAAACATAAGCATATTCGGAGACGAGGGCTTTAAAAACTTAATATTAAGTTCATAGGAGGTCTTTAGGCCTAGTCCAATGACTGGTACCCTTGTAAGGAGGGAAATTTGGATGTAGAGACCCATCAGACATGTTTGCCCACAGAGACAACCACATGGAGCCGGAGGGAAGAGACAGCCATCTCTGAGCCAGACCCCATAGATGGCCTCACGGTGAAACCAATCCCGCTGACACTAATCTTGGATTTCTAGCTTTCACAGCTGCGAGGAGATACATGTCTATGGTAGCCAGCTAGTCCGCAGTATTGGTTATGGTGACCTCAGCAAGCTAATGAAGCTCACGTTCTTTTATTTCTAACAATAGCATGACACAGGTCTTACTTTGTCTACTTTAAAGATGAAACAGTTGAGATTTTGTGAAACTCAAAGTGTAAATGGAAGGAAAAAAAAAAAGACTTAATCTTTGGTCTTATGAAAGACCCAGTTCTTTCATCATACCAGAAGTGCTACTGGGTCACAAAAGTAAAGGTGTGTATGTAGAACCGCATTCTCACAACACTCTTTGCTCTCTGATTAAATATCTATAGCCTTATATTTAAATACGCATACATTAGGTACAATATTTTATTCACTTCTTAAGAATTAAAGATAGATCATAGAAACACTAGATTATAGAAAGTTCAAATGGAAACTGAAATTTTGTTTCATTTATATTCATTTATGGAGAGTAAAAAATAAAGTATTTCTAAAGGAGTTATGGCTGGTTGACTGCTCAGGTGGGAGAGACGGTTGGCTGAGTGCCCACTATATGTCAGTACTATTAATACTTCATTATCTTAATGCTTACTATGAAATAGTCAAATTATCCCTCTTTTAAATGAGCTACAGAGGTTGGACAACTTTCTAATAGTCGTTTCTCTAATGAGATACGTGAACCCAGGTCATTTGGCCCCAGAGTCTATGCTCTTAACCACAAAACCATAGTCCCATTTCACAGCAATTTGTCCAGGGTGTAGACCTTGTTTTGACAAATCATTAGAGAATACTTGTCTAGTCACTGGAGTATTTGTTCCCCTAACACAAGAGTCTTTCTCCTTCAGTAGTGTCCTATTAATTATTTTCTAGGATTTGTGCAGGCAACTCAAATTCGTTTTCAAGTGGGTAGAGTAGATTTGAATCTGGTAAAAAATATTTGGGCTGTGCTTGCCGCTACAAATGTGAATAACAATGAATTTTTTAAATAAACAAAAAAGTTACTAATGCTATACATTTTAAGAAGGCAGGACATTCAGGTGTTTAAATGTTTAATTATCATATAGATAACAACTACAGAACTAATTAACTATGGGTTGTTTTGTATCTGCCACGGAGGAGAAAAATAGTAATTTTTAGAAACCATCAATTATTTTTCTTTGCAAAAATTATGGGAATAGAATCTGCTGTAAGATTACCTTATAAAATTTTAGCATATTAGAGATCTACACTTCTGTGATTATTAATTTAGCTAAACAAGTATTTAATGAGAAGCAAAAATATGAGTTTCCATTACCACAGTGATGAGGGGAAAGAGTGTGTGCATGAATGAATGGTAAAATTACAAGGATACATTTTCAGGACACACCCAGATTTGATAGAAAGATCTCAGGAAAAGACTAGGGAAGTAAGTTCACAGAAGGAGAAGGAAAAACAGACCGTGTCGTGGATGTTAAGGGAAGAGTTTCATTGAAAATTGAAGATATTGTCAATGGAAATTGAAAAGGTAGCTTAAAATGTTCCAGAGGGAGCAAGGAGCTGGCCTGAAAGGCTGCTGCCGAGAAAGCCTGATGCATCAACCTAATCCGTTCTTTTCATTCTCTCCTTCCTCCACAAACAACAAAGGAAGAGATTTTGAAGAAAATAGAGATGGAAAATCACAGCATTGCACCTACGCTGAGATTATGCTTATTTACATATAGCCTGGATTTTGTGTTTCATCCATTTCTTCATCCTACAAAATCTCATAAATAACAGTGTTCAATCTCCCTCCTGGCACTGAATGAAGACTCTTTCGGGTGCCCGGGGGGCTCAGTCGGGGAAGCGGCCGACTCCTGCCTTCAGCTCAGGTCGTGATTTCAGGGTCCTCAGATCGAGCCCCAGGTCAGGCTCCCCACTCAGCCTGGAGTCTGCTTGTCTCCCTCTCCCTCTGCTCACTCTCTCTGTCTTTCTCTTTCAAATAAATAAATCTTAAAAGAAGGAGAAGAAGAAGAAGAAGAAGAAGAAGAAGAAGAAGAAGAAGAAGAAGAAGAAGAAGAAGAAGAAGAAGAAGAAAAAGAAGAAGAAGAATCTTCAAGGCCAATGTTCCCCCTTGCTAATTCTCTCTTATAACTTCTATCAGCATCTGCTCTGTTTTCTGGACTTCTACTGTTTTCACAGTCTTAAATGCCCTTAATTCTTTAGATCTTAAAAAAAAAAGCAAGAAAGAATGCAAAGTTCAACAACAACAACAGCCCTTTTGACCTTGGATTTTCTTCTGAGTAAGCCAGGATATGAAGTTTTAGCATTTAATATGGAAACCCAATGGCATGATGATAAATACTGAGTCTGGAGCCATTTTGTTTTAGTTTTTATTTCCAACTGTAGCACTTGTGCTACTTCAATGCCTGAGTTTCCTCATTTCACGGATACCCCCACCTCTTACGGTTATTGTAAGTACTGAATGCGTAAATGTTCATGTAATAATTAACAGCTCAGTTTGTGTTAACTATTATTATCCTTAACATTATTACCTTTCAGTGTTTTCTTTGCCTCACTAGGGAGATTGCCTGTAGTGTCTCTCCACCCCATAGTGTCTCTCCACCCCACCCCAGGAGGAGGGCGAAGATCGAGCCTTTCCAGACCACACAAGAGGACAAAAAGTCTTTAACTGATTTTGACTGAGTTTAATGGGCTGTTAGTTTGATATTTCAAACAGACTGAGTTTAGAGAGGCATGGCATAAAAATGGGGATCATATTGGAAGAAGATAAAAGCTAGAAAGAAACTTATATTTTAAGTCAGGATAAACAATCATCTCAGGTTGGTCTGGCTTTAGTGCTGAAAGTCCCACGTGCTGAAAAAAATTCCTCAGTCTTGAAGCAAATTGGGACAGTTAGTTGCCCTTACCCTTGATCACCAACTTTTTTTAAAATCAAAGTTCAACATCTCAAAGTCTAACTAGTATGCTCTTTCTCTGAGATGCATTCTCTGATCTCGAAGGCAGAATTATAGAATTCCTCCTCTCTACGTTTCTATAAGAGACACACACACACAGAGTGACTTGAATTAGGTATTTGTATAAATACATAAATGTCTCATCTCCCCAATTAGCTTGTGAGGGCACTTACAGCCAGGAGCCAGGTGTCATGCTGTTATTTCATCCCATACTCTGCTTGTTGCTTTAATATATTCCCATTTGTGTGACAAATGAACAAAAGCAGAGAAATACAGGAGTGCTAAAAATCCCTGCAACGAAGCGGGGCTTTTTAATTGAAGAAACAAAAGCTGCTGTATTTTTGAAAGTCACACCATCTTCTCCCTTCACTATAGAATTCATTGTTAGGCTTTCACCATCAGCCTTGAACAGCGTGAACTAAAATAAATCCAAGTGACACCAGAGAATTTGCAGGATGCTGTTGGGGAAACCAAAAAAAAAAAAAAGAATATTGTACAAGTGGCCTTTGGCAATTTTCTCTGTCTGCTGTCATTAGTATGAGGCTGAATTTATTTTTCTGTTCTGGCAGATTTACGTGTAAAAAATACCATGTCAACACGAACAAGATGAAGTTACATGTTGTTGTTTATTAAATGGCGTAATGAGTCAGGAGGACGTAGACACAATGAACTTAGTGAAGTATTCAATGATGTTTTAGCTTCTAGAGTTTCAGTCCAGAAGAATTAAATATGGGATGGTACTTCAATTATAAACCTATATGTGATCTTCAGTCACTATTAATCCCCCTGAGAGGCTGATGAAAAACTAGTCTTCAGCAGGGGACTGAGACCCGGGAATTTCCAGAATGTTTTCTGAAGTGCGCTCTGCCCACAGGAAGACTCATTCGAAATAAACGTCCCTGTCTCTAAATCAAGTTTGTATCATCGATAGATACGTGGGTCTGTATGGTATTACCTCCACTGGCCGTACATTGAAATAATTAGGCTAAATTCATACTGATCTCTGTCATTTAATATTCATCAGTTATTTGCCTAACCTCCTTCTTTGTCCTCTTCTCCAAAAGAGACAACAAATCAGGAAGGATCAGAAAATGCCAACAGCTTGTTTTTGAGGCGAGGTTCTGATCGTAATTAGCCGACAGAGCCTCCAGACGGACTGCATGAGAACCAGGGCTGCAGTGGGAATGTAGAGGCGAGAGCTGAGGCCCGAGCCCTGAAAGCAGGAAGAGCCCAGCAAAGCAGGAAACCCAAGCTTCCTGTGCTCAAGCTTGGCGTAGGAGCAACAGAAACATCTGATTTCAAGAAGTTGTGTGGCTTCGACACTGATTCCAATACCATGTATTTTAGATTACCAAAAACCCAGGAGAAGAGACGACCCTATGAAATACGATTTTGGCTCGAATCTGCTAACAAATAGGCAGTGACATTGAGTAGGTGTTGAGATGTAGAGAAATAAAGAGGATTTTTTATTGTTTTATTTTTTTTAGTAATCTCTTCACCCAATCTGGGGTGAACTTATGATCATGCTCCTCTGACTGAAGCAGCCAGGTGCCCCCAGAGAAATAAAAAGTTTAACAGATGAATTTCAGGTGTGCTCCACATAGCTCACAGAGGTACAGAGAGATATTTGTAAAGCATCGGATTTATCTTCATCATCCATAGTTATTGAATGGACTTGTGACTACATTGCTAGTTTGGGACTTTCTACTTCAACTGTAAAATACATTTCAATATCTAAGGTTGATGATCATCTTAACTGGATGATCAGGACCTAAACTGTTACTTTTCCCTATCTTCAGAGAATAAGCTAGTGACCTTGGTGTAAATGGATCTGGCCTTGGAAGACTTTATGATACCCTAGGATTTTGGAATCTTGATAGTGCAACCAGCACACTTCAAGCAAAATCACAGCTGTTGTAACTGCCTCTGATGCCAGGAGATACTTATCTCCAAGTATCAGGGAGCAAACAGAACAGATGGTCTAATACATCTCCAACAAAAACTTTTAGAAGCAACTGCTAAATTTTGCTTATGGGCATCAGAAATGAGATACCTAGGTTGAGGTTAAAAAAACTTTTATTCGCATTATTAAAACAGAAAGAAAAAACTGTTTTACACGCAGATCTCTGAAAGACTTAGACCCTGTTTATGTAATCCTAAAACAACTACCAGATGCAACGGTCCTTGTATGAAAACATTATTATTAAACATTACATGATCAAGCCAAACAGCAAAAAATAAAGCCATGCCCATTTTTAGAAGCTAAAATTCTAGACTCTACAATTCCATGCTTCACCACTTTTATTGATGACCTTTTTTATGGAGTTCCAGGACTGTGACTATACAATCTACTTAGATTCTCAGTGTCTCTCAGGAGCACCTTCTTCCTAGAATCAACAGTACACATCATTAACTTTATTGTGCTACACAGTCCTCAAATGTCTAAAACGTTGGATGTTTCTGAGAAGAATATTGTGAAGGCAGGTTCCCAAAAGTGTCAAAAAAAAAAAAAAAAGGTGGGCTTCCATTTAGAATCATTGTTTATTTGCCCATTTATTAACACAACAAACATTTTTTTAAATCCCTATGGTGTCAGCTGCTGGGATACAAACTTCTGTGTGTGCGCGCGTGTGTGTGCGTGTGTGCTTCCCAAAACTTTTAATGATGGTTACATTTTTTGCCAGTGCTTAATATTTAATGTTAATAGCTAGTCCATTAATTTTGACTGTTCGTATTAGAAATATTATTATAGAGATAGAGTGCTGAGTGGGACTAAATGGGGATTTTGACAACATATCATGGGTATATCTACGTACTTATTTTTTCATGATGTCTTCAGTGGATATCTGTTGTTTGTATCTATCTGTCTACCTATCTATCTATCATCTATCTATCTATCTATCTACTATCTATCTATCTATCTATCTATCATCTATCAATCATCACCATCATCATCATCATCATCATTCCACCTTTGGAAAAAAGCATCCTATCTTTCCTAGAGAATTCCTGACTATACATGATCAGCTGATGTGTTTGGGTGGGGGTAGATATGCGACCCTTAACCATCACCTCTTCTTGGGCCACAGGTTGAGCACTCACTCAAACCTAGTCTCAGAGTCAAGAGGGTTGAGTTGCCACAAAGAATAAATGTAAGCATAGAGTTCTGGAAGCCATCTTGGTTCCACGAAATGAGATTGCAAATGGGATTGCTAGAAAAGAAAGCTGAGCTGAGAAAAGGAGAGAATAAGACCATATTTTATGACATCATTTGAGTCTCTCAATTAAACCATTTCTACAGACTTTTTCTGCACTGGATTTTTTTAGTCAGTTAAGGCTTAAAATTATGTGCCACAACCTATATTTGTGTCCTGGACTGACATTTAATGGTTATAGAACATCCATAAAACACTAGGTCTCACAGTTCAGCATCTGTAAAATAGGAATAAAATAATAGTTACCTCTTTGGACTGTTGAGAGTATCACATAACCCAGCACAAATCAAACTCTGATTTCCTCCTTGTAAGCTGTCCATTCGAAAACTATATTTAAATAAATTATAATTCTATCCTTTTAGTTATTATAGGGCAACACAAAGAACTGTAATACTTAAACTCAGATAAGACTTTTCTCTTTTATTCTTCACATGCAATTCAATAGTAAATCTGTTCAACTCTATTTAATAAACATCTAAAATACAGTTACTTCTCAGCTCCTCTACTTTTACAAGCCTGATCCAAGCCATCGTTATGCTTTGCTTGAATCACTGTAGTAGACTCAGAACTGGTCTTCCTGGCTCTTTTTTTTTTTAAGATTTTATTTATTCATTCATGAGAAACACAGAGAGGAGAGAGAGAGAGACGCAGAGACCCAGGCAGAGGGAGAAGCAGGCTCCATGCAGGGACCTGGCTCCTTTCTTGTCTTACTATTCTCAACATGGTAACTACAGCAAACCTTGTAAGGTATGTCAGGTCAGACTAGAATACAAATGTTTAGCAAGGCCCTATTCCTTTGGCACTGTTCTTGAAGAGGAGTTCTGAAAAAGTATGGGGTGATGGGCACTGAGGGGGCACTTGATGGGATGAGCACTGGGTGTTATGCTACATGTTGGCAAATTGAACTCCAATATAAATAAATAAATAAATAAATAAATAAATAAATAAATAAATAAATCCTATGTTCTTGCCATAAAAAAGAGAAAACTTTATTATCACAATAAACAAAGATAAGGTTCTTCTACTCAGGTTTATTGAGCTAAATCTAAGGATCCCAGAAATCTTGCAATATGTAGGATATTCCTGAACTGCTCTGTCCCCTTCCATAGTTTTCAAATGGAATAGCAATTTCATAAAAATGAAAAACCTGTTTATGTTTCTGAGCTTAGAAACTAATTCTATTTTACATATAACCAAATTATTTTCTAATAGTTTTCATACGTCGAATTTTCTAAGATCACCATGATTGGACTGTTTAGGGAAGATGATGTGATACTCAGTTCTGTTTGATCATTTGACAAGTGATGTTTACAGCTTTAGAAACTCACATCCCTGTAGTATCTCAGTTGCTAAAACAATCTTGTTTGCATCCGTAGCTATTATAAAGAAAGGGGTGTTGAATATGACAGGGTCGAGGGCTGCTGCCTTATGTGATCTCAATTTGTCCAATATTCACTCTTTGCTTTCTCTTTAACATCAATTTCTGCTTCTCCCTCCCTCGCTTCCTCTGCTCAGCTCCAGTTACACAATCTTCCTTACTATGCCAGGCATCGAACCTTTGCCTGGCATGCTGTTACCTCATTATCTCACACTCTCTCATCTCCTTCAGGGCTTTGCTCAAATATCAACTTCTCACTATCCACTTTATACAAGATTGTACTACCCATCCCACTTCAGAATTTCCCATTCTCTTTGCCAGCACTGATTTTTCTCAATAGCATTTTAAAATGTCTAATCCATCATAAATACAAATATCTGTTGGCCAGTTTCACTGAATAGAATGTAAGTTTGGCGAAGGTGGATGTGCAAAAGTTTATCTATTTTGCTCATTGCTGTACACCGAGCACATAAAATTAGCACTAATAAAAGTCCTTCCTCTAAATATTATCCCTTTAATAGGTATTATTAGCTAATAATAATAGCTATTATTATTATTCACTTAATTTTTTGAGTGAATAAGTAAATTAATTATTATTATGGCAAAGAAAATACGTAGAGCAGTATCCAGTACGTAGTAAGGTCTCAAATGACATGCTATAATCAACAACAAATTTCATTTTGCTCAAGTCAGATTGCCTCCGTGTTGTCATTTCTACTGACATAGACCTAATCAACAAAAAATCCAAAATCCAATAGATCTAATTAAGTAATATGGCCGTATGACAACAAAGGTGTTCTCAAGAAATCGTGTTGTAGATGCTTCAGAACTGTGGGCTTCATTAAGTTCTATAGCTTAATTATATGAAAAAAGTCTGAGATACAACCTGTTATTAAAAATTATTCTTACATGCAAATAATAATAAATAATGAGAGCTAGAAGAAACTTTTGGGGGTGACGGATATGTTTATGGCGCTGATTGTTGTAATGATTTCACAGATGCATACTTATCTCCAAAATTATCAAGCTGTACACATTAAATATGTATAGCTTTTTGTACATCAACATATCTAAGAATGGTCTAAAATGGTCTAAAAATAGACATAGGCTTTTGTATCAATTTAAACATTTCATGAGTTTAGTTTTTTTCTGTAGATTTTAGCACAGGAGGCATATAAAGTATTGGATAAATTAATCCATAGCCCACATGTTTATTTAGCAATATTTAGTAACTACTAATTATTAAGAGTTATGTATGATAGGTAAAGTGAAAAATTCAAAAACATTATTATGACATGGAGTCCAGATATTTAAGGTCTTTTTAAAATCTTGCTGAAGGGGGCGCTGTAAGAACTCAAAAACAAATTAAAGACAGATTTCGGTTTCTGGAGGTATGGTATACAGACTCCCTAAATAAATAACCTGCGTTAAAGCAGGTTTTAACCTATTAAGGTCTCTAACAGATTGTATAAGGTTTACTCACATGAGGTGAGGGGGGCATTCTGCTATAGTCAGTCTACCTGAATGTTAATCTCATCCAGAGACAACCTCACAGACATACCCAGAATAACGTTTAACTAAATATCTGGGCTCCCCGCGGCCCCTGTCAAGATGACACATAAAACTAACCATCACAACTATCCTTTGTCGACTTGGCACCCACACATATCTCCTCAAATCATACTTAAGCTCCACAGACAATAACCAGACCATAATTCTGGTTAATTCAATAGAAATTTCCAACCTAAAAAAATTTCCAGCTAAAAAAGCACTAGCTCCTTCCCTAGAAGAGGAGGTAATGTCATTGTATGGTGTTTACTCTTCCTGATATCTAGTACCTTAAATACTATAATGTAAAATTAACAATGCGTAAATATTATGAAAATAAGTCAATACATTTTGTGTTACATTTAACAGGAACAGATTCATCTCCCAAGGGACGTAATGAGAAAAATTAGAGTAATATAAAAAGGAATGTATGTATATCAGTGCAAAATTAAAATAGGAGAAAGATAAAGAAGTCCCAGAAGTCAAATGAAAATATGAGACAAAAATATGAAATAGAAACCATGAGGAGGACTTGGGGCATCTGGGTAGCTCAGTGGTTGAGTGTCTCCCTTCGGTTTAGGGTGTGACCCCGGGGTCCTGGGATGGAGTCTCATATCGGGGTCCCGGGATCGAGTCTCACATCGGGGTCCCCGCAGGGAGCCTGTTTCTGCCTCCTCCTGTGTCTCTGCCTGTCTCAGGAATAAATAAAATCTTAAAAAAAAAGTACATGAGGGGGTACGCAAGTCAATTTTATCCTTATGCTGAAAATAATAAATCATAAAATTAATTTAAAAGGATATATTTAAACGTAAAACAAAAAGTAGTACTCTTAGGAATAAATCTAACAACAAAAGGTATACAATCAATAAAGAAACTTACAAAATTTTGATAAAGGACATGTAGAAAGTTGTAAACAAATGAAAGAAACTATTCATTAGTTGGGAGAAAATATATCAAAGGTACAAAATCTTTCTAAATTGACCTATAGATTCAATGCAATTATCAAATTTTTACAAGATTTCTCATAGATACCTACAATACATATAATAGCAAAATATGAAGAGTAGCCAATACTTTGTAAAGGGAATATGAGGAGACCTGTTTTCTCAGACAGATAAACACATTTGATTCAAGAAAAATATATTTAAAATAATAATAATAATAGTAAATTTAAAAAAAGAAAAGAAAAATATATTAAGATCGTTCCTATCAGCATGTTTTAATAGCAACAAATACTCATTGGTATCCACTTATCCATGACCCAGTTCTTTAGTCGACATATTGACTAATGCTTCTCTTTGAGGATGTTTGGCACATCTAGTACTCCAGCAAATTCCTGATAATCATGTATCCGTTTAACCATTATGGATAAAAGGGTCATGTGTGTCATGTGTGTTGCTTTCTTAGATTATACAGTGTGTGCTCTTCTTGACCTCATCACCTCTCTGGATGTAGCCATCTTTCTGCTATGTCCCCCAGGGTAGCTTCTGGGCATATAGCATCTCTAGCACTTTGTCATCAAATATTTTGTTGTTCAGAAATGTTACGAGTATGTATAGCCTTTGCTGAATTTTCCAAAGCACACGGTACTGCTTCAAGTTCTTTATTGGTAGATGAAATGTGGAACGTTATGGAATGTGATATAGATGGCATCGCAGATTTTCTGAGATCAACAAGTGAATAATGGCTTAAAGATTGGGCAAAATGGAAACTTGAGTATAATTTTCAGGGACCTATAGTTGGGAATGAAGTGCCTTTGTACGTTGACCTCACTGTGAGGACATGGTACCTTCAGCAACAGTGTTAGGTAACTCAGAAGTAGGCACATGGGCAAGCACGCAACATAAACTGAGGAAGATTCTCGGTCTAGCAGATTGTACAGACTGCTCATTTAGGTAAGCATGTCCCATAATTAATGATATATAGAGTGACTCCTGGAGAAAGGAACACAACAAAGGTGAAATCCGAGAAACCACAGGGTTTCTTGATATCCATTAAACAAGGAGTGTAAGGTTGAAACATTGGAGCCGACAATTTCCAAGTGTTTAATTGGAACAGCAGGGGTAAGTGTCCTGGTAGAGCTGTATTCTTGGTCAGAGTGTTCTTCAGGATGATGGAAGCAAAACTGGCTTCTTCTCTCTCAATAGCCATGGGAAAATAATTTTAAAAATCAGAAATGCTTTCACAACACAACATCGAGAAATGGAAGTGAGGATATGGCAATATTTAGAAATATTTTCCTAGACGGAGAAAAATAAAGATTATTTTATGATAATGTCAAAAATGTATCTACTGATGGAAAAAAATGACTGAGTTAAAAGATGTCGCCTTGCAGATACCCCTTAGCAATGTAGAGTAGGTGATCCAAACACAGTAGACGTGTTTTTGTATTTGCGGGGAGAGGTACAGTCCCTGCCTCATAATCTCAGTTGCATCAGGATCTTTACTGTGCATAGTCCTGTGTTTATTGATCTATACCCAACAGTTTATCCAATCCATTGGGTAATTATATATGACAAAATATTATCCTATTCTCCCCTCAATATTTTGAGATCTTATTATTATAACTAAGAAGGTATGCTCATGACAGTCTATAAAAATTCCAAGTAACTACAGATTACATTGCGTTCAATGTTCTACATTTTAAATTTTGTTTGTTTATTCTGAGGTTCACCTCAGTTTCAGGAAATGGGCTTTCTTCTCAAGGAGTGTATTTAGTATTTATGATAGTGACTGAATGATGATAATTGTTTAAGCCAGGTGTTGTAGAAAGATACTGGAAATCAATCAAACAAACAAGTCTACCAAGATCCGTACAGTTCTCAGGGCTCAGTTTAAGACAGCTCCTATTTTATCTTGGCTTCCTGTTTAGTGGTGTCCAAAATTTGTGCCAACTCCTCAGAGAAGTACCTTAAACTGTGATTTTAAAAAGGCAAGATAATTTTAATCACTCCTTTAGGACATAAGCAATCTTCAAATTATTTTAATGAAGTTCTCATTACGTAATATGTTAAACTTTTTCTTGTTTACTTTCTTTCAATTTATAATGATTTCTTTTTATATTTTACAAGATGGAAAAAATCGAAAGCTAATGATTACTTTGATCTATTATTGACTAATTGCTACTTGTCTTACCCAGGAATGGAACATTTTTCAAATTATTTTTAAGATGCTGAGTCATATCAATTTTTTACATTTTATTGACATTTATATCATTTCACGCTAATTAGTTTTTTCCTTCTTGAAAAACAAATTTGCTGAAATGCATGCATCATTTCTGGAGCTGTCACTCCTAAAGTAATTGCAATATGAACATTGTTTCTAAGGCAGCCTGCAGACTCTTTTCTATTGTATTGTTGGCAATAAAATTAACTGCCTTCTTTCAATAAAGACTTTGATAAGTATTTGGGGGACACCTGGGTGGCTCGTCTGCCTTCGGCTCAGGTTGTGACCCCGGTCCTGGGATTGAGTTCCACATCGGCCTCCCTGCAAGGAGCCTGCTTCTCCCTCTGCCTGTGTCTCTGCCTCTCTTTCTCTGTGTCTCTCATGAATAAATAAATAAGCTATTTTTTAAAATAAGTATTTGGATTTTTTTTTAAAGGAACTATGTCAGATTTTAATTACTAAGATTTACCTCTTTTTAAAAAAATCTTATAGGGTTTCCTAATTATTTCCCATTGATTTATTTAAAAGTTTTCTGAGATTCTAATAAGTATTAAGATACATCAAGACAATTAACTGCAAGGGTCTGTATTATGACTTGTTTTGACTTTTGACAAAGGCTGTCTCTCTCTTAGACAAACATGAGTCAGTCTCCTCTGAGTCCTCTTTCTGACTAATCCCTAACCTTAGGCTTTGTTGTTATCCCAATTACTCCATTTTTAGGAAGAATCCTATTATATCGGGTTATTGATAATCCCCCTTCCTTGATATCCATCTGCTCACACTCCTCGTTCCCACCCTCACTGTCTTATCACCCTGTCCTACATTCAGCAAGAGTCCTGCTGAGCTACCAAGAATGCCCCTGGCCTTGATGTTTCCTTTAATGATTTCCATCCACTGATCCCCATCCTTCTCCTTGGCTACAGATCTCTACTGTCTTTATTTTTGTAGGTGAGCCCAAACTCTCATACCTACTACAAAACCATGTGATGGTAGTCCTCTTGAGTAAAGTCTGCCTTCCTGTCCTTCACAAGTGTCACAATGATTTTTTTCTTTAACGTCTCCAAGCGATCTTAGGAATTATAATTTAAATACTTGCTTACTACACTATGCCAACAATTGTTGTCTAAAGTTTATTTCCTACCTTAATTTCCCTCTGCCTCACTTTGACCACAAAATCAGTTCACTATTTAATGTAAGTCTTATTCTTAGTAACAGAAGATCTTCCTAAGTGGGGTGTCTCAGTGAAATGTGGTATGCAAAATACTTTACAGGTGACTTTGCTTACGGTCCAACCCATTTTGGTGTAGGGTCATAGCTCCAACATCCTCTACTAAGTGAAAACTTACATTTTAATAGCTTCCCCCTTGGATTTATATAGACATTAAGTTCAAGAAATACCGACTAGGAATGTGGTTCTCAATACTGACTACATATTAGAATGCCTCCAAAAATCTCTCTAAAGTTAATGCCAATGCCTAAAACTTTTTCCATACCACCGAAATCAGAGTCTTGGAAAATGGTAGGGCCTTTCTTTCTTCCTTTCTTTCTTTCTTTCTTTCTTTCTTTCTTTCTTTCTTTCTTTCTTTCTTTCTTTCTCTCTCTCTCTCTCTCTCTCTCTCTTTCTTTCTTTCTTTTTCTTTCTTCTTTCTTTCTCTTTCTTTTCTCTTCCTTCCTCCTCCCTCCCTTTCTTCTTTCTTTCCCTCCTTTCCTCTCCCCCTCCTTGCATCTCTCTATCTATTCATTCCTTCTTTATCCCTTTTACTTTTTTTTTTAAGATTTTATTTATTTATTCACGAGAGACACAGAGAGGGAGAGAGAGAGGCAGAGACACAGGCAGAGGGAGAAGCAGGCTCCATGCAGGGAGCCTGACGTGGGACTCGATCCCGGGTCTCCAGGATCACGCCCTGGGCCGAAGGCAACACTGAACTGCTGCTCCACCAGGGCTACCCTTCTTTATCCCTTTTAAAGCTTCTCGGATGGAATTCTAAAACGTAGCCAGAAGAGAGAACAATTATATTATGGGAATATCCAGTTTCTAACTTATTTACTACATATGCCACTTGCACAAATTAATTAACACTTTTGGTTTTAACTAACTCACCTATTAAACTAGAATAATAATATCTGTCTCAAGAATTAAGCATAGTGCTTAAAACAACATGTCATAAATAATAGCTCTCACAAAGTGGTAACTGTAATTACTAAAATTTTATCATGCTTATTTATTCCATATATTTGGTGTATCTAAATAAAGAGATGACTTGTTTTTCCTCAATCTTCAGAGCTTTGCATCATTTAATTTGGTTTTAAACTCTAAGTCTTGACTAAACCACAGTTCTCACTCTCATGGATTCAAAGAACAATCTTACAGTTTCCTATATAGCTTCAATATGTGATATTTATATGATTTTTTAAAAAATAAAAAAAAAACATTGTAACACATTTTCTATTAATCTCAGAAAAAGGCCTTCTTTTGCCTACTAAGGGCTCTTCAACCTTCAGTATCTATTCCTGATCAGTTTTCTGAGCTTTAGGACTTTGTCTATTTCTTTCGGTTTTGGATGAAATAATTATAATTGTATATGTTATATCTTTAGCAGCTGCAGGGACAAGTAGATTTTCTGCCTATTTTAAGGAAGGGACTGATTTTACCATACTGTAAAAGAAAAAGTGCTTTTCTCACAATGGAAGTAAGACAAATACATATAAAATTACCATTTAAAAGGTATCTCCTTAGTAAATATCTCCAAGCTGGACCTAATAAATTTGTTTTAGATAACAAATTACTTTAAGAAATAATCTGAAAAACAATTATTGAAGAATATAATTTAACCTAGTTTTGGAAAGTCAAAATGGCTTTTTTTTTTTTTTTTTTTGCCTCTTATCTTGGAGTACATGTAGAAAAAGACAAAACTGAATAAACATATATAACAAAATGATAGGGGAGGATGATCAACAAAGGATGGGGGATTGCAAAGAAATTATGGAAGAGAAGTATGGTTGAAGATGAAATGGGCCTAGATGTCTGCATCCCTAAACACATTATGAAGAACCTATATTGGAGGTGAAAACAGCAGCTCTGGGCTCAGAGGCAGCTAAGTTAGATAGGAGTGCAGTGTGGAGCTTTAAACAGAAAGATTAATTTGGGGGTTGTGTGAAGCTCCACCCTAGAAGTCAGTGTACCCCTACATTGCTAACCCACAGAGGGCAGCAGGCAATTAGCTCTTGAAGAACAGAAACTGGGGTCTCTCCTGAAATTAACAGTTCTCTCTTGAACTATACAGGCATTTAGTTAGGGGACCAGTTCCCACCCCTTGCCTTTTTTGTCCCTCACTTCAAAGATCAAGTAGTGAAAACTCCTGAGAGAGAGAAATGATGTAAATAAAGACAAACCCAACTAATACAAAAGTTACCTATTGTTTTCTTTAATTTGAACCGGACCATCAAGAATCACTGGAAGCATGTGCAGATCAGTAGTATGGGAGACAAGACAATGGCCACCCAACGTAAAGTAGTCAAACTCATAGAAACAGAGAGTGGAGTGGTTACTTAGAGTGAGAGAAATGGGGATATGACATGTTGGTCAAAGGGTGCAAAGTTTTGGGCTGTGAATTGAATGAATTCCAGAGAGCTAGAATATAGCCTGGTGACTGTAGTTAAACAATACTGTGTTCTATTCTTGAAACTTGCTAAGAAAATAGATCATAAATCTCACCATAAACACAGACACACATATACACACACTGGTAACCATGTCGATATGATGGATATTAACTTGATTTCAATGCTCCTTCACCATACACACACACACACAGTATCACATCACATATAT
The DNA here is from genome assembly GCF_053574225.1 of Canis aureus. Classification (NCBI taxonomy): domain Eukaryota; kingdom Metazoa; phylum Chordata; class Mammalia; order Carnivora; family Canidae; genus Canis; species Canis aureus. The sequence goes on from NC_135644.1 coordinate 996,401, forward strand.
ATATGATATATATGTATATATATCAAAACATTAAGTTTTATTTCTTAAATATATACAATTTTTATGTCAAAGATATTCCAATAAAATTATTTTAAAAAAAGAATTGTTCCACCAAAAAAAAAAAAAAAGACAATGGACACCCCAACCAACTGTTCTAATAAAACAAACAGATGATTCAAGGAAAAGAGTGATGGTTATCCTCAGACATGAGAGAGAATGTGGCATGTACACAAGTGTGGAACTATGGCAACTACAAAAAAGGAACAAAAAAGAAATCACAAAGAGAATTAGGTTTAAAAGTAAGAGCAGTGATATTGAAAAGAAATACTGAAGGAATACAAAATGAATTCAGTGGATATCTCACAGTGTAGGATAGAGAAATAAAAAAGTTTCACATAGTTAAAAAAAAATTGGCAGAAATTTACATGCCCAGGAAATTTACTATCAGACTAATAGAAATAAAAAAAAAAGAGTACTAAAGTGATAGAGGGTAGGAAACTATCAAAAGATAATATAATTTCCCATTTATGAAGGAATTATGAGTCTTCACATTGAAAAGACCTGCCTAATATCCAGCTCAATGAATAAAAAGCCATCCATCTCTACTTGAGCACATGACTGTGGAACTTCAGAATACTAAAGACAAAGAGAAAAACTTGAGAGTTTCCAGAGAAGAAAAAAGAAAAATTGCTTTCAAAAGAACAAGAATTAAAATGTTCTCAGGAAGCACCTTTTCATTAAGATTGGATACTAGAAGACAATCCATATTTCTGAAGAAAATTAAATTAGAACTTAGAATTTTTACCCACCCAAACTCAATGAAGTATAGTAGCAAAAAAATAAATAAATAAAATTATTTCAGACCTGTAAGATTTAGCAAGTAAACCTTCCGCATACTATTTCTATGAATATCTTGAATAACAAGATGGCTCCAGGAAACTAGGTCAAAGAAGGCATGAGAGGGAAGGCTAGATGGAGGCCTCAAAAGTGACCCATTCAGATCAGATCAGCAGGCCACTGAGAAAAAGTAGAAGAATCTATAAAATAGATTATAAATCTATAAAATAGATAAAGTAGTAAAAACAGCTGAAAACTAGGGGCTTCATAAAGTCCACATAAAGGAAAAACCAAAAACTTAAGGAAGAACAAAGCTCTTTATAAGGAATTCATAGTCCAAATATAAAGCAATGAGATATAGCATGATTTTAAGTAACTGACTTAGTAAAAAAGGAAGACTACTCAACCTTGAGCTAGAGATACTCACTTTCAGGTAACATGAAGTTGCATGTGACCCCAGACTCCTAGAGAAGAAAATGCAATTCTAGAGTAAAACTTGGCTATGTGGTGAACATTTACATATTTATTTAAAAATGTATTACAAATATTAAATAATTGGTTTTCAATTTATAAATTATTATTAAGACATAGATACAATGGAACAGAATGTAGAAATAATAGGATGCAGACAGATGTTGGGACAGAGAAGAGATTATTCTATCCTGACATTATAATATGAGAAGTTGAGAATGGGTGGAACAATAAAGATTTGAGAAGAGGATATAAAAATATTTAAATAAATATAAATATAAGATATAAAATAATTATCAAATCTCTACAGAGTTGAGAATATGTGGCAAGTAGAGATCTAAAGTAAGGGAGTGAAATGTTCTTCATAGAAAAAAATATCATGTCTTCTGAAACCAACAAAGTAGAATAATATGTATATAATTTGAAGTTTTGCTATAACTATCAAAAATATTAATAAATGGCTAAAAGTCTTTACAAAGTAGGAAAGGAATTGATAAGGAATGAGGCCATTTATTTTTTATATCCTGACCTCTGTGTATTATTTTATTGGCTATTGTGTTCATTAATTTGTTGTCATACAAAAATCCAAAAAGTATTAATTTGGGATGGCCCAAAATGACCCTCAAAACTCCAATAAAAAGTGAGTGAGTACCAATAAGTGAATTTGGAAAAGTCTGAGGATACAAAATTAATATCCAAAAACTATTTTATTGTACAAACTAATCATGAAATATCATGGGAGATAAATTTAGAAAACATTTCCATTTATAATCACACCAAAAAGAATAAAATACCTATGAACAATTTAAACAAGGAGGTAAAAGACTGTATACTGAAAATATTGATGAAAAAATATGAAGATGACACAAATAAAAAATGTGTTCCATGTTCCATGTTCATGGATTGGAAGAGTTAATATTGTCAAACTGTTTATTAATGATCAATTAACTTATGACAAAGGAAGAAAGAACATACAATGAATAAAGAACAGTCTCTTCAATAAATGGTGTTGGGAAAACTGGACAACCACGTGCAAAAGAAAAAACTAGACCATTACCTCACACCACACATAAAAACTAACTCAAAATGGATTAAAGACTTGAATGTAGGACCTGAAACCATAAAATTCCTAGAAGAAACATTGGTGGTAAACATCTGAACATTGATCTGGGCAATGATTTTTGAGATACGTCTCCAAAAACAAAGATTAAAAAAAGGAAAAATAAATGACTGGGACTACATCAAATTAAGAAGTTCCTGCACAGAAAAGGAAACCATCAGCAAAGTGAAAAGTCAACCTACTGAATGGGAGAAAATATTTGCAAATAATTTATCCAATAAGGGGTTAATATCCAAAATATATAAAGAACTCATACACTTAAAAACAACAAAAAAATGAAATTAAAAAATAGAAAATCTGAACAGACATTTTTTCATGTGGAAATATGCATATGGCCAACAGGCATGTGAACAGGTACTCAACATCACTGATCATTAGGGCAAGGCAAGTACAAATCACAACAAGATACCACTTTACACCCATTAGAATGGTTATTATAAAAAAAAAAGACAAGAAATAACAAGTGTTAGTGAAGATATGGAGAAGAGGGGACTCTTGTGCACTGTTGGTGGGAATATAAATTGGTGCAGCCACTATGGAAAACAGTGTGGAGGTTTTCACTATGGAAAACCTACCACATGATCCAACAATTCCACTTCTGGGTTTTTATTCAAAGAAAACAAAATACCAATTCAAAGCCATACCTGTACTATTATGTTCTCGCAGCATTATTTACAACAGCCAAGGTAGGAAACAACCTAAACACCATCGATGAATGAATGGATAAAAGAAGCAGTGGTGTGCGTGTGTGTACATACATATATGTAGTCAAAAGGTACAAATTTCCAGTTATACAATAAGTCATGGGTGGGGGGCGTCTGGGTGGCTCAGTCATTTAAGCATCTACCCCTGCCTCAGGTCAGGATCCCGGGGCCCTGGGATCGAGCCCCCACCCACCCCCGTTGGATTCCCTGCTCAGCGGGAGCCCGTTTCCCCCTCTTTTTCCCCTCCTGCTCACGTTCTCTCTCTCAGTCACTCTTTCTCTTTTTAAATAAAGTCTTTTAAAACACAAAGTAAGTCATGGGAAGGTAATGTAAAAAATTATATATCAATTGGGAGATTTTTAACAAGAATTTCTAAGTTATGTAAATAATTTCTAGTTTTGGTAGCCATTCTCTCTAGTTTGTTCCTATATCTTTTTACTTTTCTTACTGTACTATATACATCTAATATCCTGCCCCTTGCTGGTTAACTATTTGCAAAAATATTCTCATTTTCTTTACTTTGAATATTGATTATAGGCTAAAACGGCATTTTCATAATCCTCCAGGTATACAGTACAATATGAAATGAATAATCATAGAACTGAGTAATTTTTGGTGAAGTGTATCATGGACAATTTAAACAGTATCCTTACCGTACACTATTTGGATTTCAAATGGTTTTAACCCAAATGAGTATTTATTTTTAATGTGGGGTAAACTGCATCTTTAACAAGCCTTTATGCTAATTTTAAGTGCATTTTTTGAGTCCTGTAAAACAACCTATTTGAAATAAGAAGTTAAATAGTAATTTTCAATTATCTGATTTACAGAAATCAGTAGAAAAAAAAAACGATAATTATACCTGCCATTTTAGTGAGCAAAGTCAGTCAAAATTCTTTGCCTTAGACTGTTATTAGTTACTACATATTGATACTGATCTTTTATTATGTAAATGGTCTTATATTAAGCATTAATGTAGAAAGGTTTTCTTAGGAAAACTTTAAGTATTTAATTAAGCCTGCAAGTTGAACCATGAAAATGAAAAATAGGAGAATGTCAACTTTAGTTCGAGGTGTTTGGTATTTGCCTGCACTTATCCATCTCCTTTTGGGTTCATGTTTCTGCCAGTGAGAAGGTATAGTAGACACTCTGGGTTGCCCAAATTACAACAGAGCTCCTCCTCTTCACAAAATTCTGTTGTTATTTTATGTTTCCTACCAGATATCTGCCTTCGTACCAGCTCTAGAGAGTCACCCTAGTTACTAAACCCTCTGAGGCCGTGCATCCTCCTGGTGATCAATGTGGTCTGTCCCAAATTAAAGACATTAAGGGAAGGACTGTCGGTTCACCGCTGGAATGGAGTTTTTCTCTCCTGCTACATGCAAACAAGAAAGCACGGCGCCTCCATGACCACTGGCAGGCACTGGCAATGGCAGAAAATAAGCCTGAGCACAAAGTTGAGGTCAGTGAGGGTGACGGGAAGGGCCGACTGATGAGAAGATTCACAAGGGTGGAGTGAAGGGTAGAGTGAAGTGAGGCTCCTGACCACAAGCTTGAAGGAGATACTCCACACCTGCATGACCCTAGTTGAGGCCCTGACTCACAGGACCCCAAATGGCAAGGCCTACAAATCTACACTTTATTTCAGAAGAAAAGACCCGATACAGCAACAGTATTAAGCTCAAGAGTTTCATCACAACCAACGGCTTCCTCAAAGCCAGAGGTCACGAGAGGCCAGGTTCAAACTCAAATTCTCCTCCATGTGCCTTCCCTCTTGGATCAGGAACCACCTGACCTGGGCCTGGACCCCCTCAAAAGCAGTGTCCCAAGGAGCTTCAGTAGGGGAATCCTGACACTCTGCTGATCACCTGAGCACCGCCTTGGTGTGTAACGGGCTCGGCGGGAGAACTTTCCAGGAGTCCCAGGGCACCTCGTCAGGCTCCAGACCAGATGCACGCCGTCGATCCCACTGCTATCTCTCAACAATGCCTACGAGCCGGTACAAACAATCAGAAATCATGGTTACAAAGCCACACTCTTAATCAGGATGTTTCATGTAAGCCACGGAGGCCAACCCCGGGCTTGCTGGAATGTCACACTGGCCGTAGACGGACAGACGCCTGACTCTGTGATGACCTCACCGAGCAGCTAACCAACCATCTCTGGAGAAGCTCCTCTTTCCGGTTTTCTTATTAAGAGACAATACATATATTTCATACTGTTCACACTGTATAAAGTACCCTAACTTACACAGGAGAACACTCCTTTATCCGCACTTATTTGGAGAAAGATGGGTAATAAGGCAAAGTATTCATCAAGAGAAAGGCTCTGTTTAGGCAAACATTGGCCCAAGTATTGCCAAGGATTTTTGGTGCTCTTGTACCTAGGAGAAGGATCTTTCTTTAGAGGCAGGTAGATGTGCTTCAGAAATAATCCTACCACAGGCACAGTGCGTTAGTACGACGCAGCGCTTGGTTCCCTGAGTAGGTTTTGTAGAAGGACATACTTCAGTCCTGATGATCTTACATCTTTTATCTCAACTTACTCCCTTTTTTTACAGTTCGATTTTGATAATAGTTTGCATTTGGTTTCACATTACTAATTTCATTTTTCTTATAGAAATTGATCATTACACAATCGTTTAAGCAGTTCTTTGCACCCAGCACAGGTCCATACGGGGACATCTCTACATTTAAGTGACAATTTGGTTGAGGAACTACATATTCACATACTTATGACCTCCTCTGAAATCAAACTGTCCTTCGATTTTAGCCTTTCATCAACTGAACTAATTTAAATATTGAATATTTTTGCCTAGTTTTCTATAGCTGAAACTTTCACACTTGTTACTTCTTATGATGTAAGCTATTTCAAACTTTATGGTAAGCAAGAACAAACTAGGAAAGATTTTTTTTAAAAAAACCACCTACTCAAAGTCTAGACACAAATATTTTATAAGAAGGTAACTCAGTAAGCTATGCAATGTCTGCCTGTTAGAACTGAGCAGCTGGTGGACTGGACCTGTGAACACCAGAAAGCAGGGAGGTTTGCAATAGCTCCACTGTCAGGATATTTTAATTTCCCTGTGTGACCATGGTTTTGGTTGAAAAAAAAAAAAAAACCCTCAAAATTCTTTTAATGGATCTGGAATATAAAATAATACATAGAGAGATAGGGAAGATGTTGGCACTAAATCCAGACTGGGTTTTAAAATATAAGATCTGTAAATTACACCGCCTCATGAATTTTGAACTCTCAGAACTTGCCAGAAATTTTGGCCCCAAATAAATGTCATAAATTAAATTTTAGTTAGAGCTATTTTTTATCAAGTTGATTCGATGCCATTGTTGTAAACTGACCAAATGTTTCTCTTAGAAACACCAAATGTACATGAAATGAATAGAGATATTTGAAAAAGGAATAGCCAAGTGAATATATAAAAATAGTATGTAGAGCAACATATTATCAAAGTTTTCAAATTATGGTTATAATTGAGATCCGATTTCAATATGAGTGTATGTTGTATTACATATTCTGAACTTCTTATTTAAATATCAAGAGTAGGATTTGACTATTTTAAACTATGATATTCAAAAAAAATAAAAAATAAACTGTGGTAGTCACATATGACATCTACAAAACTCTTATAACTTCTCTACTTTATTCTAAAAAATGGTGACACATAAGAAGGTATTCTTTTTAAGTAGGGAAAAAAGAAACTGAAGACCCTTAAATCATGCTGGAAATAAAAATAGGTAAAAAATTACTTGGAAAGCACCATGGCATCATAAAATATGGTACTAAATTACACCTCAAGGGGCACCCGGGTGGCTCAGTGGTTAAGCATCTGCTTTTGGCTCAGGTCATGATCCCAGGGTCCTGGGATAGAGCCCCCCTTCTTGGGCTCCCTGCTTAGTAGGGGGCCTGCTTCTCCCTCTCCTCTGCCTACCCCTCCACTCATGCTCTCTCTTTCAAACAAATAAAAATCTTTAAGAATAAATACATACATACATAAATAAAACCTCAAAAACCTGGTTTTAGCCTAGCTTTTCCAGTGGCCATGTGATGTTGGGCAAATTATATTATTTCCCTAGAATTCATGTTTCATATATTTCCCCAAAAAATGATTTGGCCCAGGTATTTTTTGTCTCCTTCAGCTTTCTTTTTATTAAGTCTTAGCTTTTATTATTTATACATGCCTGAGATTGTATATTTCACATGGATTTTGACCATTAAACTAGCCTCATGATTACGTTCACTTTATAGGTATCAATTTCTCAGTTATTTCCTATCAAACGTTGCAGACTAGCCCTGACTCTCCAGGCCTAACATCACGGTAGAGGCTACTCCTACTATTCCGGCTAATACCCCAACATTGATACTGTTGTTTCTGCAATTATTCAATTCTGCCCTAATGTCCTTGACTCACGAGATTAATTTCAGATTGAATTTCCAACTGATGCCCGCGGTAGAAGAAGCAAGGTGGAAATGTCCCTCTTGCTGAGCCCCAGGCCCGTAATGGGAGAACAGCTCCCCACAAGCAAACCCCAGAGCTCCTGGAAAGGGGGTCAGATACTAAGTGTTCGATACTGGGTTGATGTCTTCCAGAGTTCACTCCATTCTTTTGAACGCCAAAACTCTGTTATCTTAATAGAAATGCATAGATTCCTGTTGTTGCTTTGGGAGGATTAAATCTGAAAGTAGGTTTGAATTCATACTGACACTGTGTTCTAAATGCATCTCCCACATGTCTAACATGTGACCGCACCATGGTGCAGCAGCTCCAAATGCAAATGTGGAAGATGAGCATGAAAAAGGAAACTACAAGATGCTATGGGGAGCACAAGAGAAACGATGACCTCCGCTTTGGCAAGTTAGAAAAGCTGTCCCAGAGGAAGTGACGTTGGGGTTGGAATTTTGATGAATTTTAGCAGCTCAACAGATAGACAAGCATTAGGTAGGTCACTTATGGGCAGTAGAGACAGCATGTGCTGAGGCTGGGGAATCTGATATGGCTTGTTGGGCTTCAAGATAAGGAAACTCAGAATGTGTGGGAGCTGTGAAAGGGAGAATGAACGGGAAAGTAGGAGTTGGAAAGGGATTAGGCTGTGACTGGGATTTTTGTGTCACGCCAAAGAATCAGCACTTCATCTTTTAAGGCATGGAAGGTCACTGAGACATTTTAGATGCGAGAGAACATGATGTGCTTTGCATTTCCCAAAGAGCATGCAAGGATCTGCCAATAAAATTCTTCACGACGCTGGAAGCGTTCCTGAAAACTTTCCCTTAAGGGATAAAAATCAAGTTGTAGATATCTTATTGATAAAACATGATGTGAAAATTAAGAGGTGGAAAATTTACTTATTTAGCAAGATTTGGTTGATTTAGTTACGCCGTTGATTCTCATTAGCTGCATTTGTTATGCTCTGAAAAGTTGCTGTGAACATGCAGTTAGCGAACACTGAACCATGGCTCCTGGGGAAACCGAAGGTTAGACAGAGGTTGATGAAGCCTCCGGTCACACCAACCGACCAATCAATCCATCACCTTGTTAGAGAAGAGTTTCTGTTTGAAGACACCTCACTGGACATATATGATCGGTTCATGAATACTGAACTCAGCGCCAGCAGCACCATACCTCGTGCCCAAGCAAAGCTTGTCGGACACACACATCGTCTCCGTAAGGCATCAGAGCTTTCAGGTTTTTAGGAACCCGAGAAAGACAGAACTTCGGCATTATGCCGGAGGGGTATTTTAAGTAGTGAAATCACTAACAAAAGCGCAAAAATAAAAAAGATGGCATGATTAGACTGCACTCGTTTATTATGTGGGAGCCAAAAAAGAAAGCAGAGCTTTACCTTGTTTGACCTCAGCTGGGACTGTGCATATTGCTGCTCAGCACATGTACCTGAACGGTTGCAAAAGCACTGCAAAAAATGATTCTGGTATTATAAATAATTTTAGCAAGAAGGCAAATTTGCAAATATGGAATCTGTGAATAATGAAAATAGACTGTATATTTACGGTGGCTAATTTTAAGTCAACTCTATTTAAGAAAGATTTCTTTGAATTCACTAGGTAGACTCTTAAAGGACATTCCTGGAACTCTTGCTAGGCAAAAATTACTGTAAGTCTGCCAAAACCTAATGTAGAAAAACATTGTGTATTGATTCATAGGAAAATATACGTCTAATATAAACAATCTTAAAAAAAATGAAGGATGAATTTTCACTCCTAAACATCGAATCCAGTTTTCATGACAAAACTTGATATACTCAGCATCCAAATTCAATGATATATGACAGAGTTTTGTCCTAGACAAAAAAAAAAAAAAAAAATCTTCTGAATTTTTTTTGTATGTGGTATTTAAAATAGACTAAGAAAATTATCACTGAGCATTCTCTTTGTATTTCTGAAGTGAAAGAAAGAAAGACAAAGGAAGAAAGAAATTAATTCTGAACTTGCATTTTGAGTAAAGAAACATACGTCACTAGTTGATGACCTGTTTAGTTAAACTGATTCTCAGAAGATTAATAGAAAGTGAACAATGGGTTCCATTAATGATGTTTCAGTCTTCTTTCTCCTGCAAGGGCTTCTTGTGGTTGTTAATCTACCCAAAAATGGCTTTACTGAAATATTCTTGCTCGGAATAATAGCTTACTTCTGTCAGCCAAGAAGTCAAAACAGTAGGAGCATGAATAATACATGTTATATATGCATTAGTATCAAGTAAGCAGTGCTCCTAACTAGGGTATCTTTCCCTCATATGCTGTGAAAGCATTTTATTCCCTTTAGCTGTCAAAAACATTAACATTTCTTGAAGTAATCGTCCAGCTTTGTGAAATTCAACTTCAACTCTAGAAACAACATAATTCATTTATATGAATGAAAATTCTGTGATAATTTTTTCACAATTATTCCTTTACACGTTCATTTATAACTTATTCTTTTGGTCTAATAATGATGCCAGCCCTCTCACAAAGGTAATTATCAGCACTAGAAAATAAAGAATTGAGGAAGTATAAGTGACCCGTGTTTAGGTTTTAGGATTATTGCTTTGATTGGGTTTTGCGTTGAGCTTTAAACTTCAGGTCCAGAAAGGGAAACACAGTAGTTAGATCACTCTTATTCCTGTAAAGGAGTGAGCATCCTGGTTCTTCAATAGATATAAATATCTTCTTATAAGTAAATCCATAAAGGGATGTCGCTGGGGAGCCGACCGGCTCAGTTGGTAGAGCATGCTGCCTTTTGCTCTTGAGGTCATGAGTTCAAGCTTCACGTTGGGCGTAGATCTTACTTAAAAAAAAAAAAAAAAAGTTAAAAATCTATAAAAGGATGTCTCAATTGGGTTTTCATATCAGGTCATTGAGTGTTCTCCATAAAGCATTTATTTATTTAAGAAATTACAAAAATAGATTCCATATATTTACTGTAATAAAAAAAATCTCAGGGGAGTAGAACAGCACAAATTCAGTTTCTCCTAAGTATTTCACCTCTGATACCATCATTTCACTCATTATACTCCTCAAGCACAAAATTCTATTGCCCCCGCTCCTTTGTATTTTCAGTCCTACCATTTTCACTTTATTCTTATCAGAAAATCCAATTCATAGATTCTCTTGCTTTTGTTGTTGTCGTCGTTGTTGTTTCCCCTCCCTATTGGCACTTCTCCTGTTTTCATTCTCTGGGGATGCATTCTGATCTGGGGGGTTCAGGCTTGTGAACTGTTCACAGGATCCTTCTAAAAAACACTATAAAGATATAGGGTGCCTGGGTGGCTCAGTTGGTTAAGCTTCCAACTTTTTAAATTTCTGCTCAGGTCATGATCCCAGGGTGGGGAGCCCTGAGGCAGGCTCCATGCTCTGGGCAGAGTCTGGGTGAGATTCCCTCCCTCTGCTCATGCGCTCTTGAAAATAAGCAAGCAAATAAAACCTTTAAAAAAATAAAAATAGGATAAAGCTATAAATCACAAGTACAAAATTGCCAGGGTTGTTTGTGGGGCTTTGGCAAGGACCTGCACCAGGGAGGGAACCTGCAGCCCAAGCTTCACCAGCTTTAAGTCAGCATCTGCTGGTGCCCCTTCCTCTCTAGGTGAGAACTGGGGTTTCTCATTCAACCACGGTCTTCTGGAATCCAACCCCCATCTCCTCAGGACCCACCTCCAGGTAATGAAGCAAAGACGTAGCAAATAGTATGACCTTGTCTACAGTCACCAAGAAGAGAATGATCAATAATCCGGTCTGAGTTCTCAATGCCAGTTGAGAATTTTACAACATCCCCTTAGGACCTTCCTAGTCTTCATGAAGGCCTCTTCCACCATTCTCAGTAATCCTCAAGCCTCTGATCCTCCTGCATTTCCCATCAATCAGCAGAAAATCTTGCCTCTTATTTTATAGGAAAAAGAGATGGTAAGACATCTCTCAGTTCCTTTTTACCATACCTACTGACATAGTTGCGTAGGCCTCATTTTCCTTCTTGTTCTAATAGTGAACGGAGACCCCCACTTGTTCCTTGGATCACTCCCCCTTCTGTCTTTAGGATCCACGCTTTCTCCATCATCTCTTCCCTCTCCTGAATTCTCAACTTCTTCTCTTCTGGCTTTTTCCCATTTTCTATTCAAATGGGCCTGTCTGTATTCTTCCTTTTAAGATCAATTTCTTGACTTCTTGAAAGACGTATGAATCTTAACTACACTTTACTTTTTGTCCAACTCCTTTCATCTGCTATTACCAACTGGTTTTGGTTTTGACTGCTGCACTGAAATAGAATTATTTAAGTACTTTTGTCACTACATGCAATGAACACTTTGATTTGTATCTTAGTTACATTTTTGGAACTCTTTAATATTTCTATTTAATGTTCTTTTGCCTGAACAGGGAACCCAATTAAATCCTAAAATTTAAATCTTAAATCAATCCTGTGGGGTATTGATCCCAGGACCCTGGAATCATGACCTGCGTGGAAGGCAGACGCTTAACTGAGCCACCCGGTGCCCTAAAGAAATTCTTAGATTGTTGTATCTCAGAATTAAACAATACAGTAAATCCATATCTTGAAGTAAGCTATGCGTGGTGAAAAAGACTGTAGTTTGGGAATGTGATTGACATGATCTATTGCTGCACATTTACATAAATTCATCTATGAGTAAGCTGTCTTGATTTTTTTGCATATAGCATGAAAATTATATAATGACTAAAAATTAGTATTTGAAATTGCTTCCTACCTTGATTCTTTGAGATTTAGTTTTCCTAAACATTTTGTAATGTTATGACCAGGAGTGGGGACTCTTGGCATTTACCTCAAAGTCAAAATTTTCCAAATTATTTCCCCTTGAAAATTTAAAATCAATGATAGTTATGGACAACTTTGATCTCTGGGAATAATTTTATTTTATTTTAATTCTTTTTATGGGATTAGCTTTAAAAATCATTATGAAACTACTGAATATGAGTTCTGAATAGCATGGGTGAGATGAGAATGTTTGTTCATCTCAAATCAAGCTAATAACATGCTTATTTTTTAACAATGTGATCTAAAACTAGACAAAATATGACAGTTCTTCTAATATTTTCTCCTTATCCTATTCTTTTAATACTTGTGTGACATTGGACTAACAACATCTTAAGTCTTCTAATATTGATCATAAAACTGAATATAATTTAAATTATATTGCATTCTCAAATTATATATTTTCTCTTGTGAGATTCTTTTAGACAACATAAACATAGTTTAACCTTCATTCAGGCCATGCAGTATAGTGGCTGAAAGTAGATGTTGTTTTTTTTTGTTTTTTGTTTTTTTTAAGATTTTATTTATTTGAAAGAGAGAGAAAGACAGAGATAGAGGGAGGGAGCAGGAGCAGGAGGGAGAGGGAGAAGCAGACTCCTCACTGAGCCAGGAGCCCGATGCAGGGCTCGATCTTGAGGGGTATCGAGCCCAGGACCCCACAATCATGACCTGAGCCAAAGGCAGACGCTTAACTGACCGCGCCACCCAGGTGCTCCTAAAGGTAGAAAGAGATGCTGAGATTTAATTTCCCAGCCCAGCACTCAGCCCTAGTTTTGAAATCTTGTGCTAGATACTCTTTTCATGTGTTAAGAAAAGGATACGTAGCCCCTACTTTTTTATATGTGGTTGAGGAATAAGTGAGATAATTAGGTAAAAGGCTCTGTTCCCTCACTGACATACAGTTGGTGTTACAAGGGGGCCCAGATTAGCCTTGTTATCAATAAAGAATGTTATATGTCAACTGTACCTCAACAAAAATAAAAAAAAAAAAAAACAAAAGTTGATGTCGATGCTATTTTCCTAAAGTTATAACTAACTGGAATTGATCAATGACCAAAATGTGTAAATCTACTACCAGGAGTGAATATTTTCTTGCATCACACGTTTACTCTCAAGCCATCTATCACCATTGATTGTGTCTGGGTTTACGACTCAGAATTTTAAACTCAGTGATGATTTACTGACGGCTGTTTCGTACCCAGCAGTGTACTCGTCTGCGTCTGCGGGAACAGAGTGATGAGATCGACGCTGCACCTCCCCTCAAAGGCCTTGCCCTACTGCCTCGCCCTCGTACCTACAGTAAAAACACCGGCTTAGAATTCCCTCCTTTATGCAGAGACAAATGGAGGCATCAACTAAAATGAATAACCGATTTATTGAAGGAGTCTGATCCATTTATATTATTTATATCCAAAGTTTCTTTCACAGCCTTGACTTAAGTGTTAATAGCAACTTCCATATTTCAACTTTCATGGAAAGGAACAAATTTACAAATTTGGCTATGGTGGTGTCTGAAACCCAACACCTGGTGCAAGTCGAGGGCTAAAAACGGTTTGACTGTGTCCCTCAAATACTGATTATGCTCAAGGTAGACCTGTGCCTGTGGAAAGGGAGAGCGCAAGGAGCGGTGACCCGAGGCGCTCAGTGCGCTGGGAGTCCGTCACCTGTCCTGCTCAGTGAGAAAGGACATAAATCACTTGCCGTAAACCCTTCACTATCAAAAAGTTTGATTGTGTCCCTCAAATACTGATTATGCTCAAGGTAAACTGGTGCCCGTGGGACAGGACTCCAGGCTCGAAGGCTTCACCAGGCCGCTTTTCCCGTATCTGCTCCCCACGGGACCCTAAGGGGCAGAAGAGCTTCACGGTTTTCTTTGCACGTTCCCAAGTCTGTCGTAAAGAAATTAAATCGTGACAGATGCTTAATTTCAAAATTCAGCCAACGAAGGTAGTGCTTTTGTCCAGTGCTTTTGTCAGATTCTCCAGCGTGAGTGTGACTGACATGCTCTGGGCCGACACCGGGTCAACCTCATTGACCTGCTGACCCGCTGAGCCGCCGAGCACCCACCTGGCTCTGGGGCTGGAGGCAGCGTGGGGGCCTCTCCGGACTGGCCGTGGGCACACTCCAGACTGGGGCCCACTGGCCACGCAGCTCGTCTTTCCCATGGGGATCAGGGCCACTTCTCACCCGCGTCAGCTCACCAGGCCTGGGCCCCACCACAGAAACCCTACTCCTCAGTTGCTTCTTTCACAGCCTTTTGATTACTTGGGGTCCCGGACATGGAGTGAGAGGGGGAGGCCTGCTCCCTTCACGAGGGTGGTTCCATCGCGGTGGCACAGGACCAGGAGCCAAGACGAGTGACCCGTCTAGCAGGAGGACCGACTGGCACCTGCTGGCCGTGGCCAGGGGAGTCCGCCGGCCTGGGTGCTGGTCCCGGGGGCCACTCATCGGGCTGAAGCAGCAGGAGCATCTTTCTGTCCTCGTGTGAGGGGTTGACAGCTCACCCACAGGAGGGACGCCAGTGTGGCCGTGTTTCCAGGGGGGACGAAAGGCTGGGGGGCCTGCGATTTGAAGGTGTAGGATCCTTCTTTCCCCTTTTGGAAACTTAAGCAGGAAAACGACACATATTACGAAAAGACACATGTGTCCCAATAAAAATAACAGCATATTATAGGGACAGTGGATGCATAGTCACCCCCCCACCCCCGCACACACAAACACTCCTCTTGGCCTGGCGCTGGCAGTGTGATAGCCGGTGTGAGCAGCACACGGGATGCCATCCCTCTTAGGCTCCCTTGTCAACGTCTCCATAGGCCTCGATCAAGGCCACGCAGTAATGTCCTGAGTCGGCCCTTACAGTCGCCAGGTTGCCTCGAGGTTTCCACCGTCACGGCTCTTGCCCCCCTACTAGGCCACAGACGAACATCAAGGTAGGTGTCAGTTGGGGGTCGCTGTTGCCAAGCCCTGGACGCGTGACTTTGGGTGACTTAGTGAGTCTTCTCACCTGTGAGCACGGGAGCTTCCTGCTGATCAGGATGGCAGGGGGGAGGACCCAACGCCGGGAGGCAGGCGAGGCCACCACTGGGCATGCCTGTCACCACTGCCACCAACCTAGGCACACGCGCGGCCCACACGTCAGTCCTTGCTTCCACTTCTGACCTCCTAAAATCGATGAAAACACACATTTTACGGAGAACAGGAGGTGATGGGCTGCCATAGATTTTTGAGAAGAGTCACGAGCACACATCATAACACGAGCTGCCCATTCTTGAGCCGTCATTTTGCAAATGGATTTCTCCAACTTAAGACATCTGAGCTAGGAGTGGTGGGTGGCTCGTGTTCGGGGGCTTCCAGTGCCCTGGTTGCACTAACGTCCTTTGGAAATGTGTGAAGAAGGAAGGAAAAAGGGTAAAAGCAATTTTAGGAAGGAAAATTTGGAGTTTGAAGGAAAAAGGATAAAAGCAATTTCCAAAATTAAGCTCAATGGTGGCGCAACGCAGAAAAACAGACTCCGCTTAGTGTCAGCTCCCAGCTGACGTCGATGGGACACCCCTCAGAAAAGATGCACATGTCCTCGTCAGAGGGTTATTTATAAAGCTTATTTCACTCATTTCGAACATGACTTTTATAATCACACCTGGTATATATAAATCTTATTGTAATATATATATTATAACTATATAACTATATATATATTTTTTAGTTTCTGTGGGATAATGGTAAATAAATGAAATGCTTGAGATCTTTTCAGACTCACAGTAATATATTCATATTGAAAGGTATTATGGTTATAGACGTGAGTAACTCAAATATCTTTTCAAATATAAGTTCTTTTTTAGAAAGAACAGTTATAAAATCTACTCAGTAAAAGAATCGTGGTGGTAAACAAAATATTTTTATGTCTGAGGTAGGTTAATCTGTATGCAGTTATATTTAAATGATATGTTCCTTAAAACATACATTTTAGGGATACTACATGTGCCGATTAAATCTTAAAAACGAGGCTTTGCTTGAAATCTTGAGGCTAAAAATATGACTTGCGTAGAAGTCACTGGTTATCACGCAGACGTTATGCTCTCCTACGGTATGATAATCACAACACCTTCTTAAGAAGAAACTGGACTCCAACTGCAAAAGGTTGGGCTGACGTCCGTCCTTCCCTAGATGAGAACAGAATGGGTTGCATGGTGCACTGGCCACCGGCTCCCTGCGGGCCCTTATTTTGCACACGACTCCCGCACACGTAGCATCTCTGCTCCTGCTCCCCTCCTGCGGAGAAACTTTGGGCTCTTCCTGGGGACCCCCCTCAGACACCTGAACCTCCTCTCTCTCTCCTTTCTCCCCCAGGTGGTGTCTCTTCCCCTCCCAGGGAGCCAAGCCTTCGTGATTAGGACCCTGCAGTGGTGTGAAGTCCTGTGCGTGTTTGAAGTGCAAACGGGAGGGGAAGAAAGCAGGAGCACCCTTACAAATAGCTTCCCACTTTTTTTCAAAAGTTCATGCACACGGTCTTGGTATCTCTTAAGCTTGGATTTCCTTAGAGTTTTTTTTTATTTTATTTTATTTTATTTTATTTTATTTTATTTTATTTTATTTTATTTTATTTTATTTTATTTTATTTTATTTTATTATTTTATTTTATTTTATTTATTTTATTTTATTATTTATTTTATTTTATTTTATTTATTTTATTTTATTTATTTTATTATTTTATTTTATTTTATGTTATTTTATGTTATTTTATTTTATTTTATTTTATTTTTTCCTTAGAGTTTTATGTAAGATAATTTATCGCACAAACTTAGACACTTTCAGAGTAGAAGGAGGTACTTACCACAAAGAACATAAACGAGGCATAAACGAGGGCTGTCTAAGCAAACTAGGACAGGTGCTCACCCTGCCGCAGACTTTACATTTGCTTTTAAAAATTAATAAGTTAAAACACATAAAGATAATAACCTCCAAACTCAAAGGGACTGTTACAATTAATGGTAAAGCGATTCTGAGATGACGTCAGTTTGCCCTAATAGAAAATAAATCATCATGGTTATTCAATTTCCTACGGAAGAGGGCAATACATCTCATTATTAACGTTAATAATGCAAAAGGCATCTGAGTAAAATCAAAGTCTTAGGGAAACAGTTAATAATGTTGAAGCACTGAGAAAGAAATCATGTATGTATTCTGTGATTTTGAGTTAAGTAAAATTAAAGCTAAATGGATTTTTGATAGGTCATTATTTTAAAGTCAAAATCTGTGGAACTACTATATGGATTTTTGTTAGTTCTCGCAATTATATTACAAATTCTGTTTTGACATGTTACCACACTTTACTTAATGCATTCATATTGAGGCCAGAATATTCTACTCAAGCAAGGGAAAAATAGAAAACTGTTTAATAATACATACAGTGCAAACACTGCATTTGTACTTGAGATATGTGGTAAAATATGATTACTTTTAAAATTGATCTTCTAAATTAGATATATTTTATGGTTGCCAACTTAGTCTATTTTTGTTGATTGATTTTTTCCAAATTTTTCCTTTCTTTAACTTTTGTTTTTTAAATGTTTAATGATTAGTCTAATTTAGCAGCAAGTGTTTACCATTTTTGACCCAACAGTGCATATGTAAAAGGCATTTTTGTTGATTTTTGAGAAGCTCATTGCCATGACTTGGTCTCTCTACAATCTTACCTGTGGCACTTGTAGAGAGAGCACACACAGTCCTGGAACTAACCCTGACTTTTCCATTGTCTCTCACCGGAGACCCTTCTGGTCATTTATTCACCATGTAATTTTATATTATTATTATTATATATTATATTTTTAAATACTATACCCTTGGTGCTCTGTATTCTGAAACAACCTCTTGCTCTGAAATCACTACCACATTCTTTTCTTATTACTTCCTAAAACCACTGTTTAATGATCAGCAAAGTCCTTTACAACTTCAACTTGTACCTATTTCATCTCTCACTTTCTGTGTAACTTGGGATCTGGAAATGTGGTTGGTGTCTTCTGGCTCCTCACAGTTTTTTCTAGACCATTGTTCCTCCTTTGAGGAAAAAGCCCTTTGCTGTGTCAGGCTCAGATCGGCCTGATTACGGTCTCCATTCCTCATTACTAAAGCCTACTGACCTCTCAGTTAAATCTGGTGGTTGCATTATAGTATCATATTTTGGGTTAAAAATGCATGTTCCTGGGCAGCCGGGGTCTCAGCGGTTTAGCGCCGCCTTCAGCCCAGGGCCTGATCCTGGAGACCTGGGATTGAGTCCCACGTTGGGCTCCCTGCGTGGAGCCTGCTTCTCCCTCTGCCTGTGTCTCTGCCTCTCTCTCTCTCATGAATAAGTAAATAAGTAAATAAATCTTTAAAAAAATAAAAAAAAAATAAAAATACATGAAAATGCATGCTCCCAAAGCCCAATGAAGCACATTTCATGTATGTAGTGGCTATGTGTTGACGCTATTTTATGAAGTGTTTGTTCGTATCATTTACCCGGTTTTAGTGGAGTGTTTGACTTCTCATCATTGATTGTGGGAGTTCTTGATGTCTCATGAATGCCAGTTTTTTCTTAAATATATGCATTACATATATTTCCTTTCATCTATGCTTTGTCTATCCATTTTCTTCATGATGTCTTTTGAGGAGCAGATTACTCTAATTTTGGTAAGGTCTAATGCATTTTTCTCCTTGTATGGTTATGGCTTTCTGGGATCCAATTTGTGGAAATAATTTATTATGTTTTCTTCTAATAGCTTTATATTTTAAATAATGATACCCTTCTTAGTTTACTTTTTGTGTATTGTTTAAGATGTGGGTCAAGATTCCCTTTTTTCCTATGTGGATATCTAATAATTTGTTGAATAGGATTTCATTTTTCCATTGAAACATTTTGGCATTTTGTTGACAATCAAATAACCACACGGTTCTATTTCTGGTTTCCCGTTCCATCTCATTCTTCCATCTTTTGATCACTATACCATACCACATTGTTTTGATTACTGTAGTTTTGTATTAAGTCTCGGAGTCAAGTAGTATAAGTCTTTCAACTTTGTTCTACCTATTAAGGTTGATTTGGATGTTCTAGGTCTTTTGCATTTACATGTAAATTCTAAAGTCAGCTTCTTAAATCCTAAAAATAGTGCATTGGGTCTTTGGGATTACAGTAAATCTATAGACCAATTTGTATAGTTTTCATTTTAAAACTAATTATTTTTCCAATACATAAACAAGGTATATCTCTTCATTTTTTTTGATACTTTTGAGTTGCTTCCATTTTATTTCTTGATTAGTCTAATAGATGTCTTATCAATTTTGTTGATCTTTTCAAAGAACCATATATTTGCTTTATTATCTTTATCTGTTGCATATTTCCTTTATATCTGATCTGGTCTTCATTTTTCCTTCTTATTACTTTTTCCAGTTTCTTTCAGTGGTCTTCATTTTAGGCCTTTGTACTTTTCTTATTTCCCCCCCAATTTTTCTACTTGTACTTTTCTACATCTTCCTCTAAATACTGTATGAACTATATCCAACAAATTTGCTATACTGCCTTTTATTATCATTTGTTAGAAATATTTTATAATTTTCTCTGAGATTGATTCTTTAATATATGGATTATTCAGAAATGTACAGTTTAACTTCTAAATATAGGGGGAATCTACCAATATTTTATTATTTTTTCTACTTTAATCTGAATGTGGTCTTAGAATATATGGTTTCAACCAACTGACATTTTTTGAAATTTGGTTTATAGCTCAACATATATCTATATGGTAGACATATGATGTTCAAAGGGAAAGAATATGTATTCCTCTATTGCAACACTTAGTGCTCTATAAATATCTATAAAATCAAGGTGACTGATGATGTTCATATTATTTGTTCCTTTCTTTTTAGTGTAACCGATCTATCCGTTGTTGAAACAGTTATTTAAAATCTCCAACTATGATTGCAAAGCTGTTTTTTATCTTTTTAATTCTGTTTTTGTATATATTTTGAACTGTTTTTAGGTTTATATGTATTTATTTTTATGTGTTTTAAAGCATTATTCCATTATTATCATGAAATATCCCTCCTTATCTTTTGGAATGTCCTGTGTTTAAAATCTGTTATACCTGATGTTAAAATAGTGACTCCATTCAGTGGAGGAATCATGTGATATTCTACAGAACGTCAAAATGGTAATGTTTTCTGTGCACTCTACTGTGGCAGAGCAGCAGAGTTAGATTGTCTTGTTAGATACTTCAGGTACGCTTCTGTCCTTCCTACGGAAACCGAACTGCTTGGATGACTGTACTCTTCACATTAGTAGCTGAATACTAAGTTCCAGGACTGTATTGATCTCTCTCTCTCTCTTTTAAAGATTTATTTATTTGAGAAAGAGAGAGAGAGAGTGCACAGCAGGGGTGGGGGGCAGAGACAGAGGGGGAGGGAGAGAATCCACGAGCGGACTCCCCGCTGAGCATGAGCCCAATACCAGCTCAATCCCTGGACTCTGAGAACATTACCTGAGCTGAAACCAAAAGCCAGCTGCTTAACCAACTGAGCCACCCAGGCGCCCCTGTGTTGATCTTTTCTCTTAGATATCACAACCGGCATGGCAGGTGAGCATGAGGCTACCACTAAGTTAAATTATAGAAAACCATCATTATCCGTCATAATCCATTTGGATGTTGCAAAGGTCAACAGGAATCGAATGACTAGCACCTCTATCTACTCTTCCACTCATAATGACTCTGAGGGTGGCACTAATTTCTCCCATTCCATCTGGGATACAGTAGTGTTTCATTTTAATGATATTGGTCTCCAGGGGAGGTGGAACAGTTGTAAATACTTTTGCTTAGCCTTTTCTACCTTAATAGCTCTTACTCCTAAAGTCAGAGAATGTGGCAATGTGAAGAAAGCTTTTGTGCCACCTGCTGTGACATATGAACTCAGAGACCAAGGAAATGATAACTGGGGAAATCTGAAGACTTCTTATATTTTAGTGTGAGATCATCTTGGGTCAGGAGATCATTTATCAACTGGCTTCTGTCACTCCCACTTAAACAAGTTTTTTTTTTTTTTTTTTTTAAGATTTGTTTATTTACTCATGAGAGACACAGAGAGAGAGGCAGAGGTACAGGTGGTGGGAGAAGCAGGCTCCATGCAGGGAGCCCGAAGCGAGACTCGATCCCGGGACCCCGGAGTCACGACCTGAGCTGAAGGCAGACGCTCAACCACTGAGCCACCCGGGCGTCCTTGGAACAGGGTTCTAAGGTGATAGTCTGGATTCCTGTTACTAGTGTCCTCTTGGATTCCATACCCAACAAGCAAGCCATCAAGACGTATGGATATTCTTCTTCCTTCAGTAAATGGAAAATGGTCATTGATGTCTTTGGGGAAAGACTAGGGGGATGCTTATTTTATATTCTATTAGAGGTATTGCTGTGTCCTTCCTCAAGGGTACCCAGCATCCTCTTCAATCAGTGGATATTGAATCTGGGCAGTGACTTCTGTCTGGAACTTGGATCAAAGAAAATTGTAACTTTCCATTTTGGTGGGTGACATCAGCCTTCTGCTTGCCAACACACTTTTTTTTCTTGTTCTGCAAGTTACATAACACTCTCTCAGCTGTGCCTGGAACAGCAGGAGCTCTCAGTCATCCCACAGATCCCTGAGGGTCAAGGCACCCCACCGCTACCCTGATCTTGCTGCCCATTATAGTAATTACATCTAACGTGCCTTTGATGGTTAAGTACTGCCACCTGGCCTCTGACATTCCAGAATTCTGAGAAAGGGACAATGAGTTGTATCTGCTCACACCATCTGCACAGGAATCCACTACTGAGCATCCTAAAGATGCCTGTGCCGCTCCTCTAGCCTACTCCCGACACCACCTAGGAACTCTGTACTGACTCAAAAGGGACCATTCCATGGAAGCCCCTGGAAAAGAGAAGTAGACAGTGAGGTGATGGGTTTTCTGGTTTTCCATAACAAGTCCATCTTAACTTTCTCTCTTCTCTGGGCCTTCTGACTTCTTCAATACCCTACCAAGGCAGTTCTTGAATCTTTCCCTTAGGTACAGTAGGCTATTACTGCGTACAAAGTTGAAGAGGATTATCCTAGCATGGTATTATGATTGGCTCTAGCTGTCCCTGCCAGTTTACTGACTATCGAATCAAGAATGCATATTCTCATGTTATTAAATGATTCCCTTTCCAGTCTTACGCTCTTCCTCTTCTGGTCAAATGCATTTCTTCTAGCTCTTGCCTGTACACGTTAGCCAGATCCTACAGCTTCTTTGGGGACTTTGCCATTTACATCTGGACTTGGACACACATCTTTCTTTTCAGATTGTTTAAAGGTATACAGACAACATATGGCACGGAGAGACAGATACTGGGGAGGAGAGGCAGCAATTTGTGAGGAATCTGCTTCCGGTAAGGTATCCACAGTGCTTCCAAACAAGGAAGGCTGTTCTGTCCTTGTAGAGGAGGAAGCTGTTTCTGATAGCCTGACAAGTTTGGGGTCCCACGAAATACAGAGTTTTGAGTTCTCAGAATTATCCATCTGAAGTCTCCACCCCAGATGTCAAGGTCTTACTCTTTTCCTATGAAGACACTGACTTGGAAATTGGGAACCTACTGAAGAAATAAGCGCCATGTCCTTTGTAGCTCCCCCTCCCTTCAATGTAGATCTAGGCCTGATTTCCAGCACAGTCTGACCTATGACATAAGGGTCTCTCCAGATGTCACTATCACTATAGAAATTTTGTCTTTCACTATGTTCTGTGCACTGATAGTGATTGAACTGCACCTGCCATTTTCCCCCCAAATTCTAAAGCAACTAAAAACTTTAAGTTACTGTCGTCTCCATACTACTTATATTTCAGAGGTAGTACATGCCCTACCACTTCATACTGCAGGGACACCCTATCTCACCTTCAGTGATCTTAGTAACTGCTCGTCGGGGGTTAAAACCACGGCCCTACACCAGAAATGGGATCCTTATTGCCTAACGACCTAGGTCCAAAATCCCATCTTAGGGATTCAGTTTTTAGCCCACTCCATCTAACTAGTTTAACCAAGATCCCTCTGAAGGTAAAGCCCGAGACACAAGATGACTGGAGATACAGGCAGTGGAGCAAGGGGTAAGGGAAGGGACACCTGGGTGGCCCAGGGGTTGAGCGTCTGCCTTCAGCTCAGGGCACGACCCTGGAGTCCTGGGATCGAGTCCCGTGTCAGGCTCCCCGCATGGAGCCTGCTTCTCCCTCTGCCTGTGTCTCTGCCTCCCTCTCTGTTTCTCATGAATAAATAAATGAAATGTCTAAAAAAAAGAAGATAAGGGAAATAAATGCAAGGGAATCAAAGGAGACTAGTGCTCAGTCACAACAGGAGAACCCGAGGAGCCTCAAGAAATGTATCTTGTAACTGTACAAGATCTGTACAAAATACAAGAAATGTATCTTGTATTTTGGGGGGCGTTTGCCATCGTCCGGCGTTGGCCCTGTGGACATCACCTCCCGTGTACTTGGTCCCGTGCAGTCTCATGCAGAGAAGCGGGCAGTCCACTGCGTGGGGTCAGGTCAGGGCACTATGGGAATAGCTGAATGAAGCTGGCCCAAGTCTGTCCCCAGGGGGCCGCGACAATGGAGACGGGGCCACTAAGTGGAACTCCGAGAACGTGCAGTAGTGCCTGAGACAGACCTGAAAAAGAAGCATGTGTTCTACATATGTTCTAACTTCCTGTAAAATCAGTGTTCCTCTGAACGTGCTTAAGAAACGCCATTAGAAAATACTACCTAGGGAAATGTTTGTGTTTTATTATGTTAGGCTTTGCTAATTCAGGTACATGATGACTTTTGTGAAGAAATTAGTTAATGTGACTTTAGAATCTTAAACAATACGACGCATCCCTCCCTTGTTGCTCATTCACGGATTTTAACCACGGATATAAGTTCTTTCTTTGGCAGATTTGAGACGTTGTTGATTTGTTGATTTGTCTTTCCTTTCCTTTTTTCCCCTGCCTCCTTTCATTTACATTCGAGTTAACAGTTTTTTCATTCAGATTAGTTGGGATTTTCATATAAATCTTAGAATCAGAGCATTCAGAGACTCAAGGAAGTAATTGTCTGAAGGACTGGGGTTCCATGCTTCCATTTCCCTCTTCTTTGAGGATAGACACTGCTAATAAAATCATGGTGTTTTCCTTCCCATTGACTCCAGTTCTGGCCTTCCACTCTTTTTCAACATAATGTTCCGGGGAGTCTTAGTTGGAACTAGAATGAAATATAACTGCTATTTTGGAAATCATTTTTAATAGAAACTCGTATCTTCCTTTTTCTTCCCTTTCTTCTCCATGATTTCTAAAGATAGAAATACCACACACTTCTCTCCAAAATATCCTAATATGTAAGGGCTATAACTTCTAATCAAATAAAATATATTCCACCATTTATTAGCCATAATAAATTTGTTTTGTGCTGTATCCTATCTTCCCCAAACATTTCTAAAATAGAAATGTTAATTGAGTCATTCTTAAGCAACAATATTTTGGAAAACATTCTGTTTAATTATTTGTGAATTATAATGTAAAAATATGGGCCAAATATTAAATAAAGTGAGCTATGTAGGCTCAATTAGAATTTTACTGACGTATAGCAGTGCCTTTGACAAACCTCCCTGAAAGGCTAAATGGCAATTCCACTTTCATAAGAAATACTTCTTTTTAGAAATGAAGAGCTGCCTTCAAGTTGGAATTAACTTTTGATATGAACCCTTATTTAGTTTTACTATAAATGTCATGAGAAATTTTTGAAGCCTATGATACACTCAGTAACGTTTTTAATGTGGACAGCCATACAAACTTGAAGTAGGAGGTTGTGTTTGAAGAAATAATAGAACTCTGTGGGATCCAGGCCAGTAGACTCTTGGGGCATACAATCCCAAGTCAGGAATTTAGGAATCATTGTATTGAATTATGTACCCTTTTCTGAACTTTGGCACAGTTTCTTGAAACATACACTTGGGAAGCATTTGGAATGCTTTTTTTAACTGCTCTCAATTACATAAGTTCAAGACGGATAAGAGGTATGTCATGATTAATACTCTCTTACTTATAGTAATGTGATATTTCCTCCTTTTTTCCTAAATAAGATTATCAAGAAAATAGCATACCAATGTGGGAGAGTATTACTCTAGAAAATCTCCTTAAATCTTTTTTTTTGTTTTAAGATTTTATTTATTCATGAGACACAGAGAGAGAGAGAGAGGCAGAGACACAGGCAGAGGGAGAAGCAGGCTCCATGCAGGGAGCCCAACGTAGGACTCGATCCCGGGACCCCAGGGTCATGACCTGAGTCAGAGGCAGATGTTCAACCACTGAACCACCCACGTGCCCTGGAAAACTTTCTGGTATAAATAATAAATTTTACTTCATATCCATTGCCTGCCCACAGTATTTAAGGCACTATTTCCAAGGTCATTCAGGAAGAACAGAAACCCACAATTTTATCTTTGATGATCAATTCAAAATGAAGCATTACATTTCATAAATCACACCTATAGGCACCAACTTGGTTCTTAAAAATGAATGGAAAAAACCAACCAATCTGTGTTTTAAGACAAAAATGCCATACCAATCATTTAACTTTAGAAAATAATCTTCAAAATGTGTTAAATTTATTTCCATTTACATCTGGGGAACATGCTATCCATATATAATTCTATTGCTCTTTATCTCTTAAAACAGTGGCAATATATAAAAAAGCATTTGCTTGTATAAATACTTTGACACGTATTTCTTTCAAGTTGAAATAACGGCTAGGTCTTGACATTTGTTAATTGGTTTCCTTTCTTTTTAATCAGAAAAAAATTTTTTTTTTTTTTTACTTCATTCACAAACCCTTAAAGCTGATTTAAATACTCTGTCTTTGGGTCACTGGATTAGTTCAGAGAACAAAAGTTCTTAAATGTCAACTCCTGGAATTCATTCCTTAGATCAGTGAATTTTGGGGCTTAATTTTACTTAGACTGACCCTGGTCTGTACCCTCATGTAATTAGGATGAGTGTGATGACCCTTTTTTTGTATCATTGCTATGAAATCTAGTTGATTTATGTGCTCCCGCCTCCTAATAAAAATTCAGGGAAAACTGAAGGAAGAACAGCTCTAAAACTACCTGAGCAGGGGGTTGACTTTCTCTAATGCCTGAGATAAGGAAAGGGTACTAAGGTTACCTTGTGAAGGAGCCAGGTGGTCTTTCCAAGAACCGCTTCTCCAGGTGCAAAAAAAAAGTGAACAAAACCCTCAAGACAAAGAGGCCCAAGGAGGTCCAGAATCCTCCTTCCAGATAGTTTGAGATTATTTGAACTATAGACACGTGGGCTAGCCAGCAGAGGAGCTCTCTGGTCTCGCGTCTTACAGGGTGGACACGGAGGGGTCTAGTACCTTACTGTGAATCCCTGGACGTATTTTTAAGGTGCTCAAAGACGTTAGAGGGGCCATGAAAAAACTCTTTACTAAGATGGCCAAGAAGATTCCAGGTGATCTGAAAATCACAAATTTAGGATGTTCCCCAGAAATCCACTTGAGCTTCAAAAACTCCAGTAAATATCTTAGTAGAGAGTAATACAAATAACATGTCAAAATTGGAAGAGTATTACTCTAGAAAAATTGTCAAATTAGGAAAAATATATGCCCTTTCGGCCAGTGTTCATAGAAGTGTTGGAGAAAATTTTTGAATGGAATTTGATTCTTACTCTAAAATGTTAGCTAAACCTTCTTGTTATTGATATGTAAGGGGAATGTACTGACAGAGAAGTTTATGGTTTGGACTAAGAACATGCAAAACAGTCTGTATCAATTTTAGATTAAAGTATAAATTTATTGTATAATCATTATCAATGTTACCCAGCAAATAGAAAAAGGAGGACTAATCCTTTTCTCTCTTTTCTCTTTTCTTCTACTTTAATTTTTGAAAAAACATAAAAGGTGGAGCCAAAAATACAGAAGTCATTAAGTAGTACGACTCCTCACTTTACTGTTGAGGAAACTGGGCTCACTTGCTGATTTGCACTGTATTGTACAGACATTCTAAAGATCTCAAATTTCTATGTAATTGGCTGAATTGCGTCCATAAGAGGATTGCTCATTTTCTTTCTTTCTTCCTTTCTTTCTTTCTTTCTTTCTTTCTTTCTTTCTTTCTTTCTTTCTTTCTTTCTTTTTCTTTTTTTCTTCCTTCCTTCCTTCCTTCCTTCCTTCCTTCCTTCCTTCCTTCCTTTCTTCTTTCTTTCTTTCTTTCTTTCTTTCTTTCTTTCTTTCTTTCTTTCTTTCTTTCTTCTTTCTTTCTTTTTTCTTTCTTTCTTTCTTTCTTTCTTTCTTTCTTTCTCTTTCTTTCTTTCTTTCTTCTTTCTTTCTTTCTTTCTTTCTTTCTTCTTTCTTTTTTTTTTCTTTTTTTGGCTTTCTTGTTGTTGTTACTGTTTACACTCATTTTTAAGTCTTAAAAAGTAGTAAGAATTGTACAATCTCTGTGTTGTTTATATTTCTAAAATAATTTTTGTATAATAATCTGAAGAGTTTTTATACTTAAGTCATTGAGTTAGTCCACATCCCATGAATATCTAAAATTGACTAATAAGCTTTCAACTTCTTTTTAAAAATTTTAAGAAATTTCAGGACTCAATATGTCTCAAATATGACAACTTACACATGGTGAGTTAAATGGCACTATGAAGACAGATCCATTTTAAGATAATCTGAATGGGAAGTAATAATAGTTTTGATCAAAATATTGCCCTGGTGTAAAAGCTACTGCTTTTATTTATTTTTTAGAAAAGAATAATTTAATTGTCATAATGATCTCAAAGAAATAGCATAATTTAAACGTGTCACCGATTTCCCTCCAACTATAAAACAATAATTTATGGACTCCCTTCTCACTAATCAAATCAGGCTCAGTCATTGTTCCTCATTAATTAAGAGTTCATATAATTTAGCTCAATGAAAAGGGTCATTAAAGGGTGCCAGAGTATTAATTATTTCTGATATAAATGTAATTACTTAAGTAACTAAGAACATTATAAAAACGATCTTACCTATTTTGATCTATGGAATTCAGATTTGTATAAAAAGGAATCTGATTATAATTAATTATAATTGATTTGGAAAGACTAACTATTCCATTCTAACCTTGTCCCAGAGAGAAGCAGAGGTGCAGGGTGCTGGTGACTTAGCAACAGGGCTGGTGCCCCAGGACAGACAGGCCCACCACTGTTTCCATTACACGTCCCTGTGCCGTATTTCACAATTGGAGGCCTCGGGAGAAGGCAGGTTGCCTGAAAAAATATTATGAGAATATTTTATGACAGTTGAAATTCACTAAATGTCCCTGTCACTCTTAAATGTGACCACGATTACTGTTTTTGTGAAAATTTGCCTGGCTGGTAGTATGAGTTATTTTTTTCTATAATTTCAATAATATTTTGAGTTAAGTTTTAAAATGCAGAAGGTACAAAAGATATAATTACATCACTTAGTTGAACTGTTTCAAGATTATTCCACTATAAAATGATCTGAGAATATTTGGTTCCTTAAGTTTTAAATTACTCTTAAGTTTTAAGTTACTCTTTGAGTTTTAAATTATGCTATGAAAATATTTGCAGAGTATCTTGTCACTAATAGTTTATTATTTACTACTAGTAACAAGATGTTTTTGAAATGAGAACATTTAAGTCCAAATAAGAGAGGTTGAAATTTGTATATGGGTCTCTCTTTGCTTTATTCCTGTTTGGCTGAAACTCGGAGCAAAGTAAAAAACAACAACAACAACTTCCTATGTGAAGGAAAATTAACTTGATAAGTAAGAATATTGATATTCAGACAGTTTGACAGTTTTTCAAACGTATGGTGAGAATGTATGATTCAAAGATGTCCACAGCTAACATTAGGGCTACTAAAGTGAACAGAACATGATTACTAGAATCATAACATTAGAACCCAAATAGGGAAAATAGCCAAAAAAAAATAGGGAAGCCAAACATGAAGAGAGATGTATGTTAAAAGATAATTTGTTGGAAGTATAAAATAATAGAAAATACAAACAATAAATGTTAAGAAAGAGGGAAGTCAGCTGTAGAAAACAATGTACAAAAGGTGAGTACAACTATATTTGATAGAGATGAAAGATCCTATCGGACACAAGCATAGTACCTGGATCTTAGAGTTTGTTTTTTTATTTTTGGGGGGAATCTTGGGTTAAAAGAGACCTTTACTTGTCTAAGCCTCACTGCTACTCAACACCATGATCCCACCGCCATAGCTTTTTAAGATCTTCTAAGAAAAGTCTGTAAAAACGACTGTGGGTAGTGCAGTTACCTCAAGTCACTGTCTCAAAATCTTGGTTTCTACCTTAACTGTTCTCTTCACCACCACTTCCAATATACAGCCAATCCTATTTATATTTCATTCCCCTTTCTTTCAGTAAGTGCTGAAAGAAGAACTGTTGTTCAATTGGCAGTTTCAACAATTCTCGTTGGAACCCAGCCTATGCTTTATTGCTAGATTGAGTCCTTGAAGGGGGGGATTCCGGCTTATGTTTGACTTTGTTCACCAGTGAAGTTTAGATACATACAGTTTTACCTGAACAAAGTCAGTGAGAAATCATACGGGTAAGTAAGGAGCGATAGTCGAGGCACAGCATGTTTGTTCCTTACTTGAAGTAGTTACTTTCACAGTCTTATTCTTTTCAACACTTCTTACAATCTTGAGGTGTTTTTCAAAAAATTTTATTATTTATTTATTTATTTATTTATTTATTTATTTATTTATTTATGAGACAGTAACAAAGTGAGGGGGGAGGCAGTGGGACAAGGAGAAGCAGACCCCCCCTGCTGAGCAGGTCCGGGGAGGGGAAGTGATCAACATGGGGCTGGATCCCAAGACCCGGGGATCATGACCTAAGCCCCAAGGCAGATGCTTAACTCGCTGAGCCACACAGGTGCCCTGCTTGAAAAGGTTTAATGATTCATGTAAAGTGTGAAAATATTTGCATTAAAATTTGTATCACATACTTGGTGCATAACACTCACTGATACTTGTACTGTGTTTCAATCTAACTTATTAAATTTATAAAACTAGTAAGCAAGACCGAGAGATCTGATTCTTATTAAAATATTAAACATGGGCTACAAACCTAATTAAATGTATCTTAATAATTCAAGTAAAAATCATATTTTTATATGACTGACTCATTTAAACACACACATGAAAAACAAAACATAGAGTAAATATATATTAAGAAACTTATAATTGAAATTGCATCTAAATAAAAAAAAAGAAAATTATACTCGGATTTGTTGTTTTGTTTTAGATTTTTATTTAAATTCTAGTTAGTTGACATATAGTGTAATATTGGTTTCAGGAGTAGAAGTTAATGCATCATCACTAAAATATAATGCCCGGTGCTCATCACAAGCTCCCTCCTCAGTACCCATCACCCATTCAGCCATCCACCACCCACCCCACTCCATCAACCCCATTTGTTCTCTATGGTTATACTAGAATTTTTAATACTAATCATTACAATTGGCTGGTTTCATTTATTTACTGGAGACTTGTTTTATACGATGGCCACAGTAATTCTTATTTTGGCCAACCAGTACTCTTATCAGACTGAAAGGAAAACAGAATATTATTATAGCATAGGCTTAAAATTTTGGATTTTTGACCAATCATTTTTTGGTGAAGGCATTTTAATTGAATTTAAAGAAATGTATCAAACTTGAGCTGTTGGTCACCGAGCTAATCCAATTTTTATTGTTGTATCTACAGATTTTTTCAGTTCATACATATTATATAGTAGTTGAGGGAGTGAAGAGACGAATTTCAGAAGTCAGGAGGCCAAAATTATATACTGGGTTTCTGAGAAAGGAGAGGTATGATCTATTTTCTGTTTTAAGACCTTCATCCTCGCTGCTGGGTACAGAAGTAAAACAAATGGGAATTATCTCACTTAAAAAAAAAGTAAGAGTAGCAGTGAAATAACAGTAATAGTAAGCTGAAGCCACAGGAGAAGGCCCACACAGACTGAGTTGGAGGAAGATTTTTCAAGTTTTTAGAAAAAGAGAAAGATATAAGGATAAGAAAGATTAAGGATAATTTGTAAGAAAAAGAACAAAAGTTTACTGTAATTATGACCATTGATATCCCCTTTTGGCGTTCTCTGGGAATTCCCTATAAAGATTTAACTTGCTTTTCAAATATGTTGCTTTCTCACTGGTATTCCTTAAATGTGACTTCAGGTTGATTCAAGCTGCATGGAACTTTCAAACATTTGGAACTTGGAGGTCATTGGCATGAGACTGAAATACTTCATTCCTAAATAAATATTTTGGAAGATAAATTTAAAGCAGTACAAATAAGTTCTCTTTTCACTCTCGTGGCATAAATAAAATTCTTGATATTTAGCTGTTTTCTTCTACTTTGTCATTTTCTATGGATCCATGGATTGTAATGGGACTAGATAGTGACTATTTAGAAATTTACACTAAATTTCTACTTAGAAATTTAATGAAGTGAAAAGACTATAATAAATATTTCAATAATAAGTTTATTTCAAGTTTCACTACAGATTTTACTGTAATAATGTCAACTGGCAATAAAAAGCGTAAGATGAAGTCAGCAGACAGACAAAACAACGTTCCAGAAGAGATACGTCAGTTGTAAGTGCTGGGAAAGTAAAGAGTCAGAATAACTTCA
Organism: Canis aureus; assembly: GCF_053574225.1. Lineage (NCBI taxonomy): Eukaryota > Metazoa > Chordata > Mammalia > Carnivora > Canidae > Canis > Canis aureus. The sequence continues at coordinate 1,028,559 of NC_135644.1, forward strand.
AGTTTATAGCCTGCATCCCACCAAAGTATTTTGTGAATCTATTGATATTGTTTAAAAGAAGACTCTACTAGATGAGAGCAGAAGACCTTTCTGATTCCCGTTGGTCCCTTTTTACACCTACTTCATTCACATTCTGTTCACCATGGGTGACCTCCCTTAACAATTTACTATGACTTTGTTGGTCCCTTTTTACACATTTGAATACACTCGTGTGCTTCTATGTCTATATTTCGTATAAGCCATCCCACACTGTGGAGTGGTCTGCGGCAAGCGCTTCTGTGTTACTAGATCTCTTAGGGTTTCTGTCATCGCTGGAGGGAACAGGGCCCGCGCGGGTGGGGCCCATTCTCACTGACCACTGCCCCCCAGAAGCGACTCTCTCCAGTTTGTGTCTGCACCACACCAACGGTGAAAAACTTAGAATAGGATTAAACTGTTTTGGCTTTTTTTTTTTTTTTTTTTTAAGATTTTATTTAATCATTTGAGAGAGAGGGAGAGGGAGGAGGGAGTCCGATGCCACCCAGGTGCCTCCTGTTTTAGACTTTTTAAATGAAGACTAGATTACTCCTTTTTTATACTTCTCCTTTCCAGTTCCTTACTTACTATATTTGGAATTTTGAAGTATAGGGATGATATAGAAATATAACTTTATTTTGTTTAAAAAAATACCCAATTTGACCAACACTATTTTTGAGTAGTCCAAACAAGTAGCATCACTTGTTGATTTGAAATGTCATTTTTAATATATAATATGTTCTCATGTTCATATGGATCTGTTCCTGTACTTGCTACTTGATTGATTTATTCATCCTACACAAAAGACAAAACTTAGTAAATTTTTAAGATTGCTATAGCTGATACTTTATAAAGAAAATACCTATTCATTGTTCTTTTTTAAGATACTTTCTCAAAAAATAAAATAAAATACTTTCTCTATTTTTATTTATTTCTCCTGATAAATTATAGACAATACTTGTCCATTAAAACAAGATTGCATTAATGATTTTATTACAATAATAATTTATTTATAGTACTTAGGAACATGATACGTATCACCACTTACATAAGTCTCCTCTTTTAATGACTTAGATTATTGTGAAAATACTATACTATACTATATACATGTATACATATGATTCCTTTGTTCCCTTTTTAATATGTTTGCACAGATATATATTCTACTATATATTTTACATGAATTATGACACACATACAGTGGTCTGTGATAAGTCTTTTGAGCTTTCATGTCAACTAGTGAAAAAGATACGGCCAGAAAAGAATGTGCCCACACACAGACACACACACGTAGGCATATCTATATCTAACATCTATTTATCAAACATTAATCCTGCATCACGAATTTCTGAACTTTGTTTTCATTTTTAGTTTCTAAATTCTTATCTTGTGGTTGGTTTTCTTGTAGTTTCTAGGTAGGCATTGATAACTTGGAAATACGGCAATTTTTTTTTCTTACTATCTCATTTTTTTGAACATTTTAGTTCACACTTTAAAAAACTATTTTAATTCCAGTGTAGTTACCATAGAGTGTTATACTAGTTTCAGGTGTGCAGCACAGTGATTCAATAATTCTACACATTGCTTAGTGCTCATCATGGTAAGTCCACTCCTAATCCCTTAGCCTGGCTTCACTCGTCGCCCCACCCACCTCCCTTTCTGGCAACCATCAATTTACTCTCAGTAGCCAAGAGTTTGTTTGGGAGCTTTTTTTTTTTTATTCTTTGTTCGTTTTGTTTCTTAAATTGCAGATATGAGTGAAATCAAATGGTAATTGTCTTTCTCTGATTTCACTCAGCATTATACCCTCTAGATCCATCCATGTTTTTGCAAATGACAAGATTTAATTATTTTTCACGGCTGAGCATAGTCTATCATATACATGCACCAGATCTTCATCTATTCATCTATCAATGGGCCCTTGGGCTGCTTCCCTATCTTGGCTACTGGTAACGATGCTGCAGTGAACATACAGGTGCACACACCTTTCAAATTAGCATTTTCATATTCTTTGGGTACATACCCAGTAGTGGAATTACTGATCATATGATAGTTCTGTTCTTGATTTTTTGAGGAACGTCTATACTGTTTGCCACAGCAGCTGCTCCAGTCTGCATTCCCACCAGCAGTACCCGAGAGTTCCTTTTTCTCCACATCCTCGCCAACACTTGTTATTTGCTGTTGTTGTTGGTGGTTTTTTTAGCCATTCTTACAGCTGCGAGGTGATACTTCACTGTGGTTTTGATTTGCATTTCCCTGATGATGAGTGACATTGAGCATCTTTTATTGTGTCTGTTGGCAATGTGGATGCCCTCTCTGAAGAAATATCTGTTCATGTCTTCCTCCAGTTTTAACTGAATTATTTATTTCTTTGGTGCTGAGTTGTGTAAGTTCTTTATATATTTTGGATACTAACCCTTTATCAGATATGTCATTTACAAATACATTTACAAATACAAATACATAGGTTGTCTTTTAGTTTTGCTGATTTTTCTTTTGCTGTGCAGAAGCATTTTATTTTGATGTAGTTTCAATAGTTTATTTTTGCTTTTGTTTCCCTTGCCTCGGGAGACAGAGTATCTAGAAAAATGTTGTTACTGCTGATGTCAGAGAAATTACTGCCTGTGCTCCCTTCTAGGATTTTTATGGTTTTAAGTCTCATATTTAGATCTTTAATCCATTTTTAGCTTATTTTTATGTATGATGTAAGAGTGTGGTCCAGTTTCATTCTTTTGCACGTAGCTGTCCAGTTGTTCCAACACCGTTTGTTGAAGAGACTATTTTTCCCCCATTGCTTATTCTTGCCTCTTTTGTCACAGATTAATTGACCACAGAAACATGACCGGGCTCTCTGCTCTGTTCTACTGACCTCTGTGTCTATTTTTGTGCTACTACGGTTTTATACGGTTTTGATCACGATAGCTTTGTAGTATATTTTGTAACCTGGGGTTGTGATTCTCCAATTTTGTTTCTCATTTATTTTTTAATAACCTCATTGTTTTTTCTAGAACTTGCATTAGAACTTTGAATGCTGGCTATCTTAATAGGCATCCTGAAGACTGTACTGATTTCATGGCACTTTGTTTCGAGTTTCTTATGACTAAGAATAATGTACACCTTAAGCTAAGGACATTGACTTCTTATCACAGCTTGTGGACGTATAAATGTAAATATATACATGGAATCCTTCCTTATGTCTTCCTAGTTTCTGGTGTCTGCCGACGACGCCTTTGATGTTCCCTGGCCTGCAGCTACAGCACTTCCAATTCTGCCTCCAATGTCACATGGCATTTTCTGATTGTGTATCTGTGAATTCACAAAGCCACTCCCTCTTGTGTCTCTCTCCTTTTTTTTTTTTATAGACACCAGAAATACAGGATTAAGAGCTCATGCTACTCCAGTATGAACTCAGACCAATCACATCTGCAAAGACCTTATTTCCAAAGAAGGTCACATTCATAGGTATTAAAGATTAGGAATTTAACTTTTTTATCTTCTTCTTAAGTAGGCTTCACACCCCACATGGAGCCCAACACGGGGCTTGAATTCACAACCCTGAGATCAAGACCCGAGCTAAGACTAAGAGTTGACACCTCACCAACCAAGCTTTCTAGGTGCCCCAGGAATTTAACATATTTTAAGGAGACACAATTCAATCCCCAACACCTGTTTTCTTTTCTTTAATTTTTTAATTGAAGTATAGTTAATATGCAATAATATATTAGTTTCAGGGATACAATAGAGTTACTTGACCTTTATAGGCATTATGAAATAATCACCATGGTAAGTTTATTTTTTTTTTTAATTAATTTATTTATTTATTTATGATAGTCACACAGAGAGAGAGAGAGAGAGAGAGGCAGAGACACAGGCAGAGACAGAAGCAGGCTCCATGCACCGGGAGCCCGATGTGGGATTCGATCCCGGGTCTCCAGGATCACGCCCTGGGCCAAAGGCAGGCGCTAAACCGCTGCGCCACCCAGGGATCCCTACCATGGTAAGTTTAATTACCACTTGTCACCATATACAAATATTACAGCAGTATTGACTATATTCCCTATGCTGTCTTTTAGATCCTCATGACATGTATTTCATAACTGGAAGTTTGTACCTCTTTAACCCCTTCACCTATTTTACCCCTTCCCCTACTGTCTTCTTTCTGGTAATTTCCTTATTTTTTGCATAATTTTTAAAGTTTTTCATCTAATGTGCATATAATTTTGCAGCAAAGCCACCATATTATCTGAAAAAAATGTTTTAACTTCACCTTGTATTTTTTCTTTCATTAAATTGCTTAGTACTGTAAAAAACTTTATTTTAATGGTGATGTCTGTTGTTTCTATTTTTAATGTAGCTTTTTAATAACCCTTCTTAATGTCAGGGCACCTGGTGGCTCAGTCAGTTAAGCTTTCGACTCTTGGTTTCATCTCAAGGGTTATTATCTCATGGGTCCTGAGATCATGCTCAGCAAGGAGTCTGAAAATTCTCTCCCTCTGCCCTGTCCCCCCATCATGCATGTGCATAATGTGCATGTGCATGTGTGTGTGCTCTCTCTCTCAAATCAATAAATCTTCAGAAAAAAATAATCCTTCTTAACGTTAAAATATCATAAAATTAGAGATACATTTGCAAAACCAAAGAAAAAATAGTTTGTTAAATGTACACACATATTTATTTCTATGTAGACTCACGGCAATCAGATAGAATAGATTTAGGAGAAAGTACAGATAGTCAGCAGCACTATTTCTTCAAAGCAGTGACATTATAGCTAACTTTCATTTCTTTTATTTTCAAAATTAGTATTTCTGAAAGGAAACAGGGAGTAAAAGTGGTAATATTGTTACCTAAGTTACATTATTTACTCTCTCTTCAATCATAAAATACAAATATGAAATACCAAGCGCGCTGCCTCATACAGGGTGTTCAGCATTTAGATCGCTTCCTGTTCCAAGTACTACCTTACTTCCCATTTAATCTAAGCAGACATTCTCCTTTCACGGCTGTGGCCTGTCTTGCATTTGAGTAGCTGAAGATTGTTTTAAAGGACTTTAAAAATGAATTTTCTGTGATCATTACTCTGTAACCTCAAACCGCTTAGCTTCTTAGACCCCCAGTTTCCTCATTTTAAAATGAAGACAATACAAGTTACCTCACAGTGTAGTTTTTATGATCAAATGAGATACAATATATGATGCTTTGGGGAGAGCATTATGTCGGTATACTAATCAGTAAATAAAATGCAACTTAAAAAATTACTTTAACTTTTAATATTAAGAAGTAATCATTCTGCTTTTCTTTTCCCGTTAGCATGCTGTCAGATTATCCGTGTCCTCCTTTTGTTCAGCAAATCAGTAGTGTCATTTTTATTTCAACTTAGACCATTAGAATGATTAATTTTCAGACTGGTAATGAATTTAAAAAAAAGAGATTTGTACCTAATTAATTTAGTACTCAAAATTAATTTTTGTTCTTGCTAATTTTTTCCTTTACTGTTATGGTTCCATTACTTTTATATTATCCCCATTTTCCACACAAAAGAGTTGATGAAATAAATCCCTCTTGGGCAGAATATGATAATGATGCAGACATGCTGTTCATCAAATTGAATTTCTCAAGAGGCACTGGAAAAATTGATGATTGCATGGCAAAGTTTGTGACACTCTGGAGCGTACATATTGTAAAAGGAGGCACATTTGGAGCTTTACGTAAGAGACACTTGAATCACACCACTTGGGAAACTGATACTCATCATTAATTAAGCTGGTGAAGTCGGAAAGACTGTTAAGTAACAGGGGAGAAATTCAGGGGAGAAAAAGAGGTGGGGGGACAACCTAAGAGGAATCCAGAAGCAGGTATATGTGAAAAGGAAACACATTAGAACATGTTGGGTTTAGATACCAAAAAAAAAAAATATTAAGACTACTTTAGCATGGTTTTTGTTTTTTGATCACTGTAAAAGCATTGGAGTATGTTCACATTAACGATTTAAAGGAAATACTGCTCATAGGTCAGCATATGCACACGTGTACACACCCAAAGTATACTCTCTCCCTCTCCTCTCCTCTCTTTCTCCATAATGTACACGTATAATATTGTTATTTAGACCCGGAAACACTATTCTCCATCGTAACACTCATAACCCACAGATGCTCTCTGCATGTAATCAATTTGTTTTATTAGGAATAAAATCTCTGGGATACTAAAATATTAGTGTAAGAAAAGTGAGCTGTGACCAGGGCAAAAGTGTAAATGTAAAATGGACTATATCTTCCTTCTACCAATCAGAAGGCAAGCTACTCTTTTTATGCAAATAATTTATTAGAGCATGTATTAGGGTTTTTCAGGGAAACAATAGGATGGATATCTGTGCATCTCCATAGGATGGGTGTCCATGTGAAGGTTGAGACATATATATAAATATATCCGTCGGGATATAGAGATTGGGACTTGTCAGCCTTCCTTAGACCGTGAAAGGGATTAATCAAAGGACTTGGCCCACACAGTTATGGAGGCCAAGTAAGTCCCATGACCTGCAGTAGGCAAACTGCAAACCGGGAGAGCAGATGGGGTAGTTCTAGTTCAAAATCCAGCAGCCTTGAGACCCAAGGAGAGCTGATGTTTCAGGTCAAGTCCAAAGGCAAGAAAAGCTCAGACACAAGTTGGGCAGAAGTTTCCTCTTGCTTGGAGGGGGCCGCTCTTTTCTTCCTATTTAGGCCCTCAGCTGATTGGATGACATCCATCCACACTACGGAGGGCAATCTGCTCTACTCAGAAGCCACGCTCAGGGGCAATGTATTAGCTAACCGGGGCATATCTTCTGAAGACTTGCTACAAGTGTACGTCCACCCCTCCTCAAATTCTCTATCAAAGCAGGACCCCTGGGTGGCTCAGTCGGCTAAGCTTCTGCCTTCTACTCAGGTCATGATCCCAGGGTCTTGGGATTGAGCCCGAGTCTGCTTCTCCCTCTGTGCTCCCTCCCTCTCTTTCTCACTCTCTCTCTCAAATAAATAAACAAAATCTTTTTTTTTTTTTTTAAATCTCTTTCAAAGCAGAATATCGAGGAAAAAAAATGTTGTAGAAGTCTTCTGAGAATTTAGGTTTATGTGTGTTTGGGGACCGTATAATAATGTGTAATGGACCTAAAGCCATTGTACAGCAAAAAACCTCAGTGAAGCCTCCCTACTTGGAGAATAAATACATTTACATTCGGAGCTCAGGTGGACGATATTCGAAAATAGGAAGGTGATACAGAAAGTAATGGGTAATGTGGAAAACTTTCTGGGCAACAGGCAGATATAACTATCATGTTTCAAAGTCAAAGCCAGAAAGATCTGCAGGTGCCCTTTGCCCCAAACTGAAGCCACTGTGACATTTTGTAGTAAGCATCTCACTGACAACATGCCCTGGTTTCAGCAAAGAGTAAACCAAATAGTACGTCTAATACTCCTGTCGCTGTGCAGCATACAGTGCTCCCCATGCACATGCTTAAATACACAGCAGGGAAACCTTCGTGCTTGAGTTGGAAAGTCTCTGACCTATGAGGGCTGATGTGTGAATTAGTGAAGACAAAGATCCTGAGAACCCTGCGCTTTATGGTGCCAAGACTAATGCAGAGGGCCAAGGACACACGGATGAGCATGTGTACAGTAAAGAGGAGTAACCGGACCATGAGGGGAAAGGAAATGAAACAGTGTGAGGACAGAAGCATCACGAAGGCCAGTTTGCATGATACCACATTTACAGTGGTCTCTTTTTTTAAAGATTTTATTTATTTATTTATTTATTTATTTATTTATTTATTTATTTATATTTTTATTTATGTATTTATTCATTCATTCATGAGAGACATAGAGAGAGAGAGACAGATGCACAGGCAGAGGGAGAAGCAGGCTCCATGCAAGGACCCGGATGTGGGACTCAATCCAAGGGCCCTGGGGTCATGCCCTGGGCTGGAGGCAGACGCTCAACCGCTGAGCCACCCAGGCATCCCCACAGTGCTCTTTTTAATAATTCTTTCTTTCTTTCTTTCTTTCCTTTCTTTCTTTCTTTCTTTCTTTCTTTCTTTCTTTCTTTCTTTCTTTCTTTCTTTTTCTTCTTTCTTTCTTTTTCTTCCTTCTTTCTTTCTTTCTTTCTTTCTTTCTTTCTTTCTTTCTTTTTTTATGAGAGTACATATAGATCATCCTTTAGTAGGAGTTTAAGATTTTCTCTACCTTTCAATATTTTTTTTCTAAAAAAACATTTTTGAGTTCGAAGACCCACCTTAAGTTTTGTTAAAGGGATGTAATTTTATGGAGTCATAAAAGTCAATGACTATAGGAAGATAAAGCTGCCTTGATAATCACTATGTTGGGTCTCAGCATCTTCAGTGTATTAGGCAGCCTTCCTTCGAGGGTCATATACGTTCAGGGGCTGTTTCTAGTCAGTTGATTTAGCCCTTAACTCCATTTAAGGCAATACGAAACCTCCCTAAACTTTCTAGCTCTTAACTCAGCTACCCTCAGGCTTGAGTTAAATATACTAATGCTGATTTTTCTTAATCCTTAGATCATTCTCTGAGTATGAGTCTTTTTCAAAATGAGGGCCCTCATTTAATCCTTCATAGTGCAGTGGGGTTTTTCATTTATTGCATGTACTTTATGGTAATGATATACTATAGTGCTTCAAATACTGTGATTTATGGAGTGCAAGAAATTCACAGGTGTTTTCTCCAGAGTCTACATATCTTGAATGTTAAAAAAAACATAGGTGAGAATACATATACCAAAGATTTGAAACTTGATCACCCTTGTACTTGACAATCTATTACATAGCCTCATTGTGTCAGTTTTAATTAAATTTTAAATTGAAATAGTATGCTACACAGAAATGTATTCAATAGTGAAAAATAACAGATTTTTTTTTTTAAGAAAATACAGCTTACTCAATATATTGTTTTCTTTTGTATCCCTGTCTTCTTGATGTGGATTTTGAAACGCCATGGTAGCTTCATAAGGAAGGTATGAGATGAGATGAATATTCAATGAAAATGGAGCTCATAGGCTCTGTTAAATTATGTTAGAATATTTGGTACTGTTCCATGGAATTCCAAACCGATTAAAAAAACAGGTGAAGCTTGCGATGCATACTAATAAATGCAGTGTTTTTGTAATATATGGGTACAGAATGATACCCAATTATTTGATTTGTCATTCATTTAACCAAACAACTGTTTTTTTTTTTTTTTTTTGCTGGCTGGCCAAAAGGTAAGTTATTAACAGTAATTATGATGATTTACAAAAGTTTCACTTGTGCATTTTTATAAAACAAAGAGATGTATTGGAGAATAATTGCACTTAGAAGTACAGGAGTCACATACTTTGGCACCCGTGTGCACAAGACACTGGGGAGGAACATTTCTCTCTTGACATCCCTTGTAAAGGATAATTCACAGAAGACATGAGCATGTTAGCTGCCATTTAAGGGGCTTAGAGACTGAGATACTATAAGGCCACCACAAAGGATGCATTTACAATTCGGTGTATATATAGCAAGAGAAAAATTATACCGAGACAAAAGTTTCTTAGTTGAATGATTTTTTTTTAAAAAAGAATTATGGTTATTTAGAGCAGAAGTGTGAGGCTCTTCTAGTAGGAGCATGGTCACATAGGAGGACAGTGGGGTGTTTTAGTTTCTAAGACATTTCAAAATTTGGATGTCTTTCATAGCAGAATGAAGAAATGGTCACAAAATTTTAAGCTCTTTCCCTCAAGATTTATAATCTGCTTGTTTTGGGCAATGGGACATTAGCCCACATGAAGAAGCTGTGATTTGCTCAGTATTTGGTGATGAAACCCGACCTGTGCTTGCCATAGTGAACGCCAGACCTGTGTGGGAGGCCATCCGGGGACAATCAGCCCCTGACTACCTCCAGCAGTCGTGCATGTGTGAGCACAGTAATGTCAGCGGAAGAACCACCCAGATGAGCCCAGACCTGACAACCTACAAGACTGTGATTTATTAATCATTTAACCCACTAATTTCCGGGATGGTTTGTTACACAGGAACAGCTAGGGCCTACCCAGGCTAGGTCGACACGAGTTTCCTACCATCCATTTTTAGCACACACATGGCTTCACGCATTTATGTTATTACCCGCCTTCTGTATGCATTTCATTTCTGGGCCCGTGCTCTAACTCACTGAAAATCTACTCTTTCAAGAATGAAGCATGAACGCCTATCGCTGTTCATTAATGCAGGAGGCACTGAGAGTACAACCACGACTATTGCCTATTAATTCTCCTGAAGGAATCACCGAGTGGTGGGCCGCCCCTTAATCATGCATGCAGTTAACACGGGGCAGGTGTCAGGGCCTACGGGTACAAAGTCGGTCACCTCCAATTACACATTCCAGACCAGACCCCCCCCATCCCTGTGATTTCAGCAGACTCTTCTGTCTTTTTCAGTGGTCCTCCGCTATTCCTACCCACGAGCTCCAAGGTGTGCGACGTGTAGTTGGGAAACCGTGGAGTCTGGCTGTGCTGATGACAGGGAGGCCTCTGGTGCTGGCCCTGGCCGCTGACAGGAGCACGAGGGAACCCTCCACGGCCTCGGCCTCCTTGGGTGCAGCCCGAGGCCAGCACTCCCCAGGCAGGGCCTCAACTACTACTAGGGCTCCCCAAGAGGAGGCTCGGGGGTCCCGAGCTGCGCTGGGCTGTGGACCAGGAGGAGAGGACCCCCAGGAGGTCACTCAGGTGCCCCGCTGGCCAGGGCCATGCTCTCCTTGGTTGTGTGGCTGGCCAGGCCCAAAGGCCTGGGGCTCCCAGGGAAATAAGTCACCTGCTGCTCTGACGGTGGTGAGAGCTGGTGGCCTTGAGCTTTGGCGGCCGCTGAGCTGCGGATTCTGTCACTCAGGCAGGTGCAGCTGCAGGAGCCCTGCCAGATGTCACAACCAGCCGTGTTCAAGCACCGACTTTCAGAGACCACGTCATTCCTTAAATCTTCCTGTGTTTACCGAACCATTGCTGTAGCGACTCCAGTACGACTCTCTATTAATTTCTCCAGACCACGATGGCTTCCTGTGCATAAATCGAAATCTTTCTTTTTCTCCAGTGTTTAACAGTAAAATGACCCAGTGTCTCCATCACGTGTTACAGCTCATTTAATTCCATCCCTCTTCGTTTCTCTCTTCTATTTCTCTCTCTTACACACACAGATACACACACACGTACGCACCTCCATATACACACAGAATTCATAAGAAAATGTTTAGCTTAATTATTTAACACAATACTTTCATACTATATTTTCCACTAAAAGAATCACAGGGTAAATGTGAACTGTCTATCTTGTACGGTCCAGAATCAAGATGTCTTGATTCCTGGCCCTTTGTTCAGTGCACTGATGCACACTCTTTCTACTTGTTGAATACACGCATGAACTTCATTGTTCCTTCCTTTAATCTTCCTGCTGTGGTAGATCAGGGCCAGACATGCTGTGCTCGGTCCCACCCAAGCCTTGCAGCAGAGGAGACAACCAACAGCCTATATTGATGCTGCAGAGTTGCAATCATATTGCATAAGCTGTGAAACTCAGATGCTATAAATTTTTGTCAATATACCATATGGCACTGGTCGTGTAGCAAAAGATTATACTTGAAACACAGAAGGAGATGCAGAGGATACGCTTTCTTAAAGGCATTGTGACAGATACATAGGCAATTATGTTAAAGTTATGGAATATAAAGACCTCCTGGAACCTGTAAAGACCTCACCCCAGCCGAGCAAAATGCCAACACTACCATGGCCAGTGCGAGGAAACTGGGGAGACTCCTCCTGACTTGTTGAGTTACTACTATCAATTTTGGTAGAAGGAGTCAAAAATAGAAAATATGAGGAATTCTTGAAGCCCAATGTAAAGAATTCATCAGTGGAGGTGCGTGCTCTGGAAGCTATAATCATTTTCTAAGGGAACCATATAATTAGTAGCAATCTTTGGCGAAGAAGCTAAGAGAGGAGAGGAGGAACTCAAGATTGCTAAGGAAGGATAATGATTCATTTTCAAAGACAGTGTTAACAGTTGCATGATATTTCACCTTAAAATTGCCCTATATTTAACCTATCTGCTATTATTTGGCATTTATACTGCTTCAGGTTTAAATTATTAGACATAAAACTATAGGAAATTCTTACAGCATAAAGCATTAACTGCAAAACTGATAATTTCCTTGAAATAAATTCCTAGAAGTGAAATTACTGGATAAAGATAATAAGCTTTTGACATATTCTTTTTCCTTTTTTTTTTTGAAAAACAATTTACATAAGGTTGTCTCATAACATAATTTTGTTCTGTTTCAAGAGTTTTTAAATTTTTTCTTATTTGACTTCAGTTTGCTTGAGGGCAGAACCATGGTGTACGTTGTACATAGTATTTGTTTTTCTGAGCACTGAGCACATAATGGGTTCAGCAAATACTTTCTGAGTGACATATTAATACCAATTACTTTTACTGTTGTATGTTGACAGATAACTAACTCACATATCAGCTAATAAGGTTTTGATATTTGTAATTGATATTTCATATATTCAATTCAAATATTTGATATTTCAAGGAAATTTAAGAAATTGCAAATATCTTCTGAAATGCTTAGGCTTGCTGTTTCTGAAAGGAATTGTAAATTACTATTCCCTTTACTTGTGATCATTTAAGATTTCCTTCTCCTTTAGTATCAATTCCTCAAAGCATGTTCCTATCTTCAAACAGCATGCTCACAATTTTAAAAATACCGCTGTAGTCAATGAGGAATCCAAACACTTCAGCCTTAATGACGCTAAAGAGATGTAATTGGCCATGTGGAAAAGTGGCTGTTGCCTTAGCAGATTCTCACTTCATCTATGATACCTTGACAAATACCCCCAAAACAAATTTTGGCTTATTCCAAAGAACACGGTACTTATTTAAGACATAATTAAGTTTTGTTTTTGTTTGTTTTGTTTTTTAATATGTTGTGCTCTTCTAACAGCCTGGTCTTTGATGAAGAGTTACGCTAATTCATTAGTGCACCTTTGGCCATACTGACAGCATGCTGCAAGTAGGTAAAAATAACTGACGACAAAAAAAAAAAGAAAAAAAAAGAAAAAAGAAAAATAACTGATGACATTTAGGGTTATTTCTCATCTCATATTTCTTTGAATTAAAGTGATTTTATTTTTCAGTTTGAATTATTTTATATTGACAAAGACTATATATAATTGGAGTTTAATTCAGTTTTGAAGCATACACTCACACTTATACATACTACATATTTATAGTGAACAAATGGGAAGCACATTTTATTAAAAGTATTCAATTTTACTGTTCTGCTAATATCCAAACTTCTGCGTGAGATTTAGTTCACAGTTTACTTTTATTTGACTGTTTAATTAATTTTGTAGTTAGATATCTAGATATTAAGTGACTCTAAGCTTAGAATATATTCATTAACCCATAAATTATATTTAAAATTATGAACAATTAATGAATGCTCTGAGCTATGTTAAATGCTGAGAATATGATAAAGAATAAACATGATAAAAAATAGAACACAATCAGCTTTTTGTGTTGTGTATAGAACTAGATAAAAAGTAGGGAGGGGCCTAAAATTATGTATTAATGATTACTGTAAAAATGCAATCTCTAAAAATACTGAGTTGTTCTTCTGAGAAAACATGACTGTGGCCAAATATAATTATGTGTAAGTATTTATCAGAATACTTGTAGTGAAATCTAAAAGGTGTGGTCGATTAAATACTTTACATTTTTAAATACTTTATGCAGTGAAATTTATTTTAACTGAGAAATGTAGTTTTCCCCCTTTCTACAGCCCACAGTAATGGTTAACTTTCCTAATATGCCCGACTTCAGACTGTTGATCAGCAGAACGTAACTCAAAGTTTTATGTCTTCAATCGATTGTGAGGGTCGGGGGGGCTCCGGGGAGGGAAACCGAATAGTTATTACAACGAATGATAAAAGCCTTTGGTGAATTCCTTTGAATTGCTTTTTAAAGCAGGGTAGCCTTCTGTCAAAAATGGTTAAGTTTTATTTAACTAAATTCAAGAAAATACAGCAATAATATTTCATTAGCCTATAATCGTTAGCCTATATAATGTGATCTTTTGGGCAACACAATTAAAAATACAAACAAAATTACTACAAGATTATTTTTACATTAAATTGTAGTCTGGAAGCTACTCTTTAAGGAAAATTCTATTTTATAATCCTTAAACTTGGTTCTGGTATTGTTTAATTAATATTTTCAAACGATGAATTATTTAGACTCTGGGCTTGCCATTTCCTTAAAAGAAATATGTATGATCAACGTTCGTCAAGAAAAATTCCTTAAAAAATAAACGGTCATTCTACTACCTTTTCTTAGCCTGAGAATGAACTATCAGCTGGTGTCAGACGTGTTTGCTATCCATTTCCCCAGCTTTGTAGTTCTCTTGAAAGTGAGCTTTTCCTCTCCTTCTGATGGAAAGAAGTACTGACGGTGTGACATGTCATTGTAATGCCTCATGCCAAACCCCGGGAGCAATTATTCAAAGATGTTAAGGTTTAGTTATTTCACACTCACAGGCTTTGAGATGAGTATGTTCAAGTAGCATTACTGAAAAATGAAAGCGCTCAAAGTTCAATTGGCGAATGTGGATCAGTAATTACAGGTACAGATGAACCATGTATTCATTATTTTAATGTGAATAATAGCAGAAGGCTGTCCTGTAAACATGGCCAGTTTCTGAGTGAGAAAAAAGCCTCAATGAACTATTTACTGAATTTGTTTCTTAAGTAATAAAAAATTGGGAAAAAATAGAATTGAGAATAACAGACACAGTTCACATCCCTACAGGATAGGTTAGGAGGTTGGAGAAAGAGTGGGAATCATCAAGAAAGCTTTCCAAAAACTACAGATGCCTATGCCTCCCCCGCTTATGGTTATCTCAGAGATGATCACTATGTATCTTACCAGGCCCACTCTTACCACTCAAAGAGTGATGTAGACTAGGAAACAGGATTTCTGTGCTGTCTAGCTTTTTTTTTTTTTTTTTTAAGCCAAACTTCACCTGGTTGTGAGAGTTCTGTGTTAGCATATGCTTGCTTATTTAGCAAGTTACCAGCATAGGAAGTCAGGGTTCTGTGACACTGTATAAATTTGTACTGAGTGATAAGCATCCATTCTTTTCAGAGGGAACTGTCATATTGTCCTTGCAAATGGCTGAAAATTGTTCACTCATTGAAAGCAAATTCTGGGACTGACCTCCAAGTTCTATAAATTTCTACATAAGTGGATTGCTAGAAATCATGAATTTGGGCAGCCATCTAGTTTCAAATGTGCATGAGCCCATAGAAAGAGTAGGGCTTTATTCTTCATTCTGTGATGATACTTCATTTTCACTGCACATTTTCTCAGGCAAGGTGGCCTCCTCTAAATATAACATGAAAAAATAAAGGAAAAAAGGCCTAACCTTTCATTGTAACTTCTCTCAAGTTGAAGTGCTTTTCTCTGATTTATACAGAAAAGACAAGAGTCTTCAAAGCATCTATACTTGTTAAGGATCAAAGAGAACGCTTCTAAATGAAAAGGTAGAGGGATAAAATGAAAGGTATTGGTAGACTTCTGCCCCAGTGTTTCAGTATCCTAGAATCACTATTCTTTTCATGGTAATTTCTAATGATTGGAGCTCTTCAAAAATGAAAGAGCCTACCTTTTAAAGTAGAGACATAAGTGCTGTGCAAAGAACTGCAGAGGAGGAATGTGAATCATGTTTGTGGATGGAACATCTATCTCCATCCACCAGACTGGGAATGACGGAATCTTTAAGACAGAAAGTGGACAAAATTGGACCCGTGGTATGGACTAGAAGAAAGAAAATATCAGCTAAAAACAAACAAAAAAAGGATGGCCAGCAAAGGAAAGAGTAGTTTCTTGTGGAAAGAAAATCAACAAGGTGAAGAGTGGGGTAGTCATCAGAGCAATGGAAGTGTGGTCTTTAGAGTACTTACATCAGAGGACCTGTCCCACCATCTACCTCTATTAAATGAATGGCATCAGAAGAATATTGTTCTGGACTAATCCTCAAGCACTGCTTTCTAAAGAACGTGACTGATGTGCCCAGTGACTATGCTTAGCCTGGATATTGGAAAAGAGTGAGATGTGGATTAGAGATTATGAAAGTTCCATCTCTCAACCAAAACGGTAAAGGAGAAAATGAAGGGGAAAAAAAGAAAAGAAAATACCAGTTTCTGTGAAACCAGGATAAAGCTGCACTTACAGCTCTGTACAGAGGAAGATTGCAACCGAGAGACATGCCAAGTGGGAGCAAGAATTGTTCCAGACAGAGATGGAGATGGTGGCTCCCCTAACACAAGCTCCACAGTGTCTCCACAGAGCCACACAGCTCAACCTTTCTCTGGAAAGCCTGACACGAGTCTCCTATAATTAAAATTAGGTTTCACGAATGGAAGAGGAATTTTTAGCTTGAGAAAATACACTGTTCATGTAAGACCTCTACAAGACACATAGACAACTGCGAGTTACCAGATGTTGTGTTAAATCTACAGCAGGGAATGGAAACATTGAAGTTAATTAACAGAATGAAATCATGAAGAAATAGAGTTAATGGGGGAAATGACATAGTTTAATATCATAATTATAGTTATTGCAGTTGTAGAATGAAAAGATAATGCATTTTGGAAAATGTGCATGTTAAAGAAAATGCCCCAAATTCATGATCTGTATGAAAACATATACATGTGTATCTATGTTGCCAACAGAACGGACACAGCTGAAGGTGGTAAGACTGAGAAAGAAAAATTTCCCAGAAATCAGAGAAAAAAAATGAATAAAAGTGAGAGAATTCTTAAGAGTCATTTTATACATATATGTCTATACATAAAATGTGCATATATTCTATATAATGTAATACAAATATGGATTACACCCAGAAATGCTAATAGACATCTAGTAGGGGTACTGGGTTCCAACCAAAAAAGCAAAGAGAGAGATGAGTGGAATAAATAATCAATCAAATAAAAAAGTCTAAATTTTGAAATGAACAGCTGAGACCTGAACTAGATGAATAAAAACAGACTAAAACCCAGATTTGTCTTAATGATACGTAAAAACTGCATAGTTAAGATAGAATTGTTACTATTACCAGAGAGCACAATGTTATATGTATAGGAAGGAATCAAATGGACATCAAGCTTCTGCAGAGAAATATTTAAAAGCTTGAAATCAAGCGGGGCACCTGGGGGGCTCAGTCAGTTGAGCGTCTGCCTTCAGCTCAGGTCGTGATCTCAGGGTCCTGGGATGGAGCCCCACATCGGGCTCCCTGCTCAGCAAGGAGTCTGTTTCTCCCTCTCCCTCTGCTGCTCCCCCTGCTTGTGCTCTCTCACTCGGTCTCTCGCTTTCTCTCAAATCAATAAAGAAAATCTTTAAAAAAAATTAAAAAATAAAAATAAGCAGGCAAAGGCTTCAAAGTTAAGAAGGAAAAGTGATGTTAAATCTAGACCTTTGGGGCTAATTACATGAGCATTTGAAAGCAAAATGAAGTTAACTTAGATATTCAAGACCTCAAAATCTGTTAAGGACAGATCTTTTCTGAAAAATGGCTTACTAAACAAATGAAAAAAAGGAAAAAGAGAGAGAGATAAGCCAAGAAACAGACTTTTAACTATAGAGAAGGGTCACCAGAGGGGAGGCGTGTAGGGAGATGGGTGAAATTGGTGATGGGGATTAAATAGTACACGTATCACGGTGAGCGGTGAGTAGCGTATAGAGTTGTTGAATTACCATATTGCACATCTGAAACTAATATAATGCCGTATGTTAACTATACTGGAATTAAAAATAAAAACTTAATAAAAATTCTAAAAAATGGCTTACTGTAACACAACTAATATATAAACCAAATCTTTTTTTTTTAAAGATTTTATATATTTATTCATGAGACACAGAGAGGCAGAGACACAGGCAGAGGCAGAAGTAGGCTCCCTGCAGGGAGCCCGATGTGGGACTCGATCCCGAGACCCCGGGGTCACGCCCTGGGCTGAAGGCAGACGCTCAACCACTGAGCCACCCAGGCGGCCCTATAAACAAAATCTAAGAGAAGAGGATGAGCTAAAAGAATCATTGATCTATGATAATAACAATTAAAATTAAGCATAATTCTAAATCAATTTTATACATAAGGCAATATTCACTAGAATATTTTTATTTTGAAAGGTAGAGTTTAGGGAAGGAGAAAAGTACTGCTAATTAGCTGAGTTTAAAAACTGGATCAATTCAATCAATTTAACGAGAGTAAGGGAAACGATGAAACAAAAATATAAGAACACAATAAAGGAAATCAGGATGGTAGAAATTCAGTAATCACTAAGGAATATGCATAAATTAACACCCCATTTAAAGAGACTTTCAGACTGTCCTCTAGTCCGAACATTTATGAAATGATCTCAAGAGACACAATCATAGAAAAGTTTGCAAATAAAGAGAGAGTCCCATACGCTTGGCAGATGCCAAAACAGGAAAGCAAATGAGGCAATATTACAACCAGAAAAAGGATAAATTATAAGTGAGCAAACAAAGGGGACTATTAACATTTGATAAAAATTAATCGTCCTCAAAGGTACATAGAAAGTATCCATTAGGCGCCCACTAGGAACAAATGAACACTGATTCATTCACCCCATTCACTGTGGGGTAAGGTCTCAAATTTTCCAAACTAGAAATCTTCGAGGCCACATTATTGGCCCCCAAGATAAAAATTAATTTAGTAATTAATAAGGAAAGATAGCTAAAATTAATTACTCCCTCACATTCTGCTCTGTCATAGGAAGATCAGCAATCGGGAGTCCGCAGCTGCAGTCGCCTGTTCCTGCCCAGACGTCTGTGCTTGGGTCTAGTTTAGGACCTTACACCCCTACAACCTTCGATGATGTGGGAGGAAGTGTCCTTTTCTTTTTCTCTTTCTTCCTCACAAAGGCTTTGGCCAAAACAAAGGGGAGGTGGTTCATTGCTCCAAGCTGGTCTGTGGTGCGGCCCTCAACACCAGGGAGACGAATTTCACTATCCCAAGGGACAGAACATTCGTTAGGGTCCGAGGACGTAGTCACCTCTGACTACTCCTCTCCGCCTTGGCTACCTGCTGGCAGGTGCATCTCGGTCTCTAGTAGAGGTGCTGGACTGCACGCCAGGGCGATTCCTGAGCCCAAGGCAGCTTCTTCGAGGCTTCGCCACATGTTAATATTCTCTCTGCTTGTCACAGATAAACACACACACACACACACACACGCACATCTCTAGCAAGGTCGTTCGGTTAAAAGTCGTGTTCCTCATCTAGAGCGATGTAAGAATCGTGGGTACTGATTTGACAATGACAGTGGCTTAGATGAAACGTGTAGATCTTTGACTACAGGTTTACATTTTTTTTTTTTTTTTTGGAAACCTAGAAAAGAAAGGAAAGAAAATAGCAGTTTCAGAAAAAAAAAGCGAAGGTAGGGGGAGGAGAAGGGAAAACAAAACAAAACAAAACAAAAACCAAAATAAAACAAACAAAAAAACAGCCAAAAAGACCAAATCTTGACAGAGAAAGGGAGGAAAGGAGGAAATACTGAGATATACTGAGCAAAGCCTTATCAGGAAAGCCAAACTTTCCCTGATTTCTGGCTTTCTGGAGGGGATTGAGTTTCATAATTAACTCTCAGTAAGCAAAAGCATCATTTGGACGGCGACCAAATGCAAGACGGTGTATCTGACGACTTGGGAGGGGTGCAAAAGCCCAGTAAAGCAAGGAAAATTGTATGCGAGCAGAAAATATAACCCATATATTGGAAAATAAATGAAAAATCAGAAATTCTATGTCTTCCTTCATAAAGTTCTCAGCAACAATAAAATAAAAATTAAGAAGCAACATATTAACCTTTTTTTTTTAAGTCTCAGTGCAGTGCTTGAAATTGTTGTCGTCTCAGAATATTTATAATAGCTTGTGGTGAAAAAAAATAGTTTGTGGTATATAATAAATACCCATCTGCTAAAATATTAGGTGAAGATTAAAGTACAAACTTGGGTTGGGTGGCATTTTTCTCTGTTCTTCCCTCTGGATTTGCACTTCTCAGTGTCCTGGATATTTATGATCCAAGAAAATAAGAGCCTCCTCACGGTGTCTAATGCTGCCTTATATCAATTCTAAGTATTTTGAAATACCAAACATTTTATTTGGGTGGACTGAGGTTTATGAAGCATATTTTTAATATTTGCATAAAGTCAAAACGCATGCCCAGTTTAAGAGAAAATAACCGTCACGAACCTTACCTGCGATTATTCTCTTCTGATACAAATAAACCCTGAATGAACACTTTAGTTCATTTTCCCCTTTTCCTTTTTCTTTATGTTTTGTTTAACAATGAAGTTTTGATGCAGTAGACTATTTTGTGTTTTGTAAACTTTAAAAATAATCACATACATGTATAGTATAAAAATCATAGCTAGCAATGACGGCTACTTAATTCAGATTGTTAATTCTAGGAAAAAAGGAAAAATAATGAGGGATTGAGAGGAATCCAAAAATGTATTCCAATTAATATTTTATTGCTTAAAATAATTATTATGTAAATATAATAAACTATTTAGCAAAGCTAAGCTAGAGGTAGCTGTGTATTATTTATTCTATATCTGTATATTACAAATATGTCATTAAAAAATAAAGTGGGGCCACCTGGGTGGCTCAGTCAGTTAAGCATCTGCCTTAGCTCAGGTCATGACCCCTGGGCCCTGGGATCGAGCCTCACATCAGGTTCCTTGCTCAGGGGAGCTTCTCCCTCTCCCCCTGCCTCTCCTCCTTCTCATGCTCTCTCTCTCCCTCTCTCTCTCTGAAACAAATAAATAAAATATCTAAATAAGATAAATAAAGTAAGTAAGATACCCCTTGTCTGGCAACAAAATCGATAAGGAATCTTGATTTTACTTAGCAAAGAATGCAAAAGACATTTATACAGAAATTTTATATGTGTACTGAATGCTATAATAAGGCTCTGAATGAGTGGAAAAAATAACAAATTTCTGAACTTTTTAAGCTACAAATTTTCTCCAGTGTATCTATAAAGTCAGCGCATTCCCCCCAAATCTACAATTCTATGGAGATTTAATATACGACAAAGCTGATGAGGACAAATCACTGGGGAGATTGTGAGGGCAAAGGGCTCCTCTAGTGGAGACGTGGAGGCCTGAACGTCGTCATGAAAGCACACAGACAAATACATTCCAAACGACAGCCATGGTAACTACGTCTCTGATTGGCAAAATTTCTAATAATACAAAGTTTTGGCAAAGCTGTGGGGGCAACCCTGTCTCATTCTTCTGGGAGTAGAGCACATGGCTACATCCATTCCAGAGTCTAATCTTTTTTTTTTTTTTTTTTCCCCCAGAATCTAATCTAATTGTATCTTTGAAACACCGTGTGTTGGGTTTTATGACTAATCAAAGGCACGTTTGGGTACGTACTGCATTCTCACCTAGATCAACTTGGAAACACGGATGAATCAGTGCTTAATTCAGCTGTTTCTAGCTCCGTCTCAATGTCAGTGTAACCCAGAGGGGACTCGTACAGAGGGATCACTATTCGGCGCTTAGAAGCAGTCCACGAACTACTGTTACATAGGACAAGGGAAAATTGTAAGAAACTGCATAAAAACGCTGGTTCATGGAGATGTTTTTTAGGGAAACACATGCATGTGTAAGAGCGTAGAGTTTTAGCTAAAGCGTGTGTCACAGTATAAATGTAGAGGTGCACCCACGTGGGCTACATATCCGATGTGTACACACACGTATGCAAGCACTTATTCGTATGCATGTATTTATTGAAATGCAACCAGCTTAAGCCTCAGAGCAATCTAGGAAGAAGGTACCAATGGAGCAAAGCTGGTGTGGACTAGAAGTAACACGAAGGTCAAAGGTTTGGGAAAGGTCATCAGCACAGCTAGTACATGCTGAACCGAGCTTCCAACCTGGACTATCTAGTTCCATACTTCAGTCTTGAACACTAGGTGTGCTTATGGGCAATTATCAAATAGGCCAGCGTGTACCCACGGGAGCAGGGAGAGAGACAGGGGGACGCGCTATGATGGCAAGACATAAAATAAACTCAGATTCCTGAATGTACTGATGAGAATGTTGTGATGGAATTAACTCAACTCTGGGAATATGGAGAGGACAAAGGGGAGGTGGAGGAGGAGAAGGAGGAGAAAAGAAAAAAAAATATTTAAAAATTTTATGTTCATTATTATTATTCTTTGTATAACAAAGCCTTCAGATTTAGGAGTGAAGCACACAAAACTGTGCAGTAGAGACAAAGGAGAATCGGGGCAGACAGACAAGCTACGGATCCCCCATTGGGGATCAATGGGAAGACGGGTTTCCCTATCATGTCCAACATATTTTTAAAGAATTGCTATTTTACTGTTTATAATGTGCGCCCAAGTATTTAATTCTCAAAATAAGCATCTCTTCAATATCTGCTGACATCAACAGACGCCTAATGACATCAAATTATAGAATTTGAGATTAGCGAACAGCAAATGGAAGCTAAGTAATGGCAGTAAATACAAAGTAGTCTCAATATCCGACTTCTACGAAAAGAGATTTAAACAACGCCCTCATAGAAAAATTAATAAAAATATGTAAGAATAAATGTTTAATTTTGATCGTTTAGCCTAATAAGATCACTTATTAGGCATGATGCTTAAGATACTGATGCAGAGCTTGCTTTTGCTTTGCTAGGTTCTGTCTGCTTTCTGTAGATTTAAAATGCAAATGTGAAAATAATGTAATTTAAAAGACCTTGATCTTTCCCTCTCTGGTCTGTGGCTCTATGCCGTATTTTTAAATTGAAATCACTAAGTGATAGGCTTTTTCTAAAAAAAAAAAAAAAAATCCAAAATACTACTTACTTCAGGGCTCGTCAGTTGAGATCTAGCTGTTGTATCAAATGCCTAAGGGAAATAATTTTCTATCTGGAAGATTAGGTGGAGATTAATGTTTGCTGTTCCATAGCTCATTATCCTGAAATGGTCCTGTCTCAAACCATGGATTCATGTGAATTCCTTTAAAATAAGGTGGTATTCCCAGAAATCATTATTTCTGCTGTGCTGTTTTTCTTTGAAAGGCTCCTGGACTTCAAAATAAATGTCTTTCCTTATGAAAATAACAGCCAGTTTGTATGGCTGGAAATCATTATCTTCTTGCCTTAACAAATACATCACTTTTTAGGAACAGTTCCAATTAATTTCATCATATTAACCATAAAGATTTATGTCGTAGATGAACCATTTTGCATGGGTTAATTTCTTTGGAAAAAAAAAAGCTTATTATTATTATTTTTTAAATATTGTATTTATTTATTTTATTTTAGAGATAGCGAGCAAGGGGCAGGTAAGAGGGTGATCGAAAATCTCAAGACAACCCGGTGCTGAGTGTCGGGCTTCATTTCATGACCCTGAGATCACGACTTGATCTGAAATCAAGAGTGGGATGTTAACCGACTGAGCCACCCAGGTGCCTTAAACTTATATAAATAATATATATAAACTTTATATTCCTAAATTTAAAAAAAGTTTAATTTTCTAGTTCTGTTGGAAATAAGTCCAAATTATATTTTCCACTTCTTAAGCAGAATATGCTCCATTCATCACTTCAGGGAATAGTAGTCAAGTATTTTCGATTATTAACTTCTAAATAACCACACGGTGCTTAGTAATACATTTCTGAGGTTTATCTTCATGGTTTCCTTCCTCTTTCCTCTCCCCTCTTTCATCAGAACGAGCATACCTCGTCCTAGCAACTACTCTATTCTTTCTAAATACTTCCCTTGTCTTGAATTGTAGGTAAAACAAATGTGACAGGATTTTAGCCAAGAGGGTGATGAACACAGGCTAGCAGGGGGTCCTGCTGCTCAGATATCGTATGCATGCCTAGAAATAAAGGTGATGAGTTATCCTAAGGCCACTCGGAGATCTTTTGGCTTCTCCTTTTTAACTGTTCTAGCTGGGTGACATTTCTATGTAAGTAGATTTTTGATATTAGTTAGTTGTCTGACTCTTCCGTTGAGAATGTTGGGTTTCCTAATGTGAGAACATGAATTTTTCAGATGTCTAAAAAGGTAAAGCAATATCTGACCTGTCATTTCGGTGACGTTCTATTCCTTATCCTCTCTCAAAGGAAAAGAAAAAAACCAGCAACAACAATCTAAGGATGTACTCAGTTTGTGATGAGCAGTGGGCTAAAACTGACATTTATGAAGCCGAATTAGGTACAATCCCAGCCCTCGGAAGATTACACCAAGTAGGGACATTAATATAAGCAAAATTCATAATATAATAGGCTAAGTGCTCTGAGAAAGATGGATCTGGGTTAGCGTGAAAGATCCGAGGAGCGATCATCCAACTCCACCGAAGAGTCAGGAAGGCCCTCACACAGAAGGCGTATTTCAGTTGGGTCCACACTATTAAAATAAAACCATTAAAAAAAATAAAAATAAAAATAAAGCCATTAGCAGCAGAGGCCACTGTGTGAGCTAAGGCAAGGGCGGTGGGAAGAAAGCCTTTGTCGGAGGAGCGATGCTGTTGGGAAGGTTCATCAAACGACCCATGGCACATATTTTAATTTAGTTAATTGTCACATAATGACCTTTGCAACTATTTTATTAGACCCATTTAAGGTCTAATCTATGATCATGTAATTGCATTTAGTTGTCATGTTTCTTTGTTCTCTTTTAATCTAGAAAAGCTCTACTGCTTTCTACTGTCCTTCTCAACTTGGATTCATCGGATGTGAGTCCGTCACTAGATTCAAGGTACACGTTCTTTACAGGAATACCCTGCACCTCTGACAGGTCCTCCTCAGCGCATCATATCAAAAACCACATGATCTTGCTTTGTTCCAATATTTTTTATGTTAAATTTGATTAATTCATTGGATGGTGTCTGTCACTTCTCCTGACTGAAAAATTTTGTTTTTCTCCTTAAAAATCAATCATTTGCGGAAAGATTCTTTGAAACCTAGCTAAAAATTTTACCACTGGGTTTAAGAATATATGATTTGCGAACTCCATCATTCTTTCTACATTTACTACGTCCCAGTCGACAACGTTAAGAAGATACTTTGCTTCTTCATTCATTCGCATCAGTATGGGATGGTGTGTTCCTGTTTTGTTCAATGATTTATAATAAATGACTATCGTAATTTAATTTGATACTCACATGAAAACCACTTTTGGCCACTGAAAACCACTTCAAGCTGGCGCCTGAATCTTTTTGAAAAGATCTTGCTTGTTCTTCAAGCACTTCCTTCCTTTCTAGTGGGAAATCTCAAGACAACCCGGTGCTGAGGGTTGGGCTTCATTTCACGACCCTGCCCATCTTCTCATCTCCTCATCTGCCCCCAACCTGGAACAAATACTTTTCCAAGCTTCACTAGTTGCTCGTAGTGAAGAGCACGGTTAGAAAGCACAATCCAGCCTGTTGGTCAGGGGTAGGTGAACTTTTTCTGTAAAGACCAGAGAGTAGACATATGAGGCTATGCCAGCCGTATGGTCTCTGGTGCATTTCTCGACTTGGCCACTTCAGTGAAAGACCGTAAGTAAAAGGAGAAGTATGGTTGTAATTTAATAAAACTTTATTTATGGATCATGAAGTATGGATTTCATATTATTTTACGCCCACATATATGTCTCTTTTTCATATAGTTCAACAATTTTATTTATTATTTTTAAGGGGGTAAAGGGAGAGAGAGAAACAAGCAGGCTCCCTGCCCAGCGTGGACCCCGGCGGGGAGCTTCATCTCACAACCCTGAGATCAAGAGCCAAAATCAAGAGGCAGACAATCGACTGTACCATCTGGGCACACCATTGATCATTTTAAAAAGTAAAAGCCTTCTCTAGCTCGTAGGCCATATAGACAGCAGCAGTGGGTTTGAGCTGGCCTACGGACTCGGGATTACTCACCCTTGCTCTAGACTGGGTCCTCTGCTAGTCATTTGTCTTTGCTCCCAGGCCCTTTCTGTTTTGTGTCATTGATCTATTTGTCTATCTTTATGCCAAAACCACACTGTCCTGATTACTGAAGCTTTACAGTAATTCTTGAAATTTAGTTATATAAGTCTTTCAATTTTTTTTCCTTCTTTTCATAATTGTTTTGGCTATCTTAGTTGTTTTGTTTTTTTTTAAGATGTATTTATTTATTCATGAAAGACACAGAGAGAGAGAGAGAGGCAGAGACACAGGCAGAGGGAGAAGCAGGCTCCATGTAGGGAAGCTGACGCAGGACTGGATCCCGGTCTCCAGGATCACACCCTGGGCCAAAGGCGGACACTCAACTTCTGAGCCATCCGGGCGTCCCAGTTTTTTGTTTTTGTTTCTTCATTTCCTTATATATTTTTGAAACATCATTCCAGTTTCCTTAAAAAAAAAAAAAAGTCCACTGGGATCCTGATTAGAATTTCATTATATTTCTATGTGCTTTTTGGAAAGTAATATCTTGGCAATATTGAATCTCTAATTCTTGAACACGGCCTATATCTCGTCTAGCTATGTTTTAAAGTCAGCGACTTTGTTAAAATTTTTTCTGAGTACTTCATAATTTTCTATCATAGTCTTAAAGAATTTATCTATCCTATTTTAAATGAATGTTTTTATTTTTCATATATTTGCTGACAGAATAAAGAAACAGAGTCGAGTTTTGCATATTGACTTCATACCTTGCAAACTTGGTAAATTCACTTAATTGTGTTGCACTGCTTTGTAGATTCCTGAGGATTTTCTGCATAAATAATTATGGTGTCTACAAATAAAGACACTTTTACTTTTTCCTTCACAACCTTTATTATTTTATCTTATTTTCTCATTTCACTGCTTCGAACTTCAGAAAATGTTGAATAGAAGTGGTAAATATGGACTTCCCTGCCCTGTTCTCAGTCATTCACACTTTCCAAACCTATTACCTTTCAATCAAGTTGGGAAAGTATCCTTTTTCTAGTTTTCTGAAATGTTTTATCCTGAATAGGCATTATATTTTATCAAATGTTTTTCCTGCAGTTACTGAGATGACCATATGTTTTTTCTCTTTTAGTTTGTTGATACTGTTTATTCTATTGACTATTTTTTCAAATGTTAAGCCAAACTTGCATTCCTGGAATAAACACACATGGTCATAATGAATTTTCCCTGTACCATATTATTGGATTCAATTTGCTAATGTTTTGTTAAAGATTTTTACATCTATGGTCATAAGGAATATTTTTCTATAATTTTCCTTTTCTGGTTTGAGTCCAAGACAAACTGCTTATTAAATGATAAGGGAAATGTTTACTCCCTTATTTTCAGAAACAAGGTAAGATTATGTAAGATTGGCATTTTTTTCTTAAATAAATGCTTGATATATTTCACCTGGAAAATATTTTGGGATTGGAATTTACCATGGGAACACTTTTTAAAAATACATTAGTTTCTTTAATCGACAGAGTTTTCAGATTTTCGATTCCACTTTTGTCAGGTTTGATAATCTACACTTTAAAAAAATATCAACTATTTTAAGTCACTGAACATTTCATCTTAGAGTTGTTTAAAATGTTTTATTATTATTCTTTCAATGTTTTCATGATCTATAGTCCTATTTATCCTCTGTTTCTGATATCGACAATTGCTTTCTTGATATGTTTTGCTATTGGTTTGTCAGTTTTAAGGGGTAAACTGCAAATTATTATCTTTTCTATTATTTTTCCATTTCCTATTTAACTGATTTGTGAAATTATTTTCTTCCTTTTAATTATCTTGGGTTTATTTGGTCATCTTTTTCAAACTTCTTAGTGTGCAACTTAACCTAAATCCTATACTTAAAACTTTTTTTTTTTCCTAATATAAGTAAAGATGTAACTCTCCTTTCCAGTACTGCAGCTTTTATTTCTAACTACCTTCCACCAAAAGGAGTAACTTCAGGCAAAAAGCCATAGACATGTGACTGACGTAATGTAGTTATCTTTCTTCAAGAATTGACTTCTGATTTTCTGCTTAGTTTGATTATTCTACTGTGCCTTCAAATAGTTGAGTTAGCACAGCAATATATAATTTATATATTTAAAAAAATGTATGCTGTCACTTTATATAGGTTTACTAGAGGTAAAAGTGAAAGCAAAATGACTGGGAGTCAGCGCAATAGTCAGGCAGGTAGTGATCGGATGAGGTAATAGCAAAGAACTTCTTCAGAAGTCAACAGATACAGGGTATGTTTTGACTGTAGAGCTGAAATTGCTTCTCTGAACCCAGATATTTTGTTTTAAGCTTTACATTTTAATGGAGTGTGATGGAAGAAATATGATTCAGAATACTGTGGGGGCACTGGGGTAGGTTAAGCATCTGGCTCTTGGTTTTGGCCCAAGTCATGATTTCAAGGTCCTGAATCAAGCCTTGCTGAGCGTGGAACCTTCTTGAGACTCTCTCTCCTCTCCCTCTGCCTTTCCTTCCCCCCCAGAGCTCTCTCTCCCTTTATCTGAAATAAATAAGTAAATAAATCTTTTTTAAAAAATACTGTGGAATTTGGAAGAAAAGCAGATTTTGGAGATGATGATACTTCAGCTTAGATATGATATGATTGAGACGTCTATTCAACATTCCAGTCTTGAGCATAGGAGGATTTTTGCCCTGGATACGGAAACACAGGTCTCATATTTTTCATAGATGCTAGTTAATGTATAGAACTCTTTGAGATCACCTGAGGATTAAGTGTAGGTAGTGATGAAGAGGGGCCCATTTTTATACTTCAGGAAAAGGAAGAGGATTCAGTTAATGAGACTGAAAATGGTCTGCTGCTGAGGGAGAAGGAAAACCAGAGAGAGCTGTATCTTTGACACCAAGAAAAAATATTTTTCCAAAAGAAGGGACTGATTAAGCCTACTAATGCTTAGAATTATTATTATATATAGAATCATCAACATATAGATTAAACATATTTGAAGAAGTCCCACTGAAGAGGATACTAACAATTTTCCTTACTATCAGGTGGATGGAGTATACGGTAGTACCCAGGCTATTTTGGCCATATGATTTTCCCCAGTGAGGAGTATTATGAAGGAATAATGTTCTCAGAAATAAATAGCTTTCTGGAAATTCCCACTGAGGGTCCCATTTCTCAAGCTCTCTGAGTTATATACATTTGCAGTCTACAAATTACTCTCCCGATTTTTATTTTGGAACCTTTTTCTGTATTAATTTTAAATATATCCCGATGTTATATAATGATCCTTCAAAATTTTTCATTTTTTTTTTTAACTTTTTTAAAACTTCTCTGGAGCTGTAAAATTTAAAAGGACTTGAAATTAGTAGAGGAATTTCACAGTTGTAAATTTACTCGGTGCTAGGGGCCAATTCAATTAGCTAAGAACTTACTTTCAAATTGTTACCAATTGGACCAACCGAGTATGACAGCTTTCCCCCTTCATTTCCATGTTTCTAGGGACAAGATGTTGAAAGAAACATACTGGAAGACTAATTACATTTTAGAAAGATAGGGTGTTCTTTCTCTTCTTTTTAACATTAGTATGCAAAGGGGATTTATTTTTAATTTACAAAGAAGGGGCTACTGATTCCATTAACAGGGACACAAGTGAACTCTCTCTGAGCAGGCTGCAAGGAGAATTCTTTAGTTCATGCTGGTTCCAGCCTAGCTTCAATTCCCCTCTGTTTTCAGAGAAAGCATATGCACAATACCGGCCTGACAGGCCTGGCTTACGGTCCAAGCCTCCTACTTACACCCACAACAATACCCACAGCTCTCTGAGCATGTATTAAGAGCTCTATCTCCAAATGACACCTCCTCGTCCTTTTTTTTAGAAAAATCAATCCAAAAGTTTTAAGTGTGCTTAACATCATTGACTATCAATTTGCTTTTTTTCTATTTAAGTTATTGAAACGGCATCTGAGCATCAAAGGACCTCTTTTTCATTACAATTTCAACATCACTTGTGATAACAATATTCCCTACAACCTGTGGAAGTGCTTTAGCACCCCAAACTACTCCTGAAACATTTCTCCGAGAAATACTATTACTGATAATATTTATCATGGACAATATCCAGAGTACCTAAATTCTAAGTTTACAGGTTAGTAAGGGAATAATAGAAGCCCTAATGTAAGATTAACAAATCTTCAGAAATGTTGGCTCCAGTTCATTTTAGGCATTGTATAGGTCATAATGGGCTGACTTTTCCTAGTCATTTCTTGGTAAGGGCATAGGGGAAACTGGATATAAATTTGGAAAAAAAAAAAGTACATGTCAAAAATGGAATCAGAATGGAATTTCTTTTTTTCCTGCTTTCCTTAAGATGATTTGATTTAGGCTTCACATTTTGTGTTCTCTACATGAGAGCCGGCACCATGTTGGCATTTTGGATGTCAAATCAATCTGAGGCAGAAATTCACTTAATGAATGATCCATTCCTTTGGGAGATAACCAT
This sequence comes from Canis aureus, assembly GCF_053574225.1. Classification (NCBI taxonomy): domain Eukaryota; kingdom Metazoa; phylum Chordata; class Mammalia; order Carnivora; family Canidae; genus Canis; species Canis aureus. The sequence continues at coordinate 1,059,088 of NC_135644.1, forward strand.
AAAATCTGATCAGATACAGAAATGTATTAGATCAGGCCTGTTTTGTAATAGAAAGTCTTCAAAAGGCCTTAGTTTTTTTTTTTTAGGACTTTGCAGATTGATAAAACTCACCAAAAGTTTAACAGTTTTGTGATTTTTTTAAAAGCCAACTTGGTTTAGGTAAATATAAATTCTCTACCCTCTAAATATAATAATCATTTATTGCTGACTTATTGCTAAATATATATCATCAATTTAATAGCTTCTTGGGGTGAAAGTAAGCACTATATTTAACATACCTGTGAAAAAGATAAGACTATTCTGATTATAGAAATGTTAAATGTGGGGAGATAAAGTACAACTTAGAATTGAGGTAATATTATGTAACAAATCAGAGCTAATTATTCTTAAAAAAAATTGATCAAAGGCTTTGCAGACCCCTTTAAATTGTATTCCTTTTGTATATATGTATCTTTAAAACTTCAATTTAAAGCATTGCATTGAAAGATATATAAAACCCACTTTCATTATTTGCCCCAAGAACATACTCTATAAAGCAAGGCTGAAATTTGCCAGCTATTTATGTCCTAGGGGGGTTAAATTCAGATGCTTTACCCATTTTTGCAAAACCCTCAATGCATCTTTCCTAGAAACATGTTAACATTTTGCTTATATGTGAAATCCCATTATATGGATATTTAAATGTGTCTTGAGTGTGTATGATTCCTATGGGTACACACCACCTACATCGATGGTGTGTCTAGAGACTGAGGAAGCGGGTGCGTACGCAGGTGTAACCTCACCTGACAGTGTTACAGATGTTCCTCTCTCACCATGGACAAGACAGTAAAGATTGACAGCTTGGAATTACTTTAGGCTGTGATGCAGTGAGACTTGAGGGCAGGTCTTTGCTCTGCTTCAACACACTTATTTTTTATATATTTTCATTTGCTTTATATTTTGTTTGTCCAGCCTGGTAAGTTTGATTTTGAATAAGTATATGTTAGTAAGATTTTTTTTTTCAGGGGCAGAATTAGTGTTCCTGGGTGACTCGCCAGAAGGATACGGTGTCAGGTAGTCGCTGGTTTGAGTGTTTGCTTTAGGGAGTATCACAGTCCAGTCCGTATGCTGATACTACCCACTTCTATGGAGTAGAGCAAACTGACGGTGAAGCGATGCTGTGATAATTTCTCAGAAAAAGCACAATTTCCATACTTCAGATGTAACTCCTTATATACACAACCAAGTATACAAGAACTGTCTCTGTTTATTTTTCCCATTAAATTTCATTAAGACACACCCTTCTGGACAGGAAATGAGATCCTGTTACCTTGGACAGGGCAGCGGAGGATGTTTTTCTAGAGAAGCACCTGGAAGATGTGCCATGTTCCTTCATTCAGATCCTCAGGAAACCAAGAACACTTCTTCCTGGACCTGGGGAATAACCCTGCCCCTCTCTATGGGTCTGTTCCTCCAACGTAAACCCTCCTTTCGGTAGCCCAGAACCAAGACTTCCAACCAAGGCCAACCCGGCAACCTGGAACGCCCACAGATCCCAGGCTGTGACACATGGGCTGAGATAGGCCCAGAGGGAAACTACTATTAATCAGACAAGGGGGACAGCTGAAACTCAACTCTGCTCAAGCATATCCTGGGATACTGGCCTGGAGTTGCTGGATTTTCTGAAATGCAAGTCTACATTTTTTTAAAAATGGGGAGTCTGATATTTCCTACCCATTTCTTCTCCCTTCCCTTCAGAAAGGGAGACAGAACATAAAGACCCCCTAACTCTGGGAAATGAACTAGGGGTGGTGGAAGGGGAGGAGGGTGGGGGGTGGGGGTGACTGGGTGACGGGCACTGAGGGGGGCACTTGACGGGATGAGCACTGGGTGTTATTCTGTATGTTGGTAAATTGAACACCAATAAAAAATAAATTTACTATTAAAAAAATAGAAACAAAAAATATTAAAAATGGGGAGTCTATTTATATTTAAATATTAGCAGCATAATGAAAAAAAATTAAGTGAAATAAATAACCAGCAAGTTACCCTCAGCCCAAAGTTTTTAAACTTCAGTATAGACTTATAGTCAGGCTTTTCTCCAACCGGCTTCAGATTCCGGTTCTGCAACAGAAACCTCACCTAAGCTGAGAGAGCTCAGAAAGCCCTATTATGAGACAAAACATGAATAACAAAACAAAAACAAAACGTAACATGGCTTGAGTGCCTTTGTGTAACAGAATGATGAAAGCATGTGAACGATTCATGGACTTGAGAAGCTGAAAATGAATCAGGTAGCATGGAAGCTTTATTTCAAAATTGGTTAGTAATTTTTTATAGGCCTAGAGGAAATCAATAGCACCGTGATGCCCACATAACATCCCAGAGTATTTCTAAGGGTTTTCCAGCTAATTAAACAAAGATAAAAATGAAAATAGTTTAATTTTTAAATCATTTTTAATTTTTAAAAACATGATACATTTTTTTTTAAATCCAATGCCACTTTTGTCTTATGATGCCATTAAAGTGCAGTCTCTTACATTCTTTCTTTCCTTTTTATGTAGTGGACACACAACGCTCCGTAGTCTCTAGTGTACCACACGGTGATTCAAATTCTCGACACGTTACGCTGTGCTCGTCTCAAGAGTCGGTACCTTTTGCCCCCCTCGCTGCTCCCCTCCTCTCTGGCAACCATCAATCGGTTAGTTCTCTGTGTTTACGGGCCTGAGTCTGCCTCTTGTGTTGTTTATTCATTAGTTTGCTTGTTTTTTTTTTTTTTTTTTGTATTCCACATATGAGTAAAATCATATGGTATTTTTCTCAGCCTGTAAAGTCTCAAATCCTTGAATGTGTTTTGAAGGCTTATTTTTCATACGCATTTTTGGTTGTTTATATAGTAAAACTACTTTCTGGGTGAAATTCCACCCGTGTCGCTCTTTCCCCTGATACGTACAGAGTCCATAACTGTGTGACAAATAGTAGTGAGTGCAGCTTTCTTTCAAATGCAAATAGGATAAATCTAATTTCATATGTATGATCGCCTTTGGCAACTGGACATCACAAGTGAATATTTCTAAGCAGTTTCTTTCCTCCATTGTAAGGTAAAAGTTACTTAAAAAGCGAGGTGAATGTTTTGAAGAACTGGGGAATGAGTGGTTAAATATTTGTGCATATTTAGAAGCCTTCTTTGAAAGTCAGTACCTCAGAGACCTCCACAGCTTTATCAAATGATGCTAAACAAACAAACAGTACAAATACTTCAAAGTCAGTTGACTTTTTTTTTTTTTTTTTTTACCTGATAAATATCAGTATGTAGCCAACAAGGTGATGGTTTGGTAAACTGTATAGCAATGAGGTAAAAGACAATTATACATTTAACCCCAAATACAATTCACCTCAAACGCATTTCCACCAAACATTCACTGGGATCTATTCTATACCAGTCACTGTGACTGTGATGCAATATTTAGTGATACCCCTGATGCCATCAGGGAATTCAGATTATGTAGAAGAAAGGGAATGAACAGGTTATTAAAATCTTTTGTTAATAAATTGGAGAGGAATGCTGGCTACTATGGGAGCACATCAGAGGGACATCAAACATGTATGATGTCCCAAATCTTGGTGATGGGGTCACTTTTAATGCATCTGAAGACAACACTTCCCAGGAGCATTGACTGAAAATGCCTTGAGACCTACAGAAAGGAGATGGTGCAGGGACACACTCGTCACACTCACTGGGATACTTCTGGAAGTGAGGACACTATTAACATTTATGGGGCATCGGAGTTAACTTAAAACGCCCCAGGAAAGCTAGGACATATGGTCACCTCGTTCATGTTCATTCCAGCTCAGCTCCAGACACGGTAGCTAAATCCTTTCTTACATTCCAGATTTATTGTTTTATAATAAAATGGTTAGAGTTTGACATTTAAACATATACAATTATTACCTATGGAATGTCACTTTCAGAAGTCTTTATTATTCAATTTTAGTCAGAACATTAAACACTTGTCAGGTGACTGGGAAGTTATTTCTACCTGCAGAGCTGCAGAGCAAGATAGGTTCTCCTCCTTGTAGCAGACATGGTCTAGAAGTCATTTTTTTGTTTTTTTTTTTTAGATGCAAAATTAAATCTCTACCTTTTTTTTTTTTTCCAGATGTCTGCAAAAGGTAAGCTTATTCTTTGTGTGCTCTCCATTCAATCTTAAAGTCATGGAAACCACAATGTAGCCCAAGACCAATATACAGAAAAAGAAAGATGCCAGCGCTGTTGATTAAGGCAAAGAAGTAAATAAGACAAAACGGTTATCTGAGTTAGGAAAAGACTGTGCTAGGGGTTCCTACTTATCTCAGCTATTCATTGCATCTGAATAGTATAATAGAAATTATTATTTTATGCCTTCTTTTTTCATTTTTATGGAACCTTGACAAACACATCTGAAATGCTTATTGTCCTACAGACCTAACAGCCATTCATTAAATAAAATATGGATTATTAACAATAATGGCAAAAAATTTTTTTGGCAGAAACACAACTATTCCATTATACTTGACACTTGCTTAGTGGTGTGCTGTCTGAGGCATTTAATAATAGCTAATGAGACTTTAATGCTTAACTATGAAAACGTGCATTTTATTGTAGGTGTTCAAGGACAACAGAATAATTTTACTTTGATTTTCAATTATAAATAAATTAGTTTTAAGTAAAATACATGCAACCATCCTACTCAAAGGCTTTCATGAATACTTTTCAGAGCATGTGGTTTATTTTAATATTCCTTTTGCAGGTAAAAAGGGTTGTAAATAGCTCCTATTTAGTTGGTGGGAAAAGTGAGTCATTGTAAGGTGGGTGTGACAGGCCTAAAGTCCCAACATTTTACTTTCGTCTAGTTCTTTGCGACCGGATCTTCCTCAAAAATTCTTTTTTTAAGTTTGCGCTTTGTTGAAGCCACTTAATTTGTAGTGAATATGATAATGACATTATAAAATATGAACAAAATCTAAGAAAGGTACAACTGTGACTGAAGACTTTCAGAACTTTGAAAAAAATTTTGTTTTTTACTGAAAAGTAAATTTGTTGAAACTAGACTTTTGATGAAATTTAAATTCTTTATTTTTCACAAGAGTTGCCCCAAAGAGTCCTTTATGAAATATCCAAAGCTAACACCCAATGCCGGGGACCTGGCACCCCACGGGTTGGCTGAGAGCAGCAGGTGCACCGGGAGCCCAGCTGGAAGTGCTGTGCTCAGGCCAGTGCTGGGCTTCGGAGCTGGGCCTCCTGCAGCGGGAGGAGCTCGGACCGCTGGAAGCAAGACCTCGGGGCTTCCAGATGCTTCTGTGGCGCTGGAGCTGCAGTGCAGAGGCGCGGGGCCTTGGGAGCATCCCGGGCGGCCCAGCTCAGGGACATGCGGCCTAGCTCGGGGGCAGCCCAGCTCGAGGGACACGTGGCCTAGCTCGGGGGACATGTGGCCCAGCTCAGGGGACATGCGGCCCAGCTCAGGGACACATGGCCCAGCTTGGGGATACTTGGCCCAGCTCAGGGATACTTGGCCCAGCTCGGGGACCATGTTGCCCAGCTTGGGGACACTTGGCCCAGCTCGGGGACACTCAGCCCAGCTCAGGGACATGCGGCCCAGTGCCAGGGCAGCCCAGCTCGGGGACACGTGGTCCAGCTCCAGGGCGGCCAGCTCGGGGGACACGTGGCCCAGCTCCAGGGCAGCGGAGCTCGGGGACCATGTGGCCCAGCTTGGGGACACTTGGCCCAGCTCGGGGACACTCAGTCCAGCTTGGGGACATGCGGCCCAGTGCCAGGGCAGCCCAGCTTGGGAGACACGTGGCCCAGCTTGGGGACTGCGGCCCAGCTCCAGGGCGGCCCAGCTCGGGGGACACGTGGCCCAGCTCCAGGGCGGCCCAGCTCGGGGCACACATGGCCCAGCTCGGGGACACGCAACTCGGGGACACACGGCCCAGCTCCAGGGCAGCAGAGCTCGGGGACCACGTGGCCCAGCTTGGGGACACTTGGCCCAGCTCGGGGACACTCAGCCCAGCTCAGGGACATGCGGCCCATTGCCAGGGCAGCCCAGCTCGGGAGACACGTGGCCCAGCTTGGGGACACGCGGCCCAGCTCCAGGGAGGCCCAGCTCAGGGATACGCAGCCCAGCTCTGGGGACATGCGGCCTAGCTCCGGGGAGGCCCAGCTCTGGGGAGGCCCAGCTCGGGGACACACGGCCCAGCTCGGGGACACACAGAGGCAGGGATGGAGGCACGACCCCTGCTTGCAGAGGATTCGGGTTCGCACATGTGGAGCCGTAGCTGTTACTGGACTTTTACTTCAGGCCCCTGCATTAAAACAGGGGGTGTGAGTTCCGTTTCCGGACCCGGCTCCGACTGACACAACTGCTTTATCTATCTGGTCTCCTGTAGTCTTACTAAGATTGATTTTTCCAACCAATTTCCTGTTAAGGCTAAAGCACAGGACTTTTTTGATTCAGTAAAATACACATTGTTTTGCCAATATCCTGTTAATGTTAGAAGACTTAGAAGACCTTAACTGCATGTATTCCCTTACTTTTTATATTATTGTCGTGTTAATTTTTATATATTTCAACCAGATAACCTCATTTTAACCTCTTTTTTTTTGCATATAGTCATCAGTCTTTTATATTCACCCACATACGTAACTTTCTTTTCTCTTACAGAGATTTAGTGTTCCCTGTTGACATCATTTTCCTTCTTCCTGAAAAATTTCTCTTTACAATTTTTTTTAAAGGGTTTTGCTGGGAAGGAATTCCCTCAGTTTTTGTTTTTGTTTTTGTTTTCTGAAATCATCTTCATTTCCCTTCATTTCGGAATGATATTTCATGGTGTACAAAGTTTTCAGCCGGCTTCTATTTTCTTTGAGCTCTTAAAAGTGGATCTTCCATTATATTATACTCTAACATCCAAAAATTTTCTCTGAGGTCTTTCATTCCCTGGACTTTCAGCTCTAATTTTGACTACCTCAGCAGACCTCCACTACTATTAAACAAGTGACTTATTCATTTTAATTGGATTTTCTGATCACTTTTCATTCATAGAGTTGTGTTCATTAATAAACAAAAAACAAAGTAGAATCAGTATAAATGAATAAGTACAGTCTGACTTTTTTCTTTTCTTTTCTTTCTTTTTTTTCTTTTTTTCTTTTCTTTTCTTTTTTTTTTTTTTTTTTGCGAGGGAGAAGTCTAAATACCTAAATTATACCAAGTGGCATTGAATATGTAAGGTCTTCAAATGATCAAACAAAGCAATACTATACTTTTTATTAAATATATTGGAAGCTCAGCTTTTTTCTTCTATTAACATGTAAAACAATTTTTCTCCTAATAAGCAAAATGTGCTTGGGAAAGCTGTGAAGAGTAACTTTCCCCCACCATTATCATAGCCTTAACGTGAAATAGCTGTGTAATAAATACTTAACAGAAAAACTCAGAAGACCTAATTATTTCAAACAACTTAGCATCTCCACTATTGCAATGGATATAAAAGTAATTAAGAATTCTTAATCATGGACAGCAGAAAACTCTCACATAGATGAGTGGTAATTACTGATGGAGAAGAGTTCCACGGGCAGACAGTTTGGATTGCTTTCATTTCTAGGTTCCAAACTTTGGAGGTCTATGTTAGTCTTCTCTTTTTATTATATTTTGACTAATGTATTAATTATCCTTACATCCTTACAAAGACCTATTTATTAAGACTTTTGGAAGTTGAGAGAGCTACTCCTACCATGTGTCTATAATGGATGCTAGTAATGAAGACCTTTGGGAGATATGACGTAGACTAGAGTAAGTAAATTGCCTTTGCAGTTGGATCCTGGAGAGGGCTCTTTGTTACTTAGTCCAGTTTTACTTGATGCATTTTAAAATAATTCTAGGGGGATCCCTTGGTGGCTCAGTGGTTTAGCGCCTGCCTTTGGCCCAGGGCGTGATCCTGGAGTCCCTAGATCGAGTCCCACATCAGGCTCCCTGCATGGAGCCTGCTTGTGTCTCTCTCTTTCTTTCTCTCTCTCATGAATAAATAAATAAAATATTTTAAAAAAATAAAATAAATAAAATAATTCTATCCTGTTTCAGGGAGGTGAAGCATTTAATTCACTTTGCTAAAGGTTCCAAAGTTTCACCTGTTGCATGGCTTACACATGTACCTCCTGATTGATTGTAAAAAACATGAAGATATAATAGCCCATACGAAAATGTTATGCTGTTTGAAAATGTCTTAATTGGTTCTACTCTTAATTCAGAAAAACACTTGGGACTTCCTAGAGCCATAAAAGTGTTGGGTCTGGAATACACAATTTATTTCTCAAATAAAGGCTTAATTTTCCTCTGACTTTCTACTTCATTAAAGCAAGTTCTCAGTCTGAGATGTCTCATAATTATTGTTTAATGTGTACCACTGTTGTATTTATTGTGCATATCACTAATGGAAGTAGCTTCTCATTTGCATTTATAATGTATTTATTTCATAAGATGTAGACAGTTTAATTGATTTTGCATGGTCTTTAAGGTTTATTAGCTTTAGGTAAGGTAAGTTTCCAGTGGACTGTATTTCACACCAAAGATATTTAATATTTCAGAGGAAAAATATCTACATTTTGACAAGGTAAAAAATATATATCACATTTCTTATCATACAAAAAGAAAATCTGAAAACTGTGATATTCCTAATGAATTTTATGATTATAAAAAATACATGATTTTAAAAATGATTGGGCCTTTGTATGGAGAAGGAATAAAGGGACATGTATAAATTTAGTGAGAAGTTCATACTTTCTTATAAAGTATGTGAAAGTCATTAATATATCACTATAGCCCAATGCTTTTGCAATGAAAGTTTATTTTGCTCACTGTGATGAAGAAAACTACAATGAAATGGTAATTTTAAAGATGCGGATCTCACATTTATTGGTGATTTCTAACCTTGGATTAATAATCTTTTTCATTATGAAAATATTTAATGACCCCTAAGAATAAGCTAAGAGATTCTTTCAAAGTACATACAAGAGTACAAGATGAAAAAGGTATGGCAGACATAGATAGGTATGGGTAACATGGATAATTCTATGGATTCTTAAATTCAATTAATGGATGCCACAAAGGAATAAAATTAACAGAAAAAAAGAAAAGAAACAAACTAAAATGCACAAAATAGAAAATGCTTAACTTGATGGCATGAACCTTTGAAATAAAAGTCCACACAGAATGTCAGGTAGGATTAATCCTTTTAAAAATTTCCACCCAAATTAATCCTAATAAAATACTTTCTGTAGAGTACAATTTGGATAGCCATTAGTCACAGCCACACCTAGAATATGCTGCATATAGATTAAAGAGATGTCTCCTAATTCTTGAGGAAAAAAATTTTGAACCTAGAATTCCAAACTCTGTTAAACTATCAGTCACTGTGAAAAAATTACGTAGATCTCTTTATATACAAAAGGAAGTAGGGCATTAGCTTCCAAAATAATCTTCCTGAAAGAATTACTCAAGTTTTTAGTGAATCAAATCGAAAAACATAATAAAGCAAAAGATCAGTTGTCAGTAGTATTTACTATTGCTAGGAATCTGGAACCAACGCAGGTGTACAGGTAAGTAAATCCTAGGGATGTGAGTAGATCAGAGCGGTGGAGGTGAGATACAAGTGAACAATAGCGAGAAAGATCACTCTGGCCTGAGGTGACAAATGTGAAAGGCATTCTTGAGGCTTTACATTGTCCAGCTCAGGATCCGACCATGGTGATATATGAAATAAGAACCAGAGGCAGACTTTTTAGCTGAGAATTTATATTTGCAAGTGGCTCCTGTTAGGCCTTCCTTGAACTTCAAGCACAGCAATAGGTAGAAAAATAGGAAAAATGGTATTAAATTAGAAAAAAATAAGTTTTAATTCTAATTCTCTAGGAAGTGATACCAACACTAAATTTCAGTTTCTTTTTCTAAACTCCAATGTTATTTCTTTAATATACTTCATCTCATTTTTTAACCTACAGCAATATACTCTTCTTCTCTTAATATTTCTCCATAAAATTATACAAATGTGATCTTCAAGAAACATATGTCCAAATATTATATTCCACAGCATGACATATGTAATCTCTTTCGCTCTAATCCAACCGTTTCACTCAAAATTAAGGTCAAACTCCAACTAATAGTTCAAATGACTTCTGGTATCTTGTTTTAATCTATCTTACCAGCTTCACCTCTTAGTATATCCTTCCATTCTCTCATCTTTCCAGTCAAGAATATACCGCCTTGAGTGTAATTCCCTGAGTGTTCTCTCACCTTCCCTCATACATTCCTTCTATTACCACTTTTGTTACAGGATGTTGACACAGGCTTTGCTGGGGTGTAAAACAATACCTGGTTTGCAACCTGAGGGGCCAACTTTCTAAACCAATATTACTAAGAAATGGGAAAAATAATTTTAATACTTTGGCCAGAGGCCTGATGGAATGAAGAGTTCACAAATAAGTAAAAAGAGTATCAGAGTAGAAACCACCTAAAAACATGAGGAAGGCCCAATATGGTAACTATGAAATGGGCTGGTATCTCATATCCAACAATATATTTTAAAAAATCACTCACCATGATCAAGTGGGATTTGATTCCACATGATACACCATGTCAACAAGAGAAATGATAAAAACCACATGATCATTTCAATAGACGTAGAAAAAGCATTTGGCAATGGACAATATCCATCCATGATAAAAGCCCTCACAAAATAGATTTAAAGGAAACATACCTCAACATAATAAAAGTCTATGTGAGAATCTCACAGCTAACATCATACTCAATGGTGAAAAGTTGCAAGGTTTTCTCCTAGGTTAGGAACAAGACAGGGATGTCCACTCTCACCATTCTTACTCAACATAGCACTGGAAGTCCTAGCCATAGCAATCAGACAACAAAAAGAAATTAAAGGCAACAAATTGGTAAGCAAGAAGGAAAACTCTCACTACATGCAGAAGATATGATACTACATATAGAAAACCCTAAAGACTTCACCAAAAAAACTACTAGAACTGATCAATGAATTCAGTAAGGTCACAGGAAACAAGGTCAATGTACAGAATTCCACTGTATTTCTATATACTAATACTGAAGTGGCAGAAAGAGAAATTAGGAAAACAATTCATTTACAATTACATCGAAAATAATAAAATACCTAGGAATAAGCTCAACCATGGAAGTTAAAGATTTGCACTCTGAAAATTTTAAGCATTGTTGCAGGAAATTGAAGACAACACAAAGATGGGGAAGTATGGGAAAGATACCCTATCCTCATGGACTGGAAGCACAAATATCATTAAAATGTCCATACTACAAAAGAGATCTACAAATTTAATGCAATCCCTATCAAAATATCAATAGCACTTTTCACAGAAATAGAACAAACAATCCTACAATTTGTATAAAACCACAAAAGACTCTATCTAAAAGCAAAAGCAGTCTTGAAAAAAAAAGGACAAAACTGGAGGTATCACAATCCCAGATTTCAATATATACTACAAAGCTATAGTCATCAAAACAATATGGTAGTGGCACAAACACGGACACATAGATCAATGGAACAGAATAGAGAGCCCAGAAATAAACACACAATTACGCGGTCCATTAATCTTAAGAAAGGAGGCAAGAGTATGCAATGGGGAAAAAAATCTGTCTCTTCAACAAATTGTGTTGGGAAAACTGGACAGCTACATGCAAAAGAATGGAACTGGACCTCTTTCTTATTCCATACACAAAAATAAACTCAAAAGGGATAAGGACATAAATGTTGACCTGAAACCATAGGAATCATAGGAGAGAGCACAGGCAGTAAGTTCTCTGAAGTCAGCAGTACCACATTTTTTGAGACATGTCTCCAGAGGCAAAGTAAACAAAAGCAAAAATAAATTATTGGAACTACATCAAAACAAAAAGCTTCTGCACAGCAAAGAAAACAATCAAAAAAATTAAAGACAAACTACTGAATGGGAGGAGGTTATCTGCAAAGGACATATTCATGATATAGTATTTTATATATATATATATATAAAATAGTATTTATATATAAAATATATATATAGTAAATATAAAAATATATATATAGTAAATATAAAAATATATATAGTATTTTATATATTTATATATATATAAAATTGGGATGCCCCGGTGGCTTAGCAGTTGAGCGCCTGCCTTCAGCCCAGGACATGATCCCAGGATCCAGAATTGAGTCCCGCATCGGGCTCCCTGCATGGAGCCTGCTTCTCCCTCTACCTGTGTCTCTGCCTCTCTCTCTGTATGTCTCTCATGAACAAATAAATAAAATCTTTATATATATATTTTTAATAAATAATATATATTTAAAGATTAAAATATATTTAAAGATTTTATTTATTTATATTTTTAATAAGATTTTATTATTTATAAGATCTTATTTATATATTTGATAAATATATATTATATATATATAAACTTACACAACACTGAAAAAATAAATAATCCAATTTAAAAATGGGCAGAGAACCTAAACAGACATTTCTCCAAAGACATACAGAGACCAACAGACACGTGAAAAGTTGCTCAACATCACTAATCACCAGGGAATGCAAATCAAAACTACAATGACCTATCATCTCTCAACTGTCAGAATGGCTAAAACTAAAAACACAAGAAACAAGTGTTGGTGAGGATGTGGAGAAACAACTGAGAACCTTCATGCACTGTTGATGTGAATGAAAACTGGTGCAGCCACTGTGGAGCATCCTGAAAAAAATATATATATATATAACTACCATATAATCCAGTAATTCCACTACTGGATAACTCCATTACTCAAAGAATAATAAAAAAAAAAATAAAACACTACCGTGAAAACACGTATGCACCCTATGTTTATCGCAGCATGATCAAGATAGTCAAATTATGGAAGCAGCCCGAGTGTCTGGGTGTAGATGAACAGATAAAGAGCTGGTATGTCCACACCGTGGAATATTATTCGGTCATAAAAAAGAACGGAAGCTTGCCATTTGCAACAAATGGATGGAGCCAGGGCGTATTATGCTAAGTGAAATAAGACAGGCAGGGAAAGACAAACACCGTATGATTTCACTCATATGTGGAATTTAAGAAAAAAAAAACATGAACAAAGAAAAAAAGAGACAAACCAAGAAACAGACTCAACTATAGACAACAAAGTAATGAGTACAGGGGGGAGGCGGCTGGAGGGGGGTGAAGTGTGTGAGTGGGGTTAAGAGCACACCTACCCGATGAGCACTGACTCACCTACCAAGCTGTTGAGTGACTATATTGTACACCTGATACTAATAACACGCTGGAATTAATTTTTTTTAAAAAATCCTATCATTTGTAAATGAAGGATTTCCAATCTGGATGCGTTTTTCTTTTTCTCTCCTGATTGTAACAACTGACAACCCCATGCCATGTGGAGTAAAATGGCGAGTGTGGACGTTCTAACCTTGTTCTGATATTAAAGGGAAAGCCACCCTTCACCCTTCAAGAGTACGTTAGCTAACATTTTGGACGGATGCCTTTTGTCAGATGAGGAAATTCTCTTCTAGGTGTCTGTGAGTTTATCATGAATAGGTGTCGGCTTTTGTCAAATACTTTTCCCACATCCGTCTGAGGTGACTGTGTGGTTTCTATCCTTTATTCTATCAATATGACATATGACATAAATTGATATTTTCAGGTTTTTAAATTTTCTTACAAAAAAATTCTTACATATTTATTTTTTCTATTTATTTTTTATTTAATTCAATTAATTAACATATAATGTATTATTGGTTTCAGAGGTAGAAGTCAGGGGTTCATCAGTCTTATATAACACCCAGTTCTCATCACATCACGTGTCCTCCTTACTGCCTCGTCACCCAGTTACCCCATCCTCCCACCCACCTCCCCTCCAGCAACCCTCAGTTTAACTCCTATGGTTAAGCATCTCTTATGATTTGTCTCCCTTTCTGTTTTCATCTTGTTCTTTTTTTCCTTTCTCTTCCATATGATCCTCTGTTTTGTTTCTTAAATTCCACATGAGTGAGATCATACGATAATTGTCTTTTTCTGACTTACTTACTTCATTTAGTATAATACCCTCTAGTTCCATCCATGTCATTGCAAATGGCAAGATTTCTTTTTGTTTGTTTGATGGCTGAATAGTACACACACACACACACACACACACACACCACATCTTTTTTAACCATTCATCTTTTAATGGACATCCGGGCTATTTCCACAGTTTAACTATTGTAGACATTGCTGCTATAAACATTGAGGTGCAGGTGCCCCTTTGGATCACTACATTTATATCTTTGGGGTAAATACCCAGTAGTGCAATTACTGGGCTGTAGGGTAACTCAATTTTCTGAGGAACCTTCACCCAGTTTTCCAGAGTGGCTGCACCAGGTCACATTCCCACCAACAGTGCAAGAGGGTTCCCCTTTCTCCAGATCCTCTCCAACATTTGTTGTTTCCTGTCTTGTTAATTTTCCCCATTCTCACTGGTGTGAGGTGGGATCTCATGGTGGTTTTGGTTTGTATTTCCCTGACGGCCAGTGATGTGGAGCATTTCCTCATATGCTTGTTGGCCACGTGTATGTCTTCTCTGGAGAAATGCCTGCTCATGTCTTTTGCCCATTTCTTGACTGTATTGTTTGTTTCTTGGGGGTTGAGTTTAATAAGTTCTCTATAGATCTGGGATACTAGCCCTTTATCTGATAGGTCATTTGCAAATATCTTCTCTTATTCTGTCAATTGTCTTTTGTTTTTGTTGGCTGTTTCCTTTGCTGTGCAGCAGCTTTGTATCCTGATGGAGTCCCAATAGTGAGCAATCTCTATTTTATTAGTGTGTTGAACAGAAAACTATAGTATGCAAACACAATAATATCTATCTTCCCATTTCAATAAATTAAAATTAATATGCACATAAAATAATGAACACACAATGCACATGTACACACGCATTTCTTAACTAGATTTACCCACTGAAAAAGGAGCAGATTTCTAAATTTAAAACCCAGACAGTTTAGATCCTTATGCAGTGAATGTATAGCTTAGAGATTTTTCTTTTTTCTTTTTAAGGGCCTTTGGATTAATTCACATTTGAAAAGGCAAGAACAGAATGGATTTTATTTATTTATGATGCCTTAGCAGCAAAGTTCATGTTTGTTTAAAAAAAAACTAAGAGAAAAGTATTTTCAAGTGCTGAACAATCAGTAATTTAAGCAAAATCTGTCAAAACCAGATGTTGTTTTGACAATCCATCCTAAATAGACTTGTTTTGCATTCCTAGCTCTGGTTTCAAAAAAAAAAAAAAAACAACAACAACAAAAAAAAAACCAGTCCACTGAAACAATGCAGTCTTCAGCAAAGGGTAGACTCTGTGATAGTGAGTAAAGTTGGAACAAAAAGAGGGGAGGAGAATGAAATAGTAGGATTCCATTGTCAATGGACTGAATTACAGTAAGTTCGCTTATTATTAATATCCAAGATATTATGATTACTTAAAAAAGACATGAAGAATAAGTGTATTTTAAAATTCAATTTCTTAAAGATCTTTTGGAGGGCAATGTTGTTGGTTTTTTTTAACGCTTGAAAACTGGCTACTGTATGTTCTTACTTCTATACATTTAAATCTGAACCCCTTATAAAAGCTTTGAAATACATTGTAGTCTGTACCAATTACTTCAAACAATAAAGTCTAGGCAAATAATTTGAACAATGTAAAAATTTTGCTAGTGACTAAAGAAAAAGGATAGAGAGAAAGCTTTCTATGTCAGCCCCTGATTGGTTGTCTTTGACTGAAATGCAAATCATCTTGGAGAAAATAAATATAGTATCCGCCAATTTAGGTGAGCGTTAATTCTGAAACTGAAGAAAATCAAAGAGTAGAGCAGCAAATGTTGCTAAGGAAACATCGAGCACTGTGTTGTAAGAAGAGCAAGGCGGGGAAGTGTTGCAGGTGACAGTATTCCTTGGAGGTATACAGTAAGCTGACCCAGCAAAGGGCTTTTACGCTTCAAGGGAAGGGTGGTGAGTGCAATTCTGTCTAATAGGTTTATAATTAAACTGAACAAGTCACAAATATAATTCTCTCTTTCCCAAATTTCTTATCTCTCCCAAGACAGAGAGATAATGGCTGAAAGGCTTACAAGCAGAACAATACTAAATAAATCAAACTTTCTAGAACAGTATTCAAAGAGAATCGTGGAGAAATTTAGATTTTTGTAGAGATTCAGTGCACAGAATTTAAAATCAATTATAGGTTTATTGAAGAAGAAAAAATACAACTTAACACTCAAAAAACAAATAATCCAATTAAAAGTAGGCAGAAGACACAAATAGACATTTTTCCCATGAAGACATACACATGGCCAACAGACACATGAAAACATGCTCATCGTCACTCATCATCAGGGAAATACAAATCAAAACTACAATGAGATATCACGTCACACCTATCAGAATGGATGAAAATCAACAACACAAGAAACAACAGGTGCTGGTGAGGATGTGGAGAAAGGAGAATCCTCTTGCACTTGTTGGTAGAGTACAAACTAGTGCAACCACTGTGGAAAAATATGGAAGTTCCTCAAAAAGTTAAAACTAGAGCTACCCTAGGATCCAGCAATTGCACTACTTCCATATGGAAGTTCCTCAAAAAGTTAAAACTAGAGCTACCCTAGGATCCAGCAATTGCACTACTAAGTATTTACTCAAAGAAAACAGAAATACTGGCTCAAAGGGATCCATGCACCCTGATATTTAAGCAGCATTACCTAGAGTAGCCAAATTATGGGAACAGCCCAAGTGTCCACAGACTGATGACTGGATAAAGAAGCTATATATGCACATACAATGGAATGTTACTCAGCCCTAAAAAAAGAAAGAAGTTTTGCCATTTGTAATGATGTGGATGGAGCCAAGAGTATTATGCTAAGCAAAACAAGTCCATCAGAGAAAGACAAATACCATATGATTTCACTTGTGAAGAAACAAACAAAAAAAAAAAACAAGAAAAGGGGGAAAAAGAGAGAGAGAGGAAAATCAAGAAACTATAACTTGTTTGTTCTCAACGATACAGAACAAACAGGGCTGATGGAGCGAGGTGGGCAGGGGATGGGCTACATGGGTGGTGGGCATTAAGGGGGGGCACTTGTGATGAGCACTGGGTGTTGTATGTAGGTGATGAATCATTGGATCCTGCACCTGAAGCTGATGTTACACTGTATGTTAGCTAATTGGAAATTAAATAAAAATTTGAAAAAGGATTTAAATAACAACAATAATAGCTTAGTGGTGAAGACTGAAGAATTTTCATCTGTGTCTATTAGAGAGGTATTGCTCCAATGATACTTCTACATTATCAGTTTTAGCTATTTCAGTTAGCTTGTTACATTTTCATGAACATTTTGTCATTACAATACAAGGTTGGTGTTACCATGATTTGAGAAACTCAGTTTGTTTTGTCTGTCTTCCCAGTATAACTTTCACCTTTAATTAGACTTGATCTTATTTTACAGTATTTACTACAAAACCTTTTTGGTCAAAGATTTCTAAAATGTGCTTATCTGAATGTATTTCAAAATAATTTATAAAATAAATTCAGTGATATAACTGGTGATTGTTATGAGTTATGACTCTTGTGACATTTAAGAATTCCCAGGTATTTGCCAACTCAGAATTCAGCATATAGATTCTATGTTTGCTTACAGAGATCTGAAATAGATTTGTAGATTTGCAACAGAATGAATATCTGCAAATACTTAAATATCAAACTAGCATGTGCTTATTTCCATGGTTCCACGAGCCCACTATGGCCAACCCATTATGGCCAACTTCTATATTCATGAATCATCACTGAACACAGAGTTGGGAAGAGACTACATGCGGTTGAACACCATTATATAGTATTTCCCTTTATAGATATACTAGGTAAAAATAAGTCCAAGAGAATAAAAAAGAGTCAAATGTAGTAAAACAATTAGGAAGTGATGACTTAACTATTTTAATTTCAGTATAGTTTATTTCATTATAAATTTATATAATTTACTTTTACTTTTTAAAGATTTTTAATTTGTTTATTCATGAGAGACACAGACAGAGAGAGGCAGAGACACAGGCAGAGGGAGAAGCAGGCTCCCTGTGGCGATTCTGATGCGGGACTCGATCCCAGGACCCTGGGGTCACACCCTGAACCGAAGGCAGACGCTCAACCGCTGAGTGCCCCAAGAGCCCTGTGATTTATATTTAAATAATGATTGTGTTTAATAACTGACTCACAAAACTCCTGGAAGTTTCACAATTAGCTCTTGCAAGTACCTGGTAGGAACTGGCTCCAGCACCACTATCTCCATTAATATGGAAGTTTCTTTGTCCGTTCCTTCCTTTCTTTCTATGTGCACATTATGATTAGTTTGGAAATTGCCTAAAATATCTCCTCAAATCATCAGCTGCTCCAATAATGCCCTCTTCATTTTGCTATTTCCAGTATTCATAATGGATTTTAATAATTATTGAGCAACCGGGATGTGCTAATAGTGTATGAAGCCAGCACAGTCACACGTATCAACCAATTAGAGCTGCTCGATGATTGAAACAGCTGCTTCTCCTGAATAATCAGCTCATTGGATATTGATGCTTTGCCAATGGATGGTTTAAAAAGGCAGGTCTTGAAGCCACCATTTAGGAAAATACACAACCCATTTTGCACATACGGGTAAACAGAAGGACTTGCTCTTGACCGAAAAGTAGCAAAAAATAGTTTGTCATCCCTGAAGGCACTGGATCTGTCCTCGAGTTTACTTAATCAATCTGCTCTTTGGAATTCTCCAAGAGATAAAACACTCCCAGCAGTCTGGCTCATAAGCCCCCGCTTCCGCTAAATAACAGTGTCAGAATCCCTGAGTTATAAGGTAGCATTAAGGAGCAGGATGACAGTTATCCTCCGGAGGATGTTTCGAAATCACAATGAAGTAACAGCGATGTGGTGAGGATCCTTCCCGCGCTGCAGAGCATTAGCATTCCATCTGCCAGGCGGCCGGATTAGCATCTCCCCAGCGAAGTTGTTATGGCAACTTTCAAAAGACTAAACTAAATCAGTACCTTGTAAAATCTTTAGGAAACCATGTGTGAAAACTGTACTGACTCCCTTCTTTAGGTATACATTATGTTAACTCTCTTCCTTGTTGCTCATCTATTTATATTCATTTGTTTTAAAATCTACGAGATGATACATGGCAGCTCCACCAGACACTGCGATATATATATTTTTTTCCACTTGAGCGACCGAAAGCAGCAGTCATAATAGGTTTCATCCTCCTAGAAGGAGCCCAAGGAGAATTGGCATTGCCGTAAGTCGAGTTTTTACAAAAGCTTTCCCAGAACTGAAGCATCTGAAGGGCAGACCCCGTGGACGTGCCTTCCCGGGCGTGCAGGTGTTCGGTGCCGGAGACTCCTGCATCTCCCTGGATTCCCAGCTGGGATCTTGGAAAGTTATTTGCGGCGGATACTGACTGGCAAATGTCCTTCCCCGGCGTCCTTCCTGAACGTGTCTTCTTATAAATACTCCCCAACATTGCAAACACTTGGGATTAAGCCAAGGGGCCCTTATCTCACTGGGTAGAAAGTCAAGTTGATAAAAAATAAGGTTGCCAACGGCGCACCTCTCCCAATACATTAGAAGAACGTTCCTGTGCCCGGTGCGTCCTGGGGATATTACCTTGACATAGGAAGAGAGTCCAGGGTGGTGGATTCTATAAATAATAACCCCAGGCGAGCACTGTGGGGCCTCTGTATGCAAACAGTCGGAGAGAGTTATGAGGCAGGTTTATAGTTTTAATAAAGAATTGGAAACATCTGGCAGCTTGTCAGAAGTTCTTTTGTTTCTACATTTTGTTTGTTTTCATCCTGCTCCATTTTTATCGTTTTGCCCAAAGCTACTTTAAATGCTCTTGATCTCACAAGGTCATGAATTTCTGTTACCCCAATCAATTTTATAAAAACAGAGGAAATGCTTGTACATTTCTTTCAAGGCAGGTACCTAATTTACACCTAAGCGAGGAAGGGGTTAAGGTGTAGGCAGGGAGGGAGAGGAGGCCCCTCTGGGAACCCTGTTACAGATGAGATACTAACCAGAGGGCAGGGTACAAACAAACCCGCCTTGTTTCTTCCAAATATAGGAGGGGTATTTTCATGATATTCACAAACTCCCCTTGTTTGTCTCAAACGTTATAGACAAGATATTTACCACGTTCCCTGGGCAGTTTTCTGTAGAAGACAGATGCAAGAGCCCTCACGGCGACCCTGCCGCGACCCCTCTCACTCCTGAGAGCTCTTTTCCTTTCCTTTCTGTCCCTTTCTGTTTGCACCTTCACTTAATAAACTTTCACTTCACCACTTTGTGTCTGTGAGATTCATTCTTCAACCCCGTGAGACAAAAACCCGGCAACATAACCAACTGATTCAGCCAATCTCTTTTAGATAGAAAAGCATGCTTATCTGTGTAGCATTTCCTTAAGAAAATAATTGCAAATTATTCTGTCCAGGGTAATACTCACTGCAGTGGCAAGTAAGTGTGTGATGGATTAATTAACAAGACAGTTGCTTTTTTTCCTACCCTCCCGAAGTCCCGAGCAGTGGACGGCTCTCCTCTAGGACGGGCCACGTCTACCAGCATCAACACGTGGCTTCCACAACCGTGTTGCCCACCCCCGGTAAGCCAACTAAAACAGGAAGGTGCAAAAAGAATCCCAGATAGAAGTTCTCGAGGTCATATACTCCACTCATAGTCCATTGGCTAGAACGGAGTCATCCGGACTCCTACAGCTCAACTTTGTTGATAGATCAAAAAGGAAATGGATGTGGTAACCAGCTAGCAGTCACTCCCCAGCCCAGGCATCTCACAGGCTACTGCGAGGCCACTATGAAATCAAATGGCACATTCTGTGAAGTTTAAAATATGACTTTGCCACTATTGTGAGATAATGCTTCTTAATTATGCACGCCACAATTCTAAGTAAAAGAGCAAATAAGTAAATAAAGACTGCCTTCCCTTTTGTTCATAGGAAAGTAGAAAATGAACGCGTTTCCCCTGCTATCCATTCACTCATTTACTCGTTCAGCATTCCCTAATAACGGGCTTTCATACTTCGTCCTTATATTATTTTTCGCCACTTTGTTTCTAATAACTGACCGTGTCTCTGCAATCTTGAAATCATTAAAGGCATATATAGAAAAACGTATTATAGTTCTGCAGGCTTAAAATACAAAGTAAATTGCTTTATGCAAGAAAACATGTTGTTTCTGTGTGTTTGCTTTCTTACTCGTTTCTGTTGCATCTCTAGTATACGTGGGGAGCTAATGCCAACGACACTCACTAGTAAGTTACGTATAGTGCCTTTACCTGGAAACTCTTTATGGACATGTGTTCCATCGGTACATAATTTATAGGGACTTTTTAAAGGTGTCTTCTCGTTAGAGATCAGTAATATTATGAATATAAATTTAATGCTATTTCAAGTCCTGAAAGAATTTAGTATGCTAATGTCACCTTCTTAGATTGTCAGTCATATCTGTACTAACACTAGTATGGTCTTTCTTTACTTAGCACAATATACAACATTTTCATGCACTATTAGAGAATATTGTGAAGGATAAATAAAATTATAATTTCAATGAGGAAAATTGATTACTAAGAATAGAAAGAGAATATTGATAA
Source organism: Canis aureus (assembly GCF_053574225.1). Taxonomy (NCBI): domain Eukaryota; kingdom Metazoa; phylum Chordata; class Mammalia; order Carnivora; family Canidae; genus Canis; species Canis aureus. The sequence continues at coordinate 1,080,832 of NC_135644.1, forward strand.
TTTTATCTTAGGTACTAATTTAGATGCTCACAATACATGGAATTCATTTCATGGTTTGAGGAAAATAACTCAACTATTCACTGTATTTCCTTGCTTTCTATCACTTTCTCTAAGTCAGTGAATTACAGAGGTAACCAAGGATGAAACCTTTGAAACAGTCTTCCATCCATCCATATCCAACACTGGATACATATTCGACAGTTTGCATATATTTTCTTTTCTTTACTGGGTTTGTGTTTAGTGAGAGGGCATTGCTCCCAATATGAAGAACTGCTCACAGATGAATCAAATAAATATTACATAAGGAGAAGCTGGAGTAGATTTAAGTGAAAGAGTCCACTGGACAACTCTGCTCATCACTGGTTGCGGTAGGTTGAATCATGTCCCAACTATATCCATGCATTAATTCCTGGAATCCGTGAATGATACCTTATGTGGGAGAAAGGACTTTGCAAGTGTAATTAAATTGAGAATTTGATATGAGAAATTATCCTGAATTCTCTGGGTGGGCCCTAAATATAATCACAATTATTATATATATTATTATATGTAAAAAATATAAGGGTTCTTATAAGAAGGAAGCAAAAGAAGATTTGGCTACAAGAACAATACCAGGTAATATGATTATGGAGGCACTAGAAGGGAAGGAGAGGGGTTAGAAGAGGCCATGCTGCCTCTAAAGACAGAGGAAGGGGCCACACACCAAGGAAAATAGGCAGCCTGGCAAAGGCAAGGCAATGAACTGTCCCCTCCAGCCTCTAAGACAAACCACCCTACTCAGACCTGGACTTCAGAGCAGGGAGATTGACTTTGGATTCTGACTTCTAGAGTAATAGATTAAATATGTGTCATTTTAAGTCGCTAAGTTTGTAATAATTTGTTAAAGTGGCAATAGGAAACGAATACCCTGGTATATAATCAGATCACTCTGTGCTACGTGTGGAATTTTAGTGGCCAGGTTTTTGGGGAAAATGTGGCTAGGGAGGGAGGTAAAGGATTAAAGAAGAAAATCATGAGGCCCAAAAGATAAGACTAAATCATGTTTTCTTTCTGAGTGGGATTTTGTACTTAGTCTCTAATGCCCAAAGAACCATCATCTTCTTTATGAAATACACACTATTTTCCTCTAAAAGTGTCTCTGTCTCTGTGTGTATCTCCATCTCTCACACACTCTTGATATTAGGACTGAGGAACTAGATCTAATATTAGACCTCACCCCTAACACACTGGACATGGTAGTAAGTGGCACCAAATGTGCCCACAAATAAAATTTCAGAAATTCCGGAACTCATGTACACGATGGCCTCCCTCCATTTCTTGCAGATCTCTGCTCTTACAGAAGTTGAAAAACTCACAATTTCCAATGCCATGGATGATGTTCTTTAGCCATTTGCAATATCCACGATTCGAGAACTGTGTTGTTATCATCTAGCACTAAAAAAAAAAAAAAAAAAAAAAAACCCATAGTACTTGGTAGGCCTCTTTTTTGTTGTGAAGGCATCACATTCCACACCTAAAAATACTGGATGAAATACAAAAACTACCAACCTCGAATTAAGTCTGGAGCAGAAAAGAGCTCAGTAGTAGGTCAAAGCTTCCGTGAAAGCACTGCTGCTGCTAGGGCCATATGATACCAGACCCGAGGTATTAGGTGTGTCAGTGGTGGGAAAAGATGCTGTGTATTTTTGATGGAAAGCATTAGTTGAAAAATTACAATCCAGTGCCCTGGAGATTTAGAGCAAGATTACACCATCCATAGTGGGGAATTATATGCTTCCTGAGAAATATTTCCTGGCCTGTTACTAGGCTTTAGTAGGGATGAACACTTCACCATGTTTCCAGAATGCCCTTTGTGAGCTCCGTTTTGTTTTATTCTCCAAGACAAAAACTTGGACAGGCCCAGCAGCAGTGTATTGTGAGATGGAAACAGTACCTCCAAGATCTAATCTCAGTAGGACCAGAAGGCACAAATAAACTGCATGAATCGGTGTCAGGACTCCCATATCATCCACCACAGTTGCACAGAGTCCTTCCCTTTGCCATTACATGTATTCAGAACAGGGCTCTGTACAACCAGCTAAAGGAGGAGAAAAAGCCCTGACTTGGTTTACACACATGCTAGCTGGCGATATAGATGCAAGACAAATGGATGGCAGCTGCACCGCAGTCACAAGAGTGACTCTGACGGACAGTGAGAGGAGTTACAGTGTACCTGGTCTTCCATTTAGTATCCAAGGAGAAGTGGCCTGAGACAAGAATATATATATATATATATATGTTTCAGGGCAGTCATTAATGGCCTGGCTATTTTGTGAGTGGTCTGGAAGAAAAGGGAATGGAAATTTGAGGATAAGGAATTCTGGGGTAGAGGCATGTGAATAGATACCTGGCGGTGCACAGAGAACGTGAAGATATCTGCCTCATACATTAACATTTGCCAGAAAACATAACCACCACGACAGAGGCATTGAACAGCCAAATAAACTAACTGGCTTGGCCAGTTGATATCAGCCAGCCTCACCCATCGGTCACCATGGAACTGGGACAATGGGCCCATGAACAGACTGATCACATTGACCGAGACGGATGCTGGACATTGCCCAGCAGCATGGAATCCTACTTACAATAGATGATCTCTGAATGTCCATTCTTTCAGCAACAGAGACCAACATTAAGCCCAAGATAGGGTACATCACCTTGAGGAGGTCACTTGGGTGCAAGTAAAACCACAGCCTGGTTTGCACTTGAGTGCAAGGCAACTATGTTAGTCTCCTTCCATCTTGGAAGGGTCACTGATTTGTCCTAATAAGAAAAGTTAATCTTCCCAATATGGATTTGCCCCTCTTGTCCACAGAATGTCAGCTAGCACTTATTACCAAGGGATTGCAAAATGCTTGATCCACAAACTTGGAATTGCATACAAAATGTGATTTGATCAAAATATCTATTTCACGAAAAAGAAAAAAAAAAGGCAAAGAAAAGAAAAGAATTGTAGGAATGGGCCCATAAACATGGGAGCCACTATTCAGATTGTATTCTTTACCAGGGGGGCAGACAGCCTTATAGAAGGCACAGCTGAATTGTCAGTTCAGAGACAATATTCTGCAGGGAAGGAGTGATCTGAGAATCAAAACAACTACACAGCTTACTCTACATTAACATGACGGAGGCATTCCACTATGTTCATCAATTTAGCTTTACAATCCCAGAAAACACCTGCCCAGGAAGATGAATATGGAGAATTACTTTATTGGCTATTCAAGTAATTTCCTAGAAGATCCATCAAACTCTTCAATAGAAAAGCACCAAACAACAATTTACCTCCGAAACTCTTTAGATTCCTTACCTCAATATCTTTGCCTTGCTGTGTCCACTGATGCTGAATTATTATAGTTGACTGTTGAGCAATACTGGCTTGAACTGTGTGGGCCCACTTATATGCAGATGGATTGCCATAATATGAAAAACTTGTAGACACACCATCTATCCTAGAAATATTGAAAGAAATTTAAGAAAAAATTGGGAATGTCACAAATGCATAAAATGTATATAGATGCTAGCCCGTTTTATCATTTACTATCATAAAAGATACATAAATTGAGTATAAAAGGTTAAAACTTATCAAAACTGACACACATAAATACTTGCAGACCATACATTGTGCCATTTGCAGTTGGAGAAAGGTAAACAAATGTAAAAATGTTGTATTAAGTTATAACTGCATAAAATTAACCGTAGCACATACTGTACTGCCATAATAATTCTGCAGCCATTTCTCATTGCTATTGCAGGGAGCTCAAGTGTTGTGAGTATCTACTTAAAATGCCATGAGACACTAATCATCTCTGTGCGGGTTGTCTCACCTCTCTCTAGTAGATTCCATTTGGCACTAAAAAGTGATCTCTCATCATTCTTGCAAATTTTTTCATCATCCTAGTGCAATATTGTAAAACCTGACCAGCACCATGGGACCCATAAGAAGTGTCGCTAGTGATGCTAGAAGTACTCCCAAGAAGCAGAGAAAAGTCATGACATCACAAGAAAAAGGTGAATGGATTGATATGTCCTGTGGTTGCCGACCATTTCAAGATAAATGAATCCAGCCTAAGGACCATTGCAAAAAAAGAAAAGGGAATTCATGAAGCCATCACTGCAGCTATGCCAGCAGGCAAAAAGCCCTTGCACTTTGTGCGAAATGCCTTTTTATCTTGTATTAAAAATGCAGCTTTTATGTGGGTGCAAGACTGCCGTAAGAAAGGCATACCTATAGACTTTATTTAATATGATCCAAGAAAAAGTGAAGTCATGACAACTTAAAGCAAAAAGGAGGAGAAGGATCTAAAGCTGAATAATTTAATGACAGCAAAGGATAGCTTGATAATTTTAGAAAGAAGTTTGGCTTTAAAAATGTCAAGATAACAGGAGAGGCAGACTCTGCTGGCCAAGAGGCAGCAGACAAGTTCCCAGAGACTATTAGGAAAACCATGGAGGAGAAAGAGTATCTGCCTGAATAGATTTTTAATACAGACAAAAGGGCAGTACTCTGGAAGAAAAGAAATGTCACAAAGGACATTTTCTAGTAAGGAAGAGAAAAAAGCACCAGGATTTAAGGCAGGAAGGGACAGGCTAACTACTGTTTTGTGCAAATGCAGTTGGGTTTCTGATCAGGACGGCCCTTATCTATAAAGCTGCTGATCCCTGAGTCTTAAGGGAGAAGAGAAACTCCAGTCTTCCTGGTTGCACGAGAAGAAGGCCTGGACAAGAACTCCTTTTCTGGATGGAGTCTATGGATGCCGTGTCTCTGAAATCAAGAAATACCTTATCACGAAGGGACGGTCTTTCAAAGTTCTTTTGGTACTGGGCCATGCCCCTGGCCACCCAGAACACCAGGAATTTAACACCGAAAGCATCAAAGTGGTCTACTAACCCCCAAACATTATGTCTCTAATTTGGCCCCTAGGTTAGGGGGTCATAGGGACCTCCAAGGCCCACTACATATAGTACTCTACGGAAAGGATTGTCATTGCTGTTGAAGAGAATCTCAATAAAGAGAACATCATGAAAATCTGGAAGGATTGCACCACTGAAGATGCCATCATTACAGAAAAATCCATGAAGGCCATCAAGTCGGAAACGATAAATTCCTACTGGAGAAAATCATGTCCAGATGTCATGCAATGACTTCACAGGATTTACGACAGAGACAAAGAAATCACAAAACAGATTGTAGATATGGGGGGAAAAAAAGTGTGTGTGCGTGGGGTGGGGGTGGGGGTGGTGAGGCAGTTCAGGATATGGATCTGGGATACATTCAAGGCTAATAAACAGAATATGACTCGATGGAGATGAATGCTCCCAAACCGACATCAGGCCGTTTGGCCAACGGGTTCCGATTATGTGTTTGACTTCTTTTATGACATGGATCCTTCTACGATATGGACATTGAAACTAAAGTGGATGGTGGGAGAAGTATTGGCAAGATATAGAAACATTTTTAGAGAAAAGAAAAAACAAAAATGTCCAAGAGAATTACGCTGTATTTCTGTCCAGTCACACGAAGTGTGCCTGCGTCTCCTGCGTCCTCTTTCTGCCTCTGCGGGCCCTGAGACAGCAAGGCCTGCCCCCTACCCCCCTCCTCAGCCTACTCAGTGTGAAAATGAGCATGAAGACCTTTATGATGATCCATTTCCACTTAATGAATAAGTAATTAATCATTATGCCAAATAGTTCGTACACTTTGTTGTGTATATACGTGTCTTTGTGTGAAAACCTAATAACTGTGTAGCAAGAACTGTCAAACTTTTCTGTGTCACCATCATCACCCAAGTAGTCAGCGTTTGGAACATCGTGTCCGGATGTATATGGAAGTGGACAGCCAATCCTTACACAGGCATAAGGGAAGTGATCTTTAATAGAAAATTAATGATGTGCTCATTCACTGACTACTTTATAACTTTGCTTTCCAAGAATTACATTACTATGTACTATTTCTCTCTTCTTATAATTAGAAAAACTGTTTATCAGCTTATCATCACAGGAAAGTGGTTTAAAAAAAAAAAACAGTAACAATGTTCCCAATACTGCTTTATGAATAGGACTGGAATACTATATGCCCTGAAAATTTTATACCAAGTCCCCATTAGTGCAGAGGCTGGGCTATCACGAAGCAACTGTACTGATCATACTACGCCAGACAGCAATCACGTTTCTGCCTCTTCCTTACCAGTGCGCGAGTCATTACACCCCTAAATAATAATGAACTTCTTTTCTACATTATCTTTTTATTTTTTATGGCTAGTGTTAGTAATATATGTAACATCTAGATTCATAGAAGACAGTACTGGTGTAGGTGCTGAGAGAGAATTCATCTTATGAACGGATGACGTAAACTTACAGTATTCACAAACACAGTACCTTAAATGTATTTTCTCTTCCTTAGGACGTTCTTTTTTAAAAATATTTTATTTATGTATTTATTCATGAGAGACCCAGAACGAGAGAGAGGCAGAGACACAGGCAGAAGGAGAAGCAGGCTCCATGCAGGGAGCCCGATGCGCGACTCAATCCCGGGACCCCGGGATCACACCCTGAACTGAAGGTAGACGCTCAACCACTGAGCCCAGGTATCTCTTCCTTATGATTTTCTTAAAACATTTTCTTCTAACTTATTTTATTGTAAGAATATGGTATATAATACATAAAATGCAAAATACGTGTTAATCAAGTGTTTTTGTTATTGCTGAGAACTCTGTCCAACAGTAGGCTATGAGTAGCCCTATTTTGGGGGAATCATATGTTATACTTGGATTTTTGACTATACACAGGTTAAGGGCCCTAATGTTCACATTATTCAAAGGTCAAGTGTATATTATGGTTTCTACTCAATCTTAACCAAGTCTCCACATTGAAAGACCTATGTTAGAACAGATTTCCAAATCTCAGTATCTAACCCTTGTAGTCTTTTCTCTGAAATGAACCACAATTCTGTTACGGTAGTATCCTCCTTCACTGCAATAAGCAAAAATCTCTGCTTTATCTGTTCAATGGGTTGCTTTGTTGATATTTTGAGAGTGGGCATTCAACAGATCTTTGTGCGGAAGCTCTGAATATGCTTCATAATGAAATTGAAGAATATAGTATATATAAATTTATCACATTTTCTTCCTATTCCGTGATTAAGCAGGTCAGGTATATAATGTATAGATAAATGAACCCCAGGTCTCCAGTGTTTGTGTAGATGCAAGCTCTGATTTTGCCAGATTCCTTGGCAAACTATTTGTTCGAGGAGGTGCTACTTAGATAAAAACCTTTGGCTGTATTTATGGTGGCATATCTAAAGCAATCTGAACATACGTGTAAAATAAAAATAAACATAAATAACAGATGTCAGATACAGCTTTTCTAGGAAGTGTTAGAAAACATGTATTTGTCACCTGCCTAATAGCTTTGCTATTTGCAGATGCATGATTTTCTTTAGAGATTTACAGGGGCAATTTCTATTTGTTAATTTTAATAAGAATAGATGACAAAGAGTGTTATGAATTTGGTACACTGGCCATGAAAAATTCCAGAGGCAGAGCATTCTCTTCATATGCCCTGAGGTCACTTTTGCGAGGCTGTTCATTTATGCATTGCTATAACTGGCTTTGTAACTCTGAGAAAGTCCTAAGAGATACGATATTCCGTTCTATTCGTAGATTTCTCCCAGTAGTGAGGAATAAAGCACTAATTTGTAAACAGTTCTGATAAGTGACTTTTACACCGACATTCTTTTTCTTTTAACGTAGGAAGGGAAATATTTTATTAAAATTGAATAAAACATTTTTTAATTGCTGATGTAAGGAAAAAGAACACCTCGACTATCAAAATTGTCAAAATAGTGCATGTGAATCCATTGGCCTAGTAATTCATAAGAAGAAAAGAATGCTATGTTTTATATATAATGAGTCAGGTAACCTAAAATCAAAAATAACATAGGGCAAAGAATAAGCAATGTAAAGGTCTCTTCAATAAATGGTGTTAGGAAAACAGCCACATGCCAAAAAAACAAACAAACAAAAAAACCAAAACTGTACCACTTTCTAACACCATACAAAAAAAAAAAAAAAAAAAGAAACCAAACAAATTCAAAACAGATTAAAGATCTATGTGAGACCTGAAACCATAAAAATCCTAGAAAATAACAAGGACAGTAATTTCTCTGACATCAGTTATAGCAACATGTTTTTAGATATGTCTCCTCAGGCAAGGGAAACAAAATCAAACTATTTGGACTACATCAAAATAAGAAGCTTTTGCACAGCAAAGAAAACCAGCAACCACATGACAAGAAAATCTACTGAATGAGAGATGATATCTGCAAAAGATGCATGCAGTAAGGGAGTTCATATCCAAAATATATAAAGAACTTGTACAACTCAATACCAAAAAAACTAACAATCTGATTTAAAAATGGGCAGAGGACCTCAACATTTTTCCAAAGAAGACATACTGATGTCCAACAGATATGTGAAAAAATGTTCAACATCATTAATCGTCAAGAAAATGCAAATTGAAGCCACAATGAGATATCGCCCTACACCTGTCAAAACAGCTAACGTCAAAAAGACAAGAAATAATGAGTGTTGGTCTGTTGGGGATTTGCCCCAAAGATACAGATGCAATGAGACGCCGGGACATCTGCACCCCGATGTTTCTAGCAGCAATGGCCACAATAGCCAAACTGGAAGGAGCCTCGGTGTCCATCGACAGATGATGGATAAAGAAGATGTGGTCTATGTATACAATGGGATATTCCTCAGCCATTAGAAACGACAAATACCCACCATTTGCTTCAACGTGGATGGACCTGGAGGGTATGATGCTGAGTGAAGTAAGTCAATCGGAGAAGGACAAACATTATATGGGTCTCATTCATTTGGGGAATATAAATAATAGTGAAAGGGAATAGAAGGGAAGGGAGAGGAAATGTGTGGGAAATATCAGAAAGGGAGACAGGACATAAAGACTCCTGACTTTGGGAAGTGAACTAGGGGTGGTGGAAGGGGAGGAGGGCGGGGGGTGGGGGTGACTGGGTGACGGGCACTGAGGGGGGCACTTGACGGGATGAGCACTGGGTGTTATTCTGTATGTTGGTAAATTGAACACCAATAAAAATAAATTTATTAAAAAAAATAATGAGTGTTGGTGAGGATGTGGAGGGAAAGGAACCCTCTGCACAGCCACTGTGGAAAACAGTAGGGAAGTTCCTCAAAAAATCAAAAATGGAAATTACTATATGACCCCATAATTTCACTAGTAGATATTTACACAAAGTAAATGAAAACACTATTCAGAAAGCTCCATGCACCCCTAATGTTCACTGCAGCATGACTTACAATAGTGAAGCCATAGAAGCAACTTCAGTGTCCCCTGGAGAGATGAATGGATTAGGAAAATGTGCTACACACACACACACCCCGAAACACAAATATTCTGCAGCTGCAAAAAAAAAAAAAAAAAAAAAAGATGAGCTCGTGCCATTTGTAAAACCATGGATGGACCTAAAAAGTATTATTCTAAGTGAAATAAGTGAAACTGGAAAGGCCAACACCATATGATTTCATTTATGTGTGGGATCTGGAAAACGACGCAAATGAACAAACAAGCAAGCAAAAAGCAAAATCAGACCCAGAAACACAGGGAGCGACTGATGGTGCCAGAGTGAAGGGGGTTTTGGAGGCAAACCCAGGGAGGAGGAGCCGGAGACACAGGCCTCCAGTCATGGAAGGAATGAGCCGTGGGGTGAAGGGCACAGCCCAGGGGATACAGACGCTGCCCGGTGACGGCGCAAACAGGGACAGGTGCGGCCACACATGGGGAAGCACAGCTGATCGCCCGGAGAGCTGCCTCCCTCTGTTGTACCCCTGGAGCTAAGGTGACGCTGTCCGCTACACTCAACTGTGCTTTCCAGTTTTTATAATGAATAATAATAATTAAAAAAAAAAACAGAAAAAAAATAACAAAGAGCAGGTCTTTTAATTTTGTCTTCCGATTTTATACCAATTTTATTAAATTTCAAAATAAATAAAAAGGGAAAGAAATTCCCAGGACAGAGGTGCTATGCTTTTTACAACTGTTACATATATACCTTTTAAGATTTTATTTATTCATGAGGAACACAGAGACACAGGCAGAGGGAGAAGCAGGCTTCCTGCGGGCTTCATTTCAGGGTCCCGGGATCATGACCTGAGCCGAAGGCAGGCGCTGAGCCACCCAGGTGCCCCTTACAACTGTTCTATTTATCGGTGAAGAGCCTAGGCCAGTTGTTCCGAGTATGATCCCTGGATCAGCAGCTGTAATGCAAATGCGAGAACTTGTCGAAAAGACAAATTGTCAACCTTCACACAAAACCTACAGAAACTCTGGGAATGGGGCCTAGCAGGTCAATTTAACAGGTGCTCTAATATGATTCTGATGTACACTAACAAGCCTAGGAAAAAACATAAGTCCATGTTGAACAAACACTGATCAATCCATAACTGGTAACTATTATTTGCCCAGAGAGTAAAAAGAAAAAAAATAATAGAAGGTATGTATCTGGAAATGAGAGTGATGTTTAAAATATAAGCCTACGAGATGCCTGGGTGGCTCAGTCAGTTAAGTGTCCGACTCTTTTTTTTTTTTTTTTTTACTGTGTATTTTTTATTTTATTTTTATTTTTATTTTTATTTTTATGATAGTTACACAGAGAGAGAGAGAGAGGCAGAGACATAGGCAGAGGGAGAAGCAGGCTCCATGCACCGGGAGCCCAACGTGGGACTCGATCCTGGGTCTCCAGGATCGCGCCCTGGGCCAAAGGCAGGCGCCAAACCGCTGCACCACCCAAGGATCCCTATTTTTATTTTTTTAATAATAAATTTATTTTTTATTGGTGTTCAAATTGCCAACATACAGAATAACACCGACTCTTGATTTCAGCTCAGGTCACGATCTCAGGGTCCTGAGACTGAGCCCCTCATCGGACTCCGTGCTCAACAGGGAGTCTGCTTGAGAGTCTCTCTCTGCCCTCCCTTCCCACCATTTGCACTCCTTCTCTCTCTAAAATAAATAAATAAATTTTAAAAATTAAGAAAATCAAGAAAAATAAAACATAAACCTAAGTATCGCCACACTGAGCAACTTAGTTCTCTCGTGTTAAACACATGTGGAACTAAACAGTCCCTTGTTTCTTATATTTCTAAGAATCTATAATCATCTGGTTGAAAAAAATATATAAGCAAAAGGAATAGGACACAAAAAAACTATAGCTTAACAGGAAATGAATCTTGGGGGAGAGAGGTTAAATCAAGGTCTGAAGAAAAGGTAAAATGTGAATACATCAAAAGAAGAGGGGCACAGTCCAAGTGGAAAAATGCTTTGAGTAAACGCACGCGGACCAAGGCGCGGGGCAGAAGGCGTGCTGGGAGGTGTGGGCACTGGGGCGCGGGGAGCTCTAGCTCCACAGGCTGAGGGCGGCCACGCAGCTCAGAAGCCCTGGGGGCTCCAAGCATGGCACTGGCATGGGGCAGTGGTGCTGCAGCTCTACTAGTCATCATTGGTTGGTGCAAAATAAGGAGTAGGAGTTTGTTAAACCAACCAGGTGGGACATAATAAAGCCCCACATGTCGTTATTTCAATGAGGACTGAGAAATGGAAAAACGGAAAGAGAAATAAAAGGATCGATGGCAACTTCATTATGAGCCTGGAGGACAAGGACGACTCAGGGTGGTGCCACCAGTCCCTGGGCCCCTCCCCTCCCGGTTGGTTGATTGATGTGTTGGTTACAATCTGGAAGTCAGATTTATGTGATCTGAAGCATAAATTGGAAAATCTAGCACAGAAACCATATGATATCATTGTCTGAATATTTTTACACTCCAGGGAGTTAGAAAGTATGATTCGCGCACAGACACGATCACATCGAAAATGCACTTTTAGAGCCACATGGTTAACTGTGCTGACGCTGAAGTCAGATTATATACATTATACACATTAAACTCCCAGTTCAGTCACTAGCCAGCTATCAGATCTTGGGCAAATTGCTTCATCATTTCAGGAACACTCCTGACATTTTAATACTTTATTCTCACATAATGATTCCATGCATTCATTTCATTAATTTCCACTGTTACCTGAACAAGTAGATTAATTCCGGATTTTATTTCCATTAATGCACTTTTCAAAATAAAGAGAGCAGAGGGCAGCTGCCGTTGGCTTCCTGCACAAGGATGATGTGCTCTACTAATTCCTGTTTCTCCAGGAAGAGCCCGTTTCCTTGCCCCTTGTCAGATGGCGGTAGGCCTGGTCTTCTTTAACGCGGCTTTGTTAACATGCTCACTCTTCTGAGCCTCGGCCAGCTTCCTCAGTTCTGCCAAAGCAGCTCTGACATCTCCGCCTCATTTACTTGGTGCTCCCGTGCTTCAGGGAACAATTTCTTGACACATATGAAGCCTACGGCCGGTATTCTTAACGCATTATTAATGAATACCAAAAGGTGAGTGGGTGCCCCTGTAGGAACAACAAATCCATCAGCCCTTATTCCCCCTCCCTGGCCCAGCACCCTCAAAATCCACTCCTCAGCATATTCCTCAGCTTCCTTCCGGCACAAGTGAGCGAGGACCCTCGGTAGAGAATCGTCTCTCCCCAGCAAGAACGGTCCCTTTCCCCCGGAGTTACGTTGAGACTCGATCCTATCTGTTAGTCTGGAAGCAGTGCGTGGAGATGGAGACACATCAAAAGAGGCAGAGGATCATCCTAAAGGCATTACCTTCGGTGAGGCCTTCGCATGGTCTTCAAGCAGCATGGGGCTACTCTTCTCCAACAAGGAAGGTGGCATCTTCCCATCCTGCCTAGAGTATCCAGAAACATCTGAGAGCATAGAGATCTCTAGCGTCGGAACCCAAATATCCTAGCCTCCGGGTCTCATTCCTTCCTTGTCGAGGCTCAGGCTTCAATAGGAGAGATCTGCGATGGCTGTAAAGTCTCTTCTGTGCTGAGTGTCTCTGGCAACCAAGACCCTAGCTTTCCACACACTCTCGCCTCTAGCTACAGAAGATAGGGGTTTTCTAGAGTGCTGCCAGGCCCCTCTCTGTGTTCCACATTGTCTTCTAAATTATCCCATCTACTAATCTATGCCTGTTGCTGTTCTGGGATGTCTACGATGTTAACAATCACAAACAGCACAATGTGTGTAATGAACCTCACATGCGTGCTTCCAAGCCCTCGAGCTGTAACAGGAAGCACCGCTAGCACCGCACCCGTGCGCTCCACTAGGCCATGCCCGCGATGGCACCCTACAGGACGCCATGGACTACTGTCATCCCAGGTGCCTTCCAAGGGGACCTTTGTTGACCTCTGGACGGCAGGTGATCCAACCCCAGAATCTCCTGCTTCACCACCTGTTCCAGAGGTTCCCTAAGTGCACACTCCAAGAAGAATAGTTGATCGCAAATTAACTGCAGGAAGGATCTGTAGAGGAGTAGGAAGTAAAAGGGAGAAGAAATAAAATAAGAAAATGTGCGTTAAGTAGACAGGTGTCTCTTGAAAGTCACCAGGACTCAATTTTGAGGGAAAACTATGCTCTATGCTGCTGGTTGTCTGATCCAAGATTCAGGAAAGCTAAGACATTTATCTTTCGATGGACTCCTGCCAATGAATGGGAGAGGACTGCGGAAGGCCTAGTTCAGGTCATTTTCAGGCTGCGCAGTATGTGGGTGTGAGAGAGCTCTCGGGCAGAAAGGAGGACACCACTGACTCGTCCCGAGCGCCGCTGCCTCTGCGGGGCCCCAGGAGCACCAGGACACCAGCGGCATCAAGTGTGGGATCTGCAGCGTGCAGGTCGGTCCTCTGGTCTGATACTTCCCAACTCAGCCGAAGCTGCCTAGGAATCCCGGAGGAAAACACGGACCCCAGTGCTGAAGACAGGGAGAAGAGGCACATGGCAATCCGGGGTACCTTCCAAGTAGGGTCACTCCAGGTGGGTGGTGTCTGCTCAGTGGGACATTTTGGGAGTTTGTGGGCTCTTTTCAGGTAGTTTCAACGCCTGAGATATTCTTGCAAAATTATCTCGCCTCCTGTGGGACCTTCGAATGCCAACATGCTCCCATTCATGTAGATGAAATATGTTAATAGTCATCAAGAACATGACTTGGTAACTCAATTTTAGATATAAACACAAAGCGTTTTTAATATTTTTCAATTTTCCAGAAACACAATTACTCTATATATTGTTATCTACTGTGTTAAAAACTTTACCAAATTTCATTGTTTTGGAAATTAAATCAATGCTGCTCTGCGTGATTGGAATCAATATAATAAGGCACCTATATCAGTCTATGTTTTAAAGTTTTAAATTCACAGTTGCTTTTTTGTTTATACCTTAGTATTTATTTTAATATGTTAAGAATTTTAAAAAGCCAGCACTCTTCAGTTAAATATTATTTTGTTTTTCTCAAATCCAAATATATTAATTATAAGTGCAAAACATTTTACTAATGTAATATGTCACCTCATGAACTACTACCTGAGATTTGTATTCTGAAATATATACTATTTTATTATACAAATTGCATTTATTAGGGCATATATTTTATTTAAATTTTATCCTATATATTTGTACAAATAGTTTTTAGTACTCCCTCTACGATCCAGAGTGAGGATTTACTCTTTGGAGTTAAAAATTATTGCTCCAAAAGGGTGTCCATCAGTTTTACTTGAGACACTTTTTAAAAATGCTCAGAACCAAGTTCCATCTCCTGCAGATTCTGACATATAAATTCTGGACTGTGGCCTGGGGGATTGTGATTGAAATAACACAATTGTGATTTGTGTTATTTCACAACTGTGAGGCTACAGTGTGGTTGTGGCCCCAACTGTAGTATGACACGTAAAATCATTAGCAACGATTTAGGCAAACGGAAATTCCAAAGTTTTTTTAATCCCCTAAAATTAGTTTGCTTATAAAATCAGAACCCTCATGTTTTCAATGAATCACAAGTAGGACCAATGACTTCATTGAATTAATTATAAAAAAATCACAAGCGTTTCTAATATGTGCTTTTATTAGGACAGAAAAATACTTCACATCTTATTTAAGTTGTATCACCAGGCAAAAAAATAGCCTAGTGAACTAAATTGGTCACTTTAAAACTAGCACAGAATGATTTTAGAATCACAATACTCCCGTAGCCTAATGCAGGAAAAGGAAATTCATTTTAAAAATTAAACTACATTATGGTATTTACCTTAGCTAAAAAGAAAGTATTGGTTTCTACCACTAGTGTGTAGTAGTAAAAGAACAACACGAAATGGTTCAAAAGTTCAGTCTGAATAAACATTTAAGATGTTTGATTCTTGGTTGACTCTTAGCCAAACCACCCAAACCTTTCAAGTCTGAAAAAGGCGACTGGAATTCTTATAAGAACAGTCTGTCTTGGGATATTCTTGGCAGTTTCTAAGCTCAGTTCTGTAAGGCCAGCAAAAAAAAAAAAAAAAAAAAGAGAGAGAGAGAGAGAGAAAAGAAAAAAAGTACAAGCACTAGCACAGTTTTCTTTTAAATTCATAATTCTGATATATTTATTCCTACCAAGTTTAAAAAAATTAATTTTAGGTTAAAAGCATAGAGGTGCCTCACTGGCTCAGCCAATAGAGCGCCCAAACCTTGATTTCAGGGTGGTAAGTTTGAACGCCATGTTGAACATAGAGATTACTTAAAAGAACTTAAAAAATAAATAAAAGCAGAGACATCCATGCAAAATTTAAAATATTTGGCTCTATGTCTAAGCTAAGTTTCACTTCTCCTTTATTGGTTGTGATTTTCTACTCTCCACTAGCATTTCTAGTGCCCTGCCTCTGCCACCACTTGCACCTAAATAAGGAAAGAGAAGGATCAGAACATTTTCAGCATAATATTTTTCCCAACTATCACTCGGCGTGGTATTCTAATCAGAAGTATGCTTCTGCTTCTACTTCTGTAGTAAGTTCCAGATCATACTTCCAATTTTCTAAAATATTAACGAAAATATAATAATGCTAATACTACTAATTGTTAATATTTATAAATTCTTGCTAGTGCCAGAAATGAAGTACTTCATACATTAAAAACAAATTTTGACATTAACCTTAGGGTTAGGCATTCGTATTCCCTCTTGTAGAGAAACACACACGTACACACATGCACACCTGTTGGGAGAACCTTCACACTTTTGTTTTTTGTTTGGTTCTCACCCATGAGCACTGCCAAAGGTACGCCCTGTGCCTGACATGCCTCTCCTCAACCCTTCAGCTTCCATTCGGGATCATTTTATTGATCCCGTACCCTCTCCAGATTCATTTAGGGGCTCAGTCTTTGTCATTCAAGAGCACTTCGAAGTCTTCTGTGAACTCGTTCGTGGCGGACATTTCAAATGTTATCTCTGCATTCGTGGGCACTAGGATGGGGCTGTCCTATACAACTTCCCGTGATAATAGAAACGTCCCATGTCTGTGCTTGCCCATACAACACCCCCGGCCACGTACAGTTACCGAGCACTTGAAATGTGGCTAGTGTGGCTACGGATCAGGTCACAATCTCAAAATTTCTTTCCCACAGCAAACTGATCTTCAATACGTTAGGTATGTGCATAGTCTGATTCACTCATTGCTGTTCGACACCAACCTCTCCAGCATAATCAACATCTAGCGTAACCAATCCATGTCTCAAATACTCAAGCCTTTAAGGAAGTTAAGTCTTGTCTGGCATTTTTATTGACAAAGTCATTATAAATATTATCAGCATAACTCTAATCATCGGTATCTATTTAAATGCTCACAAAGGAAATAACGTATATTGAAAATAAGCCTTTTCCAAGACAGTTTACAAAACATACTCTACTGCTCAATCATTTTTTTGCTTCTCTGTAATTACTTCTTTGCTTAGTCACTTAGAATATCTTAATTGGAAGATTAAAAGGCCTATATTTAGAAAAAGCAGGGAAGGTAAGAAATCAAACACATGAATTTTGGTTACACAAATGGAAAACGACATACTCCTAAGTCCTGTCTGGAGTTTATCATCAGCCCGCAGGACGGTGCATACTGGTGTCGCATATTCCAGTGCTTTGGGCCTGTGCCGCTTGGTTACTTGTACGGGCCATACAGTTGCTGCAGATCATGAATCTCAAGTCAATTCCAACTCATCAGGTGAAATGCATGAAAATTAGGCCTCTACGTTTTTTACTTCAAAGCAGAACACTGGTAGGTCTGCGACACAGAGCCTGACGTACTCATGGCTCTGCAGATGAACGACTATCCACTTAGGATAAAGCCTATGTTGACTGAGCCACCAGCAGCCTACGCAGAAGGCACCTCGTCACTCATGTGGATGTTTCCTGGTCAATGAAACATGGGTGTAAACACCCAGGACAGCTAGGCCCCCGCGCTGGATGCTCAGCTCTCTAAGGAGGAGCATGTGGCCTGGTCCCCTGGATGTGTGTGGGGAGCCGCTGTGGCCCCCAGGCTCCTTGAGCACTGCCCCAGGGCCAGGGCTCTGCCGGGCCCAGGGGTGCATCCCTCTCGGGATGGCTCACGTGTAGTCCCTGACGAAGGCCCACGCCAGAGCACTGTACTGGGCCTCCAGCTGCAGAGGTCTGCCCGGGGCCTGCCATGGCTGGCCTCCACCCTCCACCTCACCTAGAGACGTCCCTCCACCTCATCCCATCACGGGCACTTACCCATGGGTCTTCCCTAATGACCACCCGCGTCCTAAACTCAGTCCCAGAGTCTTCTGTACAGGAATGCCCAGCCTGCAAGGACCTAAGACACTGTTACCCTTTAGGGAAACAGTGGTTTTCAGTAGGAAAGGAACCCCTATCAAGAGTTCTTAATTCCAGAGAAGGGGTAATAATGACAGAAAGAGAAAAGGAAGGAAGGAAAATGGTTATTCAGGCTAGAATCACTGCTATTTTTTTTCACTGTTAGGCTAATAAAAACAAACATGTTTTAAGAAGTCACTGGGGTGAGAAATTTTTTAAATTACATAAAGATACCACTAAAGCTTTATTTCTGAGGGTTTACTGCCGTTTGCTTGCCTCGTTCTCTCTCCTCATTTGCTGACATTTATATGCCCTCTGATCACATCCTTCCATTCCCTTCAGACTAAATGTCTAAATTGCATTGTCTTCCTTCTTTTTGTTCCAACATAATTATGGAGGATTTAAAACTACGTGGATGAGTCCTTCAATGCCATTGTTGTCAGTTCATGGGCGGGTTCATCACCAGTGACCTACAACTCTGCATACCCTCCAGAAACTCACTTTCAGTCACACCCCTGAAATTCCCATGACCTGATATATCTCCGCTGTAACTGATGATTTAAGATCAGAAAATGTTCTGTGTCTACAACTACCTATCTTCTCAACCATCTTAGTTTTCCCCCAGATATGTGTCCATCAGCTTCATTGAGCCCCCAGGCTTTTATTCGCTTTACCTCCCACAGCCCACTTCTCTCTTCATTTTCTTCCCTAGTCTGCTCAGATTCCACTGACACATATTTAGATTTTTTTTTCCAACTCTCTCAATTTCTTTTTTCACTACCTCCATCTGGCAACTGTTGTGTGTGTGTGTGTGTGTGCGTGTGCTTGTGTGCATGCTCAAAGTGATGTATATG
This sequence comes from Canis aureus, assembly GCF_053574225.1. Classification (NCBI taxonomy): domain Eukaryota; kingdom Metazoa; phylum Chordata; class Mammalia; order Carnivora; family Canidae; genus Canis; species Canis aureus. Next base: position 1,099,496 of record NC_135644.1, read on the forward strand.
TTGGAGAAAAATGGAATAAACATGCATATTTATAGAAACATAAAATAATCTCCAAATTTAATCCATTCTTCAACTCTCTTGTAATCCTTTCTTGTGTTCTTGGTGAGTTCTTTTCCCTATTCTCCTCAGTGAACATTTCAAACTTCAGCCACTCTCTTCAAATCTTGACCTCCCTTTCCTTAAAATGTTCAGTCAAATGTTTCTACTGAACAAAGAAAATAGGACTTCCTCCACTTTCTTACATCATCTCACAAACATCTCTGTTATATCCCTTTTTCCTTCCTGCCCATGACAATGGAAGTAGTACTCTTTTAACATCGAGGCCACTCCATCTTCTACTTGTGACCCATATTTCACCTTGTACAGCCTTTTCAGGGAACTTAATTCCCGAGTTTATCTTCTCTTCTGTATCTTCAGCCTCTTTCCTTCTTTCTTTCTCTCCCTTCTATCTTTCCTCCTCCCACACAGAAAACTTTAATTCCTCAAAATACTACCCCATGCGAGACCATCTCACTCTTTCAATTATCATTTACTTTCCTAAATTAATATATTTTACCCTGAAAAAAAACACAAAAAAACCCCAAAATATATATATTTTAGTCTGAATCTCTCCTGAATTTGTCTTATTTATCTAAAGGTAGGTTGGCAACTCCATCCCACATACTCTTCAAAATCCAACATGTCCCAAGATGAATTAGTTTCTTATTTTAGGGAGAAATGCCTAATTATCTACTTGCTTAAGTTAGAAACTTAGGGTCCATTTTTCTTTATTTGAACATGTTAACCATCACTTAAAACCTATCAGTTCTATCTTTTTAAACATCACCACCTTTTTAGTTGTCATTCAGCATCTGTGTCCTGGATTATTACAAGAATACTTTGTTTAACCTACTTCCAATCTATTTAATGCATTTAAACATTGTACTTCCCTCTCTTCCCTCAATAACCTCAGTGGTTGCCATGAGGATTCAGCTTAAAATCTTTAACGTGGTTCATGATCTTCCACAGAATTTGGCTCTGTTTCCCATCACATCTCAGTCTGTATTATCCAGCCCCATCTACAATTTACACTGGTCTGAATGCACTATGCTATCTTTTATCTCCCTTGGTGTTTGAACATGCTGTGTCTGCTGCTTCTCCTGGCAACTATCTATCTGTACTTTAGGTCTGAGCCTGGATGTCCCTTTTTCCAAGAAATCCTCCTGTGTGTGTGTGTGCATGTTTGTGTGTGTGCCCCAGAACTGGATACATGGCAGGCACAGAGTAATTATTTATTAAATAATGGCATAAAAAATAAAACAGAAAGAGAGGAGACTAGAGACTACCCAAATAAAAAAGACATGGAAATATGCAACAAATCTCTCACCTCCATCCCCAAATGAAACGCACGATGATGTGATTATATAAGAATTAAACTAGGAGGAGTATGCTTACGAAAAGTGTACATTTTCTTTAGGATATTGATTGAAGTTTGTAATCTTTGCAAACCTTTGTCTACTGACAAACATGTGGTGGTTTTTGTGCTATGTTAAGATCAGTAAGTACTCAAACACTGTCAAAACTTGGAGCAGCATATTTACAAGTGTTTAGCTTATGAAGGGATAAAGCAATTTGGTTCCTTCATCTCAAACATAAATTGTAGTTTAACAGCAGTCACCAGGTTTGCTTTGAAGAAAAACAAGAAGCACTTCATTAAGAGCTGAGTTGTGTAATATTTTCATGTCTCTAGATAAGGTAGATGTTGTCAATTCATCTTTCTCATCGTGTCACAGCATTATGAAATAGGAACACATAACTCACTGCTTCCTTTGATTGTTTTATTGGTAGAGAACGACATCACACAACATGGGGGTAAACCTGGTGTTGGGGTACTTCCCAACATCTCCTCTTCTTTTATTAGCTAAATATCCTCTCTCTTTTTTCCACGTTGGTAAAGCTTCAAATTATTGGGATTTACTGAGCCTAACAGGATACAATGCAAAGCAAACACATGCACACACCCAAAAAATGCATTTTCCATTATTTCTCTACTTTTATTTCTGAGAAGACGTGTTTTATGCAATAATCCATTCTTACTTCTTTCTTCTTTTCCTCTTCCTTTGTACTTTTTTATCTTTTACATATTTCAAATTATTTTAAGTTATAAACATGTCCTGAGATGGAGGTAGCAGATGGGTGGTATAAAGTGTTAGAGCCAGTCAGAAATTTTGCTCCCAGATTCTAGGGATAGTGGAAATGACAAGTCTTAATGATGACACTTGTAACGAAAGTGGTGGCAACACAAAGCACTCTTTCCTCAAAATTCACAAGCCCCTCCCTTTTATTTCCTGTTAGTCTTTCCTCAAATGCCATCAATGAGGTCTTCTCTGACCCCACCACCCTTTCAATACCCTCATTTAAGACACGTAGAGTTTTATTTCTCACCACGACTCTTACTGTATTACTCTTACTGAATTACTACATAGGCACTGGCTAGTTTGTTGTGTGCCTCCCACAGTTACAAATATAATCTTTAAAGGAGAAGGACTATTTTGTCCATAGTTGTACACCTAGTGCCTTAAACAGTTCCTGGAATGTAGCAGATGTTTACTAGGTGCATATTGACTTGCAACTAAACATCTTTCTCTGAGGCTGAAAAGATCAAAAAAAGGTTAAACCGCAGTAGCGTATTGCCAAAAAAAAAAAAAATCACTTGTCAAGGAAGAGAAATGTAAAAATTCCAAAGAGCCTTCACAATATTCCTTTAAAAAAAAATCTTATTCTAAGTTCATTTCAAATGTTTATTTGAATAAAGCCATTTATTTATTCATTCGATTAACATCAGAATTATGGAAGTATGGCTAATTGTGATGGGCCAACATAAATAGTACAGACAAGTCATACTCTTAGACTTGAGTTAAATATGTGTGTGTTGTGTATCTATATAGTACGTGCATATTTCCACTTTACTGTCACTCCAATACATGCTTAGCATTCTTAACTTGAAAGCAAAGTTTGTAACACTACATATTTTAAAAAAATATTTTACCTATAATTTTAAAAGATTATTTTCTTGGAATTACTCTCTTGAAATTCAATGTTCATATATTTCTGAATCTTTACTGAAATTTGGAAAAAATATTAATTAAAATTTAGAGAAAACACTTTCCATTGTTTTTAGCCAAGTCTTGGAAAAGGAAATAAGAGTTATATTTGAATTAACTTTTAACTTTTTATTTAGTTTAAGAAATTATAATGTAAATAAACATAATATATATTGATTTATACTTAATTCCTTATGATTTTAAATTATTGACTTTATTATAAGACTGAAAGGATCAAAAGATGCTATGAATTTTTGCATTTTTCTTTATTGTTATGGCTCTGCCTAAGAAGTCTTTATAAATATCTTACATATCTAGGACCGCCTGGGTGGCTCAGTTGGCTAAGTGGCCAACTCTTGGTTTCAGCTCAGGTCATGATCGCAGGGTCCTGGGATTGAGTCCTGTGTCCGACTCTATGGTCAGCGAGGAGTCCACCTGTCCCTCTCCCTCTGCTCCCCCTGCCCATTCTCTCTCTCTTTCAAATAGATAAGTCCTTAAAAATTATCTAACGTATTTGTGAGAAAGAAAAGGAAGGAGGATATTGTTAGCTACGCAAGACAGAATCTGGTCAAAAGAATCTTTGGAAATAAAATCCACTGTGAAACAGTTTAAGATAAAAATGCATGTTAATCTAAAAAAATGGAAGGCATATTCAACAGTTTATTTTCTGGCAGAGTGCTTATGAAATTATTCAATATATGAAAAGACATAATTCACAGGAGGAACTTTTTTTTTTGAGTAACAGAAGTGAAGTCGTTTATTGGAAGGACATAGGAAAATTCCCATAAAGAAAGGGGACACTCAGGAACTGGGCTCAAAACATACGGAAATGGGGCAGTTGAAGGCACTTATACAGTAAAAACTAAGGAATAACTTCATAAGGAGCTATTCTGAATTTATAGAGTTTACATTCATGTAAAAGTTTTCTTCATTATAGTAGGAGTATGGGACGTGTCAGTGTTAGGTCGGATGCCCGACTTCTTTGCTAACATGCACAACCCTGTGAACATACTTCGAAATAATTTCTTTTTTTTAAACATAGCATAGAAGATGAATCTTAATGCTTTTATAACTCATCAGCCCATAACATCTGCTACATTGCAAAATTACATTTTAAAAAACTATAATATCATTTTTCTTTTGAATGTGAAACTTAAATATAAGTTAAACCTAACATAATTAAAATCACACTAGTGCAGAACCCTGCCTTGGATTACTTCTGTAATGAAATATTTATTTTCTAATTCATTTGAGATTTGTCTTTAATAATAAAAATATTAAACTATCATATATCTTGAAATTTTTTTTGTTTTGTTGCTCTTATTTTAGTTTGACTTTTAATATTTTGTTTAAGTATGATCTCTCTCAAGATTGCAATTTTAAAAACACAGAGTTTAGGCAGGAAGGAAAAAGCGTGAAGCAGAGCAGGTCAGTGACACAACTTATGGGATAACTGCTGCCAGAAGGGGCCCCTGAACCCAGCTCTGCCCTGTGGAAATCTTGATCCAATTTTGCCAGTTAATCCAGTTTTTACAAGAAAAGTAGTTAATTATACTTGTATTCAAAACTTTATAATGTCTAAATATTGTACACTTTTTTAAAGATTTATTTATTTGAGAGGAGAGTGAGAAAGAATGGGGGTGGGGTGCCGAGGGAGAGGATCCTCAAGCAGACTCCCCACAGAACAAGGAGCAGGACATGGGGCTCAATTCCACAACCCTGAGATCATGACCTGAGCCCAAAGTAAGAGTCAGATGCTTAACCAACTGAGCCACCCAGGGGCCCCAATATTATATACTTTTTTAAAAAATCTAGGAATGGTAAACAAAAATGATCTGTAGACTGATGCCTTGGCTGCCACTAACCTGTGACTTTTGGTGTCTGTCTTTAAATCTTACTCTGAAAGTAATCCCTGATCCAAGATTATGTATTTTTTGTTCAGTTTTAATCTTTGACATCGATACTGTTTAGCTCATCTCTTACTGACTTCTGCAAGTGATGTGTGATAAGTATCCAACTTATTTTTTCCCATTATCTAACTGTATCATTAGCTCTATTTCCCTAGTGCTTTATAATGGCCCATTTTTAAATCCCCAAATTTGTAGAATTGTTCACTTATTTGTCTTTATACTCACTGGATATATTTGTATATTCCTCAATGAGTACCCTTCTGTAGGTTTGTAGTATAATGGTGAGTTTGGAGGTTCAATCCATTTTCTACCATTTTCAATAATATTATAATTAATGTATAACTATTCTTTAATTAAAGTAGACTAAAAAACACCTTAGTAAACCCAATAATTTAAAAATTATGTAACACTTTGGAGAAAAACAACTTTATATGAAATCTCTCCATCCCTCTCCCTTTCTGTCTCTGTCTCTCTTTCACACACACACACACACACACACACATACGCACACACACACCATCTCTGATACAGTTTTGTGACTTTTTCTTGGGCAGATCTCAGACTTCTTCTAAATTAAGGTCATAATATAATTGCTTAACTATATAATACTGAGAATTAGAAACAGTTATTTTTTAAAAAATTTTTATGTAATATTTCTATTTTTGAAGGTGGGACTTCTGGGTTTCTAAATTGCAGACTGCTATTGTACACATAGATATGCTTCGGAGACTCTGCAAATCCTTTATAACACTTTCATAGACATTTGTATAGCCCTGAAGATAATGTCCATAGATTTCATTGGTTTGTCAAAGAATATTATGATCTAGGAATAATTAATGCCTCACGTCAACAATTCCCAGACTTGTGACACATTAAATATCAAATACAATTAAAAGTCTTAAAGTTCTTTGATAATTAATAGAGGAAAATAATCGAATACATGAAAGGCCCTGTATTCTAAAAATGAGAAACTAATGTTTTAGTGAAACATTAGTTCACTAAATCAGGTGGGAAATATAAATTACAGCCCATTTTCTCGTCCTGTAGGTGGTTTTATTCCCCTTCTAAAAGTAATGAATGTATTAATATAATTATAATAATAGTGTTCTTATTGCTACCAGTTACTTAGCACTCACAATGTACTAACCACCGTGACAAGTACATTGAATGCAGTATCTCATTTCACTCTAAAAAAGTCTCAATTATGAGATATTCTTATCATCATTTTCATACAGAAAGTGATCTTAGGAAATTGCCCAGATGATTAGTAGCTGAGATAGAAATAGAACTTGACTATTTTTTTCTCTCACTCAGGTTAAAAATAAAGCCTTCTCTTTCCCATTTTTTTCTCTCTCCTGTGTCTTGGACATATAGAATGAAATAAGTTCCAATAATGGATTTTTATTAAACACTCAGGCTGTTAAAATGACAAAATTTTAGCAGTTCAATCCTTCTGAGATTAATCTAACCCATTCCTAGAAATTTTAGGGCTGTAATGAAATCATTACCGTTTTTCAGTGACAACTGTGTTTAGCAGTAAGCATGTCAATGGCCGAAGTTGCCTTTATTAAATAGTCAAAAACAACCATTCATGATTTTTCCTATTCACTTACCTTAGGGAGCTTTATGATTGACAAAGCACAAATATGAAGAATCAGAGTCAATATTTGATGTCTGTCATCTAGAAACATATATATGAGAGTCTGTGGCAAGGGAATATTTTGAAAGATATTGTTGCAAAGGAAATTTTTGAAGTCCATTTCTTAAGCTCCTCTTAATATCAACAGCCCCTCAAAATGGATTTAATTTTTAACCCACATGGTAGAGATAACTTAGAACATGTAAGTGAAAGCTGGAAAAACCCCTTCTAGTCTCAAGAATCTGTGGAATTGGAATAAAAGACAGGGGTAAAGCATGGAGGCAAAATGCCCAATTTCCATCTTTCCCTTGTTCCCTTGTCTTGGGGCACAATTCCTTGGGGAAGATTAGATACACATAATCCTGGAGCTGGGATTTGAAACAAGACTATCTGAAATTGGAGGCCACTCTCCACGTGGTCTTAGCCAAAAGGCCGAGGAGCTATGGAGGCCACTCTCTAATGATGAAAATATGTAGTCTTTTCAGATAAAGAGCGATGATGCCTGTTTTAGGTGGGTAACATGAAATTATCAAAATAATGATGTGTACAAGTGATACTTAGGAACCTAAGTGGACACAATCAATTAATGAATTTAAAAAGTAGAGCAGGTTGAAGGAATCACTGTGCATTATTAAATAACCATGTAATGTTTTTATCCACCTAATATTTTTATTCATCATGCTAAGGTCATTGCTCTGGTACTGTAGTGTCTTTTGAGCTATGTTTTTTTTTTAATAATAAATTTATTTTTTATTGGTGTTCAATTTGTCAACATACAGAATAACACCCAGTGCTTGAGCTATGTTCTACGTTCTGTACAACCAAGTGAAGAATGTGTATGGCAGGAGTTGACTTCATTAATTTGAGTTGTTGTAGGCCATTGAGGAATGGCTGGAAAAACCTGGTGATGGTAGGAGTAAAAGCAATATGTCAAATATCTAAAATAGATATAGATAAAACCCAAGACACTCTCTCTAAAGTAGTTCTTTTTGTGGGGACAGCTTATCAGGCTGGGTTCTCTAGAGAAATGGAACTGATAAATTAAAGGTTAAGTTAACATATAGAGATCTGCAAGTTGGAGAATGAGGGAAGCGAGAGGTGTAACTCAGTTTCATCTTGAAGACCTGAGAATTAAGATTACAGAAGTGTAAATCCTTGTTTGGGTCTGGAAGCCTGAGAACTAGGAGAGCCAATGTCTCAGAGCAGAGGACAGGGAAGTCCTGTCTCAAGCTCGGAGAGCAAATTGGCCCTTCCTCCACATGTTTGTTCTATTCAGGCTTTGAATGAATTGGATAAAATCTACTCTCGTTAGTGAGAACATTATTCTTCACTCAGTCTATGAATTCAAATGTGAATCTCTTCCAGAAACACCCTCATAGACATATACAGACATCGTGTCTCACCAGCTATCTGGGCATCCTTCAGACCCATCCCGTGGATACATAAAATTAACTATCATAGTGGGGAAGGAGCGGATTGTTTTTTTTCAATCCTGAACACAGATTATAAGTACTGGCACAAACACAGCATTTTAAAATAACGGATGGCCAGACCCCATCACAGAAAAAATTGATCAGAAAATCTGAGGTTAAATCTGGCACTTGTAGGCCTCCCTAGGTGACTCTAATGTGAGTGAATGTTATCTCTAGGAAACACGGTGACAACTCTTAGCTTTTGAAACTTTTTGAAAAATGCTAGTATGACTTTTCTCCATGGAATGTGAAGTTTGATACTGCACAAAATTTGTTTTTTTTTTTCAAATGTAACATGTCCTTACATGCTCTCCCACTGGCATACCCCTCCTATTCCACCCCCACCAATCCTCAGCCCCATAGAAGGGTGGAATATAGCACACTCATTTGGCTAGATTCTAAAATCATACATCTGTTTGGATAGAAATCCTGTCAGCTCTGGATAATAACATGTGATTTGGAAGTAATGTGTATTTTATTTAACTATTGACTACAAATTAAAAATTAAAAACAAAAAGTTGTTTTTTTTTATTGTTTTTAACTTCCTTAAATAATGTCCTTAAATAGAACAGCTTAAGTGGCCAAAATAACCATCTTTTAGGTGATTTTTTGAAAATTACTTTTACAAACAGGAAAAAGACACCAAGGATTTCAGCGAATAAAGCCAAAACTGTCACAACATGATAACTCAGTTCCAAGGTTTTCAGAAAGATGCATTCTTTCTTCTAAAACTTTCACACATGGTTTTCATAATATTTACATTCCTTTCTTTCTTTCTTTTTTCTTTTCTTTTCTTTCTTTCTTTCTTTCTTTCTTTCTTTCTTTCTTTCTTTCTTTCTTTCTTCTTTCTTTCCTTTCTTCTTTCCTCTTTCTTTCCTTCCTTCTTTTCTTTTCTTTCTTTCTCTCTTTCTTCCATCATGAATCATAAACACAAATAACATATTTTTATCCTGAGAATATTCTTTAAGAAACTTTCTTATTAGTATTTAAAGCTCATAAACTATAACATGCTGCTGTTGAGAAGATGCAACTTGCAAGTATATAATATTACATTTATAAAATAATTGTGTTATTTATGAGAAAAAACTATTTTTATTTAAAGTCAGTATACCTTGTTAAAGATAGCACTAAATCTATAAATTACATCAGGTAATATTTAACATTCTTCCAATCCGTAAGTATGACATATCTTTCTATTTGTTTAACACCTCCAGTTTCATCAATGTTTTATAATTTTCAGGATACGTATCTTTCACTTTCTTAAGTTTATTCCTAGGTATTTTATTTTGGGGGGTGCAATTATAAGTGAAATTATTTTCTTAATTTCTCTTTCTGCTACTTTATTATTACTGTATAGAAATGCAATCGATTTCTGTATATTAATTTTGTATCCCACAACTTTACAGAATTCATTTATTACTTCTAAAAGTTGTTTGGTGGCGTCTGTGGGGGTTTCTTGTATAAGATCACGTCACCTGCAAATAATGATACTATCAGAATATAAATTGTACTTTTCACAGAACTAAAACAAATAATCCTAAAATCTATAAGGAATCTGAGTAGACCCTGAGTAGCAAAAACTATCTTGAGAAAGAAGAACAAAGCTGGAGGTACTACAATCTTAGATTTCAATGTATGCTACACCTAAGCCATAATGATCAAAACAGTAGGATACTTGTACACATAGATTTAAAAAAATAGAATATAGAGCCCAGAAATAAAATCATGCTTATCTAGTCAATTAGTTTATGACAAAGAGGGCAAAACACATATAATAAGAAAAAGAAAGTCTCCTCAGTAAATGGTGCTGGGAAAACTGTACAGCTACATGCAAAAGACTGAAGCTGGGCCACTTTCTTACACCATAGACATTAAAAGAAAAACTCACCAAAATGTATTACCAAAATGTATTAAGGACCTAAATATGACACCTAAAACCATAAAAATCCTGATAGAAAACAGACGGTAAACCCTTTGACTTCAGCGTAAACATTTTTCTAGATATGTCTCCTGAGTCAAGGGAAACAAAAGCGAAAATAAACCATTGGAACTGCATCAGAAAAAAAAAAAAAGCTTTTGCACAATGAAAGAAGCCATCAACAAACGACAATGCAACCTACTACTGGGAGAAGACATTTGCAGGTGATATATTTGATAAAGGGTAATATCCAAAATATGTAAAGAACTTCTACAACTCAACACCATAAAAATAAATAATCTGATTTAAAAATGGGCAGATGACCTGAATAGACACCAAAGAAGACATACTGATGGACAGCAGACACATGAAAAAAATGCTCAACATCATTTATCATCAGGGAAATGCAAACAAAACCACAATGAGATATCTTCTTGCACCTGTCATGATGGCTAATATCAAAAAGACAAGAAATAACACGTGAGGATGTGGAAGAAAGGAACACTCAGGTACTGTGGGAATGTATTTTGGTACAACTACTATTGAAAACAGTACAGAGTTCCTTAAAAAATTAAAAATACAAATACCATATGATCCAGTAATTCCACTACTGGAATGCAAAAACGCTAATTTAAAAGATACATCCACTTCTATGTTTACTGCAGCCTTATTTACAATAGTCAAATTATGGAAGTAACCTAATTGTCCATCAGTAGATAAATGGTTAAAGAAGATGTGGTGTGTACACACACACACACACACACACACACACACACTGGAATACTACTCAGGCATAAAGGAGACTTAAATCTTGCCATCTGCAACAACATGGATAGACCTAGAGGATATCATGCTAAGTGAAACAAGCCAGAGAAAGACAAATATGATGATTTTACTCATGTAGAATTTAAGAAACAAAGAAATAATAAAAAACAAACAAACTCAAATATCGAGAACAAAAAGGTAGGTGGTAGGAGGATGGGTGAGGTACCTGCAGGGGATAAAGGGAACACTTATCGTAGTGAGTACTGACTAATGAATGGAATTGCTGAATCAACGTATCGTACACCTGCAACTAATATAACTCTGTCAATTATGTTTAAAAGCGGTAAAAAAAAGTTTGTCATATAAATTAAATCAAATCTGCAGGTGGGAAAAAATTGATAAATGGATAAATATGTGGTATGCATACATATACAGTGGAGTATTACTCAGCCGTAAAATAAAGGTGCCTTACCATTTGTGGCCACGGAGTATAGGGCTAAGTGGAATCCATCAGAGAAAGACAAATACTGTATGATTTCAAAACAAATACAAAAAAAAGGCAGAAAGGGACCCGTAAATCAGAAAACAAACTGGTGGTTGCTGGGGGCATGAGTGAAGGTTGGGCAAAAGGGTGAAGGTGGAGTGTGAGGTACAGGCGTCCAGTTATAGGATGAATAAGTCGTGGGAATGAAAGGCACAGTGTAGGGGAACACAGTCGATGGTCCTGGGTAGCACTGCTTGGTGACAGCGACAGACGGCAGCTACACTCGCAGTGAGCACAGCGGAACATCTAGACCTGTCAAATCACTGTGCTGTACACCCGGACTAATGTGACACGAGTGTCAACTATATTTCAATAATTATGTTTAAGAAATAAAAATAAAACAATTATAAATAAAAAAAAATCAGTATATTTTGTGATATGATTACATTATTTTTTTCTATGGTGACTGATTTTTTTCCTATTAAATAGTTTCGATGTGATACAAGTAAGTGTGATAATAAGGTCATGTGATAGTATTATTTATGTGACATTAATGTATGTGGGATGTTAAAGTTTGTAATGATATATTGGGTTTGACTTAAGGATTGGTGAAGTCTACTTCAGTTTTGAAATTATTTGAGTTCCCTACCAGAACACTGATGTGGTGTGAGTGTAGCAGCATTCAAGGAGAAGACAGACAGAAACTGTTTTTCCTATTTTTCTGTCTTTATTGTGGACGTTAAACATTACCCAACAGAACAGTAAGTCTATCTCCCTGGTTTTGAATCTCCCTTTGCAAGTCTTCACATTAAAATAAAATTCAATGGGTATTTGGAAACATAATTCTGTTGTTTTAATATGTGTGTCTTCTTAAATAAAGACAAATTTGAAACTTTTAAAGAAAAAACAAGATCTGCTTTCAGTACAATTCTTCATGACACAAAAAGATTTTTACTTTACAGAAAAATTCAAAGTTCCATTAATTCTTAAACTTTCTTCATATAGCCAAGTATTTTCATGTCATTAATTACTGGACAGAGATACTTGAAGAAAATTAAGATTACATTTAAAGTATCCGACACTGCCAATTGAATATTAATGCCCAGAATAGGCTTTATTCATTACAATAAAACATGTGGGGGAAATAAAGATTTGATTTATAAGCATTTAATTTGCTCACAATGCTGAAGAACTTTATTCCGAGGCACACCTCTATGTCACTCTAAAGGAAATACTACTGGGACGCCTGGGTGGCTCAGTGGCTGAGCGTCTGCCTTGGGCTCAGGGCATGATCCCGCGGTCCTGGGATCCAGCCCCACATCAGGATCCCCGCAGGGACCCTGCCTCTCTCTCTGTGTTTCTCATGAATAATAAAATCTTTAAAAAAATAAATAAAAATAATAAAGGAAATACTACTGATACAGGAGAGCTTGGTTCTTGTCTCACAAAGAATCTCCCGGACAACAGAGTGAGCAAAGTGATAGAGGTTTATAAAGCAGAGATACAGAGACAGCTCTCAGGAGTGAGAGGGGTCCCCACAGGGTTGCCGCTGAGGGCTTTTAGGGTCTGTCTTTTATAGGGCCCGACGGGAAACTTGGTCAATTCCTTGTCGATATCAGGGTGGGTTTGTAAATATCATGTGGATCCTGAGAACAAACATGGGGGACTTGTAACAACTGAGATGTTCTTGCAAATATCATGAGCCCAAGCAAGGTGTCCCCTTCTCTCTGGTTAATGTCTCCTCGTAACATTCCTCTACAGCTGGGTTTCTGTGAGCCTCGGCAAGGAGCCCTGGCCTTGACATTCCTGCACCCTCTGGGTTTGGGGGGACTATGACCACACCCTAATGACCTATGTCTTTGTAGTCTGGTGAGTTTCTGTGGTTACTTAGTAGCCATTAAAGGGGGAGACTCCCTAACAGTTTGGAGCTAGGGAGCCAGGTTTTTCCATTTTTAGGTGTCTTATCTTTGTTTTCTTGGGATGGGTAGGAGCCTGACTCTGGGGCCTTTCCCTTATCTTTCCCTGCCTAGCCCTGTCTGCCCCTAATGCATTCCTACATCACTACAACACCCAAAAAAACAAATGATCTAGTCGAGAAATGGGCAGAAGACAAGAGGAGACATTTCTGCAAAGAAAACATACAAATGGCCAACAGACACATGAAAAAATGCTCAACATCACTCAGCATCAGGGAAATACAAATCAAAACCACAATGAGATACCAGTCAGAATGGCTAAAGTGGACAAATCAGGAAACTGATGTTGGCAGGATATGGGGAAGGGGGAATTCTTTTATACTGCTAGTGGGAATGCAAACTGGTGCAGCCACTCTGGAAAACAGCATGGGGGTTCCTCAAGAAGCTAAAAATAACCAGCAATTACTGGGTATAACAATCCAGCAATTATTAAGTATTTACCCAAAGGATACAGGCATGCGATCCAAAGGGGCACCTGTGTGTTTATAGCAGCAAAGTCCACAATAGCCATATGGAAAGAGCCCAGGTGTCCATCAACAGATGAACAGATAGAGAAGATGTGGCATCTGTATACAGTGGAATAGAACCCAGCCATCGAGAGGGAGAGAGAGAGAGAGAGAGAGAGAGAGGGATCTTGCCATTTGCAATGACACGGATGGAATTAGAGGGTATTATGCTGAGTGAGTGAAATAAGTCACTCAGAGAAAAACAACCATCATATGATCTCACTCATATGTGAAATTTAAGAAACAAAAGGGGATCATAGGGGAAGAGAGGCAAAAATAAAATAAGATGAAATCAGAGAGGGAGACAAAGCATAAGAGATGCTTAATCATAGGAAACAGACTGAGGGTGGCTGGAAGGGATGGGGGTGAGGGGATGGGGTCAGTGGGTGACGGACATTAAGGAGGGCGTGTGAAGTAATGAGCACTGGGAATTATATGCAACTGATGAGTTATGAACTTTACCTCTGAAACTAATAATACACTATATGTTAATTAATTCAAAATAAATTTTAAAATAAAATTTTAACATTAAAATTTAAAATTAAATTTTAACATAAAATTTTAAAATTAAATTTTAACATAAAATTTTAAAATTAAAATTTAACATAAAATTTTAAAATTAAAATTTAAAATAAAATTCAAAAATAATCATAAATATACTAAGTACAAGGCTATTGCATAATAATAGACAATAACACAATAGTGCATGGCATTACGTTAGATATTGTGCTCATTTCAAGTAGATACGACCGCCCCATTGCCTAGAGGTTACTGTTTAGTAAAGGGACAAAATTTAGATTTTCATAATTTCCTTCTTGTTAGGTGTCTTGCTTTGAGGACGAGTGCGGACTTCATTCTGACTGGTAAAAACTGAGACAACGTGTACTGGCAGATCCTAAAGCATTTCCTTAATTTAAGAAAGGTTCACAATGAAGGAATGTGTTTTCTTTTCCTCTTCTGACTGTTGGGCATTTAATGGGAGACACTGCAATGCCTGGAAACGTTAGAGGCATTTACGTTGCAGGACAGTACAAGCTTAGAGGTTGGCACCAACCTATTGAGAACAGCAAAGCAGAAAGATGAAAAAAAACTGGAACTTTGCTGGAACTCACTGCGGCATCAAATTAACTGCAACCACACCACCTCCAGAGTTCACGTTAGTGTGATGGTGACGGTGGTGGTGAGGATGATTTGTCAGGCACTTCCTGATTGGAGAGCCCATATTTCAATATTAGAGCATGCCTAGGGCAGCGTGAGGTCGTGCCCTCCCTGTCCAGGTATCTGGCACCGGGGGCTGCCCCAACCTCCTGGTAGACGGTCTGCCTGACAAGTCGGGGGGCTGACCCCGCGCTCTCCCTTCTGGTGGACGTACATTTGACCTTGCAGCCTAAGGCACTGATCAGTGCTTTGAAATTTCGCTCTAACTCCTGCCTCATGAATTTCCTTTATAACTGACTTGTAGGTGTTCTGGGCCAGCAACTACCCCGCTTTCTTATTTTAACAGCTCAACACTATGCTCAGCTGTTGCTGCTGTGATTTCCATTGTCCCGGGCCGCTCCGCCAACAGGTGGACACCGTGAACTGTGCCTCCAGACCCCACGGGTCAGCTCTGCGAACACCGCGTCCCTTGTCCGTCCCGCCGCCGACTCAGGCCTGGCCCCTCGTCCATGTCCTGGGCGGCCCAGGTTCTCACGACGCTTTCGCTCCTTTGCAGCATTACTGTTTGCAGATACGTGGCTATTGTCCTTCGAGACCTGTTCTGTGCGTTCCTTTAAGGTTCTATACGCATGGGAGGAGATAAACTCTGGACAAGTAAAGGTTAACTTGCCCCGGGCTGACTTCCCTGTAGGCTGGACTGTCCCTAAAACCCACTGGTGGCCTGAAAATCTCCATAGAAACATGTCACAGCCGAGGCTTCTGGGCTGCCTCTCGAGCCCAGACAGATGGCACCTGGGGTCCCCCCAGCCGTGGGAGCGTCGCCCGGGCCTGCCATGCCTTGCTGCTGCCATCCCAGGAACTGACCCCAGCCAGGAAGAGCTGGTGCGTCCCCTCCTCACCAAGCCCAGGCTTCAGGGAGCTGACTTCCTTTCCCAGAGTCTGACGTCCAGTCCTCTTAGTTCTCCTGAAATGCAGTGAAAACGCTTACTGCTATTTTTTCTTGGTGAGCTTCTCCTAGGAAACCTCGCTCTTCTAGCATTCTCTCATGCGTACTTGGCCACTTGTCTTTGATTGCTTGACGCTTTGGCATCTCCTAAATTGCACACCTGTAGAAGGAACTGGCTCCAAATAAGACCGACATCGCGGCACAGAACCGTCTGAGGTCCCATTTAGAAACCTCCTCAATGTCTCCTCCTCGTCCACAGCCCACTTTTTCTTTTGGTTGCACCGACGCCAAAATCCATCTGAATCTGGAAGCGGGAAGCTCATCCCTCCTGGCACTCATTCCCACAGGACAACAGACAGGAGCTCGAGGAGAAGAAATGGTGCAGACCGACCTCCTGAAGCCACTACGGCTGCGTCCCCTGGCTATGCCTCTGTGCCCTGGGAGCTCAGGGCTTCCCTTCTTTTACGTTCACTTGGTTTATATCCCTTTCTTTCTGCACCTTTTTAACCACAGGACAGTCCAGTCCTGGCCGCCATCTCCAAACCCCATGTTCTGTGTACGACTAATTACATTGGAAATTAGATTATAAATAATTGTAGCTTCTCTAACCAAATGTCTGATTGGCATTACTAAGGACCCACTGCTTCGTGGATCATGACACTGACAAATAATCTGATGTTCCTGTTTTATTTATTTTTTTTCACTAGACCTAACTTAGTTTTGAGGCATCATGTGAGGAGCACCCTGCCAAACCATAGTCCAAGGGCAAAATCTGCAGTGAGAGAGCTACCAGTAGCAACTCCTGCCCCAAAGGAATCCCACTTTAGCAAGTAATAAATAAGGGGAAGAGGAAAGACTCTAAGGATGCTTGGCTGCCCTATTTACTCCAGAACAGCC
This sequence comes from Canis aureus, assembly GCF_053574225.1. Lineage (NCBI taxonomy): Eukaryota > Metazoa > Chordata > Mammalia > Carnivora > Canidae > Canis > Canis aureus. The sequence continues at coordinate 1,116,250 of NC_135644.1, forward strand.
ATGATGCCCATAGCAAGTGGAACTCTCAGAAATGTTCATTAGCGGAAATATTTCAATGTTGAAGAATATAAAAGCTACGTGGCGAATATGTGCTGAGCAAGGAACAAAGCAACATTAGTCAAGACTAGAGATATAAGCAGATGTAGTGCCTGCAGGTCAAGATTAAGTATTGGGATTGTAGTCAAAGTACAGTGAGAGCCAATAAGAAAGTTTTGGTTGTTGATTTAAGTTTTGTTTCCCTACACAGGATCCAATTTTGTTTTTTTTTAAATAGGTGAAAAAGGGGATATATATATATATATATATATATATATATATATATATATTTTGATGCACGAGGAAGTAGAAGATAGGGAGAACTAATAATGCAACACACAGAAAAGATAATTGCAAAGGAATAAAACCCTCGAAAGCATAAGAGGAAAAACCTACAAGTATATGTAAAAGCATGGACGGGGCTTCGGGATGAGGAGACATACCTTCTCCATGAACACATGAGACAGAAGGAGTAGGTGGGTGCAGGTAGGTTTGCTTTTAGAATCAGCCACAGAAAAGTTGAGGGATTCCCCTATGATTATTTTAATTTTCCAAATGACACATGCAAGAAAGATGACAGGACTGTAGGACATCACTGAGTTTCAGGATTGCAATTATACAGAAATGCTAGTCAGCCTGGTTGTCTAATTTTCTTAATCAACGCTCAGCTGAATGTGTGCAAAAATAGCTAAGGGGATATATACACATGCACAGGATTTTTTTTTTTTTTCAGGCAAGTAGTGAGAGAAGTGGGTAAAACAAAGAATAGAAATGATGGAAACTAAGATGAAAAGAAAAGGAAGAGAAGTAATCATGGAACAGATATGCTGATTAGTAAAACGCGGGTTAAAATGAACTGACTAGAAGTTTCAGCAAAGTGAAAAAAAATTTTCTTATGAGTATTTTTAAGTAGGTGAATTAGAATGATAGAAAATTACTGCTGAAAAAGTGAGATACATAAACATGTGACTTTGGGAGTAGCAAATATAAAAGTGTATTAACTTTATTTTAAAGAAATTAAGCACTTTAACAAGGGCGGAGCTGAGAGTTAGTTCCACGAAGGCTGCAACCCCGACACTGTCATCATGGAGCCACCCACCCTCTAAGAAAGGGTCCGTCTTACTTTCGGTTGGGTTCCCTTCCTTCATTCTTCTCAATATTTTCTGAATAGCATCTGCACTCCTCCCTAGAGACATCACCTCATCGCTTTGAAAGAAAAGGACAGTCTCTTGCCAGAAAGGTAACTTGGCAGGAGCTAGAAGTGGTTTGTTCTCTACCTCTGCTGTGTAGGCCAGATAATTTATTTATATTAAATATATATGGTATTTTTGGTGGAATATCACATGTGATTTAGTGTTCCACTACGTCTCTAAAATACCCTTTTTTTGAGGGGGGGAGTGGATAGTGGGAGAGGGGGAGAGAGAGAATCTCATGCAGGCTTTACGCCCAGCGCAGAGCCCAATGCAGGGCTCAATCCCATGACCTGAGCCGAAATCAAGAGTCAAACGCTGAACCAACTGAGCCACCCAGGCGCCCCTATTTCTAAAATATCTAAAGAGAAGTCCCCCAAAATGCTTTTAAAGCCCAAATCTATACATAAAAAGCCAGTTTTTCTTGACTTAAATTATATGTTTAAAGATATTTTATTTGTTAAAGATTTTACTCACATAGTAATAATGACATAAAATGCATTTCAAATTTCAAACTATAGATTTAGAGAAAATGTATTTACAAGTTTCTAATGACATATGAAATACCACATACATACAAAAACTTGAGTGTAAGTAGTAAAAACATAGAGATAGCAATAAAATATGGTGACCCACTAAGATATATCCTGTACTCCAATAAAACTGTAAGCTTGCAAAAATATCATTTGAGTTATTTCTTTGTCCAACAGTGGATGAATATTCCAACTGGCTATTTGATATCTGAGATCTGTAGGAAAAGTTGTAACTTGATTGAAAATGCAATAATAAGTAATAAATAATCTCAATTCAAGTTAAAGGCCATACTTCTTATATGTATAGGCAAAGTTCTATTTTTTTTTTGCCTAGTATGCCTAATAATGAATATAATAAGTGAAAAACAGTTATTGGTCATGGATAAATATAGAGACACAGCTTAACTGTTCTACAAAATTTTTAAAAATCATCATTTTTTCCAAAAAAGTCACTATCACAACTCCAGAGGCCAAATACTCCCTATAAATTTTAATTATTTGTAATGACTTAACATTTATAATACCTCATTGATAATATTCAACCTGAACGACCTAATATGTGTCACAATTTACATGTTTATCCAACTGTAGTAACACGAATAGGCTGATATGCACAAAAGCAACATCATGACACTTGAGAAACACCCTGTATTAGTTTCTCACTGCATATTGCCACAGATTTCGTGCCTTTTGTGAAACAACACGAATTTATAATCTTATAGTTCTGGAGTTCAAAAGTCTAAAGCAGGTCTTCTTTGGCTAAACTTAGCGACCTTGACAGGATGCATTACTTCCTAACGCTCCCAGGGAGAATGAGTTTCCTTGCCTTTTCCAGCTTTTGGAGGCCACCCTGTACCCCTCGGATCACGGCCCCTTTCTCCATCTTTAAAATGCTTCCAACCTCAGCTTCCATCATCACATCTTTTTCTGGCTGATTTTCTTGCCTCCCTCATACGAGAGTCCGGATAATTACATGGGACCCTTTTGGATAACCCAGGACAAACTCTCCCCTCATCAAACTTCTTAGCTTAATCACATCTGCAAAATCATTTTTTTTTAAACACGTAAGGTAATATATTTACCGGTTGCAAAGATTCGGGCATGAAAGCGTGGGGAGTCGTTATTCAGTCTGCCACACCTGCGCACGCATCAGAGAACACGCTTCAGGATTTAATGTTTTTATAGACTGAGTTTATGATTAATGACTACCATTAGTTGCCTGAACTGTAATTAGCGAAAATTGTTAATGCTTTCCCCTGTGTTATGAACCTTCTTCAACCTGGTATTGTAATTCATCTGCCTTGCTAAGTAATTTCAACTCAGCTAACCCACTTTGAATACAAAATACTATTATGATTTTGTGAAATATTACACTCAGTATTTGTTCTATTGGATGACACATTTTGGGTTGGGCGTTTTGCAGGGGGATATAGATACAGAGATAAAGATCTCCGCCAAAGACGAGTAAGAAGAACCTGCGGGGCAGATAATGTAAATATAATATAAGGACGGTCACATACATTGTTACCATGTAAAAGAAATTAAAGTAGTATGAAAGGACAGACAGGTTTTGATAGGAATACAGGTAAAGACTTCACAGAAAATTAGTCTGTGGTCTTGATTCTAAAAGGTGAGAAGGATTTTGACTAGTGGATACAGAGGCGAGAAAGAATGCGTTCCGGGGAACCAGAACCATTTGCGAGAAGATCCAGGGACAGAAAGCGTGTGGCCGGAGACACAGCAGCTGCTGGCCTGCAGCGGAGCTGGGTGATGGGCGCAACCTGACGCGATGGCTTGAAAGACAGGGTAGGATGAAATTATGGGGGGATTTTAATGTCATGCCAAGGAGGTGAATTATACCCCGACATGAAGCCACAAAAAAAAAAAATTAAAATAGGATGTGATTTTTATTTATTTATTTTTTTGAGATGTGATTTGTTTTGAGCCCCACTCCAGTGCAGATGGTATTCTTGGTAATGGCCGTACAGTGTGGACCTTACACTCTAATGGCCAGTCAATGGGTCATGGGATCTGGTCTTTTAATTTGATGCCTGATTTTGTTTGGCTTTATCACTCAATACTCCCAACATAAACAGGTGATACTGTGTGTATACACTGATCTATCTGGAGAGGGAGAACTGAAGTCTCTTAGAGGAATGTCCTCTTCTCCAGAGGGGGGCAGCACAGTCCTTGGGTTAGTAGGTAGCCTGGCGTTTCCTGGAATGTCCCTACCAGCGTTTGGAAAATGAAAGCCTGGATTTCATGCCTCTTCTTGGCCTTAAAGAGAAAATCCCTGTGGAATAGTGACCCGCTTACAAATACATAATGACTGGAAACCAGGGTCCATCTAGACCCGCAGTGGCTCCCGCTCATTGCCCCATCTGAGAGCACGATGGACGCAGGTTCTTGCCCCCCAGGCTCCTCGACAAAAGTCTTGAGTTGCCCTCTCCGCGTGGATTTCCCGTGGCAGTTGGCACGCGGGTCACGGTCCTTCGTTCCGCTTTGGATGATGTTAAGTCAGCGCTGGAAGCCGTTTGGTTATACACGTGTGACAAGATTCAGCCTTTTCTCCTCTTCAGCCTCCGGCTGATGTGGAACCGTGTCTCGCGACAAGGGTCTTCCCGTCACCTGCTAATACATGTTCTTTCTCCCAAATGACAGCGGTCAGAGCGAGTCTGGAAGGGAACAGCGAAGTGCTCGTGAGCCTTGGCCGATCTACAGCTAAACCCAGGTAGCACGTCTGCCCTTACGTTTGCTGGAAGCGTCTCAGCTTCCCTTGCCCGCGGTAGCCGGGGGTCAGGCCTTGCCACTGTGCGGTCCAGGCCGGCCAGGCCCGTCTGCGACGCCAGGAGCCTGGTGCCTGACGCCCCCCGTCTGGTCCCACGCGGGGTTCACTGCTGTGGTCTCCAGCTCAACTTCCTTCCTCTGCGGTTCTCTCACGTCCTGCCTTGTAAAGGCAAAGGTCACTTCACTAGGACGACGCCCGCGCTGGGTTTGTGAAAGACTCTCCAGAGATACGAGCCAACGTGGACAGGAGGCTGTGGCCGTGGCCCAGTGTGAGGAGACGTCAAAGCGTTTGGGCGCATGACCTGCTCCTTGAGAGTATCTTTGTGATGCTTCTAAAGAGACTAAGAATTGGACTCCTTGGACTTTAGTTCCTTCCTTGGCATATGATGCAGTTTGCGGACCTGACCTGGGCCTGCTCTCAAACTGTGTGACTTCCGTCTGGGGCCGAACCTCCCTGAACGCGCCCCCCTAGTCCAGCTGTGCCAGGCTCAGGGCACATCTGGGCTTTGGCACGCGCAGAGAGCACTCACCGCCTCTGTATGTTTATCTGCGGAATCAAGACGTCTTCCTCAGGGCTCCACACACTCTCTCTTGTTGCCAAACCACCACGACGGGGGCCCGCAGGCCGGTCTACTGGCCGACTTCTGCTTCCACTTCATCTTTCAGAACGTGTGCCTCATTTTCACATTTCAGAAAAGCCAACATAGTTCTGCAATTGCAAATTATAGGGCATCCCTGAATATCAGAATATCGGACTGTTCAGAAGGCAAGTATCAAAGGTCTATGGAACAACGTGTAGAGAATAATACGCTACTACATGGTTCTTCAGACTTTCATCTTCTATGTCTCATTGGTCAAATTTCATTTTTCCCTACAGACATACTTATTTAAATGAATAGTATGACACTTATCATGCAATGAAAAGTGTGTGTCTTGCCAACATTCCTCTCAAATATTAATGATAAAGTTAATGTAGAATGACATCTAGAAATAATGTTGGTAATATTTAACAATGTCCTTAAACACACAGAAAAGCAATTTTGCGATTCTTATGTATCCCACAAAAATGTATGGAATGTGGCTTCTATTATTATTGTTTTAGTTTTTGTTTATTTATTTGAAAGAGGGAGAAAAAGAGAGCACACGCAGGAGGAGGGGCAGAGAGACAAGGAGACTCCCCACCGAGCAAAAAAACCAGACTCTCAGGGCTTACAGGGCTCGATCCCAGGACCCTGAGACAGTGACCTGAACCAAAGGCAGATGCTTAACCGACCGTGACATCCAGGTGCCCTAAAATGTAGCTTCTATTTACAGTTGGGAAAGTAGTTCGCTAAGATTCACCAGACTATTTCAACCTTTTTTTTTTTTTTTTTTTTTTTTTTTAAGTAAGCTGTACACCCAATGTGGGGCTTGAACTCACAACCCTGAGACCAAGAGTGGCATGCTCTGCCCACTGAGCCAGCCAGGCGCCCCTCGCTAGACCACTGTAAAGTCAGCAAGTCAAAAACATAATTATAGTTGTTACAAGGAAGCATTTCTTGCAAAACGCAGAATACAGATTTAATATCTGTGTATTAATTGAGTAAAAATATTATTTTTATATCATTCAAATATATTCTAGAGAGAAATGCTTATGCATTATAATTCTATAAGAAAGTATATTATGTATAATATTCTTAATTTTTCCATACAGTACACAAGTAGTAAATTAAGAAAAAGAACAAAATAAGTTATTTAATGTTTTATGCTTTTCTCAGCGACAACATTAAAATTATGTTCTATGTTCTCCACACTAGCTTGAGTTGTTTAAAAAAAAAATCCATAAAAATCATAATGGCCAAATCTGTCCAGTCTGTAAATCAAACTAATTACTTTCTCAGTCATTTCACAATTTTGACTGTTTCACTTTTAATAAGTGAGCATTGTTAACCAGGCCAAAAATGAACTTCCAATTAATTTGGCTTTTTTTTTTTTTTTGTTAATATGACAGATTAACATTGATGTATTTTTACATATTGAATAAGTTCTGCATTCTTAGAATTATTCTCACTCAATCATGCTGCATAATATAATGGATTGGATCTGAAGCTTTTATCCAGAATTTTTAGGTGCATTTTCACAAGAAAGCTGGTCTATAGTTTCTTTCACTTTTTTTTCTCCTTGTGTGTGTGTGTGTATGTGTGTATGTGTATGTGTTGCCTTTGTTTGGTGTTGGTATTAGGGTAATGCTAGCATTTTATATAAAAAACTGGTGAGTTCTGGGTCCTATTCTATTTTTTAGAAGAGTTTGTACAGAATTACAAATTAATTCTTTAATTCTTTAAATGTTTGGTAAAATGCTCTAACAAAGTTATCTGGTCTTTATGTTTACTTTATTGTAAGCTTTTAAATCACTAATCTATTACCTTTTTGATAGTTTCAGACTATTCTGATTATCTATTTCATTTTGGGTGAGTGTTAGTAATCTGTGTTTTTTGGGGAATTGGTTTAAGTCTTTTAACTTGTCAAATTTATTTGCATAGAGTTGTTCCCAGCATTGCCATTATCCTTCTGATGTCTACAGGGTCTGCAGTGATATTTCCTCCCTTCATTCCTAACACTGGAAATTTAGGTCTTTCTCTTGTTTCTTTGCCTATCTTGCTAAAAGTTTATCAGCTTTCTTTTTAAACAACTCACAGTTTTGTTTCATTGTTTCCTCCACTTTTCTGTTTTCAATTTCTTTTATTTCTGCTCTTTATTACTTCTTTCTTTGTCTTGATTTGGATTTTTCTTTGTTTTTTTAATCTTTTTCTAGCTTCTGGAAGTCAAAGTACCCAGCCATGCCAAATCATACTGGAGACTGAAGCAAAAGAAAAAAAATCACTAATACTGATATTCTCTTTAAGTAAAATGTGAATAATTCTTACACCGTAGATTTATATGTTAAATATATTTTTTAAAATTATTGCATTAAGGTTTTACTTATCTTAATTATTAGGGCTTAGAAGACCTTAAAATTTTGTCTCTGTGGTACTGGACTTCCTTAAATCTAACTTCTTTTATTAAGAAATATATAGGCTATGATTTTACCTCTGTAGCACCTTTAAACACCTCACTAAGGATAGTAAATTAGGGAACTGCTTTTCAATCATTTCACAACACCTATTAAGCTGAGTCCTCCAGAAAGCAGACTCTGAGGAGTGTGTATCTGGGCAAGTCATTTATTTAAAAATTTTTTCTAAGAGCTGCCAGAGAAGAATGTAGGAAGAAGGACAAGGGAGGGGAAGAAGCTGAGAAACAGTGCAATCTGAGGTAAAATAACAGGGTGAGTGGCTTTAATTTGATCTTTCAGGGGATCCTAGGAGTGTAAATTATACCTCAGAGTTATGCCTATTTAAAGGAGGGAAGATGACTTCCCATATATGTGAACCCATCTAAAGTCAAGGCTGGATGGAGAGTGAAATGGAGATAAACCACATTGATTCTTCCTACCCTTGAAGGCAAAGCAGTCCCAATAGCTTGAGGCCAGTCTTCAGAAAGACTCAAGATACTGACCTGGCCATGGAAAGCAAAAGGGCCAAGCAGAAGTGGCATTAAGAAAAAATGGTAAAAATGGGTGAACCTGAACAGATCTCCAAGTGTGGGCTACGTCTATTATGTAAGAATATATCGGGGATGCCTGGTGGCTCAGTAGTGAGCATCTGCCTGTGCCTCAGGGCATGATCCTGGGGTCCTGGGATCGAGTCCCACATCGGGCTCCCTGCATGGAGCCTGCTTCTTCCTCTGCCTGTGTCTCTGCGTCTCCTTGTGTGTCTCTCATGAATAAATAAATTAATAAAATCTTAAAAAAATATATCAATTATAAGTGCAAAAGGAATTTCAGGAATCTAGAGATTTAATGTAATACAAACTAAAATGACTAAGTTTGAATATTTATTAGCTTTAAATGTACTTACATGTGCATATATTTACATATACACCTTCTTTATATATACATACACACTTGAACATGCACATTTACACTTCTCAGTCTCCAAGGACTTTCCTTCTAATACTAGTTCTTTAAAGTAAAGTTTTGATACACTTTGGAAGAATAGATAAGTTGTCAGTGGTGTGGATAAACAAAATATTATAAAGAGAGCTGGAGAAGATATTAGGAGAATTTTCTATATTTTCCTAAACACATTCTTAAAAGTATGTCAAAATTCTCTGTGTTGTTTTTGAAATTTTAAAATAATTTTGAAAACTATGTAAAACCTCATGCATTTTTAAATCAGACATCTATATTTTATCACCATAAAATTTAAGATAAATATTCTATAACACTTTTAAATAAATCCATTTCATATATATGGATAACAGCATGTTACATAATTATTTATATAAATACAGTCATATGAAATACATTAGCAATACATGCTAATTTTTACATATTAATATAAGCCACTGTCATAGCTATATATAATTATGATCTGATATCCACTAACATCTATATAAAAAACAATTTAAAACTTTCCTTAAAAGTCAGGCATTTTACTTTGCTCACCTTCTCCTTTGTTTTAATTTTTTTTTAATTTATTTATGATAGTCACACACACACACACACACACACACAGAGAGAGAGAGAGAGAGGCAGAGACACAGGCAGAGGGAGAAGCAGGCTCCATGCACTGGGAGCCCGACGTGGGATTCGATCCCGGGTCTCCAGGATCATGCCCTGGGCCAAAGGTAGGCGCTGAACGGCTGTGCCACCCAGGGAACCCTCACCTTCTCCTTTGAATTAATACTTCCTTTCCACTATTTCACTTGCCCACAGAAATTTATGCTAATAAATATTTTATTATAATTATAAAAAATTATTCAAGCAGATTTTTTGAAAAGAACATATTTAAAAACTATCTTAAAATGCATTCTATTGAACTTATCCATATTCTTTTTGAACAAAATATTTTTAGAAATACAATTACATTATTAAATTGAATCTATTATAAATTTATATTATGTATAATATGTATTGCAAATAAAAATCTATTTAAAGGTTTTTAAAACAACTTTTATGTATTTTTTAAATTCTCTTGGTTGTGTTGTAAATTGTACCTACATTTTCCATTCTCAGTCCTAGAAAACTGTATTTCCATAATTGGGTAAAATCTTTGCACTTTTGACCCTTTATCTTTTACTTAAAAATAAAAGCTTAAAGGGACGCCTGGGTGGCTCAGCAATTGAACGCCTGCCTTTGGACCAGGTCGTGACCCTGGGGTCCCAGGATCGAGTCCCACATCAGGCTCCCTGCATGGAGCCTGCTTCTCCCTCCACCTGTGTCTCTCTCTCTCTCTCTCTGTGTCTCATGAGTAAATAAATAAAATCTTTAAATAAATAAATAAATAAATAAATAAATAAATAAATAATAAAAGCTTAAAAATTTATGACAATATAAAATACATATGTTTATTTGTTCTTTTTTTCAAGCCAACCTTCCACCAACCCAGAGATATACAATATTTTCATCATTTAAAAGAAAAAGTGGAGAGTAATGAGGATTGATACCTATAACATAGCTGATGTGTTGGTTTTTTTTAACTCCTTGCTGAAATACACTGTTTTATTATTTTCTTTGTAAATTAGAAGTCTTCTTTACCTGTTGTGTTTCATCTCTCCTTAATTCAGTAGAGCAATTTAGAATTGTATGTCCTAACCCCCCATTAATACAAATATTCCCAAAGATAATTATAATTAATAATTTTAGCATATGAAAAATTTAGTAAAGTTGTTAAACAACTTTATTGAAGAATATGTTTATAACTCAACTCTGTTAGGAAAAATCCCTCACATTTCCAAATGTTTAATGGTTGCTTTTTCATTAGAAGATTAATGCTCTCTTTTTAGGTTAGTAAATGATTCACATTTCAACTATAATGTTTATCCCTTAGAATAATTGGATATATGAGAATTATCCCATTTAATCAAAATATAATTTGTTTTTTAAATATTTCTAGGATAGTAATATAGTGTTGGGAATTCATAAAAGTTAAAAATTGAAAAAAACATGATCTTATTTTGTCATTTTGCTATCTCTAAAAATTTCAGAAACAAAGGAAAAAAGTCCATAATATCGAGAGTTATATTAGCAAATTATACTAAGGGGAAGGATGTAATGAGGTAAAATAACACAAACAATTAACTTTCAAATGCTGAGGCATTATTAGAATGCTATATATTTTTCTGGATATAATTAAGGTGTCGAAGGAAAACACATCTTAAACTAATAGATCCTAAAATAATTTCATTTGTAATTTTGCCTTGAGAGAAAGTCCAAATGGCCTTTCCATTGGAATAACAAAACAAACATCATTAATTTCTTAATGAATTCATAAAATTACAGAAATCAATTTTTAAGAGTTCACTTAGAAATAAAGTAAAATCATGGATACTATTTGGAGATAATATATTTTTATTGCATTAGATTGTAACTTTCTGAAAAAAGTTTCTGATATATATTAAGATAGTTTTCTAGATTAAAGATATCTACTAAATCATTAAATCAGATAATTATTCTATAATCAATTATGTTATATATGAAAAACTACAAATAAATTGTGTGAGAAAGAACAGTACATAGCAGAAGAGAAATTTACACAAATATTATGGGGGAAACATGCTCTCGGCATAGTCATTCCAATGGAATAAATAAAATTAATGGGTATATATTGTTCAAAACAAGTTAATGGAATTACAGGAAGAAATAAGATTGTACTACTGGTACTTATGAAATCAAACTTGTGCCTATTCTTTGAAAATCTTTTCCCAGATACGTATTTGGAAAAAACACATATAGAAACTTAAGTTTATACAGAAGGATATTCATTGCAATCTTGCTTACAGGAATAAGAAACTGGATGTGGAGATCCCCTCCAAGAAAGAAATATGCGGTACATTATGGCGTATTATGTAAAGTACATTGTGGCAGCAGTCAGAACTATGGATTTATTTAGAAGACTGAAAACATGACTAAATTTTCTTAAATAAAGTTTAAAAAAAATTATACAACATAAGTGCTATAGTGACATTTATTCAAATTAAACATTCACACACACACACACACAATCGCTACCACCACCATCACTACAACCATCAGTTAATACACTGCATGTGTTTTCACAAATATGGAAATATTTAAAGACATATAATCAGATGCATTACAGTGGATGCACAATGCAGTAGGGGAATGGAAGTGGGATGCATGATGCCATGGGAAAAAATATATGTACAGTTATATATCTATATCTATATACTATAGACATATATAAGTATGTGTACATATAGATATATATTTACATTATTTATAATTTATAGATAGAATATAAACTTACATGTGTATTATATATGTATATGCCTATGTATGTATTTATATTTAAATACTTAAGTATAAATACATCTAATATTTAAATAAGTATCTAGTGCCATACCTAATATTATATCTCATAATATATCGAATACTTCAAATAAATATTTTATCTAATTTATAGATATGACATAAACATATATGAATGTGTATATATATATATATATAATTGAGAAGGAAAGAAAAAGAGAATAGAGATCTTTTAATTTTTTTTAGTTTTATTTTTTGAGAATAGAGATCTTTTAAAAGACTCCATTCAATATTCATTTTTCTTTCTCTCTGAAAAGCAAAATGTTTATAGCAGCAATCGCTTAAAGAAAACAGTAACAACATCAAAATCCTTGGCTAGATCTAGATGTGTGACCCAGTGTTAAATAACAGAATATAAATAAAGTTGAAGGAAAAAATGTCCTAGAAAGTTCTTTTTAAAAGTGTGATTTGCTTCGCCTAAAAAACTGCTCTTTCTCCTTTCCCTTTTTTATAGCCGGAGATAGGATGTCAGCCATGGGCAGGTGATAACAGAGATGGAGCCTTGATTTCTTAAGACTTATTACAGAAATCCTTCCCCACCACACATCACTTGCATAGCCGTTAGTTCAAGATGAAATAAGGACAATTACCTTAGTTCTCTCAATCGGAGATAGGGTGAGACTACCTTTATCACTATGATGAACATTTGAATACTTTGAATGGTATTTGATAAAATGTATACTTATGAGACACTCTAATAAATTCCCTGAAGTAATCCCAATGAATGCAGTTACAAAGGAAGATAGGTTTACCTATTTTATAAAACTTTTCACTGAATTTTAGCTTTCAATATTGTCTGAAAGACATTATATAGAAATCATGCCACAGTAGTATCCATGCACCTTTTATACTTCTGAGTGTGCAGGGCATTGTTTTTCCTTCTATGATTCAATTGTGCTTAGTTTTGTTTTATAACAAATGATAAGATAAAATTAAAAATTCATTTTATACTTGATCTGAAATATAAGAGGTTCTTGAGGTCATATATTATTTGGGAACCATGATCATGTAGCTGATTATTACACATTTCAATATGGTAATAATGCGATGTGTATGAACACTGCCTCTATCAACGTACCAAGCCCAGAAAATGGCTTGTACACTAATAACAGTCTTTCCCCAGCCTCCACAACCAATTCAAGGGCTCCTGCATACCTGTCATGCTCTAAACTTGTCCATTTACCCAACAGCAATGCCCCTATTGCTTCTTCTTTAGCTGTTTAGGGCTCTGACTATAACACCAGTTTCATAGTAATTTTGTTCCAAGCCTACATTCCTATCTAGGTTTGTGGCTTCAGAACACACCTCTCCCTACGACCTACTCTGGATATCAATCGCTTGATGTCCTCTCTTCTTTGTCTGGCTAAATCCCTGAACCTTCAACTTGATTGGTGCCTTAGGTAGTTATAATCGGTTGGGTTATTGGCCCCAATTCTCCTCTACTCCTTACACTAATGTCCTTTGACAGTTCATTTTGTTGTTTTGTTTGCTACTAACACAATGCACTTCCCCGCCCATTGACTTGGGGCTCTGGCATTTGACTGGCTTTGGGAGTAGAATATGGTCACAAGGAAAAATGTGCAGCTACAGCCCAGGCCTTGAGAGGAACTATTTGTTTCTACTTGCCTTCTGGTGCCTCTGTCAATACTACAAGGACTTTCTGTGAAATCCCAACAGCTCAGGCCCAGAATAATTAAACGTGAAGCAGACTAGATCCCAGTCCTCTGCGCAGCAAGAGCCAGGTTGACCCAGAGTTTGAAGCAGAGTGAGATAGCCTAGATGTGCTAAGTCCTAACCAACCCAGAGATGCATGAAAAATAAACTCTGGCTCTATGCCTTTGAGATGTTGTGGTTCTCTACTATGAAGTGAAAGCTCATCAATATGGTAAAACTAGTTCTCCTTACATTTTTTTCCCATCAGCTGTTAGGGCTTCAGACTTCACTTCTGACATAGCTAGCTCTTTAGGGAATGCATGTGCAGAAAAGAATGAATTTATCTGGCTAAGCCTAAGAGAAGTTCGAATGGGTGTAGTATTTAGAAGTCAGGCCAAACTTTATTAATCTTCAAAGAGGTCTTTGATATCAAAGTGTTTGGTTGCAAGCAACAGAAAGAGATTTTGAATAAACTTAAAAACAAGAAGTGTGTTGCAAGCTATCAAATAGATCAGATAATCTGTGGAAAAGTTTGAGAGACTTGTTCAAAAATTGGCAAAAAACAACCAAGGAGGCTGGGCAGTAAGGAGTAGTCACTCTCACATCCGAGAAAAAGTCTTAATTACGATGTTCTTGTGAGCACCACCAATACAAAACACCGGGTGGATGGTAAAGGCTGACTCTGAAGACATAAGCCCTTTGCTTGTACATTTTTGCTGTACTCTTTTGGGATTCAAATTTGCAGGCCGGATACCTCATTGGTTACATTTAATTCACATGCCTACACCTGGTTTTCGTATATGTGCTGCCAAAGCAAGCGGGACACATGCCTGCATTCTGGACGCCAAGAGGTAGAGAGAAGTGTCTGTGTGCGTGTGTGTGTTGAAAAGGGGGACCCTAACTAGGGGTTCAAAATACAGAGGATAGCCAATAACAGCAATGAATGATCTCTACACTATTCCCAGGGCATCATAGTTAAGCAAAATAAAAGAACTGAAATAAGGCATAAGGCAATCAGGAAAAGACATAAAGCAGCAACACAATTTGGAAGGATAAATGGGCATGGAGTCAACAAAGGAAGTCTCAAATCAGGGATGTACTGGAATAAAATGATGTTCAGATGAACTAAGGAATATTTCGGGGAATTAATTTTATGAGCTCGTGGCCCGTCTCCCCAAGGACCCCACAGACAAGTGGCTTCCGTGTTCCGCAAGTATCCTACCATTAGAGTGACTAAGTCACCTTCATCTCCTGCGGACTCTCCTGCACTCTGCCGAGGATTACAGAAGCCTGGTAATTAGACTCAACGAACAATAACATTTGGTACTTAGCAGCCAAGATGAGATCCATTCCATTCCTTCATGAGATGCTCACTTTTAATTTTTCCTCACTAAAAGACTCTTAGCATGGCAAATTGAGGTTAATACAATACATTTAACCTTGCGCACAGACGGTGTAAATACACGCACAGCTACTCAGCATGTAAGCTTCTGCAGTACCATTTGGATGTGCTGACGGTTTCTAATAAAGGTAACATTTATCTGTTAAAGTTTTAAGAATCACTCTAAATTGAAGCTTACTCTATTTTTTTTTAAAGCTATTGATGAGGTGCTCATAGATTTCATAGCCAAAGATATAAAAAACTCCCTTCGTTTCACAGAACAGACTTCTGAGGCCAATGGGAATTTAATGGTTTAACAAGTGTTAGATAGTAAACAGGGGGCGGATCTGGAATTAAAATCAAACTCTCCTCATTACTTCTCCAATGAAAATATTTCATTTTCAGATAGAAAGCATATATTTTGCATGCTGTTATTGTTCAAATTATTTATACCAGGGGCTAAACACACGAAAAGGGATAATAAAGTCACATAAATGAGAGAAGAGGAACAATGAAAACGTGTAGGTATGTACGGGGTGAAAGTCAGTGCAAACTAGAAAGCCAGCGCCCTCCCCAAGGACGCTCCTCCACTCAGCTCCAGCGGGCTACTCCACTGGCAGTGCATGCCCAAAGGGACCACATGTGGTTTTTCATTTCAAATGAGTCAATTGTGTAAGTTGTATTTAAAATAAAAACTGAACCAGAAGAAGGCCGGATAAGACCCATCTAGGAGATGAATTTGGTTTGCAGGCTGCTAATTTGTAATGACAATTTATACCATCTACTATGCAAGCATAGGTAATAGTATCAGTATTATTCACTGAATTTAAAAACAAGAAATATTCAGCATCACTGTCCTCAGTATGAGATCCTACTAAAAAAGGTATATATACATATATATATATATATATATATTAATTTCTAAATCAATTTGCACTGTTAAAGCATATTCTTTTAAAGTCTACAAACACTATTACATAGGGGCACCTGGGTAGCTCAGTCGGTTGTCTACTTTTGGCTCAGGTCATGACCTCAGGGTGTTGGGACAGAGCCCCAGGACAGGTTCCCTGCTCAGCAGGGAGTCTGCTTCTCCCCACTCTGTCCCTCACCCCCTCGTTCTTTCTCTCTCTCTCTCAAATAGTCTTCTAAAAATTCTTAGAAACTAAAGTCTACAAACTCTACACGAAATCTTCACTTCAATATAAACAATAGTAGAGGTGATCTTATAAATATTCTAAGAAAATATAAGTGAGAACAGGTGATCAATACACGCAAAACTTTGGTAATTAGTACACTAAGCTCATGTATGAAATATAGACAGATCTCCTTGGCTCTTGATATAAATGATTATCTTGTCAATTTCTTCAGTAATAATTCAGTGTTGATTAATAGACTGGTAGTTTCTCTCTGAAGTAGTCATTGATCATCAGGATACAATAATGCCATTGACAAGTAATTGTCCTTTAGTAGATGTGGTTGCTTTATCGTATAAAATTTAACATTCAGTTGAAAATGGCAAAATAAAGCCATTTCTTATTCTTTATTTAGTTGACTAATCTGCTGAAGAAACCTGGTGATGGGGGGGTTCTTAAATCATTTTTAGAAAATATTTTATAATGATTTTATATAACATGCAGTTTGTACTGAAACAATGTTTTTAACTTCTTCTCCCAAAAGAAAACCTAAATTGTATGTGTTCCATAAAAAATGGAATTTATGTTTAAAAAGTTTGGGAGATGTTGCATCCTAAATTCCTCTGGTAGGAGTTCATACTGCAAAATAATATGGTAAAAATTCTGAAGTTTTCCCACAATGAATCTATCTTATTTAACATAAGATATTTTAACATATTTTATTTCTTAAATTTTATTTTAAAAAGGTTTATTTGAACAAGCAGTCACTTTTCTCCTTGATTTTTAGCAAAAACAATTTGGAGAAGGCTGGTACAGAGAGGAAAATAAATTTCCCAAGGCTGCACAGCTGATTAAAATCCAATTTAAAATTACTTAAAAGTTTTTCTGATTCTCATAACATTTTCAAAAAGGCATTTTAGGGCAAATTATGTGGATGTATTTTCCTCAGTCTTGGTGAATATTAAAGGAGCGTATTTAAATCATGCTAAAATCCTTTTGTCAGAAGCATGCAAATTTCTAATATTTACCAATCAACTTATTTAAATTCATCAGGATATTCATGAGTGCTGAATATGGAATTTCTAATAATTTCAAAGGAAATAAATTGTGGAGTGGGTGACGAAAGGAAAGATGACCTATGAATTTTCAAACGTAATCAGATTTGTATAAAAAATGAAATGGTCCAGAAAATAGGTTTGTTTGGGTTTACGTGAAACTATCTCTCCATGGCTTCCTCCACCCTTGGAGGAAGGTCCTGCAAATTGCCAAGAGGGCACAGATGGCTCACAGGGGACTCCAAGACCCTCTAAAGAGCTGCCTTACTTGAGGTCACGCGTGTCTCTGCAGCTCCAAGAAGTGTGTGAGCCGTTACAGGAGACCCTCCAGCCTACGAGGGGAAATCTCCACTAGGCTTCACACTTCGCAAGGGGCAGACGGGGGCTTTTCCCACTCTTGCCATCTATTTCCCGCCATCTATTCCATGGTCCTTTTACTTGTATTTCATTTTTGTTTGTTGCCTGGTCATTCGTTCATCCACGGCACAGCAAAGCATTTTTCGTGATATTAGAAGACACTGGAGTCCTCTCCAGGAGGCTCTGGCCTCCGCCTCCGGCTACGACTCACAGCAAGTCGGCCTCTTAGTTTTCCTTGGACCCAAAGGGTAGGCAGGCTTCCCCTTCCTTGAAGGCTGCATGATCCCTTCAAGGCTGGACTTGCATCAAGACCCGGTGGGGGTCATCACACACACACACACACACACACACACACACACAACCAGGTTTTTGCTCTCTTCTTTGCAAACTTCATCGGGAAGTGTGTTTATAGATAAAGATACAAAAGTTCGCAAATTTTGAGTGCGCAGATACAAAAATTTTCACAAACTACATAAACACATTCAGGCAAACTAGCACAAGATTTCAGAGTATTATTTGCTTCAGACAAGATCCCCCCATGTTCACTGTAATCACTATTTCAAAAGTTAACTACTACAGTGATTTCTGAGTCTACGGATAAACCGTGCTTGTTTCAGAACTGGATTTAAACGGAATAAAACAGTATTATAGTCTTTTCTGATTTGTTTTGTTCAACGTTATGTTTCTGTTGCACAAAATTGTACCTTGTTTATCTCATCTCTACACAGATTTTAATTTTATTAAAAAACCTCAAGTTATCCATTCTAGTGTTGATGGACACTTAGGGAGACCCAGATTGTTACCTACGAGCACCGTGACTATGGGTTTTTCATACATGAGGTCTGGTGAACACATAAATGCAGTTCTGATGGCTTATACCAAGACATGAAATTTCTGGGTCACAACAGATATGGCATACTGGTTAGCAGTTGTTCCAATCCATGATCCTATCGGCAGTGTACAGGCGTCCCGGTCTACACGTCCTCACAAACACTCTCTGGACAAGTCAGAAGCCCTGGGAATACCACGTGCGGCCACGTGGCTGTCCTGCAGAAGCGGTGGGCTTCATCATTAAGGTAAACACACAGAATTGTCCCAGGAGTCACAGAAGTTAAAGGAGAATCTAATGGCAGCTGGTGCATTTGCAGACCAAGTCGCTGTTCTCGATGGCAAGGTGAATCAGCAGATCAGCGACGTGTGATGTCACCGCCAAAGAAATGGCTATTGCTTTATAATCAACCCCAAAACCTCACTCAAGAAGCTCTTTTATGGCCCACCTTTTCCAGAAGCAAACACGAAAGTGAACTCTGGGAGGTGAGTTTCACCCTAGACAAGTTGACACGTAACAGAGCTATGAGATTTGATAGGGTCACTTATTTTTATTTTGTTTTATCCATTCTGACGTGCAGAATTTTTTCAAATTGTCGTTTTCCCATTACCCATTTTTTGTGTCATTTTTCATTTTAATTTTTATATATTTGGGGCCTTATCATATTTGGAATTCGATCTCATTCTCTTCTTTTAAAAGATATATGTATAACCAATATCACTTTCTCATTCTATGCCCCGACTTTTCATATTTTTAATGGTTTCATTTGCTTAATAGAAGCTTTATGGAATTCAATTTATTATTCTTTCTTTTATGTTTAGTAAATTTCTGTCCCATTTAAGACACCCCCCTCTTGCATATTCAACATCATTTATTGAAAAGACCATTCTTTTCAGATTGACTTTTTTCACCTGGTAATATGCATTTAAGGTTCCTACACGTCTTTTCATCGCTTGACAGCACATTGCTTTCTAGCACTAAATAATATGCCATTGTCTAAATATAATATGGTTCATCCATCTCCTGAAGGACATCTTAGTTGCTTCCAAATTTTGCCAATTTAAATAAAAAATAAATAAAGCTGCTATAACCATTTGTGTGCAGGGTTTTTTATTTTGTTTTGTGTTGAGAGTATATTACAACTTTATTTCAATAAATTTGAAGATTGACATGAAATGGGAAAACTCATAGAAAACATTAATATTTCAAAACACTCATACTATTAGAGAATTATGTGCAGATTTTTGTAAGTTTCCAATGCATTTTGATATAATACCAAGTAGCGCGATTGATGAATCATATAGTAAACAGTATGTTTAGTTTTGTAAGGAATTCTATCTTCCAAAGCGGCTGAATCATCTTGCATTCCCACCAGCAATGAACCAAGGGTTCCAAACCCTTGCCAGGCTACCTACTGTATGATTCCAGCTACATGACATTCTGGAAAGGCCAAAACTACAAAGACACTAGAAAGATCAGTGGTTGCCAGGGTCTAGGGGAGGAAAGGATGAATAAGCAAAGAGGATTTCTAGGGCAGAGAAACTATTCTGCATGACACTACACTGTGGATTTATGTCATTAGACATTTTTCCTAATCCACAGAAAACATACGACACCAAGAATGAAGCCTAAACTGTGGACTCTGGGTGATGTGTCAATGAAGGTTCATTGATTATAACGAACACACTAGTGTGGTACAAACTGTTGATAGTAGGGGCAGCTGTATGTGGGGTAGAGTGCAAATGTGGGAACTCCTTGTACTTTCCAATCAATTTGCCATGAACCTGAAACTGCTCTCAAAAATAAATTCTTTTCTTTTAAAGATTTATTTACTTATTTCAGAAAGAGGAGAGGGGCAAACAGAGAGGGAGAGAGAGAATCTCAAGCAGATTTCTCACTGAGCACAGAGCATGACTTGGACTCAATCTTGTGACCCTGAGATCATGACCTAAGCCGAAGTCGAGACCCAGATGCTTAACCGACCAAGCCACATAGGCATTCCTCAAAAATAAATTCTATTAAAAAAAAAAAAATAAGACCATTCTTTGTCCACTGCAAAGTAGCATCATCACAGATCATGTGACCATACATGAGTCAGGTTCTGAACTCTCAATTTTCTTCTCTTAGTTTTTATTTTTAATATCATTTTATCAATTGCCCATCATTTTAATTATTATAGAATATAATAGGTCTCATTAGCTGGTGTGTAGCTTTACACATGATAGTTGCCGGAGGTAATCTCTGTCAGATTATTGATCACTTTTATTCTTATTTGATGAGAAACTGTTTAGTTTTTTTTTTTAATTCTTTAATAAACGGTTGTTGAATTTTACCAAATGCTTTTCTACATATATTAAGATGTTCAAATAAGTTTTCTTTCTTTTTTTTTTTTTTTGGTTAATGTTGTGAACTATGTTGACTGATTTTAGAAACTGAATCCTCCCTTGTATTGCTGAATTAAATCTCACTTTGTTGGTCTTTCCATTCTTCTACCTTCAAGTTTCACTTCTGTTAAATCTCCAGCTTCTGGAGTTAAGTGCTTAAATCATTGTTTTCATATATCACTGCCTTTAATTCTCTAATATTTTGCATTTATATTCATCTATATTCATGAGAGCGAGTCCTCTAATTTAGTCTTCTTGCTAGTATCCTTGCCAGGTTTTAGGGGGTTTTTCCCCCTTAATGAGCATTTCTAGAAATTTCATCTATTTTGGCTAAAATAGAACTAAAGCTTGACTTGTAAATTTTCTTCATTATACTTTTTTTTCCCAACAATTTATACTCTTAGCTGTTATTTTTTCCTTTTACATTACATTAGGTATAATTTCTGTTCTTTACCTACTTTCTTGAATGAGAAATTTAGAAAATTGCATTTTATTCTCATTTATACATTTGAAACTACAGATTTCCTTCAGAGTAATGTGCTAGCTACATTCAACAAGTTTGCTATATCTTTTCTTTTTTGAGATTAAATTATTTTTAAATTTTCACTGTGATTTTTTTTCCTGTGGCTATGGATAATTTATAAGCACATTGTTTAGTTTCTTGGTAGTTGGGGGGATATTCTAGTTATTTTGCTACTAAATTTTACCCTAATTCCACTCTATTCAGAGAACATAATCTAAATAACTTCAGCCTTTTAAAATTTTTGAGGTTTTCTTCATATGTCACCATTTGGCCAATTTTGGTAAATGATCCTTGAACATTTGAAAATAATGTGAATTTTGAGGCCATTGGGGGCAGTAATATTATACACAGCAATTTGCTTATGTTTGTAAGCTCTTCTAATCTCATATAGCATAGAAAATTGATAATTTAGTTTTTGTCTGCTTACTGTTATCAGGTATTCAATGAAGTTTATTAATGTTTTCTACTTTATAAATTTGCCCATTTTTCCTTTTAATTCCTCTGAATTGCTTCATATATTTTGAAACCACATTATTGAATGCAAGCAGGTTTAGGAATCTTACATTGTCTTTTTCCATTGACTTGTTTAGCATTGTGCAAAATTCTTCATCTTCAGAAATTCTTTCTTATCTGAAGCCCACTTTTTCCAGAATATAAGAGCTACCCTCATGTTTGTTTCCCTGCCTCTATTTTACTAGTATATCTTCATTCATCCCTTTATTTTCAATGTTATTTGTGTCCTTATCTCGAAGATACGTCTCTTGTAGGCAATATTAT
Organism: Canis aureus; assembly: GCF_053574225.1. Lineage (NCBI taxonomy): Eukaryota > Metazoa > Chordata > Mammalia > Carnivora > Canidae > Canis > Canis aureus. The sequence goes on from NC_135644.1 coordinate 1,138,299, forward strand.
GCAGCATGGAGAACTGAGAAAATTTTGTGTTTTCATGTCTCCCGTCCACTTCGCCATCCAGCCCAAATGGGTTTCCTTTCTCCCTCAGTAGAAGACTTCTTCCTGTGTCTATCCAAGAATTTTAGCTTCTAAGCAAGGCAAGGGATTAATAAATGAAGAGGGCAGCAGAAGAGATCCAGATCAACTAAGAAAGACTCTAAAATTTTACTTTCTACGGCTACAGTTGTAGATCTCCATCTTTATGTATGCATATATGTGTATGTTTTGAAACATATATGGAAATATATATACATATGTTTTTAAAAAATATTTACTTGACTTTTCAGATTATTCTCAACAGCCACGTTATCTTCTGTGAACTACTTTATCCCACCTGAATACAGAAGTCAGCATAATTTTAAAGGTATTTCCAATTACTACATATATGATGTCGATAAAGTATTTTAATAGTAGAGCCCTCATATTAGGTTTGCAAAAGAATTTTTCATCAGAAAGACTTACAGCCAATGACAACCTAATAACTATTGGTCACTGTATTTCTGAGAAAGTAAGCATTAATTGAATCATAAGTGATCTGTTTTTATAACTGCATCATATTTTTTAACTTTTTAAGAAAAATACTACATTTGTTATTGACATAATTATTAAGAGACTTCTAAATGTTTCTTTCAATTGTTAATATATTTTGTTCATGAAAAAATCTTGCAAAACAAACTAAACATAAGTGGAAGATTCTCCATGTTCCATAAATTAAAAGTTCGAAATGAATAAAAACTACTTGATATCTTTTTCAGTAGCATTAAGTGATGTTAAATATCATAAGTAATATCTAAGTGCTATCACTATTCAGAACAGTAACAGAACCATAGACTATCAGTGATAAAGTTCAGACATCACATTCCACAAGAGTTGTCAGATAAATTAATTAAAAGTTTCAGACAGGACTCGGTTGCTAAAGAAAACTCACAGGCATCAAAATGACTTATGAATGTTTATGAATCTCTGGTTTGTTCATGGAAGACAACGATATAGCAACAGCATGAAAGTAGAGACATATATCCTGGCCAAGGCTGCTTCAGGGTAATATCTCCAAAGGTAAAGTAGAGATCCACTTCCCCCTGTAGGGCCGTAGCAGATGTTCTTTTTTGCTTTGATTAGGAATTACCTTAGAACCGGAAAGCACAATCTGCCATATTGGCTGGGGCTTCTTAGACTCTTCTGTTCCTGGAGGCACAGTATTGCTACGTAAACAGTCCGTAGAGAAGATCTATCCCCATCTCACCAAACAAAATGCAAACCATTAGTATCACTGCTTATTGCCCAATGATCCTGATAAATTGAAACAGCTTCACGACCATATAAGACTAACAAGATATTTAGTTTACTCAAAGTTTATTAATTTTCGGTTAAATTTACATCTTTTGTAGTAGACATAGGAGAGCCCTATGTTTATTTGAAAATTTGTGATTAACCACATTGTCAAACTTGTTTGTTCTTCCAATATATTTTTTTAGATGTTTAGTCTCACTTTTTTAATTGTTTAAAAATTTTTGTTTATTTTTTGCAGTCTTGGACTACTGGTTCTTAGAATTGTGGTAATAAATGTTTTAATCCTGCTGCTTCTTTTTAAAAGTTTTTATTTCAATTCCAATTAAATATAATGTAATATTAGTTTATTAGTTCCAGAGGTACAGTATAGTGCTTTAACACCTCTACACATCACCCCGTGCTCATCACAAGTGCCTTCCTTCATCCCCATCACCTATTTAACCCATCCTCCCTGGCCCCCTTCCCTCTGGTAACCAGTGATTTGTTCTCCATTGTTAAAAGTCTGTCTCTTAAAAAAATAAATAAATAAATAAAAATAAAAGTCTGTCTTTTGGTTTGTCTCTTTCTTTTTCCTTTTTTTCATTTTTCAGTAAGCCCCTTTTTATAGAAAATGCTGTATATACATATATAATAAACATGCAAGCAAAGGATATTTATAGAAAGCATATTATCAGAATGGATTTTTTTTTTACTAGAGTAGATTTGGTTACTAGAAATACAATGCGACTCATGTAGTATAATAATAATGCTAGAAAAAAAATAACATGTCTGCCAATAGTGAAATAATGAAATATTATTATTGCATTTACTATAAGGTTTACTCCATAATATTAAAGAAAAAACATGTAGTACTGGCATGAAATAAGCAAACATATAGTGTTAACAGAAAAGAAATTGAATTGCTAACACGTGCATGTGTGTGTGTGCATGTATAATGAAAAGTCCAGAAGATACGATGCATTTCTTTTTTAAACTAGTGATTGCCAGCGGAAACTGTGGGACAGGACAAAGACAAGGTTTAGGGGGATTCTCTGGTTTTCTTTCTTCATATCTGCATTGGTTACACTATTTTTTTTCTTGTTCTTAAATACAATGCTGCCTGCATATAAAAATGATTCAGCAGTTGACGAGGACGCATGAGGCAGAAGGGGCAGAATGCACAAACTCCAGTGAAGTTCCGAACTCGAAGGCCTCTATCAGGGAGTTGGTCCCGGGAGCATTAGGGAATGTATTTCAGAATGAGTCCTGCTAGGCAAAGGGGACCCAGATGGGAGCTCCTGCTGGGTCGCTTAGACTATTTTGAAGGTGATGGAGAGTGATGACTGGATTCCAGGTAAAGAAAGAGGAGGAAGGGACTCTAACAAGTTTAACCTTCAAACTGAGTTAACTAGATCACTACTCGGAGCTGTTAGAGAAGACAGCGAAATGGGGGTGGGTAGGGAGTTAAGAGTTGAGACAAGAAGGTCACTGAAACAGTCCAAATGAGAAGTGGTTAAGACTAGAATGTGGCTGAGTAAGGAGAGTAGGTGACCAGGGTGGGACCTGTTGAGTTGTGATGACGGTGCAGCCAACGGTGACATGTGAGCAGGTGGTTGGATACATGTCTAAAGCGAAAAGTGAAGTTCAGTACGGGAAATAAAGATAAAAGCACTTTCTGGCCCCGTGTAGTAATTACTGTCATCTGTAGAGTAAGTCAAGTCCCTCTGGGAGAGCTTTAGAGAAGGAACGGTGAAACCAGGGCAGACCCCTTAAAGTCCTAATTGTGCTCTGCTGAAGAAATAATGCCCCATTAAATGGAACAGCAAGAGAGCAAAGGGAAAATCAGGGAACGGAAGTGTCACAAAAACTAAGAATGACTCAATAGTGTACACAGTAACATTCCAGGGATGACCGGAAAATTAATAAGCACGTGAAAATAATTCTGCTCAGCACTTAGAGTTTTAGCCACATTATTTATCCTGGCTTTACATTTTTTTTTTACTATAATCTAAATAGAAGAATTTAATTACTATTTAAAACCTGGATATTGACCTTAGTAAATTTCCACCAGGAATCTACATTTTAACAAAATCAGTGGGTAAAGGGAAAATCAATTGCTAGATGACTAAACAGACTCCATGTGAACAAGTACGTGTGATATGATCACTGCCTAAATATGTTAGGATAAGTAAGCACTTGGGATTCTCTACCTAGTTTACCCAAAAGGTAAAATCTCCCAGAGGATGATGTTTAGATTTAACAAGACCAGATAATTAAACTCAATTAGGTCAAGCTGCATGAGATAATCAGCATAATTAATTTAGATTTTGAAGTGCCCCAAAGGGAGACAGTATTTGTGTTATTTCTGAAGGGAATAGTAAAATAAGGAATAAGTTTTGAGTATTTAGTAAAGGGAACAGAGGAATTAGGTTTCAGTATTAGAAAAGTGACCCAAAGTAATTTGTCTTGACAAAAACTTATATATAAAAATTTATATCTAAAACTTTATATATATATATATAAACTTGTTTTATATATAAAAACTTGTTTTATTAAGATTGACAAATATCTATCGAAATTATTCAGAGAAACTTTTCCCCCAAGTTCTACTCTTACGATGACTATTCTTGCCTCCTCCCCTTGTTTATCTATAGCCTCCTACTACAACAGCGAGAAATGTGGCCCATTATCCACTAACCATTTACTTAATTGTTCAACCTCAGTATAAATATAGAGAAGTGGTGTAATTCCTAACACACAGAATCCAGTAACAGTGTACAGTTTCCTTTGCCTTTAATTTTATATATTCTACTAAATTTCAAAGTTACTTAAGCCAGCCTCCATTCCTCACTCCTCTCCTTATGAGGTGGTTTCATAGATTTATTATACAGTTCAATTGTTTTATCACATTCTGCATTCAATCCTGGGATCCTGTGACATCCAAAGATATATATATTTTTTAATTCGTGTAAAGTTCACTCTTCCTATTGTAAAGTTCTATGGGTTTTGACAAATGCATAAAGTCACGTGTCAACCAGTAGAGTCACATACAGAATTATTTCCCTGCCCTAAACAATCCCCTGTGCTTCATGCATTCAACCCTCTCGAAGTCCCCTGAAACGCTGGCAACAACTGGTCTTTCTATCATCTCTATACTTTCGCCAATCCCAATATGTCATAGAATCAGAATCCTACAATATGTAGCCTTTTCACATTGGTTTCTTCCATATAACAATATGCACTGAAGGTCTCTCTCTTTTTGTGACTTCCTAGTTCATTTCTTTTTATTGCTGAATAATATTCCATAATGTGGATATGCCACAGTTGGTTTATCCATTCACTGACTGAAGGACAATTATTTACTTCCAATACTTGGTAGTTATCAGGAAAGCTGCTATAAACTTTTGCATGCAGGTGTTGTGTGGCTACGTTTTCAAATCCATTGGACAAATAGCTAACAGAGCTATTGTTGGATTGTATAGTAAGACTATGTTTAGCTTTATAAGAAACTGCCTGTCTTCAAAACAGATGGAATGAACGAGAATTCTTGTTGCTCTGCATCTTCTTAAATACTGGTAATGTCAGGTTCTTAGGGTTTTGTTTTGTTTTGTTGTCATTCTTTTTTTTTTAATTTATTTTTTATTGGTGTTCAATTTACTGACATACAGAATAACCCCCAGTGCCCGTCACCCATTCACTCCCACCCCCCACCCTCCTCCCCTTCTACCACCCCTAGTTCGTTTCCCAGAGTCATTCTAATGGGAGATAGTGGTGTATTTCTCACTCGTTTTCTCGTCTCTCAATGTCATCCTTTTTCCTGATAATTAATAATTTGAGATATTGGTTGGGATAATATTGGGATATTCTCCATTACAACTGATGAGTTCCTGAATATGTCTCTGGTTTGGGTCTCTCCTTTTGTATCTTGCACATGACATTCTGGCAATAGAAACAGAATCATAGAAATTGTCGCTGTTATATATAATCACCTTGAACAACACTGCAATGGTAAACGTTTGCTAGGTGGTCCTAAATGGATTCTATATTCTCTTTGTAAATAAAATAACATTGATGCTGTCCTATTTACATGTACAGGAATATGATGGAATGTGTCCATATCTCTTACTAATTTTGGAACGACTTTTAGAAGTTTCCAGAGCAAGTAGGAACACTATTGAGATATCACAATTTTATGAGGATCAAATTGGTTAAATTTACGTTTGAATTAGCACAGAAAACATTGATGTTTTTAAATTTACAATACTGCAAAAAATCATTTCTGTGGACTCTAAAATTGGCAAGCAAATTTAAATATTGTTTTTCAGTGAGGCTGAATATGCCTCTAACACTTATTACAGACACCAAAACTGATTGACTTTTAGGGGCTCTACCTGATTTAAGTTCTAATCCTAATATTTTTGCTGTTGTTTTCTCCACAAAAAGCAACACTGGTTTATAATGCTTTTTAAAGTATAATGTGTAGTTGAGAGTCAAACTTTCAAGTACAAGAAGTTGAAATGAAAAGCATCCTTATATAAAGTAGGCGTGCTACTTTATATAACACTTCCCTTTCCTATATTATCCTGCTCAGTTAAGGCTACCTTACAATCTAAAGTAAAAGCTGCAGGTACTGTTGACAATTTAATAAGGCTAAGCAACACACACACCTCTACATCAAATTGACAGCACACACAAACACATATCATCCCTGTAACACTTAAAGTGGTAAAATAATAGTAGTGATAAAAACTGATCACAATTTGAGTAGCTGAAGAATACTAAGCCAACATAAAACCTTCTAAAAGATTACTTTGTACAACAAGACAGCACATTATTTCTGTACACCTTTAATAATTGTGCCCGTAGGTGAGAATACACCATATATTTTTTAGAAAACTCTTCAAAACAAGGTTGAACAATTTTTTTCAAAGTCACATCCTCAGTGTCTGAGGCTATTATTTATAGTTTAGCCTACTTTACTGTGACTTTGGTAGGATAAAGAACATCTAGTCATAGACTTCTCTGTTAATAGACTCTCTATTTGCAAGACTGTTGTAAAGTCAGACTGTAACTCCAATTTCTTTAATCTTTATAGAGTTCATTTTTTTTTAATCTTTAGAGATTTCATTTCCAAATGCCAAATCATGGATTTAAGGGGAAAAGGGGAAGAAAAAAAAAAGGATATGATTCAATTTGGCCAACCTGTGTTGGATGATGAGTTTTCGACAGGGACAATAATAGCAAAGTCTATGGCTCCGCGGTGGAATGCGGTGGGCCCTAACTCTACGTTCTGCTAAGTGTTATACTGGCAATTTGAACAAAGCGATTTGAAAACAGGAAAAGACAGCAATCATTCTTTCAAATTCTTCTGGAAGTTTCATTTTGAACTTCATCTTAAAGGATGATTGGGGTTTGGTCATGCAAAGAAGAGAGACCAGAGGTATAGAATTTTGTCCTAACATTGCCCATGCTGGTGTTTTATCAGCCCGTTCCTCTCAGTCCAGGTGCTTGTGACCTATCACTTAGAATATCAGTTTAATACTGTCGGTACTAAGCAGTCCTCTGGTTTGTGCATCTCTAATTCAGTATCAGTCTTGTTCAAAGGGTTTACAATATGCCGTTACCTAAGAGGGGTAATTGTTAGATCAGGCCATATTTCTTTTGTTTGTTTTGTGTATGTTTATTTTATTTCTACAAATATATTTCTGTCCTTTGAAAACATGAGAGTATGAATTTTACTTCAATTATTCTTTTTTTGTACACCATGAGGCATTCAACCCTTGATTAGCTAATTGGTAATTCCAAACAGATAATACACTGTCTTTTCAAAACCTATCAGTAGCGTATCCTACCCCAAACTTAAATGTCCACAAGAAGCTCAGTCCTCTTGTTTTACTTTCAAAAGAGGTTCTAAGAAAATGGTTATCATCCTCCGAGTATTGCCCCATACAAACCTAAAGGCCACTATTCAAATACAACATTCCTCTTCCTCACTTTCTTTTCCCAGCTAAAGAATCAGTCTCTCATTGGTTCTTTACAGTGGATTCAGATTTATGTACTTGCAAGACCCAGTATAATTGGTTCCTTGAGTTGTACGTGGAGCCTTGAACTGTGAAGGAGCATGGAGTTCTAGTGGAGGCTCCATTGCTTATTGATGGCTTTGGTCAAGTGACTGAGCATTTCTACCACAGGCCACTTCTCTTATGGGACCATCAATCAAAACCAACTCAATTTCTAATACGAGCAGAACAAAAGAATAAGATAGGAAATTACCCTTTTCTTTGTGCTTTCTACAAAACTAGATCTTCAACAAGGGGTAGACACGGGGAAGAACTTTTTCTTCTCATTCTACATTATAAGGCTTTTTTCTAAACTATTTCCAGCTATAAAACAACTAATTCTAATTTGCATTTGAGCTTCAAGTCAACTATTTTTAGTAGACATTCCTCCCAGACTCTTAAAAATGATTGACATGAATTTTATATTTTCAAAGTTATTTCCATCTCAAGTTTGTTAAGATGCTTTCAAAGGAGTTTTAATGAATATTTAGGAAAAGGAAGATAAAGCAAAATGTCTAGATGCCATCTCACAGTAACATCACATCTACTTGAAGATTCCTGAATAATTTTTATAGAATTCTTATGATTTATATTTACTGACATAAAAGTCTTAAGATTTATTTGGCTAATTTTTGACCTAATTATATTTATTAGCATAAGTTAATTTCATTTATTAATTTTACTTATTAATTATCAATAAGTATCAATTATACTTATAGTCATAGAAGTCATGAGACAATTTGACTAATTTTTTTTAAGGAGATGGGGGACAGAGAGAGAGAGGGAAAAGAGAATCGCAAGCAGGCTCCATGCTCAGCATGGAGTCAAACATGGGGCATGATCCCAGAACCCTGAGATCACAACCTGAGCTGAAATCAAGAGTCCCACGATCAAGCAACTGAGCCACCCAGGTTGCCCCATAATTTGGCTAATTTAGGAAGGAGAAAAGGAGAGAAGAAACAAGGCAAAAAAAAAAATTTTTTTGAAAAAGAAAGAGGGAGGGGTAAATAGAAATAAAGTAACTAGCACTTTCATCCCAAGAGGCTTGCTATCGGTGCAGGTTTAATAATCAAAATATTATTGTGGAAATAGGCAAATGAAGATATGAATAATTTACTCCACATATCCATCAATGGATGTGGAAAATGGCCCCAAACCAATTCCACCGTGGTTGCTACTGACGGTCTCTAAAATAATGTACTCCACAATATTTTCTAACTCATGACTGATTCCACTGAAATGATTTCTCTTGGCTCTAATGGCTTTAGTGTAAATGGTATTTTAGTATGTTATGGCTTAAAAATACAGAGAGATCTAACATCCCTAACATAGATTCCCTTAACAATGAAACAAAGAAACATCCAAAGGGTATAAGGCTAAAGCATTCACTACCTTGCTTAATGTTCCTAGACGCATAAAATCTTCCAGGAAGACATAAAAGTGTGATCATTGGTGAAAAAGCATGTATGTATTAGTAGTTAGTGTCAATGAAACTATCTGATTCATTTTAATGGTGACTCTTTTACTTGGAGGAGTGCGACACTATATAGGATATATAGATAACAATTAAAGACTGATAAATTAGTACCAATATTTGAAATTCCCATTTAGGAATAATCTAAGAACTGCCTCTTTCTCAGGTGAGATCACTACACCTGTCAAAGGAAAGCAATGAAGTTTTGGATACCACGATTACTTATAAGCACTCACAGATCTTTCCTAAATCAAGTCAGTTACCATGGAAACAGGAATTATCTGCTAAAGTCTGACCTTTCCATTGCATAGTTTAGTTTTGACAGCTATGTGAGCACTGTTTTAGAAAGCACATATAATTCAGAAAACCTTATAAAAGACATACAAAGTAGAAAGTAATTAAAAATGAAAAGCTTTAAAAATGCAGTTAAGGTTATGGATTTTTTTAAATGTAATTTATCACTTCTCATCTGAGATTTCTATTAAACCAGTGTTACCTTGTAATGTTCAAAAGCAAGAGATAGAACAAGGTGGAGAACTATTTTTATTATTATTAAGGGAAATTTTGTTACATAAGTAAATATTAAAAAGAAAACAAAAGCTTGACAAGAAAATATCTCTAAGCATATAATGGAAACTCAATAATAACTTAAATGTGGGGACACCTGGATGGCTCAGTTAGAACAAGCAACTCTTAATCTCTGGGTTGTGAGTTTAAGCCCCATGTTGGGTGTAGAGATAACTAAAAAATAAATATAAACTTAAAAAGTAACCCAAAAGGAATAAAATGACAACTTGGATGTGTAAGCAAATATAGGAGGTATATTTCATACATTTTACCATAATAATCTGTTACAACTCTATGTCATTATCCTATATTTTTGGTTGCAAAAGGATCAAACATACTAAATGATTCCCCAATGTCATACATCAAGTATTTAAATTCAGGGTTTCTGTCTTCAGGATTCAAAGCAAAACTTCTTTAAATTTCAGCCTTTAGGGATCCCTGGGTGGCGCAGCGGTTTGGCGCCTGCCTTTGGCCCGGGGCGTGATCCTGGAGACTCGGGATCGAATCCCACGTCGGGCTCCCGGTGCATGGAGCCTGCTTCTCCCTCTGCCTATGTCTCTGCCTCTCTCTCTCTCTCTCTGTGACTATCATAAATAAAAAAATTTAAAAAAAAAATTTCAGCCTTTAAGGTCATGAATGAATGAATGAAGTAATATCAAGTGGTAGCAAACTTTTTAGCCGAACTATTGAAAATCATCTTCTAAATTTAGTTAAATGTTATGATTCGAGAAATTATGGCCATATATCTATCTGTTTCTGCATTTGGGAAAGATGATTTTTAAAGTGTTTTTATTAATTTTCATATTTGCAAAGAAATTCAGGGACTATGGCTTTGGCACTGTGGTAGTAAATGAGAGATAATCTGATAGATTAGAATTTTACAGCATAGAATCTCAGAAGCAGATAATATACTTATGGTGGTTGTCATTAGACCTTCCAATTCAATAAATAAAACTGACCCTCAAGTGTAGGTGATGAAAAGGCATAAAGCTATTTTACAAAAAAACAGTTAATTCTAGTTACTAAGTTTAACTTCCAAAGGAATGAATAGAAAAGAGCAGTCATTCCAACATTAAAAATATATATATATATATATATATATCTCATGAAGAAATAAAAGCTATCTGAGATGACTACCATGAAGGCAAATAAGACTAATCTTTTTTTTTCTTTTAAAGATTTTATTTACTTATTCATGAGAGACACAGAGAGAGGCAGAGACACAGGCAGAGGGAGAAGCAGGCTCCATGCAGGGAGCTGGATGTGGGACTTGATCTGGGAACCCCGGGGGTCACGACCTGAGCCAAAGGCAGATGCTCAACCAAGGAGCCCCCCCAACCCTAAAGAGCCTTGAAAGACATCACGATGTAATTTCATTTATTTTAAGAAACAGGGGGATCCCTGGGTGGCGCAGCGGTTTGGCGCCTGCCTTTGGCCCAGGGCGCGATCCTGGAGACCCGGGATCGAATCCCACATCGGGCTCCCGGTGCATGGAGCCTGCTTCTCCCTCTGCCTGTGTCTCTGCACCTCTCTCTCTCTCTGTGACTATCATAAATAAAAAAAAAAAAAAAAAGAAACAATTTTTAATGTCATAAATTATAAAATAATTTTATATATAAAAAAACTTCTTTATTTTAATCATTTTAAACCTTTAAAGATTATTATCTTTTCACATTTAGGATAAAATTTAGACTCTGTACTGACAAATTCCCTCTCCCTTACAGCTCTACTTTATGTGTTTATACTTTCTGATTTTATGTAAATATATTTATCATCTTTCTCAAGCTGAAACTTATAAAAGAAATGAAGTTATAGACTGAATTTTCGTAGTTGCAGAACATACATTTTTTTTTCTGAAATGAATAAACTTGCATATTTTTAAGCTTCAGCTTCTATTTTCCTCTTCTTAAATTTGATATCTTAGTCCTTGAGAGGGAAATGACAATGTTATATAGGTTTGAAAACCGGCATCACAAAAAAGATACAAGTTAATGGGTGATTTTAGTTAGAACTCGGTTGAAATGCATGATGGCAAGTCTAAACTCAATAGGAAAATAATCTGTTGTCAAACTCAGATAAATTTATCTGAGCCCATTCTGATTCAGAAAATTTGGAGTGGACTTTAGGAAACAAATTTACCAAAATATTTTAATAAGAAAGAAGAGAGAAAGTTTCAATATCGTTCTCAGCATTTAGATTATATTTAACCTTTAAAATTGCTCTAGAAAGGAACCAGGACTCCTAGGAGAGGTGCGTGATTCCAGGACTGGGGTATAGGAAATATACGAATATAAAACATCTTTTTGGTGCTGGCGAGTGACAGGATATTCAAGGAGTGATGGAGACGCGTCAGAAGGCTACAGGAGCCTGAGCGAGCAGCCACTGGCCAAATCAGGGACATTTTGAGAATCAAACGGGCTGCAAGGAGCAGACTCAACCTGCACAGGGCTGAGGAGTGGAAAATGTTTGGGATGGGCCACTTTTAAAAAGGAGGCTGGTGCTGCTTTGTCTTGAATTAACTCTGTGTCCCTGGTCAACTCAGTCTGAGGTAAATGCCTTCCTTTCCAAATGGAAATCTTCGTCTGAGTTTACATCCAGTTAAAAATCTCTAAGTAGAAACAACTTCTAGAATAAAGGGGCGAGGAGTGCACTAGAAGCTCTCTCATCAACATTTTAACTAAACCAGACAAAATTACTAAAAGCCATAATTTAAAGTCTCCGGAAATTGTCCTATATAGCAAATGTAGAAACATTCATCCAAATAAACCGTCTAAATCTCAGTGGTCTATAATCTTTGAGCCGTTCACCCTTCTCCGCCTCCTTCCCACCCCAAGCTACATCTTACAGGAACTATTCCAGCTCTGACACAGGAAGGTGCAGCCGTGTGAGTGAGTTTTCTCTCCTTCCTCACGTCCCACTCAGGTTTGGTGTCAAACTAGGAAAACTCCTCACTCTGGGGTGAGGAGAAGGGAATGGGCGGCCTTTAAGAGTGTCTCCCTCTGTGTCTCTGCCTCTCTCTCTCTCTCTCTGTGTCTCATGAATAAATAAATAAAAATAATCTGGATAGATAAAATCTTAAAAAAAAAAAAAAAAAAAAAAGAACGTCTCACCCTACCCCAAGCCCCGTGCTCCAAGAAATTCTCTTCTAAGAAGGGGTAGCTGAGAACCAGGGCAACCTTACTGCAACCACCTCTTACTCCTGGGACACAACCAGTCAGAGCAGGATGTGGAGAAGAACTGAAAACATTCCTAAGCCACAAAGAGATTGATCAACAAAAGGCAGAAGTTGCAATGGCACAAGGGACTTAGGCACGACCTTTGACCAACAACTGGCTGAGCAATGAGCTCTGACCTAGGCTGTAGGGACTGAATGTTTGTATTCCTCCAAAATTCCTCTGTTGAAACTCCAACCCCCAAAGAGGCTATATTTGGAGACAAGACTTATAAGGAGGTAATTAAAGTTAAGGAGGTCATAACTGTAGCGTCCTGATCCAATAAGATTGTTGTCCTTATAAAAAGAGACACCAGAGATTATTATTCTTTCTCTCTCACCACTGCGAGGACCTAGTGAGAAGTTGGTCATCTGCAAATCAGGAAGAGAGCTCCCACCAGAAAGTGGGCATACAGGACCTTGACCTGGGGCTTCGAGACCCAAAACTGTACAAGAAAAAAAAAATCTGGGATGCCTGGGTGGCTCAGCGGTTGAGCATCTGCCTCGGGCGTGACCCCGGGGTCCTGGGATCGAGTCCCGCATTGGGCTCCCTGCATGGAGCCTGCTTCTCCCTCTGCCTGTGTCTCTGCCTCTCTCTCTCTCTCTCTCTCTCTCTGTCTCATGAATAAATAAATAAAAATCTTTAAAAAAAAAAAATCTGAGCAGGGATATCCAAGGTCACATGGTCATACTCAAGAGGGAAATCAACCTCACAGAATCAGTTCAACCAAGTCACTAAGCAAATAAACAAATGACCAGTCCAAAAAACAAGATGACTCAGAAGTGGAAGAGTCAGCATCCTGTGTTGCTGAGACATGTTTTCTAAAATATCTCATTTTCAAGAGGAATATATCAAGTCATGCAAAAAAAACAGAAAACTGTGACCATACACAGAAAACAGACAACAGAAACTGCTTTTGAAGGGACCCAGATGTTGCAGTTAGCACACACAGGCTGCAAAGCAGCTATTACAATTATATTCAAAGAACAAAAACGGACCAAGTCTAAAGAATTGAAAAAAGGTATGGTAACAGCATCTAATTAAATACAACATATAAAAAAAGATATAAATTATTTTTTAAAAAGAACCAAATGGAAATTCTTTAGCTGCAAAATATAATAACCAAAACGAAACATTCACTAGGTGGCATCAATATTAGATTGAACTGGCAAAAAAAAAAAAAAAAAAAAAAGGAACCGGCAAAATTAAAGATAGAGTAAAAGAGAGTAGGTAATCTGAAAAACAGAATAAATGAAAAGGAAAAAAAAAAAACAGCCACAGAGCAATGTGAGGTACCAATAAGCACCCTAACATGTATAGTGGAGAACCCTAGAGGAGAGAAGGGAAAAGGGGCAGGAATTATGATAGTATAGGTATGAAGTGTATTTTCATAAATTAAGAGGAAATACCTAGAACTATCACTAGGTGATAATAGAAAAAAATAACTAAGATTATTAAAGCAATTGCAATTTTGGACTAGAATATCCACCAAATTGAACAGAAATTGGGTAAGAAAGAACAGAGAGACAAGAAAAAAAAAAAAAGAAAAGATATGAGACATAGAAATAAAAGGTAACACGGCAGGAATAAGTGCAACCACACCAATAATAACATGAAATGTGAATGGATTAAATATTCCAACGAAATACAAGACTTTAGACCGGATAAGGAAAAACAAGAGCCGATCTGTATATTGTCTTAAGAAGATAAACATTAGATCTAAAGATGCAAATAGGTTGGAAGGAAATGGATGAAAGACAGAGACCATGGGAAGAGCAAACCTCGGAAGCCTGGAGAGCTTGGCGAGTACCAGGAAAAGGGACTGTGGACCAGAAACGTCCCGTTTGTAAGGAGGGACCACGAAAACCTCCTCCATCGGGAGCGAACATGCATGGCCCTGCAAGACGTCCCACCACCCATGAGGAACCTCGACGGAAGAGGGGGGGACACAGCCAATTCCAGGTGATAACTGGAAACCTGCAGACCCTGTTCCTACTGTTCCTAGGGTTGGGTTAAACCCTAGGTGGGGGATGGAGCCCACCTAGAAACCAGCAGCCGTCTCTGCAGCGCACCTGTCGAGCATCCGTGGGGACCCCCCCCCCCAGTGCTCAGGGAACATTCTCCCAGATAGGAAGAAAACAAGCCTTAATACATCTAGAGTAATTAAAATCATACACAATATGTTCTGTAAGCACAAGGGAATGGCCTTAAAAGTCAAAAACAAAAAGAAGTTTGGGAAGTTCACAAATTTAGGGAAATTAAACAACACGCTCCCCAGTGACTAAGACAGAAGGGAAAAGATCACAAAGAAAATCAGAAAACACTTAAGATGGGAGACGGGCAAGCTGGCAGGGAGCAGGGTCCTCGCCACACCTGCTCCCCCCCCAGGCGACCTAGGGGACATCACGAAACCCGGACACCTACCAGTCTGCCCTGAGGTGTAGACCGAGGCCAGCTCCACCTACAGGGGGAAGGTGTTCACCTCTAACAGGTAAGAAGGAGGAAAAATAGAATATACAAGAACCCAGGGTGGGGGGGGAGGACCAGGCTGGAGGGGGGATCTTGGGGGCAGAAGAGCCCCAAGGGAGACGGGGGAGCCTGGGGACAGGAGAGCCCTGAGGGAGATGAAGGGACTTTTCTAAGCCATTAGAAAGGACAAATACCCACCATTTGCCTTGACATGTATGGACCTGGAGGGTATGATGCTGAGTGAAGTAAGTCAATCGGAGAAGGACAAACATTATATGGTCTCATTCATTCGGGGAATATAAAAAATAGTGAAAGGGAATAAAGGGGAAAGGAGAGAAAATGAGTGGGAAATATCAGAAAGGGAGACAGAACATGAGAGACTCCTAACTCTGGGAAACGAACTAGGGGTGGTGGAAGGGGAGGAGGGCAGGGGGTGGGGGTGAATGGGTGACGGGCACTGAGGGGGGCACTTGATGGGATGAGCACCGGGTATTATGCTAAATTGAACTCCAATAAAAAAAATTTCCAAAAAAAAAAAAAAAAAAAGAAAGAAAGAAAAAACTTAAGATGACTAAAAATGTGAACCTGATACACCAAAACTTATAGAAAAGCTAAAACAGGCTCAGAGGAAAATCTATAACTACAAATTTCATATTTTTTTAAGTACCTCAAATCAATAATCTTTCCATCCTGAGATATTGGGAAAAAAACAAAGAGCAAACTAAACTCAAAGCGAATAGAAGATTAGAGTAGAAATGAATGAAATACAAGCATAACTTATTTTATTGCTGTTACTTTGTGTTTTGCAAATACTGCACTTTTTACAAATTGAAGGTTTGTGGCAACGCTACAAGAGCAAGTGCATCGGTACTCTTTTTCCGGTAGTATTTGCTCATTTCATATCTCTGTCAACTTCATAATTCTTTAAATAGTTCAAACTCTCGGGCAGCCCTGGTGGCCCAGTGGTTGAGCACCTGCCTTCAGCCCAGGGCGTGACCCTGGAGTCCCGGGATCGAGTCCCGAGTCGGGCTCCCTGCATGGAGCCTGCTTCTCCCTCTGCCTGTGTCTCTGCCTCTCTCTCTCTGTGTCTCTTGTGAGTAAATAAATAAAATCTTAAAAAAAAATATTTCGAACTCTCTCATTACTATCGTGTTTGGCATGGTGATCTGTGATCAGTGTTCACCGATCTTACTACCATACGTACTTTGGGGCTCCGTGAACCGTGTCCAAACGAGATAGTGAACTTAATTAATAAATGTTGCATGTGTCCTGGCCAGTCCACTCAGCGGCGGTTCCCCTGACCCCCTCTCCTTGGGCCTCCTTATTCCCTGAGACCCAACAATACAGGAATTGAGCCAATTAGTGATCCTACAATGGGCCCTAAGTGTTCAAATAAGAGAACGAGTTGCTCCTCTCTCACTTTAAATCAAAAGCTAGAATTGGTTCAGCTGAGCAAGGAAGTCATGCTGGAAGCCCAGATGGGCTGAAACCTAGGCCTCTTGCACCAATCAATTCTCCAAGTTCTAAGTACTAAGGGGAGGTTCTTGAAGGAAGTTGGAAAAGTGTTACTTCCGTGAACCCGGCAAATGATAATAAAGCAAAACAGTCTTTTTTGCTGATCTGGAGAAAGTTTCAGCAGCCTGGAGAGATTAAAGCCACCAGAGCATTCCCTTAAATGCAAGCCGCACCCAAGGGAGGCCCCTGGTCTGTTGGGATGTGGGCAGGCTGACAGCCGGGGAGGCTGCAGAAGGCAAGTCGGAGGCCAGCGGAGGTTGCGTCGTGAGCTTTGAGGACAGAAGCCGTCTCCACGCCACGAAGGTAGGTGCAAGGGGAAGCAGCAAGGGCTGACTGTAGAAGCTGCAGCGAGTGACCCAGAAGGTCTGAGTACACGTAGCTAATGCAGGCGGCTACACTAGACAACAGAGTCTCAAAGTGGGTGGAACCGCCTCCTATTGGAACACACGATGCAGGAATTCCTACCCAGCAAGAAGTCGGTTCCTAACGTCAAAGTTTCAAAGTCCAGGCTGCCTCCCTTAGTAGGGGACGATATAACCAGCGACTAAGTTGAAGCCCACGTGCCCTGACCATTCGGAATCCCCTATGGCTCCTAAGAATTACGCTCAACCTCCTCCACCTGTGCTCTTGCATGGAGCGGTGAAGTCTGGGTCACAGAACATCTGTGTGTAACAGGACTTCCTGGATACTTTTTTTTTTATGGAAATATAGTTGACATAGTGTTAAGTTTCAGATGTACAATAAATATTTTAAACCCACTGCTGGGACCTACTGTTCAGAAAATAAAAGTTTGTTTCAAAATATTACCCCTAACTGACAAAGGCACCTTGTCACCCAAGCGTTCTGATGGAGACGCACGACATTAGTATCACTTTCATACCTACTGACACAACATCCACTTGGCAGGCCATGGGTCAAGAAGAAATTTCAACTTTCAAGTCTTATTTTTTTTTCTTCTTTATTCAGCTGTATAAACATGGGGACAGGGGGCCAGCCCAACCTGTCCTACCATGTATCACTTTGTGGAGACTAAAGCACCCCACATACACTGCCAAAAAGCTGCACCACCTGTGCCCCTGTACCCTGGATCCGGGCCTCCTCAGCCCCTTGCCCCTCCAAGGTATCTGAATGGGACAAGTGAGGGTCGGCTGAGCATCCACAGGGAAGAAACAGGCATTGGAGGTCAAGCCTTGTTATTTAAGAAATCTGTCTCATAAAGCTATAGCTGCTATGGACAGTGATTCCTTTGACGGATCTGGGCAAAGCACATTAAAAACCTTCTAGAAAGATTCACCGTCTTAGATGCCATTAAGAAGATGTGTGTTTCATGGGAAGAGGTCAAGATATCAACATTAACACACGTTTGGAAGAAGTTGATTCAAACCTCATGGATGGCTCTGAGGGGTTCAAGGCTTCAGTGGAGAAAGCAACTGCAGATGTGGTAGAAACAGCAAGAAAACTGGAATGAGAAGTACAACCTGATGATGAGACCCAAGTGTTGCAGTCTCATGATAAAACTTTTTTTTTTTTAAGATTTTATTTATTTATTCATGAGAGACACAGAAAGAGAGAGAGAGAGGCAGAGACACAGGCAGAGGGAGAAGCAGGCTCCATGCAGGGAGCCCAACCGGGGACTCGATCCCAGGTCTCCAGGATCAGGCCCCAGGTCGAAGGTGGCGCTAAACTGCTGAGCCACCCAGGCTGCCTGTGATAAAACTTTTAAAAGATAAGGAGTTGCTATCTATGGATGAGCAAAGAAAGTGGTTTCTTGAGATGGAAACTACTGCAGGGGAAGATTGTGTGAAGACTGTTGAAAAGATCACAAAGGAATTAGAATATTACATGGATTCAGCTGATAAAGCAGTAGCACTGCTTAAAAGTCCAATTTTGAAATAAGTTCTACTGTGGGTAAAATCCTGCCAAACAGTATTCCATGCTACAGAGAAACTGTTCATGAAAGGAAGAATTAATTGATGCAGCCAACTTCTTTACTACGTTGGTTTAAGAAGTTGCCACAGCCTACCCAACCTGCAGCAACCACCACCCTGGCCAGCAGCCATCATCATCAAGGCAAGACCTTTTACCACCAGAAAGATTATGACTTGCTGAAAACTCAGATGATAGCTAGCATTTTTTTTAGCAATAAAATATTTTGTAATTAAGGCATTTACATTGTTTTTTAGACATGACACTGTTACATAATAAACTACAGTATAGTGTAAACACAGGTTTTATATGCACTGAGAAACCAGAAAATTCATTGGACTTACCTTACTGCAATATCTGCTTTATTGTAGTGCTCTGGAACCAAATCCACAATATCTCCATTGCACACCTGTAGAAAATAGAAATACAATGAAGAAGGCCAACGAAACCAAAAGTTGGTTCTCAAAAAAGGTAAAATAGAGAAAATTATAGGTAAAAATAGACAAGTTAATTAGAGTCTCAAATTACCGATCCTTTACAAACTTCCAAATTACAAAAAAGGAGAGAGCACTTCCCAATTTATCCTATGTGACCAGTATTATTATGACACCAAAGTTAGGTCAATATATCAAAGAAAATAAAACTACAAGTCAGTATCCTTTTTGAGTATATATGTAAAAATCCTCAATAAAATACTAGAAAATTGAATCCAGGAAAATATATAAAACATTATACACCGTGACTAAATTGGAGTTATCCAAGAAAGTGAGCTCAGTTTAAACATATGAAAATCAATCAATGTAATACATCATCTAAGTACAATAAAAGACAATCTTCATGTGGTCATCTTAATGAGTACAGAAAAAGCATTTCATGAAATCAATGCCCTCTCTGAATAAAACACTATACAAATTAGAAATAAAAGTGAATTTTGTCAACCTGGGAGAGGATATCTATTTAACACCCCCAGCTAACATCATACCTGATGCCAAAGACTAAATGATTTATCCCCAACACTAGGAAAAAACAAGAATGTTCTCTCTTTTCACTTTTATTCACCCTTGTTCAGGAAATTCTAGCTAGGACAATTAGGTAAGCAAAAGAAGTAACAGGTATCTATATTGGAAAGGAAGTAAAGCAACATTTGCAGATGATAGGATTTTATTTATAGAAAACCCTAGGTAATCTGTTTAAAAGACTATTAAATAAATGAGTTCAGCAAAGTTTAAGGACACAAGGTCAATATACAAAACTCAATTATGTTTCTACACACTAGCAATGAAATTGAATGAATAATCAATTCATTTTTTATCATAAAAAGGATAAAACCATTCGGCATAAACTTAAAGGAAATACATTTCTTGAACACTGAAAACTACAAAATATTGCTGAAAGGATTAAAGAAGATCTAAGAAAATGGGAAGTCAATGCATAGTCATGAATTGGAAGACAATATTGTTAGGATGACAATACTCCCCCAAATTTATCTATCTTCAGTATGCTTCCTATCAAAATATCTGCCTTTTTTTTTTTTTAACAAAAATTGACAAGGTGATCTTAAAATTCATATGGAAATTCAAGAGAATCATAATAGGCTAATGAATCTTGGAAAAAAGAACTCAACTTAGAGGACTCACATTTATGCATTTCAAATTTTAGTAGAAAAAACACTTAGTACAGAGGTGTAGTGATCAGGATGGTGTGGTGCTGATATACGGACAGATACAGGTAAGTGGAATAGAACTAAGAGTGCAGAAATAAACCCTTACATTTATGGTCAACTTATAGCATTAAAATTATTATGACTTTATAGTACTAGTAACATCTATCACCTCAGGTATGAGATCATGGTTCGCTCTACTGTAACAGAAGTAGCATAAAATAAAAGCAATCTAAGCTTTGTCACAGAAGCTTAACTTGCCATTCACAAAAGAAAATAAAACTAGAGAATAGACAAGAAAGAGAAAAATAAAATGAAAATTTTAGTTAATACAAAAAAAAAAGTTTGTTTAGTTACAACTAACACAGAAAAGTGTTTGTTCTTAGAAAAGATTCGTAAAATCTAAATAAGCTAATAAGCATGACAGAGGAGAGAATAAGAAACCCCGAAATTATATTCTGCTCTGAAATTAAAAGGAAGATATCACTGCAGATACTCTAGCTATTAATAAGGGGATTAAGAGAATATAATGAACATTTTTAACCCAATAAATTTTTATAAATTAAATTAGATGATTTAAATAAATAAATTTACCACGTGGGCACAGGAAGAAATAGAAATAATAATCTTAGAGCCCTCCATGCAGCACCGATCCATGGGAGGATCAACAAGCCGCAGGCGGAAGGCTGGTTACACTGAATGTCTTCCTCTCTGAAAAGGGCAGTGTCCCCCCAAATGGGATGTATTGTGGCTGTAAGCTTCCTTCCTAACCAGCAGGGCCTCAGCCAGCACCACCTTCCCCGAGTTCACGGAGTTTGCACACTACCAGTTTGGGATCCCACACAACCTCACCTTGGGCCAAGGGATCCACTCTAGGGCAAGGAAGGTAATCACGGGTAATAATTATGGTTCACTGGTTCTAATACACACAACATCGCCCGCAGGCTGCTGTCCTTATAATAAGGGAACGGTTTCTGGAAATATGCCTAAATATCTACTTGCCTGTGAAACCCTGAGAAGATGGTACACTATCCTTCAGTTCCATTTTCTAATATGTAGGCCACCTATGGACAGAAAACAAGGGGTCGAAATAGGACTCCCCATGCTCTCCAACATGCCTGTTAATGTACCTGGGGAATCTGGGCTTCTTTTCCCTATAATATGAAGTTCTGTGCTTCTAGAGGATTTGGTTGGCTGAGCATTTTCATTAGGGGGTCTCAGTAATGGTCTCGTTAAATTTAAAGCTATTATGGCCTCCTCTTTACCCCAAGCTCCTCGTGACTATTGATTAGCAGGCAAAGAAAAGAGTTAACACGTTGGCAAGATTCACGGACTCTCATCATCAGAAGAGGTAGGTGTGTTACTATATAACGAGGGCAAAAAGAAAAACAGTAAGTAACTAAGTGATAAGCCAGGATCTCACTCTATATTTATATAGAATATATTCTATTCACTGTTATGGCTTTAAATGGACAGGAACACCAAAAGTGGCTCTATACAGGCATGATAACTAGGGATTTGGTCACCCCAGGTATGACTGTCAGGTTCACTCCAGCAGGCAAGGCTCTCAAACCAACAGTGATTTTCCTTGAAGAAATGGAAATGTGGAATTTGTGGTAGAGATAGAATGGGTATCAGTAACAGGCTTATTTAAAATCAGGGGTATTATGTGTTCCTAAAACACTCCTCTTCAAATTTCCCCTAGAGTATGTCTGAGGAATCCTAGAGAAATTGTGCCCAGATGGAATGAATGAATGTAAGGAGCAAGATGGCCTGAGCAATGTAAGCCCCAGACTACAGGGGAAGCTGTTGGGGCCCTACCCGCACAATCCCTTCGTTACCAGGGCAGCCATAGCCTAGCCACCCGCACCTGATGGCTCATAGCTTTACTCTTCTAGGAAAACTACTCATGTCCAAAGAAAATCACTTTCCGAAGAAAGGCATGAAAACCCACGTCCTTTACCTAGGAAGTGGCCTACAGACAGTGAGTAACTTGATACTGAATACACACAAAGTTGTGCCTCTTGTCTCAAGTTCGGGCAATTTTATGACTTAGGGCTACTCATGTGGTCGACATAAGAGTAGAATGGACTGAAATATATCAATTATTAGCTCCCTGCCCCACTTCTATCCTGTTTCCCTCATTTCCTTAATAGGATTCTCCTAAGAACATTTCCTCAATAAACCGCTTGTATCAGAATTCATGTCAGGTTCTGCTTCCAAAGAATACGGACTAATTCCACTCAAAAGAATGAGTCTCTGACTTAGCAAAACAAAGAAATTGTAATATTTTATGTAGTAAAGAAATATTTTAAACCAATGAATACAAAGTAGTTAAAAATACGGTGATGCAAAAAGGTATATCTGATAAATATGAGCCCCAAAAAGGATGTTTCTGTAACAATATTAAACAATAAAAGGCCAACAGACATGAAAGGATGAACGAAGAATGGCCTATTTACACAATGTTCGTTGGGCAATAAAATACTTCTCAAGTGGACGTGTGTATGAATAAAGAACCAGGGTAAGAACAGCTGATTCTCTGTTTATTTGTCAAACGGCCTCGGCCCTAATTCTTTTATTTTACAGACTTTATTTTCTCCACTTTCACCATGTAAATCTCGGGATTTCCACATATCTCTAAGCACATACTAAAAGCAAAGAGCGGAATCTCTTCATTCTCAGTGATTCATGAATATGTTAAGACAACTGTTTCATTCCAGAGGACAATGTGAAATGTGCACAACCCTTTTTCTTACTAATTATCTCAGCTGGGGCTAATTATTTAATTTTTTGAGTCTTACTTTAATCACTCTTATAATGGGAAAAATTCCATAAATTGCAAGGCATTAAAAATCTCGAATGTCGTCTCTCAAAGGCATATATTATAATCTCTCAACAACCGATACCTCTTTATCCTCCTTTTTTTCTTTTGTCCTTTCAAAGTAGAAAAAAAAAATCATATCATTTGATATTTTCCCCTCCCTTAGACCAATTAAATTTGAATTTCTGTGGGTGGAGCTTAGGCACTGCTTTTTTTTTTTTATGCCAAATTGTTTGTATAATTACAATGCTACTCTTCTGAAACTAATATTATACTATATGCCAACTAACGAATCTACGTAAAAACTTGAAACAGAAACAGAAAACCCCACAAGGTTACATTAGGTCCAAGTGTACAATTTACTGATTCAACAATTCTATGAGTTACTCAGTGCTCACCATGATAATTGTAGTCATTATCTGTTGCCATATAACATTATTACGATATTATTGACTACATTCCTTCTTAATCCTGAAATGTTTTTAACCCTAAAATGTTAATATTCTAAAACGATTTTCTAATAGGGCAATAAAAAAGAATAAAATAATGAAATTTTATTTCAAAAAGAATCTCATTATTTAAAAATGTCTTCACTATTATTCTTACTATTTTAGATGCTCACTGAAATATGAAAGGGCAAAAATTAGATTTACGAATGGAACAGAAAAACTTCGAGTTCCACATTGTCAAAGACAATGTTTAAATTGTATTGTAATATATTCAGAAAGATAATAAGTTATTTTCACATGCCAATAAGAACACAAAGGGGTATCTCTAGTCTGCTCGTACTATAATTTTGTTTCCTCCAAACTCAGTAGAGAAAGAGAAAGAATATATCACTTCATATTCCACATGAGATGGACTTATGCAAGCTAACAGAATAGAATTCCTCGTGTTGTAAAAAATGCATGATCACATTCTGGAAAAATCCTCTTAGGAGACAGTGTTTCTCACTGCCCCCGTCCCCTGTCAAAAATAGCAAGAATAGCAAATACCAGCCCTCCAGGTAATTGTAATAATAAACAGTACCAGAATTTTGATCAAGGAGTTAATTCTTACCTTGAGGAATAACGTAAGCCCCTAAAATACCAAGTTTCTGTGTTAGAAATAAGTAATGGCTACTAGGCACAGTCCTTATGTGTGTGGTTTTTATTTTTATTATTATTTTTAAAAATTTTTAAAGAGTTTATTTATTTATTCATGAAAGACACAGAGAGAGGTGCAGAGATAGAGGCAGAGGGAGAAGCAGGCTCCACGCAGGGAGCCCGACGTGGGACTCGATGCCAGGACCCCGGGGTCACGCCCTGGGCCGAAGGCAGGTGCTCAACCGACGAGCCACCCGGGCACCCCTGTGTGTGGTCTTTATTTTAAGATAATCAAACGTACTTGCTAGACTCTCTGAAGTTGTAGGCAAGCTAAAACTTATAAAAATTAGTCATGAAGAAAATACATTCTCAGGAAGTAAATGGAAACGCTGCTCACCTCATACCACCGTTTCATCAGCTGCTCCTAGAAAACACTTAGGGGCTGCACTTCAAGGTAGTCCTAGCTTCTAGGAAGGGAGGCTACTTCACCAGCTCCAGGTGGGCCCGTCCTTATAGCAACATCACTGTACCTGCCTCTATTCTGGAGACGATTTACTGTTACCGTTAACTCTCACCAAGGAAGAAAAGGAAAAAAAATATGTATTTATATCACGGGGGTATAAAGAGAATGGTTTTAATAACAAAAACCTAAGCTTGAATCCTGGTTCTGCCCCTTACAATACGAGGGATCTTAGGACAAATTTAATTAGACTTTTAAGTCCCAGTTTTTCCATGTGTGAAATGTAATAACTAAACGTACACAATCATTGAGAAAAGAAAAAAAGTAAAACATCTATTTGTGTTTTCCATGACCGTGAGTCCTTATCTCCCTGTTCCATATGATACTCAAAATAGGGCACCCTACTGGAAAGAGCTCGAACGATTGATAGATTATGCTAGATCATATTTGCAAAGTAAATCATTTAGACATATGTAAGATGGCATTAAAAAAACTCCCCTCTAATGACCTCTCATTAGCTAAAACCCTCTTCCAAGCTCCATACTTGGGTCTCTAACTAACTTTCCACACTTCCACTTGGCTCTTCCTTAGATATTTCATAATTAATACAACTATGCTGGACTGTTGATTTGTTCCCTTCCTCCCTTTTGTTTTTAAGAGCTTTTATTCCACAGACTTTTCCCAAATCAGTGACTGGCCTCATCCACCACCCGTACACGTCAGCACTGGGCTACTCCTGACTCCTCCTTTTCTTTCCCAGGAACCTAATCTGTCCAACCCGAGCCACTTGGATTCTATTTTGCAAAAAGTATATATCATCCATTTCTCTTCAGTTTTGGTTCAGATCACTGTCGTTTCTTCACCTGGAATACTGCGGTAATCTCCTGACTACGCTCGTCTCTAATTATCTTGTCACTTTCCATTTCATTTTCCACAAAGTAGCTAAGGTGATAATTTAAAAGTACAAATTGCTTTGTTACTCTTGCCTACAATTATCCAATGGCTTCCTTATCCACTTAAAAATTATATTATAATATAATATATTAAACATACCATAAATATATTCATATTTGATATATTAAATATTATATAAATATATAATATCATACAAATATAACATATTAAATAATATATAAATATAATATAATAAATATATTATAAATATATTTATATTTAACATATTCAATATTATATAAATATAATAGAATAGAAATATTATAAATATATTTATATTTATATATTCAATATATAAATATATTAAACATTATACAAATATAATATATCAAATATTATATAAATATATTAAATATATTATAATATATATTTATACTTAATATATTAATATAAATCTAATTTTTAAAATTATATTTTATATATACATTATATTATATATATATATATAACATTACATAATATATATATATATATATAACTACCAGGCATTTTATGTTCCGACCCCTACCTCACTCCCCACACTCTTCTCATGAATGTCTTCTCCCTACTGATTGTCTCATCCTTAAGAGTCTCTCAGGTAACTTATATATGCTGTGTCTTTCCCACCAGGTGCCATTTATTTTACTTGAAAATCTTCATCACTCCAATTTTTCACATAATTGGCTTCTGCTCATTTTTTGAGTCTCACATTAAATTTCTTCTCAAAAACCTTTATGGCAACTCAAACTAATATCATATCCTCTTTTACTTCCTCTGAGGACACCTGTTCCTTTTCTGCTATTACTTTTCTGCAATATATTATTATATATATGAGGTGGGATTTTACTTCTCCTTATTTTCTCTTCTAGGCAAGGAAGGAATTCTTGGTGTAACATGGTAAAGAAAAAAAACAATGGCATCATATGTTCATTCATTCAACCAAAGAACACATGAAGAGGTAGAAGGTAATGGTTGTGGCCAGGAGCAGTAGCTGTCTGTCCAGGTTACTTGGGGGGAGACCTAAGATGCAATGACATTTAGCAGGGACAAGAATGAAGCGAGGGAGGACGCCAAGAGGAAGTGCCCTGCGGGCGGGAAGCACAGGCACAAAGTTCCTGGGCCCGGTACTTACTGTGTGTCTGTGGAGCAGGAGGGAGGGCAGGGTGAGAGGAGGCAGAGGGTGGAGAAGAGGGTTAAGCTGGGTCTCGACTGCATAAGGAATCACAGATCACGGCGTGGGCTGTGTTTTATTGTAGCATCACCATCATTTTCTTATTCGAGGCAATCGATTTTGCGTTTCTTGTAGATTCTGCTGTTTGGAAAGTCCCAAGGCCTGATATCCCCCCTGCGAGGAAGGGCCACTGCTCCTGGATGAGTCAAGGGGGAGACCCAGAATAGGAGCACGTCCGACCTGGAGCTGGGGGCGCAAAGGGCGAAGCCCAGAGAATAAAAGACCGAAGGGATGATCGAGGGAGGATAACAAAGGAGCAGACTGGGATCCAGAAGAGGACTTGTCAGGCACCGTCTGGGCGGGCCTCAGTGGGTCTGAGAGAACCAGCGGCCACAGGGACGAGACGTTTTGCACCATCCCTCCAACTCCTTGGGGGCCCACAATCGTCTGAAAGCAGTACGTCTCTCTAAGTGTCCAGACAGTGCATCGCGTCTAGACAATGCAAGAAAAGCCAAGAGCTAACTGTGAAGGGAATCATCTACGTATTTATCGATCTGAGATGTGCTGTGTGACCTTGCATGACCCGTGACAAACCCTATCACTAGAGCAGGACCCTAACACCACGCTCCCTCTCCTACAGGTGGAATGTGCAATCACCTGGTGGAAGGAGGGGCGGCCTGGAGTCAGGGGCCCCCTGTCAGGTGGAGTCCAGCGTGGGGCAAACAGATGGGGAATTACACTGTAAAACAAAGGACACTTGAGACACTTCCAGTTTCGGCACTGACATTGAAAGAGCTCGCTTAAAGGTTGTCCCTTCCTTCCTTACAACTAGAAAATAACTGAACAAACTGAAATGATTTTTCCTGGAAACATCAGTGCATTGAGTTTGCAGCCAAACCACCATCCGCGAATCCAGAGAGACAAGTGAATACAGAGAGTCACCGTCTACCGAGACTCCGCGTGCAGGGGGCCGAAGCCTCGGGAGTCACATTTTGGAAGAAACACTTGCAGAGTAATTCTGCTGAATCGCTGGAGGCACAGTGCCCATTAGAGTAAAACCCGACAAGTTTCTCACTCTCAAAAGGGAAAATCGGTGAAATCAAAAGCTGTTGTTTTTTTTTTTTTTTAAAGATCAATACATTTCATAAACTTCTAGCCATATTAACCAAGAAACAAAGAGAGAACACAAGTTATTAAAATCAGAAATGAAGGAGGGGTCATCACTACTGATTGTGTAACAAAAAAAATACGATGAACTCTATACTCACAAATTTGATCTTTTAGATGAAATGGGCCCTTTCCTTGAAAGGCACAAACTACGAAAAGCTCATAAGAGGAAAAAGAGATAATCTGCGTAGGACTGTATCTATAAAAGAAATTATTTCATTGTGACATTGCAAAATGTAAGCCGGTAAGCCTGTATGATTTTATGGTGAATTCTTCCAAACACTTAAAGAAATGACACCATTTCTCTAGCCTAGGACATAGAATAAGTGAGGTATTGAGACTTCACTATTTATTGAAGTAAAAACGATAGGAAACGGAGTGGTTTCAGACAAGGAGGAGAGTTTTCTGGGAGAAGCCATGTATACTCACATTGTGATTAAACTCAGGTTTCTCCGGAGTTTCAACATGCTCTGGGAAACTCTACACTTTTCAGTTAATTTGGGCAGAAAGAGAAGAAAAGAAATATATGAGGTCATCAGCAAAAAAAAGCTGCTAATCAGATAGAGCAGGTTATAATGGAAACCAGATGGCAGAGAAAGACTCCTATAAAGTTTAGTGGGAAAATGTGAAACTACGGTTGGTGATGAAAGAAAAGGGACAGGTCCAGGGTGAAGGTGGTTCCCTAACAGAGGAAATACATAAGCAGTTTTGCCGTTAGCGTGACTGTCGCGCACAGGAAATGACATAAATGATCACTAATTGTTGGGGAGTATGAAAGAATAATAGAAACCCACAAATTGACTGTGGATGAAACTAATATGCCCTCAGAAATCACTGAAAAATAATGTATGGTGAACTGAAAATTTGCAGAAGGAACAGGTGTTATAAAATGTTATAAAAATTGTTGATGTTACTCAATTTTGTTCAGCAAAACCACTGGCCCCTAGAAGCCTATGAAGACAGGATTCAGACCTTCAAAACTAATAGCAAAATGCATCAAGTCCTATACAGGACAGTCAGAACTTAGGAAACTATTTTATTGTTTATAAGAAAAGAAAAAAAAAAAAAAGCATTTCACATGTTTTTCTCTTAAAAGTCCTATCTGGGGCCTGGAAGCCCTGAGAGGATCCTGCAAGAGAAGCTGACCGGCAGCTCTCTACCCAACTTCCACTCTGAGCAAGAAAGAGATTTTGAAAACATACTGTTCCGGCATCAATATTGAGACAGACCAACACCATGTACCCCTCATCTGATGCACTAGAAGGAAACAACATCGTGCCACTGGGATTCCTTCCAGAAACGCAGGACTTGAATCTCATCATAAGACGCAACCCAGCTGAATAAAGATCTGTAAAATACGTTTCCACTCTTCAAAAATTAATTGGTAAGGGCAGGAAGCTTAAGAAAATCTAGATATTATTTCACAGAAAAGAAGGCCAAACAAATATGACAACTAAATAAGTTTTGTAGCCCTAGACTGGTTCTTGAATCAGGGAAAAAATAAGTCACAAAAGATGTCACTGAGACAACTGATAACCTCTGAAATACGGAATACGGATTATACGAGGGCATATGTTAATACTAAAATTCTCTGGTTTTGATCATTGTATTGTGGTTATGGGAGAGAATTACGTCCTTTGTCTATAAAACAACACATAGTGGCAAAAAACACAGTATCTCCAACTTATTCTCAAAAATTCAGGAAAAAAATCCCATCTATTTATTTCTATGCATACAAGCAAATGGGGCAAAACGTCAACAAATTATGAATCTAAAAGAAATATGTACAAGTGGCCTGTATTATTCTTATACTTTCTCTGTTGGAATTATATAAAAATTAAAGTATAAAATTAACTTAAGCATTATATATTTCATTAACCTTAGGAATGATATGGTGCTATGAATTTTCAATAATTAGGTTCATCTTTTTTAAAGATTTCTTCATGAAAGAGTGGGGACAAACATTTGAAAACTACAAACATAGCCTAAACTTTGTTAACGATGAAACACCATTCAGTTTATACTTTTTTTCAGTTTTACAGTTTTTTGCTTTTACTTCCTGACTATACTGAAGTAATATATAAATGTTGACATGAAGCAAGGATTTTAATCTTCATCCTCCCTCTATTTACCTCTCACACTTTCTTTTTCTCTGCCTTTATCAGCCTTGACATTTTTTGACAATTTACTTCCTTCTAATGAGAGATAAAAATAGGGCTTAATAAACCTTGAACTTAATTTCTAGAAGTTTTGGCTTAGGGTTAGGTTTTGTGTTCAAACCAATATCCCTAGGATTCCTGTCATTACTCTTGCCTGACAGCTTTCTTTTTTTTTTTTTTTTTTTCCTGACAGCTTTCTACTCAGATATTTTATCTGTTCATATTGCATTTTATAAAACATACGTGAAACCCCCCCTAACAAAATATTAGAAAAATTCGTTTGATATCGTGTCAAATCAATAAAAAATAGCACTTATAATTAATGTGGGAAATAAAAGAGTAGAAGAAAAATATCATAAAACTTGATTGGAACTACATCTGCTCACCAAAAGAAAGGAATCTGAATAATTTTGATGTATAAAATCAGCTTTAAAAATCAATTAAGCTACTCTTTAAAAAAAAAGGGGGGGGGGATCCCTGGATGGCTCAGTGGTTTGGTGCCTGCCTTCGGCCCGGGGCATGATCCTGGAGTCCCGGGATCGAGACCCACATCAGGCTCCCTGCGTGGAGCCTGCTTCTCCCTCTGCCTGTGTCTCTGCCTCTCTCTTTCTCTCTCTCTCTGTCTCTAATGAATAAATAAATAAAATCTTAAAAAAAAAATCAATTAATCTAATAAATAAAAACTAAAGACTAATTAAGCTCTTTCTTAATCAGGTTTCTATTTGAAAAACTAATATTTAAATAAGCACGTGTGATCATATTGCAAATAGAACATAAAATTTTATTTGTAATATCTGTGGCAAGTTATTTTTTAAAGATTTTACTTAAATTCCAGTGAGTTAACATACAGTGTGATATTAGTTCCAGGTGTACAGTAGAGTGATTCTACACCTCACATGACATCCGGTGCTCATTACAGGTGCCCTCCTTCATCCCCATCCCCTAGTTCCCGTCAACCTACCCACCTCCCTTTGGTTTACCGTCAGTTTGTTCTCTTATTTCTAATAAGATGCTAATCTTATTAGATGCTTCAAAAGCAAGCATCATTCCGTAAAATCTAATGACTGTAATAAAATCATCAGCTTTCATAGTGGTCATTCTGCAGTATATGCAAATATTGAGTCATTATGGTGTATGCCTGAGACTAATAGGTCAATTGTACCTCAATTTTAAAAATCAGGCTTTAGAGGCTGTTCTGAGATACACGCACCTGCACGTGTGTGTGATTTGATAACCAATGCTGTGTGAGAACTTTCAAACTACTCATTAATACATTTTCTAAGACGAGATTTTTTGAGATAACTTCATCATTAGAGTGGCTGAATAAATTACGATTTTCGTTCATCTTGCCTCTTCACCTTGGGATACATCTGTTAGGATACAAAATATAGTTTCCAGCTGATAGGCTGAGGCAGAAACTTGAAAAGCAATCAACTAAATCTGCAAGAAAGTTCTCATCTTAATTGCATACTTTCAGACGTAAACAGGAAAATTTCTGTTCATGAATATTTCTTGCAAAATATGACTTTCTTAGAATTCAATAAGCCGACATTAATATAAACTCGGTGAGCGTGGCACAGTACGTGGACGAAGGTGTAGTGGACTTAGACTTCATCAGACATCAGTTTGTTTTTAAACTTCTATCACTGCAGAGAAACTTGTTTGGAGACATGATGAGGATCAAAAATTATGCCTTCAAATTAAGTCATAATTAAGTCGTAAATTAAATTAAGTCCTTATCCACTTTCACCACATCGAGGCTTACCACGGAAAACATACCAGAGCAGTGATGACTCTGGGGCTACATAGGGTCACTGATGGGACTCTTGAATCAACACGTTGACACGGACTCTCTTTCCATTTACCTCGCCAAGGAAAAGACACCGAATCTTTCTCTAAAGGCAAATTAAATTTTTCTCCTAACTGTAACTGAATGAGCATGTTTCCAAAAGCAAAATTAGCAGAATATCGAATAAGCTACGGGTTATATTTCTGTATCAACGCTGACTGGCTGTATTTCATATTTATGATCCTATTGTTTTATTGATTTAAATGCGTGCATTAGCTTAGATAAGAAAGAAAACGAGACTAGCTTTGTAGTAGAAGAACATGTTCACTAGCGCTTTAATCTGTCTAAATATCTAAAAAACAACAACAAAAAAAACCCCACACAAAAATAAAAATAAATTAAAAATAAATTAAAAAAACAAACTTTTGTCTGAAGTTTCAGGAACCTTAAAATGAAAATAATTTATCAGTCGGGGGCATCATTTGATGTCCAGGTAATCTGAAAATGACCACACATCACGCCGGGGCCATCGGAGTCCTCTGAAGAGTTACACAACGGACTTCCCCACTCTTGGCCTTCTCTCCTCCTGGAGGAGGCCACATGACTACAAAACCTCCTGAAGCTGCCGTATTAACCGTCTACTTTCTGGCCCCCACAGAGTTTACGTTCAGTCCCCTCGTATAGGATGCATCACCTTTGCCCCCACATGGTGCCCAGCGTGGGGCTCGCGAGGGCCGCCCACAGTTATTTCCTATTACGTTACCCAGGGATGCACCCCAGCCTGCGACCATCTCATGCTTGTTTCCTTCCTTGTTTTTTTTTTTTTTCCTGTTTCTTCCTCAATAATGTGAGATTCGTATTTCCTCTCTGGCTCATGTGTATATATCCCTGTGTCTTAGCACAGTAACAGGTGTTCAATAAAAACCTAAATAAGAATACAGCAGGAGTGGTGAGGCTCCAATGGTCCGCCGCTGCCTGAAACACAAAATGCGAATTCCTTAATGTCGAATGGCGCTGTCTATGAGCTAACCGTGACCTACCTCTCGGCCTCTCTCAGTCATCAAAGCAAACTAGACACTGCTTCCCGAGCATCGCCGCATTTCTGTACCTGCAGATTCCTGACCGGGATGATCGTCAGGACATGTCTGATGGATCATTCAAAGTTCCGAGCAAAAGTCTCCTGTTTTTTCTTTCTTTTGAAGAATCTCTGCATGCATCAAATAGAATTTATCCCTCCTCACCTTGTCATCTCCCAACACGTTATGTATCTACCACCTGGCCAATAAGCATATCTGCTGTACTTGTGCATACTTCTACTCTCTTCACCAACCATGGTGTGAGATCTGTGAGGACGGAGACCACGTAGTCTCACCTCCTACATGCAGAACCGAATCCAGTAATTAACACACCATACTTTTTTGAATGAATACTTTAATTTTTACTAAGCAGTTAATTTTCCCTCCTAAAATAATACTAGTAAAATTTCTCAGATTCTCCGAATGCGATAGAACATAATGAAAGGGAGTATCTGATGGACCTTGATGGTCAGGAACACGCGTAACCGAATGGTAGGTTTTGGTGCTTGTGGGCAGCATGCTCACCAAGGCGGCGGCGGCCAAGGACGGTGATCTTCTACGTATCACGTACCACCTGCGATACTTTGCATATCAAACAGTAGACCGTAGTGTTTGAGCGTTGGGCAAAGGTCACAACCACCTGAGAAATCATCTGTGCAACTGCATTAATAGAACGGAGTCGGAGGAAGGCAAAGTATTTAAAATCCTCAGTTATAAGTTTATAGATGAATAACTTGGGTTTCTGAAGTCGCATTTCAATCTCTTTGTTTTTTTTTTTTTTCATTATAGTTAAATTTGCTAAGAAATCAGATCTCAAATGTTCTCACCCCACACGCAAGGTATTATTGCTGTTATTAACTAAGCCTGTTGTGGTAATAATTCCATATTATGTGTATCAAACGCGCATGTTACACACCTTAAACACATGCCACGTTATAATTCGATGATACCTCAATAAAGCTGGGGGAAAAAAAGGTAGAACATACTTAGGAAATTAGAGAGAGCAGGGCACATTATTGGGGGTATGTGAGGGAAACCCCGAAGCTTCCTTGTTCCTCCCGCTTCTTTTCACTGGGGGAAAAGCTGAGCCGAATTAGCAGAGTTCTTTCACACGTGTTTTTAGCTCTTGGAAAAGATTCCTTTCGTGTTCTCTAAGGGCTCGTCAAAGGACAGCATTTCTCAGGAAGCTCACGTTGGCCATTTTCGCTAAGGGCCTGACCAAGTCCTTCTGTCGTGCGCTAGTTGGCTTAGACCCGTTACTGGGACACGTAGCTCCGTGTCCATTTTCGGAATGTCCCAGGGCCTCCTGCCAGATCCCCTCCAAACCACCGTTTTCACGGAAGTAGTGAATTTTGGGTGAAAAAATTAATTCGTAAAAATTTAATTTCCGGATATCATTATGGATGTACCCCCCCCCCCTTAAAGCAAATTCCTTAAAGAGAGATTTCTAATTGTTAATATTTAATTATTAAATTGCCTACTTGGGAAGAATGATCTCCTGCCAAAAAGCTAGACTGAGGTCCCAACCCCAGGTACCGGTGAACGGGACGCTATTTGGAAATAATTTCTTTATAGAAATAATCAGGCAGGCTGGGGTGGTTCAGGATGAGGGTGAGCCCTAGGTCCAGGGGCCGGTATCCTTGTGGAGACACGGCCGGGGGCGCAGAGGCCACTGGAGGCACCTGCAGGCGCTGCGGGCACCACCTACAGCCAGGAAGACGCAGGGAGGCCTCTTCCCTCTGCGCTTCAGAGGAGGCACGAGGCCGCCGACGCCTTAATTTTAGACTTAGCCTCTAGGACCACGGGAGGATGAATTTTTGTTTTTTAACTCAGCTTGTGGTAATTTGTTGGAGTAGCCCTAGGATCGAACACGGCGGGATGGCACCAAACAACTGCTGTTTAGACGCTGGTCTGCCTTTCCAGGGTCTTTAAAAATTCATCCAAGGGACTTCAGTAATGACTCAGTTACCTGGGCTAACTTCTCGTTCACCTGTACCTCCTGGAAAGCCAGATCCATTGTCTGTTTTATGATGTTTGTTATGATGGTTCACGACAGTCCCGGAAATTCTCATGCGTTCATCCCCTTGGGCTGAGTCACAGGAACTGCGGATGCCTGTGGGACTGTCACACTGGCCTCCTCCTGGGAGGGGGACAGAGCAGGTGCCCACCAGAGTGGGGGGAGGAGCAGGACAGGGAACGAATCCCAAACCCGCCTCCCCCTCAGTCCAGTCCCGGAGCCTGAGCCCAGGATCTGAGCAGAAGCCGGGGGCTGGAGGCCCAACCGGCGGGGCCACTCCGGGGCCCCTGGACCTGTGTGTAGCCTGTCAGGCGGTCGGTGGTGGTCGGTGGTGGTCGAACGACGTCTCCACTTCCATCGCACGTGCCACCCTGGAAACCTCAGTCTTTCTGCGTCTCTAACCAAACTGAGCGATGAGAAGCAGTAATGGATATCTAGCTTACATTTACTTACCATGAATTTCACTTTTTGAAACGTTGGCTGGAACGTTTATATATATATATATATATATATTTTTTTTTTTTTTTTTTTCCAATCAGGTTCCTTGATTATGCCAACGATCTTGTGTTCTGGATTCTCAAGACCTGAATCTCTAGCCTTGTGATCATACTCAAGTCACCGAATTTCTCTGTCTCAATATCCTTATCTGTAAAATGGTGAGAAAATACACCTCTAAGGGATGCCGCAGACCGGAGGACACCTGCAGGGAGTCATGGTGCGAGGCAGAACAGATGCCGACACGCCGTAAGCCCTGCACCGTCGGTGACCGAGAAGAGCCCCCGGCGATGGTACAAACGTTGGCTTAGGCTGGCAACACGTGCAATCAGAGAAACGTGTCCCTGATGTCAATCTTTGCGAGTCAAATGGAACTGAATTTAACTCTACTTACACGGTTCTTCACGTGCATGACTTTGCCCTGCTCACGCTACCTTTTTAAACCTCAGTCCTCTCACCAACTAAAATACAGCCGCTATACCTCCGGTTTAAACCACCAATATAATCACATGCACCTGGGTTTATACCTTAGCTCTGGAACTTCATTTGGTGATTATTGACTTTTCCGTGCTTTTCATGTTTCTCATGTATGTAGACAGAAATAATACTGTTAAGGTAATTCTTAGGCTGTGATGAGGATTAAATTAAATAACTATGTACAGATCTTTTTTTTTTTTTTTTGTTTTTTTTGTTTTTGTTTTTGTTTTTTTTTGTTTTTTATTTTTTCTTTTTTTCTATGTACAGATCTTAATACAGCCCCCGGCACACACGGGTCCTCACTCTTTGGTGACTACCACCACTGCCACTATCGTTGGACGGCTTAACGTTCCCAGTGGATCACACACGTGAGCTTTTAACAGGGTGAATGATAGCACAAGCGTTTATTAGGGGCTTCTGAGAGTGGGATGGTGGCAGAAGAAGGAGGGAGAGGCAATGCCACGGGGGTTTCGTTTACGGAAACGTTTCCAGATCAAACTTGGCAATCATCCTACGTTCCGGGAACTCGGTGGGCATGATTCTCGATCCATATACAGGCTGGAAGACATCCTAAGCTTTTATTCTGTGGGGAGAAGCGTCACAGGGACTATGTTGGTCCACCTGTGTGGATAGGCCGAGGCTTCTGGTCAGGCACCTGCGCTCCTTAGGCTCCTGCCACTTCACAGGGGATGTTAATCTTACCTCCTGCTCCCCTGCTGGTGGCACCATATGGCCCTGCGCAGACTGGCAGCGCCCGAGGGCCGCGCTCCAAGCACTCGGCAGGGAGTGACCTTGGCAGAGTGGACTGATGAAAACTGAGTTAAAACAAATATTATGTTCAATTCTTTGGGGAGACATATTGAAATCTCTCTTTAGATAGACTAAAGAGGCCTATTTTTAAAATGTTAGCATAGGATTTTGCTTCAAAACCATCCCCTCAAATCCCTTTCATATAGTTTATTATTATTATTATTATTATTATTATTTTAATGAATCAGACTTAGAGTTCTTTGAAACTCATCCCCATATTTACTCCAAATTTATTGTTAGAGATAACGTTCAGTACATTGCACATTTTTCGTTTTTTGAGGGTGAATACGAATTTTTTTCTGTGGCCTCTGACCCAGGAATATTTGCATTACTCTGACTCACAATTCATCTTCAACTCATGAACACTGTACAACGTGTGTTTTTAATTTTGCATTTTTAATTTGGGTTGCTAAAAAGTATTTTTTTGTTTTTGTTTTTTGTTTTGTCTTTTGTTTTTTTTTTTTTTGCTAAAATGTTTTAAGCCAATTTTTGCCACCCATCCCTGCCACAAATATATAGACTCCGATAACAAGCATTTTGTGTGATGCATTAACATTACTTCTGGCCTTATGTTATCTTTAATAAGCTAACCTTTTCAAAATTCTTTATGAATTTCACACTGACTTAGTCTTAAAAAATAAACCTTTTATTGAAATATGATATATACGAAGAAATATAATCCATAAATGGATAATTTAATGCATTAACACAATGGGAACGTATCTGTGGAATCACCACTCAGAATGAGAAATAAAACATCACCAGCAACACAGATGCCCCACATTCTCCTTTTCAATCCCTATCATCCTCATCGTCACGGTCAACCAGCACCCTGACTTCTAACACCATAGTTAACTAAGCCTATTTTTGAAGGGCATGTGAGTGGACCT
Source organism: Canis aureus (assembly GCF_053574225.1). NCBI lineage: Eukaryota > Metazoa > Chordata > Mammalia > Carnivora > Canidae > Canis > Canis aureus. Next base: position 1,175,842 of record NC_135644.1, read on the forward strand.
ATAGATACTATAATTCAGAATTACATTTCAGAGATTCACCCACACTGTTGTATGTAGCAGTGCATTTACTCTTATTACTTAAAAAAAAAAAAAAGTTTTAAAATTGTTTTTGGAAAGCTTTCTTTTGATTAATCTTCTTTGCATATATCTTTTCTATACTTTTATTTTCAATTTATTTGTGTTCTTATAAACAATATATATTTAGGTCAACCTATTTCTTGACACTAATTTTTAATTGGAATGTTTAAATTCCACTTACATTTTACGTAATTACTAATATAATTAGGTACCTCTGCTATCTTGTTATTTGTTTTCTACTTTCCCCGTCTGTTCTTCCTGTATCTCTCTTTTCTTGCCATTTACGTTTTTTTTCTTTTTTTTATTATTTTTTTATTATTTTTTATTTAGTATTGTCTTTTCCCTCTCTTTCTAAACTATTTTTACAGCCACATGCACCCTTTAGTCAGTAAGTCTGACTTATATACTTTTAAGTCATACTTATAAGTACTTATATATTAGTACTTTCCATCGTGCACAAAGGACATCAAAACTCTTCAACTCCATTTAATACTTTCCCATAGTTCATGCTATTATTTCCCTGTGTCTTAGCTCTTTATATATTTTTAACAGCCTATTGCATTGTGTTTTGAATTTACCTTTTAGTTTCATTTTCTTTAACCCCTTCTAAATACATCATCCGTAAATACTGTGTTGGAAAATGCCCTTAGTATTTCCTTTAATGTGAGTTCACTGGCAATAATATTTTTAAAATTCTCGCTTGCCTAAAATGGTCTCTATTTTGCCTTAATTTATGAAGGGTAATTTCTGTTCTAAACAGAAGTCTATGGTGGAAGTTATTTTCTTGCCCCATTTGGAGCTATCATTCTATTTTTGCTTTCCACAGTTTAGTGTGAGAATCTGTCCGTGTTAATGGTTCTCCTTGGGAGCTTATGTTCTCATCCTTCATACTCTCTTTAAGATGGTCTCTATCTTTGATTTTCAGCAGCTTTACTAGGGAGTAGCTAGGTGTATTTCCAGATGAATTTACAATTCTTGATGTTCATGTCATTTCTTTATATCTATCATCAGTTTGGGAAAACTCTGAACCCTTCATATGTAAACAGTGCTCTGTCCTATTCTCTATCTCCACTATTTCCGGCCCTCAGTTAAATTAAACTGAAGTAATTGTGAACGTTCAACATATATTTATTATACTATGATGTTTACCCATCAATTACTGAAGGCCATGCACTATTCTGTCTTAGTGCACCTTATGTTTAATGACTATATGACCAGAAAATAAATTTTGATTCTCACAAACAACATTTATTTTTTTTTTTATTTATGATAGTCACACACACACACAGAGAGAGAGAGAGAGAGAGAGGGAGGGAGGGAGGGAGGCAGAAGGAGAAGCAGGCTCCATGCACCGGGAGCCCGACGTGGGATTCGATCCCGGGTCTCCAGGATCGCGCCCTGGGCCAAAGGCAGGTGCCAAACTGCTGCGCCACCCAGGGATCCCCAAACAACATTTATTTGCGTCTGATCCATAGAGTGTGAATGTCACTGAGAAGCCAAAGGAGAACAAAGTTACAGCTTCTAACGTTGAGAGGCTCATCATATAACTAACATCTGAGACTGTAATTTTTTAATTCTTAGATATGTATTAAGAAAGGTATCCCGAAAGTAATGAGAACCATGAAGATGCAGAAACTAACTGGAACCTAGAAGAAAAAAGAAGACTACCTAGAGACAAAAAATATTAGATGTCCTGAAAGAAATATTGGATTTGCCCAACAGATAAGATGGAGTGGGAAAACATGCCAGGCTCAGCAAATTTCCAAAGGAAAAGAGATTTCACAGAGCAGATTGTGTTAGAAAATTGCAAATACGCAATGCAAGGACAGAGATTATAAATTTTGTGTGTGGGCGTGTGTATATATGTGTGTGTAGCAGGGGGTGGTATGTATGCATGCTTACAGAAACTGAATGGGACCCTGAGGCAAATGAGAGATACAAGTAAAATATTTGGCCAGACTATACCATTAAATGCTAAGAGCTTCAGACTATCTTGTAAGTAATGGGAAATCTGAGAACTTTTAAGGCAAAATGTCATAAATTCATGTTTTCAGAAATCTAAATTTTCTATGATGGGATAAAGTGGAAATTTTTCTTAACATCTTACAATGCTCCTTCCCCAAATTTATCGTACAAGCCTGACAATGATGAATACTGCCTTTCACAACCATTTCAGGCAGCTTAATGATATGATTAGTATCTCTGTTTCCATCCCGTTCACATCACCAACCAGCACTTCTTGTCCTGTGATCATTGTTTATAGGACCAGTTTCCCTTAAGTCTTGCTCACTCTTCAGAGATAAAATTGTCAGCAAAGAAATAGCAGCATTTATCAGATTTCCCATTTTAAGTGGAACATGGACAGTAGCACTCATCTAGATTGAGGCTCTTATATATAGTATGAGGGCACTGATACAAGGTGTTTTTCAAGCACTGTGTTATTAATGACAGTGTTATTTAGTATATATTAGTATTCATATATTACTTATTTATGTATGAGTTTGAGAGTTCTATACATAAAATAATTTATAGGGATCCCTGGGTGGCGCAGCGGTTTAGCACCTGCCTTTGGCCCAGGACTCGATCCTGGAGACCCGGGATCGAATCCCACGTCGGGCTCCCGGTGCATGGAGCCTGCTTCTCCCTCTGCCTGTGTCTCTGCCTCTCTCTCTCTGTGCGACTATCATAAATAAATAAAAATTTAAAAAAATTAATAATTTATAATGACTAAAGGTTATCCCTCTAATCATATCAGTTTACTCATGTTCATATATGGTTAATCATTGTAGGAGAAAACTAGCAAGCTGGGAATTGTACAATGTCTGCAGCCAATTTTATCCAAGTAAGAACTAGATCCCAGAGTAATTCATCATTAGCAGATGAAACGAACACTAACTGTTATATTGTTTAACTCACCAAGAGCATTCTGTGGGGTTTATTAAAATATGATAGGGTTCCCTAAATCCCTCACTACTCTTACACTTGTTAGTTCTCAGTTTGTTATGGGAGAGTGCTTTCTCTTCTTTGAATTTATTTATTCAATTTGAATTTATTTATCAATTTGAATTTATTTATTTAATAATTTTAAAATCATTTTACGTGCTATAATCTGTTTATTATTATATTTTGGCACTCAGAGTTCTCACAACTTGGTCACTGCCGTGTCCACTTGCTATGCCTCCATCATTCTTTGAGCACTTCCTTATTTCTGGCGTACAAGATTATTTCGAAGTCTTTCCCAGCAGCAGGCCCGAAATCAGCAATTTTGCCAAGAAATCTACTTGCTTTTAGTTGGTTTAGAAATCAAAGATGGGTTCTGAACGCCAAATATATTCCTTGCTATGGGAATGTCAGTGATTTGAGACCCTGTAAGAGACATGAGTCAATAAATACGTGTATACGTGTGTGTGTGTGTGTGTGTGCGCGCTCGCGTGTGCACACAGAGGATACGTTTGATCTTCTTCCCTTTCTGTATCTGTAATTCTCTGAAAGATGTATGGATCCTAATACAGATTATGTCACTTCTTGTTCTCTCAATATTAGAACGCTCATGGGTTCGGAATTGCTTATTCGTAGCACCGTGAAAATAAACCAACTTCAATCCTGTCGTATTCCTGTAAATATTTAGCCTAACGATATACATGGTTAAATACTGTTTGACAACCATCATAGTGATAATACTTTCAAGTAAAAAATCATCAGAGAGAAATGAAATTTTGATGGGTTTACTGAGATATTTACATAATCTCAAAGTATCTCCTGCAAGATACTTAGTATCCACAAAGGGAAAAGTAGTAACTATTAAAGTAGAGAGATCTGGCAAGCGTCGCTTTAACCAAGTGATCAAAATTAAGGTGTCCAAGAACGAGAGTTAGACATGTACTTTCTAGTGTAATGCCCTGGGAGCACCAGAATTCATTTCCATGGCATTTCCACCAAAGAATACGCAGCACCACAATCAAATCAAATATTCCAACAAACCAAATCTGAGGAACAATGTATGAAAAGAAACTCTTTACTTATCAGAGTCAAGGGCATGGACAAACGAGAAACCCCAAGATACTGCTTTAGTTTAAATGATAGGAAAAAGATAATAATAAAATGAAAAATAGGAATGGATGAAGAAAAGAAGGCCTGGCAGGAGAAAGGGGGGAGGCAGGAAGGGAGAAATGGAAGGAAAAAAGAAAAGGAAAAGAAAAAGGCGGGGAAAAAATGTGACAATTGAATGGAACGAGTAATCCTAGACTGATCCAAAGGTCGACTATTTTTTTTTTCATTTAATATAGGACTTTTGTGGACAAGTGGAAAATTTGAATAAGGTCCGTATATTAGATAATACTGTATTAATGTTTCTAATTTTGAAAATTACAAAGTGGGTTATGTAGAAGAACACATTTGTTTTCAATAAATATACACTGAAGTTTTTAGGACTAAGGGAGCATGATGTGTGTAACTTACGTTGAAAAGTCCCCCTCCAAAAATGAAAATAATAAGAGAGGTAGGGAGAACGATAAAGCAAACAGGATAAAATACTAACACTTGGGCAATGTGGGTTGGTGGCTTTCAATATTTGTGGACAGTCTGATGCGTCTTCATTCCAGAAGTGAAGGTAAATCCCTCGTCCTTACTTTGGGCTGGATTTAGTGATATACTTCCATCAAAATCAGTAGGACAGAAATGGTAGAGTAGAAGTCTGACATCATGACCCTATGAGCCTCTTTCTCAGTCTTCCTCCTCCTCCCTGGAAAGCCCTGGCCCTGCTCTGTGAGCCTTGGGGAAGGAAGCCCACGTGCTGAGTCAGGGAACCAGTGTCCCACCAACGCCGCCATGAGTTCTAGAAGCAGATCCCAACACCTTGGTGACTGCAGCCCCAGGCAACAACTTGACTACGGCTGCAGGAAAAATTCCAAACCACAAACACTCCACTAAAGTGTTTCCAGATTCCTGACACTCAGATGCTATGTAAGGAAATAAATCTCTTAAGGTACAAAATTCTGGGGCTGATAAACTATATTTGGTAATTAATATAGTCTGTGAAGGGCTTATAGAAACTCCCTGAGCAATTTTTATCTTTTTCTGTAAGTCTGAAATTATTTCCAAATAAAATGTTGAAAAAAAAAAAAGAAAAGAAAAAAAACCCGGAAGAGTGTTACATATGGCAGATTTTTCCAGTCACCACGTCATGGTAGTAAAAATGGTTCATTGTGCATCTAGAGACTGGCTGCTTTCTGCCAATTTTTCCTCGGCATTTATGGCACGTCTAGCCTTTATTTCATGTGTAGAGCAGCACTGACGAATGTCGCCTCCCATGAATGTTCTTTTTCCTTATTCAAATATATGTATACATACATTTCAATGTGTGAAAGTGAAATATGCTATAGACTTTAATTTTTAGAGTTTCAGTTATTACTTTCAAAAGTATAGGAAACCATATTATTCCCTCCATACTGTGTAAAGTTTACTTAGTACACGAAGTGAGCTATTGTCTCCTGACCAATAAAAGGTAAAAATGGCCCTTGAGAAAAATTCTCATACAATCTCTGTCCTGACAATATGGGACAACCAAAAGAGAAACATTCCCTTTTTAATGGATTAACGTTTGTGTCCAGGAATCTATCACAGTACACGTGTACCCGAGATGCCCAGTAAAAGTAGCTTGAATTGTTTAAACTACGTCCAAGCACCATTTCATGCTGAGTCCTTTGCTTTCAATTACAAAACTAAACTCGGAAATTACTTATGTATTTTATTATTGTAATTTTGAAAATTATTTTCTTGCTATTTAAGACTCACATGGTTTCCCCAGTTTTTTTGTTTTTTTTTTTTTTTTGTTTTTTTTGTTTTTGGATATAGTCCCATCATGAAACCCTTTATGAATTCTCCGGAACTTGAATATATCATCTTGTCCTGGCTGATTCTCCCCTTTCTACTGTGGCTTTTGTTAGAAACACTCCCCTATCAACACTGTCAGGACAAATAATGTTCTGTAATTATACTTTCAGAGACTTTCCCGTCTAAGTTCTGTACTGAGAAGCACTTGAACTTCTTTGCTTTGTTCTTTTCTTATGGATCTTTTTTCTACAGAGACCAAATAATGAGAACAGTCCTATTCCTTTTCTTTTTCTTTCTCAAAACAAACTTCTCAAAATTTAATGTTGTCTGGATCTTTAGAGATGGTTTGAAGGATCTCTATTTCTGCTGCAGTAATGATTTTATATACAACATGAGAATTATTTTTCCGTTCAGTTTTCACACTTTGTCACTGCCTTGCATGTCGCTTACTTAAGGTCCTTCCCAGGTCCCTTGTTCAGATACAAACATGCAGGCCAGGGTGAAGTCTGATTTACCATCTGACAAGTATCCATCTATTGAGGGGTATGCAGGACACATTGAGAGGCTTGTCAACCTTTGTAATTATGCTTCACCATTTTGATGGATGAAAAGTATTTTAAAAATTGCAATCCTCAAAAGTCAATCCTATAAAAGTCATTTATTGTATCTGAGACCATAAATACTGTTAATCGTAGAGCAGTTACACGATATCACTTTCTCCATGTTCTCCTTTCAATTTTTTCTATTTGTTTGTTTTAGTTCATGGAATGTTATCGTAATAAATCTGCGGAAGGCTTTATATTGATGTAATTTTATTATATTTATCATTACCATTAATATTTTGTTTGTACCAGTACCCTGATTATGCTCTACTATTCACTCTTTGCTAAATGACATCGCCTCAATTCATCTTTGCTAAATGACATCTACTCAATTCATATATTTTTTTAAGATTTTATTTATTCATGAGAAACATAGACACAGAGAGAGGCAGAGACACAGAAAGAGGGAGAAGCAGGCTCCCTGCGGGGAGCCCGATGTGGGACTCGATCCCAGGACCCCGGGGTCACGCCCTGGGCCGCAGGCAGACGCTCCACTGTTGAGCCACCCAGACGTCCCTACTCAATTCATATTTAAAAATATATGTGAAAATGTATATAGATGACCTTAAAAGTCTCATTTTTTTTTATTTTTATTTAAATTATGCTTTGAGATTTCTATCAACTACAATACTTTGCTATATATTTTATCATTTCCCTAGTGATAAATTCTTACAGCTTTATTGATGCCCTCCTTTCACTTAGTGGGGAAAACATTCAAAATATCTAGATTTGAGTACATATTAGACCTGATGATTCTCTATTTTAACCATGCAGTTTTGCATATTTTTTGTATCAATGGACTATATTTAATTACTAAGTAAAAGAGGATTTAACGCTTACTCTGTCCTCTCATAGAAAATAGGAAGCAAATTGGTATTTTAGTACCTGATAATACTTTAGGTATATATATCCCAAAGTCAATAGTAGAAATCAGTCTATACCATTTTATTCTGGAGTGTATTGCATAAAGCTGTAAGTCATTCTCTTGTCATAAAAAAAGTTTGGGAAAAGGAGACAAAGAAAAATGCTACACTAATGTCGAAAAACACTAATGCTGAGGAAGAGCATGCTTATGCCACAACCTTGGTGTCAGGAACTTTAGCTTATAAATATCCAGAACTAAAGTAGAATGTGTTCTGATCTCTGAGAATAAATTTAATAGAATTATCCTTTAACTTGCATGGTGCTTCCTGTTATTGGGTAAAAAGTACAGTTATAACCTTGTGGCTGTATTTTCTGCACCGTACTGCAGATTAATAGGAAAAAGACCTTAGTATCTATTAGTATAAGAATATGTCACTTTTATATGTGTCTGAGACCATTGTAATATAAAGTGAGTAGACTTGATCCTTCTTGAATATTATTTTAAAAGCTAGGATAATTTACCTTTCTCTTTATTCCTTTAAGGTTAGGAAAGATATGGATGGCATTTCAAATCCTTGCATGTTTCTTTTGGGAAAATTATGTGGGATTTAGAAAATAATTTACTCAAAACTGCCAATAACAAAACAAAAATCTAGACATCGGGAAAATATTAGTGCCAAATTTGTCATTAATCTACCAAATTGGGGGCACCTGGGTCACTCACAGTCGGTTAAGTGATCGACTTAGGTCATGATCTCAGGGCCCTGGGTTGGAGCCTCTTGTCAGGCTCCCTGCTCAGCGGGTGGCCTGCTTCTCCCTCTCCTCCCCATTCATTCTCTTTTTCGCTATCTCTGTCTCTCAAATAAATACATAAGTAAAATCTTTAAAAGAAAAAAATCTACAGGGCAGCCCGGGTGGCTCAGCAGTTTAGCACCGCCTTCCGCCCAGGGCGTGACCCCAGGGTCCCAGGACCGAGTCCCACGTCAGGCTCCCTGCATGGAGCCTGCTTCTCCCTCTGCCTGTGTCTCTGCCTCTCTCTCTCTCTCTGTGTCTCTCATGAATAAATAAATAAAATCCTTTAAAAAAATCTACAAAATTGGACATAGTACATGCTATTAGCACCCAAACCCTTCTAACTACAAACTGAACTAACTTGTCGCAGTCTTTTCTAACTCTTTCCTATGGGATGAAAAGAAAATGAATAAACATAATAAGATCATATCAACATGTTCTTTGTTGCACTTATAATTAAATGAAACAAGTGTATCAGTGGACATTTTTTTAAGTAAGTTTCAAATATCATTTCTTTATTCTTAATACTTTGGGATTCTGGGACTCAGTTTTTATATAGGATAACCAATAATTAAAAATCAGTTTATAAAGTATTCTATTCTCAGAGAAAATAGAGTTATATAAAAAGTACTAAAAGGGGGCACCTGGGTGTCTCAGTCAGTTAAGTATCTGACTCTTGGTTTGGGCTCAGGTTGTGATCTCAGTGTTGCGAGATCGAGTCCCACCTCGGGGTCTGGCTCAGTGCCGCACAAAATCTGCTTCAGATTCTCTCTCTCTCCCCCTCTACCTGTCTGCCTTCCTCCCCCTCTCCCCACTCTCCTGTGCACTCTCTCTCTCTCTCTCTAAAATAAACATTTAAAGAAAAATAACTAAAAGAACTATAGTGTGATAACATATTGCACTGCCTGAAACACAAAGTTGTATTATTAATGAATAACTCTCATTTTTCATTCAGTATATACTCTCACAAGAAGCAAAGAGTGAAGATAGTGATGCATTTACATGAATGAGTTAATCCCCAATCCCAAACTACCCTAGTCTGTCCTCATTTGACTAATGAACTGATAAAGACCAAAAGCCAAAAGCCAACTCTTACCACAAAGTTGGATTATCATAAAGTGTATTACTGCAGGGCTTTATTGGAATTAGACAGACGCCTAGTGAATTGCACACCTAACTAAATATTTCTTCATATACTTCCAAAATGTGCTCATTGTAATTAAAATATATAAATTTCAAATGTATAAATGCAAAGCAACTTTTCAAAGGCATTCATTTGAATACAGACTTTGTGTTTTACAGTAATGAAAGGAAGCAAAGACCTGAAAGTGGTTGTTAGTGTATCAGTGCTAAACTCTTTGTGTAATCAGTCAGTGGTTTCAAGACTTCCAACTAGAGATAATTCCTAACTCATATATCAATGTGAAAGTCCCATTAAAGATTTTCAGAATCCAGGAAAGAAAGAAAAAATTAAATGACTAAAGGAAATAACCATGTGAATAAAGCATATATATATATATATATATATATATCATTAGAGCTCTGACCTAGTATTGATCCTTCCTTAATTTGTTTAAAAGTTGTAAAATATTTAGGAAATAGATGGCGTCCATCTAGTATATGTATCATTGACTGTGTCGATTACTTATAATGCACCTCAATTATTTTAGAAAACATTTCAATCTAAACTCGATCAGCATGCTATAAAGATCATTTAATATGGTAAACTTTACAAATTATATATACTTTTTTGAGATGGTTATATATTAAAAGAAATGATAGGGATCCCTGGGTGGCGCAGCGGTTTGGCACCTGCCTTTGGCCCAGGGCGCGATCCTGGAGACCCGGGATCGAATCCCACGTCGGGCTCCCGGTGCATGGAGCCTGCTTCTCCCTCTGCCTGTGTCTCTGCCTCTCTCTCTCTCTGTGTGACTATCATAAAAAAAAATAAAAAAAAAAAGAAAAAAAAAAGAATTAAAAAAAAAAAAGAAATGATAAACACTTACTTGTCACTGAGTTAAAACATGAGGCAGAGTCAAAGGCTTATTGGTGTTTATTCTTTTTTATCAACTAGCCTAATAATAAGCTTCTAAAAACGTTTTATCATAAATATCCTTACAAAAATGCATCCCTCAAAGTCTAAGGAAATGGTCTAGACAGTTTTCCTTCTTTGTTAACTTCCCTGAAAATGAAGATTTAGTCTCAATGGGTCAACACACTCCTACCTGTCAGAATGTTATACAATTCTGTGATCTAAACATGTAAATCTTCCTCCAGTCATTACAATTCTCCAATTTTTAAAGACTCAGAATACATGTATATTTTCTTAGAAAAATCAAAAGCAGAAATTAACTAAGAGCTTAAACTGATGAATTAAAGCACGATGTTCTGCAAAATTAGCTTAATCACATAAGACGCGAATATATCTTACTCATTTAAAAACTGAATCAAATTACTCCTTTTTCATCTTTAAAATAAGTCATACACAATCCTGACAACATTTTATAATGTATCCACATGGAGGCTATGCTTCTTTATTAATTTACAGAACAAAAAAACTGATTCATAAATTCAGTCTTTATTTTTAATCATGGGAGCACTTAACATCAATACATTTCTCCTTTTAGGTGCAATTAAAAAGTAATTGCTAATTCAAAACAAATTTTTCTACATTGATTAGGAAAAATCCCAATTGTAGCACTGCCGTCCCTAAATACATGAGATACGGAGTATTTTCCTATTACTTCCAATTTTAACATAATGACTTTTTTTCCTGTGCCATTATTTAGCTTCTAGGAAAATCCTTTTAATCTTAAATTATGTTCTTTATTTCAAAAACACAGGGGAACCTGGGTGGCTCAGGTGGTTAAGTGTCTGCCTTGACTTAGGTCATGATCCCAGGGTCGGTCATGCTCAGCCAGGAGCCTGCCTCTCCCTCTCGCTCTGCCCCTTCTCTGCTTATGCTCTCTTTCTCAAAAAATAAATAAAATCTTAAAAAATATAAAAATAAAAAATGTGTCACAAATTTTTGCCACTATTTCTGCTCTGTTTTTCCTTAATTGTGTTTAAAGTTAAAACATTAATATTAGGGACTCCTGGGTGGCTCAGCAGTTGAGCGCCTGCCTTCAGCCCAGGGTGTGACCTCAGGGTCCTGGGATCGAGTCCTGCATCAGCCCCCCCGCAGGGAGCCTGCTTCTCCCTCTCTCTGGGTCTCTCATGAATAAATAAATAAAATCTTTAAAAAATAAGAACAAATAAAACATTAATAATAAATACAAATTCATGTGTATTCCCTGATGAATTCTAACAAATAAAATATAAAACTTAATTCAGAGTAAAAGCAACAGTAGTCTGGAAACAATAAGGTAAATAAGTTTACCATCACTTATGTCCCGCGTCATCATAACAGCCTTCTCATGGTTTTCCTTGCTTCCCCATGTCTTGCTATAGACTATTCTCTGGATATGTGATGCCATTTGGCCAGTTCTTTTCTTTCTGCACTGAAAACGTTGGCCACTTCTTTCTGGCCACCACGATTTCAGATAAGAAAAATACGCTTATTTCAATTGATGTTCCTCCACATGTGTCGTTTTCTCTGGCTGTTTTTAAAATGTTTTGTCTTCAAAAAAAAAAAAGTTTTGTCTTCAGTATTCGTGAGTTAATTAGGATACATCTTCATGAGTATTTCTTTGGATTTATTCTATTTAAATTTCTCTGGATTTCTTGAATCTACAGGTTTATGTCTTCTTCCAGATTTGGTAACGTGCATCATTATTTATTTGTTCAGCCCCAACCTCTTACTCCTACCTTAGGGATTCTGATAATTAAATGATCAATCTATTATTATTATTATCTCACAAGTCCCAGAGGCTCTGTTCACTTCTTCCAATCATTAAGCTCTCTGTTGTTCAGATTAAATAAACTATCGATCTGTCCTCAAGTTCACTTACTCATCCTCTGTTGTCTCCACTCTACTATTGAGCCCATCCAGCAGGGTTTTTTTTATTATTATTTTGCTTTTCAGTTATAGTTGCCATTTGGCTTCTTTTATATAATTTCCTTCTTGTTGTTGAGATTTTCTTTTATTCATTTATTCTAAGAGAACTTGTAATTATTTGTTGAAGTAATAAATAATTATAAACAAAGCCTGAGGAATACTTTAAAAATCTTGATGGGTAATTCTAACATCTAATTAATTATGGTATTAGTATGAGTTGATTATTTTTTTCTTATTCAAGATGTTTTTCCCAATCCTTGATATTTTTTAAAAACATATTATATATGACATATATTATGCATGGTGTATACAAAATACATAAAAAACAAAACGCACAAAAATTGAAATATGGAATAATTTTTATTATATCCTACACATTTGGGGTATTATGAATTTTCAGTGAGAATTTCATTTATGCATGTTTTATCTGTTAATACATATACTTATTTCACTGCTAGTCAATGAAGTCTTTGATTAAAGATATTAATGAATGACTTACTTCACTCACCCCTTCAGTATGTAACATATCACTTTTAACAAAAAATATACTGGAGAAAATTTAATTTGTTTTACTGAAATCTACATAATCTTTAATGAACATTTTGCTTTATAAAATCCCAAATAACCTTTTCTTTAGAAATTATTTAAAATGTTGGTTTAAAACAAAAGATTATTTATTTATTTATTTATTTAAGAGAGACAGTGCCATGAGAGGGGCAGAGAGAGAAACTTAAGCAGACTTCAGGCTCAGCGGGCTTCAATCTGACAACCCTGAGATCCGGACCTGAGCCAGAACCCAGAGTCAGACGCTTAACCAACTGCAACACTTAGGCACCCCGAAAATGTTTCATTTTGTTTTCAACTAAGTAGTAACATGATCCCACATAATGTGAAATTAAATGTAAAATCAAATGAGGTACTTCATAAAAATATGTACTTGATTTGAGTCAATATTCATCAACGAAAATGGCATTTATGATAACTATGCAGTGAGTTTACATTTGGTCTCTTTCGTATTAAAGTAGTATAAAGAGAATGTTTACTGATAATTTTTAATTGCACACCCTTGAGAGAAGTTCAGTGGTGACATACGGTTGTTCACCATCACAGTGAACTTGAGCACCATGACATGGACAAACTATAGTTCTGTGTTAAAGAAACAACATTAAACCAAGATATGCATTTGTTTATACATATACAAATATTCACATATACATCTATACATACAAATATACACATTTTTACAGTCATATTATGTAATATATACATATATTATTATATGTAATATAATATATAAAATACATGGGGAGCCTCGGTCGTGCTGCTGGTTAAGGGTCCGACTCTTGGTTTGGGCTCAGGGTCGTAAGATTAGGCCCAAAGTTGGGCTCTGTGCTCAGCATGGAGTCTGCTGGAGATTCTCTCTCTCTCCCCCTCTCCCTCTGGCCCTCCTGCTCATGCTCCATCTCTAAAATAAATGAATAGATCTTCAAAAAAATAAAAATATACAGAATACATATACACACGTGTGTGTACCAAGAGAAACTCCCTTTAAGAAACTAAAATAAGTAAGTTTGATTAAGTAAAGTTATATTCTAAAATGTTTTCTCTGTGCCCTATGTTAGTTTGGAAGAAAATTATGTTGTTGCCCTAATTCTTACATAGTATAAAACAGTATTTGAATAACTATTTAGCATAAGAAAACCTGTCAAGTCATTTACATGGTTGAAAAGAAAACCATTGAGAGCTCCCAAAGTCTAAAGAAAAAAAAAAAAAAGCAGAAAAATAATAGTCCAAGACTTTATATAATCACTTGCTTTTTAAAATCATAATCCTCTACTTGAGTTTCATGATGCATATTTATCAATGAGGGGAAAATAAGTGTATACTAAAGGCCTACTCACTCAGGGTTTACTTTAATTTGAATTCAAACTATTGAAAATAATTTTTTTTTTGAAAATAATTCTTTTATGTGTCATGCTTTTTTTTTTTTTTTTTGCTGACTTACTTTAAGACATCTAACTATCAGTTCATTTGTGATCTGCTGTGAGAAGAAAGTAAAATTTTCCTGAAGCACCTCTTAAGAGAAAGCTCGCTAACCTTCCACAGGAGCACCTAATGAAGATAATCACCATGTAATGCCGGTATGCACTGGAACCCGGAATCCGTATCAATGAGAATTTCTGAATTTCTGTAAAAGATTAATATATATTTAGAATAGATTAAAGTGTCATAATATACCATTCTTTATTATAAAATGGCATAATGATGTGTAGAGTTGTAAATCAAATATATGTGTAGATTGTTGTCCCAGCCAGACGTCTATCTGCAGCAGGACAGAACAGAGCACATTTAATAATTTATCCCTTGTTTATTCTAAAGCTGATGTATTTTTATTAGATCTCTTACTCTCATCAGAGGCATTTATTACCTAATGTGCAGATTAGGAAAAATATGTAAAATTCAAGCATACTCTTTAAAACTTGCATTTATTAAGAAACTGCAAATAAGTTAAAACTTTTCCTTATGTAAAAAAGAATCTGAAATTTGTATTTGTTTCTTTTTTTAAAAAATATTTATTTATTTATGGGAGACACAGAGAGAGGCAGAGACACAGGCAGAGGGAGAAGCAGGCTCCATGAAGAGAGCCCGATGCGAGACTCGAACCCAGGACCCTGGGGTCACACCCTGAGCCAAAGGCAGACGCTCAACCGCCGAGCCACCCGGGCGCCCCTGTATTTGTTTCTTATTTCTAAACCTATTCATATATCTATAAACCAACATTTCCCAAAGCATGGCTTGCAGGAAACTAATACTACTAAATCTTTGAAAAATCATTGAGTGGATGATAAATACTGAGCTAAGTCGAGCAGGTTTTCAAACTCCTGAAATTCTTGGAACCTCTAATATGCTAATGGATTTGTGAATATCGAAGAGTACATCATATTTTCCAAATGCATTTGGCCAGAGAAACATTCACTTTCTTTTTCCTCTCACACTCCCAATCATTATCTCAGTGGATGAATATTCTGGGAAACCAGTTGCAGAAATGCTGCCCTAGAAAAATAATTTCCTTTAAATTAGCAAAGGTTATTCTTTTGTTTTGTTTAATGATTCACTCTGAACAGTGTAAGAAACCTTCCAATCACACACCACATCCCTTCATTATCCCCCAATCCTCACCGTGCCATCTTTTTTCTGGGCTTTATGTCGGGGTGTTATTGGTTTTAATCTTGTTTGGCATCCAGCAGAAAAACCTCTTCTCATTTTAGACTTTATCCCCTTGATCGGGAGGAAATTCAGAGCAATTGACTTCTTTTATAACTATTAGCACATTCTTTCAAAAGCAGCATTCTGGAGCTTCTCTGTAGATAATTGAGTGTATAAAATTTGATGTTAACATTGAAAAGGCAAGCTAGCTCTAAAGAATAGCTGACTGGAGGTCCTGACTCCACCTCTCTTTATAACCTTGAACAAATATTTAACCTATAAAAATGTTATCTTCTTCATTTTTAAAAAGACCATCATGATCGTAACTACCTCACAGCATGAGGATTAAGGGATACGCTGCATATAAATTCTCTTTATATGGACACCGTGCAGGCCACAGAGCAAACATCTGATACTTGGCCATTATTAGTACTGCCACTGTCAATATTTCCATTCTTTTAGGGGGTACAGCCGGATTTGTCACATAACTCCCAGTAGCAAGGCCTTCCTGCAAAGCCCTAGAAAACTTGCTCAGTCACCTGTGCATATGTGGTGTTCTATACAAGTAATATAATGCTTATCAAATGGTTGTTCATATTTGTATTGATGTGGGAGCCAAAGGCAGAAGAAAAATTACTGAATCTCCTTACTACTTATAGCCCATTGACAAGCCCTCAAAACAGGCAGAGGGACCTTCCTCTAGGGGCTCAACTGCCTGGAAGCTGACACTGTGCTAAGGGCCAAGGCGATCCTGACCCCCAGGATCCTGTAGGTCTACTTTAACATATACAAATTCCTTTGGAAACTTCCCTTCTCTCTCACCCCCCAAGATACACGCTGGCAACCATCCCTCAAGTATATGGCCCACTGATACACATCTGGAGGGTCTCACTGAACAAGGGACAGGTGAAACCCGGTAGGAAGAAACAGGTAGGGGACTATGTGATTAGGCTCATAAAAAAATCCCAGAAATGCTGAGGCTTAACAAAACCAGAAATAAGGGAACAAATCATCTCTTCCCTGGGCGTCAGAGGTGGGGTCTGTTCATGGCCGTCACCTTGTGACCAACGAAGAATGGCCAGACCCCAAGGAGAAGCAAGCCATTAAAGATGCTATCACCGTCCTCACTCAAACAGGACGTGGCAAGAACGACAAGGCCCCAGGCTCCCTGGTCAGCTCCAAAGAAAAGCCTGTGGGTGGAGGCGCACGTTGGCTACGTGTCGGGACCCCCTCACTCCTGAGAGCCCTGCCTGTGACCTCGCTGAGGTGACTTCCATCCCTCTGCTCGCTGTCCAGTGTCCCCGAGATCCAGTCTCCGGCCCCGTGAGACGAGAGCCCTGCTCCCACACTTCAGTATCGTCAGCATCTATCACGGTACTTGCCCTACAGTAAGCGCTTAAAACTACTGGAAAAAAATAAATGACCATAGATATAAATGCAAAAAGTTATGCAAATCTTGTGAAAATATGCTACACATTTGCGAATGTACTATTATAACCACATCTAATATCATTTTTTTTCTTTCTCAACCATGTAAGAAACAGGATTATCTGAAATCCAACAATTTCATAAAGTTTGGTTAAATAGAGAAACATTAGATATTTAGTGTGATATTTTCATTAGCAATAACATTTTTGCTTATGGTGAAATTCTTTTGCTTAAGTGTCAAAATCATACATCTGACATTTAATTTGTAACTTACATTTTAAATTACTTTGTATTTGAATAATAAACTACAAAGGAGGCTTTGATTTCCTGATTCGTATGTTACTTGTCTTATCTGTCATCATTTTTTGGTAATTTCAAGAAATCTCCCTTTTATAACATTTATGTGCTTTTTGACCCTGAAGTTAGAGTTTAAGATAGTGTTGTCTGTGCCCCTACTATTTGCTCATTATAATACAAAAAGTTACAAAGGAGAGAAATAGAAAACAGAAACCATGTTATTAAATAGCTAAAAAAAAAAAATCTAGCACTTTATAAGCATTTTCATTTCAGTGTTAGTAAAGCTCACCTAATAAAAACTATCAGGGACAATCTGTAGTCCAGAAAGTTAGGTTTATTAATGCCTAACTCACCACCATAAATCAATATATTCATTCATATCTTTTATAGGTGACCTTATAGAGTCAAAGACTTGTGGAAGATTGGACCGTTTTATAACATTTCTGAGAGTCATGAGGGAAAATTAGCAATGGCTTTATTTTCTGAAGTTGCTTTGTCTGAGAAATAGGTGAGAGGCCTTTGTAAGTTATGAGAAAGCTATCGTGTTAAGATACTGTAATATACATCTTTTAAAACCCTGGATCTTTGTAGTATTATTGAATTTCCAGGTTTGATTTGACGCCCCCCACATTAATTGGAACACCTGCATTTTCTGATCAACAGCAAACATGAAAATCTTCTGTTGGTTCCTGTGTTGTTAATTTTAGCCATTCTGACAGATGCGAGGTGGTATCTCATCATGGTTTCCATTTGTGTTTCCCAGATGATAAGTGATGTTGGACAGCTTTTCATGTGTCAGTTAGCCATCTGGATGTCTTCTCTGGAAAAATGCCTATTCATGTCCTCTGCCCATTTCTTTTTTTTTTATTTTTTTTATTTTTTTTTCTTCTGCCCATTTCTTAACCGAAATAATTTTTTTTTGGGGGGGTGGTTATTGAGTTGGATGAGTTCTTCATAGATTTGGATACTAGCCCTTTATCAGATATGTCATTTGCAAATATCTTCACCCATTCTGAAGGCTTTTAGTTTTATTGATTGGTTCCTTTGCTGTGCAGAAGCTTTTTATATTAATGGAGTCTTAATAGTTTATTTTTGCTTTTTTTTTTTTCTCTTCCCTGAGGTGATGTATCTAGTGAGAAGCTGGTATGGCCAATGTCAAAAAGGTTTCTGCCTATGTTCTCCTCTAGGATTTTGATGATTTCTTGTTTCACATTTAGGCCTTTCATCCATTTTGATTTTATTGTTGTGTATGGTGTTAGAAAGTGGTTGCTTCATTCTTTTGCCATGTTGCTGTCCAGTTGTCCCAACACCATTTGTTGAAGAGACTGTCTTTTTTTCCATTGGATGTTCTTTCCCACTTTCTTGAAGATTAGCTGACCACAGAGTTGTGGGTCCATTTCTGTGTTTTCTATTCAGTTATGTCACAGGATACAAAATCAACATACAGAAATCTGTTACATTTTTATACACCAATAATGAAACAGCAGAAAGCGAAATCAAGGAATGGATCCCATTCATAATGGCACCAAAAACTAAGATACATAGGAATAAACCTAATCAAAGCAGTAAAAGATCTGTTCTCTGCAAACTACAGAACACTTCTGAAAGAAAATGAAGGGGACAGAAGGAAATGGGAAAACATCTGTGTTCATGGATTGGAAGAAAAGTACTGCTGGAATGTCTGTAGTACTCAAGGCAATCTACACATTCAATGCCATTCCTGTCAAAATACCGCCAACATTTTTCACAGAGCTGGAATAAACAATCCTAATATTTCTATGGAACCACAAAGGACCCCATATAGCCAACGCAATCATGAAAAACAAAAGCAAAGCTGGGGGCATCACAATGCCTGGCTTTAAGCTGTATTACAAAGCTGTAGTGATCAAGACAGTGTGGTCCTGGCACAGAGATACACAGATCAATGGAACACAATAAATTTAGATCTAAAATGCTACACAACAGTGAAGGCAAGATCCTTTGACAGCAGTTTTTAAGATGCGTATCATCTTTTTATATTGTCTTCATTCATTTCCTAGAATCACTGAAACAAATTCTATAAATATTTGATAAAACCTTCAACTGTAGACTACTTGCCAGAAAATGACTGTTTCAATAAGCCAATTTCTCCTTAACATACAATTGTCTTACTCAAGAACATTTTATTTAGGTAACAAAGTTCTAATTCATAGGTACGAGAGGCAAAGATCCATCGTGAGGCAGTCTAGGCAAAGAATCTAGTTTACATATCAACAAATTTATATTGGTACATGGAATAAATGTGGAAAAAGCGCACGTTGTTGGCTTTCCACCCTAAACTTAACTCTGGAAACAATATAAAAGAAAAAGAGAGAGAAGTATTCTAAAAAACTAATGCTAAACTCTGAGAAACCATTCTGGTGAGGAAGAAAGCACAGTCTGAAGCAGGGGCAGTACAGAGGTTATGTTAGATGCAGTTTTTGTGCATTTTTCATTTTTTTCTCCCATTTTTTTCTCTCTTTGATCGTTTGACCTTCAGTCACTATATAACAAAAACCAGTTATTATAGCCAAAGCCACCCAGGTTTTGTTGGAGTAACATCAAGACAGCACCAAAATCTGGCCAGGGAGGGAATACAGGTAGATCAGATAAGCCTAAAAATTCCTATCTTCTTCCCTCCATCCTTACATTCCCAAGATTGGTAGACTCAAGTAAAAGGAGATTATCACCCTGGATTGCTTTATAAGGCTAAGGTTTTTGAAGTTTAAGACAGTACTCTGAGAGTGAAATTGCAGAGTTCTCTGAAGGACGAACGTGCACGTCAGGGTGGTAGTAAGGTGAGTGTCTCGCTATTGATAGCACTCTTCCCCCACTCTTCAACTTTTGTCAGGGTACAAATTCTGGTCTGGGCAATATTCTCTCTTGAGAAGTCTACCCAGCTTCACCCTAAGCGATATCAAAGGGAGAATAAGCTCCTGAAAAAAAAATATATTTCACATCTGTTTTATATCACTGCTATGGAGTGTGACAATACACAGAAATCTGCATACTGTAAAAAAAGAGAATAAATAGAACAGAGAGCTAAGGAATAATAACCACTCACAATGAAGGGGAAGATTTAGTAATTAGGAAAGATATTAGTAATATGAATTAAGATCATGAAGTCAGAAAGAAGAACAAGATGGCAATTACTAGTATAAAAATATAACAACAAAGGTTTTATAAACAGATGGGACGGCCTCTGTCTTCAACTTTGAAATGTAAAGTACTTAGAAGCTGTTACTTATCTACAACAGGAAAAAGCTAAAAACTGAAAAATCAATGACTCTTCTTGTATCCATCAGAAAACTAAGGTCACCCAGCAAACAATCACTTTAAATCTGGAAAAGCAGTTAAATCCACGGAGGCATAACCAAGACCTACATACCTGGAGCAGAAACTGGTAGGAACACTTAAATGCTAATTTCAATAAATTTCAGGAGCCCGATGAGGACTAGTGTGAGTGACAAACTTTTGAAGTCTATAGTCTTGGGGGAAACACAGATTTCTGGTCTGTCCCTCGCAGAACCCCACCAGGTTCTCAAAGTTCTCTTCACAGCTCTGACAGTGAGAGAGGAGAAGCTGCCTCGAACCTTCCAGTCATATCCCAACTGAGGGAATGGAATTTCTCAGACTCTAAGGCCTCCTGTCTTCCTGCCCCACTGAAGAGGGAAAAAAATCACAGTCAGCAGGGGTGAGGACTTCAAGCAAACTGACTAGAACTCTGCAGCCAGGAAGGAGGAGAGGAGCCTGGGAGGAAAGAAAGATATACCAGGCGAGAAACACTTGTGAAGGTTACGTCTCCAAGGCATGGGCCCACCAAAAGACTGAGTTTTTGTTTTTTTTTTAAGATTTTATTTATTCATTCTTGAGAGACAGAGAGAGAGAGAGAGAGAGATACAGAGAGAGAGAGAGAGAGGCAGAGACACAAGCAGAGGGGGAAGCAGGCTCCATGCAGGGAACCCAACATGGGACTCGATTCTGGGACCACAGGATCATGTCCTGGGCTGAAGGCAGGTGCTAAACCACTGAGCCACCCAGGGATCCCAAGACTGAGATTTAATGACAAGATTATCCAGTCCTCCCTCTCTTCCGTATAACAGCACATCACACCAAAATAACATAACATATGGTAGCATGTCATCTGCAAAGAGGGAAAGCCTTACTTCTTACATACCAATTTGGATGCCTTTTGTTTTTTTCATATCTGATTGCTGTGGCTGGGACTTCTATACTGAATAAACATCATGATAGTGGACATCCTCATCTTGTTCCTGATCTTAAAGGAAAAGCTCTCAGGTTGTAACTACAGAGTATAATGGTTGCTGTGGATTTTTCGTATTTGGCCTTTATTATGTTGAGGTGTGTTCTCTCTAAACCTACCTTGTTGAGAGTTTTTATCATGAATGGATGTTGCACTTTGTCAAATGATTTTTCTGCATCTATTGAGGTGATATGTTTTTTATCCGTTCTTTTGTTAACGTGATGTATGTGCTAATTGATTTGCAAATACTGAACCACCCATGCATCCCTTGAATAAATCCCACTTGATCATGGTGAATGAGTTTTTTGATGTATTATTGGATTTGGTTTACTAGTATTTTGTTGAGGATTTGTTTAAACGATAGCATTAGGACTTCTTATGCTGCGCCCTAATAAGAAGGCTCCCCAGGGTGCTCTAATGTATAAGCTAGGGCATTTTGCCAATTCTTCATGGGCAATGACACCAGGAAACTGACAGCTAAGTGGATGCTGGACAGAAGCTCATTATCTATCATCTTCATATGGCCAGACACTGTACCTTCTTCACCTGGAATTTGACTGTAGGCTTCACTTTGACTTTGGCCCCATGTTCTCATTGCGGGTCAGCAAAGAAGGAATTTGCCAGCCCCTCATTCAGGCCTGGGCCCAGGATCCATGGGGTCTGCTTGATCAGAGATTCTTAAGTCAAAAAGGCCTCATACTTCTTGACCAGCTTCTTGACCAATTTCTTACTCTTGTTGAGTTTCTTGAGCACCTCAATGTCCATGTGCGCCATTATCCATATGGACCACATAAGCCAAGCCATATTCTTGACTTCATCACAGAGCTGCAGGTCCCCCAGAACACATATGGGGAATTTGGGGCGGGGGGGAGAGGACTTGCCTGACAATGCCTGAGAAGTATTTGTCCTTCTGTGGATCATAGTTCTTCTTCTAGTCAGTCTTCAGCACAAACATCTCCAAAAACTTCCAACACGATACACTAATTCCCATGCAGGACTTCCTGCACCACCTTACAGAGAATGTCATAGGATACTTTGCTGGCCACGGTGACTAGAGCTGCAATAACTGGAGAAGAGACTTGTTGAGAAGTTTTTGCATCTATTCTTCAGGTGTAAGTTTAGGTTGCTTACTTGAGATTTTTCTTTTTTCTGGAGTTAAGTCTGTACAGCTATAGACTTCCAACTTAATTCCGCTTTTGCTGCATCCCAAAGATTTTGACCATTGTGTTTTCATTTTCACCTTTCCACATGTATTTTTTAATTTCCTCTTTGATTTATTGTTTAGATTCACTCATTTTTTAAAAAGATTTTATTTGAGAGAGAAAGAGTATGAATGAGGGGAGGGGCAGAGGGAGAGGGAAAAGTGGGGCTCAATCTGAGGACCTGGGATCATGACCTGAGGCGAAGGCAGATGCATAGCCAACTAATCCACCCAGGCACCCCTAGATTCACTCATTCTTTAGTGCTATATTATTTAGCCTTGATGTATTTAGGTTCTTTCCAGATTTTTTTTTTTTTTTGTGATTCATTACTATTTCATACCCTTGTCATTAGAAAAGATGCATGACATGATTTCAATTGTTTTGACTTCACTGAGACTTGTTATGTGGCCTAACACATGATCTACTCTGGAGAATGTTTCATGTACACTTGAAAACAATGTGTAATCCACTGCTTTTGAATGGAATGTTCTGAATATATCTGTTAAGTCCATTTGGTCTAGTGTGTCATTCTATTCCACTGTTTCCTTGTCGATTTTCTGTATGGGCATATCCATTGATATAAATGGTGTGTTAAGATCCTCTACTATTATTGTATTACTGTCAATTTCTTCCTTTATGTCTGTTAGTAGTTGCTTTATGTATATAGGTGCTCCACCAAAAAACTGTGAGACTGATTAATGAATTCAGTACAGTTGTAGGATATAAAATCAATAAAGAGAGATTTGTTACATTTCTATACAGCAATAATGAAGTAACAGAAAGAGAGATTAATAAAACAATCCCATTTAAAAGTGCACCACAAATAATAAAACACCTAGGAATAACCTTTATCAAGGAGGTAAAAGACTTATATTCCAAAAACACTATTGAAAGAAATTAACGATAGCATAAACAAATGGAAAGATATTCCATGCTCGTGGATTAGAAGAACACTTAACGTTGGATTATTAAGATACCCATACTAAGAGCAATCTACAGATTTAATGCAATCTTTATTTAATAAAATATCAACAAAATTTTTCACAGAGCTAAAACAAAGTATACTAAATATGTATGGAGCCAAAAAAGACCCTACATAGCTAGAGAAGTTTTGAAAAGTATGAACAAAGCTGGAGTTACTACAATTCCAAATTTCAAAATATACTACAAAGTTGTAGTAATCAAAACAATTTGATGCTAGCACAAAAACAGACTAAAAAAATAAAAAGAGCAGAAAAGAGAGCCCAAAAATAAACCCATAATTATATGGTCAATTAATCTATAACAGAGCATCAAGAATATAATGATACTTGTGATAAGCACTGAGTGTCATATGTAAGTGATGAATCACTAAATTCTACTCCTGAAACCAGTATTACACTATGTTTTAGCTAACTAGAATTTAAATAAAAACTTGAAGAAAAAAATTAGTCAGTCATAAAAAAAAGAATGAAATCTTGCCATCTACAACAACATGGATAGACCTAGAGTATATAATAATAAGTGAAATAGGTCAGAGAAAGGCAAATACCATGCGGTTTCACTCATAGGCAGAATTTCAGAAACAAAAGAAATGAACAAACAAAAAAAAGAGACAGAGAAAACAGACTCTTAAATGCAGAGAACCAACTGGTAGATGCCAGAGAGGTGGTGGGGTTGGGGTATGGGTGAAGCAGATAAAGAGGATTAAGAGTATACTTATTGTGATGAGGACTGAGTAATGTATGGAATTGTTGAATCACATGGTATATGTGAAATTAATATAAAACTCTTGATATTATACTTCAATACAAAGAATATACACCATAAACTCCCAAAATAGTCTTCAATAAAGACTTCTGTATAACTTTTACATTGATTAAAAAAAGCGTATAGTAATAGTAGATGAAGGGGCACGTAGGTGGCACAGTCAGTTAAGTGTCTAACCTTTGGTTTCGCCTCAGGTCATATCTTAGGGTCATGAGACTAAGCCTCAAGTCAGTCTCCACATTCAGCGAGGAATCTGCTTGAGAATCTTTCTCCCCCTCCCTCCATCCCTCCCACTCATGCTCTCTCTCTCTCTAAAATAAATTAAAAAAGTAATAATAGATTAAAGCTGAAAGAAATGTATAACACAAAAATTCTCTGAGCCAGTACAAAGGGAAGCTCAAAATCAGGGAAGAGAAGAAAACAACAAGTCCACTACAAGAATGTGAAGCTTCTAGCATTTATAGTTTAAGAAATATTAAACAGAGTGCAATTGCTACCCAGAATTAACAAGAATCCTCACATTAAAGGCTGATTTGCCTCAATCCATGGTATCTGGTACAATATATCTGACTTTTAATTAAAAATCAGAAATCATGACGAAAGGCAAAACAACAACAACAAAACACAAACAAAAAAAAAACAGGCTGACTAGATAAAGCAAACAGCAGAACCAGGTTTAATAGATACTGGAATTATCAGACAGAGGATTTAAAATAATTATAATTCATACATTAATGATTTTAATGGAAAAAAACATTAAAATGTAAGCAGAGAGATGGAAACTGTGAAAATATTCAAGAGGAAATTGCAGAAATTAAACTTACATTAGCAGAAATAAAGAATGCCTTAACAGAATCATCAGTAGACTTGAAGTTACTTGGTAAAGAATCAGTGAGAGTGGTCAATAGAATATTCCCAAACTGAAAGACAAACAGAAAAAATAAAAATAAAAACAAAATAATAGAATCAAGAACCATGAAAAACAGCAACATATAAAATAGTACAGATTAGTGTACCAGAAGAGAACAAAAGAATGGACCAAAGGAAATATTTGTAGTGATGATATCTAAAAACTTTTTCCAAGTTAAGGACAGACTCTGAACCTTAGATTTACAAAGCCCAGAGAACACGAAGGACAGAAAATGCCAACACACACACACACACACACACACACATACACACTCAAAGAAATTATATTCAAACTAGAGAAACAGAAGACAAAGAAAATCTTGGAAGATGCTGAATAATAAAACAGCTTCCTTGAAGAGGAACAAGGGTAAGAATTATGGCAGACGGCTTATAAGATCAAAAACCATGCATGGAAGAGGAGAGTGGATCTAAATATTTTGAGTGTTGAAAGAAAAAAAATCACCAGTCTAAAATTCAATCAATTTTGAAAGATAATTCAAAATCATCTTTCCAAACTCAAAGAGGAATGATTTCTCAGAAAAATAAGAACTGAGGGAATTCATCTTCAACAGACCGGCTCTGAAAAAAAATGTTGAAAGACGTTTCTACATTAAAAAAAAGTTCTATATATATAAAAAAAAAGTTCTATATAAAAAGAGACTTACATAAATAAAAAGGATTGGTGAGAGAATAATAAAAATAAAATGTTATTTTGCTTATACTTACATGATTTAAAAGATGACTCTTTAGAGCAATAATAGTAACAATCTATTGGGCAAATACAGCATAGGATTAAGTAAAATAAATGAGAGCAATGTTACAAGGTCAAAGAATGGAATTGAGAATACCTTAATATGCATGAATTGGTGTAGTGTTATTTGAAAGTAGATTTAAGTTTGAAGACAACTATTTTTTTAATGGAGTTTAATTACTTTGATAAGAAAGGAGAATGAAATTACAGACCAAACAAGTCAGAAAAAAAGGATAAAGGCACAGAATAAACACCATGCATAAAAAAATTATAAACAGTAAATATTAAGTCAAAATATATAAATAATAATTATTTTAAATGGGAATAGTCTAAATACACCAATGAAGAGACAAAGAATGTCAGAGTGAGTAAAACATAAGTCCTAACAATTTGCTATCTACAAGATGAGCACTTTTTAAATATAAAGACACAGATTGGTTAAGGGTAAAGGTATGAAGATATTCAATGCTTAAAAAAAAAAGAAAAGAAAAGGTAGAATAACTCTTAATTTGAGACAAAGCTGCCCATTAGGAACGGTGCACTGTATCAGGGACAAGACCAGCAGGGCGTTCCGTGATGACATATCCTAAATATGTCAAAATATATGAGGAAAACTCTTAAGAGAAATAGGGAAACTGGTCAATACGGTTGGAGACATTAACGCCGCCCTCGGCTAGGAGGATGTGGGAAACAAAGGCAAAAGAAAAATTACATTTCCTTACTATTTTTAGCCCATTCACAAGCCCTTGAAACAGACACAGTGAAGGTCCTCTAGGAATTGAGCTGCAGGATGTTAATACTTTGCTAAGGACCAAAGGATCCCGTGAGTCGATTTTAACACATAAAAATTCCTTTAGAAACGTCCTTTATCTCTAAATCCCAAGACACATGTTAGGGGTCATCCCCCAAGCGTATGACCCACCAACACACATGGGAAGGTCTCATGAGGAGGGTTTTACCAGACGGGAATAAATGACCCTTTCCCAACAATAGCTCGCCCCTCAAGGCCCTGGATCCCTCACTCTCACATCGCCACGCAGCTCCTTCTGCCCTCGGGTTCCTGTCCCTGTACTCGAGTAAAACCACCTTTTCCTACCAAAGATGTCTCAAGAATTCTCGCTTGGCCACCGGGTTTAGACCCCAACCTCTCTCCTACATCAAGCAGCTGACAGACCAAGCGGACAGAAAATCATCAAGGATACAGATGACCTGACGGGCACCGCCAATCAGGGTGATATAGTTAATACCAGGGTGATACCAGCATCTTAATGAACTAGGAAGTACTGCTCTGCTCTTATTTCCTGGAATAGATTATGGAGAATCTATATCATTTCTGCCTTTAATGTTTGGTGTAATTTACTAGTGAAACCATCATGGCCTAGTGATGTCTTCTTTGTAAGGTTTTGATAATTGATATAATATTTAAAATGAATATAGACTTATTAAAATTATTATCATTTTGCAAATTTTGTATATTTTGGGAATTTGTTCATTTTACCTAATTTATCATATTTGTAGGCATACTAATATTCCTTTATCCTTTGAATTTCCATGAATAGCCTGTTTCATTTTTTTTTACACTATTGATTTGTGTCTTCTCTCTTTTTTCTTGATAAGTGTTGCTTAAGGTTTATTAATTTAATCGTCCTTTCATGGAAATAGCTTTTGATTTTTAAATTTGCTCTACTGTTTGCCTGTTTTCAATACTATTCACATCACATCTTTCACTATTTCTTTTCTTCTGCTTTTTTAGGTTTAAATTGTTCTCTATTCTCCTAAAACACAAGCTTAGGTCTTTGATTTTAGATATTTCTTTTTTTTTTCTGATATGACATTTAGTTCTATAAACTTCCATCTACACACTGTTTTCACTATATTCCACGGATTTTTATAAGTATTTTAAGTCGGCTCTGCACCCAATGTGGAGCCCAACACAAGGCTTGAACTCACGCACGACTCTGAGATCAAGATCTGAGCTGAGATCAAGACTTGGATGCTTAATAGACTGAACCAGCCAGGTGTCTTTGGTAAGTATTATTTTCATTTCCACTTAGTTCAAATACTTCAATTTCTTTGGAGACCCCTCTGACATATGGGTTATTTAGAAGCGCATCTTTAAAAATTTTCAACATTTGGGGCTTTTCCAGCTATCTGGAATGCAGTCTATTTGGTGAACACTCCATGTAAGCTTGACAAAAATGTGTATTATTCTGAGTGAAGTGTTCTATAATGTCAATTAAATTCAGCTATGTCAAGAAGTCAATTTTATCTAATTGATACTCAAATAGGCCACATTCTAGACTTTAACAAATTTAAAGGGATAGAAATCATACCAAAGATGTTCTCAGATCACAATAAAATTAAACTAAAAGTCAGTAACAGGGCAGCCCGGGTGGCCCAGCGGTTTAGCGCCGCCTTCAGTCCGGGGTGTGATCCTGGAGACCCGGGATCGAGTCCCACGTCGGGCTCCCTGCATGGAGCCTGCTTCTCCCTCTGCCTGTGTCTCTGCCTCTCTCTCTCTGTGTCTATCATGAATAAATAAATAAAATCTTTAAAAAATAAAAAAAAGTCGGTAACAGAAAGACAACTGGAAAATCTTATAAACATTTATAAACATTTAAACTATATATTGCTTATTTTCTATTCTATTTTACTGCTTCATTTACTTTTTCCTTTCCAAATCCCCTAATTCTAGTTTGAATCTATTGAAAAAGTTGATGAGGCTCTTTTCACACTACAGTTCATGGCTCTACTCCTAAATAGTGCTTGAAAATTTCCTGAAGTGTCATTTTGAAGGATCCTGTTTATTTATTTTTAAAGATTTTATCTATTTGGGGGTTGGGGGGGAGAGCAAGTGCTCAGGAGGTGTGAGGAGGAGCAGAGGGAGGGGAGAGAGAGAAGTATAGTCTCTACTAGCAGGGAGTCCGGGAGCCCTCAGATCAGGGCCTGAGCCAAAGGTAGATGCTTAACGGATGGAGCCACCCAGGAGCCCCTGGAGTCTCTTGTGTATTTCTCTTCATTTTGTTAAAATTTTTATGCCATTTTCATGTCTACCCTTAAGAAAAAGACTTTTAAAAAAGGACTTATGCCGTTCAATTCCTACTTTTCTTCACTTCTCAAGATAATTTTAAATTTCAAGGAGTTATTACTTAAATCAATCTACTTTTTC